>NC_059489.1:9912383-11158592 GCF_018139145.2 Gymnogyps californianus | reverse complement strand
CACCTATGAGAGAAATACCCTTTCCTCCGCACTTTTCCTTCAAAGGGCTCGCTTGACGCCCGCAGGCCTGGATGCACAAAGTGCTGTAACAGAGCTGCAGAGGGAAGAACGTGCAGGTCTCAGGGCTTGTCTAGCATGGGAAGAGGCGGTTTAATACTCTGTGCAGAAGCTGTTATTTCCAGTTCAGAAAATCATTTTCAGGTTATCTCATGTCATTTTGGAAAAGGTTTAAACTAAAAGCTTAAGTGAAAGGTTTAAGCTAAAGTACACAACACATGTCCCCAGGCCACCGTGCTGTTTTGTTGGCTCGCTTGTGTAGGTGTAAATCTACTGGTATAATGCATAAACCTGAGCTGGAAAGACAATCACGGCCCCAGTTAACTGAGACAGGCTGAGGAAAGGCAACTCTTCAAGTGGACGAGAAGAAAGACAAGGTTAACTCACCGGGGTTTGAGCAGGTAGAAATCCTCAGAAGTCCTATCGAGGTGGACAACAATTTCTGAAGGATCACTCTCTTGACCGGAAGAGTAACTTGGGATGGCTGCTGTGCTGACCCAGGTATCCCATTACTGTAGTTTAGGTGGGGTTAGGGTTAAGTCTGTGTTCACACCAGCAAACCTGTTCATACTTGTCTCCCAGTTCAGCCAGGAGAGGAACGAAGGTGCGAGAAAGGCACTGGGGAGATGGGCATGGGTGAGATTTTGTTACTCATTCTCCAGCCATCGGTGGAAGGAGGTCTTGCTTTAGGTCGGGCCTGTATGTGTAGAATAATAATGGGATTCTATGTATATGTGTATGTTATAGGGCTTCCCCGGGTATCTTTGCACTCTGCCGTCTTTGGCAGGGTACTCTGTCCCGTGCACGGCTATCCCACATGCTCGGGCAGTGGTGCCATGGGAGAGGAGCAGAAAAGCACCCTGCACTGTTGCACAGGTGAAAAAACCCACTCTGGACTTGCACATATTGGGGTAAATCTACCAAATTTACCAGAGCTGTCCCAGATGTGTATGAATGGAGTGGGATTTGCAGTCGCCTTCTGTGTATTTAATGGGAAATCTCCCCGTGGAAGGTGAGGGACAAGGGATGGGAGAAAACCCCACGGTTTTAGATCTCCGAGGAAAAGCCCGTGAACTCTGCGTGCATTGTGAACCCTGTGAATTCCAAAATCAGTTCAGAGAGTTTCACGAACCCTCGAACTCCAGCAGGCTTTGCTGTGCCTGGTGGAAAGCCCTCAGTTTCTTGTCATCCCCTTTTTGTTACTTCTGCTCTCTTTTATTAGCAGGGAAGCACAGCTGTACAATCTCTCCCATCTCAGTGTAATTGCATTAGACACTTGGAGGCCGTCGGATTGCCATTCAAGCTGGTATATAATGAATTTACTTGACATGCAGAGGTCCTTATGTCACAAAAGGTTTTCTCATTATATCTGAGCTTTTACTTGTTTATCGAGTCTCCAAACCCTCACCCTCTCCCCACTCACAGAGTGGGAGAAGTGCTGCAGGAAGCTGCCTTTTAGTGCAGTGTTCATCAGAAAAGGCCCACCTGGCTGTAACTTTTAGGTTTTATTTGCAGCTTGCAGGGGAAGATCTGGCTGCAAATGCCTGCTATGAAGAGTCAGCATTGGGGGACAACACGGACAGGGGTGATTGTTTATAACTGGCAGCGTAATGTTCTCCCTAAGGTGTGTTGGGACATCTGGGGATTTTCTCTCTCCTTCCCAGTAAGATTAAACGGTATTTGAACCCAGCGGGTGCAGCCTTGTCCTCACTGAAGGTAGCAGTTAGTCCCATGAACTGATCTTGATAAATCCTGCAACGCAGTTAGGCACATGCGGTGGAGCATTCCTGCTTGGTCCTTCCTGGGTCCTGGACTTGACCGGTTCAGCACATGGCACAGGCTGCAAAGGGCTCCTCAGTGTGCAATAAGTACTGTCTCGAGCCTTCATCCTTCAGCAAGGTGGGAACAGGGATTTGATATCGTGGCAGTAGGCAAAGTTGTGCAAAATCCCACAGGAGAGCCACAGAAAGGATACAGTTATGCAATTCCTCATCCATTTTGGTCCAGTTACCCTTGGGAATACGCGGGACTGTACCCTCCGGAGTCTGCATCAGTGAGCTGCAGCACTGGGGGCGGACGGGACCTCCAGTAAGAGGCTGCCCGCTCCCAAAGAGCCTTTGGCATGTGGGGCTGCCATTGCGAGGGCAACTGCAGGCTCTGCTAGTCTTGACAAATGTCCCCTTAAAACTGATGCCCAAACCCTCCTCTCTGCAGAAAGACTCAGAAAGGGTTTTGCAGACTGGCTTTTAGCAGCCCCCTTTGGCGTAAGGTCAGTCTGCCCAGCCTTGGCGGGGAAAGCCCCGGTCCCTCCTGATTAGCTTGTATCTGAGGCTGAGCCGGGGTTGCTGCAGCACCTCGCTAATAATTTCTGCCTACTGTCCAGGGGCTTTCTGGGAGCGATGTGATATTGTTGCTTCTCCGCGATGCTGGGGGCTCTGGCTGGCTCCTCTCTCCAGCAAGGGCCGGGGTGGGAGCAATGTCTCACATGAATGAGATAAGAGAAGACAAAGCAAATGGGGAAGAAAGGAAGCTTGTAGCTTTTCAAGTTCAATGAGGCTTACCAGGCTTTCGGGGGCCTCTTCAAATCAGAGGCTGAGTTAAAAGAACATGCAGAATTCAAAGCCTGTCCTTTTCCAGGCCCTCTGCCGGCTTTGAAAATCCTCCCAATTCATGTTTACTCTTGTTTATCTCCCCCCCTCCCTCTCTGTCCTACCTTCCTCATGCAGACACGCACTCAACCCTTCTCCCTGTGCACAATCATCCCCCCCAAAATCTGTTCAAAGTGGCCCCCAGTCCGGCGATGCCCGGCTGCGGGAGCAGGTGGGGTGGCTGTTTCCATGCCCCCGGATCCTGAATGTGGGATGTATGCAAATGGCAGCGAATGGTGGGCAACATCAGAAAAGGATACAATGGACCCCCTTAATCCCTCGTTGCCCAGAGCTGTCTCTCACCCCAGTGAAGCACAGCATCAGAATGGGGTATAAACAGTTCCTCTCGCATTGCAAACATTAAAGTGTTTCTTTCGCTGGCAGACACATACTTTGGAAAGTTGCTGCGATGGGGAGCACAAAGGCTGGGTGCTTTCATCCTGGGAATTACAGTATAAGCCACCACTTTCTGGGAGGAATCGAGGGCTGCAAACGGGGGGACCTGGAAGGACGGGAAGGGATGCAACTCCCACTTATGCCGCTTTGGAAAATGGTACCGTGACTTTACTTGCAAAAGGAGATCAATGCACCTGCGACACTTCCATAAGTAAGGGCTCTGTGATAAGTGGTGTTATGTGCTGTAAAACTGGCTTAGATGGGATCCGTGTCTGGCCGTTCAAAGGAGAGGCTGCAATAGGCTGCATGGCCGTGGTGACTGGGAGGGTCAGCTGCACGTCCCAGCTCACCCTTATCTCCTGGGCAAGCACCAGGCTTTATTGTTAATGACAACAGTCCTTTGTAAGGATGGGGCCTCAAAGGCAGGTAGGTAGGTGCAGACAACCTTTGCCCATCTGCTGCTCCACTGCCTCTGCTGGTGGAGTGTCTTCTTCTCCTGCCCAGCCTGTATTCCTCGGCAGGACGCAGACAGCTCATGTCCACCCCACCGCTCTGTCCTGTTGGGAGCTCTGACCATGATTTTCTGATGAAAGGCAGTTGAAGACCTGTAAGAATGGAGATTGTCCATGTCCGTGAAGAGAACGTCATCTGGGGTGGGTGGCTTTTTAGGCTATTGCAGTCTGACATGGAGGTTGAACCCTGATCTGTTTTGCCCCTCCTGAGCCCCTGACACTGGGATCGGGAATGGTCCTCTCCCAGGCACTCCTTCATGTCTTTCACCACTTAGAAGAAATAATGAACCAAGCATGCAAGCCCCAGTCCCTGATTCACCATGGCTTTGCCCCAGCTCTCAAATCAACAGCAAAACATGCAGCTGGGGCAAATCCACAGCCTTCCTCTGACTCTGTGCTGCTCTGGGATTTAAAGAGGTGAGGATCTGGCCCTGTGTGTTTGGAAAACTCCACTAGCCCCTTTCTTCTGGAAATGTGTTGTTCTGTCCTAGGAGAGAATCAGTGCTGAAGGCTGAAGGCAAACTATTGCTAATACTTTCATTTTCTTGCTTAGGAGCTCAGTGCATGTTAAAGGCAGTTGAGGTGTCAACTGTCAGCTGTTTATACCTCTAGCTCCATACTACTCATGGGATCCTGAGTGTAGATCTATAATTACCGCCTTCCCTCCTCGACCAGCCTTATAAAAAGGAGAAGGAAGAAGTGGCAAAACTCACATCCGATAGTCTGCCTGCTGTCACCCAGCTAGGTGTGAGAAGTGCTGTGAAATACTCCTGCAGGTTTTCCACCCTCTGCTGTGCACAGGTGGCAGCAGGGATGTCCTGTCTTGACACAAACCTCAGCGCTGAAAGGAGCAAAGGGAGCATCAAGCTCCAGGACCAAAGCCCAGCCGGTTAGCAGTGACTTAAGAAGGAACGATGATTTTTGCTGCATACCTGGCAGGGACCCCAAAGAGAAAAGAGCTGCCACTTCTTTTAAGAGTTGCCACTTCTTGTTTTGCTTTTTTTTGAAACGGGGCTGTAAAAGTGTTGGTTGAGCACTGCACCTCCAAAACCCTTGCTGAACAACGGAAAATTTGCATGCCAACTAATGGCACTTTTTAGGACTTTGCCAACAGAGTCAGCAACTGCAGAGTTTCTCTCTCTTCCCAGCCATGCAAATGAGCTGAAGGGGTTGATGAAGGCGCAGGGGTGGGGGAAGAGCGATGTGACAATCATGGCGAGTCACGAAAGCAGAGGGAGCGAAGCAGCCCCGTACTTGAATGCAGCAGAGCTCTGTCTCATTTGCCGCCGCGTTGTGTAGCCCCATTGAGCGCGGGGAGGTTTCTGCAGCTCGGTAACACAGAGGTGGATTGTGCCTCGTGGTCTCAGTTGTCAGTGATCAGCAGGGAGATGACAGATCAGGACCAGCTCCTCAGCTGACATGAGTTGCAAAAGTGTCACTGACCTTGTGTGGCCCTTTGTCACTATTGTCTCAGCTCCTCTGAAAAGAAACCCTTGGTCTTGTTCTTCTCCCCCAGGCTGGGAAAGTGATTATTATTATGTCCTGGCCTTTGGTTGATGAAAATATGTGCAGCTTTTGTAACACGTTTCTCTATCCCGAGTGCATTTTTTTCCCCCCATTTGCTATTCACACTTTGTGAATAGCAGAGACGGGGGGGGATTGCAGGCAGGGAGCCAGGTACACCTCAGCCCTGCCCGACAGACCCCGGCCTCGATCCCCACCGGGCCCTGCCAATGCCCCCCACATCTGACCCACAGCACGGTTCTGGCCCCCCCGGACATGTGCCAGCGCAGCGTGCTCCCACCCGCAGCCCTCACTGCACCTCCACCAGCCTCTCCGGAGCAGCCTTTTGCTGACAGGCTAAATGCTGTGGGGTGTCTTTAAGGGGGACAAATGCCAGGAAGAGATGAGGAAGCTCACCAAACCCATTTCCATAAGACACTGAATCCCTGACGAGAGGAGAGGAGAGGAGAGGAGAGGAGAGGAGAGGAGAGGAGAGGAGAGGAGAGGAGAGGAGAGGAGAGGAGAGGAGAGGAGAGGAGAGGAGAGGAGGAGAGGAGAGGAGAGGAGAGGAGAGGAGAGGAGAGGAGAGGAGTGCGTGTATTTATATCTACATAGATATACTGAATATCTATGGGAGATCATATTGCCTGATTCACTCTGCTGTTTCTCTTTTGCCTTGCAACACCCATCGGCCTTTGCCCCACTACACAGTGAGTGTGAAAGATGGTTTAAAATCTTGCCTTCCTGATTTCACAGTGCGTTACATCTGTCCTGCATTGCCTTTGCAGTGGTGGCACTCACAGCCCAGGACACAGGCCAGCGGCGAGCTGGTCCTGAGGGGTTTAGACCTGTGAATGCCAAGACATTACTGGATTAGCTACATGCACAGCTCTGTGTTGGCAGGGTAGAAGTTACCTGCCTGTGAAGGATATTTCAAAACACAATAGCACATATCAGGAGTGTTACCAGGCCTGTCCCCAGCTGCGTGACTTTTTAGAGTCACTCTGGAGTTAATAGTAACACAAAGGAACCCAGATTAAAAATCCTCCCAGCATTTCTAAGCTGATAGAGATCAGAGGCATTGCTCCAAGGTGACTGTGCTGCTGTGTTTATGTCTTCATCTACGTATGTTCAACAACCCTGGAAAATGGTTAGTGAGGCTCCTGTTCTCCCAAGTCCCCCTGAGCCATGGAGCAGAGATATGATGTTCTGGTAAACTGGAAAGATTTAGATTCTCTTCCTTTTTTTGTTCAAATGTATAGGGGGATTTTTTAAAATCATGGTTTCGATATAGGTGATACTATGAAGGAGGCAGTAGAACTGGGTTTACACACATTAAGAAATAAGGGCTATGCTACCATGTAAGCCTGGGTATGATGTATTCAGCTGGAACAGCATAAATTGGGCTATGGATGGATTGCCTATTGGAGCTGCAGTTCAGCCAGTGCTGTCTGCTTAACACTCTTGCTGAACAAAATGTTAGTGCAAACTTTAAGGGCCACAAACCTCCCTGGAAAGGCAGTTTTCCTACGGGGACTGGTTTACAAAATGCTCTAGATTGTGGCTGCTTTGAATGGAACTAGTGGGAGCCCGCAGGCAGATCGTCAATCAGACAAGGAGGGCCCCTCATTAAGAAGATGAGGTCTATGTTGTGGACTTTAATGGCTGGACGATTCCAATGGAGGAAGAGAGGTGATGCGGGAAGCATCAGGATCCTGCTGTACGGGAGGATGGGCATGCAGCTGAAGCTATCCCCAGTGCTGTCAGCAGAGAGTGGCCATTCGATATTGCCCAGTTCTTTTGGGCTGTAAAGCTGATGGGCTGAATCAAACTACGGTAACAGCATTTATTTAACAGAGTTAAATTAAGAGATGCATTTGGCTCTGCAGTTGCTCGTTTTACTCTTCACCTAATAAAGCAAGATGAAGTCCCCTATCTGGTGTCACTCCAGTGGCAGCCAGCAGTGGGGAGAGCGTGTAGGAGGGATAGGTAAGGTTAGACAGGTATAGCCTTAGACAGGAGCAGATGAGAGGGAAGAAGCTCAACAAAACCCATCTGAAAATAGCAGCACGTTTAAAACAAATCTTTTCAGCAATGGACTTTGGCAATGCTCAAAACAGTAGCTCAGGACAGCGAGGCAGACAGATGTAGTTAGCACATAATGAAAAACCATGTAATGGAGCTGTGGTTGGATGAATCTCTGGAAGCCAGCATTGCCCAAATCCAAACCACGGACTCTGCTTCCTGACTCTGACCCATTGCTGTCTCCCTGAGCTGCCATGGAGGCTGCTGTGGCTCTGCCTGCTCATCCCCCTGGATCCCACCAGCCAGTTGCAACGACGTGTAACCAAGGAGCAGAGATCTCAGAGACGATGGTGCACAGTATTGAAACAGGAGGCTGAGCAGGGGGCAGGGAGTCGGGCAGACCCCCGGGGAGACTGCAGGCTGAGCCCAGCCCTTAGCAGACATGCAGGAAGACCCAGATAAGCAAACACCATGTTGTGGTCCTTTAAGTGAGGAGCAATTGCCATGCTCAAAGTTACTTATTTCTAGGACTGAAGCCAGTGTTTGAAATAAATCTTGGTGGTTTTAGCAGTTTTGCTAATGCTTGTGAAAGAAATAGACTTAGCGCAGTTACTCCTGATTTATGCAAAGTGGGGAAGGATTAGATGGAAATCTGAAAAGCAAGTGTCAGTGTCCTTCAAAACACTCTTAAATGGGGTCAGGGAAAGCAATTTAGGGGGAAGCAAAAGGCTAAATATGAATCCTTTGGAGAAAATCCTCCTATGAGACTTATAGTGTGAGACACTGGATCAACTGTACCACCACCTATCAGCTGGCAGGCTGGAAAAGGGTTGAGCCGTTTAACTGCTTCATGTGACAGCCTTAGTCCTGAACAACTAGTCTATAGATTAAAAAAAAAGTAAAATTAAGGCAGATGTCATTTATAAAATGATTCTCAGATCCTGGCAGTGAGTTGGCATCCATAAAACAAATACAATTGTGTAAGAGAGATCTCGTGAGTGAGGTGGCCCTAAAGCCTGGCCCACCTCTGTGCTGGGGTGGCATCGTGGCATTGGCTGTGGTGTGTTTGCCACAGTGCATTCACTTTAGAGAGATTTCAGATTTCACCTTCACCGGGGCAGGAATTAGGCAGGTGATGGGGTACAGTACCTTCTCTTTGGTGTGGCTTTGTTTGAAGTTTGTGGAGGACCACTCGGCTCTGTGAATCCAGCTGTCTTGTAGCAGATGTCTTCGATCTGTAGCTCATTTAACGCTCATCCAGAGCTTAAAGACAAGATCAACTTTTCTGAGGGCAAGGAGTGAAACACATCCTTTTCCTCCCTAAATTCTTCTGCGTTGCTCTCGTCGTTGTTGCTATCATTAACTGCAGTCAAGCCATCCTCAGGAGACTTTGCTGCGGCAGACACCATCTTTTTTTGTTTCCTTAGGGGGTATTAAAAAGCTACAGGGAGATTTCAGGTAAACCTGACAACGAACCTTCTCCTCAAAAATGGACCAGGAGGTGAAATGATGCCAGTGCACCATCACTGGGATGGGTGAAGTCAGCACTTCTTTAAAGCTGCAAAGGTAAAACCACCAGCAAAGACCAGACCAAACTGTGGATACAGCTCTTAATTTATGCAAAAGTTCAAATTTCTTTTCTCACAGTTTGGAGACAGATTTTGCTCCACTGCTACAGTGAAAATCTGGCCATAACCTTAGGGAAGTTCAGAGAAGGGGTTGTTAAGTGTGAATGACTTTTGGAAGATGGTTTGAACTTGTTTGGGTGTCTTGGGTCATGGAATTTGGATGAAAACTGTTTGTTTCTGAGCTACTAGGGTTCCTGGTTTCTGTCAGAGCCTGGGAACAGCATTGGCCGGGGGATTTCCCTCCTTCCACATCCTTCTGCCCTCCCTCCACAGGTAGGTGGTTGCAGCAAAGGCCAATGTTCATTGCAGGCGGTACTAAGCACATTACTCCAGTTCACTGCCAACTGTTGACGGGTCGGCAGCCGCTGTACAGCGAGTCTTGGCCTGGCACCTGCTGGAAAATGTTCCTGCTTTACCAGTACCCACAATTTCCACAGCGTTTTTCAGCAGTCTTATCAGAAAGGCCAGTGAATAAAAAACCCTTCGGAACTGGATTCTTTCTTTACCCCAAGAAAGAGCTCTATGGATCAAGGTTGAAGCCAAGAGATGCCCCGGGAGAAGCTTGCATTCGGCTGCCTGTAGTGCTCTGGTTCTGTGAATAACAGGGATCGTTTTCTTTCCAGGACTGTTGGTCCTTGCACTTAATATGCCATTTTTTACAAGGGCTATAATGATGAGGAGAGCCAGAGATGCTGAGGAACAGGCAGGTCATTCCTTGCAAGCGCCAGATGATATACAGCATACTATTAGCAGGGCGATACACTTCTTTCAGAAACCAAGCAAGGTTTCTTATGTAACCCATGGGTTTGATCTCCACCAGGCTAGCTCTTTTTTCATGTTTGTCAGTTCCAGTGAAGCAGAAGTATTTCTGCTTCCTTGTCTGTAATAAATTCAGATAGGGTTTGTGCTCGCTGTAAGTTAAAACAGAAAGATGCTCCTCCCATGACATTGAAAGCAGCTGAAAAGAGGGACATGAGCAGGTTGGCAGGCAATCAAATAGCCCCAAGGTAACCTGTGCTGGGGGATTTGCTTTAGTCTCTTGCTGGTGCCCATCTTCTTTTTCTTCTCATAGCGTCAGTACTTTCTGCCAGATGGCTATTATTTTTTACAGGACTACAGACAATTATACCTGTCAAGGGCATGCCAGAGTAGTTAGCATTTATGGTGTTAAGGAGATTACCTTCTAAATGTTAATAGCAGACACAGACGTGGTAACTTTCCTACTCAAGATCCCTATTAGATCACTGCTTTGCAGTGCTGAATGGATGCTATGAGATTCACAGATGTACGACGTGATCACTCTTCAGTACTGGAAACATGCCCGTACACACCACACACACAGCTGATGCTCACACACTTTGTCACCACATGTAAGCACAACAGGGTCTTCCACCATTCACATATGACAAAGTTGGGCAACAATCAAGCCCAGAGACATTTGCTTTTACATGATTCTCTGAGCTGGGTCACATCTGCAGGTATCAAGGAGTTGCTGTGTGTTTCCTGGGCATTTAGGTTGTGGCGGACATTTCTGTCACCATTAGAGCCAAAATTGATGTGGGGACCCACTAGGTTTCCAGTCTCTGCAGCTGCTTGCCTGTGTTTTCAAAGGCCGGAGGGCTTGATCAGTTGTCAGAAGCTTGGGAAGGGCAGCATCATGCAGAGGGTTGGACATGGGGTGGTGTAAGACATGTCTTATGGCCCCAGGGCTGCTGGTGAGTCTCTGAGTCCTCTCAAGAAAGGATCTTCTCATCTCAGATTGCACACACATCAAAGCAGGAGCCAACTTTTCATGTTTGTTTGATGGCACCTGGTACAACAGGGCTCAACCAATGCCTCCAGCTGCAGCTGGAAGGAGAAAAATCCAAAATAGCTGCTGCTTGAAAGGGCTCAGAGACATAAATTTACACCAAAACCATCAATCTGCCCTAGATTCACTGGAAACCATTTCTAACTTTGCGAACCAGAACCATTTTTCAGACATAAAGCTGGTATTTGCTCAAGAGCCCTCCACACCTGGTACCTCTCGGGCACAAATCTGAATGCTGCCAGGTTGTAAAGTAAAATTCTCATCCTGGCTGTATGGTGGATGGTTCCTCATCCTGGCTGTATGGTGGATGGTTCCTTATCCCGGCTGTATGGTGGATGGTCCCACCACTCAGCAGCAGCACTTTGCTCAGAGTACTCTATACAGATTGTGCATTGCATCTGGGCGAGCTGAGGGGAGACCATTTGTTGTCTTGTTGGGTTTTGGGTCATGAAAAAAGTGAAGGCTGAGGCTGAATAATGAGTTCTCCCGGCCTCTTGCTGGGAGTGCAGATCTAAAAGACACTCATGTTTGGCCCCAAGGAGAGAGCCCTTTCCCATGGTCCCAGGAAAGCTGAATTAAAATTCTCATAACAAAATCGCTTGGCTTTTCCTGCTGGTCTGCAGCCAGGCTGGTCAGAGGGTGTCAGAGGGTGTTTCAGGTCACTGTGCTTCAGGCAGTTTCTTCTCTCTGAAGGCTTGTTGTGCAGACACGGGGCAGGATTTGAGACTGTTGACTCCAGGGAACAGCAGTGGTTAACACCAGAGGCAGGTCTGGCCCTTCCTGTTTATTCTTTCCAAGGGCATCTGTCCTCCCACGGCTAAAGGGGAAGGTAAAACAAAAATGAAGAGGAGGGTGTCCCAGACACTATCCTTGGGGAAAAAAGGAAAACTGAGTGAAAGGGTGAGTAGTTAAAATTTTCTGTTTCTTCAGGTCTCCTATTTCTGCCCTTGATGTATCAAACAAAGGCAGAGGTGAAGGGGGTTAGCAAACCTTGGGAGGGGGCCCCCAAAACCCAATTTCTTTGACACTAATTTGGTTAAAGAACAAGGAGATTCATTGCTGATTCTTACACGTGACTGCCTTCCTAAGCACAGAGAAATCCCATGTCAAGGTCAGCAGCTGAGCAATGCCCTTGGCAGAGCATGCACTGCTCTCACTGGGCCATATTCTGCTCTCAGTTACACCAGCACAAGTACAGGATGACTCAGCTCGGGTCAATGCAATGGGTGAACCAGGGCATTGCTGCCAATAAAGAGTTTGGCTTAGCAGGGTCTCGGTTTTTCATTACTGTGTTATGCTGACTGCAGTAGGGTATCTCCCCTCCATGTATGCCCATCTCATCCAGGAATCTGAAAGGATGGGTTAGATCAGCTGATGGGAGTCAAGACCTACTTTGAGCAAACAGGGGCAAATATGGTACAAATATGGCTGTGTTGTGACTGTTTACAGGCAGTATCTGCATTTTAAATGGAAAAGACACTTTCCAGTGTTCATAGGATAATTAATGAGCTGGACTCTGCCAAGAGTGTTGGGTTGGCAGGTAAGTTGCTGAGCATACAATCCAGCCACGGTTATTCACCAAAAACCCAGATCTGTGCATAGATGTCCAGAGCATTTCCAGCCAGTGGGATAAGTTAATAACATCACACAAATGTGAATAATCATCTCAGGTGTTGCAATGTCAGCGTGACTCCAGTATCTTGATTATATCAATGAAGAGAGTGATTTGGTCCTGCCAGCTGAGCACCCTCCCGAAGGAAGAGGAAGGAGGGAAGGGTCCAAACACTGGCATTGTCTACAGGGAAATGTTATTAGTGCAAGACATGACTTTGGTACAATACATTAACTCATCCAAAAAAAAGAGGCTCCAAACCCAGGAACAGTGAACAGAAGCCAAACAAATATGTTTGCACAGAGTCCATCTGTCTGTTCATCCGTTTGTCTGTAGAAGTTGCAGAATCACCCAGCACTGAAAGAATTTTTCCCACCTGACATATCCCAGCAATTGAATGTCTTTTCAAGAACACTATGAGCTTTGCCATCTTCCCAGGACTAAACAGAGAGAGACATGAAAGGTCTTGGGCTAGCAGCAAATGTGCCATTTGCGGAGCACAGCCGGATTTATTTCAGGAGTAGAACAAATGTCACAACAAAGCTGAAAGGCTGTGGAAGTGTCCCCTGCTTTCCTGAAATCTGTGGACAACTAAATTTACTGAAAATGAGGGAAATGGCAAAATTTCCACTGGTTTGGCAAGTTCTGGATGTTTGATATTTTAGTTAATACTCTCATTTTAATGGACACTTGGAGATCGGCAGAAGCAGAATTCAGTTCTTATTTCTCTAAGCAGGACATTTGGTTTGGTCACCCTGGGAGCCCTTCCAGCTCAAGATTTAAAGTGGGATTCTAAAGATAAGAGTCTATATCCAGAAAAACACAGAAAAGCTCCAATCCAAATCATTTTTGGCGCTGAAAAGAACAGTCACAGTAGCTATGAGATACCATCTGCATCTACTCTAGAAGGGATTTTACTGTTCTTTCTATTATAAGAGTTGGTTGAAGGTATCTCACATATTTTACATTTCATCAAAGTTTTAAAATTCCAAATTTTGATAGCAAATATTATACCTCTCCTCCACTCCCTGTAAGACTGATTCTTTTTTTTTTTTTCCTTCTGAATTTAATATTTTTAGCTTCACAATATTGAATGATTGAGTAGAAAAACAATTAGGGAGGAATTTCCAAAAACTGTTTACCCTTCCTCCACCCTCACTGTTTTCCAAGGCTCTGGCCAGTGCCTTCTACACCAGTAAGTCTGAGAAAGGCAGCACCCTTTCTCCGTTGAATATCAAACTCTCACATTGCAGAAGGTGCCTATAGAGATACACTATAACCACCGTCTTAAAAGTACTGAATAAAGCAGAAAAAAAGGCCTTTTGAAGAGCAGAAGCATCTTCCTTGCTTTGCTGTTCTGCAAGGCTGTGCAGATAGGAGAATCCTGGGAAGCTGAATGCTGGTTGCAGAAGGTAAACACTGCCAGTTCTGCGCTCAGTAAGCTTTTACTTGAAAAACCTCAGTGTCCAGCTTTAATTCGTCTCAGGCTGAAAAAACTTCTGCAAAATCTCAGCTAAAAAAGCAAACTTGTCTGACTCTGCCTGCAGCTCCTGCTCACTGATCATTTTCAATCAGAAAGCTCAGACGCCCAGCTCTGGTAAACCAGCCTCCCCCTTTTTTGAAGTTAACGGAGCTACACAACTTTATATGGCCCAAAGCGTCCCCAAAGCGTCCAGCCCAAAGAACGCTGCAACTTCCAAAGGCAGATGTTTCTCTGCCTCTCTTTATGTTTGTTCTTACAATTTTATTCACTAGATAGAACTCACAGGAAAAACACCTTTTGGTTTTGAAGGGAGGCAGTGACACCTTATCTACAACTGTGCAAACAGCTGTTAGCTTCGTTTCCTGCAGTCATTTTATGTATCAGTAAAATGCAGTCGGCTGCACAGTTTGAATGAAGCATTACACTTAGCTTTGATTGCATTTTCCCTGGTTCTGCAAGGCTTAACCTAGAAATGAATACCATCCATCCCATGGGTATGAACCACTAAAGGTTTGTGTGCTGTTTGCTAACTCTTCTCTGCTTGGGACATTCACTGGGCACAAGCAAGATCACCAGCCCAGGCTGAGCTCCCGTTCATGCTAGATGCTTTATCCCTTACCTGAAGAGGCAGTGCCAGCCTCCAGTCTGCTCAATACTAGTCAGGGTGTCTCCGGTTTGGGGCACTTCATCTCAAAAACAAGGTATGGGGCAAGAGTGATAGTTCAAAGCAACACGTAAATGTGATTAGAGGCCCAGAAATCCTTACCTGCAAGAATGGTCTGCAGTTATTCATTCTGGACAAGAAAGAACACAGTTCTAAGATAAAGAAAGGCCACCTGAAAAGATGTAGCAAATCATCCATACCCTCTGCCCATGAAGGAGAAAAGCTCTGGCCTTACATTTCAGCAAAGATCAAGGTTAGAGTGTCAGGATAAGCAAGAAGAGCAGCAGAGCATAGGCTAGACATGTGAGGAAGGCAGCAAGTGTCCATCATTGACGGTCACTCACTTCAGCAGCAGTGTAACCCACCACCTCATTTTTGAAGCCCACAGCTGCCATGTCTCAGCCTGGCTTTCTTGCACAGACCACTCTGCTGCGGTGAGTGCTCTTACCAAGTCTCCTAGCCAAAACAGATCCGTGTTCACAGGGTTGGTAGAGAGTTTTTCTTTGCTCTAAAGAGCATTTTCATTGAAGGGCACCTAATACATTAGGAGAAGGAGACGTGCCACCATTCACTCCACTTGACACTTTACATCTGGTCAGTGGTGCCAGGAATGAAATCTAGCAGTCCAGGAGAACAGGATTAATTTGTTAATGAATGACAAGGAAAAGGCCTGCTGCAAAGGGGTGCTGGAGGAGGCAGCGTGCAGAAGTGGTTGTTAAGGAAAGAGCTTTCCATTGATGCACGAGATAAATGTAGAGATAGACAGGTACTGTTCAGAGTGGAATGGTAAAGTATATCTCAGAGACACAAGGTGCCTCCTAAAGAATGTCTGTGATGTATTTGGGGTTGGATTTTCAAAGTCACCTAAGGGTAATTTCTTTGGGGTTTTTAATATAATGTATTGGTTTGCTTGAAAAAAAGAAACCAATTCATTTTAAACAACCAAGAGAAGACAAACAGTCAGCTGTAATTGAAAAGCATTGAGAGCTAAGTATCCATTTTGAAGAGGAGAGTGATTTTGCAGAGCTCAAAACGATGAAGCACCTACCCTCTATCGTACTTCAGGGGAATGTCAGCACCTAATTCCCTTTAGTTAAAATTGAAACACAATGAATTTCATGTCAAGCCAGTCCTCTGTACAGAATAGCATGTAAAAAGGTTTCCAGAGGATGTTTAGAGGCATAACACAGGGCTATAATGTGAAATACATGGCAATTCAACATACAACTACAATTGTATTATACAGCCATTATCGACAGCGTGACTGACACAATGTCGAATTACAAAGGGGAAAATGACGTCTCTTGCAGCTTAACAGCTACACTGTTAAATATGGTCAGTCTGTGCCTTGGGAGAGTTATTAAAATGGCAGAAATTAGTGTTAAAATAATTGATTGGCATTTCCTTAAGATATAATAATATTCCCGTAAATCTCCTTTAGATATGAGGAACGTACCTGCGACATTAAAGGACTTTTGGTATATGTGTAGTGAGGGTGACTCTCAATGAATAATAAATGGCTCTAGGTGACTTGTTGTTATGGCTCTGATACTGCACGATATTAACTTTTAAGGCATGCCTTCAGAACTCGGAAACTTTATGGACTCCTGTGTTTTATGATCCTGTAACCTCAAGTCCTTCATCCTGGAGACGGCAGCTTTTTTGTTCCATCTCATGATTGCCAGGTAGCCGCTGGCACCGCTTCCCTCTCTGCACCTTACTCTCCAAATCAGCTTCCCTAATGAATGTTGATTTTACTGGGCTGGAATTGAACCACTTTAGACCATATTTCCTCAGACATAAAAAGTTATCTAGGGCTTTACCATTCCTAAGTGATGTATGCACATTAGCTAATTAATTAATCTTGCTGAGTAGCATATTAATTTCTTTTAATTTCCTATCCCTACTTGAAAGGTAGCATTTCCTGAAACTAGTGTGGTGGTATAGGAAAGGATTTGCAGATTTAGACTTTCAAAGTCAGCTTGGGGGTTTGGCTCCGAGTTACGCAGCAAAATACACACGCGAATATGCACGTGCATACACACACACAGACTCTTGGCTTCACAAGACAGTTGTGCACCGTTTCTGTCAACAAAACAATCATTAAGTGGCCTAGGAGCTTACCTCCTATTTTCAAAGAGGCTTAAAGCCATATGCAAAAGAGGATTGAGGTGCCTCAGAGGAATTTCAACACCTAAATCCAACATGGCATCCCAGCCCTCTGCTTAGCCCCTGCTGCTGGCTCCACAGACCCCTTTTTGCAGTTGGTAGAATCAAGGCTCCATTTCTTGGCATGTACAGAGGTGCTTTGGTCCTCTCTGAAGACCAGCCCTGCTGCGAAGCTAGAAGCAAGGCTCCCCTCCAGCCAGGTCCTCCCAAAAATTCAGTCCAACAGACATCCACCCATGGCTGAACATGCCTACCTGTGCCTCCATTTCTCCTTCCAAAGCTCATTCTCCTGGAGGGACTCCAAACCACCAGGCTAGATGGCTTCTGGAACTGTGTCCTGTGGACATTCCTGGGAGGCGGGGAAGGACAACCCAGCTTTTGAATCCTAAAGGTGATGGTCAAGCTGGATGGTCACCTCTGGACTGGGGGAACAATAAAACCTGTATCACATTTGTAATAAAGTGACAGCTACTATCCAGCTTGATTTATTAGTTCATTCATCATAAATCCCAGCCTCCGATGTGCCACTCAGAATTCAAGAACATGCTCGGAACTGTTTTCACCCCAAAAGAGCCCATTTCTGAACAGTTATAGGCTATGGTACAGCCTTACCTCTCTGCACCTAATGCAGAGGCTTTTATACCTGTCTCATGCCTTTGTGCATGGGACAGGGACATGTGTCCAAATATAATTATTCCAAAGGATCCCATCAGTGTAATCTTATGTACTTCTGGAAATAGGCTGGGAAAAGGCCACGACACAGACTCCAGACAGGCTGGGAGCCGTCGCCTCACCTAAGGTCTAGATGTCACTAACCAGACATTGCTGCCCCCATGAACTCGGGTGTTTTTCCTTAGCACTGATTTGGGGCCAGCCCAAGGCCTTTGATGTCAAGCAGCACCTGAGTGATGCAGAATCTTCACAGCACCCTGTCTCCTCACAGGGGTGATCACAGATGATGTGCCCCAAATCAGTCATCACCTAGTGCTTTCATTTCCTTTGTGATGTGACAGGTCTTCTTCATGGGCAAGGCATGATCATGGGGCAGGTTATCCACCTCATCACTACTCTCTTCCCAGGATCTTGCTCTCCCAGGATGGCAATAATCATTCCCTGCAGGCGAGTGTCGGCCACAGCCATTTTGATTTTCGCATGATTTTTGCATTAAATGTTCTATCTTGGTGCTGTTCTGTCTCTTCCTCCCCAGCCAGCCCATGCCGCTTCCCAAGACCTAATTACGCCCCTTCGTCCTCTCATTTGAACTGTGCTAGAAGTGGTGACAGGGCTGACATTCCTTTGCTGAGCTTCTCAGGAACTTTTTTTTCTCCTTTTCTTCTTCTCTTTAAGATTTCTCAGCAGTTCTGATCAGCTGTTTATATCTAAAGGTTGTCAAACTCATTTAAGTTAGCAAGAACTTCCCCCTCTCTGAGCAGGCTGGAAGAGGGCAATGCTCCCTCTCATCTTCACTGTGATGCTTTTTAATTGTCCTCAGCTTAAAAATGCTGCAAAAAAGATGAAGAAAACAAACGAAAAAAAAGTGTAGGTATTTTTCTAAATAAGTGCCAGAAATTCAGAGCTTTCTTGCTTCTGGGCTGGGCTTGATTCTGGGTTGATGGCATTCTTGCAAGGGTGGATGAGACTCCCCTCTTCTACATCTCTTATATGGGCTGAGACAGTATTTGCATTATGCTGGAGTCAGTGAAATGGTGTACTTGTCCTATGTAAAGTAACAGAATTTTTTTTTTTTTTTTTCAGTTTCCTGGGAAAAAGAAGTAGTTCAGGGCATGCAAAATGTTCCATTTTATTTAGGACATCTGGGTGCATGGAGTAGGGTCTTGTTTAACTGGCCTGAAGTAAGTTTGGAAATCAGATTCCATTTTGAACTGAAAAATTGCATCATGTTGCACTGAAAACACATACTTGAAAAGCACTATATTGCCTGAGAGCACAGAACATGTGGGCAGGGATAAGGAAAGGGATCTTTAACCCATATGTTCTCATGAAGTTCCTTCAACGTGAATTTGCAAAACATTTTAGTTGAGCAGATTTTGCTTTTCATGAAAAGGGTGTAAAAAAATCAAATGCCTCAGAAATATCATCTAAATCCGCTGTTAACCTTCCTGCTCCCATGGCAGCAAAGGCAGGACACAAATGGGCGCTGCTTGACCTCAGATCCCGGTGCTGTGGCACAGCACTGCGGAGACTGACCACATTTTCACACTGTTTCTCCAAATCAACTAAGTCCTTGGTGGTACCAGACGCAAGCCATCGCTGCAACTGCCTTGCTCCAGAGGTGCTGGCCTTGCAGTTATTGTGAAATTTAGGGAGAAACTCTTTTTTCCACCATTTTTTCCCCCATTTTCCCCATCATAATTTGCTTTTCTGACACAGAAGAACTTCCCCCCAAAATGGAGTATACCTGTTTGATAACTGGATGGTGTGGGCATTCAGGGAGAGGTGGAAAACTGAGCTAGGGTGAACCTGAAAAAATCAGAAGTTTGTTCAAAATACCTTTTCTAATTGCATTTTCCCTTTTCCAGACAGTTTTGTTAGTGGCTGGTAGAGAGACGTGTGTGCATTACAATATAAAAGTAACGTCTTCCCTACTGAAAATGTGCATACACACACACACACAACTCTGGGCTTACGTACGGCGGGGAGAGGGGGAACACAAATCAAACCCAAACATTTTTTTTTTTTTTGCATCGAGCTGTCTGGGTTGTCAGTTAGGGAAATTAGCCCATCTATCACACGTCTCTAATTTCCCATCACTTTCCCTGAAACTTGTGGGCTTTCAAAGAAACTTCTTCATTTTTCCCTCATTATTGTGTTTCTTTTTTACTGCCTCCAGTTCTTAAGCAGGAAAGTCCCAGAGGATTTAAGTGTCTAAAAGAGAAACTTTGGAGCTCTTCTGTTTCTTGCATGAACTTACACAGAAGTAACAGGGAACATGCCTAGGCTACCGTGCCAGGGAAATAGGCAGTGAGGGACGAGCCCATGTGTTTGGAGAGGGGAAGGGGCGAGGGTGCGTGCCCAGCCTGGCATTGATGCCTGTGCGGTATTAGAGGTGTGTGGGAATGTGTTACAGGGTGTTTGTGCAACACCCGGTACATGTTTGCTCGGTCTGGGGTATTTGATAGTCTCTGCTCCCATACACATGTTTGTTTGTGTCTCTTGGTGCTCACGGGGGGCTGTATTTGTGTTGGGTTGTACGCGTGTGCGTGTGCCCCTGGGTGTATCTATCCGAACTGTCACTGTTCACATAACAGATCCCCATCCAAACCGCCTGTGGGTGCACGGTCCCTTACCCTCCTTTCGTGTTCGCCTGCACACCTTCAGTTTCCTTCTTTATTTGGTGTTGTGGCTTCCCTGCAAATCCTTTACATTTCTAAATTTATGAAAATGGCAGAGTAGAAGAGAAAGCTGGAACAGCTGGGGATGCCTTGGGGACAGCACTTCCTGGCCCCAAAGATTACTGCGCTATCGCGTTGCACTTAATTGTTCCAGTGTTTAGCAAATTGCATTAATTAAAGTGGCACATCTGGCCTTTTTATCAGAGGCTGTGCAGTTCTGGTTTTGATCCTGCAGTGACAGCCTCTGACGGTATCAGCACCCCCGGGTAAACACTCATTACACCAGGGGAAGGCTTCCTTTATTCTACGAGAAGCCTAAAACCAGGTCCAATGGTAGCACAGAAGCCTCATTGAGAAGCCTCCAGTAAGCCCTGGAAAGTAAAACCCAGTCATTAGTAAAGTTCAATCACCACAGCTCTGTTGATAGCAACAGCTACCCTGGCTGGGCTTTCCCTCTTCCCAATTAAATCAGCTTCTGCCTGTGTTGTAGGTTTGTGCCCAAAAAGTAACTGAATCAAATGATCAGCCAAAGCCGAAGCTCTTCTGGGGACTTACCTTCCTTTTCCTGTGCGAGCACCCCACAGCCTGTACTGCAGCCCCCCTCGTTGTACAGAGTAGCTCACAAGCAAATACATCGCTTAATTTTCTCTATCTGTCTAACTCTCCCAGCTCCCTAGAGTCAAAGAAGGGAGCTGAAACTTTCCAAAAAAGGTTAATGCACACTACAATAGATATATTTTTCAGCTCTGAAACTATGCACAGGTTTTAGGGGAAAAAAATCCCAAACTTTCAGCAGGACTTGGTCCCTGCACTCTGAAATCACTGCATATTCACTCCGTTGTTTCATCCCAGGTATTTTTAAGAATGTATCACCTTAGTAGCACAGGTAAAGGATACTTTGCCCTCTACATCAGGAGCTATTCTTAAAATAATGGGCCATGAATGGAGCCAAATTACCTAATGGAGCCAATTATCTTAGCAGGTAATGACATTTAGGTAGTTTTTCTATAACCAGAAACTTCATCGGCTTTTTACTTTAGCGGCATTTATATCCCGGTGCATTGGGCATGGCATTAAAGACCTCATCAGTTAGAGAGAGGTGGAGCTTAGCAAAAGGAGGGGGAGAGAGAGAGAAATTAAATCGCAGGACTCAGGTCAACATACAATGTCAAAACTGACTCTTGTGTTTGACTTTTAGACAAATAAGGGACTTAAGGAGTGGACAAATTTACATACAAACTCACACAATACAAACAAGCATGTCCGGGTGACAATTAGATTAAAATTTTAACTGCCTAGTTAGAGTTGAGTGTATTTAGGAGCCTTTCAGAAGACAGCTTCTGAAAGCCTGCAATTTGTGTGCTAATAGAGTCAGCCCCTCTCGGAGGTCTGCAGCATGGCCTGATGCTTGGCTTAACCCCCTGCATCCCCCAGCTCCGCTCTAATAGGACAGAAATGACCCCAAGTGCTATTTGTGATGGCCTGGAAATTGTAGATAATGACACCGTGCCTAGGACAATTACTCCACCCATCTAATCCCACACTACCGGGGCAGTTCTTCCTTTGGGATGGCAGCCTGTGTGCCCCATGGGGGTTTTTTGGGGGGGATAAGGTGTGAGGGGGCTGCCAGCAGCCAGAGTGGTCTCTGTTTTGCCCGAAGCATTGGGGAGCCAGAGCACTGAATCATGGCAGACGCCTGAACTGTTGGCATGGGCACTGGTTTAGGAGTGCATCACCTTAATAGTGCAGGTAAGTGATGCTTTGCACCCCACATCAGAAGATATTCTTCAAATAATGGGCTGTAAATGGAGCCAAAATACCTACTGGAGCCAGTCTGAGCTGTGCCCCTCCTCACTCACAGTTTCTTTGCTGAGATCCTGAAATGTCAGCCTGAGCCTTGCTCCTGGAAGCCCTTGATTTGAGCCTAGCTTGTAGGATCTGAATGCTCACTGACACCTCAGCATCCCTGCCAAATCTGTGTGAAGTTAGCTGAGGGGTCCCAAAGTTACGGGTGCAGAGAAGTTTGTTTCCTCACTAAATTAACCCTGCATTTAGCATTGCCTTTCAAAGAGCTTGGTCCCAGGTCAGAGCAGATTCAGCCACCAACCTCAGCAAAGGGCAGCAGGAGAGGCAGGCACTCAGCCTGGTCCCCATCCCTGCCGCACACGAGGTTGTCTCAGCATCCCGGCTCTCAATCCACCCTGTGCACGTGAACGCTTTATTTTCTAAACACCTAGGGACGGATGCTCAGCTCACGCAGAGTGACAAGTCGTCACTGCCTTCAGCAGAGCTAGCCCCCGATCCACTCCACTGCCAGTAAGCCCTTAGCTAAATAACCAAGAGACGAGGGAGGAGGGAAGGGTAAACTTAAACACAGGAGCCTAAGAAAGAGTCCACTTGTAAATTCATCCGCAGCCAAGCTCCCATTAGAGGCACAGGCACAGAGATACAGTTGCACAAGGCTGTAGCAGATTTGCAGTTGTATGGGGTAAGTGTTTGCTTCCCTCTCTGTATAATTACTGTTACTGATATCATTACGGTGCTCCACTTGGCACATCCGTTCACTTGGCAGCTCTGGCTGAGGCATTGGGCTTTCCAGTCTTTAGAAAGCTTTGCAACACTTCTCCTCGAGCACACGCTCTGCAGCTAAACGAGTAATTATCTGGGAGCTTTAATCAACCTTCATTCTAGCTGAATTTGCCACTAGATTTGTAGCAAACTCTGAAGACCCTCTGAAGCATGAATGCACGCTGGCGTTTTGTGCAGGGAAGGCCTTCAATTGCCTTGTTGGTCTGAATAGAAACTTTCTGTCTCCTACAACTGCTCTCGCCTTGCAGTATTTAAATGAATGGGTGCTTGGGAGCGCGGCACAGGAGTCCCAGCAGAGCTGTGTCAGGAAACAGCTCAACATCTGCCCTAGTGTGGGACGTTTTATTTATGCTCCCCTTGGCAAAAGAAAAGAATCTGCGATCAGGAGGTGGTAAAAAAAGGTGTTTCCTAACAAAAACAGCCAAGGAGTTTGACTCCTATCCGCAGTCACAGTAAAAAAAGCACAGTTGCAGAAGAACTTGGAAATGTGCCACCATTTGCAAGCCTGCGTGGGGATAACCTCCTTTCATGGCATGGCACGCCTGCCTGGTGCCCTTACAGATGACTTCCATTTTCTGCTTTCTTCAACCTGCGCTGCCCTCCTGCTCAGAAACATATAACACCCTTGACTGCTGTCACAGCGTGCTGGAGCACAGTTTGTTACCTGAAGACAGGAAGCTTTGCCACGAGGACCCTGGGCGCATCCACAGTGAGGGCAGAGAGAGCTCAGAGCCCTGCAGCTGACGTGGTCGCACCTCAGGCAGCTGCCGGTCCAGGAGGAGGAGGTGGGCTGAGCACAGGTTCGGTGGTGTCCCTGCCTCTGTCATCCATCTATACAACATTATTCCAAAACAGAAGCTGCAGAACTAAACATTTCTGCTGTCTCACCGAGCGTGTAGAGACATTTTCTGATGCAACATCAGGAGCAGGAGTTTTGCTCACATGAGTAGTTCCTTCTGAAAATGCTGGCTTATGTCCCTCATTAAGTCTTAATTTCATTTTCCTCTCTCTCGTCAGCATGAATTCATTTGCTAGCTGGAGCAACGTGGGTAGGTGAGCACCTCCCATCACCATACTGCACCCTCCATGCCCCACGCTTCCAGAGAGAAAGGAGGGAGCGGCAGAAACTGGGTCCGTTTTGTCCGGCCCCAAGTCCAAACCATGCAGTTCCAAACCAGAGTGTCTCCTACACAACTGCCCGATTTCCGAGACCTGATTGGGGCTGATGCTCTGTAGATAGCTGGGCTCGCAGGCTGGATTCACCAGTTCACATTCAGCTGACTGCAGAGCACACATCCAGAAAGTTATGTCACCTAATATGACCCTGGTAGAACAAGGGTCATAAAATATTGAGTTACTTCAACTTTTAACCTAATATGTAGCTGATTATAATTTCACTTCCAGAATTATGAAGATTTTGTTTGCAAGCAACAGAGTCCATCAGTTCACTTGATCACTTGTTCCAATGGTTAATTTTCCTCATCCTTAAAAATTTATGCCTTATTTCTCATTTGAATAGCTCTAATTTTAATTAGAAGGCATTGGCTCTTGTTACTAAATTAAACAGTCCTCTGGTATTAAGTGTCTTGGTCTTTGACTTGGTACATATTGCACTGCACTTCCTTTGCTAAACCAAACATAAAGATTTTTAAATCTCTCATGACAAAGTATCTATCTGAGGTATTCAATAATTTCTGTATCCACTTTTTTATATTCAATAATTTCTGTATCTATCATCAATACATAGATCAATAGACCACCAATAGAAAGAGCAGCACATGGAGTGACAGAGGCACAGCTAAATCAGTAAATGGAGAGAGACGGATCCAAAAGTAGAGAGACAAACAAAGGGAGCAATAGATAAGTCGATAGATTGACAAAATCCCCCCTCTTCAGGTTGTAATCAGTCCTTCACATTAGTGAACAGGTTTTTTTACCTGAAAACTGTGAGCCGGTATACATAATCCATCACGCTGTTGATGAAGCCATTTCCCTCCTGAATTTCACCTGGAAATCATGTCCACTCACTGATCACATGGGAAGCAGCCTCCCTTTTCACTCCCCAGATCCCTGGCACCATTACTACTATATTTAGCAGTCACTTCTTCCCATCACTCGCCAAAAGCACTCTATATCCAACACATTCAACTTTGCATCGCAAACTTGCCAACTGGCAGGAGCAAAAGCAACTTTTTTTTTTTTTTTTTTTTTTTTGTCCTTAGTCGACTCTGGCCCCTGGCCAGTCAGTGTCTTCATTTGTTGTAATGAATTTGTGTCATTAATATGTTGGATATGCACAGCAATTGCAAAGTAGTACATTAGTACAAAAGCTATTGCTCTGGATGCCAGCGTTTTATTGCCACAGCTGATTTACAGGCTGATAAGCAACTTTGCAGTTGTCCTTGAGGATGGGAAAAGGACAGGTAGCGTGGCAGAAGCGAGGCAGGCACGGCATTGTGGCGGCCGAGGAAAGCGTGAGGTTTCCCAGGCCTCGCACAGCTGGGGGTGGACTTGACAATTTCATCTTTTCTCTTTAAAATGTCTTCGCCTTAGTGTGAGCGCTCAGCGATCCCAGAGAAACGCTGCAGACAAAGCCTGTGTGAAAATCTCAGGCACTTGGAAAGGAGATTAAATGCCATTACAATACTGTAGGTTTGGGAGCTTCTATGTGACTAGCTCATAATAGAGCCATGTCATCACTTTATTGCAAAGATACGATAAAGACAGGCATTATATGGTGTTAACATTTAACAGCCATAACTTAACTTTCAAAAGACTTTACAGGCCAAGTCACAGTGAGTTGTTTCTTTCTGTGCATTTAATCCTTGGCTCACATGCTATAGAGCAAGGATATTTGCAGAAAAGATAGAGCACTAAGCAGACAGACCGACGGACCTGTCTGTCTGTCAGCTCTGGAGGGTAATCCCTTGAAATGCAACCTTAAAAAAAGTATTTAAAGGGAAAGCATGAAACAGGACCAGCACAGACAACATATTTGACTGTCAAAAAGAAACGCCAAGCATCCGCCTCCTGGGACTGATCCTGTGCCCAAAGGAGTCAGTCGTGAGCCCCTGTACGTGATGCTCCTGGCAGCTTTGGTGGGGCAGGATCAGGCGTGAAGGGTGAGAGCCACAAAGAGACTTGGGCAAGGTCAGAGCGTCAGTTCAGATCCACCTCAGGCACCAGCATACCATGCCTGTGGGCCAGGAGGGATCCAGCCAAGATGCTCCATATGCCGGCGATCCCCACCAGCGTAACACCCTGCTTGGGCTCCAGAGCTCATCCCAGCACAGAGACACCCAGATCGAGAGTCTGAGTTTGGAGAGTGAACTGTTCGTCAGACGCTTTCCCAGGAAATAGTTTCCCTGTGGTACTCACTGCCGTACACAAGGTACGACCAAAAACACTGTGCAACAAAATCAGATGGTCTCTTTATAGGAGTAAATTGAGCACCCAGAGTTATAAAAGAGGGATGACTCAGAAGACAACCTCTTTGGAAAGGGTGCTGGATCCTCTTGCTTTGGGCTGTGAATCAAAATTTCACTCCTGGGGACGAAGGAGGAAAATTCCCTGCGGATGGAGCAGGGGAGGGAGGACGCTACTGCTGTAACCGCCCGGTCCTGCCTCTCCTTCCTCCCGAGCAGCTGCTGCAGGGCACGGCTGGGCTGAGCTATTGATCCGGGGGAGCCCCGTGCTCTCCCATCTGGCCACCTGGAAGGCGGGAGGGACGATCCCCCCATATTTCACAAGCCCTGAGAAAATGGAGTGGGCAGTCCAGGGACCTCCAGACTGTCACTCCCCATCTTAATTAGGACTGTCAGCTTGCCTTGCATTTTAGGTAATTAATTATGCTGCTTCATAGCTGCATTTCTAGTTGACACCAGTGCCTGCTGACGGGACGGGGTATCGATTTCACCAGCTTCCCACCCGCCTTTCTGTTTGTTTGTGCTTGCAGTTAAGACTCACACAACAGGAAGCGTTCGGTGAGTGCTCAGGAAAATAATCAACAGCGTTATCTGAGAGCCATATCAAATAGATTTGGGCCAGAAATGGACTCAGCTGCTGAAAACCTATTAGCAGCATCTCGGATTTCCTGTGTACCAGCAGGTTAGGGGGCAAGCACTTTAACATTGCCCACAGCTTGTGGTTAATTACTGTTTGTAGAGTTACCGTCTGCAGTTATGCTTGACAAAATGCCCGTAAAGACAAAAATGAAATGCTTGCCGATTTTGGATGGATGCCACCTGGTCCCCCTACCCTTCCTCCCCCACTGGGTGCCAAAAAAACTGCAAAAACAAAGCAGAATTGGTGTGGTGTAGAGCTTTTGTGCTTAGTGCGAGCAGCGGTGCCCTGGAGCAGCCGTGCTAACTGGGGGACTCCGATCCCACGGTGCAGCGGAGCCGTTCAAAGCTGTGACCCAATAACGTGCCATAACTTGTCATGACTATTGCACGTGTCCTGTTTGCTCTCCAGGATAGCCGCCAGCATTGCCAGTGACACAGCACACTCAGATCTACCTGCTGAAAGAAATTCAGTGTTGATAGAACAGGAAACAGGTCTTTTCTAGCCCTGAATATTTTCCCCTCTTAAGGGCTACAGTGCAAGATCCTCCTTGGACTGGTCTATACTGTCAGCAAGCATGCACTGACATATGAAACGAGCAGAGGTGTGAGCTAGCAGGGACTGCGAGGTGTGAGATGGGCTGTGCAGGCAGCTGGGGGCTCTTCAGCCTGGGAGGGACATGACTGGAGGGGGAATATGAGCAGTGCATGAAGTTCAGTAGCTGTTTGCTGCCTCCTCTGATGATAATATCTGTGGGGAACATCAAATAACTGGATCCAGTCCTGGGTTCAGAGCAAAAGAAGGGGAAAAAGCAACAGGGAAGAAGGAAGGTGGTAGGAAAAGCAAGAGGAAGAAACAGGCTGGTCGCAGGTATCTGTTGCCTCTCTGTGTTTGTATTAATTCCCATTTCTTCTGGGACACTGCAGGAGCAGTGAGGTTGCGGGAGGCCGTGAGGGTGAGAGGCATGATTTTGGTGAAGGTAGCCAGACTAATTTCTGTGTATCCATCCCTGAGACCCTGCTTGGGACTGCGATGTCAGGGCCCCAGGATCACAGTCATGACTGGGAAAATCTAAAAAGCTCCAGCAGAGTAAAGTGTAAGGAAAAGCTGGAAATGGGTGTAAAGGGGGTAGCCAGCCCCAGTATTTGGCCCCCAGCCCACCTCTGCAGCCCCAGCTAATGGGACAGGTAATGGGTTGAGGGCAGTGACCTGAGCTGGGCATCCGCTGCTGACCTCTCCCAGGGGTTGTGACCCGAAGGCTGAGAGCGACTAATGTGGAGATTTATGCCTTGTTAATAATAGAATTGAGCAATCAGTGTAATGAAATCCATGCTCTGCATTAACGAGTGGCCGAGGCAGCAGGGTCCGAGCCTTGCCTTCTCCCAGGATGGGCAAAAGGGATGATGTCTGGCTGAATTCAGCCACTCCCTCCAGAAAATGGGGCCATGCCCAGGCCAGGCAGGACCCCGTGCCCAGTTGAGTTTCAGGTGTGCTACTGGACCAGCAGCTTAGTGGCTGTGAACAGGCATATGGCAGTACAGGAATGACGAGATGTTCGTCCTCCAACGGGTTTGTGTCCCTGAGATGCTGAGTATTGCCTCATGGCGTGACGAACCCCAACATTTTTTCCTCTTGAGTACAAGTTTCAGGCTTAAATCACTGCTAGGTCCAGCCTGGATATTTTGGATTATTTCTCCCCCATAAATTCCTGGCTTCTTTTCATCAAAGATCAGGAATAAGAAGGCATGAAGACTGTGGAGGTATGCCTATACCTTCCCTGGCCCTCCAAACTGTTATTTCCATATATATTCAGAAAGGTCTTTGCATGAAAAGACATGCAGAAGAAAGACGCTGAAGTGACTCAAATTTTTCCTAGTCACCATCACATGCACAAATTTTGAATTCTGACATTGTGATTCAGACACAAGTAAAATTAGACCATGGCTCTGCGAGTCACTTGATTTTTGCTTCAGAAGGATGGTTTGACTTATGCAAAGATGTCATGCTATAGCCTACTGTAGCCCAGATATGCAGCTGCAACAGCTATCTAAAATCAGCTGTGCAGCCCCATCTCTCACTGGAGTATGGCCTTACTAGAATAGTATTCCCTTACTAAGGATGCCAGCTCCATTCCTTGTTGTCCAGCAGGACCCTGGGCCTGGAGAGTGGAATTTAAAATGTGAGAACAAGTGCACATGTTTGGAAAATGTCAAATTTTAAAATTTATTTATTTATTTATTTATTAAAAAAGAGTGGCTATTTTAAATTGTTAGGGAAACTACAGCACAGAATCAGCTAAACTGCTAGGCATTGCTAAGATCAATTATTTAAAAACATCTTCCAGAAGAAATAAAAAAAAAGGTGGCTACGCTTTAACTCTTGTGGGGAAAGCAATTTTGGAGAAGCAGCGGAGCCAGCACTGCTGCTCCCGGGAGCCTCGTCGGCGCCCGCCCCTGCCCTCTTGGTTCGACTGCCTGCCTGCACAGGGCACTGCGAGTCACTTTTTGTCAAATTGCTTTTATCCAGTTAGCTGTCACAGGGGGAAACTCAAGGAAAACCGTGCTGTGAGCTTTGTGTCCGAAGCTCTGCGATGGAGCAGCAAGAAGGGAAACTCCTGGGTGCAAATGTGTTTGTCTCAGGGTTTTCCCCAACAGAAACAGGAGGTGGAGGATGAGCATTCATATGTGATGGGTGACTGCACGTGTCTGTCACAGGGAAATGAAGATCTCCAAACAGACCTGCAGAAACCTATCTGTAAAACATCAGTGGTTAACTCATGCCAGGGGACCCGGCTGAGGTTAATCTGTTGCCATTAAGGATTTATTAAGTCGAAGCATGGCGTGCCTGGGGAGGTGCGCCTGTGTGCATCCAGCAGCGCTGGGAAGAGGAGTACGCTCCAAAACCCGCACACCCCATCGCTTGCACAGCCCTCGCTGCCGAAACAGGAAACATCCCATCAGCGTTTCAGTATTTATTTCTCTTTAACCTCCCACCCCTGCTAACCGCCCCTGTGCTGGAGGTGCAATTAAGCCGAGTTCCCATGGGAGCTGGGGGAGAGGGGAACGAGAGGGGCACTGGAAGCAGAAAGCTTCACCCCCTGTGTCATTAGTATAAATTGTGTTTGTGCAAGTTATATTTTACAGCAGGCGTGTCAATTAGTGTGTGAAATTTAATAACCCAATTGAGCTTCCCTCGCTCAAAGCTAAATTGAAATCTGTTGCCTGTTTGGGAGAGGGAAGGGGGCTGTCACGGATGGGAGGCTGAGCTGGTGGGTAGGGTAGGGGCGTTTTTCATGTTGATTAAAAAAAAGGGAAGGGTTTTGTCATCCTTGGCCAGGCAATAAACACCAGCTTTGCTTGGAGAGAGCAGCTGATTTGATTTTTTTAGGGTTTTTTTTAAAGGTGGTGACTTTTTTGTAAGAGAATGCTTGGGAGGGAGAAAAGGAATATTCTCTATTTGATTACATTTAGTTATGTTTCTAGTGGGGGGAAAATTTCACCACTAATGACTGCAGTACTGAGGGTGGCTGTGGAGCAATCCCAACTCCGAACACCTGGAGCCTGCAGCCTCGCTGCGAGGAGGAAGAGGAGGTGACGCACCTCACCAGCACCCCGTCCCAGGGCAAGGCGAGGGGTCTGATGGGTGCCTGCCCAAATCCCACCAGAGCGCAAGCACCAAAGCTGAAACACGCAGGGTTTAAGCCAGTAGGACCAATACGGAGAGCACAAAGTGATCAGAGTCTGCCTGTAAGAGGGGCTATAAAAACTCCTAATTAAGGAGCTCGAACAGATATGTACGTTATTGGTTCATTTAACTTGCTTCAGGCTTCAGGACGGATGGTGGTATCAGCTGGCCCTACCCTGCACGTGCTGTTTGTCTCCACCACTGCGATAAAAATACATTCAATAAAACCATGAAAATTAGTGCGTTCACCTAATGGCAAGGCTCCAGGAGCTAACGACTGGAGGCAAACAGCAAAATTGTGAGACTTGTGAGAGCTCATCTCAGACTTTTATCCTCACTCTTGTAATATTTGGTGTTTTTTTCGAAAATCTCCAGTCCCAGAATCACAGCGTTGATCCCCTCTCGCCATCAAGGGATGGCCTGAGAATCACAGCTCACCGTTTTCCATCCCTGGAGACTGGAAGGAGAAGATCTAAAGCATGAGACAAATGTAGAGTCTTAGAAACCAGGCAACAAATAACAATAATTCAGTGTGAGTTGCATTAAAGGCAGTAAACCTTCCAAGTCTGTATTTAATCACTTGCTCCTTTTGAGTCTTGCCTGCCTGGCTGGGGTTGTCCATACCCATGTGGGAACAGCAATGCCCTTCACACCAAATATATAATTTTACTCACAGTCAAATCCCATTGTTCGAAGCTGCAGTTTACCCAAATACTCTGTTTTTTGAGGTGGGGTGGTGCATGCTGCCTCCTGCCTTCCCAAGACCTTGGAGGTGCCCGGAAAGCCTTTAAAGAAATGTGGTTAGGAATACAATTCCTGAAGGACTCCTACAACCACTATCAGTCAAACTTGGCCTTAGTCTGCTGGAAACAGGGAAATCGTGCAGCCACGCTTAGGTCGCAGCGGGTAAATGCCTGGCACAGACTGCTATGCACGTTGTCGCCTGTGTTTTAGCTCACGGGTGTTCAGCTGTGCATGCAAAGCGGAGCGGCTCTAAGAGGAGATGCAAGAGCCTGGGGGGACAAAGGGCGAGAGAGGGCAGAGGGACAGGCAGCAGCCCCGGGCGCTGGATCGCATGCAATCAGGTGAGTGCTACCTGGGCTCTGCTTGTTCTCTGAGGAGAATTCTCAAATCTGAGCAGTCTCAGCTGTATTAGAGGCAGGACAAGGCATGCTGAACCTACTGGGTTATTCACAAAGCACGAAGCTTGTGTCCAAGCCAGCGCATTTGATAAAATGTGTTGTAGTTTCTCAGAGTCCCTTTGTTATCAGCCTGGGCTGCGGAAGAGCACCGCACACCGGGACACAATGATGCAAACCTCCAAACTGTACCCAGGAGTGATAACAAAGCCCTGGCAGAACAGCTTGTTCACTCCTCCCCTCCAGCGAGCACGTTGCTGGTGGTCATATCTCTAGCAAAGTGTAAATCATGGTGGCAGAGTGTGTTGCAGAGGTTTTCTGAGCTTCCTGCTGGAAGCAACATGTGAACAGGCAGTCCATCTCCAGGACAGCAAACCTGCGAGCATCCTGGCCGTCATGCAGGAGAAGCTGTAGGAGGACAAGTTGCAGCAAGGCTATGGGGAAGGGAAACTTGGTCACCAGTTGGCAACACAGCATTTGGAGCTGTAGACCTTCAGGGTGCCCAGCGCTGAGCTTGAAGTGTGGGAGACTCATGACTCCTGATGATGTCCATGGGTAACCAGAAACCTGGAAGGGCAAATCCAGAGATGGTGCCAAACCACAAACTGATTCCTTCCAAAACGTACTGTGAGAGATGTCCTCCCTCATCCCGGCCTCCCCTTTTTGTGCCCACCAGGATATTTGGCCACAGTTTTGGCTGCTGAAGGATGATGGAACACTTAAGCATTGGGGTGTCAAGTTTGGAAATGCATCAAGATCTAAACTGGTCATAGTCTTTTCATGAGCCTAAGGAGTTTCAAGAGGAATCTTTTTTGATGATCAGAACAGCCTGGATATGAGATAACAGACCGTTTTTCTGATCCGCTGTTACACAGAGCTGTAAATGCACCCCCACACCTTCCTTTTGCTCCCTCTCAGGAAGCAGTGCCTGGCACGGAACTTCCCCTGAGAAGGCCACTGAGTGAGACACCGCCATCCTTCCCGGAGCATTTACTCCATCACACAACTGTCAGACTTTGAGTCACGAAGCAGATGATTGTCCAGATTTAGCAATTCCATGCCATGTTCACACCTCACAGGCTAACACCCAAGTTCAGGATGGTGATGGCCAAGTCACACCAACTGTTATCCAGAGCTGCCAGCTTCCAGTACATTGAATGGAAAGAAGAGACGACAGTTCGGACCACTTGCTGTTGAGGTCTGGTTTAGATGCTCCCTGTTTATGTAGGGAGAGAGAGACTGGATCTTCTGGGCAAGAAACTGTCTGAATCATACACTGCTGTCTTGACCAGGGGGCTATGACAGGTCCTAACAGGAGTTTAGGCTTCTAGAGATGCTTCGTGCATCATTTTGTTGATATCAGTCTCTTCATCCAGCTCAGGGATAGCAAATCTACAGCCCTGGTGCTAAAGATAGCAGCTTCATTTTGTATAGCTCACTGCTCTCGCCTGTTCTTCCCCCAGCACATTACTCCTGCCCCATAGTAACGTGTGGGTTGCTGCACTTCTCCTCTCCATATCCCAGAGGACAACATCTAGCTGTGAAACTCTCCCTCTCCAGTCCCATGCCCAGACTGTTTTTCTGAGATCTCTTCCCTCCTCACTGGCAGATACTCTCCAGCCAGGCTCCACTTCAAACGTCTCCTGGGCTGCTGGTCTCAAAGCTCTCTAAAGAGGCCCATTATCCAGGAGACAGATGTCTAGGACTGCTTGGCTTTCCTGGAGGAAAGCAACACAAAGGATAGTTTTGTGGTAGCATCTTTTCACCAAGCTCTGCTGAAAATATAGGCAGTGAGCTGGAAACAACAAAGAAATGTTTATGAAATTGTTTTCATGGACACTGCACATGTGGTGATACGTTTGTAAATCAGGTCATGCCATTTCCTGAAATAGATGTGCAATGTTCTGGATATTTAATGAAATAAAGATGTAATTAGCTTCAGCTTTTTAATGCTTTGGAAAACAGCATCACCTTGGTTTGAAGGGAACTCTAAATAAGATGATTGAGTTACCATGCTGAGCAACCCACTGCAAAGATACAATCTAAGAAGGGAACCTGACCCCGCCAGGATTTCCTCTGTAGTGTGTTTGCATTGTATCAGCATCTAATCTGGAGCACATATCTACATTTCTCTGTGTCCCATTCAGACCGAAAAAAAAGCAAGCTGAGTAGCTTCATTGAATGCTAAAAAAGAAGAAATTTGCTACAGGAAGGAAACTTTAAGGTTATAATCTACGTGGTCCGGAGTGCACTTTTAAAGCATCTGAAATGTTAGAGGTCTCTCATGTCCTCCAAAAACCTTAAGAAGAAAGATAAAATGCTGCATAGCAAAGGCCTTTGGGAAAGTTTGCAATGGGAAAAAAGATTAAACATCAGATTTGGGATGTCAATGACCCGTACACATTTTTCAGTGAACAGCAAAATACCATGAAAGAATTCAGTCCCCTTCATGTAATCAGCCACTAGCAATGCCTGAGGTATCCCGAGATACCAAATCCACTCTGGGTCTTCTTAACCACCCAACCTCTTATCCCCGGTTCCTTATCTTTTGACTAACAAGGCTTGATTTTCAGAGGAAGGAGATGAAATATTCTAACAGGATACTGTCAAGGCTGGTGAGAGTTTCATGGAAGATGCAGAAGAGATGCCCATCGCCTGAGGTCATGTCCCCAGCTGGGTGCTGAAGGCATGGCTATAAACAATACAAATGTGTTTTAAGACATCCAAAATCAGCAAAAGCGTTAAGCAGCACAGCCATTAGAGCAAATAACCCATTGCATTGTCCACTTCCCAAACCTGGGCTAAAAATGGCCGTCTACCCTTCCAGCAAATAAAAGCTAAAATTAAACAGCTGAAAAACAGGAATTTGAAACATAATGAAAGACAATTTCATTTTTGTGGGCACAGGGAGGGAAGGTCTTTAAGCCCTTCACTGGAAAACCCTACTCCAAGCTACTGCAAGGCAGACTCTGTTACCCGGTGATCCAAACAAGCATGAGGACCTGGAGGACTTACAGCACCGCTAACTGGGCAGGTCTCATCTCCATTTAGGAGTCACAATTTTCCTTTTAGTGAGCCTTCAGGCCCCTGACTGGACAAATATTGTCTAGCACTGTGGGAACAGAGCAGTCTACTATGCAGAAATATGCTGACAAAAAATACTGCTTTTGAAAGAAATGTTAGGTTCTTTTTCAAGAGAGAAGGAAACCTGAAAATTTTTCAGGGACGGGAAAAAAAAAATGTTAATTTCATAATATTTGAAAATAACTCCCAGGAGTCAAGGAAAATGACAATAAAAATGAGAAATGTTGAAAATGGAAAGAAGTGGAGAAGGCTGCATGAGCCTCTCAGGGCCTGGGTGCAAGGGAGGAAGAGGTCGGCGTGCAGCTTTGCAAGAGACGCTGCAATTACTTGTCAGAAAATGAGGAGGCTCGCTGAATTTGTAGGGTGTTTCACTGAGAGTTCTCCAGTTTGGAGAAGCACTGAACTTCCCCTGAACCCTTGCCCCGAGGTGAAACCATCTCTCTCGCACCCACAAAGCACAGGCTCCCAAGAAACACTGTCTCCTTCTCCCCTTCTCCTCTCCATCCCTCTTAATATCGCTGTTCTCAAGTTGCCTGATGTGCCGTTTATGACAGAAATAACCTGCCTTGGCACTGACACTTGAATTTCACTTAAGGTTCATCACATTATTAATGACAAGATCAATATTACCGAAGCCGCAATAAGAGCTCTTACCATTTATCCTCCTCCCGCCCCTCCCTTTCCCAGGCACCACGCTTTTTAATACTCCATCTCTTTTCAAGGGTATTTGCCTCAGCACTGGAAGGAGAATCTCCCACTGCTGGGGAGGGTTCATTCAATCCCCAACAGCTGCCCTGACATATTTCTCCCGAGCCTTGAAACCTGAATGATAAGGCTCAGGAGTGGAATAACCCACAGACTCCGTCTAATCACAGCGACTGCCGTGGCCTTGCTGAACTCTCCTGCTACAATTAGGTAATCATGCTGGCAGACAAGCCTGATTCATATCGTTTTACCATCAGTAAAGTGATATCTATCACCCCTACGACAGACCCGTTATTGCCGCAAACCACTTCAACCTACCCAGTTAAAAACCCCTTGTAAAAGCAAAAAAGGGACTTGGACATACTTTATGGCAAATTAACTTTTAACATATTCTTTCCCTCCGTATATTAAGATCATATTCGCAGCTGACACTTGTAATAATATCTGTGCTCCTCACCAGCTGCAAGAGTGGCAGCACCCCCGAGGTATTGAAAGGGATTTAGGACGATCTGGAGAGGTGAATTGCTCTCTCCTTCTGCTCATGTCTCTTTGTTGACTCTGGAGGAAGCTCAGGCTAGGTGAGATTAGTTACATGGGATGAACCGTACCCCAAGGACAAGTCTCTGCCCCAAGGAAGGCAAAGGCACCCAAACTCAAACTGAAGCTCTCTCTGGCCCTTTGATACTGAATGCCTTTAGCTCTGCTCCTACTCGACCCCTAACTCAAGTCAATGAAGACAAAAAGGAAGCCTCATCGATTCAGAGGAGCTTTGGATCAGGGCTACAGAGCACCCTGGAAATAAAGCCATGTTCCCCTAGCCCTACCCAGTGCAGCCTCTCAGCCATCCCAGGGGAGGATGAGGGATTCATCGTGACCTCCAGCCTGCAGTAAGTTCTCATCTGCTGCCCATCCAACAGGTCTTGAAGTCCCATCCTCTAATTTTGGTTTAATTGCTATTCTGGAAACGTGGTCTGGTCCTGGTCCTGCAGACGTTTGGTCAACTGCTCGGTTGAAAGCACACAGAGCGTTTCAGTGGACTCCATAGACCTCAGCACTGAGCCTCGACCAGGACTCCTCTTATTTGAAGGCAGACAAGGCTCCACTTTGGCACTGCATTTCAGCTATTTTTCCCTGAAGGAAATGCCTCACAAATGCAGGGCAATGGGAAACTGCATCTTTATCATCCAGGGCCATGCATATTTTTATTAAATTTTCTTTCAGTTCTGATTTTTTCTATTAATCCATTTCTTCTAGACCTGTACCTTAACAAAGCCAAAACCTGCTGTAACAAAGTGCAGCCAAGCCATTCCAGAAAAATACCTTCACTGCAGAGCATGAACTTCCCATTATAGAGGCTGCATATGTGCACTGATTGATCCCCAAACTGGCATTTCAATTTATTTCCCACTGGAGGACTCATTCATTATGGAGAAATAAGACTATTAAATGCATGATAAAGCATATGCATCAATAGATGAGGCTGGTAGTTACTTTACTGTACCTATCTAAACAATAGCTGGTAAATAAATCTATTTGTGATCACATAGGACCTTTTAAAATGAATAAGGAAGCAGTAATTATTAAGCAGCAGATTTAAAAAAAATCGCTTGCCAGCATTACCACCCTGCACACACACACACACACACACACACAGAGATATTTTGCTGCTGCGGCTGTGACTGCAAGGCAAAGGCGGGTCAGGCGCACAGATTGGAAGCAAACTGCCTGCAGACCTGCTCAGGGTCCCAGTGGCCTCTTTCAGATGTGTGCAGGTATGTACGGGCTTATGTGTTTCTATGGGAGCATGCTCTTATCTCCAGCAGCAGGGAAAGACACCCAGAGGAGACCACGCAAGATGTTTTTATCAAGAATATGAGTAACTATAGCCTTTTTTTTCTGTTTTTCTTTAACTGATTTTCAACCCAACCAGCTGCTGGGGAGAAGCTGGACAACCGTGCTCTATAAAGGTGTCCCTTTCTTATATTTTTATTTTTTTTTGCCTGCCTGCAATGGATGAAGAAAAAGCAACAAAAAGAAAACCTGAGCACATCCATGGTAGGGGAAGGATCTGTAAATCGTGGTCTTTCTCACCTGGTCAGTGACCCTCTGGCCTCTGGCCTCACCTTCTGCAGACATTTTCTCTTCAGCAAGCTGTCTTGCAGGATCTCCCTCCCAGCCTTTGGCCTTCGAGTCCCACTGCTTCTTATTACTTCACCTTCCTTCTCACTTTGGGAAGATGCTCGAGGCCACTTACACTGGCCTTGACTCACCGTTATGCCCCCTGCCCTGGACCCTGGTGTGCAATCATTTCTGCCTTGCCAGGAGTCTCCTGGCAGCAGGTTTTACCCTTCGTCCACACTCACCCAAAGATACAACAACTTGGAATAAAACTAGTAGCTGTGGTTGTGGTTGGGTGCTGGGTGGGGAGACATGAGAATGGAGCAGGTGGATGGGAGCATCAAACAGTGCCCTCAGCCCCTGGTACTGAAGATTGCCTACTTTTTCATCAGTTTTGGCAAGTTAAGGTTTGGCACCAAGGAAACTTATCCCACATCTGACATAAAGCTACTGCTTCCATTTGTTTTTTTGAATCTTCTTTAAAGTTTGAGGAAATTAAACAAAAGCCTAAACACAACCCCAAATTCTGGAGATAACGAGCTTCCTGAGATCATGAAAGTCATGGAGATTTCAGATGAAACCTCTCCCACTGGAACAGCTAAAAAGTCATTTTCCACATTTGGTCACATTTCCTTTTGCTGATCAGATCTAATTTTTACCTTGCTGGACAGTCCGGTTATTAGCGCTCATCACTGGGTAACAGTGGAGAGCTTGGGACAACCTGTCATCTCTGGGGTGCTCAGCAGTGCAGTGGTCTGCTTCAACAGGGACAGAGGAAAGGTGGTGATGGCAGAGGCTGACAAGACAATGAGAAAGGAAAGGGAAGGGGAAGAGGGAGGAAGAAATGGACCTTTCCAAAATCAAGAGATATGAGTCCATAAAGAATCTGAAATGGGACATAAGAAGCAGCACCGGCCAGAGTTGAATTTCTTTGAAACTGTTGTACAAATCAAACCAGACTGGTCCTTTCTGTGCCCATTTTTGAGGACATTGAACAGTCCCACAACTGCTGCAACAATACCATAAAAAATTATGGCCAGAATTTATTTTCTCCTTTTTTTTTTTTTTTTAAATAAAAAAGGGCGCTCGAAAAAACCCAAACAAAAAAAAAAAACCCAAACAAAAAAAGCAGCTTAATTCCCCTTTGGCCATGTTCTTAGACCTCCAAGAAGCCACTGTCAAGCTAAATAGATGTGACATAACTCAGCAGATTTTTCTGAGCTCTAATTGAATTATAAGCCATTACTTTATGGCTGCGTGTTCCAGAGCTTGCATATTGCCTGTCCGGCAGAGAGTGATTTACCGGTGTAGCAGGGCACAGTGAGCTCATGGCAGGGTCGGTGGGCAGGGTGGGCTACGGACCTTCCAGGGACCGTTCCAGGTTATGGTGGTGAAGAGACATCTCAGATGTGCAGGTTGGTGCTGCTGAGCGTCTGAGGACAGATTGCAGAGCCGTAACCAAATGCCCTCACGCGCTGATTTAAGTGAAACAGAGGGGGGAACTAGTGACACACGAATGGCCATTTTGGTCTCCATCCTAAGATAAATCAGTTATCTGTTTTTTCTCACTGTGCAGGCAATGGCAGTTTATGAAGCAGCTGTCTGAAAGGAAATTTACTGGACAATTAAAAGTGCTGACTTTCAAGCAGTGCTCTCGAGGTGGAGTCTAAAATTATTGGGTGTGAAATGCAAATAGATTTAACAGTTTTACTGCTATTTATATGACATTCACCCATTCCCAGCTATTTTTCCTCCCCTTTTCTGCTCTGATTTTAAACGGTCCCAACTTTCGCAGGTTTTAACAATCTCAGACGCATGCAGTAAAACCTGAAGCACGCTCCAAGGCTGAACAAACCCAGATCAGTGGTGTGTGCAGTGAGGGAGGGTGGGTGAAAGTAAATTCTATCCCAAACCCCTAACAAAATATTAATCTAGAAATAAGCTGGTAATTACATTCAGCTTTGGGTCTGCCCCACAATCCTCTGAGGCGGTTCTTATTCAATAAGCTTTTGGCCAGTACCCAACAAACCTCCTACTTGAATAATCACAAATTGGCCAAACTAGTTGCTCTCTGGCTCTAGGAAAACCTTCCCTGAGGAGCAATGTGGGATACCCACAGCGTGGCAGTTGGTCAGGCTCCGGAGAAATCTTGTTCCCATGGGCGTTCCCACGGAGCACCCATTTCCCCAGATGCTCCCCTGAGGTTCAGCATGTTCTATCAGAGCTAGGATGGAGTTTTTATGAGGTTTTGTTCCCTGCCTGCTACATTACATTAATGACCAAAACAGTCCATGGCTTAAAGATTAACTGCTAAGATCAGTAAAGCAAGATTGTCTCAGGTTGGCCAGGCAGGTCCCTGGAAAAAGTGTGAAGGGATGAAAAACAGTGGGAGCAGCAAAGTGAAGCAACCCCTCTGGAGCCTCCAGCACTGCAGAATTAGGAGTTTCATGCCTTTTGGCTCATCTGACTCCCTAGTTTAATTGAGCGCAAGTATCTCTTATTCCTGCCTACCTCCTCCTGGATCTTACTTCATAAAAGGTGCCACTGAAATGCTTGCTACAGAGAGGGATTTTCTGTGCTACTTGTAATGGACCTCTTGTACCCATAATATCTGGTGCTGCAAGATTTACCACTGCTGGGGAGAAATACTTGCTTCTCAGACACTTTAGGTTGTTGTATGATGTCCATTCTACCAAAACAACTCTAGTCTCAACCTATTTTGGAGCCAACTCTACACATTCGTTGTTTATCTTACTGTTTCTGTGCTTGTGACCTTCATTATCTTTCGTGAAGGGGATCAACAATCTCCCCTACCAGACTCTTCCACTCCTATCTAGTCTGTGAAATAATATTTGTTAGTGCTTAAAAATTACCAGAGCTGAATTCACATATCATGTTTGTGGGTGAAGTATCTGTTGTTAGCATGTTCAGATAGGCACATATATCCATACATCCGCCTGTCCATCTGTCATGCCATCACCGTGACCTCAGTTCTGCACAATGAGCTCTAATAAATAGATGTACCTACACTGGAGTCCATACAAAACTCATCCATTTGCCTCCCTGTCCTATGGAGAACTCTACTCATTTTGCTGGATTTCTTTCTCATCTCTCTCTTTGAATGCAGCCCTGGTGAGAGAGATTTGGTGAACAAGTGTTTAAGTAAAACCACAAATTTGATTTGCTCTGATTTACTCTCACCAAGAGGCTCACTTACCACCATCCCTCCTCTGCCCTAGGTGTTCCCCAGCTATGGTGAGGACATGAAATACTCTTCCAGATATCGCAGATACAACATACCTGAACCAAAAGCAAGATGCAAGAAATACACCATATCTGTCTCTCTGCAATTGCTCTGTTGTGTTACCATATAACCATGCCAAGGTGCCTGCAGTCAGTTATGCTATGGCCCTCCATACTGTCTGAGGATCAACATCTGCTTGCCACTGTTAAGGTGAGGGTCAGCCACCCCCTCCCAGTCTGGGACTGGGGTCGAACACGGAGCTGAGGGACTGGTACGACCTTCAATAGGTCTCTCTCCTCCTCCTCCAATCCCCCACACAGCGAATCTGAACCAGAACTCTCTGTTTGCAGCTGCAATTGTAACAACTTTTTCAGGTTTTCCTCTATTTCTCCTTCTACAGAAATTAAATCTGATGTGAGAAAGCAGAGCAGTGTCTTGAATGTGAATGTCTTTCCCTCCACCCTCCCGTTACAGAGCTCGTGTTCCTGTAACTCACCCGTCAAGACAAACCCCCCAAGATCCTTCCCTGCAATCCAATAAATAATAATAATAACCATTCTACCAACTCATATTTCTGCAAGCTGGCACTGATTTATTCTTTTGGCTCGTGCATCTGAAATAACTGAAAATATTCAATGGGATAATGAAAAATCTCACTTTTAATTCTGGTTTGCCAACCTGGAAGGTCTTTAATAATGATTTTCTGATGAACATACACCCACTGGATCTCCACTTGGCAGCTCCATTTTTATTAAATCCCTCTATATCTGTATATCATATATGCAAATGTAATTATAATCAGTTGAGGGGGTGAACAGCACAAATTTGGGGACTCAAATAGCTTTGACTTAGAAGAAATTGTGCTCCTAATACAAATAAATAGGGTAGTTCAGTGAAAACCGTGCCCATGCCAAGGGGATTTTGCTCCTGGTGCAGAGCGGAGTAGGAGTGCTCACAAGCACTTTTATCGTACTTTTGTCTGGGGTTTCCCAGCTGGAAATGTCTGTGCTTGCACGGTATAGCTTGCAGGCAATGAGTCCAACTCCTCCAAGAAGCATCAGAACCACTTCTCCACCTCTGTATGGATGGGGTGTGACCTGTGTGCGTTCATGTTATATGGCTATTTTGCACAGGAGCTATCAGCCTTAAAGACGGTGCACTGAAGGTGTGGTGTTCCCAGCCAGAGAGAAGAAGGCATGTCCAGGAAAATCTGGCTGGAGGCAGTGACCTCTCCAGTCAGAATTAAGGATTAAATTAAATGCTTCCTGCATGTGCTGGAATACCTAGACATACCGGTATCTCCTCCCACGTCAGGCACCGTTGGGTGCAGTTCCCGAAACTCAGGGCTCCCTCAGGCCGGTGCAAGCCCTGCAGCCCCCAGACTGGCTGCAGAGCTCCCAGGGCAGGGGCGGCCACAGCTCTGTTTTACAAATGTGCAGCCCCAGGAGCCAAGGGCCTGAATCTCATGCTCCATAGGTAAGACTCTGTACGTCTTTCATCAAGTGCTGGACATGATGCGATGGACGCTTTAAGGTTGGGGCCAGCTGATTTGGGATTTGGTGAAAATTATGTCAACAGGGAAGCAGAGCAGACAGTGTTAAGAGCAATGCTCTTGTTTTCAAGTGCACTCTTAGCTGCTACTTGTGTAAGGTCAATGGGGGCTCTTTGCCATTATGCAGAAATGTGATAACCCCAAATCTTTTGTGGTATGTCCCAAACGGGGCTGCAGTTCCCAGATCCCTAAATAAGTGTGTGGGGGAGGGCGGGGGGAACCTGAAGAGCGGTTGAAATTACAGGATGGTCAGCATAAATAAATGCCAAGTCTGGAGTTCCTCCTGTACACCATGGTACCTCTGGATTCATTCCCATGGGCTCTTGTGGTGGAACAAAGCCAGTGCAAATGGAAAGAGAGCTGGGGTCCTGATAAATACACATATACATAAACATATGTATGTAAATATATCTGTATCTGTATATTATTATTTTGCTATGAAACAGTGGTCTTTAATTCTTTGTCTGTGTTCCCTAGCCTCCCATCCAGCAAGACTAGATTGGAACATATCCCATATTAGCTTCGGGGAGGGCGAGGGGGGAGGAATGTCTCTATCCTTTCCTGTTTTGCATTTCCCAGGAAGAACCATTTGAAAAATAGAATCATGTTTGGACTGCATGCAATTTTCTATTAACCAGAACAAATTAATACAAACTTCAGGTCATGGTCCAAATAGTGAAGAAAGTAAAAGAAAGGAAGACCAGAGCAGAGCTAAAGGGTTGCCTAGGGCATGTGATTTCATAGCTGCTGAAACGTCAAAAGTATGAGTCTGTACCATGGGGTGGGGACAGACACACTTTAGGACGGGCTTGTAGACTCAGAGGGGATTTCTAGATGGGATTTCATGGTGAATGGAAGATATAGCTGGACCAACAGACAGGAAATATTTTAACCAAGAAAATACAAATGGAGTTTTGGGGAAGAAATTAGGGACATGGGGTCAGGAGAGAAAGGACATCATGCATAAGGTTGTGTTTGGTCTTTCTGGATCAGCATTTAATAGGAAGAAGTCCAGGCACTACTTGCTCTCCCATCTGAGGTACAAGCTAGGCATACTTCAACAGAGAAAACACACAGAAAACCAGGCGTCTCTGACCTATTTGTTTAATAAGTTGAGATCAAGTTCAAGTGAGAGCTACACATGCTTCTCTAAGGAAAGTGACTTAGATGTGGTCAGCGCTGAGCCAACCTTCCTATCAAATGTGACCATGGGACCAAACAAAGTCTGAGCACCACATCTGGAATGAAACAGCTGGCAACCAAGCAGGAGTGGAAGGGGGAGCAGGGTGGATAAAACCTCTTCCGTAAGGCTATTCCATTTCAACAGTGTCAAAAGATTTTGTTTCAAATGTCATGTTAATTCATTTCTTTTTGACTTTTATATTAAAACACTAATTGTATTATATATAAATGTTGACATTCTATTAATACATTAATACATTAATATTGTGGTATAATGTAAGAGTCATTACAAAATGAATGGAAATGACAGTGCACATACCAGATGCTTAAGCCCTATCAAAAATGAAACTTCTCATGGCCCCAAACATTTTCAGAATTTCTTTCTGCCTCCTATTTCATCTGTTCTTCCCATATTGGATCAGCCCAAACTGTCTGAGAGCGAGCTGCAAGGAAGAAAAAGCTTGTAACTTGGCTTTTAATAATTGCACAGCCTGTACGAGTTCCTGCATGTCCTCCCATATCCCAGGGCAGAAGACCTTCGGACAGAAGACCTGTCCCCTCAGTCTTGTTTTAAATGTGTGACCCTTTTTCACATCCTCCTTCTCTCATTTTCAGCTCCAGGTTCATGGGGTCCCTTCCTCCATGCTCCCTCCAGCCCGTCATGCCCCACACAGCACTTTCAGTGTAAAGGTCCGCATTCATTCCTCTGCTGATGATACTGAGAGGAACAGGAGACAGTGCAACCGCTCAGGTACTGGTATGAGAAACAGAAAAGTTTTAACCCAAAACAAAATTCAGTGAATCTGCAAAAAGGTTTGATTTTTGACTGAACTCCTTCTGGCAACAGCTACTGCCTTTGCACATGATTTATGACAGAACTTTGCTGTAGTTAAGTAGCCACTAACACTCATTTTTTGCAAGCATCTAGAGCTGGTTTGAAAGAGGGTCCCCTCCATCACATGGAAAATATGGTCACATTTTTCCTTAATTTTTAAACAGAACTAAAAAGAAAAAAAAAAAGTTTGGGCCTCTTGGTTTTTGGAAAACAAAAACTTTTTTTTCAGTTGAATCCTTAAAATCTGTTGCCAAAACCCCAAAGCTTTTGGACTTTTGTCCAAAAAATAATACAATTGGGTTTTGAGGTATTCTTTTGGCAAGAAAGCAACATTTTGAGGCGAGCAGATGCTTTCTGTAGGAAAATGTCATCTTGTCAAAAGCACAATCTTCCTTCTTAAAGGACGTTTATGCCAGAAAGTGTTCGATCAGCTCTGTTAGCATCCCTTATCCTCTTCCAGGGATAGCGACATAGTGACTGCTTTTTAACAAGATGAGCCTTCCAAGAATAGTTACTGAGGAATCATGAATTTCTGATCATATCAGGGCTTGGTACATAGGATTACGAAAGGAGCCAGTCTTATATTCCAAACCATAGGATCCACCTATAGCATGGCATGCAATCACTGTTAATAAAGTGACTCCATACTTAAATGCAATTCCTCTGTTGTATAAATATATATTTCCTCGGCGGGACATTGTGGTTACTTTAAGAAGCTGGAAGACATCAGAGCATCACGTTCCAAGCTTGGCATTGAACAAGAAGCCACCAGAATTAAATCAAAGTGCTTCTTTCTGGCAGGCGAAGCAAGTGTAATGAAAATTCCAGCCTTGATCCTCTGCCAGGGGTAGGCAGCAAATTGAGTGCATGCCTACCACTCCCAAACTGAAGTCCCTCAGTCTTGCCCGGGATGCCAACTACCAGACGTACAAAAGATGAAAACAGTCTACCAGACACAGCAAACCAAAGCGCTCTCTTCATTAAGAGGAGCTTATTACTTTCTTCCAGCTCCACCCATGAGCAAATTCATCCTGCTCAATCTTGTTGGGACTAATGAAGGGAGGTTGACTGCTCATGGTGAACTTGGTATTCTAGGAAAGCTTTTGAGATGTCTCCTCCAGCCACCAGGACCTGCCCCAATTTCCCCCCAAAAAGATGCGCATTCTTTCCAACTGCAAGGTGCAAGATCTCTGCAGTTATAAAGGCAACATCCAGTGAGGCTGACTGGAGAACCAGGGAGAAACGTCACCAGGAGGAGAAGAGACTGGGTTTGGAGAGGAGGCAGGTTCACAAGGCTAGCTTGCTTTCTCTCAGTCTCAAAGAAAGACCTGAGTAATATCAATTATTAAGAGGAAGAGAAGCTGCCTTGCTTCAAAGCAAAAATACCTTAATGGTGGTATGTGGCACATACACTGCAGCTGGTGCTGTGGGGCTGCGTCAGACTGTCTGCTGCGCCGACCTGGGCAGCTCCTCCTCTGCTGATGAGAGAGGGAGCCATGGTCGAACCACTCCAGACAGTCAGGAGCCTCAAATGTGCGCTCAACCCCCCAAAACAGGGGCATCACAGGCGTCACAAAAATTAAGTGGGGAATTTGTGTTTGAGAGCAATATTCAGATCACCTGTCTTTTGATGCTGGCACACTGAGATTTCCCATCTCACTGACAAGTCCCCTCCACCCCAGACCTCCTCTTATCTTCCATCTACACAAAAAACATGTCCTCACACACCTACATTGAACAGTGCTTGTCCCACCGCTGCCTCCCGCGTTGGCCACCTGAGCCCCGAGCCTGGCCCAAAGGAAATTTGTCTTTGCCCCTGGGAAAGGGGCAAAGACAATATCTTTAGTTAGCTGGAGAAAATCATACTTTGCCCAAAGCGTGGCAAAGCATGGCACAGCCTTGTGCCTCCAGAGCAACTCCGCCGAGGCTACAGAATTGCTCCATATTAATACAAATGAGGCTAAAAAGTAAGCTTTTCCCGCTGCTCTGATGTAGCTGCAGTTAAAAGCTTGGGAATATTGCTACAGTACTGGATTCATGGGGGGCAAGGGGAGGGTTTTCGAAATGGCTCAGTCCTATTTTCTTAGGAACTGCAGTGAGAACAGGGCTAGATCAGTGGTGAGGGCTTTTGAAGGTGCCATCTTGCACTAAACAAGAAAGGGAGGCTTTGAAAATACTGAACAAAAAAAGGGGCCTTTGAGATTTTTATTTGAAAGTTGTGAAAGAACAGCGTATCCCGATTAGTGAACACCCCCCTTTAGAAAACACCAGCAGCTGTCTTTGTCTATACATTTATTTCAAGAAATGTGGCCATTTAATAATTAATGTCTGTAAGTGCCTAGCTATGAAAATGCAAAATGAAATATTAAATAGAGTAGGTACCAAATGGGAGGACTTCCGAAAGGGAACGAATGAGAGCCGTGTCATTCACTATTCCCGGGAAACAGCCCCAAGGATCTAGAGCAGAACGAATCCAGGTGGATGAATACGAAGTGCTTGGTAGCGGAAGAGAAGGTGGGTCACCGATATTCTTGTCAGAAGCTCTGGCCCCTTGCAAAGTGGGACGTACAGGAGACAAATCATTCCCAGCAGCGGCTGCCTTGCTCCCTGTGCCAAATTTAGTCCGAATTTTGGCCAGGCACATGCAGAGCACCTTCTGGGCCACAAATCGGTGAGGTCTGTGGCTGAATATGAATAATGAAGAGTGCAGCTCATGGAGATAACAGCACAGGCTGTTTAACCTCCCTCCCCATCCTTTTGTAAGCTCCTGATCCACTTCTGATAGAGAGGATGCTTTGGCGTGACCTGAGAGTAATCAGCCTTAAGTCAGAGCAAGCTATTGCTATTATCACTGCTGGCAAGAGCCAAGGTTATTAATTGTCTCAAGACTAAGAAAACCTGAGTAGGATGTTGATACAGATATCAGGAGTATTTAGTGTAATAAACAGCTTGGAAGTAAAGTTAAACCTCACACTCCAGAGCTCAAACAAATTGCTATTAGAAACCAAGCTGAAATTACTGTGGGTTACAGATAACCACGTTTCTGCTTTCGCTAGGAATTTTACATCTTTGTCTGGCAGAAGCAGCAGTTTTGGGAAGACTAATTTTTTCAGGTTTTCCTGGATTTTTCTCCTCAGTGATTTGGGGGGGCGTTACCTGTGTTTCTGGTTTTCCAGGATTCCTGATTGGAGCAGATGTGTAGCCTTTCCAGCCAGGCTGATGACTAGCAAGGCATGTGCAAACCCAACAAACAGTATGTTTGTGGTAGATCCAACACTTCTGGTAAGTGCTGGCCTTACCACAAGTGTATATCACAGCCGTGCCGGCTGCACGTCAGCCTCCAGAAAGGCTGGACATGAGCCCCACAGCTCACATCTGTCTAGGAAACCCTCAACAAATGTGTAGCAGTGCTGGGTACTGGCAATCAGACGTAAGATGCTGGGTTTGACAGCTCTGTTCCCATGCCTAAACCCTTCTCTGCGCCCTCACAAAGCGCTGCTTCATGCTACGCAAGTACAGCAGTGTGCTTGCCCCACCATATGGACTTTGGTTTCCACCTATACATAGCTACCTCCATGCTGAGACTGTCCTGCTGTCCTCTGCCTCCAAGAACAGGCACTGCCAGCAAATAACCCCAGCTGATAGGTGTTACAGTGCTGTGTGCGGAGGGATAAGAGCAAACGCAGACATACAGAGCATGAGAAGCCTGCAAAACAGAAAGAAGTGGCTCTTATGTGGGATGCACTGCAGCTGTTTCCAGCAGGCAGCAGGAGCTGATCAAAACATGGGATTTTCAGGGAAAAGTGAAGACATTGCACTGACGATGAGCAGAAGGAATCAGCTCTGGGCCCAGGGCAGCTCTCCCTCACTTGGATTTTATAGTCCAATTCCACACATCAAAAAGTGCTTCCTTGAAAGTAAGAAGAGACTCTGGAATCCCATTTCATAACATGGGGCCAAATTTTCAGCTGGCTGAAATCTCCGTAAGTCCAACCCAGCAAACTTACAACCAGCTCAGGTATGTCCTGTTCAGCCTGAAAATGAGAACCTCCTTCGTATGTTTGCCCTCCAACTCCTCACAACGAAGGAAAGCATGAATACTCTGAATCATCCCCAGCCAACTGCATATTTGTTATTTTCTGCATTTATTTCCAACTCCAGGATTAAGAAAATTACTCCAGTACTATAACATCCATACAGTTAAACGTATCGTTTTCCCATCAACTGCCTGGCTGTGCCAAGCCGGGCAGCTCGGATCCCGTCGCCATATGGAATGCATCCCTGCCTGCACAAGACTCAAACGTGACAATTAGAAATGGGCTGGGTTTTCCCCTGCCCCCATAAGCAACAAAGCACTCTGGAAGCATTTAGTGGGGCTGAGAGGACTTCATTGTATTAGCAGAGCAAAGGGTATTTATCAGCCCTTTCAACTGGGACTGAACCATGAGCTTTAACTGATAGCCCTCATGGGAGGTGATGTGGAGGGACCCATGTGGAGGCTGTTGCCCAAGTCTTCCTGTTGTAAGCAGGACCAATGGCCCTGTGAGCTCCAGAGTAGCTCCTAGGACCCTGCTTAGGGATCTCCCCCACCCTCAGTATCTCCCTTCCAGCCACATCCTGGAAGAAAATGTTACACAGAAACATCCAAAATTTGAGAAATTATGGAGCAGTCAGTCCCCATGGCCATTTGGCTGGGGCTTTCCTAGACGCCTATCAGAGATGAGTTGAATCCTGATTCTTTTAAAGCCACATGAGAGCTCCAGTTCAAAGCTATCTAATATACAATTCCCCAAATCCGTTTGAAGGTACCAGCCTTTACTCCCTATCCCCTTTGCTAAAACAGAAGGCGTTCTCCACCAAAACAGCACCACGAAGGTTTAGCTGCAAAGCAAGTGCTTGGCACCATGCAAAGAGCACAAAGAGACTATTCTTTTCCCAGAGTTACTGCAGACCCTGCTCGTCTCTTGCCCATCTTCCAGCAGATGATCTCCGGAGAAAAGGGGACTCTGCTCTGCAGGGCAGACTGTGCTGCCAAGGCTGAGCAACAGCAGTTGCTTTCACAGACGTGGACATGACAGAGGAATTAACCTGAGCTGCTCTGCACTTGCTGAACCAAATCTGACCTTCTCTTTTGCAACCTCCTGAGACGACCTTGATCTTATTCATGTTCCCACTGCTCCTGAGGTTGGGTTACACCCTTGGTTCTGGACTCTGTTTTAAGTCTCCCATGAATAACAGTGTCAGATCTTCACACAGCTATCTCAGGAATGTGGCCAGGCTGATCTCCATGCTTACTCAAGGTGACATTGATTCATTCTCCCTCTCACTGGCCAGATTACATTATGAGAATGTGCTTCATAACTTCCTTGCTCATCCACCACCACCACCCGGCTTCTATCCCTGACCTCCACCTTTGTCAGCCCCCCCACTCTGGGATTTAGGGTTTTCTCATCAACAGAACATGCAACCAGAGGCATTTTGGGTTTGGGAACAGGCTGAGAGATTACATTTAGAGAAGCATCAGAGGTCAGGTTTTGAACTGAGTCCCTATCCCTACACTCCAATCATTTCATGTTCACACACCAATGCAGAAACCAGGCATACCTCCAGGAAGGTAACAGAGCTGGGGATGGGAGGACCGTCCCCAGATTCAGAGCCCAAAATCCATCCAAAGGGGAGGAATTGCATCTTAAGTGGTTTGCAAGAAGTTGCTTTCATATCCAAACCTCTCATATGGGACTGCAGCCTACTGCCTGTTCACGGCCTGGACCCACACCACCTCGTGAGAATCTGTGCTCAAGGCAACGCTGAAAATGAGATATCTCTTCTTAACCACAGAGGTGATCTATTTATAATATGTGGCTGAAAGGTGTTTAGGCAAAGGACTAGATGTGTTTGTGAAACACATCCAGGTCTTTGTTTTTTCCAGGCTTCTGGGGAGAGCTTAAATAAAGGATTTGGCCTTGGAAAAAGAAAAAAAGCAAGGGAAAAAAAGACAGATAGATAGACATCTGGAGTGCTGAACAAGGCCCTCTCCTCAGGCTGACCTAGTTACAGTGTTTGGGGAGAGCATTGCAATCCTGTTCAACAGGAGGAACAAGCAGCTGAGGGCTGAATTCAGCCTCGGAGTAAACAAACACAGCTCTCACCACACGAGCTCTGCACATTTCCACCAGGTCTCCATCTGATCATGATCATCAAGAGCTGCAAACGTCCCATCCAGCACAGAAGTGGCAGCGCGCAGCGAGCGCTCCTGCCCATGTGATGCCAGGAGAGCCCAGATACAGCATCCCCATGGCTGATTTGTGTGCCCGTGGCTGACGGAGGGCAGCTCTCCCCAGCCCAGCCCTGTGGCTCCTTGTGCAGTTCTTGTGCACAAACAATAGGGAGGACAAACAAACAGGCAGTGCCTCTGCCAAGGGAAACAGCAGCCGCAGCAGCCCTACCTCCTCCGTGCTCCATGTGTGGCCCCGGAGACGCGAGTCTTGTGGCAGCAACATGCCACACCACAGCCTGTGCTCAAGTCAAAGATGCCAGGGCAGATCCGTGCCCTGCTCCCTCCTGCATGCCCAGCTTTTGCTGTGGGTGTTCCTTCCTGCCGGGCAAAGGAGGTTTTGCATGAAACTCACAGCAATGCACGGGTGGAAGGGAGAGCGAAACCGGCCACACAAAGCTCCTGCCATTGCACGATCGCTTGCTGGGGGCAAGGTCTGCCAGGCTCTGCAAAAGGCTCTGCAAACCCAGGAGCGTGTTGGTTTGACTCTTTGGTGCAGTAAAGTTCATGCTTGGAGATATTTCTTGGGTTTTTTGCCCAGGCACTGAGTGGAGGAAGCAGAGCAGGTAAAGCCTGTGTCTGCGGATGTGGGGGCATGAATCTGAGACCTGAGCTCACGCCAAAGGCCGCCTTCTTACAGCTTGGGTAGGGGAATCTAAGGTAGAAGGACACAAACATTACTTTCATTATGTGGCACTGGTCAGGGAAATCAACCGTCTTCAACCTGGCTCCGAGAAGCAATTCTAGCTCTCAACAAAACTCCTTTTAGCATGGAGCAGGAAAAGCACCAAAAAACCTTGGAAATTAACTGAAACTCTAGTTCACTGCCTGTATTCTCCCAAAGGCTGACAAAGGGGCCCACTTTCAAGTGAAATAATTGCTGAAATGTCGGCACGTTTCCTGCAAATCGAACCTATTTTTCAAGTTTAAAAAATAGAAACTAAAAGTGGTGCCCACAGGACTTTCTTTGCAGGTTGAAGTCCATCCACAGGCTGCCCTGGGAGAGCTGGGGCAAAGTGCAGGTTTGATTAGACATTGCCAAACAAAACTGCTGGGATGTTCCTATACTCGACTTTATCTCTTTCAGCTTGCTGTTAATAACCTTCTGCCAAAACCAATTTCAATTTAAAATCATGTTATTTACAGTAAAAGATGTCAGCCTGAAAGTTTCCTGAGATCTGGCTTTTGTTCACTTAAGATCACACCTTGCTTCTAAAAGGCAACATTTTGTAAAGCAAGTTGCTGAAGGTATTTTGGCAGGAAGCCTTCCAGTTGTGAACAGGAGGACAACACAGGCAACAAAGACGCGAGATAAACAAAAAGGGTGTTTTGGAAACATGTGGGTTCAAATCAGTGCTTTGGCCATCACGCTGGTTCAGAGATGAGTTGCGCAGTTCTTGCCCAACGCAGAACAAACTGGGGAAAATTATCTGTGACAAAAAGGGGTCAGAGGTATGAATTTCTGAACTGAAAAAATAGTCAAAGAGAAGAAGACAGGGTGAAGCTGCTGGACCCTCAGGAAGGGGTCAAAGAGGAGAAAGCTAGTTAGTCCCAGACAAAACAAGCCCCAACATCTCTATCAGCAAGGCCTTGGAGAGATGCCGTGCACTGTAAACGGCACCTCCCAGGTCAGTGTCCTTCAATTCATGACCAGGACAAGTTGTACTGTTAATTTTGCTGCAAGGGATGTGCACTCTGGACTGACAAGACACCCAGTGTTTGCTGTAACAGCCTCCCCTTCCCGATAAGAGCTGCCCTTGGGACAGTCCCATCGGTCTCCTAAACAACCAGACCTCCTGTTAGTCCTCAGAGGCACCCCAATAAGCAATTTATTTCCTGTTAGGTCTTAAGACAGTTCACAATATGCCAGTAGACTGCAGCACATTGTGCCAGACCAAAAATCACATTTCTATTAATATCTTCACCCCCTCCTTCCCAAAAAAAAAGGGCTGAATTTTTCTTCATTATAAGCATAGAAAAGCCTGGCCTAATGAAAGTAAAGCCTGAGGAGCAAAGACAGGACTTCTTTTCAGATCTGAACACTGAAATATCTCACGCTCCTTCAGGGATCTTGGCACTCTCTAAACCTTGTCTAGATCTGGTGCTATTTGGGGCTCACTCTGCAGCGGGTCCCCAGAATATTGCAATTTTAAGCAAAGAAAGAAAAAAACCCAAAAGCCTGGTTCCTCATTGCCCCAAAACAAAACCAGATTCTTTCTCTTTTAACAGAACCTCATCACTGTAGATGAAAAATGTAAGTTTGGGAAGAAAATGTGTGGCCTGCTGATAAGAAGATTTGGGGTGGTTTTTTTGTTAAAACAACCCAACAAGGCTGGACTGAAACTTGCCAGCCTTCTCTGTGTTTTCCTTTGCTGCTCATCTTAAGATTGCATCCACACAGTTTGGATCCCTCAGTTTGAAAAGCCACAGATAGCTTGCTAAATGTAGCTTAGAGCTGTGCCCCTCTTCCCCCATTATCCCTGTCCCAAGTTTATGGGGCTGTGGAGAGCCAGCGGTACCCTACGGACCTTAAATATTCCTGCTGGACTGTTGATGCTGCCTTGAGAGAGGCCTCGTGCTGGGCGAGCTCATGCGTTTGTCACCCGCGTCATGCTCCAGCAGCACCCAGCTGCAGGCTCCCTTCTCCCTCCTGCAACCCCAGGGATGGACCCAGACGTCCGCTCACTCTGCCAGCCAGCCGATGTCCATGGCTGCGGGCTGGGCAGAGCCCATTTGGCCATCTGCTTCCGAGAGGACCATTGAAGACAAACCCCCAACTGCAGCATAGAGCTGATGCTGGGGGCTGTGATGATTGACTTTTTGGTCTGCACCTACCATGGGGTCTAAGGTACGGGTGCTCACATCCATCACAAGCCCAAGCACACAAAGACAAGAGCAAGACAAGGGAGTGGCAGGTGTCAAACATGCCCAAGACTTTCTGCTGACGTCCAACCCCTTTCTTCTACTGCCTGTGAGTGTGGTGTCCAGCACCCAAACCCTCCTGGGAACCCATGGCAGCCCCAGGGTGCTGAGAGCAAACGCCACCCATGAGGCAGCTGTACTAGGGGTACAGCCATACTTTTCTTTGAGGGTCACTGAGAAAGGAAGGTCCTTTTTTGTTGGCAATGAACAGGCAGTCTGTCCTTGCTCAGCACAGAACGTGCCTCCTGCTGCCCTGTGTCACGCGTGCGAGCAGAGGCGGCGCAGTCTGCCCGAAGCCTGATAAAGGCACGCTGTGCAGTCCAAACAAAGATAACTCCAGGGGCATCAGGTCAGAAAAAGCTGGTTTTTTCCTTCAGGGTGAGCCGCTGTAAAAGAAGAGCCAGACTCGTTTCAGGCCAAGTGGCAACTTGTAAAAAGAGCCTTTCTCCATGCCCGCTGGGATGCTAAAAGCTTATAGCAACTTTCCCCAAAACAAAAAGCAGCAATGAGTGAAAGCGCATAGAATTGAGTGTTCCAGGCGGCAGAGCACCCACTGGTAGGAAGTGAATCAGCGTTGATCAAAGGGAAAGGGTAAGCCTTGAGAGATGCAAAAGCTAGTCCCGCTGTTCCTCCCCAGCAGCCACAACAGGTTGCACCAGGAGTCAGCTGGGAACTTTCTACTGGAGTTGTTTTTTTCTGATAGAAAATAACATTTCTACAAAGCCAAACTATGTCATGGGAAACGCTCTTTTTTTTTCCCAAACAAATTGAATTTTTCATCTGGCAAATCAAAATGAAACATTTCCTTTTGGACTAGTTTAAGCCAAAAAAGAATGTTTCATTTTGTTGGAATTACCTGAAACCTTCTATTTTAAAATGGGGCTCTAAAACATCCAGCTCTGTTTCCCTGTTAGCTTATTACCTAATGGAAAGTTTCTTCTCCCACACGCTCCTCTTTTCCACCTAGGACTGATTCCCCTGAAAAACTACTTCTCCCATCAAATCCCCCTCCCACTAGCACCAGTACCATGCACCTGGGGAGCCGTTTCACCCCACCAGACCCCCGGCACAGCAGATTTCTAAACAAACATCTCCACAACTCAGCACAGCAAAGCAGAAAAAGTGACCCACATTTACAGTATCTTCCATCCCCCAAAGCTATCTTTTCAGCTATATCTAATGTTCCTTTAAAAAGTCTTTTGGCTCCATTAATAATCTAAACAGATACCGGGGGTCTAATTAGCAGGCTAATTGGAGAGCACAGTTAGGCATGTACTCAGGCAAGAATTGCAGTGAATATTTTGTCAGCAGGAATGAGCAAAGAAACGCTTGTTTGCACCAAAGGCCTTGTTTTATCGTTGATTTATAGGCAAGGTCTCAGCCACACAAAGAGAGCCTTGGCGTAAAGCACTATCTGACCATGACAAGAAATAGCCAGGCTGAGGAACACCTAACCCCTCAGCTTCACCAACAAGGATTTTATACATGCATACATTAATTTCACATCCCACACGCTGTTTAAAACAACTTTCCAAACAGCTTTCCAATTTGTATGACATTGGGGGGGGGGGTGTAATTTTATAAGAGTTTCCAGAAGTTTCAATTATGTCATGTATGTGTCATACAAATGTATAACACAGGAAATAGCTGAATTTCAACACCTAAAATTAAAAATTTTCCAGGGTAGCATTCCCCTTAGCAGCCTGAAGGAAAACATCCTCTTGTTTCACTCCTAGAGGTTAGCATTAGGTGAGAAATCCTACCAGAGACTGCAAGGTCCTTATAGCGTAGATCTCCTACGGTGTTAAGGGCTCTCTTTACTGCTATAAACTCATGCCCGCACATACCCCCCACCTCTGTGAGTAAATAATTCTAATTAAACACCAGTTTCTCTGCCTGGGAGTTTGAAATTATTACTACTCTGCAAATGTGTTTGGGGCTTTACTAATACCTAAGTCCCCCCAAAAATCAGAATTTCCATTTCACTGCCTGTTTCGGTCAGTTCAGCCTCAAATTGCACCCATACAGGTAATGATGCCTCCTGCTTCGTGTCCTCTGTGAGCCAGGTGTCCTGCCCGGGCCATGCCCCAGCCGCTCTCACAGCAGCAAAGCCAAGGCACATCCTCAGGGACATACTTCAGGGCAGGGGGAGGCTCTCAGGCAGTAAACAAGAATTACTCTTGAACTGAAATTTTTCCATTCCATTTGAGAAATGAAATGTTTCACTAAACCCCGAGTGAAAAACGCTGGTATGTTTTTCCCGATGGGAATTTGTTTTTTAATCAAAGTTCTGATTTTGTGGGAAGCATGTTTTTTCTACTGAAACTCCTTCAGCAGCAAAATCTGTAGCGAGCTTCGCTGCTGGCTATTATATCAAGGCCACGTTTGACTGATTTTAAAAGATGCCACAGCCTTGAGAACGCCACATGGCATTCACAGCACCACGTGTGCTCCAGCACTGTGGAAAGGCTGACAAGCGCGTGCGAGCCTGGTGCGAAAATCCATCGCTTTATTAAATGTAGCTGCTCTGCCAGACCATGTTCGCTCCTACTCAGACACATGTATGACTGGCAGTGGACATGCTCGGGGGCTTAAAGGATAATAGACATAAGTAGCACAACACATCTTCATTGCGCAGTCGAGCATATGCCAGCAAATATATATATATTTTGCAAACAAAAGGCACGGGTTTTGCCCAAAAAGAGTCTCCGTGTTGCAGACAGTCCAGGTGGTTGTAGGTTCACAGCTCCCCTGCATCATTTTTGGCTTTGGAGCTGGGCAGTGTCAGTCTTCACTGAGATGCAGAAACACCTACGTGTTTTGACAGCCCTTTCTGCTGCTCATCTGAATTTCATATCGTGGGCTTCAGGCTGTGCCAGTGCGCATTTCCAGGTAAGATTTCTGCTGATTCCTCTCGTTTACAAATACAGCAAAGATGGCCGTGCGCTGAGCATTTTAACTTGTCTGCCTCTGGTCCCTGGTCTCAGGCAGCTGAGAACTGCCCAGCTGTAAGTACTGGTATGTCTTGTGACATTTTCCAGCCCTTTCTAAATAAAGCCCGTCTTTTTTTTTTTTTTCAGAGGTCATTCCTCGCTGCCCTACGAGACATTTCCCTCTCCCACATTAGGAGATGGGGAAAGTTTTCTTTTGCAAAGCAGGAGCCCTTTCTGGCACATCCCAGCTTTGCAAGAAAGCCCTGCATTTTGCCTGAGCTCTCGGGGGGGGGATGACAGTCCTTTGGGTGGCTTCAGTCCCTCTTCTCACACAACCCGTTTGTTCCTTAGTGCCTGGTGATGCTGCAGATTTTCAGTGTCTGTTCTGAATGGTATTGACTGGGCAGGACATCATGAAAAGAGATAGATGCTTTGGTTTAAAAGAAAAAAGAAAAATCAGTGCCTAAACAAGGGATTTGGCTTTGCCCTGTGACATTCCCTGTCCGTGCAGGGGGGACCAACCCGGGCTTCTGGGCCAAAGGATCAAAACAGACCAAGAAGGACTATAACCTAGGAACCCACTACCTGCTAAATTCTCTATCAAAGATAACAAGCTGGAGCATTCCTCCCAGCTGCAAAGCTCAACTCCTTTATCTTTGAGTGCATCGACTCCTCTGCTCAGTCGTGCAGTCACTTCACATGCAATTTAGCCACGCTTTTCCTCCCAGCGCAGAGCCCCAAGAGCAATTAAAGACTAACCGGGGTTGACAGATGTTAGTAACATGCAACCCAGCCATGGAAACAGCAACATGGGCAGATGCAGAGGTGCAGAGGAGAGACATCTGCATCTGCGGACTTTAGACAGCCGATGAGCTGAAGGAGGGGCCGGAGCAGGGCTCTGCTTCAAGGCTCTATCTGTGCACTGATGGAAACTCAGACCTGCTGATCCTCATCTGAAGAGAGCCAGCCCCTAACTCCTCAGGTGAGGAAACCCACCCACGTGGGTGACCAGCTCAGCCCACCCTTGAGCTCTGGCTCTGCGAGCAGGGGGGCGCTGAGCCAAAAAAGTCCCTTGGCTCTGTCCTGGCCACGCAGGTTTGGTGGTCATTCCCATGGGCAGCACAGGCACGGCCGGTTCGTTAACTCACCCAGACACGCTGCTGCCGTGGCTCACCGTCAGCACCGGGCACTGATCTCCACCAAAGCAAAGCCAGCAAAGTCAAGGGCTTTGTCTCGTATCAGATAGTAGGTTTTAATTAAAAATGCCCAGTCCTTGTAGCTAATGAACAGTCTCTGAATTCCTTTTTGCATCACTTTGAGATTAATCTGAATGCATAGTTTACACTACAGCTTCTAGCAAGAGCAAGCTTGATTGGTGTAACCATTACTTTTCCTTTCCTACCCCTGAGGCTTTCACATGCCAGGAGTTAGGTGTGGAGCAAATCCCCAGTGCAAAGAAGGCCCCAAGTTTATCTGTAACTCCTGCAACTGAGTCTGTGTTGGTCTTTATTTTTTTCTGATTTCCTGTATATATTAAATATGCAGCAGCTCTTGCGATTGTGTAAATATGGTCCGAGAAGCAGAACTGTGCAATGGCAATAACATTTGGCACAAACACAGTCGTCATCCACTTCTCAGCCATTCCATGGCCTTGCGATGCTGCTAACTACCATATAACCCTTCACTTCCCCCCAAGATGTTCACCATTTGGAGCTGGGGGGGGACGAGGTGAACCGGGAGGCAGCAGTTCCACACCAACTGGAAGTGCACGGAACTGGCAGAGGAGGCTCGCACAGCCGCCTGGGCGGCAAAACCCTCCGGGGAGTAGGTCCTTCGAAGGGCTTGGAGAAATGCCTTTGTGCTCATGAGCCAGCCCTCGTGTGATTTCTGTCGTGGGTTTACACCAGCTCTAGTTTACTCTGAGCTGGAGGTTGCACTGGGTCACCAAGTTGCCACCAAGTGGGGGTTGCCAGACCCCAGCAGAGAGCAGGGGCCAAGAGGCTTGCAAAAAGGCTTTTGAAAACACCAAAGCTGTTGAAGTCTCGGCTGCCTTCCTTGTGCAGGCACTTCTGGAAACCCCTCTTAATGTTTAATTAGCATGTGAACTACATGTCGGTGCTCGGCAAGCGGGAAACCTTCCTCTGGTGTCTCATGAGATCCCCAGGTAAAACCTCAGCCAGCACAAAAAGTCAATTCCCTCAGTCAATTACTTGCCATCTGTATTTAGGATTGCAGTGTTCAAGGTGTCAACTTTGACCGCATAAAGAGAGAGGAAACCAGGAGCATCAGGGCAGCGTGGTGCCTCCGGGCTCTGCACACCTCCAGCACCACAGCTCCAGGATGGATTCGCTAAACAGACCCCAGTTTGGCTCAGTTCAGACCCAAACCTCCCCTGTTTAACAGGTCCAGTGTGCAGCAGGACGCCTGATGTCCCAGCCGGACTGCGATGAGCCCTGAAGGCGCAGGCACGAAACACCATCACATCAGATGAACGTTGTAATTCCCAGCACCCAGGTAACATTCCCAAACAGCTGATTTGCAATGGAGAAGTGAGAAATGAAGCCACTAAAACTGCTGCCTCCTCTCCCGGCAGCAAATCTCCACTGCTGGTAGATGACAGGGGCCAGCAGTTCCCTCCTGCACGGTGGCTGGGGCGATCCCCGTGCAGCCAAGGGTGGGATGCACACACACTGTTATTCTCAGTAATAAGATGCCTGTCAACATATAAACCAATTAGGTGCAGCTTTTGTGTTCGTAATAAGGCTGGGCAAAATGCTTTCTATGAGCAAGTGCTTTCAAGTGAAAAATAGCTTCTGAAAGAATCTGACAGTTTGCACATGAGGTTTCGGTTTGCTCAGGGTTTGGTTTTTTTTTTATTTCAAGTAATGAAAATTCTCACATTGTTTCAAACCAAGAAACTGTGTCTTGGTTTTCAGCAATCCTTCCCTCACACACACGTGCACACACACACACTCAGTTGCTTTTAGCTTTCTTTCCTTTCCTTTTTTTTTTCACAGGAGAAAGATGGAAAAAAGGGAAGAAAAGAAAAACCATGTTTGAGAGGAACACACTGGAAACAATTATTTTCTTCATTTTAATTGTATGAACCTATTTCAAACCAATGTTTGTGTGTGTTTCCATGCACTACCAAGCAAGATCCATGTTTTGGGGTGGGAAGTATACATCATTCTAGTTTCAGTTTTCAAATTACCAGTTAACCACTGGCACAACAGACTAGCCTTTACCTTAAAGATAAACCCTGAATTCTAGCTTAAATCAGGGATGAGGAAATGTAGGCACCCTTGTACTCTGCCTGTGATTACAGATGCCCCCAAAACTGTTTTTGTCCCAGGTGGAAGAGCTGAAGAACAGCAAATTAGTCCCATATATCATATAACTTTTCAGAGGACAACATGAACAACTCCCGTTTAGTTTAAATGGAGGCATCAACCAAGTTTTGCATTTGGGGTTCAAGCACGGAGTGCTATAGTGAGGCTGTGTGATTTATATTAATAAAAACCCAAAGGTGCTCCCCGAAATGAGGACCCAGCAATCCTGGCTCAGCTCCCCTCTCCAGGTACAGAAAGGTCCCAGAGAGCAACTTTAGCCTCACTACAGCTGTGCAGCTGCAAAGACGAATTGTTATTTGTTACAGATAACATGAGAATTACAAATATTAAGAGTCATTATCATCTCCCTCTAGTGGTTACTCAGCTCTCTAGACCCTAGACGTGGGATCTGTGCTGCAAAAAGGCGGCGGTGCTTTCGGAGAAGAATTGCAGATAGAAAGGAGGAGCCACAGAGGAAGCGGAGTTTGCAACAAGATGCTTGTGCAGAGCCCTGTTTGCACAGCTTGGAGATTAAATACACGCAGCATTTCAATTTGGCTGGCTAAGCACTGAAACTCTCCTCCTCCCTGAGATGCTGCAGGTGGCCCTAAACCATCATGCAGCATCTTGAAATAACTACAGAGCATAACTCATTGAAAGCAGAGTGTATCGTCTGAGCCATCTGCACTGTGTTACAGAGAAGTCAGCAACATTGCTCGTGTTGTAACCACAGCACCAGCACTGCCCTGGGCCTTTCCAGGCTGGCTGGATACCTATGGTTATCTGTGCAATGCAGGACTAGCAGGAAAGGGAGACAGGGATGGAGTGAAAGATCACCTTGAGAAAAATTTGTGGGTTTTGCCAGCTGGTCAGGGACCACAAGAGAGCTATTTTGTAATCCAAGGCAAAATCACACACCCTGGCACCTGCAATCCCCTTTCAATAGATTCATAAGTTGCAGAGACACTTTTACTACGGAAAGCTGTTTTGTTTTAGAGATGGATCAGTTTAAGGAGGGAACTGGCAGCAACGCCTTGCACCAGGGTCCAGCCTCACATGTTCCCTGCAGCCTGCAGAGCGATGCCGGGCACCCGGCAGTCTCTGCGTGTTTTGCTCGCGGGCCCACCTGTTACAGCTGAAGGGGTTTTGTTCCACCTTCCAGAAAGAAAAACTGGGGGGAGGGAGATATGAAACCTACCCAAATGTTTAAAGGAAAGGAAAACCCTCCCGTCACAAGAAATAGCAAGCCTTGCAACATGTGCAAAAGCAATTTCCAGAAACAAGTGGAATCCAGTTCCCTTCTTATACAACGACCGCGAGGAGATACAATAGCAGTGGTGCAGGAAAGCAAGAGGAGACAGAGGACTTGGGACTCACACTTGATGTTTGGAGTCAGCTAAGTCTTCGGGTGGAAAGTACTCATAGCCCTAAAGCTTGTTTTGCAAAGCAGCCCAGTACCTGCAGCCTTTGCCTCCCATAGCAGGAGGAGCCTGACAAGCATCAGGCTGCAAACTCATCAGGCTGCGAATTCGGAGTATCCCTCTACGCAGGACCAGCAAGGCACAATCAGACACAGCAACTCTGGCTCAGGCTCATCTCAGCAAGATTTTTCTGTTTAGCATGAAGAAAGAGCAAGTGGAGGAGAGGGGCCAAGGGGCTGAGAGGAATATGTACCTATGTACATGAACAAATAGATTTCAATTAAAAAAAAAAAAAAAGGATCAGTAAAGGTCTGTACAGCATGAATGATCTGGGGAATTCCCAAGGGCTGCTTTGAAATCCAAAGTGTTGTGTTTTGAAATGGACACAGACCTTGGTGGGAAGTGGGGGAGCAGACAGTAATGGTTTAATAGACTGTGGAATGGCTATAAAAAAAAAAAAGGGGGAAAAAAGAAAAAGCAGATGGCAGCCCCTTCGCAGGAGCCATAAAATTTCATGGTGTATTTTCTATCCATGGCTTCACTGTAATTCAAGCCTTGGGGGCCAACTTTCTCTGGCAGTGGTTACTGAGGGGCCTTGGAGGGCAGCAGTAACAAAGGGTGGACACTTCTTGGGCCCGCTGACCAAATGCTCCCTCTTGGGCTGGAATGGGAAATAAAAAGCAAATCATTTCAGAGAAACACCTAGGAGACTTCCCAAATGCAGCCTCAAAGCAGCAGGTCAGAGCCCCAGAAATGAAATCAGGAAAACCCAAAAAGGTCCTAGGAAATAGAAATGGAAAATGAGGCTCTTTGCATCTGCAGAGAGAAAACAAAGCTCAAAGGCGATCTACTGTCCCTCGACACAGCCCTCATCTTGCACGAAAAAACATTTTAATTTCCAAAGCCATGTCCTGCCTGGGCTACTGGGCTCTTGGGGAGGACACACGGTCAGGCCAGGACTGTGTCTGTCTTACAGGCAAACCTCTCAAACCTCCACCTTTTGCTAGTAACTGTGCTTAAACACTGCCCCATGATCCAGGTACCTGTCTCTAAATTTGATCTAAACAAGATCCAACTCAAGACCATATCTAGATTTGACTTTGGCTTATTACCATGTAAGATTTGAACCAAGATCCCAGATATGTATGCAAACAAAACAGACTATAAAGGTTAACATGTACGTTTTTTGGTTCCATCTCCAGTTATTAGCAGCATCCTGCACTTCGGTAACAGAGTTTGGGCCAATTCTGGGCGTGTTTCAAGTTTGCAGTTTGTCTGTTACCAAAGTCCCCCCTTGGTGCCATCATTTTTTTGTTCGACACCATGTAACACAGCATTATGTAAATGGAGCACCCAGCAAACGTCCGTACGGTTAACCTGGCCCCGCATCACTCCTTCGTCATCTCTTGCAGGTACAGGAAAGCATCACCAAACCCAGAAATGCAATACACCTTCCGCTATTTCATCCTCTCCTTCTGCCCAGCGCATGGTCATTTGGGATGTGAATACAACACAAGAGATTAAATATTAATCTGTCCATGATATATAAATAAAACAGAGCGATTATTATGCTGGAAGAAAGAAGGGGAGGAATTATTTTAATTCGATCTATCTTGCAAATATATTTTGACACTGTAGTTCAAAGATTAAGCGTTCCACACCCATTAGAGATAAAAAGCAATAATTAGAAATGAGTGCTATGAAAACTCAATTTTTCTTCCACCTGTTTCCCACTGGAACAATTGCTGTGTGGAGCATAAGGAGAGAAAGAAGGGGGAAAAAAAAGCCTTATGAAGCTGTGTGCTTCAGTTCCATTTATTCTAATTATTCCAGGATTTGTCTCTAAGAGGTTTGCAAAACTATTTGTTTCCAAATGATATCAAAACAGCTTGGAAGATGAGAAATATTTTCTCAAGTATTAATGAATTTTTAAAAAAAAGCTTCATTTGAAAAACTCACCACTACAATCAGTACTCAGTCAGAAGCACTTCCAGGATCTTCACACAGACGCTTAGACTCTTTGGTGAGATGCGTATATGTGGGGTTTAATTCTTTTTTTTTCGCAAATAATGCAAAGCTTATCGTTAAGGACAAATCAGACTCAGGGGCTGCAAGTGGCCAGTGTTACACAAACCTGGGGTAGCAAAACGAAGGAGTTAAGATCTTAGAGCTGGAGATCCTGATGGCAGCGTCAGCCAGGCGCATGCTCAGCGCTGGGCAGAGGTGCATCCTAAGCACACACGTAAATATCTGCAGAATCCAAGTCTACTCAAGACAGACCTAAAGAGTCAGTGTATTACAGGTATTGTACAGGGATGTATACAACGGCAGAGGGAACATGCGAAGGATACTGAGGGTAAGAGCACAGAAATGCACCGGAGTGTGTGTGCCTGTGCTCGAATACCGCTTTCGCCTGCAGAACAGCTGGCCGGCCCCGTGCTTTATCTCGCAGCGGTAGGCATGCCTCATTGCCCCCCGGTGCCACGGCTGCCTGCCACCAAGACAATATAGTGCCGCAAGACCTTCCACGTGGGGGCTGGGTTTTGCTATTGCTCCTCACGCCTTTTGTTGAGGTGGGAATAAAAATAACAGAAACCTGGTGATTTTGGTGATAACACAGCTGGGAGGGGGGAGAGAGACCCTGAGCCCTCTGCCTGCACAAGGAATTAAAGCAGCTGGAGGTGCGGTGAGTAAAGGAAACTTGTCCTCTCCGTTAGGAGTCCAACTTTTCCAAGCACTCAGAGCCTAAAATTGGGTAGCAGAAAAAAAACGGCTTTTCTTATCATTTTGCTGCTGGCACAGGATGAAACAACCCGTTTTCTCACTGAGGCGCAGAGCAGGAGGAAGGGGGAGAAGTGTAAGGGGGTTTCCCCCTCCCTGTGCATCACTGAGATCCCTTTATTGCTAAAGAATCGAAACCCAGAAATGCCTTTGCTCAGCAAATTACTTATTTCAGCTATTTCTTTAGCAAGATCTTGCAGGTGCACATCATTCGCAGGGCACCAACGGTCTATTTTTGCCTTTTCTGAGCTATCAGGGTCTTTAAGAAAGGGACAAGTGGGATTCCCACTGCTGGGAGCTGGCAGCATCCTGCCTAACGATGGTTTTGGAGTAGTTTCTGCCTGTGTGTACAAGCCAGCGGCACCATTTCCCGCTAATGAGCAATTCCTCAGGAAGGTTACAGAAAAGTCAAGGTTTTCATTAAGGGCTCGGGCCACTTAATTGGTCTGTCTCACAAATGCAATAATATTTGTGGAAAGGCTGGGCAGATAAAGGAAAAAGTAAACAAGGGTCAGTAGCATCTGTGTGAAACAAACATGCGGCTGGAAAACCACTACTGCTGCTGCCAGAAAGGGGATGTTTCACCTCATCCCACTTGCTGTAGTTTGCACTTGGGGGTAAGTCGCTGCTTGCTGTTATTCAAGAATTTGCCTTAGGGATGAGCAGACTCGTGTCGAATTAATGCAAAATCTCCAGACACCCGGGGGCACCGCCTGGACCGGCACTACTGGACCACGCATTGCAAATGGTGCCCCAGCGCTCCTTGACCGGGGCGAGATAAGGCCGGTCTGTGCAGCCCCATTGGATGGGCAGGAGTGGAAATGAGCTAAGAGAATATGTGTTTCCTCTAAACTTGGAGTTGATGATAAGATAAAATCATAAAAAATACTGAAAGTATGTCCAGGAAAAGAAAGAAAGCAAAGCCCCAAAATTTTTTTTTCTGCAGTTTTGTTCCCCCACCCCTGTTTCATTTATTTCCTACTTCACCTTCTTTAAGAAAGGAAATTTTCCACCAAAAGATGTAAAAATCTGTGGCTTTTATTAGACATTTTCAGTAAAATATCAGGAAGTACCAAATCTGGCAATAGACCGGACGGCATCATCTTGTCTCCATCTTCAGTGATCTTTGCTCTATTGTCACCAGCATTTTAGGGCTATATCTCAGCTCTTTCCAGGAGACCCCTCCCTGGTAACACCCCGAAAGAGCCCTGCAGTCCACGGGACGCTTCTCTGACACAGGGCACCCGGGAAGATGAAACGTGAAATGTTCAAAACAAACCGAAGGAAGCATTTCTAATGTGAGTAATTATCCTGTGGCGCTTCCTGCCATGCGATACAAGAGAAGCAAATAATGCAGAATAATTCCTCAAAGACTCAGTTACTGAGTTGAATAACAGCATCAGCTGCAGTTTCGCTGCTTAGGTCTAGCATTATGAAGGCTCCTGGTCCTTGTGCTTCAAACTAATCCCCTGCTGGGATTAGAAAAGCAAACAATATCTTAGTATCAGTGACACTCACAACTTCAGGTAATAAGGAGGGCTCAAGCGTTGCTTCTGGAGGCTGGCTGGTGAAGGCGATAAAGCATGAGTTTTGCTTGCATCTTTTCCCATGGACCGGTTCAGTTTGCCCGTGCTGTTTTCCCTACAGTGTGGAGGAAGCCTTTCTCTAACGGGGATACCTCTCCTTTGCTTAAAGCCAACTGCTTAAAAAATATAAAGCACCTTAAAAGTGTAGCTTGCATTTTTCTGAACAAGCCAACACCTCTGGCTGCAGGGAGAGTCCAATTCACGCTTGTCATCTGCCAGCACCTCCCAGGCATGTTCAGGTGGCTTCACATCACAGCTTTTTGAGTGCTGAACTCCTCTGTCCCAGCCCACTGCACAGAGCACATTTCTCAAGAGCCAGCCATCCCCGCTCACAAGCACGATGCACATTTATGCCCTGCCCCGAGCTCGAAGGAGTCGCAGCTTTCACGCTCAGGTTGGCACACACGCTCCTCCCCGGAGCAGGTGCCGGGGCCGCTGGTTTGCAGTATCATTAAGAAGCAGCTATTTCATGTCCTTACATAGTAACCTCGATGCTGCTACATCAGTAAACTATGAAGTTACACATTAGGTCGTAACATTTCAGGACCTATTAGGAACAAAAGTGCCTTTGTGAACATGTGGGTTACTGAATAACCTCCTCCATCCCCATAAAAAGCAGCAAGCGGGATCGAGCTTTTTTCTTCTTTTTAAACAAGATCTGGTTTATATGCAAGTCAGGATCTTGAGGCTCCTTTTTCTGTCTCCACAGCTTGCTTGCCTTGCTCTCAGCCTATCAGCCATCCTCAGAGCAGAGTTTCAGTAGGACTGAGACCTCAAACAGCTTTTGGGACCCAAGACAAACGGGTCTGAGATCTTGCTGTATAGGGCAGGAGCAATAGTACCCCTGCAACACCCAAGCCCACCCATCTTTGGGTGCATTACACCGGCTCCATGCTGCCCTGGGGGGCTAATGGGAAAACAAGTCAGGGTTTTTTTTGCAAAAACAGCAGAGCCACCCTGTGGGGAGGGAGGGAGAGAGGAAGGAAGAAAATACAACCCATGTGTACGTGTAGTTATGCTGCAGCTCATCTACGGGCATGAGATATCCTAGTTAACAACCTCGAGGTCAAAACTTGACCTTCTTCCAGTCCACGGCAGTTGGACAGATTCAATGATACGGGTGATATCGGGGCACCGTGCAGTTGTTGACTGGGCCAGCAGAAGGTGGGAGGGTGTACATAACCTCTTAGCCCTTTCCTGCCCTCCACCAGCCACCGAGTTCATCACTGTTTAGGGGCTTGACGTGCCTATTTATCACAGGAACATTTCTCAATCACCTGCGAACCCACTGGAGAGGAGCCAAAACTGCTGTGAGTACCAGACTCTGGACCCTGCCCAGCAGGCCTTCACCGAGCACATCTGAACGCTCGAAGGCTGCTCGTTTTCCTGCTGCTTTCCCATCTGCCGTCTCCTCTGGGCTACCTCCTACACGGTTTTCTCCATCTCTGCAATAGCCATATTTTTTTATGGATTAGCCATAACGGAGACACCGGTGTGCAGCGAGTGCTGAAGCCCTCCTCCCCGTTATTGACTGTTGCTCCAGTTGCACATTTTCTGTAGCATTTTCTAATGCAGACCCAGCGTGTGCCTTAAAACTGAGTGTGATGGGGAGCCCTGGAACTGGCAGGAGCTACCTGAGCTTGACTTATGTCTCTCAGGGATACTGAAATGACACACAGCTCCCTGCTCTTGTGCTGAACTGAACTGTTATCACATTCTACCAACAAGCCCTTCTTTCACACGGAGCCAGCTGGGTCCTCTCTCCCTTCTGCCGAGTTTTCCCGCTTTCCTCCTGGAAACCTCCCCTGCACAGAGCCCTGGGAACTCAAAAGCAACAGTTCTGTGCTTTTTGACCCTCGTTTCCTCTTCCGAGCCAAAGAGAGCGATTCTCTCATAACCAGACTTCCCAGACCTTGCACTTGAAGGAACATTAATGTTTCTGTAACTCTAATTATGCTACTCGCATTTAAACTGACTGGCATTTCCCACCGTCTGCAATGGGGATGGCGCTGGGTAATGCCGGGCTGCTCAGGCTGCAAGACCCAGAGGCGCTTCTGCCATCAAAGACTCACCCAAAATCTCAGCAGAGGCAGGAGCAAAGTCAGCCCAAGAGCTCACATGTCACGATTCCCAAACCAGCACCCTAACCACTCGATAATGCACTTAAAAGCACATCTATAAACAAACTTGGGCCTTATATAAACCCAATTAGAATACACTGGCAAATTATTCAAGGAGGCTGGCAGACACATACTTTACTTCAGGTGTCAGCCACAGGAGAGTATTGTGGGTTTCGCGTTACAGGGAATGCATTGTGACTTTGAGTTATATTGCACTTAGCCTGTAAGTGAAACAATAACAGCTTGGTCTATGGAGATAACACCCCAGATCAGCTCCCTACAATAAATTAGTGAAACATTCCACTCCCCAGCGTTGCAGTCTCACACCTCTAAATATCAACACAAACTCCAAGGGTTTGATGGAAAAAATGGTGTTAAGTCTCATGGCGTTTGAGGAATTTCCCAATATGCACTAAATTAACTTTCTGGCTGCACTAAACAGAATGGTAGAAAACAGCCCCATCTGAGACAGATGCAAGGCGAGAGATCCAAGCAGCTGTTTTGCACATGAAATCAGATTGAGATTAACACTTACCCTCGGAGTTGTCACTCTGGGGGTAAAATATAGCTTCAGGGAACCCCTCTGTTCAAAAATACCTTGAGTTTCTTCAGTAGACTAGGATGAATTGGGAATTTGAGATCTCCAGGCCATGAAAAGTCAAACAATAAAAATCTCCCTCCAAAAGCAAAATCATTGACTTACATTCATCCCTTTTGTTTCCTCTAGCTTGGCATTTTAAGGATTTGGCACAAATCATGAAAGTCTAGTTCATCAGATTCAACTGGAGAAAACCACTCGTTGCTACACTTCACTGTTTCAAGAGGACCAAGGCAGGCACAAAACATGATTAACGATAGAAGAGAAGTTTTGTACAAGGAAGCGGTGTCTCTTTGTGGAGTAAACAGGTGGAAGAAAACAGGAAGGTTTTCATGGATACAACCTAGCGAAGACCAGAGTGAAGACCTAGTGAAGCACCGGAGAGATCGACCACGCTTTTTTTCCCATTTGTTGGTATTTACATAAATTCAAAATCCTGGAGGAGAGAAGGAACAGTGCAGGTGCTGCCCAGCCTGAATAAAATTGATCAGGCTCTCCTGGATGCTGGCCTCTCTTCTACCCCTTCCCTGGTTAAACGTGAGCCTGAGCACTCCAGCAGACAGCCAGTGCATCCCCCCCGGCCCAGCAGCACGGCCCAGAGGATTCAGTTCATTTAGGCCACTCGGCAGATAACACAAGTTTGTTTTCGGAAAGGCAAAGCAATCTGTCCATAAGGATTTCTCACGCTTCATATGCCAGCCCTGGCCAGGGAAATACAACATTAACTACATCAAAAGAAATTGTTGAATGAATAAATTATAAAAGCATTCAGGGTACCTATCTGGGGTATTATTTTACACACTGGTGCCGAGCAGGTTAAAGGAGCATGTTTTGCTGTTATTGCCTTCCTGGCTCTGTTTGCAAGGACTCGGCATCACTGTGAAAGTGAGACTATGGACACGAGCTCCCTGCCGGCACAGCAGGACCAGACGCAGATTTTGCTAATGTCACCTTGCCTCTAAGCATTACCCTTCAAAGAAAGGCAGCACAAATGCTGATCTTACACAGCACAAGAGAAGAAGAGCCCTCCAGACAAAACTAAACACAAGTCCACCGAAACAAGTTCTCAAAATGCAATTGCAGAGACCCACGCTGCCTGCTAAGCCCCATCCTCCTCCTCCTCCTCTCTGCAGCCACACAGCACAATATTAACATCTTGCTTAGCCCGCATCCATCACCCAGAGACGTGCAGCTCTTTACGTAGACAAAGCTGTTCGAGCACTTACGTACCATTTCACATCGAAGGATTTCAAAAAGCTTTGCAAATATTATACAATTAAGCTTTGCAACCCTTGTGTGGATGGGCTGAGTATTATTCGTCACAGTTTCTCAGCCGTGGAAAGCGAGGCAGAGAGTCATTAAGTGATTTATCTAATATCACACAGAAATCCTACAAGAGAATTAGGATTATCACCCAGATCTCTGGATTACCAGTCTTTTTATATGCAATTTATTCCTGATCAAAACCATACAGTCCACTTCAGGGCTTTGCTCATGGGAAGATTTCTAACCATGCAGAGTTTATACAGTTGCATTTTTTCTAATGGGGAAGAAAGAAAAAAAAAAAAGAAAGAAAAAAGGAGCTAACTACCATTTCAACCAGCAAGCATACGCAAAGTTTACACCTTTATGCTAAGAACAGTCATTGAGGGACTTCCAAATCAAAGTTTCCTAACTAGTACAGGGAGGAGCACCCAAAAGTTTTGGTGCTAATCCCGGGATTACCTCCTTTGCAGACACCCAAGCTCCATTCACGGAGCAGCAGGGTGAAAGCCCGACTCCATAAAAGTTACGGGACTGCTGCCATTACCATTGGTGGGGCCAAGGTCTCACTTGAGGTGGTTAGTGGGTGAATGCTGTTGCCTTTGGCATGATAGACCTCCCTAGGTCACTGTAAATTATTACAAAATGGTATTAATTTTGGCCTTTTACCCAAAGAAATAAAAGCCTGTTCGGGACTAAAGCCTACCCACACGTAGACAGGCTACAAGCTTCAACCAGGGGAGAAAAAAAGGCAGCTCGGAGCCAGAGGCGAAAATGGGGATCTGCTGCTGCCTCGCATCAAATTCAGACTTCTCATCACAAAAGATTTTAATTTGGCCCCTGCTGCACAACCACAGTCCCTGTTAGGCCGATCTCCCCAGGCAAGGCAGTAAATTACGTGTCCCCGCATCTGGCCCCTCCGGTCTCCTGTCCATATGTTAACTCTCAGTGCTGGTTAACAGGGCTTGGTGAACCCAAGCTCTTGCCCTGAATGTCCCCCAGCTCCCCCCAGCCAGCTCTGTGGGTGATTTCAAGGTATATCATCACAGCTACCTCCCAGAGGTGTTATTTGCCATCTGGAGCTGGGCAAGCATTTAAAATGAACGCATTATCCATCAAAAAGCACACTTTTCTGCAAACTCAAATTGTTTAAATTTGAAATATATCTTGGTTGGAAAAAAAAAATTCCATAAAATAAAAATATTGGTGTTTTGAAAGCAAAATACTTCAGTTTTCCGTTGAAACAGTGTCCTTATTTTTGAAGTGAGAACAAGCTTCATTTATAGAAAGAATTTGAAAGAATTAAAAACTTAAAGCCAACAGAATATTTTCTGACTGACTCAGCACCAGATGGTCAAATGGAAAAACAAAAAACCCAAATCAAACCCATCGCCTTCACTTCCCTCTTTCCATGTCCAAAAAATTTCAGATTGATCCGATCCAGCTTCAGCAAGTCCCACTAAAAACAAAACCCAGTGAGATCAGGGGGCACGGACAGTGGTGCAACACGTACGAGGCTGTGCAAACATCCAGTTTCCATCAGAAACCCACAGGAACGGGCTCCCCAGTCCCCCCTCGCTGACGGAGCTGTGGATCAGACGTGACGTGGACAAGGGGACTCAGACGAAATCCCCTAAAATCCCGTTTCCTCCTCCATGGTGCCCTACGGCTACTACATGAGTAGGAGAGATACAATTGCTCCCATTTCCTTCTCTCTGGCACGGTGTGGTCCAAAACACATGTGGCCCTGAGTTTTTGGGCAACCCAGGATTTTACTCTGAGCTAATTTACTCCTGCTGCAATGGACACAACCACTGTACAAGGGGGTAATATTTATTCTAAAAGCTTTTCTGGCCCATTAGCCCTGACGTTGACCACCCTCCCTGCTTTTCCACCTCCAAAAACAAGCTCTGTAAGGACCTGCAGATGTGCTAACAGCTGGGCTTCCCTGAAAGCCACTGGGGATCCTGCAAAAGCCCAGCCCGTTGAACCAGCACCCTGGGCAAACCTTTCCTAGCACTCAGCAGATCACTGCAGAAAGGGTGCTCAAGGACAGGGAATGTAAGTGTACTGCAACTACAGTTTGAGACTTTTTTTTTTTTTTTTTTAAAATGTGTCTACAAAATGAAATCATTTTGACTCCAGGCTGTTTACAGCTGTCACATCTGAAATGGATTTTGCCGCTTTGGTGTCAGAAGTCTGGGTCTACAAAAAGAGACATAACATAGAAGTCCCTAATGATAAGGAGGCAAATCGTTTGTAAATTGAGCCATAGTGTCTTTGGTTGTGTGACATTAATTTAATTCTCTTACTGCCATGCTTAGGCAGAAACACTCCCTACCTAGCTAGTGATCTTAGGAAGAAAGGTAATAAGCATATAACAAGGATCCTCAGAAACAAATAATGCTGGGCTTTTGAAGGGACTGTGTTTTGGAGTATTTGCATTTCAATGGGATGGAAAGCATAGTTTCTCGACTGTGCCTTGCCAAACTCTCTGGAACACCCTTTTCTTTCTGTTTGATTAATCATTTCATGCTTAGAGTCTTTTAAAATACTGCTACTTCTAGCAAGCAGATCAATGCACATGTCTTCAGATAAATGATGGAATTTAAGGCTCTGCTCTGTTTTGCTCTTTTCCTCTTCTAGCTACTTCAACACCTAAATCAGCACATACACAACACAGATTTTCTGGCTGTATAAGAAGAGCTAGTGGATTTGAAAGACTAAAGCAATGCTAGAGGTTCCCCTGCCTCAACTGGGGCTGAGAAATTACAAAAGCCAATCTAATAAAAAGGTGAATTTTTCCAAGTGTGCAGCATGATTAAAAATCAGCCAATTAAAGTTCTGATTCAATATAAAACCTGAATGTTTCCAAATGTATAAAACAGTTGACACCAGCATGACATCTGCCCTTTCCCTGCAGCTCTCCATATGGAAAAGAGATCTACTTGCCGTCTCTGTGCTGCTCTGTAGCAAGGGAGTTTGGACTTAGCTAAACTAGATTTGCCAGCAAAGTCTTTGCCCCTAGCACAGGTCCTAAATGCAGACCTGTTTTGCTTCTCCAGAACTCCTGAAGCTGCTTTATAACACAGAAAAATGCTCCGCTGGCTCAAACTGTCTTGCCCTGGATGGTCATCTGTCTCTGACAGTGGCAGCAGGAGATGCTATTTAGAGAGAGCGTGTGAGCCTGGCCACTTTCTGCGCTTCCTTCCCTTTGCACCCATCAAGCATCCACAGCTGCTGAACGTAGGATACTGGAGTCACACCCCTGCCCAGTCATTTTAGTGTCCATTTATTAAGCTGCTGTGCATGACTTTTTAGAATTCTCCTTTGAACCTGCTGACTCGTCACCTTCATCGTTTTGCAGACCTCTCCCTCTCCTCTCAGTTTTCTCGTCTCCAAACTGAAGAGTCACGGCCACAGAAAGCAGCTTTTCCATCCCCATTTTAGTGCAATACCTTCTCCAGCTATACCATGGTCTTCACAGGATTAATTTTACTTCATCACAGAACTAGATACAATAAATGAGACAGGTCAAAGTGCAATTTGGGCAAGTCTGCTGCAAAGGGGACCAAGCACCACAAGAGCTATGCTGGTACACCCTCAGTGCAGAGAGCGAGGAGCTCAAGGAGACCGGCTCAGGTCCCAAATGCAGTAAAGTTTCCTTAACCCAACACTGCTCTTGCACGTGAAGGAGCCCCTTTTCTCAGCACCATGAAGCCCTCCAGACACAGGACGATCCTCCTGTTACCATGTTCTTTCCAATCCCAGAGACAGTTTGGTCCTGCTCATCGATCCCAGCCCTATTATGCCGCATTGCACGAGGTGGACATGCCCACCATAAATGCTGGAGCATCCAGTTCTTCTCCCCTCAAAGAGAGGAAAGGTGCAGTGGCACAAAAACAGGCAGCTTTAAAGCTGACTGACATTTTTTTTAACCTCAAGGGAAGTTGAAACTTGGTTCAAATTTCATTTTAAGTTATCACTCCTCATTCCTAGGGCTCACATACATCAATGTCATGGGTAGCGGGTAATATATTATATATGTATTCCATGAGTGACTACGCACTCAAGAAGTATGAAATACTTTTTGTGTTCCACTTACATTTATACAAAACTACTAATCAGCAAAAGGGTAGGTTTCACAGAAGAAAAATCCAAAGCTTTATTAAATGTCAAGTGCAAAAGTAGTCTTGAAAACAAAGAAAAGAAAAAAATCAGCCTAAGAGGAGAAAGGGAATAAATACACCAAACTGCAAACCAAAACTAATGTTTTGGCCTGGGAGAGGGGGGAGGAACTCAGCCTGTATTTCTGGAGAGCTGAACCCTTCGTTCCTGCTCTGTGCAGTTTTAATGACCTCTACACTTAGTGAAAAAGGCTATTCGCACACTTCTATTAACCAGATTAACTCACGAGTCTGCACAAATATTCATCTGTAAAGCCCACAGGAACTGCTGACATTTCTCAAGAAACCCTCTGGGATTTCAAATTCTCATCAGTTTGGACAGCAGCATGTGAGCAGTGCCATCCCTGCCTGCAAGTTACCAGGGAGCTGCGCAGAGGAAAAATTTCTGTAGGAAGAAGTCGTCTTTTAACAGAAACACCATGAAGCAAACTGCTACTCCCTCCCATTTCCTCCTCCAGCAGCCTCCCTGCAGGTCTTCACCATGGTGGGTAGTGAGACAAGAGGAGCACATGCATCACTCCTGCATGTGATACCCCTCTGACATTGCCCAGGATCCTCCTACCCTTACATTAAAGGAATTCTAGGTCTGTCCTGGCTGAGCAGAATTTCCTGGAGCTCTTGTACCTCCAAACATAAGGCACATTTCTTTGACTTTTCTTAGTACAATTGAGGATAGCAATTGTTTCAAAGTCTCAAACTGTCACACTTTGAGAGAAACGAGAGAACGTGCATGGCAGATGTTAGTCCTATGGCCTAAAGGCTGCCCAGAAGGTGCTCAGACACAGGTATAGTTTGGCACCGAGAACTTCCCTGCATGGGACCTTGCTGCCTGGAGGATGAGAAGAAAGAGACATGAATGTATTCCTCTATCCTGGCTGTCTTCTATAGCTCATCCCATGGGAACATATTTATCTCTGTCCTCCTTGGAGAAGGGAACAGAAGAAACAGGTCCAGCTTGATGCTCTTTTGTCTTGGACATCCAAAGATGTCTGATGGTCTGGTACACCAAAGGCAGCACGCATCTCCTTTGTTTTTAACGAGACCATTGACTCAACTCCCAAAAGATATGTAAGAAGGCATTTTGTTTTATTTTTAAAATGCATAACTCAAGCCAGGACCGTTTCTCCCTTCACTTTTGCTGCTTTGATCTTGGTTGAAATCTATTACAAGAATAACATCTAATGGAGAGCACTGAGTAAAGCCCAACCCAAAGGAAAACAGTATCTATCTCTTTACAAGTGTGCATTGACCATCCCGTTTCAAAGACATCAGACGATTACTTGTGCAAGGATCGGTACTGGAAGCCACGATCCTCACCTGCACACTAGCTGTCAGCTGCAAGGAAGTTAGATAACTGGAGCTGAAACTCTGAATAAAACAGACCTAGCCTTGCAGAGCATGCAAGACTTTTATGGCTAAAGAACTCCTGTAGTATGTTGTAATCACAACTGCATTGCAGCCCGGTATTATTTTCATAATACGCCTGTTTTATAGTATTTTACATCCAGGTAAGCTCTAAAGGGCTATTTCTCACAGAATAGCTATATCCCACTCTCAGGAAAACCTCTTCTGTTTAACATCCATGCTGCAGGTTAATAAATGCCATAGTGTCATTTCCTCCACTTGCTGGTTTTAGCAAATGTCAAAGGGCAACAACATTGTAGCAGAAACCGAGTGTAGAAAAGGGAAACAGCAGGCACCAATAATCTCAGAAAAGTTTTACATCCTTCATCCAAATTCTTCTAGGTTTACTTCATATTCACGTTTATTTTGAAGAAAAGCTCTGATTTATTATCACTGTCCAATCCCATGTTGTACTGAATACCAGCAAGTTGCTGGTAGAAATGACTAGACCTAGCTGTCCCTCATTTTTGAAACCCAGACCATCAGATAGCTTCCCCCTTTTCTAGAGCTGTACAATAAATGGAGCAGAAAAGTGAGATTGGTTCAAAGTTTGTTGGAGAGATTCACATGCCAGAAATCTGGCATTTCTTTTTAAAAAGCAAAACAAACAAACAAAACCCCCTACCACCACCATCAAAACCCCCTTAAACTACTACTTCAGTAATATTAAAAAAAGACAGACTGAAACTCTTTATTAACCGTAATTCTCAGGTTGCCATGAGATTTATATTGGGAACATTTAAACCATCCTTTGTCCCCTGTCCTGCACTTCAGTCAAAATATTATTATTACTATTATTATTAAAAAAAAATACATAACAGGCTTTAAGGAGCCATTGTGTCCAAGCCAATGCACTGTGTTTACCAGGAATAATAGTTGTATCAAACAAGTGTGCAGTGTGATCATGTTTTTGGAGTGAAAAGGTGAATGGGCAGAGATGTTATCAAAATCGTACTTTTGCCTGATGTATTTTAGGATTAACGTATTTGAGTGACAGATCATTGCCTCAAACCAGGCCAGTCCTCCACGCTGCAGTAGACAGTAGGAGTGAGCAGGCAGAGTATCAGCCCACATCTCTCACCATAGCTGACCCCACACATCCATGCACCCACCACAAAGGCCTCCATCATTTTGTAGGAGGATTCTGCATTTCTGGAAGCGTTGCTACACAAGAAAGACTCTTTTATTCACAGTTTGGAAGCAAAAATACAAACAGGCAATTCAAATCACTCGGCTGCACTCCCTGCTCCCATGGTGAAGCCGCGCACCGGAGCCACCCCTGCTGAGGATCAAAGCCCACGTACCCACCAGCATCAGCTGAAAGTTTTTAACTAGGATTTCAGCTAGGAGATGGGCAGTGGTTGAACGGTAGCTAACCAGTCAGGAGAGAAGGGAAAGAGATAAGGCTCCGCAGTGACAAATTGGCCCTGAAGCAGGAGGAAAAGCAAGGACATCCCATGGGATTGGTCCACCCATGCACTTTCTTGATCGCCCACCCCAGCTACAGGAAAGCAGCACCAAGACAAATGGGTGCAACATGATCTTCCGCAAGGAATAGTTTTCTGCCAATTTTCCATCTTGTGTCCGTTGTCACAGGCTGCGGACGGGCTGCCGTTCAGAGGAGAGGCCAGTGATGGATGCTGTCCTGACCTAACAGCAGCGAGGGCTCCAGGCCTTGACCCATGCAGGTTCCAATTAGGCAAAATTAGTCAGCTGTGGCCAGGGTTTGTCTTCCTTTAAACACCTAACTGTGTGAAAGCAACAGTCCCTTTCTCCAAGTTGCCCACTCAACCCTTTGTGGCCTTACACCCTTCCCCAGGGAGCCTCCTTCAGTTTTGTTTCTCCCCTTCATGAGCCGTGCCAATCATTAAAAAGTCTTAGCAGCCCCATTATCATCCTGGGCAATTCTTAACTCATTAGGCTTTAAAGTTGTTGGACTGCAGAAAAAAATCCAAACCAAGCAAATGCTTAAGCACGATAAAAGGATGTTAATGTTTTACCCCACCGACAATGACCGAATCTGTAGGACAATTATTATGGATATTTCCATGGGTTTAGTGTTACTTTTTCCTGACATGAGGTCCTTTGCGCAGCATCTAATTAAAAATGGAGGAGTTTAATCTGCAGCCAACCTCAGAGATTGATTTGAATTCTCCCACTGTGAACTTTCAAACATGGAAGCACGCCTGTTTGCACCGATGGGATCCAATATCCTGCCTTCGCGATGGATTTTTTACATTTTGGCAGGCTGCATGCCTATGATTGTGCCAGACTGCAGCATTAATAATTCACTACCTGATCTGATCTTTCAGCATGAAACACAAGTAAAGACGACGTTAAGCGCTGCTTGGATTCCCTTTCTCTGCCATTCTCCTATTGTGTCTTCAGATTGTGCTTAATCTAATGGGAATTTAGTATTAAATTAACACAAACAGTCACATCTTAGGAGGTCAAAAACACTTCTACTGCTGAAGAGAGAAAGCAGGCTTTCCTGCTGAGTTTACCTTTAAAACCAACATTTTTGGTTTTGTTTGAATCTCTGTACCAGAAAGAGATGAAATGTGTTTAGATTAAGATGCAGGAGAAGATAGCAGAAATTTTAGATTCCTAATGAACAGCATATTAACACTTTTCCCCTGGTTGTGTGAAAAGGCAGATTACCTGCAGAAATGAGAGGACATTCGCCTTCTCGAGGGGAAGAACACCATTTCCTAGCAAGATTTGCAAGTTTTTCCTCTGCATTGCAACAGAAGGAAAACCTCCTCTAGGAGAGAAAACTGCACCAAAAACATTTTTATAGGGTTGAAAATTGTCTGAGCCATTTCACTAGTGTCAGGTAACAGTCAGCCCCACACACAGTTGCACTGGCTGAAGCAAGGAGCTGTGGACCAGGTACCTCTGAAAGCTTTCTGCAGTGGCAAAGCTGCTGTTACCTGAGTCCTCAATACCCCAAGCGACCTAAAAGCTTTGGCAAGCTACAAACATAGTACGTCCCAGGTCTTCCCCTTCTCAGGGGTTGGATTTTGTTTTAAGTTAAAAAAAAAACCACTCAAAAAACCTCCCCAAACCTGGGAAGTTGAGGAAGATAACCTCAATTTTGACAAAACAGTTTCGTTCAGAGAGTTTTGTAGAACACGCAGTTTTTCATGTAGTCCTGTGTGCTTTCTATTTGATGCCTTAATTATTGCATCCCAAAAGCTATGACAAGGAAGGGAAAATACTTTGCTTTCTGTTCCAAAATAGACTGTGTTGCTATTTTGCCCTCATCCACTGTTCTGGTACTGTTATCACATTAACACTTAGAGATCCCAAATAAGGTCAATGCCTTTGTCTGTCAGCCTTTGTACAGTCAAGAGACAGTCCTTGCCCCAAAGACCTTAAAATATAAATAGATAAGACAGACAAAGGGAGAAAGAAGGGGAACATTTCTATCGTCGTCACAGATAGGAAACAGGAAGATAAAATGGTTTGCTGGAGGTCAGTGACACAGAGCTGGGAAAAGAACACTCTCAAGTCTCTGTCAAGTGTCTTTAACCATGAAGCTGTCCAAAAAAAGCCTGTATTTCCTCCAGTGTTTCATTCAGGTCCCTGCAGAGATGCCCAGAAAAGGGAGCTGTAAGGAATCATTGCAGACTTTCAGAGATGCTTAGTTTTCAAGAGGAACTTCTGAATGGGGACATGGCAGAAACACCAGAAGTTTGACCAAAGCTAAGTCCAAAAGCAGAGACCAAAAATCCTAAGTCTGGACTCAACCACTAAGAACACACAAATCTCAGAGGAAAGCAGGCGCGGCTGGCCCAGCCCCAGAGCTGCTCCTCAGTGTCCATGTCAGCAGAGAAAAATGGGATGCCGTGGTCAAGAATTCACTCTCCAAGCAATAAGGGCAAGAAAAATCAGGTAGCAGTTGGGGGCAGGAGGGGAAGATGTAACAGCCTAAACTGATCTGCCTTCGGTGTGTCAATGACAGCAGAACGATACGGAGAAGATGCCTAGTTTAGTTCCACATGCCCCAGAAAGACTGATATATTAAAAAGACAGTGGGACCTCTCTTGGGCAGAATCAAAAGAACTGAAGGACTAAGTTCACCGCTACCCTTTTTGCTTTTATAGAAAGTCAGGGTGGGGGAAGCAGACCTTATGGCATAAGCCATTCTGCAGAAGAATTTGCACTTCAGCCCCATTTAGTGGCTGGTGTACGCCCTGTCATCTGAGATTTCACATCCTTTATTCATTTTTCTCCTGGTGTCATGAAGGATGTCAGAGAAAGAGCTCTCCCTTACAAATTTTATGTCCCACCGTATCTGGGGGCAGCTGGCTCTGTGATTAACTGTGCGCTGTGTGGTGGCTCTTATCCCTGGCTATGACATGCCAAGCAGGTAATGTTAGAAGTCTTATGTTGAAACAGAGTTTAAGAGTCTGTTTAGTTAACCCAGGTTAAGTTCTGCAGTTTCTCTCTGCTTTCTCTGCCTTCCCCCAAGCATAACTGGTCACAGGAATTAGCATTTTTTTGGTGTTTTTGAAGCCTTTGTCTTCACAGAGTTGCTGGTGTTAGACCACAGCAGGAACATCTACTGAACATATAAACGAACAGCAGTGCAGAAAAACTAAGTTGCATCTATTTCACCAACAGCTTTCAACGTGGGATTTGTGCTCAGCATTGTTGCAAGACTATCTGCTCTGACCCAGGCAAAGAGGCTTCATTTTGGAGTTAGAGTGCGAGTGAGTATCCTGATCCACACAGCCACAAGAAGAGCTGCTCCCAGCTCGGCTCTGGATTGCTGCCTGGCCCATAACAAGCGGTGCTGGGATTTGTCGCAGCTTGGGGGAGCATAAGAGCAAAGTCATGTTTGCATCAGGCTGCGCCCAGCTGAAGGACAGAGGAGGGCTTTTGCAACATCAGCCTGGGACAGGATTAGTCCCCAGCTGTCACTAACTCCTTCATAACCCAGAGGGAAGAATAAAATCAGTTATGGCCATCCTGTAAAGCAAGCATAAGGTCTTCAGCAGAAACAATTCCCATCTGCAATATGGGGGACAGGCACTAGCACAGCACAGTGACACCCCGACCTATAACAGGGTCTTCAATTGCTACTATACCCCAAGAAATCAGAAGAGCCCCTATTTTACCCAAACCACTGTCCCTTTCCAGTCCTACAACCTGTGACCCACCTTGGCTTTGCCATCTAAGTTTCACTTTGGAAACCAACAGCCCTCCTCCCGCTGTTTCCTTGAACACAGACCTTCCTGTTAAAGACCGAGTGCAGACTGTTGCTGTAGCTACTGCGGCCGTCCAGAGCCTTTACCAATGTTTAAAGAAAGCTTGAATTACTGATGGATGGGAGGCTCTGGCTCACAGTTGTGTTTGCTGCCGGTTGCTCCATGGCTGTAACTCTGCCAGTTTATGCAGCCCCGGTTGGTTTGTGCTCGGCTCTTCCAGCGATACTGCAGAGCTATGGCGATCCTCTGCTTTCTAGCAGGAAGGATCCTTCCCAACACGCATGGGACCAGACCCAACCAAGACTGAGAAATAAGAGAGTTAAGAGAAACAAGCACATAGCCAAGATCAGAAACACAGCCTGCCTAAACAGGATTGATGATATGTTGCATACCATCAATTTGTCCATTCTTAACCCAACTCTTGGAATACTTTGTTGTCTTTTTTCCCCCTCCTCACATCTATTAATCTCTCCTCCACACTTCCCACAGACAGTAATGTCTTCCAATTCGCTCCTCTCATTTTTCTCCCCAAACACACACAGCCTGCTGAGCAGGGCGGGGAGCAGAGGCCCCTACTAATTGGAATGGTCATGGAGATAGTTCGTCTCGCAAGAGCAACGCCCGCAGGGCAGCGGGGATGCCCCAGCGTCCCATCCTGCCTGCAGACCCACACCTGTCCTTTGTCACAGTTGGGCTGCCCAGACCGGGAATCTAATCCCAGGAGGGCTGGGGAGGGAGGTTATTTTATCTTCAGAGAAAGGCAAACAGGATAGGCACTCATCGATCTTGAGAAAGAAACATTAGCCAAGTCAAACACACACCGGGGTCTGAAGCAACAGGATGTCCATGATGTAATGCCTGGATTCACCTTGGCATCTCCTTTTACACTAAGGACAGGCTTGGAGAGAAAATTAAGAGATGTGAGCGCAGGACAAAGAATACTTGCAGAGAGCATTGACCAAACCTGTTCTAAATCAGTGCTGGCTCCCCACAACAGAAAGCAAGTTCAGACTTACTGCTGGCAACCATCACACACAGCACCGTTAGACCCATGAACGTACCACCATCTATCCTGTATGTCCACCCAATCTGGGTCCCCACCTATCAATCACGACTATTGTCTTCTACTGCCTTGAGCAATTCAGCCATCCACCAGAATGCCTTTGCAGGGCCCACTGCAAAAAGGTTTTCCTCTTATTTATGCCGTGGTAGTGCCCCTGGTGAGATGGAGATCTGACTGGGAGAAGAGCCCACACTTCTCCAGCTGCAGCCAGCCATGGCTCAGCGTGAGCCAAGACAAAGGCACCTCGGCAGGAGATAGGAACAGTGGGACACTGACTTCCCCCAGACCTCAAGTGATTTTGTGCTGGAACGGATGCAAGGACTCCTGCAGAGAAGCTCCTGCTGGCAAACTTACCTTTATCCAAGGCTATGAGACTGTATTTTTAGTTATTGGCTCAGACCCTCTCACTTCTGGCCAAAGAGCATGTAGGAGGTAAACCAGAAAAGCAGTTGTAACCACCCTCACGCTGTCCCTTTCTGGAGCCAGCTGACAGTCGTCCCAGATCACCGAGTTCAGTCAGAGCAGCAGTAGGATGGCATTGGGACAGTGAGAAACAAACAGCTCTAGGCTCAGCCAAAAGGCCATCTATCAGGAGCTGAGAAGTTACTTTGCCCTTAAAAATGTTCTTTGGATAGGTACAGCACAAAATAACCTTTCAGCTCTGGTCTTGGCCTCCAGCACCTGTATCTCACAACACATGGTGGCCAGCACACTTGAGCAAATGAAACCGCTGTGACTGCAAACACCAGCATGCAAAGGTCTGGTTTGTGAACACTCATGGACAGCCCAGTGGTCTCCATTAGGATTACACTGGTCTGAATCTATTTCTGTCACCGATGAAGGTTTACACTATCTCTTCACCTTCCCAAAACCAGATCCCTGGCAAAACAGAAGCCAAAAGACCCATCGCTCCTCTGCAAAACCTAGCTGCCAAGGAGTAAATGAAGAAAGCTTCAATGAGCACAGTCAAAAGCAAGGCTCTGAAGTCTAGGTCATGCCAGCCCTCTGGCAGGAGCTCCAGCATTTTGAAGTCTCCGGTGCTTCCCAGGTCTAACTGGCACAGATGGTACCAGGAGGAATCGTGGTCCTTCCCCTGCAGCCAGTTTCTCTCGCCAGAGAAATGGGAAGAACAGAAACATAATTAAAAAGCATTGGGGAGAACTTAATGGGAAGTCTACAAAATGGGTGGTGGCTCTGTTTGAGCTGAAAGTCAAAGTTCTGTTTGATCTACTCATTTACCAGAGCTAGTTCAGAGAGCTAACTACTGGCATGGACCTCAAAAGTTGATTTCCTTGCCAGTATTCCCAGGCTTGTATTACCTTCTTTAACAATAACACTATAAAATTAGACCTTCATTAATGCTGAATTGCACAGTAATTCACAAAAGAGAGCAAACAGACCTAATCTGAGCATCCAGGCATTGATTAAAACGAACACCCCTGAGAACGCTGTAATAAACATTCAACACTTCCAGCGCTTGCCATTAGAGACCTGTCTTTTTGTAATGATTTGCCTCGTTAAGCCAGGCACCGTGGACCTGCCATCCCCGGTCAGATGCTTTCCGACACTCGAAACGGTTGCAAGTGGGAGGCAGCACGCATCCCACGGAGGTTTCCCTTTACCCAACCTACCTCCTGTTCCTGGTTAAGAACTTCTGGCAATTACTTTTAATGCCAAAACACAATGTTTTTCAGCTGATAGGAGATCTGCACATTTCCAATGTGAAATGAGAATTTGTTTCAGAGGGCTTTTGCTGGAAGAATGCGTTCAGTAAGTGGGGGGTCTTCCCATTCCCCACCCTTCCTGAAGAAGCAGTTCATATTTCCTTCGGAAGTTTTCATTCTTTCAGTAAAATATAGTTTGTTTTTAAGCTGGAAGTTTTAGTTCTTTTCGCTGAAGTGGCATGTTGTTACCTCTGGGGCTTTAACAGTTTAATTTTACTCTTTTGAAAAAATATTAGAGAAACGTACCTAAATGGGAGCCTTTATCAGAAAAGGCCATTAAAAGTTTTGGAGAAACTTTTTTCTAATTAAGAATTGCTCTTAAATTTGTACTAAACTGTAGTCCTGCTCAGATTTAACTTCTCCCTGTTTATTTTATTTACATTCTGCACTATGGTCCCTCGCAGGAAATTTGAGTCAATCCCAACCTCAGAGATATTAACAGCCCTTTCTTGAACATGCTACCAGAGATTTGTGATTGTCGGCTTTGACTTGGCAAATATTTGAGTAACAAACCTTTTAAACTGAAGAGTTTTCAAAAAATCTCTGTTCAGGATCAGCGCCTTATAAATTTGCATTATCACAATTGATTCTGACAATTGTTCAAGTTTGTACTGAAAGTGGAAAGTGTATCTATCATCTAAGCAGTTATTGAGAAATATTATTTAAAAAGAAAGGAAAAAAAGAAGGAAAAACAGGTTTATGGGATTATTTCTGATTTTTTAAAAAAATATTTAAAATAGGCCCAATTTTCTCTTTGGAAGTCTATAGAAGGTAAACAATTGACTCAAAAGATTCCCACCACAGAGCCATCTCGTAGTGATTTTCCATTTCTGACCAGCTCTAGAAGTCATTCAAACCTAGCAGTAAAAAGAGAGGTTGTTTTAAATAAGCACCTTTGCCCGCCTCTGCATCCCAGAGCATCTGAAGAACATTGCTTCCCGGGCTGAGTGAGCAATCACATGAGTCTGGCATGGCTTAGCACAGTAGGGAGAGAAAAAAGTCTTTCCTTTTTGGTACCTTTGTTTTCTCATAGCCGGGGGGGGGGGGAGCGGGGGGGGGAGAAAAAAAAAAGACTCAAAATCAACCTACTGATCCGACAGCAGCCAGTCTGACACTTTATTCGCATATGCCACGGTGGAGCCAGTCCAAGTGTAGCACCAGAGAGAAAGAGCCAGGAGTAATTCCTTGTGTTTATTTTCTCTTGCCGTGCGAAGTCACTGCCAGGCAGCCCCGCTCACCTCTTGGGCGCACAGCAGCGCCGTTGTGAGCTCGGGGCAGAGGGAAAGGCTCCGAGGTTTGACGTTCAGGAGGTCTCAAGTTTTCCCTACTGTGGAAAAGCTCGGTTTAGATTCCCAGCTGAAAAAAAACCCATCACTATGCCTAGCAAAACCAGGGCTTCTGACCTCTTTCTAACCTCAAAGGCTCTGGAGGGAAGCGAGATATCAAATGCAATGGAGATTTCTTTTACAATGGCCTGTTTCCACCCAAAACCAGACTCACCATTAGAAGCCCTGGCATATCATCAGGTCCTGTGGGGACTACAAAGGCTCCTATTCAGACACAGCTCTGAACAGCATCCAAATTTTGGAGGTCTGCAAAGGCTTTAGTGAGGCTCAGCATGCTGCCCTCTTCCCCCTTGACAGCTCCACAGAAGACACCTAAGGGGCCTGAGCAATGGAGAAGGTCCGTTGACTACCACCCACCTCCCAGTAGTGCAAAATGGTCCTTCTGCACTAGTGAACACAGACAGGTCAGACCACACACCACTGGCCCACGAGAACAGCACACATTCACACGAGCACACAAAGACCCTGTGCCCCCTTGGTCCTCTCCCAGGCTGTCACCCACTGACTGCTCTGCAGAGAGGGAAGGCAAATAACATGCAATGGCCATTAAAATTTGTTTTACTGTCATCAACATTTGCTCAAAATGCCCAGTCCCTCAGTGTCACACAGGGACGGGCTTTGGTGCAAATCTGGGTCTCCCCCCAAGAAACACCCCCACCTCATCCCAGCCACCTCCAGCACCATCCCTCCCTGGGGCCGTTAGACCCTCCTTTCGCAGGGCCAGGGCTCCTCCTCCCCCAGGCACTTCTGCAAGGTCTGGTTGCTCAGAGCTCCTTACTTCATTCTCACCTCCACAGCTGCCATGAGGTGCTGGTTCTCCCTCTTTTAAGGGCCCAAAAGACACTTATCTAGGACTAGTATGGAAGGTGGGCTGCTAAAGGGGTTTGGAGGCTCCCAAAGGCAGCTCCAGGATACAGTGCTGCTTGATTTTTAGAGAAGGTCCACTACAAATCCACTCTGAGACATTTGTTCCTAGCAATCACCCTGATTATAACGTGGATGGGCTATGGCTCCATGCTGAAGCAGGTGAAGGGGCCTGTGGCACGTCTCATCCAGCAGCAATTTTCCCAGTATCAGGCTGATTCAGCTCCACTTGTGTCCTCTAACAGTGAAGTGCTTGTTTTATAACCACAGTGGAAAAAATGTTGTGAGACTGAGATTAAAAGCCTCCAGAGCTGAATGAAATGCCACTGCCTGCTGCACTGCAGTGTAGGGATACCAGCCGACCGCAACCGAGGCTGACAGCAACCCATCCTGGAACAGCAAGGGTGAAGTTTTACTTCTACACATATATTTACCCAACAAACATCCATGCTGCTGCCATGACAAGCTGAGTTTTACCCTTCCCAGCAGCTGCCGATTCTGCCTGGCATTAGAGCTTGCCGCTGCACGGGAGCAAGGGAATAGACGTGGAAAACTAAATGCCTGCAGCAGGAGGGTTGGACTTTGGCAGGGTGTGCTGCAAGATCCAACTCGCTGGCTGGCTCTGCAGAGGGAGGCAGTGGGTACGAGGGTCCCAGGAGGAGCAGAGGGGGACGGGCAGCCAGGGAAGGGGCTCGAAGCTGTACCCCTGCCTGAGCGAGCTGCAGAGTGGAGGGCACGAGGATGCGGCCAGCTGAGGTACCTCATCCCCGTCTTCCCCGACCGGCTGTTCGGTGGAGTCGAGCAGAGGGAAGAAGTCTCCACATGGCATTTCTTTCTCTCTAGTGAGCGCTTTTCATCTGAGCCTCTTTTTCGATGAAGAACATCTCACTGTCACAAGAAAATGCCTCTTTTTTCTCCCTGAAAATGGTCCTTGAAAGCCCTCAAAACTGCCACTTTTCTGTGCTTTGGTTTTGTTCCCTTTCTTTTCCCACTGGCCCTCTGTCCTGCCCTGCAGACCAGTGATCTGTTCTCACCCTCTACCTTCCCCATTTGCCTCTGAAAAAGAGAAATGGGAAGAGAAAAGCAGAAAAAAGAATGATTAAAATCAAATTTGAGGAAAAATTGGGGCCAGTTCCCTTTTCCTACTGTTGTTCTTGCTGAAAACATTAAAAGTTGGTTTTTATCATTTTTTCTCTTTGCAAATTAATTTTCAGCCAGCTCTACTTAAGCTTGTTATAGATGCAAGGGGAGAACTAAGGCCAGGGTAGGTCAAAAAAACAAAAAAACAAAATTTATTTTTTTTTTAAATCTCCATTGAATATCCATTTTCAAAACCAATCATGACCCTCACAAACAAGCGGTGCTTCGAAATCTTTTCACTCTGCTACATTTCTATGATTTTTTATTAACTGCATTTACTTTTCTGTTCAACTGTTTCAGGATTCTTTTTATTTGGGCTCCTGGCAGGGGCAGAGCTGATCTCGCACACACAAACCCCAGCCCACAGCCATCCTGCTGACCGCAACCGGGCTCCTATGGATAAGCAGAAACCTGGTCTTCAAGAGAGAGCTGCAAATACTTCCCTAAGCAGCTAAGCTCACCTGCTCCCAGCCAGAGGAAACCTGTCAGATTTATCTTGTTGTTTTATTCTGGCCAGAAGAAACCCTGTAAGGAGGTGGGACAGCGGGAGGATGCAGGGAAGGGTGCTTTCATCCAGCCCAGGATGCCCAGGCTGCTCGGGAAGAGGCTCGTGAGCGTCTGGGCCGCCCAGGGCTGCCCGCAGAGCACCGGCCCTCGAGGGCTGCCGGTGCTCTAACCCAGAGCGCTGGGGTATTTGAAATTTCAATTATTTATGTGTTCATGCTGTGGGTTAATGCTGACTGACACTAAAACACTGCCTAGATTTAGCTTCATAAAATTTTTATCCCCACTATGAACTGCAAGTCTTTCTCCAATTTCATTTAAAGGAAACAGAGTATTGAAAAGCCTACTGAGGAATTCATGAGCAACTAGCTACAACCTCACTTTTCCTCCTAGCCAAATCCTGGGACTTCATTACCATGGCAACATATCATAATTTTAATTCCCTTCCTGGTTGCCGCTGCACACAGACCAATATATCTGCTTGCTTTCCTAGGAGCCTGCCATGCACTTTGCAGCGGGTCTAAGGCACATGGCACTTGCTTCTTGGGGCTCATGAGTGATCCAGAAAAAGATGCTGTATCCTTTTTTTGGGTGAAACACCCAGAAAAGGACAATAAAATTCAGCAAACCCAATCCAGACAGGGCTTCTTGTACTCTGAGCTTTGGGCATCTCAAACATGCAGGCATAGCTCAGTGCAGTGGGAGCCCCTGGAAAGAACAAGTTTCTTGTCCTTTCTAGGGTTTTACGTGTTATAGCAAGAACGAAAGGCAGCTTCCACCACTGTAATGAGAATGGGAAAAGGGATGGGGGGTGTTTATGAAGACACAGGGTCTCCAGCGATCAGGAGTCCCTGCTTCAAGGTCGCTCTTATTTTAGCAATTATGACACTCAAAGGCATTTACAGGATTATAATCTCTATTTGCCTTACTGTAGCAGATTGCGGGCACTGGAGATGCCTTTCTCAATTCATCCACTGTACCTGCACGAATACAGCATAGTCGCTGAGAACAAACAAAGCTCGCTTCACTGGACTTTGGGGCTGGACTCTGCACTGGAACCTGAAATGGGACCTTGGCCTGCCAGCAACACCCTCATACCGATGATTATCTTAATTATTTATCTAATTCACACAAAATCAGTTGTTTGAGGCTGAAAAGCCTCGTTCAGACTCAGAGCCCATCAGGGAGCCCTGGGGGGGTCACAGGCATTTGGTGCTGCTCTGCGTATAGAGGACATCAGGCAGTGAGCGTCGCAAGAGGTTCAGACAAGCTGAGCCAGGGATGAAGAGAGTTGCTCCTTTGCTTGAGCACGGGACCATTAATCAACAGAGGCGATATGCTGCGGCACACGGTGCCCTTCTCAACCCCCCACTTGTCCTGGGCTGAGCTCTACAGTGTTCCCCTCTCGGTACAGCCCAGCGAGGATGGAGGGAGTGGGTGTCTCTGCAATAGGCGTTTCTGTGGGAATTAGACCTCCCGTTGGCAGAATATTCGGGGGGGTTTTGCCCTCAAGAACCCCACATTTGACAAAGTCTTCTAGAAATTCCCAGCATTGACAAAGCAGCTCTGTGCATCGGTAACCCACCCACGACAAAACGGCCAGCAGCAGAGACACATCCACAGGTGAGCCTTTGGTCTCCGTAGTGCCCATCACTCAGAGGTGCCGCTAGAAATGACCTTCTGGAGTTTGGACCTGCCCTCTAAACTCGCTTAAACTGCATTATACATATATATATATATTTATTTATTATGTGTGTGTATATATAGATAATATTTATTATACGTATGTATTTATAATGCCCAATTTTGTTGCAGACATCTAGAGAGTCACAACTCATTTAAGCACAGAAAAGGCATGGGAGATTCACCTTTCTTTAAGGGCAGGAATGAATGCTCCATTGAAAAGAGCAGATTGAAATCTTAGCGGTCCGTGTGTAGCTACAAGCCAGCCTTTTCCTCCACCTCTAAAGATCCAGCCCTTCCTTTTGCTGAAGGGTTAAAAATTCTGAACAGAAACCACAGTGTTTTCCTTCTTTTTCTGAGCCTTTTTATTTAGTTACCCTTTCATTATTGTTTTCCTTCTTCTAAAATAAAAGTAATCTAAGTAATTATAATCATAAAATGGATGTGAGCAAAATGGGTACTGCGGGGTTTATAAAATACAAATTTCCCTTTTCTGGGAAATATGGTCTCTCCTGCACTTAAACCTTTCAATCTCTGCCCAGGCTCCTAAGGTGGCACGAACCCCACAAGGCTTGTAAGGCCCCAAAGAGGAAATCACTTAAATACCCAGCCCTCCTCAGCAGATGCAGGATTGCTAACCGAGCGCTTCGATGTAAGCGTGTGCTGCAGCACTGCCTTGAACGGGGATGCTGTCCTGCACTGGAGCAGGAAAGGATCGGTGTCGAGCATGAATTAACAAATGTCTAATAGATGAGTTGGATAACACTGGGCACGCATAGAAACGTCTTCGGTGGGGGTGAATCGTACAGCTCAGCTGAACTTGCTCAAACCTCACTGATTGCCACCAGGCTGAATATCTGACCTGTATTAGGTAATCCATACCCAAGCAGGAATCAGCTCTGCAGCCAGCAAAGGACCCCATTTGGTGGGGAGTTTTTTCTTTTTTTTGTTTTTTTTTAAACTCTTTTCTGAAAATGACCCAAGAAAAACTTTCCTTGATGTTCGCTAAGCAGTTGTTGGCAAAATATCACTGATGTGAAAACAAGGAATCTTTCTTGAAGGTTGAATGTATCCAAATTGCTCCAGCCCAGTCAAATCCTCTTTCCCTTTTTGCTGTTCCTTTATTTATTTTTTAACTGATAACTGCTCTCTGCATTTAAGTCAGGCAGAACGGGGGAATTCCACTTTGATTTAGGAAAGGAAAACACCAGCTATTAGCCTGAGATATCATGTAACCTCCATTAGAAATTAACTTTTATTTCCAAATTACTAGAAAATCCTCAGAGAACGGCAGGTCTGAACATTGGGTCCCCTAGCTCAAGAGAAGCTCCTCACTCCCCTCTTCAGTGGCGGGTAAGCAGCTCACAGCCTGGCTTTATGTTGAAAAACTACATTTCTTCTTTCATGGTCTGTTTGCCACCTTAGCACTGGGGTATGAACTGCATGGGAGGTGGCAGTGTTTGCAAATGAGGTATCCCAGATCCTCTACAGTGTCTGAAATGGACTGCAGTACATCCCAAATAGTTAACTTCATGGTTATTCAGGTGTATGGACCAAAACTTTCTCTATCCTTCTGAATAGAACTATCTAGATCCTTCTAGAGCTGTTATTTTGCCCAGAACAATCAATCAAGAGTTTTTGAGAAGACTTTGCTTCACAGCTGCTTCTTAGACACTAGTATCCTCAATGGCAAGAAATAAATTCTCATTACTTTAAAAAAACCCAGCTCACCTCAAAAAGTTTCACAGCTTTGGAACTGAAGAACTTCTAACCATAAAAACCTACATCTCTGTTGTCTGGCGTAACCTCACCGTGCAACCGTCAGCATTTCCCCATGCATGCACAAAACCGCAGAGACACCACATAGTGTGTGATGGACACCCAGTGCGCACACGCACACACATACACACGTGCAAGCCTACGAGAGGGCATCTGTGGAAAGCTCTCTGCTGAATCTGGCGCCTGAGTTTGGAGGCATCCCTGCAGCTGAAACGTCACCAAGGCTTGGGGAAGCTTCTTCTCCCTGTTGTCTTGCATTCACAGCAGCTTTGATCTAGCTGCAGAAAGGCAGGCTAATGAGAAGGGCTCGGGCTCGGTGTCAGTCACGGGAAGGGTGGTCTAACCCATAGGGCACCTTGTCTTTAGCAAAGTGAGGATGGCTGTGCTGCTCCTTCATAGCCTGGCTCTATGATTTGGGCACATCGCTGAGGATGGGGATCTTCTTGACCATCCTCACTGATGCTCAGATGAAGATGCAAGTCTGAGCTGTCACCACAGTCTCCCTGCAGTCAGAGCAGAGAAACAGCCAGTGCCAGAAGACGGTACAGTTCACACTAAAGTAGGTATCCAAGGTAGAAACATTTTCCTCCTCCCTTATATACAGAAAGCTGTGATTTAGAGTCTACATCTGCAGAAGACTTCCACCTGCAGCAGCAGGGGAGACGAGTCCCACCTTGGCCTCACTCTACCTGAGCTCATCTACTGTGAAAACTCTCCAACATGAGTGCCTCCATCCTGGCTCTCTGGGTGAGGATCAGCATGGTCTGATGCAGGACAAAGACTCATCGCAGGCGACAGCAGGACCCTTTCAGGAAAGTATGGAACCCTGTGGCAGTGCTTAGAAGAAGGTAAGACACAGAGATGGGCCTGAGCTGACCACAGCATGCCTGAGCTCCACAGCAGGTTGATGGGTCTTTGCTAAAGGGATCAGTGATCTGATTTTCTCCTCAGGTTTTCTTCCCAGGTTGACCCAAATCCATAGCCAAGTGCAGGACTGACTGCTGCACACATACTTGTTTAGACCTCGGTGAAACTCTGGGAAGGCAGATGTACCAGCAGCAGCCCCATGCAACAGCGTACATTTTTACGCTAAGTACGTTTTTTTTTATGTGCTGATTTTTTGGCACCATGACAGCAAAGTTAATCAGACCTTTCATTTCTCTAACCAGCTTTAAAGGGTTTGTAATATTATACTCAGTTATTGGAGAGCAGAAGGAAGCTGTTTGTCTGATTATGAATCTGTTATTTATTGTACATTAAGAGCACAATCACCTAATGCAGTCAACAGCAGGATATTTTATCCCAGGTTTACAGAGGTGGGGGTGGAAATCCACTGTCCCATCTTACCAAATGACATAAACCTACTCTGATCTCAGAAGCCACCTCCCGAATACTAAAGAGCTGGGACATAATGGCTTTTAAAGAATATAATTTCCAATTAGGTCATTGGTTTCAAACACAGGGTGTACTAAATTAGTAACATTTGGTGGCAAATTTCTTTGAAGTTCTCATTAATCTTGGTCTTGGATTTGAACTTTTCTTGGCCATGTTCCTTATAGAATTTGGATACCAGTTATGTCAAAACAACTGATTAGCCCCACAGTTTGAAGGCAGGGGGGATTAGGTAGGGCGGGTGTTAGATTTCTTGAAAGACCTATTTACCTAGTCATTTAGCATGACCAAATGGGAGGGCAGCCAACAGGGGCGACGTGTTGGAAAAATTCCAGCGTTCCTGGCTCATTAGAGATCTCCACAGCAAATGGTAGCGTTGGATTTGTGATAACAGCCACTGTTCAGATTCAGCTGCCTACTGGGTCCAGACAAGGGCTGAGGACTTTCCTTGACCTGTGATGGCTCTTCTGCATAATCAGACTGCCCATCTCTTCAGCTCCTGTGAACTCGGTGGAAAGGAAGAAGTACTTTCAAGGAACATCTTCAGGTGGTGTCCCTTCTTCTTCTTCATGAATGACCTAAAGCAAACTGCCCCAAAAATCAATTGAACTCTTTCCATCTATTCCAACTCATTCAAAACCAGGCTTCTGAATAGCTCAGAATCACCAAAACCAAGAGCTATTAAGAAACAAAATGAGATGCTCTCATATAACCTCTATCTAAAGAAGCAATAAGTTTAATTCATGAATTAATGAGCCATAGCCCAGAGGAGAAAATACATGGTGAGTCATGGCAGCAGCGCAGCTTGGGAAGTTCTCGCTAGGACATGCTACAGTGAATCAAACCTGCAGCACACTCGTGTCCACAGTGCACATCTCCTTCCTGAGGCTCCAATTAGTCAAAGAACAAAGAAATACACCAGGAGGCCTTTCCTGGAGATCACAGCCCAGCATCAGAGACCTGACAAGCAGAAGACTCAAAAGTTTCATGAAGAAAAGTGCTCAGTCTTACTGAAGCATGAAACGACTGAGAGCAGATTGAGAGACAGGCTACTGTCAGTCCCCAGGGGACATCTGGTCTCGAGCCAAGACAGAGTGCCAGCCCCGGAGGGTGGAAGGCCAATGTTATTGACAGGTCAGGTGGATGCACACAGGCTTGGCACAGCTTCAAGCCCCTTTGTCATCTCTTGCAGTTACTGCTTACTTCCATGGTACCAGAATGGGCAGGAACAGCATTTCTGGGTGGTAAACCTGTGTGAGACACGAGCCAGCCTTCACTCGGCTCGGGTGCTCTCAGCAACGCCCTGTGAGCAATGCTGCGCCTGCTTGTGCTGCAAAACTGTCCTGGTAGTGGAAACGACTACATTGTTTTGCAGCTGAAATGAATTAGGAAACTGCAACTGGTGCAGCAGTGGCAATGCTTGGCAAGGAGCTCTGAAGACACCAGTCGAGTGCTCAGCCACAATAACATTGTTTAAAAATAAGTTAAACTCATCTTTTCCTTGAAAGGAAAAAAAATAATCTTGGGATTGTGCTTTAATTTGAGGAAATGATTAGTTCAGCTCTTATTTTGTATGAAACTCTTGCTTCCATCTCTAGACAATCTATCTAAACCACTGCATCAATGATCAGAAAGTCCTCTCTTACACCAAAATGCAGTGAATGTCTGGGTACAGACCTTGTTCTCACCAGCCCTAATAAACACATTCATTCAGCTTTCAGCATGGATTCAGGCTCATTGGCTTCAGCGGCGACTCTTAACATTAATAACATTTATACATATGCAGAGGTGTTTGTAGGATCATGGCCACGCAATTAATATAGAACTAACTTTAATAAGCCTAATTAGGGTCATTCCCCAATAGTGTGAAAAGTAGCACTGATACTTATTGGCTGGGGAGGGAGAAATCGCAAGTCTGATCGACCACGTGTTACTTTCCCACAAGTTGGTGACCTCAGGGTAGGACTTCAGAAATCTCTCCTATAAAACTGGAGCTACAGAAAATCGAGTTGGCTGCATTTAGATGGAGCCATGGAAAATTTTTTTTTTTTTTTTTCCAGCAGAACATTTTGGCTCAGAACCATTTCTTCCACAGTTAGGAACTTGGTAATGTCCCGCACATAATGATGTCAAAGCATGGAAAAAATAACCAAGAGGAGGAGAAAGAGTGTGTAAGAGCCCTTTTGGAAGGACTATATTCTAAAGAAGGGGAGCTTTTTATGGTGTTTAATAAAAATTACAGAGGCAAAAAGAGAAGTCTGTTGTGGTGCTTGTTGTCTTGCCTTCTTCAGAAAGGCAAGAAGGCAAATCTAAGCTGCAGCTGAAGGACAAGGTGGCACAAACCCAGTTCATTTACCTGCTGGTTTTGGGGCTTTGTTTTGCTACTGTTTATGAAGTTCTTCTCAAGAGAGCAGAGTCATTTTCTCCACTTTTCCTCATCTCTCTAGCTCACAGGACCTGTCCCCAAAACAAACCAACCAACCCAAATCCACAAGATGGTGTGGGCTTTCCAGCACTGTCCACCTTGACCTCAGCACCCCGGTCCTTCCTACGTGGCCAAATCTTCAGCAAGTCCAAAGACCTTGAGCCGTCTCTGAGCAAGGAGAGGCTAACAGCGATTTGAAAGCTGGATGGTATCTCTGTGCCTCGGGGGAAGGGAGAAGGAGAGGAGTCCTTTCCTGGGGTGGACCATGACCCTCCCCGACCCACAGACACTGCCAGTGCTTCCAGCAGGAGCATGGTTGGAGAGAGCAGGCAGCAAACGTGTGTGCTCTGCAAGAGAGGGAAGGTGGGAGTTTTCCAGGGTAAAGCATTTCCGCTGGTTCACGTCCAATTAAAAATCATTTGGTGGCCTACAACAGCTTCTCATCTGGCATATCGTGAAACCACTATTTCAGCACAATTTACAGCCTTTTGGGGAAGGGAGAGCTTGGTTATTTAGTAACTTCCCTGCTCGCCCTTAGGAAGGTCAGATCCTTTTGTTCCCTGCCAGAACAGTGAAAGCCGTAAACTACAGGAGGGAGAGCGTGTTGGGAGCTTGTACTTACAATGCGGTGCACCTGGATAACCCTGCAAACAGCCGTACAATGCAGGGAGGTCACGTATGGAGAAGTAGAATATTATGGATTGATGCATCAGAGCATGGCACGCAGCAGCAGTGCTGGAGGGCAGCTTACGAGCTGAGTTACTACAACACAAAGTACCTGGATTAGATGCATTTTACTGAGATTTGGATGAAATCTGCCGCTTAAAACCAAGCATTCACTGAACACCAGGAGGGGCTGATCCCCGTTAATTTCCCCTTACTAGCCTTTTTCCTGTTAGGAGACAGAAAATAGCAAAGCAAGCTTCAGGTTTTCTTCCCCACAGCTGCTGGCACCTCTAAAGCACAGTGTGGTACCCAGCTTTGCTCCCAGGCTGCGTTGTCAGCGGCTGCCTCACCTTGCAGGGTATTGCAATGCTTGTATGGGCTTATAGCATAGTAAAAAAACCCAAGGCTAAGGCAGGAATGAGACTAACTTGCCAAGGAGCTCCCCCCCCAAAGAATATTTGTTAATAAATTTTAAAATAATAAGGATTTTTAAGGAAAAAAGTTAGCAACATTATTTCTATGCTCCCTTGTGTCCAAAGTTTTGTGGATATTTAATTGTTGTTATTTTCGGACACCTCAAGCAGGCTTGCATGACACAGATACTACAGCCTCCATCTGGGGGGAGAAGCCAGCTGAACACACAGCTAATTGTTGCACTGAATTTTCCCATGAACCTCACTGAATTTCCAACCAGGGATTTGGGGAATAAAGGTTAAAAAACCCTCCAGGCTCAGAAAAATCACAAGCGAGAGAAGGAAACATCTTCCATTTTTGCTACACATTTGTTAGCATTTCATTTCATAAGAAATCAATATAGCCCAAACTGTTTCTGCCAAAAACACAAAGGAACAATGGCCCAGGGGCTGCAGCCTACCCGGAGATTTTTTTTATCACCCCGCCAAGGTATAAAACGAACACTTTTCCTCTGCCTCCCTATTTATTCTGAACAATATTTGTCCAAGAAGAGCTGAAACTTATCTCCAGGAAGTTTGCAGAGGAAAGACAGTGGATGAACAGAGAATCAAGAAAAGCATTTTGAATACTCCAGGCAAAGATGGCAAAGCAGTAGTTCCCAACATCTTCTTCATCTCAGCTTTCTTGCTCCGCCTGACAATCAACATCTTATTATGCAGTCCTAACATTTCTCTGCAATTTAAACAAGGCATCGGTAATGGTGTGTGATCTTCAAGGTCACTTTCTGGAGAGCTGTCTTTAGCCCAGTGGTCGCTAGCTATTTAGGAATAAAAATGACAATTTCACTGAAGCAAATTACATCCTGGAAGTATAATACACTTCAGCAAGTGCAATGGAAATGATCAGATCGGAGATCCAGCTTGGAATACATTAACTTTCTTGTGTATAAAGTAGGTTTCTGGGGTCCGGAAACATTCCAGTGTAGCCCTCAAAGAAACAGTGGCCCCCCTTCATTTATCTCCAGGTACATGGATTTATAATTATAGTCCATTTAAAAAAGCAATCTCTTGCTATAGTATCTGGATACATCAGCCTATTTAGAGTGTATTGCCTTGGAGGTTCTTTACCTTGCAAAAAAGAATTCACCTCTGCCACGGACAGGGAAATACTACATTCTGCACTTAAAAAGCTCCTTTAACCTATCATGCAATTTCCATTGTTTCTTTTCCCATGCTTTTATCTGAAAAGAATTGTTTTCTTCCTCCATTCAGCAACTAGCTCCCATCTGCTTTAGCCAGTAATTGCCTGGGGCGTCACAGTAATTCCTGTGATGATTAACCGATGTCACCAAGGCCAGGCTGTGACATCACAGAACGAGCAGGTTCCTTTTGGGAACAGATAGATTTATTTATTCAGATTTAACCAATGTTGGCAAATGCCACGTGGTGTGTATTTGCCAAACCCTCAGGAAGGATTTTCTCACCTCACAGTGGACAAACCGAGGTTGAGGAAAAGGGACAACATTTGACAATGCATATTCAAGTCAACTTGAAGTGAATGCTTGGAGAAGATGGTGGTCTTACATATGGTGAAAAGAAGGCCTGATGGATGGGTGGTGATGTAGATCCATGGATTCACTGGAACATGGCGCCAAGGTGGCGACAAGACTGGATGGAAGAGGAACGTCTTTAAATTTACCTGCAGCGGGCCAGTAATTTCCAATGGGCAACTTTTGATGCCTTTCCCCATTTCATAAAGACTCCATACAGAATGACTCGTAAAGTTATCATATTCTTAATTCCTAACAAAGTTCATATTCTACCAGTTCTGCTTCGCAGATAAATCTAACACATCCTAAGCCAGGACTGTGTCACTGACTTGAATGGAGGAGGCAGAACCAGCCCCGGAGCAGGGTGCGCTCCTGGGTGCTGGGTGAGCTGCATCCAGGCTCCCAGGGAGGCTCACGCTGGCTGCAGAGAAACCCATTCACAAGCGTCTGAGCGGCATTCAGATTCTTGGGGCTTGCATTTATTAACATGCCAATTTTTTGTTTAAGATGAAAGGGGGGGGGGAATCTTTCAAATAAGCTTGTAAATAGGATTTTTTTTCCTTAGTAGAATGACAGCTTTTGTATGTTAAGTGTATTCCTTCTAGCTACAGTGCACATGCGAAGAATTTTTGAGCAGCGTAATGCCACATGCATGCAGGTTGCTAACTTGGAAAAGAAATCCCCCCAAAACAAAGTCTAACATCAAGGAAAGACCCCTAAACCTGAGCTAGTTATTGTTAACAGTCTCCTCAGTCTTGCAAAGCCTTGCACTTCACTCAACTCTTCTCAGAGTTGAACCACTTGTCCTCTTAGTGTGCATCAGAGGTGTGCACCTCCGTGGGAACACAGTGGCTAACTTCAAAGTGGCAAAAGGATTTTAGCCGTGGTCTTTTGGAGACAGTGGTCAGGACCACAATATCTACTGGACTGGACTGTCCTTCAGGCATTTGTTTCCAAAGTGAGGGCTGGAAGGAACTAACAGCCCCACCATAAGACCTCCCTGGCTTTCAGCAGTAGGAAACCTCTGAGGTTTCCCAGTCATTTCCAAAAAAAGCATCTGTCATTTTTCCAAAAAAGATATCATCACAGTTGGAAACATCACAGCTGCTCCCTCCAAAAACATGTGTTGGAGCTTTAACCAGCCTCACCAGAACTTTACCAGTTACACCTAAAACAACCTCAGGAATGGCAAAAGTGGTACGGAGGGAAGAAGCTAGGCCTTAAAGATGATGTCCTGGTCTACCCTATCCCAGTGACAGCCATCACTGCCTGGCTGCTGGCAGAGCTGTGCCATTGCGAATTCCAGGAGTAGCTGCTCACACACCACAGGATGCCCCAGTGCTATTTTGGGGCTGAGCCACGCTCTTTCATATCACAATATCACATATCAGGAGTGCCGCATGCAGGGCCACATCTCCCTCTGCTGACACCATTACACACACTGGCTCGTGAGCCTGCTCATGTCACTGAGCTAGTTTTGTAGATGGAGCAATAGGTATCTGCATTGTGAGATGCTAGGAACTTGGCTTCAGCCTCCAAGGAGCGAGGGTTCGAACGTGATCCACAGGCTGCCTGTGCTCAGGTTGCATTGCTCTGCCTCATGCAAGATCATCTCGCCAATAAAGCCCGGTACTTTGCATTTAATTGAGAAGGCAGCTCACAGAGCTAGCGAACGTTACATACCATGATGCATGTACTGGAAAAATCTTGAAACTTTCATGAAACTCCGAGCACTGAAAAATAATTGCCAAGACCATGTGTTTGCACGTTGATATCCCTGCTGTGCTTCTCAGAGTGGCTACAAAATTCAAATGAACTCTTCAAGTCTGCCGACATTTTTTGATTAGAGGCAATACATCAGAGCATCCCCCTCTGGTAGGAAAAGCCAGAACAATGCCACCTTTAAACTAATTTTGAGATTAAGCCACTTTTTATTTATCACAATCTGACCTCCCCTTGACATGACACCCACAGAGAATGGTGGAACCACTGCCTTGACACACCAGCATTGCTGGAGACAGAACAGATCGAGAAGAGGCATCCTTCTTCAGGCAGACCTCAGGAGGAGCAGAGGAGAAATGCTCTGCCTTGTCAACAACGGCAGGAGCCCAGGGCTCTGCAAAGGAGAGCTGGCTGGTGCTGCAGCGTCCTGGCACTGCCTGCCGAATCCAGTCCTGGTAGCTCCCAGATTCATGCCTGGCCCTTGCACCCATCTGCGCTGCACCTTTGCTCCGCATCCACAGCCTTGGCCTCCCTTCTCCTGAAGCAACTCCAGACCTGCAGGTTATTTGCTCCCATGTCCAGCAAGCAGGAATGGAATGTTTCACATCAAAATATCTCATTTTCCCCTAAGACTTCTCCAGAGCAATTAGCAGAGGTCCGAATAAGCCCTGCTCCCTGTTAGCGGTGAGACCACCCATGTCCTCTTAGTTGGGCAGAGGACCACTGAGGCACCTAAGGGACATCTAGGAGAAGTACAGCAAACACCAGCGGCAATGACCACTGTGACTGAGAGACAGAGGGGCTCATAGGATGTGCTACGGTAGCTACATACATCTGGCCATACTCTGCCAGGCTAAATGTCACTGAAATCTAATGTCACATGTTGCCTATTGACTGGCCTTAAACCTTTAGAGACAACTGACCAGCAGGAAACACATGGTTCAGGCATGTCACAATGATTTAGACTATCTTAAAATGTCCCTAAATCTTCATGTGTTGCCCAATTTTATGGTGTCAACTGTCCCGGCACTTCGAAGATTCAAACATCCCAAGGCTGGGAACAGGATCAATTTGCTGAGAGCTCACAGACATGAGATTAAAACCTAAAACATTAAGAGCCTTCTGGGGTTTGGGTTTCCCCCCACTTCCTCTCTCGCTGGAATCAGGAAGTGCAAAGAAGCAACTGTGAAAATAAAATTTAGTTTCTTTTCAGAAAGTTACTTGAACTTTCTGAACCTTATGTTTCTTTCCCATTTAGGGCAAAGATCCAAGATAGTTATTCCTGTACTTAAACCAGGTTCAGTCATCCTTAGTAATTAAGGGCACTAGATCAAAAATTAAATTTATTGTACCAGTAACATAACCACAATGGATCTTCATAAAATTTAACCACACAGAGAAGTGGGTTGCCTGAGATCTGCCATTCAAGCAGGCTTTATTGCATTTATATATAGAATCATGAAAAATAAATTAAGAATGAGGATGACCCTTTGTCTACCTAGAGGCCCAGGAAAGATGTTTGCCTCTGATACAGTTTGAAAATTAGCATTTTATAGGGCCTGGGATGCTGCCTGACACACAAAATACTTTAAAATTCTGTAAATAATGTAAGTAAATTAACAAGAGATAGTGACTGCGATGAATAAAACATAAGTTAAGTACCTTTCCGTTTCCTCTGAAGCCTAGAGGAAAAAAGTGACTAGATTCAGCTCTTTGGGGGGAAAAAAATGGCAAGTACGTGTAGTGTTGGTAGGAGAATACGCAGATAATTTAGAGAAACACTGAAAAGTCAGTCTGAAGCATCTTCAATTCAACTATGAGAGAAGCCAGGCTTTTGTGGCAAGGACAAGTCCCTTGGCTTGAGTTTTAGCTGGATCTGGGGCAGTCCAACACCCACCGAGTGCTCAGGAAGACCATCAGGGATGAGTCTTCCCCCCTTCCTCGCTACCCCTGCTTCCCCTTCACCACCCCGCCAGGCTCCTTAGAGGAGGTTGCTCCTGGGGAGGCTAAGCACAGCTCAGGGGGCTTCCTCCTTCCAGCATGGGCTGCTGAGCCCCACCACAAAGTCTTCTGCTGTCTCCAAAGCAAGTCAGAGCTCAGAGAGCCAGGGAAGAGCAGGGAAGTCCAAGTTCAGTGCTTCTTGCTCTGCTGCAAGGGATGTGACTGCAGCAGACATGCTTCAAGCTCAAGAGCATGACCATCACCGGCCTCAAACACTTCCCACATTAGCACAGGGCTCTCCCTGCTTCCTTAAGTCCACCTGAGAGCCCGGGCATACCTGAGCAGTCCTAGCATGGCTCTGTCAGCAAGGCAGCATGTGGCTGTCGTGGGACAGAGGTGAGCCTGGACTTCTCTTAGCATTGACTGGTGTATAGATGGGGCTGCCCACTTGCTTGCACAGCCCCCTCCATCCTTTTAAATAGAGAAACTGCCACGAGGATTTGATATGACTTTGGACAAGAAAATTAGTTGCCCAGCTGTGAAACAAAGCACAGGTCCCAAAGGAGAGCTATGAGGTCAAATGCATTACAGTTGGGGAGGCATTTGCTTGACACAACCTCTATTTTTACCTTTAGAGTTTGGATCTGGCCTTGAAGCCCTAACCTGACATCCCTGGTTAAGGCAGAGCGGGAATCTTGCAGCAGCATGCCGGCTCAGAGGCGCGAGCCTTATCAGATGGGCTGGAAATATGACAGCAAGAGCCTCTCCCAGGATGTTTTGGCTTGTGATCCGAGATGAACACCTGGAAGCCAAGAGGAGCCTGGAACAGATTAAATGAATTGGCCAGACTTTCTCATCTTGTTAACATGCTGCAGGCTTCATTTGTGTTTTGGGCAGGGATTCAGAGTGGTTCTTTATTTGATTCAAACCAGATAGCCCATCACAAATCCAAAACTCCTGCTCGTATCAGCATCACCCAGATACTGTCCCTGCAGAAAAAGGTCTTTGTGACAAGAGCATCTCTGACAAAATCAAACAGCACACACACAGACTAGGGTTTTGCTGCAGATAAAAGCTAGCAGAATATTCCACTTTGTCTCTTCTTTTCTGCCTTTCATCCTCTTTTCTCACTCCTCTACTTCTAGTTTCACTGCCCCAGATCACAGGAAGATTCAAACCACGGCAGCTTCCAAACTCTGCATCTGGAAGTTCAGCTGCAACCTCTGCAAGGACAAACACTAACAGCATCTCCTTGGAGAGCCTTAACCACAGCCACAACACGTGCCATGGCCGGGATGTGGCTGGTACATTGTGTCCCACCACCCCAGACAAGAGCTTCTATTAATTTTCCTCCTGAACAACAACATTCTTATCTCATATTTATGGAAGTGACTCAGAGGTCCTGCAGAGATCATGTTTCTGTAGCCATCTCATGCCTTCAGGAGATGTGCAGCAAGGACAAGTATGTCCAGATGACACCAGCGAGGATACACACACACTGCCGTAGCACTCCGCTCTGACACACCATCCCTGTTTCACCCAGCACTCACAAAAGTTTTCTCTCAGGAAACATGATGTCCCATAAGATACAAATGAATTTAAATTTAGTTGGGTGGCAATACTCAACCAAGAAAAGCATAACGTGGGTGAGGACCCAAGACAGCAACACCACGGCATGAGACAAGGTCTCTCTCTGTGCTGCTACTAGACCAAGTGGTTTCATGACCAGGGAAGTCCCAGCATGACTGTTTGCATTTGCAGGTAGCAAGTAAGAGCCAAATACTTCAAGAGAAAGGCAGCTTGTTCTCTTGCCCCTACTCCTGCCAAGGACCCACATCTCACTGATCATTTCCATGTGGTTCGTGCTGACAATATGAAAACATGCTCTGTGCAGGCATTAAACTGCTAACATCAATTACCAAATCAAGAAAATGGAAGGATTTTATCAAGTACCATTACTGCTAGATCTGCCTGCGTGTAAGGCCTTCCAGCGAAGACATAAATCGTTAGTTAAATGGTATGCAGTGGGGCATATGGCCCTGCTGCTAGAAGAGAGCTTGGCTCACAGGTGAGAGAAATGGTCCAGACCTGTGCTTCCAGGGAAGCACTTAGTGCCCTCTCGAGTCTCTGCACAGCCAGCTTGAAGCAGGAAAAAATTGGGTTCTACCCCAAACTCTGTCATTTATGCATTTTATGATCTTGGGCAAGGTACAGCCCCATTTTTGCCTCAGTTTCCCTAATTTAAAGTGGAAGTGAGCCAGCCAACTTCTGAAAACTGCTTTAATATTCATGGGAAGAAAAACAACCAACAAAAAAAACCACCACCAAAACCAAGCAAAGGTCTTACAGACTCATCGGTATGAGGAACCAACAACTGTTTTTTTTTCTTTGCAACAGCAGAAATCTACGATAAAGACATTATATGGGTACAGGCACTCACAGCTGGTAATGGGAACCACACAAGAAGGGTAGATTTCCCTGTTGGATGACTGGTCAAAGTAGCCACTGCCTAGGGGCTTTTCTCTCAGAGGATACCAGAATTTAAACTTCATTGTTTTACAAGCAGGCAGAATGGGTTTGTTCTTGTTAAAATCATTTTCCACTGAGAACTGCCCAAATAATTTACCTTCTCTACTCCCCTTCCTATTCCCCTGCCCTTATATACCAAAGCTATGGATTTAGATCTAGCTTTGTTTAAATGCTTTTGAAAGCCAGCGAGAAACTTTTGTCTATCAGAGTTCCCCCACCTACCAACTTTTTGGGAAAGAAAAGTCCAGTTTTCTTTCAGGTCAGGGCAGCCGGCTCACAGCCCCCAGCTCGCTGTGCCAGGAAACCTGTGGCCGCTCCTGGGCTCTCAGCTTCGTTTTAGCACCTCAGTGTTCAGGAGGGGATCCGTACCCAGGGAAGCCCCTGCCTTGCTCGTGGGGCTTTGCTGGAAGACAGAGGATCCCAGGGGACCTCAGACACTATAGCGTGTAGGGGTGGGTTGCTGGGCCAGTGCTTTAGGGGAAATTGCAATTAAATCCTAATCAAACGTGGCTATCCAGGGCTCAGGGCTGGCTTGGATATTGGCTGGACAACCCAGGGTTAGCTGCTTGCACGTGCATTGGTATTCTAAGGGAAGCAGAGCTGAAGAGGGCTGCTCAGCAAAGTGTTCAGTCATTTGCTATTCTTGTGGCACAATCAGCCCGATTTACACCGGGAGCCGCTCCTGGAGGAGACCTCGACTTCAGACACGTCTGTGAAGCACCCAACGCTGCAAAAGGGACTGCAGGAACCGTGCTGCGAGACCCAAAGTATAAGATGGTGCATAGGAGAGAATTAATCAGTCTGCTCTGAAGAAGAAATTCTCCTTGCTAGGGAAGGAAACAGCTTTGCCTACATGATGAAAAATTTAAGAACCCCTGGCCTGGCAGTTTCCTCCTGGGGAGAGTTAAAGCAGCAGCCTGAAGAGAGAGGCAGCCCTTTCTCTTTACATATAAACTGCAGATACACTGCACCATCTCAGTGAGTTTCCTAAACAAATTGCCCTCCTTACTCTCCTCAAATCCAGGGGGATGTTCATCCCTTCCTCTCTCCAGAAGAGAAACAACTAAAAGAGGAAGAAACCATGCCTTTTTAGTTAATATTTTGCCAAGACTGAACTCTCAGAGCTGTACCACCCCGGCCTGAGCCAATCCCAGCATCTCCCTCATGCAGTGCGAGCATTTGCTACTCTGATTTTGTGGAGAAGAGGCTAAATTTGGGCATTTCCTAGCCCTGGCATCCTTCCCTGCAAGCCAGCCGACTCCCTGACCAACGAGACTGTGTAGTTATAGAAAAGAGAAGAAGCTCCTTTTCTTTGGGATTTCGCCACTTTCCCAGGTTCGAGGGGATGGGAGCATCGCCCTCCTCGCAGCTCAGTTTCCCCAGGGGTAAACCAGGGACGATAGAGACATTGTCCAGGTATGGGCGCTCATGGCTGGTGATGGGAGCCACACAAGCAGTGCAGACAGTGCCTGCATTCTCCCATCCTGCCTGTCCCTCCTCGGCGGAAGACCCGGCTGTTTTCTCTGCAATGTCAGGACACGGACAAGGTCAGGGAGGGAACTCTGCACGAGGGTCCCCGGGGAGCTCTGGCACTGGCCCTGCGCCGTTAACCACCACTGCTAAAACCCCGAGCAAACTCAACAGGGGCTTCAGCAAGCAGAAAGCGAGGCGGGCAACAGCGACCGTGGAACAAGCGGGGCTTTATACAAACATCTGCGCCTCCGCTCCCATCACCCGTTAGGCCAAACAAAAACAAAGGCACAAGCTTTCCATTTTCTTCTTTTATTACCCACCCTAAAAAATAAAACAAAACACTGGTCAGCCACAGGATTCCTATTTTTATGGAGACCATCCTGCCATGCTATTGCTCCACAAGGACATTATTAATGCCATTTACAGCTCAGCTAATAACCGAGCCTCAGCCTCTCTGTAGGCAAGAGCTATGGAGGAGTCATTACAAAGGTGATCCCAGCAAAACCTAATTCTGCCTGGCCGCATGCTGGCAAGGCCAAACCGGCAATCGTTCTGCATCCTGGCTGTAAAATCAAATTAAATTAAAGATCCCATTTCACCAAGGGCCTAATACTAATTTGTGTAACATTTCCATTAAACAATGCTGCCTACAGAAAACACACACTAAAGCACTTTGACGATTTAACAGGGAACATTCCAATAGGAAACATTATTAGATTTTCCTATTAAGCTGCTCAGGGCACACACTCGCTTAATAGACGTTAATTACATTAGCAAGGCTGCAAATTCAGTCCTGGTGGAATCTAAGTGACTTTTGCAAAATTGACTCAGTCCTGGAATTTCTGTAGGGACAAAAGGTAAAAAAAAAAAAAACCCAACACATAGATAGAAAATTGGAACAAAGCCACCATTCACCACTTTTTCAGCAGTGGTTTTAAAACACTTGAATGTACTGGTGCATTTTGCTTTCACATTTCCAGAGTGGAATTTTCACTAATTTCCCAGCTTGGCAAAATAATTGGAGACAGCTCATGATATTTGATTAATGGATTTTTTTTTTGCCAGTGGAAAGAATGGTTGAAACAGCAAAGAGGCTGAGTATTTCAGTTCAGTGTTTTTGTGAAGCCACTAAAAGTATTTCATATTTCTTCAGCGCGTGCTTGTGTCCTATTACGTTCAATGGGGATTTAAATACACACTTTGAGTTAACAAGGCATATAATGATTAGTCTAAATCAAGATCTAATTACAGAAGATTGTTGACAAATGATTTCAGACAACATGTAAATGCAAGCCAAACAGTATTTCACTTGCACCCAACAGAATTACTCTTTTCGAGATAATTAGCTTTGGCCTAGATGTATCATACCTAACATTGGGTCTATGCTTCCACAGACGGCTAACCTCAGCCACATTTTGGAAGCATCTCCACTTTTCCGCTGACTGCCGAGGGAGCCTAAGCATGGATTTAGGACTCCACAGCTATATAAAATTGCTTCTGGCTCAGTCCTTGGTATTTTGGAGGTACAATTCCTCTTTGGTTGTGCTGTCCACCCATACACTCTAGCTCTTTTTCACTAGTAAAAGGCAAGAGCCTTTAAAAGCTCTGTGACAGCCTAAAAAATGATTCCCATTTGCAGGGCGGGGAATGGTAAGCCATTTCCCAAGGCCAGTGGCAGAACTGGGGCTGAAAAGCGCTCCCTGGCACCCCCAGCCCTGCCCCAGTGTATGCGCATGGACAGGCAAACCCCTCGGGATTTGCATCTCATCCCGGCTCGGGGGCTGTACAGAAACCGCGGCGCATGGCCCAGGCAGATGAGACCCGTGAAGGTTTTCTGACATTGTGTCTCTTCCAATGTGCAAGCACAGGAAGGGCACTTACAGATACGATGCAACCTCCTAAATCTTAATTAGTCACACTGTACCTTAAATTCAATAATGAGCTGATGTCGCAGGGCCCTGGAAAAACCTTTCTGTTCATTTAAACATTTCAGTATTAGAAACACTAAATACAGTAGGCACTTCAAATGTATCCAGAACCTTATCCTAATCCCTTCCTTTACTCTGAGCTTATGTGATTTCTAACAGATGTGTTGCATTAATAATTAAGATAAATTTAAAGGAAGATTAGGCCTGAATGCAAGTTTCTGGAGAAGTGGGAGGTTATGGAGTTCAGCACAGTGGCATAGGAAGGTAAAGGACCCACCTGAGCTGTATTTGTTACCGTCGTGCTGGAGGAACACCAGCTCTATTCCCCCCAGGCTTCAGTGCTGTCGCTCCTTGTTGCTGGGTTATAACCTCGGTGGAATTTTATCAGCCTCAAGAGGGGGAAATCAGCCCTGAGGTTCCTACTCATTTCCACTTCTGCAGTGCTTGAGAGCTGAAGCATGGCTCTTGCAGAGGACTCTCCAGTGCTGGGTCCTGCTGGGTTGCTGTTTCCCATCACAATAACACAGTGTGTGACAGCTTTCCTCCAAAAACAGCAACCACACTGTGGGTGAGCATCCTGAAAGAGTGTTCACATTCCCTCATAGACTGGTGAATCTCCATAGCTCATTACTTTGAATTAAAATCTAGCATGGCTACACCTCTTGGCCTGACTCACCCCCATGCACAGTGTAGATGGAGCACCTGGAGCTGCCCTGCTCTGCCTCTCATCAGTTTGGCAAAACAAAGACCTGCATTTTTCCCAGATGTCCATCTCTAAGACTCATAACTTCCAGAGCTGCCTGTCTCAGCAGCCAGGAGAGACCAGCTCTCCCAAGACTCTCCCAGTCCCGCTCCACTCATGGGCTCTAACCCAGGTTTTCCAAGGTATGAAGGTGTCTCATTTTGACCTCTTCCAACGAGAAACCAGCAGGGATAAACACCTGAGGAGGAATTTCATGACTAGGTACTGCTCTCTGTGTGCCCCGCCATTTTGCTGCAGGATGACCCCATGCCTGGTGGGGAAGGACTCCTGGCGCTGACTACCAAAGGGGCTGCACAGGGGGGACCATCTGGGCTGCGGGGAGCTGGGTGAAGGTGGAAAACCATGGAGGAGAAGAAGAAGGTATTTCATCATGACAGTACTGGGTAGACCCTGGGTTTGAGGGAGCTTTGGGTAATTCTCTGCTCAGCCCCTTGGAGCTTGCCCTGACCCTTCACCGACAGCGGGCGAAGGGCTCCGGCGCCATTTGCACCCCCTCGGGGCAGGTACGTGTCTGCACCTTTTGGAGCACAGCGGAGAGGAACGACCATTTCCCCACAACACACCGAGGAGGTGGAAACAAGAAACTGCTTGTCTCGACATAAGATTTCTGACAGCTTTTAAGCGGACAGACACGAACTGAAAGCCACCCATTAGCAGCCTGTCTCCCAGGCAATCGTTCATGTTCTGTCATTTTGGTTAAAGTGTCATTTAGACTAATTGGCCTTTTTCAGAGGCCAAATGCTACTTATGAACCCTCCCTTAAAACTACATGCAGCCAATGACATCTCCAGTGTAAAGTCTTTCGGGCTCAAAACATCTAATTAAGCAGAAGATAACATCAACACAACTTCTGCTCCCCTCCAGGAGCTGTCAACACACAGAACTACTGTTTTCTGCAGTTTTTATCATGAAATCCATTATATTTGGCATTTCTCTTAAGTCCCTAGCACAAGGACACACACTATTATACATGCAACCCTCAGCTCTTTAATTTAACTCCATTTCTAGCATTAATGCTTGCAAGAAAAGAACAAAAGGACTCTAGAAATCATGACCCGAGTGTAATTGAGGCCTCCGAAGTAGAAGCTAATTCAAAGCAAAACAGACACACACCCTCCGCCATCATGCCCTCATTTCCAACAGCACTAGACTCAGAATCACTTAAGATATTACTCAGCTCAAGTGATGTGTCAGGAACAAGGCTCTGGCTGCAGCTAATCCACTGAAAGCAGCACTAAACCCCCAAAAGCACAGAGGGACCTCGTACCATCTCCCACGTCCCGCTGTGTGCTGGGGCAGCCCAAGAGTCCGAGCTTGGCCGGACAAGGCAACCTCATTTCTTCACAAACCCAAAGCATTTCTCCAAAGAGGCTGAATAAGTGTAATTACGCCAGATGTTTTATCCATTGCCCCCAAAACCAGGCATTATGCAGAAAACGCACAGCCTCGGGCAAGCTGCCATGCCAGCAAGTCAAAGGACAGGAAAGGAGAGATAACCAGACAGGAGAAAAGGGTTCACTGAGCCCAGTGAATGCTGCCTTTCTGGCAAGTTTTCCCAAGTAGCCTTCTGCCATGGGAAAGAAATCTTGGGTTTGAGTAGCTGATGGCACTAGGGATGGCAGAGGGCAGATGCAGAAAGGAAAAGCACTTTGAAGTGCAGCTAAGCAGCAAAGTGCTCTGCTCAGCCCAGGGGAAGCCCCAAGCCAGCACAGTCAGTGGGCAGCCGTGGGAGCCAGGGAAGGGAAATTCTAGCCTGAAAGGGGATATTTTGTTTGGGACAGCAGATTTGTTACCCCCCCAGCTGCAACCCAGACGCTGTTTTTCACGTTGCAAGACGTATTCAGCTCTGCTCACAGCATGCACAGAACAGGGATGTTGGACTCACAGCTATGGGCCGCGTACAATGGGCAATTCCACAATTGTAAGGGCACTGAAGGCACACTGTGAAGACACAGTATTCCTATACTTTTAGGAATAAGGCGCTAAAACTGAAAAAACTGCCTCTTCACCTCAAGAAAGACCTTTGCATCTATTCATATCTGTGCTCTAGATAGGAGAATCTAGTTCTCCAAACCAAAAACTCTCCTCCTGTAGATCAGGCAGATTCAGAGCCCACATCTGGTCATCCTATGGGCTGCCCTCCTCTCACTGTCTGCCAAAGCCCTACTAACATCAGTCAGCTCCATCTGAAACTGCTTTATCACTGTGAAAACACGCCTCTGCTTTCCTTTTTATTAAAACCCTTCTGAAATCTGCTGCACCTTTGGCTCCTTCCTGGGAATAGCACCGATCGACATTTGTTTGGGTGTTTATGCTGTTCGCTTGCCAAGAAGCAACTCTGGCGCCTTTCTGCCATTCAGCACCCCATAAAAACATTGGAGTATATCATAACTTTCAGGAACAATCTCTAGACAGAAGCTGTTGCTAATCCATGTGCAGCACACACCTACCCACTGAATTTTGTCAGTGGGTCTAGGATTTCAAGAAGATGATCCTTGGGAGGTTGATGACCTGCCTGTCATTCCCTCTGCTTTCAGGCAGGGCAGGTATCGGTGAACAGCAAGCCCAGACACTCACCCTACCAGCACACAACTCCCCTTAGGATTGCCATCCGCATGCTTATATTCATCCAAGAGCTGAACTCAGCTGACCTCGCTTGGCTGATGAGATCACAGCCCAGAGAGGTATGGCTGCAGGCCAGTGAGAAAACAGATGTCTGCTATAGACATCACTCATTGATACTTTATTCCCATTTATTATTTATTTAATACACATTCTAGGTCGATTAGGGTTCTGTTATTGTGAACTCTGTACTAACATTTTTATAAACAAGGTCTGTCTAACTGGAGAGACTCCCTTGCCAGGGGAGATGATAACTTGCAGCAGTTTGTTGCAAGAGGAAGATTGTCTCAGCGATGCTCTTTTTTTCCCCCCTCCTGTTTTGTTCTGTGTTTAGAAAGTTTCTTCTCCTCTGATAAGAAACACTTCAAAAGTTTTTTTGGACCAGCAGCTCAGGGCCTTCTCCAGCCCAATGGCAACCTGCCCGAGGCAGAGCTTACCAGGAGTTCAGTGTCAGTCCAGTCTTCAGGATCAAGAGAAGCTGACAAATAGATTAAGTGCCTGACTACTAGCTTTCCTAGCACAGCGCATGGTTACTCCAGAGACAGCCATGGGACACTTTGGATGTTTTGCAGCAGAAAAACCACTGCTTCTAACCCAGCCTTGCCACCTTTATGCTGAAGATTTCACAAACAAGTTTTCTTCAATTACAATTGAGGGAGGAGGGAGGAAACAATCAAGAAAAGATAAGAAAAAAAATGATTGTACCATTAACATCACAAAAGCACCTAACAAGACAGTGCAAAGATTGATCGTGTGAATATAAAAGCAATTGGGGCAGAAAGGGAAGGGAAAAAAAAAAGTCACCCCGTGGGGGCAGGGAAGACTTCTGCCATTGTTGGGAGCCCCCTCCATGGGAAAAAGCAGGGCTGGAGACTAAATTCTCCGGGGGGGGCGGAGAGAGATGTTACATGGTCTTCTGACGAAGAGAGAAGTGACTACTCATGTGTGTGCAACCACAGCAGCTATCAAGTTACTGCTGTTTTGCTGCAGGGAGAAACCCCCTTGTCCACTTTATCAGATCTACCCTGGGACTAGAGATCAGCCATATGGCTAATTTGGTCCAGATTCACCTCAATCCCATGAGATGCCTAATTCAGGGATATAATTGACCTGGAGCCCCTCTACGCTTACTAGCTAGAGCAAGGCACCTGGACTCATCTACACCAATTCGGTTTGTTGGGGACATCTAGGCTGGGGGATACGATGGGCATTTTATTCTCCCTGTGCTCCAGGGCAGTACAGGAACATATCCAGCCCCAACATAATTTGTAGCAGCTTCCCAACAATCCCCAGTGGAAACCAAAAATCAGTGCAGGTGTGCCCCAGATCCCGTTCCTGCATTGCATTGCAGGGGTGAGGGCTAGGGAGCAGCCTGTGCAAACGCAGCCAGGGAGGTGTTATCAAATGACTTTTTCCTTTATCCAGTGATAATTGATGATCAGGCCATTAGAACAGAGATTAATGTCATAGGGTCACAGAAGATAGTCTAGAAGGGACTTTGAGGTCATCTAAATCCATCCAACCACCCCACAAAAGGCTCATTTCTGACAGATATTTGACCCCTTCAAAATAAGAGGGAAGCTTCTGACTAATATTTTAAACAAAAATTTGCTTTGGCTGACTACAAAATACTTCAGTCATTTCTCTCACATATAAAAAGTCTCTAAAGGCACTTTTTTCAGGTATTTTCAAAACTGACTCAAACTCTTCTTAATGTGCCAATCAAAAGAGGCACTTCTGAACTCCTAGATTGTTTCTAGCAAGATAATTCCTCTTGGGGCAACAAAAACTCCACAGGGTTATTCTTTTCTTGTTTTTAAGCTTTGTGATCTGCCAAGAAATTCAAGTTATTTTCATAAAAAAAAAAATGTTTAGAATTGCCAGCAAAAAGAAACAATTCCTATTTGCACAGATGCGAGGACCATTCATCTAGGACCAAGGACACGAGTTGGTTAGGGGATATACTGTGGCGCCAGTGAAGCGGTAAGGACACTTGAGGGATTTGCTTGGAAGAGTTTGGGTGCAATAAACTCTTTTGCACGCTTTTCCCTCACCCTGTTTCTGCCTCAGTTCCTGCCTGTGTCAAACCAGGAGGCAGGCATGCCTGTTGGCAAGGAGGGAAGAGGGGGCTAATGGACCTTCATTAAGTACTTTGCTGAACTTGACTGAAAGGTGCCACCTAAGCGTGCAGCTCTGGGATGACGGATGCGAAAGTGTAATGCAGTGTTTCCCTCCCATAATTACAATTTCATCATGTAATAATAATAGGTAGTGATTGATTGCGACCCTTCACCGCTGCAGGATGTTGGTCGTTAGGAAGAACTGATTGATCACTGGAGCTGCCATTTGGCCACGCAGAGCCCTTCCACTGCGTTTTAGAAGGGGAATGAAAGTCTCTTTAAATAAATAAAACTTTAAAAGATCCCAGATCACTATCAGGAGACTCTTAGCCCCTTCCTACCCTCATTGTGTCAGTCAGCAGAGCAGGAGGTTGCTAGAGGGCTGCCTCAAAAGGCGTCATTTGATGCTGTAAGCCTACAGAGATCCTTCCACGCCGTAGGCACCCAGCAGGTGAGGAGACACAGGTGAAGGACAGCAGGGACCATCCCCTCAAGCACCAGAGGGACTGTTTCAGTTGGTGGCTCTGGCACAGGGACAGAGTTTCTGCTCTCTGATCCCTCAGGAGAGCAGAGGTCCAGTCCTCAGATGGGATTTGTATCTGCTTTAATGCTGTAAACAAGAACCATGGGCTGAGGGCCAGGAATTCACCTTTGATTGCAAGCTCTGCCACAGGCTTCCTGCGTGTCCTTGAGTAAATCACTTTGCCCCTTTGCACTTGTAGTGCAGGGATGAAATTCCTCGTGTCTGAATGGCACAGCCTTCAGGGACAAGGACGGACCGTTACACAGGGATGCTGCCCTTCCATCCCGATGGGGCTCAATGTGGCCAAAGACCTCTTGGGACCTCCTGTAACAGCCACCTCATGTTCCAGGCTGCATCTTTTTCCGTCCCCTTGAGAAACCCAGCAGCTTCCCAGGTGACTTTAGGCACCACTTGATGACAGTACATTAATAAACAGAGAGATCTGCTGTCTGACAGGAATACAGCGCCTGCACTCTGCTAGCATCTGCCAGAAGTGTTGTCAAGCAACTAACCGCCTGTAATTGAGCTCTCAGAAGTATCTGCCCTGAGGTGAGCCGCAGAGAAATTTTACAAATGAAGATAATAGATGTTTATGTCACACACACACACAACGAGAAGCAGCAAGCTATGATCACTCACTTGATAAATCCACCTTCAGCAGCGGCTGCAACAGCTTCGTCCGCAGCTGAATTAGGGTCTCTCTGGCAGCATTCAATGCCTCAGCAAGCAGAGTGAGGCTGCTTATTGCCCTGCATTGAGCCATGCCTGGAGCTGGTCATAGTAATCCATGTAACACCATCTTTATCCCACAAATATTCATAAATTCCTGCAGATTTCCAGACAGGATTCATTATCTGCAGGCATTCACCAGAACATCTGGAGAAACAGGGCCAGCCACATTGCTAACATTAATCAATTCAGCTCCCTTGAAGTCAACATGGCTATGCCAACTTGCCCTTGCCAAGAATTAGTCAATCTTTTCTAACCTATAAGCTCTTCCTGAATTTACTGTTTATTCCCAGGACACATAATTATTTACACTTTTAAATAGGAGAGTGAAGGTGGTGAACAGCAAAAGAGATACACATGCATCCAGCTGTAGTATCCAAGTGCTGCACCAGAATTAACAACGCCATCAGGGTAAGCTAAAGCAGAACCAGGAGCTCTGCTTTCAGGATGGAAACAAAACAGAGACATGCAGGCAGGGTAAGCAGCTTGCAAAAAACACCCCATCCAAACAGCCCAGGAACATAAATCCCATGTTTTGGGAGGCTTGGTTTTGCTTCCACTTTTTAGATGACCTCCTAACAGGGTTGTGGACCTGTGAAGAACCAGAGAAACTGCCCAAGCACCTGGGGTTTAAATGTTTGAGGTAACATTTTCAGAAATGATTGGTCCTGAAGCCCAGATCCCAATTAGGCATCTAACTGCTAGTAGTGTCAGTGCAAGGAAATTGCTTTTCTATTTTGAAGCTCTAGGCCATAGGAACCTAGTTCTCACCAGTTTTCCATATGAAAATGAACGTCAAGAGCCCAAGTTTCTTTTGAAAATGGGATTGTACAGAATTGGAAAAGCGCCTCATTGTAAATCTTTTAGAGTGCCTGCGAAATGCCAAGAAACACCCAGAAGATCAAAGTCTCCCACCATTATCCTTCCTTGAGAAGGGCAGAAAGTCGAGTCCCTGAAATAGTCAGAACTTCTGAATGTGACCTTCTGCAATGACCTCTTGGTTTGGTCGTCTGTGCAGACCCAAATAGGGACGGTTGGCTTCATCTTTAAAGAGCTACGCGTGAGCACAAGGGTTAATCCCTTTCACTGCTGACTACTTGTGGGCTCTGCCACAAATGGCAACACAGACACTCAACAAGTGTTTCATATACTCCCCTTCCACAGGTAGCCCAGTCCTCATGCCCCAAGTCCCAGCACATTGACCTCCTTACTCCGAGAGGTCCTGTGCAAGACCCCTCACCCTGCATCCCCCGTACCGCTGCACCATTTGAATCACATCCCTCTGATTGTCTGGAGATTGTTATTTACTGTTGTTACATAAATACTGTATATTTTCCAACACAATACTTGAACAACTGAGTTGCCAAGCATGCTCTCAAACAAAGCAGTATAAAAGCAAAAATACACAGAGGAAGTGTAATGAGATCCCTGTACTGTTACCCCTCCAGGGATGAATAATGCCAGCCCGACGCATGGCATATGAATTTCCCAAGGACTGACAGCCAACTGGCTTTCTTGTACAACTGTATCACTTCATGCATCTGTGGCCATGTCAAGGTAGATGGAATAAGAGTCAATCTCCACCAGCACCACAGGGCTACTCAGGGTGGAGCGGGAGGAAAGTACCAGGCTGCCCAGGCATTTGCTGCTGTCTTTTGAAGACTTGTACTTAGCCTAGAAGCTCTGTAGAAGCAGATCCCTTCCGTAAGGGATGCTGTAAGCCCTGCGGATCCACTGAAGTCCCTTGGACAACCTCAGCTGCAGTGCGCTAAGCGAGGCTGATTTACACCAAATTGAAGATCTGGCCCTCCACACTGGAATTTGATGCAAAGACCTGAAAAAAATTAATACAGTATTATTCTATGATGAACCTGAATTGTCCATGTCTCAGGATCACCTGAGCACCCCACGGCCCATACTGCAGATGGAGGTGCAACGCACCTACAGCTGCACATGACTGCGGGCCCAGCTTTTGGGTAGGTATCTGCTAAATTTGACACTGCACTTCAGCAGGGCTGTCCTCTCCATGCTTTCTTGGTGCTGCTGGGCCCTAGGAGATCCGTGCTTTGGAGCTTCCCCCTAGCAGAGCTGTGTTAGTACTTGGCTTGAAGTTTACTTTTTCCATCATTCTTGTGATTAAAGAACACCAAGTGCAGTCTGACACTTCTGCTGTCGATTCTGGTTTAGTCCATCGCTGAACAGCAGTTAGCATGGGTTTGGATACCAGTACAGCCCAGTGGCTCCAGCATGCCTCCATATCTGCCCGAGACCTTCATCTGCAAGTCTGCTCAGATATCAGCTGGGACATTAGGCTTTCACCTCCCTTGCTGCTGCAGAGACACATCCAGCTGTCTGGGTCCTTGCTTTGATCCCCACTGCCCCATCTGGCTGCCTTATGCTCAGTCAGAATTAGCCAAATAAGTGTTAGTGCCACTCCATTTTCCAAAAAGTTGTTTTCTTAGTTTTTAACTACATGGAAGTTCCTGCAAAGCAGTTTTCCACAGGTGAAGTGGATTTTTCCATAGGAAATAATGAAAATCTGGGGGGGAGAAATGAGTCAAAAAACTCCTTTGGGTTTTAGGGAGTTTTGCTTGTCAGACTTTTGGTTTTCAAGTTTTGCTTTGGCTTAGGAGGAGGGGAGAGCAAGACATAGGGTAGAGCAGCTCTGCATCTCCTACAGCAGGTTGTAAACAACATGGTCTCTCCTGTGCCCACCGAGATGTGGGACCCTGGATCCAGGGCAGGTTGGCCAGAGCCTTTCCCAGTCCTCAGCAGTGACATGGCATGCACCAACCAGCGTCCTCCAGCTTTATGGGCTGCAACCACATGAATGTGGTTCACCTCCTCACTTTCCCCCTGAGCTCAGCTTTGGGAATTCAGTATTGGAGCCTGGCTGGTCATCCAAGAGGACACAGGTGAGAGAGGAAGACCATGGTAAATCCAAGCCAGCTGTAGCTGTATTCCCCTTGAAAGCTGTTGGTGAAGCACTAGGGAAATGCTGAGCTGTAGGTGACTTCTCTTACCCCAAACCAGCCAGAAGTGCAATTTCACTCCTGATGAGAGCTTGAAGAGCTGCGGCTAGTCAGCCACATCCAACTTAAATTGTGCATTTATTATCTCAGTAGGCATGATCCACTGGGTTTCAGAAATACTTTTACATATAAAGTACGTCTAAGCAACCCCTGCCCATGCAAAGGGCACAGAAAGACAATATTTGAGGCGTCTCTATACAGCGCTACCTTACCCATTTTCCATATCACCCTTCAGCAGTCCGTTTACTGCCTGCAGCTTCCTCCCAGGCTCACCCTTTGAAGGCAGCGAAACTCTGCCAGCTGAGGCTCTGCCTGCCTGGCATTTCTGGCTGTGTGCTCCCTCCTGCTTTCCCCAAGGAGGTGTTGGAGCAGCGCTAGCTGTCTGCCCGGGTCATCTGCCAACCAGGTTACCTTGCAGCAACCCGGGCTGGCTGGAAACAGCAGTTCCTCCCACGGGAGATGCAGTAGGATCGCTCTCGGTGACTGTGGGTATCAGGCTCTGCTTCTGCAGTGGTTGGAAACAAAGGGATTTTTTGGAAGTTCAGGCCAATATATGCAAAGCACCCAATACTTGGATGCCTTTCTAAATTACCCAAGTTTCTTTGATCTGCAGCTGGGACTGGAAGTTTCACAAGAAGGGGTATTTGCTAATCTCTTTAGGTTATGTTCAAGGTCTGCCTTGACCGGAGAAGGGACTCAGATGCACTGCTAGAGAAAACCCAGGCAGAACATGGACCTCCAAATTACAGATTCACCCCTTTTCACCTATAAGCAGCAGAAGAGAAAGGTTCATCTCCAGTTCCTTGCTCTTGGAGCTACCTGGGGTTGGAGATGGGATACTGGATGCAGACTACATGTCTGATCCAGTCTAAGAAAGTCCTGTATGAGAGCATCCTCAGAGCTTGCTCCAGGGACTTTGAAAAGAGCTGAACTTCAGATAACAAACCTTTAGTAAAAACCAAGATGTGAACCAAAGCAGTAAAGCAGGAAAACTAACACTTCCAATAACCAGGACACACATGCCTGGGACAGAGCCACAGATAATAGGTGGAGGAACCAAATTTAAAACCTCTGCAGCACCCTGTATCTATGAGAAGAGCCAGGGATGCTGCGAGGAACAGAAAGGCCAGCGGTGTTCTGTGAAAAGCACTTGACAAAATTCCCTGAGAACTGCAGGAAAAAGCCTCTTTTTTTGTTAGAATAAAAGACCAAACCAGAACCTGCATGCCCAACTTGGTACTAGAAGAAAGGACAAGGGAGGCCTCAGAGGGCAAGGACAAGCTGAGGTCCTGGGGAAGACCTGGGGTAGAGCCTACCAGGGTTCCTGGGGAAGGAAGCTAGAGTTGTGCCATGAAACCCAAGCTAGACTCCCTGCCCCCTTTTAAGGGCGATGCAGAATTATCTAGGGATGCTGTTCTTATTAAAAAGAAAAAAATTTTCTTTGCTTTGGTGCCAAAAAGTTATATAAAAATAATTCATGGCCAGATTAATGAGAGAGAGAAAGTCATTAGAAATCAAAAATGAGATAATTCTGCTGTAGACATGAGTGATGGTGAGAAATAAATTATATTTGGCTGACATTACTTAATTAGTTGGAAACATGGTGCTTTCTTAAATTTTCTTTGGTGAAGCTTTTAAGCTTTTGACACATAAATTCCCAGCTAAATAACCCAGATGTCAAAGCAGCCAGTTGCATCTTCTCTGCCAAGCCATTTTTTGAGCATATTATTTTAAAACTTCGTTCCTTTGTTCAGAATTTTGGTTGCTACCAGGGCACAGAACGTAACTTCTGGCAAAAGCCCAATACCCAGATCAGACTTTGTTCCTGAGGACAGCTGGTACCAGTGTCCTCCCTACCAGCTCCTGGTGGGATGGGAAAAGATCAAGCCAAGACAAATGGTGATGCCTTCATTGCTGTAAGCAGCTTGAATAACCAGTAGTACTTAGCACTGCTGCAGTGCTTCTCATCAAGCACCTGAGGACTTAATGAGCATGAATTAAGCCTCCCAATTATAGCTGACTGTATAAATAGTCGCAAATAATATTCCTGGAGGACGCTCTTTAGTTTTTAATCGAATTGTTATAGTGGCTGATTCTTGCGATCCTATTTGTAAGCCCCTTCTCGGAGGGAAGGGGAAATTGTGGAGGCAGAAGTTAAGATCCAAAAATCCTGCAGTACTGAACCATGATCTGCTGGAAAACACAGGAAAACAGCAGTAAACAGAGCAAACAGCTTAGTGAGAAGAGTTTAGAAACAGCAAGATCAACCAACCTACCATGTCTTTGGTACCAGTTGCTCCCTCCCAGTGAATTAGGGTGTAGGACCCTGCAGTGATCTGGAATAGGTGTTTTAATGGAATTAATTATAATCTGCAAATGGGGAAATCCTGACTGACGGGAAGCTCTGAGGACTTGCAATGGCCATGAGGTTTTATCCCAGCTGAAGGTACCAACACTAACATTTGACACAGGAATTCCTCTCTCTAATAAAGAGGCCATTAAACAAGGTGCTGAACACTTACCTTGCATAGAAATGTTTGAATGATTTATAACTAATTAGTCTGTATTATTACCTTTTTAAACATATGCATTAGGAAAAGAGTTAACACCATGGTTCTTAACCACAGAGAGAAATTGGAGGATAATAAAGTTCAGCTTTAAATAAAACTATTAATGGACAGATCTAGTGGCTAAGTAAGATTTTTGAAGGGGGAAAAAATAACAAAAACTTAGAAAGAGAAGCAAAGCAATTGCTATTGCAGTATCCTGGTGGTTAGGGAACTGGGACTGCCAGCAGCACAAACTCTCAGCCATCTGTGTACCAGTCCCAAGGAAAAAAAAGCACTCACACAATAATGACTTCTTCCTGAAACGAGGCCCCAATAAACATGGAGCTACCTGTAAAACCCACCAACTTTTTCAATGGCTTCGTTAGCATGGACTCAACTCCAAGCTTTAGCAGCACTTTTTGCCTTCGCAGACCCTCCCCAGCTCTTTCCCTGGTGCTTACAGGCTACCCCAGCTCGTTCCTCCCTTGTTTTAACCTTCCCTCACCCTCCTCAAAGAGGTCTCCACACCCTCCAGGTGCCACATGTAGGTGCTCACAGCAGCAGCCTTTTCCCTTTCAGATTAATTCCTCCCTGCTCTGGCATCTGCATCTTTGTAAGGTGACACCCTTCTGGGATGTCATCTCAGCGCCAGACCCCCAAGCACTTCACTAGAAATGCCACATTCATTTGCACAACCTGGAGACCTGGTTGATTTTTAGATGACAGCAATAGCTCATCACCTTTCTTCCACCAAGCCAGAGAAAAAGTAAATCCACCTTAGTTATCACCATCATTACCAGCAACCTTTCATTGGCTGCTTCTGCCTCACCTACCTCTTCATCAAACCATTCTCCTTCAAGAACTTCCTCCTTTAGCAGAAGTCCCCAAAGCTACTAGAAGACCCTTCAGGTCACCTCCTTCGGAGCAAACACTTCTCTGCATTCAGAATGTGATCCCATAAACCACACGCACACTCTTATCTTCTAGATGCTCTTGCCAAAAGAGCATCTCAGAATGGGCCCCAGCCCAAACTGAGTGGGGAAACACTCCCCAGTATCCACAAGCCCAGGTGCAACTGGGAATAGCCTACATGGAGATGCAGAGGACAGTGCAGATGCTGAATGCCATTTCACAGGGACTTACCTTCCCTTTCCTCTGCAGCACCAGCCCCACTGTGAAGGAAAAGCACCCACACTCGTTCCATCCCAGAACTGAGTAGCTCTTATAAAACACAAGAATGAGGGACAGCACTCTGTGAGCCGCTGCAAAACCAGGCTGAGCTCAGGCCTAGGGTGCCTACAGGATTGACATCTGCTGGGGCACTACCAGAGGAGCACCTGGGTTTGAAGGCAGTCCAGGTGAGGTGAGAATGAGGTAACAAGCCGCTCAACTCCATCAAGCTGAGGTCAGCTCGCAGCACATCCAGCTGTGCCGCTCAAAAGGTCCATGGGAATTTTAAAGTAAAATCTACGTATATATATTTTAAAAATGAGGCACCTATATAGTTTAAGCATTGCCAGAGTTTGGGAGACGCTAATTACAATCCTGACAAGCTGGAGGTTTCCAGGTTGAACTCTCCCTAAATCGCTATATTAAATCTTGTGCTTACTTTTGACTCCTTTTCTACAAGGTCTCTGAAAAATGGGCAATCTGAAAGACTCCCATCAATTACTCTACACCGGATACAAGACTTGCTAAGAAAAATTAGATTATTTTAATTCAGTTTGGTTAAGTGGCAATTGCTACATTACATAAATCTGTAATGTTCTTTAGGCGCTGCTTTGTATAGCACTGGCCTGGGACTCTTCTGAATTTAATGATAATGAATTTTAATATCTTAAAGTGTTGAGTGTGTAGGGAGCAATAGCAACCGCTGGGCCCAGAGGTTTGGACCGGCATCACTACTCTAAGTGCAATGCTTTTGAAAAGAAACTTGGCACCGGAAAGGTTCCCCACCACCAGCTATAAAGGACTGAATTTGCCCTCCAGCATCCCTGACGCAGGAGGACGGTTTCACCATCCACCAAGACCACCCAGTTGTTGCAGCGGGGCTGAGGGCAATCCCTCAGGTCTCCTTCCCTGAAACGGTGTTTGATGAAGGTGCATTCGATGGGACAGCTCAGCCCCCACACAACCCGACAGAGCAAAACACACACACGTTCACCACCCGGCGAAGCCTCCAGCTCCCAAACACAGCCCTGTGCTGGATGGGAGCTCACGTACGTGATTAAATCCTGCTGGCTTCAGGACACGCTTCTGGGCTTTGCCGTGGGGCCAGCACAGTTGCACGGACGTTAATGGGGTGGACATGCACGTGTCGGGGGGCAGCACCACCAAACCCACGTGGGGAGGCCACCTCCACCTTCACAGCGTTGAATGAATACAACCGTGTCCATCGCTTGGTAAAATATAGCTTTTATTTGTTCATACAAATAGTATGAATTACCAGAATTTCATTTTCCTAGAAACATCTTTCTCTGTGTAAAATTAATTTGTGTTGTACATACCACAAAATAATCGATTTACATTTTTTTTCAGATTTTCTTTTTTGTGGTTTTTTTTGTTTTTCTTTCCATTTTGTTCTTTTTCTTACAAATTGGCTACTCTATAGTACCATGTTACAGACAACACATCACTAATACCTGTACTGCACTTCTGAATACAGGACTGAATGAAACTCAGCCATAAATTAATGTTACCATGTGAAAAAAACCCCAAACTTCTAATCATACCTCCAAGCTTAACTTCAAAAAAAAGGTATTTTTTTTTAAATGATGACAATAGCACTGATTCCAGTATTAGCAACCAGATGTACACCACGGGAAATTCACCTTCATTTTCTTATTTGCTAGGTAAGGCCTTTACATAAAAGTCTAGTGCAGACTTCATTACAAAGGATATTGAGCCAGGGCTAACAATTTGCTTAAGGTTAGAAGAGTTATTATTCACTCTCTGTTTCTGCGCTCCAGCAAGATTGCTTCATGAGAGCGTTTTGCAGCAGGGCTTGATTATACAAATTAAGCCCACACTCTGCTGTACAGCTGAGGAAGGCATTGGGATATTAAAAAGTTGTTTCCAAGAAAGCAAGAAGGAAGACGTAAGGGATGCGAAATCTTCCAGCATTCAAAAGCAGGCACGCACACGTGCTCTGGAAGGAACCGCATGGAAAGGAAGCCACGCCAACACGGTAGATCCCGGAGGTCCTCGCCATGCAGCGGAAGGGCTCAGCCAGCGAAACCACTTGGGGAAGCGGCGCAGTCGCGGCTGGGAGCTTACCCAAAGGCCAAGTGGAGAGGACGAGCTTCTTTCCACACATTGCATAAGCTAGCTAGTAGGAAGACTGAGGTTTTGAGAACAAAAAGTCACTCTTTTCCACCACAAAGTATTTTCTTCTCCCCCCTACCCCTCACCCCCTGCAGCCCCTTCCCCTCAGTCACCCAACAGCAGCAGGGTTTGTGATAAAGCAGACACGCTCATGTATTCATCACCTGTCCTGGCAGCAGGGAACAGAGCTGGGGACCTGGCTGGAGCTAAAACCAAAGACCCCAAACTTGCATAGATCCAACCACCACTCGAGGTTTGCAGCTGCATTTTGCAGGACGGGGGTCGTGTCTGTGGTCCGTCAACCTACGCAGCCCAGCAGGTCCCACACTCAACGCCTGTGACCTCTGGAAGTGGGACTGCGTCGGTCCGAAGCATGGCTTCGTTGCTAGAAATGGCTCAGGGCAAAAAGGAGAGGATTCGCCCAACTTTCCCTGTTTGTAGGAAGATGTGCTTGGAAGCAAACCCCAAGCAGGGATTTGCATCCTGCTCACAGCAAGTTTGCTAGGCAGCTCAGTCCTGACGTTATGCTTAGCATCTCCCTTTCCTTGAGGACACCTCAGTGCACTGCACCCCATGTATGAACCCACACATGCTTCACTCGCACTGATGGGGGTGCGAGTCCCTAAATCCCTTCGGAGATGTGACACCACTGAGCCAAGCCAAGAGCCCTTAGGTTCAAACAAAGCGCTGAATGGCAGCACTTTACTTGCAAATCCCTCCAGCAGACCCAGAGGTGGGTCTGCTCTTTGCTGTATTCACCTGAGCAGGACCAGGTCAAGACCCAGGGAGAGCAGTCCAGGCTCCGAAGAGCCTTTTCATCACCGAACAGCCACAGCAGAGAGCTGCAAGGGGCAGGCAAGAGCAAGGAGGCTGCAAAGTAAAAGCAACATCTGGGAAATGGCACTGAAAACACCCCACCACAGCTAGGCTTGGCTCAGCAATGTGGTGCTCAAAGGTGGTTTTCTATGGGTGACTGAGGAGAGGTGCAGGGCATGCATTTACACAGGCAATGCATATGAAACCAGAGCATTAACTCAACTCATATATGCTCTGCCCGTTGATGCGTTTGCTGTTTTGAGTTTTACTTAGACTGCCTGCTTTATGCAAGTGCTCACACAGTAACATCATGAGATTTATCCAGCAAGCTCCACGCTCAGTGCGGCACATCATCTCAGTGCTTGCAGGTGAGGTGCATGGTTTTTTGTTGCCCAAAGACAACATAGCCCTGCCTCTGTTAAAAATTCAAGGAGCAAATCACTTCTGCTGCCACCTTGCTCCAAAAATGTTCCAGTTGAGCTAGGAGAACCTCCGACAGTAATGATAAGGCATCGGACACACACGATGCTTATCAAAACCTCCTAAGCTCACAAAACACAGCTAGAGCTCTCCGGAGAGCCCCGCCAACCTGTCCTAATGCCCCGAAGCATTTGGTTCCACCTGCAGGGAAGGATCTCCAGGTTATTGAACCTGGGTTGATGGTTAAGTGCTCGGAGCCTCCTGTCCTGCCTGGCTGCCACCCCTGCGCTCACCCGGGGCATTGGGAAGGTCCCCGGCCTCGCCTGGGCTGCCAGCAACGCCCCAACCCAAGTACAGCCCAGACTCCCCCTTGCTTTTCTACAGATACATCCTCGTTGGCAAAGCAGCACTTCTTCCTGGCTCTAGGCAAACGCCGCTCCTTGGGAGAGACCACGGATAGGGTGTTGGACCAAAAAGTAACGGGAATCAAGAGGGCCAAGGCTGATGTTCCCCAGTCTCACGCACCAGGGGCTGCTCCGGCGGCTGTGGGGCTGGAGGTAGCGTTGCCTGCGCCGTGTCCTGGGACACCCTCCATGCTGGGGATGGCACCAAGCAGAGACCTGGGGTTTTCACGTGGCTCCGTGGCTCTGCCGGCCTCTTTGGTGGGTGGCCGCTGCTCCCCGCACTGCAGGCGCAGCCATCTCCCAGCAGCGCCCTGTGTGCATGGGCACTCCTGGAGCGATGCTTCTTGCAAGTCCAGCACCAAGCGTGTCACATACAGATACATGTATTTTCACATTTGTCCTGCAGTAAAGATTTAAAATGCATAGAGGGATCGTGGGAAAGAGCCTCCTTGACAAAAGGCAAGAAGGAAAAGTATACTGAGGAGACAGCTCTGCCCATGCAACAGGCTCTGCGGCTTCTCCGCTGGGAAAAGAGCAGGTCACCCTCCCGGCAGAGTCCTGGGCTGCGGAGCAGGAGCTGTATGGCTTGGGGTTCCCTGCGCTTTACAGCTGCCGGTAAAACACACTGCTGCTCAGCAGAGGTATGTGGGTTGCAAGGAAATGCCCAGCCTCCCTCCCCACCCGCCCCAGAGAAACCCTCCCCGGGGCCGTGGGACTAACTGGAAAGCTGTGGGACGAGGGAGCACAACACCGGAGCAGAGACTGGGACACCGGAATAGGGAAAGCAAGTGTTTATAAAGGCCAGATACCCGTAACAAAAATAAATTTGTGCTTTCCCTCCCTCCCTGCCCCTCCCCTGCCACCCTTGCTTTTTTTGATTTTTTAAATACAAATTTTGTTTAGGAAAAATGGAAGCACTGTCTGTTACAAACCAAAGCAAAAAGAGGAGAAAACCAAAGGGGGGGAAAAAAAAAGAAAAGGAGAGACATATTAGAATTAAACACCGTGGAATGTTAAACAGGTTACGGGCTACCGTTCTAGCCAGTGCGGTTAGGCAGCTTAGTGAATTAATTGCTTAGGAATTAAAAATAAATTATTATAAAATAGATTTCTGTACATTTTACATACATATATATCTCTTTATATACGCAAACCGTGCTGGGCAAGTAATTACAGGGGACTTTCCCACACCAGCCTCAGTCCCAGCCGAAGTCCTGCCCCGTCATCTGGTAGAACTTCATGTTGAAGGGCCGGTAGAAGTCCCGCAGTCTCTGCACCACCTCCTGGTCTATGTCGGGGTGGGTCCTGCCTTTCGTCTTCCCCAGGCAGTGGGGTTTGCTGCTGCCTTCCGCCTTCTTCAGGCACGGGAACCCCTTGGTTTTGTTGAAGTAGAAGTGTTTGTCGGTGATGATCCTCTTGAGGCCCAGAAAGTCCTGGACCCTGCCCAGCTCCCCCGCGGGGTCGCTGATCAGCCTCTCCCCGCTGACAAAGAGGATCTGCCCGATGGGGAAGTAGAGGAGCCAGTTCTCCAGGTGCTTGGCGTAGATGCCAATCTGGATGGCGCTCCACGAGGTGTCGATCAGGCCCGTAGTCCTGTTTTTGAAGGTCAGGCTCTCAAAGGTGGGGATATCGGGCTTCTTGGAGAGCGTCTGGGTGTAGTCCGAGATGGCTCGGGTCACGGGGTCCCGCACCACCACGATGAGCTTTGTGCCCTTGGACATGGAGGAGATGCGGGCTGGGGCCTCCTTGGTGACGAAGTAGCTGGGGGTCTTCTCCATGGTGATCTGCCCCTCCAGGGTCCTGGGCATGAGGTCCCTGCCGGCAAAACACACAGACATGGGTCAGGTAACAGGAACAAAAATATGCATATGCATATATATATATATCGTTCACACACAGATACACAAGAATTCTTCTCCCTAAAATGCCTACACAGGCCATTTAGCTCGTACAGATAAATCCATTTTCCATTGATTTAGGGATTAGGGTGGGATTATTATTAAAGGCCACTGTATTAGAAATCCAGCTGAGTAATCTCCCAGTTATCCATGAGTGGATTAGCTGGGCTACACTCTGCACCTGGAGTGTGGCTACATGTACCACACCAGCTCCAGACTAGTCAGGATGAGTCCTGAGCTGCACCAGGCGGCTTTCCTGGCTCAGGTCAACACCAGAGAGCCCTCAGCCCCAACCCAAAGCTTGTTTTCCCCATGGGAACGAAAGGAACGGTGTAGTGGAAAAGCAGAAGCTCACTGGAGCACATCCACCTTGCTTTCCCTTAGCATCCCAAACACAACACTTTTCCCAATTCAGGCAAGAGGGTCCAATTTGTCCCCGGCTTGTCACAGCAGGACCTCACCCAACTGCAGGGGTTCTCTTGCACTCAGCTTCACCCATTTTACTTTACTATTCCCTATCGCTGTGCAGACTTGTTCCCTGATACGCACTAGAAGGGGCATCAAGAGCTGCTGGTGGCATTTTCAGCACATCCCAGTCCAGCACCCAACGAGGACAACCTCTCCCCTCCCCTGCCACACAGGCTACAGCAGGTCAGGATACAGGATACGACCCTGGAGAACACAACCTCAGCTCATGGGCAGGACATACCTTCCCAAAATACCCTTGAAACCTAAAGCCTTCAGCAATTCCACCTTATTCACTGGCTATTTCTAATTAACCATGTGGGGAAAAACTAGAGAGCTTGCAGAAATGATGGAAGCAGCACAAAGCAGGAAGAGTAACTTTTTCCTATCATTCACTAGGCAAGCCTAAATATTTTAGATCATTTGCCAGTTCTTTCCCTTCATAACCCAATGGGACTCATTTGCTCTGGGTTGCGAGACAGTTAAAAAAAAAGGCAAGAGGGGAGTCAGCCACAAAATTAAAGCTATAAAACTTGATTAAGTTTTCAAAGCATCCAGCCAGCACAGAGAAATAACCAGCCAGTGTGTGATCTGCAAGCCTCAAACAGTGTTCTCCTCAGACGTACGACACTGCAGCAGAGGCTGTTTCTTCCCCAACGGCCATCTCCTCCCTTACCACTTTTATGCTTCTACAGCAAAGATCACCAGGGGCTCTTGCAATTAAAAAAGCCACTGATAATTTGTGCTAAAGCCAATGGTTGCCCTGATTAAGAAGCCAAGGGAAAAAAACTGACCCATCCGTTCTGAGGCCAAATAATAGGAAAACCAGGAATGAGCAGTCTGAATCAAAATCATCACATGCCTACGAAAGTTGGTCAGTAGCTCTTTATGCAACTACTATTTAGCTCACACTGTACCTGCTATTTTACTTCACCAGCTTCTGGCATTAACTTTATGCAATGTGTTTACTGCAAGGGGCACCCAACGACTACACCTCTGCACTGCAGGTGAGGTGTGCTCAGGGGCTGCCCAGAAAGCCCCTTCTCCACAGACCCATGGTGGGAGACGGTCCCCATACCAGATCTGCACGGGTCACTGGGAGAAGTGGCGATGGACAAGCCGGACTTTGCAGGAAGGGGCTAGCAGCTTGTGGAAACCTCCAGCCATGCCCAAGGGTGGTGGCAACCCCTAGGGCTGCGATTTCAAGGCCACGCAAGTGGAGTTTTACATGCAGATAAAAATCACGCTGGTCTACCAGACACCTGGGACATGAGAACTTCTGGAAGTCAGGAGCCAGTGTGTGCCAAAAAACAGTAACCAAAATAAAACTCTGACTAATCCTTCACCTTTCTGGCCAACTCCGCAAACCCGTAACGCCGTCGCAGAACACAGCCAGTCAATAACGCTCAGAGAGCAACTCTTAAATCTATCATGGGCTGATGTGGATTTCGACAGTCTACTCATTAAGTGGTGTCTCTTTTTATGGCCACATTAAATCTGAGTTCTACATCCTGCGCTGGCCACCGACCGCTTTCCAGCTTGATTTAAGAGGCTGGTTTCAACCCATGAGGTCCTTAATGGCTTGGGACCTGCCTAGAGAGGAGACTGCTTCCCAAGACGTGCTCAGGACAGCCATGCTGCACTGAAGGCCTTTGGCTTCAGGTCAGGTCCGTCAGATTGCCTGCTGTACGGGGCCCTGCACCTCAAGACCGACTTCTCCTCCAGGACTACTACAGTCATTATTTATCAGTCTCCTGGGAATGACGCAAGGCTTATTTTTTCCTCCTTGCACAAGAGAGGCATTGGGTAGGGCTGGGCCATGAAACAGGAGGAAATTGCTGGGAGTGGAGGTGCTGAGTCAGTTGATCTGGTTGGGGAACACAGACTCTTAATTAGGGTTTCAACAAACACAGAAGAGTACACTGCAGAAGTGGAAGACAGCAAGGAGCAACTCTTCGTGTAAGAGGCATCCACCGGCCCAGTGTCAGTCCCTTGGCAGACCAGCCAGCACCTGAACCCACACTCTTGATTTGTGGCTCAGGACATCCAACATGTCTTTTTTCCAATAGAGCTGAGAGCAGTCAGTTCTGTGCAGGTCTAGACCCCCCAAAATTGTTATTTTTGGAGAGGACCTGAATCCTTGGCATTTGCAGGACATCTCGCTGGTGACCATCACAACAAGAGAAGTAAGACAAGGCACTTCATTGACACTGCTACTGCTGTCTGGCTTGGTCAGCACAAAGATGAGCAGAGATAGAAATGGAGCCTTCAACCCAAGAACGAGAACTGAATCCACCAAAACCAGCCTTCAGCCCTAGCTCCAGCATTCTCTTCCTTCGTTGTACCCAGACGGGTGCCAGGCATGGCCTGAAACTAAGATCCTCGAGATTGTCTCAGACGCTGCCTTGTTTGAAAAGTGGCTGCATAAAAGCTAGACAGCAGCAAGCGAAGCCAAATAGTGTGGCCCGTGGATGTGGTTTGAACCTCTGACAGCATCACATCCAGGAAAGCAAAGTTTTATTGCATGGGTCTGTCCGTTGTGATGAGCTTTCCCATGGTTTCCATAATCTCCCATAGAGGCATCAATCATCATGCTGGCAGCCAGAGACAACAGAGCCTCAGGGATAGGAGGAACTGGTAAGTTGGCTGGTCTGAACTCACACAGGTGGAAAAGTCACCAAGAAGCGTTTATTCCCATTCAAACCACCACTGGAGAAGGGTAACTTGGCCCACGTATAGCACTGCAGCTCCAACACAACACGCCGGACGTACATGTTGGTGGAAGTAGGACCAGACTCCAGCTCTGAACACATCTGCTCCTGGGGCTCCAAGACAGCAAGGGCTGCACTAAACAACAGCCGTTGCAGAAGGAGGGAAAAGAGGAGCCGTAATGGTCAGAAGAGCTGTAGCCACCGTGCCCTGGCAGGATGCAATCCCTTTGGGCAAAAGTAACAGCAGAAACCCATGTTCAGCTCAATGGTGTGTGCACAGTTCAGCCCTGGGGCAGCTCGTGACAGCTGTGGAGTCCGCTGTTTCAGTGGAAGCTTCACAGGCACGTTGGAGACCTGGGTAGCTTCTGCCAGCACTGTTTGGTGCAAGATAAGAACGGCAGAGGTGCAGCTACCACCACTGTCCATACAGGAGAGGAAAGGGAGATGATAAAGGGAGTCAGGCTGTGGGTAACGGGGAGCTCAGCTGAGCCCTCGGACAAAAGCTGCTGCACCAGTCGGGACAGGGCTGGACGGAGGCACCACTGAGGGCTGTAGCGGATACTGTAGTGGAAAATAATATAGTATGAAAAGCTTGGCAAGGAGTCCCTCCTGCCTTGTTATCCTCCGCCTTCTGGCAACCTGGACTTCAAAGACCTCTGGAGCCAGCATCTGCATCCAAATCATCCCATTTCATAGTGTCTATGAACTGTCTAACCCTTTCAAACCCATGAATACTTTTGGCCTTGAGAACATCCCACAGCAGAGAGTCCCAGCACTGAAGCACTGCCTCTACCCATCATTTGAATCCTCCCCCTACATCCCTGCTCGGGAAGGGACGAGGCACCCGCTTTCTAAGCGTGGAAAAGGAAAGTCAGGACGAGGAGCGCCAGCAGACTCCCGACATCCCTTATTCCCCACCGAGCCCAGCCAGCAAAGCGCTGGCAGGGCTCAGCGCTGCTCTGCTGACTTCGGCAGAGCTGCCGGCAGCATCGGGGGTCCCAGCGAGAGGAAGGAGTTGCTGCGTGAGCACAGCTATGAATTTTCCATGGGCAGAGAGCAGAGCCCCTAACCCTGAGCTATTAACATGTCAAGACGGACAGAGGAAAAGCTTTTCCTTTAATGAATATTTCCTCAGTGAAGCCTGCACCCTTCGTAGGCGAAGTGATAGGCTTAGTCTAAAGATGGATTGGCCTACTTTACCTATCAACCACTTAGACTAATGTAATAAAGGCTCTCTTTATTCAAACAGCCCTAATCCCCAGCCCTGCGCAGCTCTGAAGCCTGGAATAAGAAGGGATGCTAAAACGAACTCCGCCAGGCTGCTGCTTGGAGAGGATTTTATTTTTTTTTTTTAAGTGCAAACTTCTCCAATGTGAAAACCGGACCCAGAGCGAGATAAATTTACAAAGTGGGGATGACAGGTGGCCACACGGTAATCCAATCCTGAAGCCTAATGCCCTTTGTGGCAGCTTTTGTCTGCGCAGAGGGGCTCCGGGCTAATCTGCTGCCACTTCTCAAGGAGGAACGGTGAGGGGCCGCGGGCCAGGGGGGTCGAGGGGACCTCCGCAACCTGTTGCTGCGTTATTCGCCGCAGGTAGGACAGACCGGCGCGCAGGGCAGAGCACAGCAGTCATTACTGATTTTATCCCTGGGGACGTCTGTCGGTCCCCCCCCCACACCTCCTGTCATTCGCAAACACCCACTGGGATAAACCCCTCCGGGGTCTGCTGGAGCCCAGGGGTCTGCGGAGACAACCGCCCCCGGCCGTCTGCCCGTGCGGAGGTCACCGTCAGGCTGCCCAGCCGAGACCCAGTGCGCTCAGGTGCTCCTGCTGCTGAACAGGAGTCCCGGAGCTGAGCAGATGAAGAGTTTTCCCTCCTGGGGAGGGTTTCGTGCCAGATAGATTCCTACCCAGCACCCGGAGCCACCCAGCATCACTTTCGGAGACGTTCCCCCCACCTCAGCATGCTCAAGAGCTGAAGTCCCGCTGGTAAGTGCTAAAATCAAGGTGCCCTGTGCTGCAGCGATAGCACCTTCCAGCCTCAAACCCCTCCGCTCCAGACCACCCCCTGCCTCAGTTTCCCTCTGCAAGGACAACAAAACTCTCCTAGAGGAGATGGAGAGCTGGGTGTAGGGTATTGTAAAAGCAAGAGAAGTGTTGTTACAATCAGGATAAAACACCGTAGCATTTGAACGCAGCTACGAGACGCAGACCGGGGAGCACTCGCAGCAGTCCCCACGGCAGCTCTGCCAGCAGATACAGCAAGAACCGCCTTTGGTGCAGAATTTCTGGACTTTCCCCCCACAGCTGTTCCCTAGAAGCAAGGAAAATAGGGGAAAGGGGAGAAAAGGCAAGTCAAACTATTTTGGACATCAGCCACATTCACGCCAAGTTCAGGCCTGTAATCCAGAACCATGTGCTTTGCAGCCCGGCGGTGCACACGCAGAGCATCCAAACTATTTCTGGCCAGTTTCTACCCAAATTCCTGACTGGTGTTTTAAGAAGACAAGAAGTGATTTCTTCCCAGAAAACCAAATTTTGGCAACCTGACTGTTTCTGGGCAAAGCACCCCCAAATCCTCCCAAAAGGCTGTCTAAGAAACCACATAGATTAGATTGAAAGCTTATGGTGAGAAGGTGAATAGAAATGCAAAAGGTAGACACAAAAGCTCTTCTCCCATCCTGGGAGGAGACAGATTTTTAGCCTCCAGAGTCGTGCCAGGGGGTTTGAAAACCCGAGGTGACAACAAGCCCAGGCAGCATCACCCAGAACATGGTACAATTTGGTGCACGTGATGAATTTGTTACGACTTTTGCTGCATTTCCAATTTGCAGGCTGGAAAGCAAACAAGCCTGCTGGTACCAACTCAGAAAAGCTTTAAAGGACGCAAGTGCAGAAGATGAGGCAGCTTCAAGCCTCATCCCCTCCCACGTTGATGCTCTCCAGCCTGCTGCATGCTCTCCTGCCCCATCCCATCCCCAGGGGCAGTTTGGTCCCCTGTCCCCATCCCAGCACCGTCCTGCTCAGCTTTGCTCTGGTCAGGATCCCACCAAAGCCAAAGGGCTTGTTTCAAACCACGGTCCGTCCGTCTGCTGCCTTAAATCAAACATACTTTTGAGGAGAACTTTACTGCCATTCCCGCCCTGCACAGCGAATTCTCATTCTAAATCCCCCTGCTTCTCTGCCTCTTCCTCTCCTCCCCCATCCCAATAAATAAATTTAGGCCAAGTGAACTAAATGTAGTATCTTGAAAAAAGGCTGTAGACACCCAGGAAAGGATGGGGGTGGCATCTCCACTGCTGGCAGCCTTGCCTTCCAGCCATCCCGCTCTGCCAAGGCGATACCCAGTTGTTCCCAGTCTCCGAGGCAGCATGTTGCTGTCAGAAAGCAGGAAAAATGTACAGTGGTGATAAGAGCAGCCAAGGGCTGGATTAAAACCACACACTTGTAGCCCTGTACTGGCACCTGACTGTAAGCAAGAGCTCTGCAATGCTCTGGGAAGCAAAAACCCAGAGCATCACCAGCACCACCAGCATCACCAGCTCAGCTCCCAAGGCCACCACACTGGACCCATCCCAACCCCACTCGGCCCTCCTCACTGCAGGGCTGCTCACAGAAATACTCCTTACAAGCAAGAACCTGACAAGCCCAGGGAAAGACTGTTAAAGTAATAAAGCGTTTTAATTACATCACGGAGCCTGCCACCAGCATCAAGGTCAACTGGCTTCAAAATTACCCACTTGGCTTTGACTGCTTTCTGGTCGTGGCAGCTCCAGATGGGGGAAGGAGGAAGATGGAGGAGGAGGGAGAAACAGAGAGAAGAGGCAAAAGTAAATTCCTCTGCAGGGGTGGAAGCACTTGCTGGTTTATTATTTGATACATCACATTTTTCTTACCAAAATTTTCCCTGGCTCAGGCTGCCGTTGCACCAAGGACCTGTACAGTAGCACGCAGCCTTTCCTCTTTTTATGACCAGTGGTAAGGGCAACATGTGCGCCTTTGTCTCGAGCGGGAGCCCGTTGTTTGGGTTGGCAAATTATACAACAATAAAAGGGAACGGCTGGGAACCAGCCTCGGCCTTTTTGAAATGGGTGTAACCCTATCCCGCTCCGTCAAACACTCGCCACGACGTTTACACAAACCAGATGATGGGAATTAATGAACTTTGGGGGTGAGGAAGGGGTGGGTAAAGGAGGAGGGAAAGGGGGAAAAAAATATGTGGGCCTGAAATTAATGTTTTTCTCACTCTCCTTGCTCCCTGCCCCCAAATCTGCCAGGTGCCCTTCACCTGTTGGGGAGCTTGGGGATTAAAGGAGGGAGAGGAGGGTAACGGCATGCGAAGGCTCCCCATCATGAAGCTGCTCTGGGGCTTCAATGGGGCCAAAGAGCTGGTGGCCACGGGTGGCATCACCACATACCCTGCAGGAACAGGCTCTGGCCCGGCCGTGGAGTCTGATCTAAGTTCCTTTGATGCGGATAAAAAACCCCATCAAAGGCTGGGGGGAGCGGGGAGACGTGGGGCATCGGCAGATGGTCCTTTCGTCCCCACTCCACGCAGGCAGAGCCGGGTCGCACCAAACGGCCCCGGCAAATCAAAGCAAGCAGTGCCTTGAGGAGGGGACAACGTGTTGCTGCAATCACGAGGGGTCGGGGCTTTGGGTGGTGGTTTTTTTTTTTTTATAAAAGACTTTATCCACCTCCCCCAAAGTCACCGCATTCAAATCAGATCTAGAAGCCACGACGGAGGTTTGACCCTCACCATGCTGCAGGCGAGGGACACGGAGCGCTTTGCCCGGCTGCTGCCACAGAGCTGAGCAGACGGTTTGCAGCAGCATCTGAGCACCCAACCTGGACAAAGCAGGGCCTGATCCGTGCACAAAACCTGCAGGGTTTGTGCCTCCGGGAACAGCAACGGGGGTGATGAGCAGAACCAGCCTCTGCTGCAAAGGCTGCCTCCCGCCCCATGCCAGCCAAAACGCACCTCCCTCCCAAACTCCTCCCCCGCCTCCCGGGTTTAAGTGTCTTAATTAGTAGCACAGACTCATAACCAAGATAACGACATGTTATCCCTCATAGGGCTGCTGCCTTGTATAGCTAAGTGCCATATATGGTGCACTGTATAGCTGCAGCCTATAGGGGAGGAATAACTTACAGCAGCAGAAACACTTGATGGGAGTCGTGTCTGGATGGGGACAGGGTTTGTGCTTTCACCGGAGAGCATAATAAACAGGCCAAAGAGCCACACAGACTCCTTTGAGACCAATGAACGACGCAGCCGTCACTCCTGGGACATGCCCGTCCTTGGCGATGGATACAAAGGCATGAAGTTGGTCTTGGAGGCGGCTGGCTGGAGCAACCCCCCTTCCCACCCCAGAGCTGATGCTCCATGCTGGCAGCCTTTGGGAGGAAGGGCTCAAGGGGATGGGACCAGCCTGAAAGCTTGGGAGAAATGTGTCCTGCTTGCAGATGCTCACATGGATGTGCCCACAGGGTGCAGCCCTCTCCTTCAGGCCAAAGCCCCTGCGGCCCAGGGATCTCCAACCCTGGCCATAGGAGGACTAGGGCAGAGCAAGAACAGCACAAGCAGCACCCTCTGTCCCCCACTGCTCTCCCAGCCTCCATCCAAATTCAGCTCAGGGGCTTTCCTGGGCCTGATGCAGCTTGTCCACCTAATAACCCTCAATCAAATCCCTTGTCCAGGTTCCTCCTGAACCCATGCAGACCCTCCACGTACACAGCCTGCCCTGGGTCCTTGCTTTGCCCGTTGTGCACCAGCTCCTGGCCTCATGCCATAGCCCCAGTCCTTGCACTGTCACACCAGTCCATCCCTCCCTCTATCTCCAGCCTAGCTCTGACTTTGTAGAGTACCATATCTTCCCCCAAGACATCCCTTTCCCAGGATCAGGTCTCCCAGCCCACTTGGTCATTCCTCAAACAGAAATTCCTCCAGCCCTAAAGAACAAACCCAAAATGTTGCCACTGGCACTGGGTGGACTCATGCACCGACTGAACATGGGCTGCAGAGATGTGGGGCTTTCTCTGGACTAGGAAGGACTGCACTTCCAATTATTTCCTCTCCTCTTCCCCCAACAACAGCCCAAGATGTTACAACTGCTCAGCAAGAACTTTCCCTCCTCCTTTGCTGGAGCCAGGCAAGATATTCATCAACTTCACCAGTTCATTATATAGGCCCTCCTCTTTATGTAAACACTGAAGCCTCTTTCTGTCCCCCATCATACTTAAAAGCTCTGAACTTCCACTAAATAATTATCTTCACTGGGGGGAGACAGGCAGCACTTTACATATCAAAGGGCTGCTTTGGAGGGATTTACAATAATTTAAGATGAAGTGGTAAATATTCTATTCACTCCAGTTCATCTCCAGTAATAATTATAATCCTATTAGCAAGGTCCCAAGAAAGTGATTGCATTATCATCTAGCGAGCATCTATGTGGATTTCTTGGAGGGGTGGGATGGGGGAGGCCATAGGCAAGTAAAGAAGTAAAAGCAACAAAAGAGGCAATTGCCAGCACCTCCCCTCCCCCAGAAGGATTTGGTCTCCATTGTCCCAATGCTTCAATAGCGCTTTGCTCCGAAAATAAGAGCTTTTGAGCGCAGTAAGGGGGTGGGGCTGAAATGAGCATCTTATTCCTCTCGGTCTCCCCCGGTTCCCTTTCATTGCTGCGGGTCCCCCCAGTGCTGCTCCGGCCGACAAAGAGCACACGTTGCTGTTCCTGGCAGGCGCGGGGGGCCGGGAGCAGCGCCGCGATTAAAAGCTAATTGCTGTTTATGGGTGAGTTCTTTAGAATATCGCCCAGCATCACCGGACTTCACTGCCCACTGGTCAAGTCATGTGAGGTTACTTTAATCTGTCTCCATTTCCCCCAAAAAGGAAAAAGACGACTGGTTTTGTTTAAAAGCAGAGCAGGGAGGGGGCAGTTCTGTGAAACTCATGATTTAAGGGGGGGGGGGGAAAATCCTAAACCCAGCAGGAAACATGACTGAGCTAACTGGCAAACTGGGACTAAAGACTTTTTTCCAGCGGATCACAGGGCCAACTGTCTCCGCCAAACTGTATTTTACTCCTGCGCCATGTCGCCTCTTAGTACACCCCGCTGGAGTGTTTAACTGGAATTTATCGCTGCAGGAGTGCCCCAGTTGCACCAGTGTAATCTCTTTCCCTCTCTTCTGGCACCTGAAGGCCACCAGTATAAGTCCTCCTCACCTCCACCCGCAGCAGGTAGCTCGGCTCTGCTCACCCTGGCATGGATGCAAGTCAGCAGCTACTCCAGAGCTGCACCACCTTGGTCTGGAACAAGCTAAGATTACTTTCACGGTGTCCAAGAGTTTATTGCGAAGCAGCAGAAACATTTTTCTCTATAAATTAAACAGACAACAGCCTGAAAGGGAGGAAAGAGGAAGAATTTTAGGCATCTGCAGAGATTTCGGTGCTCACAACTCACTCCTGGGGAAAAATAAATTCTCCGGACTGCCTCTGCCTCTTACTCTATCGCAACCAGAAGGACCAGCCATTTCTCTTCCCTCAAAAATTCATAGCCTTGAGTTAACGTTATGTGTACGAAGCTCCTGCTACGCAAAGATTTGGTAGATCCACTTATGGATTCACTGCAAGACGAAGCTCTGCTCTCGGAGCATCCTGGAGAGACTGCTGGTTTAACATATCCTTGTACCAGAGATGTTATTTCTAGAACTCAGCTTTACTTGGGTAGCACTGATCCTGCCATTCGTGGGAAGCTGCAACTAGTGTCTGCTGAGCTTGGACTGGCTCAGCACCTGCAAGCACAGAAGTAATGTCCCCATCCAGGAAAAAAGGCAAAGCAAGAGAGTCAAGGTCTGGAGTTATCAGCTTAGCTGTGGAAAGAAATAAAAAAGGCAAAACCCAAAACGTGGCTCTTGCAAGGCTTTTGCTAGCTCAGAGCAGGCATAAGCAAAGGAAGCCTGGCTTGGAAGAGGCTTAAAAGCAGATAAAGAAATCATAGCTGGTGGGACATCCAAAACACATCCATGGTATCCAGGTGACAGAAGTGTCTCCTGCAGCAGAGGACGTGGGGGCAACACGGCTGTCACTTGGCTTCAGCCATCCCCAGAGACCCTGATCTCAGTGGTTTGGCTTCAGCTCCAGCAGGAGAACAACCGGGCTGTTCCCACAACTCCCATCACAAAGCCCACCACTTGCCGTCAGCTCTCTTGCCACGCAGCAGCAGCTCGGCCACGTCCAAGAGGCACCGGTGCCCACTGCTCGCACCGCAGCCTCTTCCCGAGGCTCTTCCCTCTCACCCCTTCCCTGCCATCAAGGCTCAGCCACAGCCATCAACGCGGCAGAGCATCAGCCTGTGCCGGCAGCGTTCAGCCGTCAGCAATGCACCCACCAGCCCAGCACAGAGTCTGCAGCCCCAAACTGCTCCCACACCCACCGATTTGCTCTCTTAATTTGGAGCAACGGCACTAATCTTCTCAAAGATGTTAAAACCCCGCAGGCATTGCTACTCACCGGTCTTTTAGACATCTCTCCCACTCAGAGGTCTTGGGAAAATGCTTCCTTGCAGCAAAGGGAGCAATCTCCATCGGGTTAAACCCCATGGACGTGGGGATCTGGAATTCAGGGGAGGCAGAAGCAGGCGATGAGGTGCACAGAGCCGGCACTGCAGACTGCATACAGCTTGCCGGCTTTCAGCTGGTGTCCCAGAAGCACCAGGTCTTTCAAGAACTAGATGCCCAAACCAAGTAGCATCATGACTCATGTAAGAGCCGAACCGCCCATCACCGCCCATGGAGCAGAGCATCCTCCTGGCTCCCCCAAAGGGATGCGCCGTGGGGCTGGACCCTGCACCTGGCATGGGACACCCCGCTACCCATGACCTGTCACACCGGAGCATCCCGGAGCTCCTGCCCCCGGCTAGGACACCAGGAGGTATTCCTAATCCAGGTAGCCTGTGGGAGGTTATCCCATCAGCCTCATCCCTACAGTACCTGCTCTTCAAGGCCCTTCTCCAGGGACCCATTATACCGTACGCTGGTGGTGGGGAGCCCAGCGAGCAGAGTACATCTCGGTTTGGCCCCAAAGGGCATGTCTTGTGCATCCAAGGCAGGGGGAGATGGTCAATTCTTGTACTCCCTAGTCATCTGTATGGCAGCTACGCACCGCTGCAGTGTTTCTGTAGCCATGCTACAATAGGAAGAAGTTTCCCAGAAAAGGGGTTGGTTCAAGAGAAGCAACCCCTGATTGGGTCCATTCCAGGGTGGGGGTCCATAGGGTTTATATGGATATGGATTTTTATGGCACACACTTATAAACTAACTTTCTGGTTAAGTAAGCACACAGTGACCATTGCGGCAGCCTCTCTCTAACCACCACAAGCAGCTGGATGTGGGCGGCTGATCCTGGTACACCAAGGCTGAACGCTCAGAAACACCTAACAAATCTCCACCCAGGACAGGACTACAAAGAGTTGAACTTTAGCACCCCTTCCCACGTTGCCCCTCTCCCCTGGAGCAAGTGCCAAGCCACTGCATTTCACCTGCTCCAATCTTGCTAGAAGGGTGGAAAAAAAAAAACCCAAACCAGTCCACAAACCAAAGAGCCAACCCCAAACTAAACGTTGCACAAGTCAACAGCCGCTGAACAAAACCGACCCAGCGAGATACGGGCAGGACCACGTTCCCTTATTGCTGTGTTCATAAATCACAGCCCCGCTGAGAGGTCTTTTGTGTTCTCCCCCAACACAGAAATTAATGCCCTAATCTGTGTGTCTGCACAGGCAGGTAACAAGTCACACTGATAATGCCGCCCTTTGTTAAACACCCACGCGAGCGCCCCAGTGTTTGCACAGGGAGGGCTTTGCTTGCCACCTTGACACACATTTCTCCTAATCAAGCCCAGCCTTCCTGCCCTGGGGCTTTACAGCCGCGATTAGAGGAAAAAGCCTCCCGATAAGCCCCGGAGCCCCCTTCTACCCTGAGCGATGCCCCGGCTCGCACCCCTCGGTTCATAACCGATGCGGGGGGAGCATCCCCGGCGATTCGTCTGCCCTCGGGGTAAGACATGCCAAAGAGGGGCTTAAACTACTGTGCTGGTTTAAGAGCCCCAACAGGGACTGGTGCCAGCGGCAGCCGCGTGACAGCTCTGCTCCTGCTCCTCTTCCTCACCATGGGCATAGCAAAGCAGGGAGGGGAGTAGGGAAACTGCTTTACTCCCCCAGCAGCGCTTTCCTCCGGGCACTGAGAGCCCTTGGAGCATCTTCCACATGATGGTTGAGCCAGAGCCCGCTAGCTCCTCCGCAGCACGTGGGAAGGGATCTCTCTGGGTGGCAGGGCCAAGGCAGGCTTCAAAACAAGCCTTGAGACAGATACACATCTACAGGTCTTCAAAAAAGCCATGTAGGATCTCCAGGAATCCACCTTCTGCACCTACAGGGATCCTATGGGCATCCAGCACTGCCTGAACAGCAAAGGCCTTCGAAACTACAGCTCAGAAAGCGGCCAGCTTTCCATTTTCACTATGGAAAAAAGAAAGTTACAATTTTTTTTCTGCCCTTTTTGATAATGCATGCATGTTCCTAGCACAGGCCAAGCGATGCCGGCAAGCTGCTGCCAAACCCCAGCTGCATGACTCCACCTGCCTCTTCAGCAACACCCAAACCAGCCAGGCAACCATGCAGCACTGAGGTTCCTCCTCGACTGTCTTACAGGTAAGGGGGTGTCCCCTCTGACCGTTAAGAGGACAGGTCACCTCCCCGGTGGCCAGTAACGGCAGCAAAGAACAAACTCATCAGAGGAGGACCAGCTACATGGGAAGGTGCCCAACCAAGCAAGCGTGTCCTGTACTCGACAGCTGGCTGCTCATTACCCTGAGCATCCCATTGAGAGGGTCAAGAATTTAAAATTGGTTTAGACTTTATTCCAAGCTGATCCACCCAATTGACTGGGCAATCCCAAGCACAAATACAGGTTGGGTGGAGAATGGATTAAGAGCAGCCCTGAGGAGAAGGACTTGGGGGTGTTGGTTGATGAGAAGCTCAACATGACCCGGCAGTGTGTGTTTGCAGCCCAGAAAGCCAACTGTATCCTGGACTGCATCACAAGAAGCGTGACCAGCAGGTCGAGGGAGGTGATTCTCCCCCTCTACTCTGCTCTCCAGAGACCCCACCTGGAGTACTGCGTTCAGCTCTGTGGCTCCAACATAAGGATGACATGGATCTGTTGCAGCGAGTCCAGAGGAGGCCACGAAGATGATCAGAGGGCTGGAGCACCTCTCCTGTGAACACAGACTGAGAGAGTTGGTGTTGTTCAGCCGGGAGAAGAGAAGGCTCCGGGGAGACCTCATAGCAGCCTTCCAGTACCTAAAGGGGCCTGCAAGAAAGCTGGAGAGGGACTTTTTACAAGGGCCTGTAGTGATAGGACAAGGGGTAATGGCTTGAAACTGAAAGAGGGTGGTGAGGCACTGGAACAGGCTGCCCAGAGAGGTCGTGGATGCCCCATCCCTGGAAGCGTTCAAGGCCAGGGTGGATGGGGCTTTGGGCAAGCTGGTCTAGTGGAAGGTGTCCCTGCCCATGATGGGTGTTGGAACTAGATGATCTTTAACGTCCCTTCCAACCCAAACCATTCTATGATTCTGTGAATTGATTTCTGAAAGTCTCCTGCCTCCTTCCCAGCAGGGGAGGGGTGGCATCAACCACGACCCAAACCATCGGTAATCTGGACACTGGCCCGGTCAGTGTGTCCCCCGTTGGGACGAGCTATATTTGCCACCTGCTGGAACAAAAGGCCTGACAAATTAATACACTGGTGATCCTCTCAGTACTGATCCTTAAATGCATTTTAACACAAATGGGATTGTCACCTCAACTCATTTGTTTATGGATTTGTGATTTACACTCATAAAGGAGCACCACTGGAAATTAAGATCACTCCATGGTAAACAGACCAGGGCAGTGAGTGAGACACATTTTGTCCAGAATGGGATTTTTTCCCCAACATCTCCAATCAGGCCAGTATGAACCTCCTGAGTCTCTCCCCATCCTTTTTACCCCCCATACCAAACATCAAAGACAGAAAACAAAATTAAGTTCCAGGACAAAAAAGTAGCGTGTCCATTGAGGCAATCGAGCTACGGGTTTGTGGTGCCACCGCGATGCTGCAGGACAAGGGTAGAGCAGAAGGAACCAAACCAGCCTTGGGAAGGAGTGAAACTCCCAGCAAAGGAGGGAGACAGGCACCAATTAGGGAAACATGAAGGAGCAGGTCTGTCTGCAGACTCCCCTCCTGCCCCAGTCATTACATGGGATCATGACGTGGTCATAAACAGGCAACGAAATACAGTCAAGAGCTCTTTAAAGAGCAGGCTCAGCTGGTGGAGATGCTCTGCTGCAAGTACAACAGATGCAAAGCACTGCTTCTAATTAAAAAGGTATTCATGTAATTAGAGACTTCACATCGCCATACCAATGATTTGATCTAGTCCAGCACACTCACTCAAGCTGTATTTAAGAGGGCTCTCCATGCTCGCTTTCCACTTCTGACTACTTGGGTTGTCTTTCTTTGTAACCCTGCCCACCTCTTCACATCCCACAGGCTGCGATGGCAGGTCCACGGCTACGGTGGCAACCAGAAAGGACCTTATGGAGCAAAACCACACTTGTCAAAACTCAGCACTGACCTTCAGCATCCCACCTTGCTTCCATCGAGAGCCAATTTCCTTCCAGAGCCAGTGATGGGGCAGAATTATGCGGTAGTCCTTCAAGCCCTTCTACATAAAGAGCACAGTGGGCCGGTCTGCTAAGGCCTTGGAGCACAATCCAAGTGAAATGACTTTTCCCTGAACATTGAGGACTCTGAATGAGAGCTATTGTTATTCAGATGAAACCAAGTGTCAGATTAACAAATCAATGGGCATAAGAGATATAAAATGGGTTACTATTGAAGCCTTTCAAATACCCAAACATATGGATGAACCAAACGTGAATTGTAATTGACTAACCCACACCTTTGATCTCTACACCCTTGGGTTCCCAAAGAGACAGCCCTGCCCCCTCCAACCCGGACTGAACTGATTCAGGACTCCATTGTGAGCCCTCACAAAGTCTTTTCTCTCTGCCTCCATCTCCTGGATGTAGATACAGCCTGGCACTTCGAAACTGAGACACGCCAGCTCTGCCTCGGAGAGCCAGGGAGCTGGAGCTGGACAATCCGCATTACCCAAACGCAACCGCTCGCTTGGAGCCCATCAACCCTGGGCACCTCTTCCCACCAGCCGCCATCCCCAGTGGTGGCCCTTGGTCAACTGGGCGTGCATGAGGAGATGGTCCGGGAAGCAGCAGAAGAGGCCCCGGAGCAAGCGTGGGCAGTGCCGACCCTCGCTCCCCCACTACCCCTGGAGCTGGCCATGGGGTCTGTTTGGTTCTCCAAGGATTCCACTCTGCAAAGCCAAGGATCAGACTTTGCTGATGGGTTCGTGGCATGCACGTGTCCCGACTGCAAAATTCGGACTGATCTGGAAATGCTGAAAGCTGCTCTGCTCTTCTCCAACTGCCTCGACAGCGCGTATCACCTACACTTGATTAAGAAACGCGATTTTTAATTTTCCTGGGGTGTTTCTGCAGCTATATTAAAAGTAACCTGGAGTTTAAACTAAACATTATCCCTAAATTTTTACTTTTGGGGTTTGGAGTGAGTGAGTTTTGACCCGTTTTAGATAGATGTAAGAGAGGAAAAAAAAAAAAAAGAGCATCAGTTTTGACACCGTACAAATCTCAACTTCACAGGAGTCACAAGGCAAGCATTTGTTTGGGTTTAGTTTCAAGCCTCATTACAAACTTTAAGTTGCTGTAGCTCTTCCAGGAAACCCAGCCTAGCTTATTCTTCCACCTCCATGCTGCAAACCCCACACAAATGTACTTTCTGCAGAGGTTTTAACCCCACACTGAAGCTTCCCTCCCCACCACCACGGTGGGGAACAAATTATACAGCTCAGCTCTTGCTACACTGAGCCTCAAAGCAACAGGAGTCTTGAAACGCCTGTTGCTGAAGGCAAACCCCAGGAGCTATTCCCAGCACTAGGCTATTCCCAGCATCAGGCACCAACACAGAACGAACCGATCCCCACCGGGAGGGCAGAGTCTTTGCACGTGTCCTTTCCTCCAGCACCAGCAGGAGCACTGGATTTGATGGGGGAACTGGGTGAGCCAGGGAATCCTCTAGAGCCGGCATTGCTCTGCCCCCATCATTTTTGGCCTCAGACCCAGCTGTGCAGCTGCTTAACCCAACTGGTAAGCCTTGCTGGGACGGCGGAGCGTGTGACAACTGCGGGCCTCACCCGCAGAGGAACCGAGGAAGGAGAAGACCGTGGGGAGGAAGGCAGGCGAGAGGAAACTCCCAGGCTCTTAATCTGCTTTAGGACCACATGAGCTTGCTGTTTATATATAGCTTAATTAATTATTACACTGCATTTAGCAGAGTGACCTTGAAATCGTCTCTGGGGGGAGCCAGCAGCCGCGGTGCAGCCAGGGCAGCCGGCCAAGGCGCCGGTGTGTGCCGAGACACTCGCGCGGGGCAGGCGGCTCCTCCCGCGCGTCCGGCTGTCCGGGCAGCGCCAGCCTGTAATTACGAGGCTTCGGAGCAGACAGCAGCTCCCGGCCCCTCTCGGCTTGCAGCAAACCCAGGTTGAAACCCTAACCGGCTATTCCACTTCTGCTTTGGCAAGGCTGATATCTTCTCCCAAGGCTTCGTTCGCTGCTCAACACCCCCCTATTAGCTATTCCCTCTGCTTTTCAAAACGCCATGCAGACAGCCCAAGGCTCACTAGTTACCAGACCAGCTCAAGAGGGAAATTAAAAAAAAAAAAAAAAAAAGCTACGACCTTTGTGTTAAGTTGCAACAAGTTCAGTTCACAGCGCTGGGGAAGAAGGAAGGAGACTGACTTTGCTAAGCCCTTCCTCAAGAAGGGGCAATGCTCAGGCTGTCTGGCTCTCAGGCAGCTCACTTCGCTCAGTCCAGCCACGGTGAAGCCCGGGCAGATGCTCGGGGATGTCTTACAGACACCCACCAAGCCCACCGCCCCGCTGCTCCTGGGCGAGACCTTCGGGAGCTTCCCCCATCTCAACCCACTTGCGGAAGATGGGGACAGCGCGGCGCTCAGGCGACCGGCTCCGACCCGGCACAATTTACTAACCATGGCACCAGAGCCAGGTGCAGGGGGTTCGGAGCAGGGAGGCACGGCATCTCGGCATCGGCCATCGCCTTCGCCCCGACACGCAGAGACACGGGGCAGAGCAAAGCCATTGGGGTCCCTCTGCAACTCACATTTAGCAGCTGTGTTCTCAGCCCCACGTATAAACCAAGCCGAGGACTGCATACAGCCACTGCTGGAACCGAAGGGCTGGGACACACCTGCTGTTTACTCCAGCACCTCCTGCTTTCATTCCAAGCCTAATACACCTTTAAATAAAACAAACCGAAGGCATGCCAAAGCTGCAGGCCTTGCCAGTTTTTAAACAAATATTTAATAGCTCAATGAAGCAGCAAAGCACTTTATTAATAAAACGCCGGGGTTCCGTCCTCCCCCTAGTGACGGGAAGATCTCTGCACCGAGCCGCAGCATCGCCCGGGCTCAGCCGCCTGCTGCAGCCTGACAGACCCCGCTTCAAATCAAAAATACTAATGCAATTTAACCCCAGTGTAACGTCTGCTTTTCCTGCGTTTAATTGCTCTTTCACCAAATCAGCAGTTTTCTAAAGATTTCCTACGCCTCCATGTGCCACTCGCCTGTACTTTGTAGACTTTCAAGCTTTGAGTATCAAATGCAAACTTGTCTTGAGACAGGCTGCAGGCTTTAATGTAAAGGTTGTCTAGCTCCTTTATCAAAGTTAATCATTGTAATGGATTTTGGCTTCTGTGGAGACATTTTCTGCACTCACAGTCACACTGACACATGCTGAGGGCCTGATCCTGGAGCCCTCCCCCACGCAGGGCTTTGGACTGCATTAAACACAGCCAGGTTTGGGGACCTGGTCCAGTCTTGGCCACTAGCACGCTGCTGAAGACTCATCTCCTCATCAGAGCCAACTTCCCACATGAAAAGTATATTTTTTAAAGAGAATCGGTGTTTTCACTCCAGCTGCGCTCGGTACTGCCGGACCATGGTTGTGGCAACACAGCATTTGGCCTTGCATTCACTTTCAGCAAGGGATGTATAAAATATATACATCCACCTATAATATTATACACCGGCATATAAAATGAAAGCCCATGCACAATTCTCGCTTTCTTCTGGAGGAGCTGCCTGCTGTGCTGCCAGAACGTGCACCGGAGGGGAGAGGCCGTGCCAATTCAAGGGAGAGGTTACAACTGCTCGCTTTTATTATAAGCTAGCCACTTGGGTGGATTTGCAGAAGTCCCCAGCAGTACCAGCTGAGAGGACTGGCCACATTACAGCTCTGGTCTTACGAATTTTAGCAGCACAAGACTTATAAGAAGGCAAGGACAAGCGAGAACCACCCCGCTCCAGCAAAGGTTAGCAGAGCCGAGCTCCTTGGGTGATGCTGTACCAAGCCACGTCAAGAGCAGGGTTAGCCACGCGTGGCCCCGCATCCAAGGCCGGCTGCAAATTAAATTCTGGGTCAGATCCTCTGCTGCCATAAAGTGCGATGACTCCCTTGAAGCCAGCGCTAAGTCACAGCGTCCCTCAGTAGGGATGTTCTTTCTGCATCCCTTTTTTGTAGGGAGAGAAGAAAAAAAAAAATCTGATTTTGAAGCAGGCTAGTTTCTGAGGAGCTTAACGCAGATGTAAAGCATTTAGCAGAACATGGCATTATTTTTCTCTAAATAAAGTTCTCTCTTTCCCTGCTACCCACCACGTGGCAGGGTACTGCCATGCTCACATATTTTAACAGAAAAAAATTTAAAAATTGAATTATTCATTTACTAGCAATCAGTGTGAGGTCTTCTGCCAGCAGCACTTCTACACCTATTTTCCTCTAACATTCCCCCCAGCATCACCTAAACCCCCAACCACCCAAGTTTCCGACCCTCTCTGAATGACTCCTGAGGTAGGAGCACATGTGGTCGCAGAGCCGGGACGCAAGGTCTTGCAGGTCAGCAGCCGAGCAAGCCAGCTCACAGCTTCCCCCGCGCCCCTCCTCACCCCCCGATGGCCCTCGCCCCCTCCCAGTGCGAGGGCACCACATGCAAAATCACCATCACTAAGCCCATTTTCCTCCTCCATCTTCAGAGCTATTATAAAAAGGAAAATCACCGTGGGGAACGCTTGAAGCCAGCGTGGCTCCAGTAGAGGTTCTCTCCTTCCCGTCACTTTTATGAACCGACTAAGGTCTACTGCACATCATGTCTGGGCAGTCCCCGCCGTCCCCAGGCAGAGAGATGCTCAAGACAGAGGGACTGCGCTCCTGACCTTGGCTTCCTCTTCTCGTCTGACCCACGGCACGATGCGATGCCCTTCCCGACTGGTCTCTGAGCACCTTGCAACCACCTCCAGTCCAGGAGCAACTCCCTAATGGCAAAGCTACGCCACCAGTAAACCCCTGCCCTGAATTAACCCCACCTTCCCACTGAGCCTGCTGATAATCAATATGTTTCATCATGGGAGCCCTTGTTTCCATTAAGAAAGTCAAGATAAGGTCCATTTACTCATTTGCCTTCCAGCTGCTGCTGGTAACGGCCTCTGGGCTGAGCTCCTTTAAAAAGCACACGGTGTTTCTCGCGAGCTAATTAAGAAACACACAGCGAGCTGCTGAAAGACCTGAAATTGCAACGGCGTGGGCAAGCCTCGGTACAGTCAGCAGCAGCAAGTCAGGACCCGGCACAGCACTTAGTCATTTCACAAACCAAGGAAGAAGCCTCTCCTCCAGCCCCTCCTCACACACCACACGGTGACAACAGGTAGCAGCCGATAGCCCCTGACCTCCTAATCACACCGCTGAAATAATGTGCGCCGCTATTTGTTGTTCTTTGAGCCCATATGTTAACCGTCCCGCACGGCCCTGGCCGATTCATTATCCCCTGAACCCATTGATCACCCATGGTCACACCACCAGAAGACACGAATGCTCACGCTGAATGATTGCTAAATTAGACTTCTTCCTACTTGGGATGGATTAACAGCACCGAATCCAGGCTCAAGCAGACAGAGCAGTTTAGCAAGAGAGGCCTGATGACAAGTCCATGCTCAGGCCAGGTTGGAAATACAGCTCAAAAGAATGGCGGTTTGGGTAGAGTTTTTATAGCCACCGCATCCGGGGCTTGCTGGATGCTTTTAAAAACAAAGCCTTCACTGGAAGCGCCTTAAGGTATCCAAAGCTCGGTGTGTGTTACAGACATCTGCCATGGCCCACTTGAAAAGAAAAAAAAAAAGTAATAAATCCCAAACCCAGAGTCGAGCCCATGGGTTTTCATTCCCATCATTTTCATGCCAAGAAGGAGCACAACGTTCCCCGGCACGCCGCGCGGTGCTGCACTAACACGATTAGCCAGGCAGATCCACCATCCACATAAGTCACCCCCAATGCATGGTCAACTTTGAAAAGTTCAGCAGCTCAACAGGTGAGGCCATGAAACCCGATCACGGCAGACAATGTCGTCCCCCCACAGCGTCGTGCTGGGAAGAACTTGTCACGTGCGTCATATCGGGCAACATGCTTGAAACAGAGCAGCGCACTGAAACCCCAGCAACACGAATAATCTTTGCCATCTGTTTGAACAACTCAACCCTCCTCAGATCTAAAGGAATGATCCCATGCAAACACAAGGGCCTTGCTGACTGATTATAGCAGCCCAGCCCTTCTTTTTTGGGGCCATTTTCTTCCAAACTTTGCACAGCGGCTAAGGCAACATCATGGGGAGCTGCTGCAACGGCCAAGGGGGCACTGAACCCTGTGCACGTGTCGAGGGGACCATTAAAAGTCCCTGCTCGCTTAAGCGCAACACAATGCAAGGTCAGTAGTTGATTTTTAAATTTTTTTTTACGTCACGAAAACAAAATCTCAACGGGAAAGCTGCTTGGCAAAGCCATCCTAGAGATCGCAACTGTCCTTTAGGATACGCTCGTTCCAACCCAATGCAGCTCACGGGAACGCGCTGGAGGAACCGGTCTTTGCTCAGATATGGTCATTTGCACCCAAAGTCCCGTTGGGAGAATCAAGACCGTTCCCAAACTTCCCGGGGCCAACAAATCTTGCGACACCCGGCGGAAACAACACGTTGAGTTTTGCAAGCACCCGGTTATGTCCGCGCCAACACCTCTGTGCTGCCGGATCCGTGTCCCGCCAGAGAGGCTGGGAAGCGCGGTGGCAATTACGTGGCAGGCATTAAACCCTCGCTACCACTGTAAAGTCGGGATTTGGAGAGAACGGCCACACACAGGGGCAAAATCCTGCCTTGCTCAAGACCTGCCCTTGGTTCAGCAAGGCTTTCACCCCTAAACTTTTAACCATCATTGCCTTATCCTTCCCCTGCTCCCAGCCTGGCCCATTGCAAGCATCAGCACTGCACTGCTCGCACCTCCACGCGCTCCTTGGGGCAAAAAAGAGGCTCCTGGGGAAAAATAAAAAAATGAGGAAGTTTCTCATGATTCAGGAATTGCTGTGAAGCAGCACTTTGCACATTAAGGCCCCCAGTGCTTATTTAGGTGATCGAGGAGTCTAAGAAATGCATGTTTGAAGCTGTTTATTGCACACCACCAGACCATGGGGCCTGATCCTGCTGACCCAAACCACCCAGTCTCAGCATGGAGAACGAATTACGGCAGCTTGGCAATAGCAGGAAGATGAAGCCCCAGCGTTTTAAGAATTTTCGGGGGGGGAAGGAAAAAAAAAAAAGAAAAAAAGAGAGGTCTCCCCTCTGCACTGCTAGAGGCGGAGGAGCTTGGGCTAGCACCGCTATCAAGGTTACAGCCAGCGTAGCCATGGCACGGGGTTTCCTAGCAGAGGGCTACAGACTCGAAATATAAATCAGTGATGTTGCGTGGGGCTGGGAACACTCAGCCCACGGCAGGAGGGACTGGGTACTACAGCCCACTGGGCCTAAAATGATATTAAAAAAAAAAACAAAAAAACCCCCAAACACATAACACTAATGACAAGATCTTTTTTTCTTACCTTACGTTAATTATAGGACAACAGGCTTTCAAGTCCCTAGTATATTTAAAAATGCATCATTGTTGCACAAAATAAGAAAGGAAATAAAAAAAAAAAATCAACAACTGATTTTCTAGGCTTGCAAAAAACACTTTTTGCCCCCCAACCCATATAGTAAACTCCTAAGAAAACAACTTCCCAACGGGCTGCCTGGCAGGCTGTTCGTCCAGGCAGCCGGGCACATGCGCGCACAGGCTGCGCAGCTCAGCTCCTCACTGCTGCGAAGAGGAAACTTCTTTATTATCCAAAAATTCCAGGCGCTACTTAAAATTAGTTTGCAATAGTGGCTGGATCCCGTTTCTCCTCTGTCATGGTACATATTTTCAGTTGAAGCAGTTAACATGCTGTATTCATTACCGGGGGAAAACTCCGCAATGTGCGTACAGAAGTTATTTCCATTAGATTTCTAGCTATCTCACTATCGAAAAACCAATTTAGTTTTTCCCTCTTTTCCCTCTGCTTTTTACGAATGTGGTCAGCACCACTTGATGCTGTTTTGCCTTCCACACAAAGGAAAAAAAAAACCAACCAGATTTCATTTCACTTGACAGAAAATGGAGCAAGAAAAAAAGTTTGTATTCCCTCCTTCAAAAGTTATTTTCTATAAATGAAAACTTTAGACAGAGAAAAGTAGTTTACATAAATATGATTAATCATAAATACCCCAAAACATAAGCCTTCATCAAGCTAAATAACCAAATTTGTGATGTCTTCTGCCTCTCGGAAACCTGAAAAAACGTTACATTGGAACACTTCATTATATGGCAGGGACAACTTAAACAAACAAACAAAAACTTCTAACAGATATGACCAAATTTAGCCAGAAGCCAGTCAAATAAAATATACTTTCAATGAGACGTGGGTCAAAAATTGCATCTCCATCTTTTCAAAGCCAGGCAATTGGATTTAAACTGCAAGGACCGGGTGCTGCGGACACAAGGAACTCCCCCAGCTCCAAAGTTCAGTCAATTTGTGCAAAAGCATCTGAAAAACAGAGACAAGGCTCACCCAGCTCACTGCGCGATGGCTGGCACAGCGGATATTTTATAGCATTTTTAATCTGATTTTATTGGGCCGTTAACAAGAAAATACAAATGCATCTCCTTATTGACATTAAGATAATAAATAAAAGCCTCATTAGGGCTTGGAGAAATAAGCATGCTCTTGAGGAGTGCTGAGAAGCCCAGATTCACTGAAGACAGTGGGAGTTTTGAGCTATACAATATCTGATTTCTAGCGCTGAAATTTATAGGAACAAACTTCTGCATCTAATTCAAATTGAAGTCAGAAATAATGCACAATTACCAAACAACTTGTCTGTTGATTTGAGTAAATACATTGCCCCCCCCCCCCCCCATATTTTGCATTATTTAATCTTCCCCCCCGCCAATCGATCCGGGTCCCAGTCCCACAGACAGACAAACATGCTCGGATCCTCGGGGTAAATCATACCCGAGTGATTTCGATAACTTCAGCATCACTTACGCTCGCTGCTTGGGAGCGTCACCACTCAGACCCAAAGATTTGTTCAGTTAAAACATCCCTTTTGCAAAGACACTATTTAATAACACAGCAGTGTGTTTGCAGGGATAGGGCCCGTGCTGCTTAAAATTAAGCAGCTGATGAGGTGAAACTATAAGAAGTCACATGCAACTTTGATGCCAGCTTCTCCAAATTTAAAAATAGTGTGTATCCTTTAAATACTGATTTTCGCCCACTGCATCTGGGATAACAGATTAATGTAATCATAAGCATTATTCTCTCCTTCTCCCCTTCCACCTCTTACTTGTAAAAGATTAATCAACCATTTTATGGTCTAATTTAGGTGCCTAATTAAAAACAGAGTTCAACATGTACACACCATTTTGCTAATAAATCCTGACAGATCTTCTGCTCTGTTATATGCAAGTTCTCCTTTCAAAGTGCGAGATTAATATTTTTTTAAAACCAAGTGAATTTATAAAGATTTCATCTTGGTCGCTATGGGACGACACGCTGCATCCTCCACCAAAATTCCAGAATTTCATAAAACGAAAGTGCTTTCAAAAGCGACTTCCTCCTCGCCAGATCTTATCCTGCATTCATTTCACTAACTGCTGAGGGATGGCAACATTAAAAAGAGAGACATAAACCTAATCAGACTTGCAGGGTGGGAGTTTCAAGACTACAAAGAGGTTAAAATTGAGAACTTCACAGCTCCCATCTAGCTTCAAAGTTGCCATCTCTGCTCCTTTAGTATTCCTGTAAACACTCAGCAGAAAGACATATTCAAAATATTCTTGATAAAGGCACTTCAGTCATAAAAGGATGAAAAGAAACTTCAGTGCGGTTCGACCCCGCGCGCGGTGTCCCACCAGAGCCGAGCAGCACCCATCGCCTCCCGCTTCTCCAAGCCCACTCGCACGCAGGCATCACGCACAGGGCTGCTCCCCGCAAAATTCCTTCTACATCCACCCTTGCAGGGTGCGATCCCGTCATTTATCATTTTCCCCCAGCCAAAAAGTTTCATCCCGTCCCCAAAGCACACGTTAACACCATCGCATACCACACCACTATCTTATCCCCAGCGCTAGGCTGGAAATTGCAAGCCGGAGCAATTTATCAGCTATAAAGCTGATTACAGCGGTAGGAGAAAGTTAACGGAGAAAGAACGTACGAAGCGATCGAGGAAGTTTTATCTGGAACGCGGAGCTGCCGCCTGCCAGCCTCGGCTGCCGCTGCGCTCCCAGAACGGCTCCAAACCCCCCCAAAACCTGCCTCTGCTGGGAGCCCTGCGCTGCACAGCCTCGCTCCCCGACCCCAAGGGCGTTACAGACCTGCCAGCAATACCCCAAGCTGAAGGGAAAAATACACGCTCCAGCAAAAGCAACGAAATAAGAGTGTTAAAAAAAAAAAATTAATATTTAACCTTTATTTAAAGATTAAATACGGTCTGGCTAGCATAACGCCTGCAAACACCCAGCCGCCGCTTGGACTAACGGGGAAAGCAAGTTCCGCGCAGGGTTTGGTGTTTTTTTGTTGTTTTTTTTTTTTAAGGAATTGCTTTTTCGGGGGCTGTATTTAGCGGAACCGTCACATTTCGCCCCGGGCGCTCCCCCGACCTGCTCCGGAGCCCGGGGCGGGCGCACCCCGGCGCACCCCCAGCACCGCACAGCCCCGCTCCGGGGCGGCGAGCGCCGGCTTGCCGCGCACCTCCCCGCCGGGGCGCACCCCGCGCCGGGCCGGGCAGGACGGGGGACACCCTCCCCCCACCCCATCATCATCATCATCATCATCAACCCCCGCAGCCCCGCGGTGCAGGCGGAGAGGCGGCTACCTGTACCAGGCGAGTCCCCGCTCGTAGTTGCGGTCGAAGAAGTGGGGCTCGGCGCCGACGGCGCGGACGTCGGGGTGCACCCGCAGGAACTCCAGCAGCGCCCGCGTCCCCCCCTTCTTCACGCCGATGATGATGGCCTGCGGCAGCCGCTTGGTGCCGGAGCCGTTGAAGAAGCTGGAGATGGGGCTGGCGGCGTCGGGCGCTGCCCGTTGCTCCTCCAGGCTGCTCTCCTCGCCCGGCTCCCCCGGAGCCGGCGGCAGCAGCTGGGGAAGCGGCGGGGCGACGCGGGGCGGGGCGGGGGAGCCGCGGGTCGCCAGCCCGGCGCAGGAGCCGGCGCAGGAGTAAAACATATAGAGCCAGAGGAAGAGCATGATGAAGAGCAGCAGGAGCCTCCGCCTCAGCGGCGGCAACGCGACGGGAACATCGAGGCAGCGGTTCAAGCGCTGCCCCATGTGCCCGCGGGCGCGCCGGGATGCATGGCTGGAGCTCGCCCGCTTCGGCTCGGCTCTGCCCGGCGCCGCATGGGCACCCCCGGAGCCTCAGCACGGCCCCATAACGCCGCGCTGCCCGCCCGCTGCCCGCCCCAGCGCCGCTCTCCCGCCGCCGGCAGCGCAGGCAAAGGCAGCAGCGGGCGGCGGGGCGGGCAGCGGGGCCGGCCGACGAGCAGCTGCCTCAACCTATCAGAGCCGCGCACTTGCCGCATAATGAGCCGGGAGGAGCAGCCACTCAGAAGAGCGGTTGGCCCGCGGGGGCGGGGCGGAGGGGGGGAGGAGAAGCGCTCATTGGCCGATGAGACGGCAGCGGGCGCGGAGGGGAGGGGCGTCCCGATTTACCTCAGCGCCGGGGCTCGCACCGTCGGGGCAGCGGCTCCATCGCCTTCCCTTGCCCCGGCGCTGCGGGCCCGCGGGCAGCGCCGGGGCAAGGGAAGGCGATGGAGCCGCTGCAATCGTGATGCGAAACCTTCCAGCTCCGTACAATCCCCCCCCTTCTCTGATTTCCTTTCTTTCTACCCAGACAGTTTCAGCTTTCCGGCTTTGGATCTCTCTGGGCTTTTCCCGCCACGTTAGAGTCAGGTGCTATCCGGAACGTCTTCCCTCCAATATCACATTTTCTGAGAATTGGGCTATTAAAACCGCCGAGGAAGTGCGGAGATGATCAGGTGGGATAAAGGACAGGTTTGGAGATGAACTGACCTCCCCATGGTTTCTCCATGTCACCCTTTCCCCCTGAGGCGTAAGCGGTGCCCTCAGCTTGAGGGAGTGTCGCCGAGATCTCCTCCTGCCGTGCTCTTCCTCCCGCTCTGAACATGCAGACCCCAAATACCAGTGCCCCCGGAGCCCTTCTGCGGATGAGGAACAGGACTCCCTTTCTCCAGCTCTTCTCTCCCGCTCTGTCTGGAACCCGCTGCTAATCCAGCACGGCCTAAACAGCACCACGGAAGGATCCTCATCCAGCTTAGAAGCCCTCGGAAGCCCTTTGAGATGTTCTTGCTACTCACCTTCTGGCTTGTCAGTGGCTGCATCTCAGGGATGGGGGATGTGATCCCTGTAAGTGATCCGGACAGTACTTTGGGATGAAAGGTGCTGTCTAGAGGTGAGGCAGCGGTGCTGATGTTTTTATCAGCCGTTGTCCCCTGCCCAGCACATCTATATCTGACCTGACAGTGGAACGTTATCAAGGTCCAATACATTATATTAAACAGACTTCACTTGAGTGTAAATCCTGCCTAACCAAAGTGGGTCTCCAGCATCATCTAGTGCTGTAAAACCACAAAGAAAGGGACATTTGAGAGGATTTCAATTTGCAGACCATGGCTGGGCTCTCAGACACTCTGGCTAACGTTTGCTAACAGGGACTTCTCTCCTCACCCTGGGTGAGCCAGGCCCCAGATTCACACGGGGAGCACCCTGGCTCCTGCGGCCTCTGGCTGAGGCACCCCATGCGTTGTCCATCCCCTAGGGCTTCCACTCAAGAATGTTAATCAGACTTGGCTTTATCCCTAAACAAGATTTAATGACGAAATAGTAAGTTTAATTGCTAGACTAAAGACAAGGGTTCAGAGGTCTATCTGCTGTACAGACACAAAAGAGAACCATAAGACAAGATAATGCAGTTCTGGATTATACCTGTCAATCCACATTTCCCTCGGTTCCTTTAGTGTCTCAGCTAGATTAGGAGGACAACAACCCAACCTTCCCACCCGGCGGGCACGTCCCCGGAGAGTTTACAGCTGCACACCCCGCTGCGATGGCTGTGTCCCTCCTCGGGAGGCTGCAGGACAGAAAGAGAAGTGAGAAAGCCCACGTACTCCTGCCTGTCCCCGGCCAGGCTGGGATTTCCCGCTCCCCGTTCCCCCCACGGCTGCAGGGAATTGCCAGCTGGGGGTCGGGCACTGGGACATCACGGTGTTGGGGGCATCTCAGTCATTTCATCCTCTGCCTCCCCAGAGTATTTGGATTTACCTATTCTTTTGATGTGCGCTGTTTTTTGGTGAGCCACACCTTTCACAGCACTGTATTTTCTGAAATCTCTGCCTGTACAAATACCCGGCGAGATCTGTCACAGTCCACATATCTGGAGTAACACGTAGAGACCAAACACAACACAACAGTCCGTGAACCGAATTAAGAGCGTTTGGCTGAGGAGACCCTTCCCACGACACCATCAGCTCTGGGACCCTCCTTTCCAGGACGGCATCATGCCAGTGTTTTCCAAGGAGCCACTCCATGGAAGCGCCTTAGTCAACATTCAACCAGCAAGCATGTAACTTAGCAGCCTCGATGCATGCATGCAGCTTTTCTACCATGTTTTTATTAGAAGATGCATAAATTTTTGTACTGAATTAGCCTGCTGTCAGAGCACTGTTGTTTTAAGGGCAGAGCCAGGTTTTGCTGGAACCTCTACCTTTTATTTTTAACTTTTGCTACCAAACAAAAGGCAAATCTTTTCCCCACCAAGGGCCTTGATTATCTTGGGTGTCAGAAGCGATAGCATGATGCTGACTTCTTCATATATCAGCTTTACATCAATTCATGAAAAGCGTCATGCAAGAGTGAATTGTTCTGATCACACTGGCTGTGGTGTGAGCATCTTGTAAAATAATCCCTGCTACAAACTAGAGTTTACAAACTAATTAAACTAGGCAGATTGAAGGGGGAAATAAGACCCGGAGAGGTGTGTGACTTCTCCAAAAGCTGCTCAGTGGGTTAAGACAGAGCTAAGAACAGTGCTCGAGCCACCCAAACCCCCATCAGTACCAGTGCCACTGGTCCCCATCCTTCCTGGGACCAGGTATTTGCAAAGCAGATTTTGGGATGACGCAAGATCTTTCGTGCTTCAGCTACGGAGTCAAACAGTGAACAATCCCAAAGCACTTCTCTGCTGTGAGATAAAATAGATGGCACTGCTGGGCTCTCTGTGGTATGAAGGGTGATACGAACCACGCAGAAATGCAGTTGCAGGAGGAATTGCTTTCTAGTTTCCCTCTGTGTGCTGGCAAAGCTCTGCCAGCTGGCCCAGACGGGTAATTGTGAAGAGAATTACAGAGGACACTTCTAGGCAACGCATGAATCACAGTTGCGGGCAGCAATCGTTCCACAGGTGACACAGGCTGGCTCTCCTGGATGCAGATTTACTCCCCTCTTTTCTCGGTGTTTTGTAGAATTCAAACCAGAAAACCTGCTCCTTGCGTGCAGAGGTTGCTCCAGCGCACGTTCCTACGCCCATGAGGTAAGAGGAAAACCCTTCAGATGGAATAATTCTCCTTGTTCCTTATGTCCACCAGCACCAGCCAGGATAACATCAACAAAATGTCACAGAAAGTTTGGTTTAAGCCCTTAATATATGTCAGCTGTAGCTTGTAAAAGTTGGATTGGCTTTTTAAGAAAAATAGCCCCAAGATAGCTTTTACTGTAATTGTATCTTCAACAGTTGGACGTCAGGAGTTTTTTCCCTAGGAATGGCAAACGGGTAAGCCATCAGAAACAGCATCCGAGCAAAGGTAGGTCAGGAGGACGGCTGAGACTGCTTCGTCTGAGCTCTCCCTGGAGCAGGGGCTGCAAGGGGGGCAGGTTTTGACAAGCGAGTTGGGAACCCGTTGTGGCTCCATCCTCCCGACTGACCCACCTGCCTCCAGCTCGAGCCTGCACATCTGCTCGGCTGGGCACAGGTCTCCTCCGTACCTGCTGCCGCCTCGAGAGCAGGGCTCCGGCAAGGCTCGCACGCTTGCTCTTGGCTCTTGGAATTTGGTTTACGTCCCACATGCAGCAGTTGTGGCAGGAGCACGTATGTTGTGCCCCACTGACGAGGCCAACGGAGCAACAGGGGCTACATCGTGAAGAAACCGGGGTTGGAAAGAAATGGGCACAAAGAGAAACGCCAGACTGGGTTTGCTCCGTGCTGTTGCTGCAGAGCCCTTGAATCATAATAGTAGCTGTCTTGCTAGCTTGTTAATCAATAAACTAATTGAGCTGCATCGGTACGGTCTCTAGATCCCATTTCTTGCAGATTGATTTATTACACAGATGGCACTGGGAAGGTGCAGCTCCTGACAAGGGGTGATGGTGGCACTTAGCGGAGCACCGCTGAGACACGCCTGGAGGGTGCCCAGCTCTGCAAAACGCGCTTGTTAGAACAGGGCAGAAAGCAGAGAACCCAGCACACCTTCAAGCCGAGATGATCAAAGCCCCCAGCGAGGACAGAGAAGGGTCAGGTCTGTGGGCTCACCTCGCCGGCATCCACCCTGGATGACTCTTCCCAGGCCACGTGCCCTGCAGCTGCAGTCATGTGCTTTCCAGCATCTTCTTGGAGCCTGACACAAGGCCGCATCTCCCAGTGCTGATCCCATCCGGTTGCCCTGATGCTGAGTTTCACCTTGTTGCTTTATCTCTTCCCAACTAGAAAATCCGTATGTCCTTTTAGCAAACGTTATTTTCCTGCCACTGAATAGGCCAGTTCTGAAATGCTCAGCATCTTCTTTCTTTCTTTCTTCTGAAGTACGAAGACTTGTCTGTCAGTGACAGGGCACACGCAGCTCTTTAAAGATCCGCAGAAGCCCGTCCCGCTGGGGCGATAAATAGGAGCAGGTATCCAAAATCAAGCCAGGGGGCTCTTGGTCCCAATCCAGACAGGATGCTGTTTTCCTGACACAGTCATAGTTCTGTTTGGAGAAAAGTAATTCACCATTTCATGATGTTAATCAAGTGCACGCTTATGGGAAAATAAGGAATTCCGGAGCGTGTAACCCTGGAGCGCTGTGGCATAGAGTGACCTGGCCAGAGAGGAGGTGACCAGCCAACACCACCTCCTTTTTGGGAACATACAGCATGTAGCACACAGAGATGTAGGGCTTTGGCGTGGGGCTTCTGCATGCTGTTGTGTGTCCTCTTCCATACATATGTATCTATAACAGGTTTTTTTGTCCTTACTGGTCTTTTGCAGTACTCTCAGATGTTCCTCAGTCATGGGTCCATGTCCCTAGCCCTTGCCCCCTTGCAGGGTCCCAGGAAGAGAGATCCCGCATATCCGTATTCCACTTCTTCCACCCTAAGAAGTCCTCGGTGCTGTCCCCTCTCTTCCTCTCTGCCTCGCGCGTCCTTCGCAGTGCACCCTGTGGGCTGGTGGACTGCAGCTATTTCGGAGCAGAGGGGAGCTGAGGATTGCCGATGTATAAATCCTGTGCGTCTGTCAGCAGCCTCCTCTCCTTTTGTACCGCAGCGGCTCCATCACTGCACACATCTGCTGGACTCATATTAATGTCACGATAGTGAGGGAAGAGCTGGGGGAAAGGGAATTTGGGACTTTGTCCTGAAAAATGCATGCGTTAGTATTAACCCGCGGAGGGACAGCTTGCAGTGAGTGTTATGTGGGTCAGGATTGCTGGACCAGCAGCCAGTGACCATCCCAGCTGCAAACAGCCAAATGGTGGGGCTGGGCCACCCTGGGGGTGAAAGGCAGCGGGGTGACTGCGGGTAGCATCGCTGGGACTCAAAGCAGGCCAGCCACTGGCAAGGGAAGCGCCCAGGGCTTTATGCAGTCCCTCCGCACATAAGCCCAAGTGCCACGTACTGCCCTCGAGCCCTCAGATGTGGCTCCGTAACCACACCAGCGCTCAGGGACATCCCAGGGACATCGTTGCCTCTTGCAGCGTTTTGCTGCCGAGTCCCGGGCGCTCTCCCACCGGGGCAGCGGGCAGCACCGCTGTACAGATGTAAGAGGAGATCTTGTTTCTCTCAACCTGAAACCATTTCCTTTCCCCCACTGCCCTCCCTCCCCTCACCCCCTAATTCGTCCCTGGGGTTTTAATATCTATTTCTCCAAGTGCCACGGGCCAAATTTACTGCTCGCATAACTCCACCGACTTCAATGGAGAAGAGCGTTTAGGGTGCTCCAAGGAGGCGTAAGTAGGAGTGATGTGATGGAATTGAGTAAAGGAAAATATAGTCTGACTGTCAAGAAGAGTTTCCTACCAGCAAAATCTATAGACTGTGGAAGTTTCCCATGGGAACAAGCAGAAACCAAGTTGCTGAAGTCATTTTAAAACAGCACAAGAGAATAGGAAATCAGCCCAGTGACTGGCCAAAAGGAAAGGTGAGATGACATAATGCTACTTCTCCTTCTCTAATTTCTGCGGCTGCATTGCTTTGTCCATGGAATTATTTTCATGCAACTGGGTTTCTCCTTGTTTTTTGAGCGATGCGACGGCCCTTGCTGCTTCTGGAGAGGTTTCAATTCCTCTGCTAAATTCTGTCCTGGATTAAAGCACTACCCACTGCAGCCCCCGTTAGTCCTCCTGTTATTCCTGCTGCTTGCAAACCTCTTCTGGGGTCTTTTCAGGCTTCTTCCCTGACTTACCCGAGTCTTTGGCTCCCGTTCTGTGCTTATGTAGCTGTACAAAATGAGTCAGCCTAATTTGGGAATAGTGGCAGGGCTCATCCAGGCCAACACAGAGGCGCGCCGGGCTGCGGAAGCTATCAGACACGGATCTGCAGCTTACCGGCAAGCAGGAGAGAGACCAGGGATGGAAATCTTCCTATCTTCAGGGATCCTTCAGATTCCTGGTAGATCATCTGCTGGAAAATCATAAAGGCAATTAGCACATGGTGAAACACTGCTTTGTCTGGGGACTTTTGGTTCTGATAACTACTGCCCGCCTATTTTGGGCTCGGTATATAAAACCAGGTCTGCACACGCAGTGGGCATGCCCAGCTACCATCCGGTGGCTTTTGCAATCTCTTGCCTACGGAACTTCCTAATGTATTTATGAATGACTTAACGTTCACTCACCGTCTCAACATTAGCAACTTAAAGCTCTACTGCTAGCAACCTCCTACCTCGCACAGTTCCCAGATAATTACAGATTAGAACCGGCTAATTTTTATTTTTGTAAAGCTGTCAGAGATCTATGTTTGTTATTATTGTCTCCTAGGTTGCCAGTTGCATAAATACATATGTAAAACCCCCTTTGATCTCTAAGTATAATGACACAGATTTATCAAATGTTTGCCTTTTTCTGTCTCTTTGAAAAGGCTGATTTATGGAGTGCAGTCCCTACCTCCCTTCCTCTCTTGAAATATGAAGTGTTTGTGAGCAGCCAAGGTAATATTTAATATCCTGCCAAGAATCCTTTGCACTTCCTAACAAATGAACTACAACCTAACCAAATGGTTCACATCTGTTTAGCCTCTTCTCCTTTTTAACTAAACAAATTAGCATTAGAATACCTGGGAGGCACACAAAGTCCCTTTCTAGATGACAGAACACAGACAATTATTAGCAAGGGGAGTAACTGTACTGAAAGGAGCAGGCATGGACCTAGCAGATGTTTTCACATCTCCTGTAGTGTCCATGAATGACCCGCGCCGCAGCGGACACGCTGCCACGGCCTTTTGAAGTGGGCGAGGAGTCCATTCGCAGTCTCCTTCTGAATGAAATTAAAGGCAGCGGCCTCAGCTAGTTAAATGTTTCATTTAAACCGCTTCCAGCCAACAGAAGTTTTGCGGAGTGGTTTTTTTCCCTCCATAAATGGCTAAAATAAAGAGCATCGCCCCACTCCTCCCCACCCACATGCCAAGCCTGGAGATAGCGTCCTGCTCAGGAGGCAACAGGCAGCTCTGGTTTTACTTCTTTTTTCACCAGTGGCTTCTCATCACAAGAGCATCAAGCCACCCAGCCTCATTGCCCTTTCTCTCTGTGCAATAAGGTATAACGGGTTCTTTGGGTTTTAGGAGAATCGCAAGGCGCAAATGAACATCTGCAAAGTATACTTTGGATTATTACAGGCTTCTACAGTCTACACATAGGCAATTACAAACTCACACCCCTCCAACCACGCGGGGCCTTTCAAGCACCCCGGTTCCCGCCGGAGTCTCAAACACCTTTTAATCAGAGGTTCAGGAGCAGGTTTTGGGGCTGAGGCAGGACGGGATGGGGTGAGATGGGCTCTCCGCTGAGCACTCATTTAATTGGATTCATCGCTGGAGGAGGGAGCCAAATGAAACACACGTTTTATTAGGGCTAACACTTAGCTTTTGTTGTAAATGTTTCGAAAAAGAAAACACTCTAAAGCCTCATGGAGATACTGCTATTAATATATCATCCGAATAACAAGTGATTAAAACCAACAACAGCTACTATGAAAATGTGGCTTTGTAGCACTGGACCGCATGGGACGCAGCAGGGAAAATCATTATGAACACACCAGCGGGGTGCGATTATAAATAAAAACAGCTCTGTAAAGGCTACAAAAGCAGCAATAATCAGTCCGGTCTGTGGTTTAGTAAGGGCTAAAGACATTTATGGAAGGTGCTATTTATTACCAGAGACAGGGACACCATTGGAATAAGGGGTGCAACTTCAGGATAAGTCAACAGAGGGAGTTCACTGCCATCGCGGCCAAGCGAGACACAGCCTGCACATCACTGCGAGCGGCCCGGATCGCTGCATGTCCGTCTGTCCATCCGTCCAGCATGACCTTCCTGCAGCCCCCACTATAAGCAAAGCATACGAAGGGCCGGCAGCACTGGAGCGGGCTCATTAGCTCCGAGCTGCAGAGTCAGGCAGTGTCTTTGGCACGGGGCACGGCTCTAAGGACAGAGCCCGGCAAGGCTGAGCCCTGCAGGTAGTTCACACCGTTGTGCTCCTTCCAGCATGGTTGCTCCTCATCTCACCCACGGGCAGCTTGTGAACATCCTTGCGGAGCAGTCCTTGCAGGAAGCCCAGCGAGGCTGCTCCCGAGCGGGAGCGTGGGATGCAGTGCAAACACTGTTGCGGATGCTGGGTGACTCCTAGGGACCAGGCCTGCCGGGCAGCAGGGCGGCAGCGCAGAGGACAGACCCCTTCCCATCCCCAAGGAGAAGCATTTGGCCTCTGTTGGCAAGTCCCGGAGGCAGTGCCCGGGCCGGCCGAGGTCCCTGGGGCTCCCACGGGCTGGGGACAGACCCGCACCCCCCGCAGTGCTGTGAGTGAGGAGCACCAGGGAGAGCCGCTGCGGGAACATCGGCCTGCAGATGCTTCCACTACGCTCTTCCCACCGCTCAGTTTTGAAGCGAGGAAGGTGAACCAGCCTCACTCCCGACACATCGCCAGCTCTCGCCAGTCCTTGTTCCTGCTGAAAGCCAAGGGCACGTAACAAGCAGACAGTGGGCCTAAGCAGCAGGCCAGGGGCATCAGACTGGGGAGAAGAGACCTAAATAATATTCCTCTCTCTGCCGCTGGGTAACTACATGGCCCCAGCTATCCCGCTTCCCCTTGGCATGCCTCGGTTTCCCTTCTGCACTGGCTGGGAGCGGTTCGGCGCAGGGACGGCCAAGGCGCAGCGTGTCGGTCACCCAGCCCTTCGGCTGCTCTGCGGTGCGAGTATCCGTATGAACCTCCGAGTTCAGCTGATAAACTCAGGCTGTTCCCTTCCCCGCTTTGGATGCCGTCCAGCAGCTCCCCTGGAAGCACGGCGGAAATGCCTTAATCACCTCGTTTGCGTCTCTGTTTCAAGTTTAATTTGATACAGTGCCTCCTCTCCCCAGCCAAAAAAAAATCCCAAACATCTCCCAGCCTTCCTCGGCAGCACAAATCTCGGTCTTTCTCGTTGCTCAGAAAATAAAAGACAAGTCCCCGTGCTAGCCGCTTCTTTGCAAACGAGCTTCGACTGCCGTGCGCCCGTCTGCATCTGGGCAGCCAGTTCCCGTGCATCGGGACGAGAGGGTCGGCGGCAGAGCCCATCCTGCCCGGCTGGAAGCTCTGTCCTCCCCGGGCACCACGGCCTGGTCTCTACCCCCCCACCCGCAGGGACACCTCTTTCCCTCTTCCCCCTTCCTGCTCTTCGGAGGAGGAAGATGGGCAAGATGTCCCCACTGGTCCCAGTTAGGGACAGTTTGATCAGTCTGGGAGATCGGAGCCCGTCTGTTTCTAATCGCTCAGGGCAATTCCCCAAAGTCTGTGTTTCTATTTAAGAAAAGACAGTCCGGCTACAGCTGCAGTTTAGACGGGTACAAGCTATGTATCTTATAGCACATATTTCTTTAAAAATATGTATCAAAGGAAAGCTGTAGTTACAATAGAAAGTGTTACAAAGGGGAGCAGGGGACAGAAAGGACCTGGCCATGCATCTTGGACAGCAAAACCAGGGGAAAAAAACCCTCAGCCACCAAACTGCCCCGGTCTCTGGGGCCGCACACACTTCCGAGACGTGGGAAAACCTCCCTTCGGGTATCGCGCTCTGCCTCGCTCAAGGGGCAGGGCTGAAGCAGGGCTCCCAGGAAAATGGTAATACAGGGATGAATTTAGGACAACTTTTCCAGCTCTAGGGGGGAGAGGGAGGCATCCTCCTTTCCAGGCACCTCTTTTTAGTCCTCGTGCTCCCCTAAAGCGCAAGGACCGTGGCAGCAGCTCCCCACAAGCTCCCCAGTACGGCCTGTGCCTACCATGCTCAGAGCATCTCTTCGGAGGTGTCAGCAGCAACGCTCAAACAAGCGTTTGGGAGCAGGGACCTTTCAGGGACTCGGGGAAACACACGGTACCTTCCCCGAACGGATAAATGCACCAACCTGAACCCGCGCGAGCCCACTGCCAAATCGTCAGTTCTCGCTCCAAGGCCTGGAGGTGCCAGAACTGGTTAGGAGCGGTAGGAAAAACGTCTCCACATTGTGGGAAAACAGCTCGTTTTGCCAACCTTGTTCTGTGAAACAGTTGAACTGTGCCTTTTTCAAACACTGGAAACTAAACCCCAGCCCAAGGCGCTGACCCAGGCTGGAAAATCTTCAGCGCAAACAGTTAAAGTCTGGAAGCAGGAAAGCAGAGGTGACGGGAAGTGTACAAGGCAGAGCTGTTGAGAGAGATTCCTGCCAGCTCTTTTAAACACACGTGCTTCTGATGGCGGTCTAAATGGCTTTGGGACACTGCACACACGCTGTATTCGAAAGACCTCCTTTTCTTTGGGTCAGGGAGAATTTGACGGCTCTGGGCCTGACAACAAACAGCCTTTCGGAGGGGCAGGCATCCTTGCGACATGGCAATCTAGACCAACGCAAGCTCTAACAGAGCACAGTAACTGTCTTGCGGTCAAGAAATACTGCAAGCTCAGTCGACAGAAGGGTTTGGAAGGCAGCTCCAAAGCTTGCTAAACTTTGTGTCGAAGCCCTAGAAGTCTGTAGTACATTTATTTCAGAGGGGACTAAAAAGCATCGATGGAACCACCCAGTAAGCCGCAGTCTGAGGGACCCTTACGGAGGAGGGTGCTCACCGATGACTCTTCTGCCCTCACAACGCAGTTGTCATCTTTGACTCCAAATTAACAACAGGCTGTTTGGGAGATGATGAACGTTGGAACCAGACTCTAACTTGTCTTTGTCAGGGCCAAGCGCTGGACACGCACCTACGGAGGCCAAGCCCTGCCCTGCAGGACTGACCTCCATGACTGGAAGAAGAAATAGCAGCACCAAGAGGCAAACAACTGACCCAAGGCCACGCTGCCAGCGCAAGTGGCATCCTGCATCCCACAAGCCCTCGCCGGGGCCAGCTCTTCGCCTGGTTAAGAAATACCATGACTAGAAATGCCATCGGGGACAGCCTGCAACGGAGCTTCTAGTATTACCGCCTCCAGCAGAGCTGCTTGGTAGGAAAACAGTGCTGAGATTTCTGTTTTAAAAGCAAAGTATTCTGTAGATAGCCTGTATTTCCAAGGAAAGGGGAATATCTAATCACCTCTGGAGAGCAAGCAGGACAACACGCTTTCTATCTGTAATGATAATGATTTCTAATAGTATCACTCTGTTTCCATTCCTACTCTCGTGGGATCGTCAGAACTGAAAAGGACGTGTGTGTTTTGTGTAAGCCTTGAAATGCCGTGGCCTGGCTGAGTGGGAAACGCTGCGGGAGCCAGAGGAGTGTGAATGTGTTACTCTGCTGGGGCAGATTATATCGGAGATTGATACAGGAAGCGAGAAAAAAAAAAACCCAGTGGGGGAAACGAGAAGGGAAAGAGCTGTGTGCGCAGGGATTGGGTTTCCTCATTCATGCTGGAACAAAGCGCAGAGCCCCACCAACTGCCTGGCTTGCTGGGATGCCTGCCATGCCGAGGTACCGCAACCGGGTTCACGCAGGACCTGGGGGCTCCTTGCAAACGCAAGAGCTCAGGGCAATTCACAGTCGCGGAGCTCAGCTCCCCGCGCTGTCCTGCGAGGCAAGCGTTGTGCTGAGATTAAGTGATTTGCTGAAGGTCAGAGCAAAGGAGAGATGCGGGGGGGGATCGGGTGCCAGCTCTCTGCAATGCTCCTCAAACCATTAGCCAGCGCTCTCTTTACAGGGCCATGCAGAGTAACGGGTGCGGGACTGACAAAAACATGAGCTGTTTACTCGTCCAACAAGGCGAAATATCATCATCCCTATTTTACAGATGGAGTGCATTTCTTTAAGAGAGGTCTGGAAAGAATGAAGATCCCCTGAGCCTTAGGGCTACTGTTTTATCCACAAAACCACACAAAAGGTTGAAAGTCCAAATAGACTAAAACCAGCTTCATCTTCTTGAGTCACTGGCTCAGATTCCTCTGTGAGCTTCAGTACAGGCTTCTGGTGGTGCAAAGTTGCCTGCGGTAACAGCAACACCTAGATGGAACCATCTCAGCTACCAGCAGACCCAGGGGTCGGAGGGACATGGCCCATTGCTGTTATTTTTTTCACTACCACATCAATAGCAGGTATTCTCCAGGCGGGCCATTTCACGGGGAGACCCTGAGCACCCAGGCTAATGGGATGACAAAGAACCTATATTCAAGTTCTCCACATGGGACAAGTTAAAAAACATTGCCATTCTATGTAGGAACCGCCGTTCCAGATTCAAGGAGCCGTGCAAAGCCTGACGCTTGCACAGCCCAGGACTGAGCTGCAGGAAGCCCAAGTTTAATTCCCGGCACTGCCCCGGCCGAGCAAAGCGGTCACAGCAAGACACTCTCACGCACCTCACCTGCCTCCTTCCCTGCACAATTTGGGCAGCAATGTCAGCAGTGCTGGAGTGGGGATGGCTGACGTTAATCCTCCACGTAGGGTCAGAGGGACCACAAACACCCCCGGATGAGGGCAGACAGGTCAGTATTTTTTTCATTTCCACAGTGGCACCAGCAATAGTGAAAAGGACACCTGAGAGCACCTACTGTGCTATCCGTCTGCAACCAAGATTGCAGTTTGGCAATGTTTTTATTTTCAAAGCACATGCAACAGCGAAAATTCCTAAAGGCAGTAAAATGACAGCAGACGGCTTCATCCATACCTGACACATGGCCATTTTGTAGCAAAGCAGAGAACACCTTCTAGGTGAAAAGAGCTTTTTTTTTTTTTTTTTTTAAATAGGTATTTCTTACCTTTAAATCCCTGATCTACTCATTCTAAAACTATGCCTTCTCTCCAGGCCAGACCGACTGGGTGTGGAGATGTTGGTGCAACTCAGTGACCTGCATTTTGCAGACACTCAGTGATGATTATAAAGCTCCTTGCCTAGCCCTAAAACCCGTGAATGTTACACATTTTGGCCGAAGAAATGAAGATGACTGCTCTTCAAAATGGAACCACAGGCATGTCCTTGGGACCTTTAATCAAACCGGAGTTTGTCAGGACAGCACCCGGTACTTGCAGGCCACCCTGACGCCTGGCTCTATAATGACTTAGGAGAAAACCACAACCCTCCTGCTTCAGCACCACTTTCTGCCTCTGGGAGCAAAATCTGTGGATTTTGTGAGCCATCTGCTCTTTTCAGGTTCCTCTCCCAGCTAAAGGTTGCCCAAATTCTTCGGTTTTGCCCAAACCCTTTCTACTCACATGCAACGTAGTTTCAGTGTGCTTTTTGCACAATAAACCACTATTTCACAAGCTGTCCTTGCTCTTGCAGTCATCAACAAGAATATTGTTGCTGCAAGAAATGCCACAAAACTATCAAATACCTTTGCAATTAACTGAACCATACCAGAGTTTCAATCATAAGTGAATTGTTTAAAACAGATTTTGAGCATTCATCTCTTTTTTTGTACAGTACGCACTTTATTGCAGAGAAGACTGGATGCAGTTTTAAAACAAATTCAGGAGTTGCACAGTTTCCAGACATTTCTACGAAGTGTTGCCCACAGTAACTCGAGTACAACGGAGTCCGTCAGACAAACAGGAAGAGGGAACTCAATCCTGTCATCTGCAATCACTTGAGAGAGTCAGAAAATCTTGCAACCGATTATTTAAGAGCCATGTAAAACAGGTGGCTCTGCTCCTGCGAGCACCTCTGCCAGCAGAACAGAGGTTAACCGTGTCACTCCTGATTTACACCAGTGTAACTGAGACCAGAAGTTGGGCTCGTATCATGAAAGCAGCCAGTGAAGATTTTATGTCAGCGTGATACGCACGTGGTGGCAGATTTGTGATGTTTCCTGAAGGGCTTTATTCGGGATCAGATTAGAGACAGTGTCTCCCATTTCAGGTATTACTGGATCTTTGGATTGATGCACAACCGTGCTGCCCAGTCCCTCTCCACGTGGGAAAGAAATCTTGGCGTGAAAACACATCAAGTCATAACAGGCACTAACTACCACAATAAACTGTAACACAGTCTTTGTCTGCTCTGGATGCTGCTGTGTCTGGAAGCATCCCAGCGGGTCGCAGCCAGCCCCAGGTAGGCTGAGGGTTAGCCACAGCCCCGCAGTGGGATCGCAAGCCCATTAGACTGTGGCTAGAAATGTTTTTCAGTGTATCAGTTACAAAAGATAATGCATTTTCCTGGTGAGACCATCCACAATAATTGCTTTTGAGAGACACTGGCTGCATCAGTAATTTGAACATTATAATATTAGATAAAAAAACCCAACTTTTTTTATGTAAAATGTGTTTCCTTACCAATTATATACCCCAAAAGCGAAGCCGCCTCTCTGAGCCACCACAGTGTGACAGGAAATACAGTTCAAACTCCTGATGCAAGTCCAGAGCTTGTCCGAGGACATTGAGACTGAATGGGCTGGCACAAGACGCATTAGCATAGAAAAGCCTTAAAACTACCAGACTCTGAGATCTGGTTCTCACCTCCTACACCTCTGCAAAGCTTCACTGACATAAACAGTAATGGCAATTTTTACCAGCCGAAGATCTGACACGCAGGGCTCAAACTCTAATGACATAAAACCACACGGGAGTCAGAAATTCCCCGTGATGGACGTACAGCAGAATGGCTTAGAGTGTGTTCAAGGTATACGCTACAGAATAGCTGTTCATCTGGAGGTTGTTTAAATGCTGACGTGTGGTGTGCTGAAAGACAGCTTTCTTACTGCTTTAGCATTGTGCCAGCTGTATGAAAACTAAAAATCTACTGGGGTGAATGGGAACCTCGGGAAAAGTAGCTGATTGAAAAAAGCCTCAGAAACTGAAGGCCTCTGTGTAATATCAGAGCAGGGACGGCACGGATCGAGACAAGAAGAGTTCACCCAACCCACCATGTGCCTCAAAGCTTAATTTGGAAAGGGTGCTTGGGGAGCAGGGGTGATAAATCATTCATCTGTCGCTTCCTGATGGCTTCGCCAAGGCTGCCAGTGCTGGCGGTTACTAAGTGTGCGCATGTGACTTGCTAACTGAAAACCTATCCACGAGATGAGAGACCACGACTCCGGGAGGCTTTGGAAGGCCATCCCAAAGTGATGTGCTTCTGACATAGGCTAAATTGTAAGCCATGAGGAGTGAACAGGCCTGAGGCCCATGAATGCTTTAAGCTCTCGTGTCTATTCCCTTTCAGAAGAAAATAGAAAATTATCGCATGAAGTGGTCGCTAGGCACAAATGATTCTTCTTCAAACAGATCTCCACAGGTTTCCCCCTTGTAATTACTAAAATATACTACCTGATGTGTCACGAGGACGACAAGTAATTGACATTTAAGGCAATCTAATTTCCATAGCCCTCCCATGACTTTCACCAAGCAGATCGCCTTTGTCTTCCTTCTCTAGGAACGATTTCTTGCACGTGAACATGACAAGCAGCAGCATCGGCAAATGCCACAGACTGCAGAAGAAGAGCTTCCTGGAGCTGCTGCGGTCTGCATCCCTGTAGAACCGAAAGCCGAGGTAGGAGATGTAGAGGTTGATCGGGAGCGAAATGATGGGGAAAGTCCACGTGGTGATGTCGAGAACAGGAGCCACCGTCGAGAGTCCAATTAAGGCCAGGCAGTGACGCAGAGCCACCCGCCTGCACAGCCCTGGGTGGGTGACGGACATCATACAGTATCCTCCTCGGGAGTAATCTTCCCGCAGACCCCAGCTCAGGGCGTTGAAGTGAGGGAACTGCCAGGAATAGAGGATTCCTCCTAACAGTAACGCACCTGCAATGGGAGAGAGAGAAGGAAACATGCATTAGAGGGCCACTGCAAGAAGTGCTACATAAAGCCCTCAGCAGATTCGGGCTGTACTTGCAGAAGAGCAGTGCTACAAACCTGTTACACCGCTCTGTGCAGAGGACAAGGCGTGCTGCGTAAGACATAGGCATGCTCTGTTTTTAACGGCATTTACACAGGGTTGCGCACGGTGGTTCTTCTGTTTTTGGAGCACTTAATTTGAAAAACATGTCAACAAGTCACTTCCTCCTAACGAACCATCGCCGATGGGTTTCTGCACCAATTCAGTCTCTACCCGAGGGAAGACTGATGGAAACGAAGCAAAGTTGGGCAAGAGACCGTTCTCCTGGGAGCCTCTAGCTTCCAATCCTGGGTTCCTGAGCTGGTGCATCCAGAGTGTCACATTGACCAGAAACAGGGAGCCCTGCTCAATGACAGCAGAAAAGGAGGATAAGCTGCTTCCTCCTGAGAACTGGGAAAATACCAGCACCCTGGTAGCCTGCAGCATGGCTGAGCTTTCTGTTTGCCCATTGCCTGAAGGGAGGGACTTGCTCATGGCACGGGAGCGCCTCGACCACGGATCTTGGGCAGGCAGCAGAACTGGCAGAAGCTGCTAATGAGGTGACAGAAGATGGAGAGCTTTTTACTCCTTCAAACCAACTGTAGGAACTTCTAAGTAGTTTGATCAAGTAACTCTATTCAGACCAATTAGCTACTTTTACATTTAAAAAGGAGCTATGGAAGCACCACGTTTTTCACAGCTATCCTCAGGACACAGTACAGGGCTTATCGAGGCAGAAGCAGCTTATATGCTGATTTCAGTGAGCTTCAAGGAGGCCCTCAGACTAAACTCCCTTCGCTAATTTTGTCTGAAGACACAAAAAATCCCCCAAGGCTGTTGCACATTATGAACATTCCTGGATTTTCCTTTTGTTTCCCCAGCTCCCAAACACTCCGCTCCGGCATTAACGCTTTCTTTGCAGCGCCCTGCCTCCATGAGCTCATTCTCTATGGAAACTACTTCTCAGTCGGAGCCATGAGTCTATCATTTTCTTAATGACTTGATAGAAACAGAAACAGCAACACTTATCTGCACACAGGTTAATGTATTTAAATTCTTCCCCAACCGCTCACTTCTTCCCCAGCAACTGCTCGGGCTCTAACAAAGACCAAGTCACTGTCTCCTTTGAACTGCTTCGTGGTTCATGTCTTCTCTCCACCTGTCCTGGCTCTATGTTCCTTGAGGCTGTGCATGTTTAGTTCTTGCCTTAAACAGCACACCGTACACTGGTGTTGTCATGCAAATAATAATAATAATAATCTAAGTTTGCAAAAGAGCCTTTTTTTTGCCCTACCTTATCACCCAGTGAAGGAACAGCCCATTAGACTTAATGCGGGTTTGCAGTTGCTTTTAAGATCCAGCCGTGGTATAAAAGACCTGTCTCATCACTTTTTAAAATGAGTAACAAATACTCCATTAGGTGAGCACATGCCTCTGGAAGTTGGTTACATGAAGCATGGAGATAGACGCTCATATATTGGGCATGCAGCTTTCAGAACAACGTTGCCTGCTACAAATTACAGGTGATTTCCTGGACTACGGCCCAAAACGCTTGCAAATCCTGCCCTTCGATCCTACTAAAGGCAACTTTCAGGGTGTGGACGCTCAGCACCTTCTCTAAATTGGAACCTTTTAAGATGGTTGAAAATGGTGCACCCCAAAATTACCACTAATTTCAGAAAATTGGGGCAACAAAAGTAATTTTGGCCCTAACAAAATAGGATTTGATTCAGTTCTGCTGAAACCTAAGGAAGTAGCTCTACTGAAATAAACTGAAATAAAACTTAATCAAGGAGCAGTACTCCCTACACCAGCAGAAACAATGGGGAAAATGTTCTTGTCATATGTCATTCTTTAGCTTTTTCCTATTCCTGTAAAACATACTACCGGAGGCAAGATCCTGAATGTGATAATCCTAAGATAGGAATATTTTTCACGTTTCACATCCGAAGTGCTTTAGAGACATTAGCTTGTCATTTTTCAGAACTTAGGGAAAGGTAAGCTACAATCGTCCATCACCTGAGGAAGCTTAAGGAGATGGAGCCGGGGCCAGGATCCCAAGGCAGAGGCTGTCCCTGCTTCCCACGGCTACGGAGCAGCCAGCTTTTCATCTGGCATGTGCTGCGTCCCTGTGTTTCGGCTGTAATGCGGGCTTTGCTTATTCAATTGTTCAAACATTGTGTGAAGCCAAGCTCAAAACACACCCTAAACCTCAAACACACAAAAACCTTTAACAGTTCTCTAACTATAACACCATTTAAAAAAAAAAAAAAAAAAAAGTCATCTGGAGAAACTTTTAAACACAAACAGACCAACTAAACTACTTGAGGCTGGATTCCCATTTACAAAGCTCTGGTTTTTACATGCAAGCCTTTGGAATTTAATTACTTTGATTACATTACAACCATTGAGATAATTGATATTTTACAGAGAAGCTGAACAGTAAAACAATTTAATAGCCCATTATGAGGATTTTAACTGACCCGATTTTTTTGTTAGTTTCCCATGTGCCTTGGATATCCTGTAATTTCCTCTGCCCAGGCTGAGATTGTCAGGTTGTCAGAGATTTTTAAGTATCACGTAAGACTGAGGACTTGCAAAGCACAGCACACGGTACAGTACAATTCAGCATCAAATGAGCCCACAGTAGGAATCCTGTCAAGCCCAGAGCAGACACTGTAATACTCATTAATTACTAGATGAATGTTAACTATGTCATAATTAGGTCAGCAGTGTTTTTAAGCAATATTACAGCGAGACTAACTCTGGAGACTAACCTGGTTCAAAATAGTGCGGAGTCTACTCTGCTGCTTCTGTGCAGTTCCCAGCAGTTTGGGAACTCAGTTTAATCAATGCAGATCTCCTTTTTCTCTACGGAGTTTATAACTACGTGAAGACCAGACGAGGTCGTTCACAACTGTAACACGTGGGGCTGGCACAGAGTTGGCAAAAGCAAAGCCGGCCGTCGGAGCAGAGCCACCGCGCTTGCTTTGGCAGTGGGAGACAGCCAGCACCCAGGGACACCGCAGCCCCCGGGCTCCCTCGGCTCCTCCGCGGCACGTGGAAAACCTGAGCACAGGCAGGCCGATAGTAATTCATATTAGCTCTCTCAGCTTTTCTGCAAGTGTTCATGAATTGCAAGACCACAAGTACCTGGCTCGTGGATATCCCAAACTCTTTGGCCACGTTTTTAATAGCTGCAAGTTTAGCCCATTTATGACGACTTCCAAACTCTTCACTTCTCCAAGTGTGAGAACCTGGGACAGCTGTGAGCAGACACTTATAAATCCTGATAACTTGGCAGGCAAGTCCTGTTTGATTTTGGAAAAAAAATGAAGCCTATTTCGGCAAACAGGACCCAGGTCTCCAGTATTGTGTCACTCTTGTGTGCAAAATAGGTATAAAATGTCTTCTTGTCGAGTTCCTATTGTTTAATCACTTTGTACTAGCTTAAATCATCTCCAAAGTTACAGGCTTGCAGAGAACTAGGTAGGTCCTATAGCATCCACAGAGTTAAAGATGAATAACAGGTTTTACCATTCATCATGAATTTTAAGGTTAAGCTATTATTTCTTTTCTTAAATTCTTTTAGAAGTATTTAAATAGTAATATATCTTCTTTTTAATAAACAAGAACAAGCTGAGATTTTTATTTTATTTTAATATCTAAGATAAAGCCAAAATGTCAGCTGGCATTGAAGGTAGAAAATGGTTCTTTCTTTCTGTAAATATATTTTTATCTAGTGAAATACTGAAGCTTTATAAATTGCACTTTTCCTAAAACAAACAAGACACTAAATTCCACAGTCATTCAGAAACTGCTTGGCAAGACGTTTTAAGGTTCAATAAATTTGGGTAAGACTTGGAAATAATTGTGAGATGAGACTTCCAAAAGCAACTAGTGATTCTGGGCTTGCAAACCGCAGTAGCTGACAGTCTAATTTTCAGAATTACAAGAGCAAGAAGCATCCCTCTCTGAAGTTACGCTCTTCACGGTGTCAAGAAGGCCATGTGGTACCTCTAAACTTTGATTAAAATTTCACATTTTATTCCTTTCAAAGCAATTTATGATGACCTCATTTGCTGGATGGTCCAAATCTCATGCGAGGGAGCAACGTCAGTGCCTGAGCCTGTTGAGTCCTTGGCCTCTCTGGTGAGAAGAGCATCTAAGAGCAGGAAACTGGAAGATGGTTTTTAGGGTGTAAGCCCTTGCAGGGTGTGAACTCTGACCACTGGTTAACACACGGAGAGGAGAGCAGAGGAATCAGGTAGCAACAGCTTCTCGTCCTGCCCATCCTGGGCTTGCCCCGGGAGCAGTAACCGAGGATTGAAAAGCTCCAGACCCTAGTGCGAGTCCCCCAAACTTCTCATGTCCTGTAAAGGATACAGAGCCTGTTCAAGTCTATACATCATCTACTCAAGAAAGAGTGGGCACATTCAGCTGCTGAACTATCAGTGCCAACAGAAATCATGCCGGTAGCATCGTTCTGAGCAAACCGTTTCATGCACGTAAAGCAACCTGAGGTCTGCAAACCTATTTTCTTATCCACTGAAGGGCAGAAGTAATGTTTGGATCCTGCCTGACTGTCTCGTGCTGAGGATGCCACTCTCTTAAGCAGCGATTTGAAATATGCCTCTTTCATGCTGGCAATACCTTTCATCATCAAAGAGCTTTATACATTGTACAGTTGGCACAGGGAGCAGTAGCAATGATTTCACCCGCAGCTGAATTATTTCAGCTGTCTGCCTTAAACAAGGCACAACAGTTTGGGATGATCCAATTGAAATCCTCCAAAAAATTTCTGAAGGCAAGTTCTTCCAGGGCAGAAAAGGACTTGAGCTACAGGAGGGCACAGGCTGGAGCCCAGCGTGTGTTGGTGGGAGCACCAGCCTCTGGAGCAGAGCCAGCTGGAGTCCACCCAGGCCAGGCAGGCAGATGAACGCGGGCCTGTCTGCACAAGACGAGGCAAACACGTCCAAGGGTATCTCCAGAGACTGCTGTATCAATATCGTGTTCCTGAAAACACACTGCAGATGAACAACTTTTTCTTCTTATCCTTCTCATTGTTCTTTAGACAACACACAGTGCCTTCCCTCTACACAGTGTTCTGCAAACCTCTCATATCACTTTCATGCTCTAGACAGGACAAACACCTATTTACTTAATCGATAAAATAAAACAAATAAGGAAGGGGGAGCTGATCTGTAGAATCAATTCAAGAACGGACTCGCTCCTTCTGTCTTTGCTTTGGTGCTGCATATGTATGACTGGGAAGTGGCCAACCAGGCATTAAAATAAACATGGAACGGTTAAAATATCAGCTCCAAAACAGATGTTGAAATCTTACTGCATTTCCCAAAGCTGGTGTTTACTGCCTTGGCAACCTAAGAATGCTGTTTTGCTTAAAGCACAATTTTAGTAATTCTTCTGCCTTGAATAATGTGAAGGAATTTTAAAATTATTTCCAGACCTTGGTAGCTCCCTGACTTATTAGAGGAAAGCACCAGCCTTTTGTCTCTAGGAAACTGGTATGAGTTTGGCTGTTGTCAGGAGGGGAAGGCTTTGGTAGTCTAAGCTCAGCCTTTTAATGGATCGTAGTCAGGAAACAACCACACACCGTTTTACTTGATAGCACACAACTGGCTCTCCTACCTTAAAAGATGTTGAACAAATTACTCCTCTTTAATGCAGACAAGGTAGATTAGAGCTCAGAGACTTGACTTGGTCCAGCTGTATCCACCTGCTTGCAAGCAACCGAGCTGTCTCAGACCGCATTTTTCACCTTTTCTACAGGAAATTTAACATAACCCGTCCAAAACTCTTCACTGTGGTCCTGCATGATTTTTACAGGATGTTACACTCGCAAGAAACGTACTGGATACATCCCCAAAGCTTTTCTTTTCTTTCTTTTCTGTGCTCGTTCACAAGTTTAACACAGTAGTCTTCCCTGGAGATTTCTAACTATGCAGCCATTATGAGGGTAAAGAAAGATTTTGAAGTCTCGTCAAAGCCCTGTTGCCCATTGCAGATTCAATGTAATATTAAACACCCAAAGGATTACTTGGGGGAGTTGATACAAATATTCAGAGTGGTTTGGAGAGTCATGTCCATAACACAGGTGTAGTGTCCCGATACGTAAGGATTGGTTTATTAAGCTGGCGGTGGCATTTTCTCTGTGTGAAGGACAGTTGGAAGGTGCAATAATTACTGTCTTTCCTTCAGCTTGTTTCGGTGATGGAAAATGACTATTAGGGTAAATCAACTGGCCTCTGATTACAAGTGTTCGAGATACTGCCCTGACACAATCACTCCTGAGGAAAAATGTTGCCTACTATTTAATTTTTCCCATTGTCTTTGGAAGTAGAGAAGGGATTAGCTCTACAAAATTTACATCTTAATTTGTGATTATGAAGCCTTCTCAAACACAAAGACATTTGGGAGTTACCTACTCACGAACCTTAACAAACCGATGCAATTCCCCTCTATTTTACCCCTGCGGCATTTCCTATACTAGCACCACAGCAAGACAACAACCGGCACTTCTGCTTCCACTGGAAAACAAAAGCAGATGCTACTGCTTGTGTCGGATGCCGCGTGAGCGGCTAAGCAGCCTTGAGAAGGAAAAAAGGAAAAGTATCGCTTCTAAAGCTTTGCACAAGGTCTCTGGGCTGCAAACAATGGTCCCGGCTGTCAGTGCGGGCACGCACAGCCCCTCGTCCGGCCCTAATTGTGCGCCTTCAAGGTTACACAGTCATGTAAACGAAGGGCGAGGAGGAAAACACTGGAAAACTCAAAAGCTTCATGGTCATGGGTTTCAATAGCTGTTTCTTTTGAAGGATGGCACAAAAGGCTTGTGGAACAGGAGCGTCTCGGGGCTGCGATAGACTTCTCTGCTGCAGCACATAAAGGGAAAGGGATGTTGGCCATGTGTACGGCTTGTCTGCAGAACAAAAGGATGATCCTCGCTCGGTGTCCACCACGAATAGGAAATGAAGTTGGCAGTGGGGCTTTTCACCTCGAGGGAGTGTTCCTGGCCACTGCCTTTAACAGGAGGAAACCAGATGTCCTCAGGTACTCTCACCATGCAGAGAAAAGCTGTACGCATATGGATACACACAGGCATGCACATTTTTTGTATGACACACAACAGGTTATTACAGCCGAAAGCCTCACAGGGAAACACCTTTCATTATACAGGCAAGGCTGAGAAAAACAACAACGCCGTACATAATTTGTCTTAGCTAACCCCAGCAACAGATGCCATAGAAAAAGCGAGCCTGTTGGGTAAGATGAAAATACGGTCTTTGCACAGACCATTCGTTATGTGCAAATATGTTTAGGAAGTATTTGCCAAAGGACCAGACTCAGCAGAGGACTGCAAACCTGCAGAGCCACGCAGGGGCTCCTCATCAACCGCCTCTTCCAGGCTCCCTCCGGGGCTCCCACGTAGCCCGAGGGTGGGAGTTCCTCCTGCAGACCCCCTGTCGTGCTTCTCCTGCGGGTGTTGTGTCACGCACCCAGGACATCGGTGTTTCTCCTGCGGGTGTTGTGTCACAGACCTGGGGCACGGGGGCTGCTGCACAGCCCCATCTCCTCCCCGTGCCCCAACAGCCGTGCACAGGGCAGAGGACCGGGTAAGGGCACGTTGCCTGTGAATTAGTAGGGTCGGTCCCCCAGGTGCCCCAGCGGTGGAACTGCCATTTCTTTTGTCTCTTGTGAAGATGGAAAGGGGGAAAAAAAATAGCCCACTGGCTTTTGTCCTAAATTCAGACCAGCTGCTTACTAGTATTGTCCCTCTGCCTTGGTTTTTACCCCCACAAAGCACGCTCCTGGGCCCCCAGCTTCCAATTCTCATATGTCAGTGACATGAATATCTCTGCTTCCTCTGGAACAGACCGCAAATTCTGTCATCTTTCATCTGAGAAGCGAAACCCTGAAAAGCTGATTTTATTAGAGGTAGCTTATAGCTGGAGCCTCCTCTGCTCCTGCGGCAGGACAGTGGAGCTGCCCCACTCCTGCTCCCGAACCTGCTCGCACATCAAGGGGCTTTGAAAGCTCAAAGTGCTTAACTGGAAGGGACACAAAGATCTCCAAGCTTATTTTGCACGCAATTAAGCTGTTGCTTTGCTCTCCCTCCTCCTGGCAGACAAGTGCTACAGCAGGGAAGGTATGAGAGACTCCAGCCATCGACAGGTTGGGTGCAGCCCCCCCCCCCCCTCCTCTATTCTCTTTTTTTTGTTACTGAAACCATCCATCTGCCAAATGTCACTAGCTGATAAGAACTGCCCGTTTTTAAATCCCCATTTGTAAATAGATGTTGGCTGACATAATTAATGTCTACCATACAACACAATTTGAATTACAAAGTAAAGGCAATTTAAAAATCAGCCTCCACATGATTACAATTGATACTCAGTCTATAAATTCCACAGCCCCAGGAATTATTTAAATTTCTGAAAATGAATGAAAACCAGTGCAAGATGTCTTTCAGGAAAGCGAGACCAGAAGCGGAGCATCTGAGATAAACTAAATAGTCTCTTGAGATAAACATTCTTTGGTGCAGTAATACCTACGGCTCCAGGCCACCGTGGGTCTGTAATGGCTGCCATGCTGTCAGGGCTGTTATCTGCTATGCCACTGCCACCTACTCAGAATAAATCCCCTTAACTGATAAGCACATTATGTTGAGGACCCCTGCTTGTCACTTCCATCGAACTGGGTGGTTTATATGAACACTGTGGCACTGAATTGCTCTGCTCTAAGACACCGATACTGCTCGCCGGCTGGGGTCAAGCCTTCAGTGCCTAAGCACAGGAAGGTCAGCGGAAGAAGCGCAAAATGTATAAGGCAAAATACGGGCTATGGCACTTGGAAACGTTTACCTCAGATTCAGTTTTTCTGCTAACTGGAAATAACAAGTTTAAATGGACAACAAACATTTCTAACAAGCAAGCTGCAGCATTAGTCTGGGGAGAAAGACCAGCAAAACAAGAGCAATTTAAAGCATGTATACGTTGTGCCTCTCGCACACCAAAATAAATGGCTCTGTTACTTCCTAAAGATATCTGTACGCAGGCTCAACAGCAGCGCGGCACAGCCAGGAGCTCTCCTGCATGTGGATCCTGCGCAGGAGGAGGATCCAGCACAGACCAGGACACTGCCGAGCTTTGCCTCTTTTCCCTGCCTTTATGCTATTAAGGCTTTAAGTGAATTTCATTATTTTCCTGCTTGTCCTTCCTTTGTAAAATCAGGAGAAATAATTTGAGGGCGTCTAGATTTACTAGAAAAACAAATCTCTTTGGAAATAAATAGTACCACAAAGGAGCAATGAAATCTGCTTTCAAGGAAGCAAACGTGTTACTGCAAATCACAGGTTGGCAGTTAAGTTCTGCATAAATACACCAGATATGTGGTAGTGATATCCACGTGATAAATTACATTTATCACACACCTTTGACCATCTCACCTGCACTCGGCTCCCCCAGCGAGGAAATGTTAACATTCCCCATCTTTCATCAGTTTCAAACAGCTGCCATTAAAAAAAAAACACAAAAACCCCCAAACCCACAACAAAGAATTCCACATCTTCCCAGAGATAACCTTATCTTTCTCTTTTGAAATGTGAGGTTTTCCCTAAATTACGTTGGCAACAAAATCTAGGGTTGGGGGCAGGATGTTCAATCAGGCTTAAGAGCATACAATTAAAGTTACCTATCAGGGGCAGAAATAGAAGTAAGCATCACCGGGAATCACTATGAGATCTGCAAAAGATGTGTAGCATAAGAAATAAAAGCAAGTATTTGCATCCCTGGAAATAGAAGGGTCCCAGATTTTTATCTGCAAATATGCAGGATTTGTTTTTTGTGCGAGAAACTGTCAAGATATTAACCTTTGAATTTAAGTTACAAATAAAATGAAGTTATAAATAAACCAAAACACAAATTAAAACAAGGCTGCTCCAATCTGAGACACTTTGTTATCATCTCTGGAATCGGAAACTAGGAATCATCTCCAACTCTCTCAAATGACCAAGAGCATCTCGCAGCACTAGCTATGAACCACGCCAGCGGTGTTATTGAACTCCTGACATTACAGAAGAGTGCAGACATGGCTGTCCTAGGGTACCACACAGTACGGTGTTACACTTGGTTACCCCCCTCAAATGGTAATGAAAGGTCTACACTTAAATATTGTTCTCCCTACAACCAGCAACATGTACAACAATGTGGCTGCTGTGAGAAGATTACAAGGAGAGAAAATCCACAGGAAAATGTAAACTCAAAAAAACACCAGTTAAGTGGTGAGAACCTTCCTTCTCATTAGTTTTCTAACTCCTTTCCTTCACATTCCTCTTTGTTATTGAGTGGAATGATCTTTTTTTTTTTAAACGAGGTGCAAATGCATTTTCACACCTCTACCTAAAACTAGGTTACGTCTCCAAGCTAATTACACATTATTAATGAGTTCAACAACTGTGGGTAGGCTGGTCAGAGAAGGGATGCAGGTCTGCACGTCCCGTATGTATGCACGCGGATGCACGCTTGTCCTCCACATGGGTCTGATGCTGCCAGGTGCTGAACTCTCTTCTCGTTTGCAACAGTCCACTGTTTAACACTGAAAATCATAGTCTACAATGCAATCCTTTTCTTCTATTTCTCTGTTTCTTTTTAAAGCTGTTTGTGGGGTTTGGGGTTTTTTTGTTTGGTTTGGTTTTTTGGGTTTTTTTAACACTGAAATGCACTAAAATATGACATTCAGGTCACCGTTTTCAGGACTCCCCAGGTGCACTTCATTACAAAGCCCAGTGTCAGCTCAAGAACATTTCTGTCACTGTTAAACCAGCTGCCTGGCCTCGCTGACACAGGCTGGGAGGGGACGGCAGAAAGTTTTAGCTACCCAGAACAAACAATTCAACATCAGGTTACGCACCAGCGCAGATCATCGTGTTCTGGCAAAGTCTGCTCGGGTGGTTTCAAGTGATCATCTTCCACTGATGGCATCATTGCCAGAGATTATCCCCTCCACAGCAGAGCTGGCAGAGGGACACGTAACCACATTTCAGTTGCAAATTAGAGAGGAAGAGCTTACTTGGGACACCAGCGGTGCTCTCTGCTGCCTGCCCTGCCTGCCTGCCGAACAGGGACAGCTTAGCTCTTTGCGAAATAGGTCTCAAAGAGCAAGCTGTAATTTGACGAATTAAAGATAATGAAAATCAGTGCCAGATTACTTTAATGTGCTGGGCTTTAGCTGCAGCAGTTTAGCTGCCATTTTAAAACCAGGGGTGAAAATCGGAACTGTGACAGCCTCTACAGCACGGGCTTTTGGTGAGATGGAGCTCTTCACTCCAGCTCCTCCAGGCTGGACTTTGCAGGTGAAACACGGTCACACGAGAATCATCTTTTAGCATCAACTCTGCAAAGAGATGCTAAAACCAGTGCAGAAATCCCTAAACAACGTAAGATCCAAGATCTAGGCAACTGCAGCCAAAATGATACAGTCCTTAAAAATATGTATTTTGTGTTTTTAATTCATTCTCTTCTCTTTAGAAATACAGAGCTTCTAATGATGTCTGTTACGCACTCCTTAACATGAGACACTATACATACACATACATACCATTTATAGGTCTAAATATAAAAAAAAACTTTCAGAGAAGTAAATGTTTGTATAGAAGCAGTACACACATTTAAAAAAAAAAAACCACAAAACCTTTCATCCTAGCTCTGGATTAGATCCGTATCAGAACATGCATACACAAAGCCAATTCAGACTGACTTTTATAGGAAGTGCGTAGCATAAATGAAGAACGGCATGCACAAAGAAATGAAGACGTGCGTAGCATAAATGAAGAATGGATTTTGCACAGATCCTGATAATTTCTGGTTAAAAGCCTTGTTGTTGAAAGTATTATTCAAGCCTTAAATATGCCACACTGTGGGATGAGTGTGTGCTAAAACAATTCTTAATTGAACTTCATTAGTTTCTTCAGAATATAAGTATGTGGAGCCACTTTGATTCTTAAGTTTCCAGCTGGCAGGAAAAACAAGCCCTAATTGTGTCAGAGTTTAGCTGCTGAAGAGATCAGTGTTTTACGAGGGATGTAAAAATGGTTCACAGTTACTAAAATAGAAATCTTCGTTTGCTTTTCAAGGAGGGGGGGAAGGAACATTTATAACTTGGAGTTTAGAAATGGGCAATTAAGAAACACACCAATAAATTAGTCTTCCTAGGATATTTTCTGGCTTGTGGAAAGACAGTAATAAACACATCTGGGAATTTTCCAGCTGAGAGCTCCTGACTTGTAAGTTGGATCTTACTGGGTATGGTTTTAATCTTGAAATTACGTAACATTTTCTTCCATGTGAACTCCAAAGACACTATTTTCCTTCTGTACCTTTTTTTTTAAGATGGCCTAAACACATATTCAATAGGACACAGTCTTTTATCATTGTTTGCCCCTGAAATGCCCCCGTAAGGAGAATGATACCATCATGTCTACTCATTCAGTCCTTATGGTACCACGCTGTAACAGACTTTGGCATCGCAAACAGCAGAAGATATCTGCTTTCGAAGCAGTATCAGGTCAACAAGCATAAAGAACAAGGTTTCCTGCCTTTTGAGTAGGTCTTTTTAGCTATCCCGAAGGCAATGCTGACAACCGCTCGCCCAGACGCAAGGGTTTTATACTCACCAGCATCAAGACTACCAGTAGCTGCAGTCCAGCCCATGACGGGGGGAATGGCACCGACGACAGCTCCCACCCACGTGTTGGCAATGCTCATTCTCTTCATGGGTGTGTAGCAACACGTGTACAAGAAAATGTTGAAGGCTCCCAGGGCCCCGGTGAGAGGGTTTACTCCCAGCGTCAGCAGGGCGATTCCCGGGACTCCGCAGGAGGCAGCAAAACAGACGGCGAGCAGGGGGCTGCGGGGAGAGAGCAGGAGGCACACACTGAGCAAGAGTCTGTCTGAAAGAATGACTGCTGTCCCACTCCTTTTGCCTCCTCCCAAAAATTAAGATTGGATTTTTGCTATTTGTTTACTCGCCCAGCCCAAATTTTCCCATTTGAACCCCCATCCTAAGAAAAGCCTTTCTAAAAAGTTAAGACAATCTTGCTACATATTTGCAATGATAGGTGATTCCTGCTCTTGTGATCACTGTGTTCACCAAATAAATTCAACCTCTGCAGGTAAACAGCCCTTACGGAGAACTAGTGCTTCCAGCAGATCTTTCTCTTTCATTTTAATCTTAGTAAATTTTGACCTCTGGAAAAAGCACTCAGGGTTTAGAGTAAATGAGAATGGTTGTAGCTTGTCGCATTTTTAATTGATTGCAATTATCCAAGGGGTTCTTTGACTGAAATGCAACAGGGTTAGACACGAAATTAGGAAGCATTTACGAGAAAAAGAGTACATTCAATCATTTTGAAATTACATCAACAGGAATAAAGTATTTTTTGGCTTTACTGAAAAAAAGGCTGAATTTTCTACATTCCCATTTAGCTTATGCACTGTGCTAAGCAGGGGTAGCACACCAAAGCAATTCTGGCAACAGAATCAAAATTAAAACTTATTCTCTTCTAAGTATGACTGGAATTAACTGAAGTTATTTCAGGTTTGGCCAAAACCAGCAAACAACAAAGATGCAAATTATTTCTGTTGATTTGTAAGAGCTCGGGGAAGGTTGGAAATTCCTGTTAAAATCTGTAAGAAAGTGGCCGAAGCTATGTAAACTTCTGCTAATAAGTTCCACAATAAACATCCAAATACGATGAACAAGGATTTTTTGTTTGGCTACCACAACCACACTTCACAGGCAGCACCGTGATGCAACCCTAAGGAAGCTTTATTTGTGATCCCTTGCACCAGATCAACACGTTTGCTGCTGGTGGAGATCTCTTCACCCGTGCTTGTTCGAGGGGGTTTGGTATAATGGGAAGGAGAGAACTAAATGCCACTAAGAAATAATGTGGTGTGGTAAACCTCTGGAAGGGAGGAAAATGCCATTAACTGCGTTGCATTTAATAACCCATGTGGCTAAATACACACATCTAGTCACCCATATAAGAGCAGAAAATATGTGTGCTTGCAACAAATGTCTCCGCATGAAGTTTAGCTTTACACGTTTTGTCTACTTGAAAACTATGCAGCCTTTGTATTCTATGAGCACTCTGCCCTCTGGCCAAATCCTTAACCCTAAAATACGTGTTGCAAGCACTGCTCCAGCCCTCATAAGAAAAATTTGCTGGTGGGGATGAATTTTATAGGAGTTTTATCAGCAAAAAATCCTACCATGAAAATTTTGATTTTTAAGAACTTTGTTGGACCAATACGGTATGGAGATCGTAAATAATTGGAAGAACTAAAATGAGCAAATCTCATACTAATAGGATCTGCCTCCAATTTAAATTAAATTGACTAAGTCATTTTGTCCAGCTTTTCAAAACCATCAACAGATTTTTGGTTATGGAGCGTGCACAGAGCACATTTACGCTTCAGCATTACCAGTCTCGGTGTTACTAATGTATCAGGAATAGAGGCAGGGTACATCCTTGCCATCCATTGACAGTGAGATGTATAAAATTTGAGACTGTTTTCAGGAGCCGTACTGTGAAAGGAGCCATACGGTGCTGTGCCCTCTGGTTTTGCAGCTAGCGGTGCTCTTTTGCAGAAAGGCAGCAAAACACAATCTGTACCGTAAACTGTCTCAACGCCGACTACAAATGCCGTACTTCGTAGACGTTGCCCCTCTATAGTGAAAGCCTGACTGGGTTTGGTTAAACAAATCTATCTTGACTGATTCCTGAATAAAATACAGTCAGACAGTAAACACCAGATTTGCACAATACACACCCTCAAGGCGACAAAAGACCAGCGTGACCCTACAAGGCCGGGCGACCCTCGTTCACTCCCGCAGGGCTCACAGACATAAATGAGGACACAGTTTGACCTAATGCAACGAGCACTTTTCTCACTAATCAAGAGTGAAGACTCATCTACACGTCTCCAATACAAATGAACGCTACACACCACGAGCTGGTCACGGAGCGGCAGACACCAGCCCTTCATGCCTCTTATGGGAAGGGAAGGCGAAGGCTGGGAGCGCAAAGCCCTCCTCCATGGTTGAACCCAGCATCGCGTCTCTCCCACCTCGCTTCCCTGCAGCAGCGATAGCCCTGCGGTGCCAGCCCTGATACCAGCTGTGTGCTGCCTTCGCCTCCAACCGATGGATCGGAAAAGTACCTTTAAAAAATGAGGCTTTATCAAAAGGGAAGGGTGAAGTTATGTGGCTGAGACCTTCCAAAAAGTTGTTCTGTTCCTGGTGGATGAAAACACATTTTTGTTTCTCAGTTTCTTCCTTTTTGCCTCTTTAAAAGGAAGTTCCTGGAGGCAGTTTGATTAGTGTCTGTAATAGTTCTTCCTGACGATCTCAGGGGAGGGCATCAAGTCAATGTGGGCTGTTCTTCGTAAGCAGTTGAACTATATTACTTTTAGACATCCTGAAAGTATTGCATTTTCTACTTCTCTCCAGTGTTTCCTTAATCAAGGAACTGTAAAATTCTTCTAGAAGAGTAATTGTCCGACTTACAAGTGCCTGCCCCTAAAACTCCAACTGAGATCAGAAACTCAAACTGTGATCTGATGATTCAGCTTTGTTATTTCTGCCCCTTAAAATACTATTTGGCATTACAAAGACACTGCAATCAGAAACTAGGACCTTGCCTTCTTGGTGAGACATGAGGTAGAGGAGAATTCAACTCACTCTCACGTAAATATGTCACGTTTATAAGGTCTAAGAGAAGTATAAGCAACTCCTCATTGGGAAAGAGAGAATATTTGAGGAAAAAGTAGAGAGATTTCAGTCACTGGTGCAGTTCTTTCTGCTTCAGTGACTCCCAGGATTTTACGAAGAAAAGACTGACTCTAGGTTTAAATCACAGCAGTTTAAGGGGTATTCTGATTTCTACTAGTTTATGGTCTTCTAGGGACCATTACGCATTTCCATGCTCACGTTAGGTCTGTCAAAACTCAGGCATGTGGTGTGAGGCTCATTGATTTGATGCACGCTCCTTTGCCGGGCTCTCTGTACCTCACCGAGGGAGCGCAGGAGGTCAGGATCTCATTGTGGAGCAGGAGAAAGGCGGTGATGCTGAGTTGTCACGGGATTTGCCCCATCACCTATCGCCCACGCAGTTCCTCCCACTACAGCCTCGTGCCATCACGCAGTCCAGCGTGCATCACAGGAGCATCAGTCTTGGCTAACCCAACGCTGAGGAATTCTCACGTGGTGGTCAAAAGTGGCTGCGGGGTCTCTGCTGGTTTCCTTCATCTTTAAACCATCCCATGCAGTAAGTGCAGGCTGACAACAGATGCTGGTACATAAGCCTCATTTCACTTGGGCGTTCACTTATGCTAAGGGAATCACTCCCATGGGAAAAAAAGGCAATCTTCCATTGGAAAATTGGCCAAGGAGCTAGCTCAGAAAGCAAACATATTGAGTAAGAAACTAGGTTTTATGATGGATTCTTGGGAGGAGTTGGTTTCAGTTATTTGGCTGATTAAAATCAGACTTTGGAAAAATACTACAAGTGCCAAATGAGTTCTCTTCAAATTTCAACTCTAAAATACCCAGTATGTCACCACATAGGACACCTCCTAAAGGAAAACCAAAACCTGGTAGCTCTGCCTCGTTCCTCTTCTCTCCTTTATTGAGAATGCATATGTCGAAGTCTCCCTAATAATACTGCTAAAAGACATTCACATTCAACTAAAAGCCTTTGAGAGAACTACAGCTTGAATAGTGAATAATCAAACCTTTCCTGATCCAAAGAAAATGTGTTGACATTTCTCTCCCATAGAGTTCACCCAAGGCGGACCCTCCCCAGTCACACTCCACTGAGAGCATCCAAGAGGAGGAGGAGGGGCTGGGGGAGGAAAAGAGATGCAGGTTTCTCCTCATTCGACTCAAAGCTTTTGCTGACACAGAGGAGTCTGGAGAGATGCTGTCAGTCAGGCTGGAGAGGATTGCTCAAGGACAGCCCAGAGCTGCTGGGGGGGAACGGGGAGCAGGCAGGAGGAATCCCATGTGGGTGATATTCAGGCATCCCCTGCACACCCGACCACGAGGCATCCATGTGGACCCTCACTCATCGTATCGTTGACGGAGACTTTGGACAACGCAGCAGCCTATTTTAATTCATGTGCAACAGCGTAATCTCTGAATCTAGTTGCCGCTTACAGATGATCTAGTTATAGGTATATAATGATCTTACATGTGCATGAAATATATTTATTTAATAGGCTCCAGAGTCATGGATAATAGTACTTATTGACTCACAGCGTTACTGGGAAAAATTGAGAGGGGAAAACAAATTAAAGCTTTTGCCCATCTATAAAATTAATGTACTATTTTACCTATTTCACAGCAGCATTAGCAAGCTTAATGTCTATAAAGATCAATAGCGTCACTACTACATATGCTTTTCTATGCTGTCTTTGGCTCTTTGGCAAAACACTTTGTGAAGACGACTGTCAAAGTACAGTTCGAACTATAATTTAAAAAACAGTATTAAAAAGGGGGAAAAAGTTTAAAGAAAATTTTGTGTGGAAAAAACAATCGAGAAACTAGACAAAATTCCCTCTTAAAACCTATCAGAATTTAGAAATATGGAAAATTCCTGTATCAGCATCTAATGCTTCGACCTATCTCTGTGAATATATTGACACTCATATACAAATACAGACACAAAGCCCATATGAATCCTGACTAGGCGCATTCATGCAATCAGCAGTTGTATGCAATTCATGTTCAGATGTTATGTAAATACGTAAGAAACTTAATTTGTGACCTTGTGTTAATGGGAAACTGGGCACGCAAAACATATTTACATAAAAGCGTAAGCCTGAATGTAAGTGTCCATTTAAGACTGCCTGCATATTTTTCAGGTGAAGCGTAAGTGCTTATATTTGAAAATTAGATTCAAAGCCTAATACAAAAGGTAATAAAACAAATTCTGTCTTCTCCTTGTCTGTCAAAAACCTTTCATAGAAACATCACCCACTTCTAAAAGGGCAAGCTAAAAAAACCCCCAAAACAACAATGCCCTTTTGTTTTGCTGCAGCATGCACAGAATACCTTAATGGATTGAAACATTTAAATTCCCGGTTGATTATTTTGTATTAGATCTTATTATTATTGACAACTGTCCCTTGAGCCACAAGGCCAGGGATCAGTTCTGCCAAACGCAGGGTGATGATCTAAAATAAGCAGGACAGGGATGGTGAAGAATAAAGTGCAGAGGGCAATCGCTGTGCCAAAAGGCAGGCAGCCGTGCAGACGCAGGGCACAGCCCCGCTGCTCTGCTCCCGAGCACCTCCAGCCAGGCTGCACCTCCCTAAAACATGTCCTCTACATCCAGGCATGGGCTGGGGAGGGAGAAGGAAGGTGGGAAGAGAAGGAACTTTATTTAGAGTCATTGCCACATCCAAAGGAAGCCAAGATATGCATCCTCACTTTCCTCTGCATGGGATTTTAGTAACAGCAAATATTCTGCACAGACTATACCCTTTAATTAAACTGCAATTTTACTTATTTTTTGATGAGACAAAAACTGGTTTTGGTTTTTGGTGAGTTTTCTGTTTCGTTCCAGACACAGGTTCAGCAAGACCACCAACGCTTCCTCCCCTCACTCGTTTGCTGCTGCTGCCCACAGAAACGGTCCTAAATTATCCCTGACTTCAGCATCTTCCATGGTGGCAGGTAAACAGTGCCGAGACAATAAAGGTGAGATTGACAGCTCAGATTAATCTCAATATTGCTACTCTGGGCGCAAATTCCATCTGCATATAGTGTCAAAACAATTTGTCGTAATAAGAAGAGGAACAGCCTGAACCAACCTCATGCGCAGACGGGCTGAAAATAGCAGGAGCTCGGAAGAAGGTACTTGGCAGACAAAGAATACAAGTGTGATTCTCATCTCTGCAATTTCATTTCGCCATCACGGGCTGAGATATGAGTCCAGTGCATGAACACTGTTCCAAAGCCATAATTAAAATCAGATTTCGGGAGTACGCATCATAAGTTGCTTATTATTTCTGGAATCTGTAGGTACTAAAAATGTCCCCGGACTACTCGCCAGTACAAGGCTGCTGGAGGAAGCCTCCTCCTCTTCCTAATTTCTTCCAGGTCAGCAGTAAGTTACTAAGGCTTCTGAAACCACTTACAAACTCAGACAAAAGCATCAGCCTGAAGTTTTTACGTTTTTCCAACAGCAATGAGAGGTTACACAAATTGAAGTGCAAGTCACATCCCTTTGAAGGTTTCTATGGCCGCAAAAGCCCATGGTCATTTCAAGAGGAGAGGATGTCCATGGAGATCCCCAGCACAAATGCACCTAACTTCGTGCAGAAAACCATAATTCTCCCCAGCTGCTGATTTACAGTTTTGCTCATCTCCTGGCATCTTCTCAATTGCTGCGGCCAGGCAACACTAAGAGTTGCCGAAAACCAGTCCCAGGGTAGGAGCTGAGCCTGCGATCACCATGACTGTCATATGGCACTGAGCAATGACTTGGTCACCTCCCTCAGCCGGAGGAGTATCAGCCAAGGGACTTTTTTAAACTTTATTTTTTTTAAAGATCAGCACCCAAGAACTGCTGAACCCTCCTCAGCAGCTTTTAGAGATCCACCAAGAAAATTAGGGAAGGCCATCAACTCCAGGAGTTACACCAGGCAATCCCATCCCACTTGGAAGAGACACAGGGAGCTGAGGACGTTACGCACTGCAGCAACATATGACTATATAGAAGCCTTCCTGCTCCTATGACTTAGGTAACGGGGAAGAAAGCCCATCTCCTTCAAGCACACATCTGGATTGCATTTGCGTAATTTCCAGCTCTGCTTCCCCAGATGGACAGATGCCTGAAACCGGCAGTGGGGTCGTCTGCTGGCGCAAGTGCCGTCGAGTCAGCTGACTGCGAAAAACGAGCCAGAAGGCTGTAAAAGGCACATTTTGCCCTGAACAGCAACGGTAGCTTCCCTGAAATTCTTTTTGATGGGAGGTTAAAAAAACCACTCATACAGCTTCTAAGCTCCAAGTAAGGCACAGGGCATTCAAAACCAATCAGTAATCATGGCAGACAACTGAATGATGGCAATCTACCAACAGTGAAATTAAATTTTAACTTTCCACACAAATCCTTTCAGGCTGTGTATTTATATATTTAGTAATAAAAACCATATTCATGACCATTGTTAGCTGTAAAAGTTCTACAGTAATAACAACAACACTAATGGAAACTGAAACTGGAACAACATTGCCTGGCTCAGTAGCTTCGTCGCTGATGACTTTTCTGCAATGATTCTAATATTTTTGCAACAGACATTAGATTAAACTCCAGAGGACTCCTACAGACACACTGGGGATGTACCTGATAGAAAAAACATCCACGCTCAGATTTGAGATTTTAAATCGAAGTGGTTACATGATGATCCATTATGACCCCTAATTAGTATAGTTTTGAGGCAGCATATCTTTTCTTTAAGTACTCAAAGCATGACTGACAAAATATTTTTATATTCAACTACAACTTTCAATTACAGATTGGATTAGTATCGAGAGATATTTCTTTCCAAAAATAGCTTTAACATTGGCAGAATGGACATATTGCTAGACCCCTTTATGTCTTTCATGTAGATCTGATTCAGCATCAGTCAGAAGCTTTAGGAAACACAAGCAATCTGCGCTCTCACTTTTGATATCATCTTCCACAGGTACATTGTGACTGAACATTCTGAAAACCCCAAGAACCTGCTGACTGAGGCTTAATCTTGCAAAGTACCAGAATGATATTAAACTGAACAATATCTATCAATGAGCTAAAATGGTACTATTTTAAGGGGAAAAAAGTAGAGAAAGATCTTAATAGATATTCATTTATTCTCTCTCAGTCATGCAAGAAAGTTCATGGCTCACGACAAGGGATGAAGGATGATGTATTTTAAAACTAAAATGTGAAACTAAATTACACTTTTAATTTGGAATTCAATTTTTCCCCATCAACTCCAAATATCAGAATACACGCTTGTGTATCATTTACCACTGAAGACTGACAAGACGTCCTTTAGGAGGTAGAAACAAATGGGGAGCTTTGTCAAGTCTTTTTTTTTTTTCTTAATGAATTATTTAACTTCATCTTCACAGGTTAAGAAGTAGTATCTACATTCTGTCAGTGTCTCGTATCTCATCCCCAAAAACGTGTCGCTGTGGCAGATCAGGCTCTACATGCACTCCAAGAATTGAATTTTATATCAAGTCCCCTTTAACTGGGTATAACACTACCACAATTTTTAAGATTGCCAGGACACACTTGTTGCAATTCTGCATGCTTATGTTTTTGTAACTGGCGTTTTGTGATTAGGTTTCTGCTAATAACTATGACAAAGATGTTGATAATCTCAGATTGGACAGTACTTTTCCCCAAATGTAAAAAAAATGGTGTGGAAAATAGTGGAAAAGTTCTAAAACCAACCTGTAACACAAAATCTGAGCTGAGAAGGAACTCTGTGTTAAGAGGAGGTATGAAACTTGTAGGTGCTCCCAAAAAGCCTGATGAGCTGGGTTAATGGGTAGCATTTAGCACACTTAAATCCGGAGTTCAACACCATAGCATTGTGTCTCCAGATGAAGAGTTTACAGAGCTGAACCACAAATAAACCTCTTTAAAATGCAAATCTCTGTGAAAGGAATCACCCCTAATACCTCTCCTTTGTCCACAGGGCTCAGCCAGGCCCATCAGCACCAAGCTGGATGTGGTTTTGAATGACATCTGAACCGGCAGCAGGGAAACCAGGCAGGATTCAGTGAGTGATGTCTAACTCTCCCAAGGAATGTCATACAGTGAGAACTTGGCATATATGGAGCTCAGCGATGGATAAACACATATAGCTGACTGGGTCTCGTCATGGAGTTGCCTTCTTGAGTTTTGGCACTAAACTGCCAACCCAGCTCTGGCTCTGCTATCTAATATACTTGTTCAGAAGTGTACTTAGTATAAATAAATACAGACTGGGATAAAATATCCCGTGTCTGTGTCAATTCATTTCTCTCACAATGAAGAAACAACCCATGCATGGAGCCCAAGCTGCCCTGTCATGGCTGTGTATCGCTATTGTATAAAAGCATAATCAACACTGTATGTTAACCAAATTGGAAGCAATTAGTTCCCCTCGCTCCTCAGGAATCCGAGCTGCAGATGTTCTGTCTCCCCTGCCAGAGCAAGGGACTTTAAAACTATCATAAACAAACACGGCTAATTTAAAAGAATCATTTCATCTTGAAAGGGACACATCTCTCTTTTTTATGCTTGCATAAATCAAAATCGGCTCGATCGATTTTGCTGAAAGTTTCCACAAAGATGCAACGCGTATGCTAAGACGAGACAAGAGGGATTTCACCCCAACTGAAAAAACAGAAATCAGGAGTCCCACCCTCAGCACGGAGCTTTCTCCTAAACAAATCCTGCTCTCATTTTTACCAGTCCAACTCCACGCAAATGATGCCAGGATCTGGTCTTTCACTGTTCATGGGTTCACGAGTCTGCCTGGAGGACTGAGACCAAAGCAACCACAGGTTTGGGATGAGATAGCTCAGCAAACCCTGGGGAGACTTGCAGTTCACAAATAACACATTCAGACAGAAATAAAACTTTTTGTTGTCCTTTGTTATTAAGCAGAAGCTCCAATTGGGCCTCGTCACTTCACTTGACGTAAAAAATTAAAAATGAAAAGGAGCCACACTTATAAAATGTTTATGCTCTTATTACACTTGCTATACACACCAGAATGCTAATCATAACAACCCTAAGCAACCCTGCAGAGCGTTAGCACGCTCCTTGTTATATGGCTTTGTTAGGCAGGAGTGAAAGGGTGAATAATAATATTCACAGCTTCCCTGCAGTCATGAAAATGTAAATATTTTTTTAAAGTGCTTACAAGACAAACCTACAGTAAATTTGAAAAATGTCCCCCATAATATTTAAACTAAATCCTCCTCTTTAACCTAACAAACCTAACCTTACAACACGGCAGTTAAGTGATCCATTCATTTTATTTCAAAATCTCAGTTCTCTCTTTGTTTAAGAACCAGAGACTAGCTGACAAACAGGATGGATAATATGGTCTCTCCAGAAACATTTTTCTGTGATTTAGAGTGATTAAATCTAACATGCGCTTCTGCTGAGCCCTCAGCCAACGTTTGGAAAGCAGTGGGTAAAGAAGTCTCAGGCCAGTTCTCAATCGCATTAAGATGGAGAAAACTGAAGTTCTAGGGTATTTATCAACCTGTTCTTCAAAAAAAAGAGAAAAGAGAGTCCAGCCGTTCTCGGTACAGGATCACTGACTCTAAATACAATCACAGGAGCAACGAAAATGAAGGAAGTAAGTTATTCACTACAGCCATAGACAGCAGGACAAGAAGCAATGGTCTGCAGTGGAAGGAGGATCAGGCTCTAGACAGTGACCCTTACGTGGAAGACCAATCGAGCAGACGAGCCTGTCAAATTGCAATTTAAGTCGGATCCTTCCTGCCTATCTGCAGATTCCTCTGCAACGTTGCAAGCGTGCATTTGATATTCATATCATTTTAACACTCTATAGCATGCTCTTAAGTAGTTGCTATGTTTCACCTGAGAGGTGAAGAGGATGAGGATGGTTGTATTTTGTGATTTCGGCATTATTATTTTGGTAGTTTATCTACAGTCAGCATCTGGAGTTATATTTTACAAATGTCTGGTGGGAAAAAAAACCAAAAAAACCCTTCATATACCCTCAAAGTGCATGAAAACAACGTAATTATTGTCACACACAGGCAGCAATATGAGTCACTGTGGCTCACACTCCTTTACAGCATGATTTATAATATAATACTCCTTGTGATTCTATGTCCCTAGCAAAAAAAGTTAAATAAAACATATCAAAGAGGTTCTCCACATATCTCAACCTCAGGAATGCAGCTTTTCTAGTCATAAAGACTGGAGAGCAAGCATCTGTGTTAGCACAGCTAACTAAAGTGTAAGAAAAACCTCTTTTATATCTGACTTGCGAAGTTGATAACATGTAAGTTATAACTTGTATAACACATGATAAACTCTGTCCTTCACAGAAAGAAATGCACTTCTAACATGACTTACTGTAAACAGATCTCAGAGTATAGCAGCTTCTAATCAGAGGCAGCTCCGTAATGGACTTGCTGAGCGGTGACATTTCCTACAACACTTGGCACACGTTGAATAACGATGCTGTTGTGGTTAAACCAGATAAGGTTCAATATCAATACAGGGAACAAAGTGTGGGGATTTTCACTGCATTAAGCCAAAATTTACAAACATGAACCTGAAATGTTTGACAGACATGGGAAGAAGAGCCACCAGGAGAACACTGCCTTAAGTTGGGGAAGGGATCTTGGGCTTTGAGCTTTAATTTTGCTTGTTTGTGCAGTGTAAGGGGGGAAACTCACTTTAACATCACCTTTGAAGAAAATGACTCATCACTAGTCAGTTAAAAAAGGAAAGTGTCAATGGTTACAACTAATGTCCAAGAGGCCCGTTCATATCGGACACAAAGATGGAAGGATTAGCGTACAATAGCTTGGTTCCCTCCAGCTCACGGGGCTCTACCCCCTGGCGAGGAGCTGACATGAGAGGATAAGACAACTCCATTAGGAGCCCGTATCACTTCTCCGCAGCGTTCCCCACAAGCAGATGGAGCAGCTATTTAGCCAAATGCACCGTGACTCCTGGTTTATACATGAGCATCTGCAATGTTTCTAACGTGGGGCGATGTACAATGTACTCTGATTTATCAACTGTCCCACGTGCAATTAAAGATTCGGATAAATAATTTGGCGGTAAAGGCCCCTCAGCTGAACTGAAAAGCAGCAAGGCGTGAGGGGTCAAGTGTTTCCGCAGGATTTATATTTACCAAACAGAGCTGCCTGCAAAGGAATGTCTCCGTTGAGCTGCGGCAGAATTAGGTCCGGGCAGGAGGAGTGAGCTGAAGGAGCTAGCTGGATAGCTAGCAATGTCTTTGTTTCAACTGAAACGAATGTGAATGTAATGTTAGAGTTATTAAAACAACCCTCTTTATTGCCCTACGAAACAAAATATATATGTAGTTAGAGCTATATAATTTCCTGCTAATACACATTTTGATCTGAGGATAATGTGCAGTATCACCATTTTTCTGTGCATTCTACAAAAGGACTCTAATACCTTAGAACCATTTAATCAACATCCTATGCAGGCAGTGAATAGATAATTGAAATATAAGTACTGTCATCCATATCCCCTTTGGGAAAGTGACACAGTAAGCATTATATCATTCCATTAGTCCATCCTTTGATGTGGGTTTTATTCTCATTAAACTATGTTTTAGCCTCAAGGTTTCTTCCCCCCCCACCTCTCCATGACGTGGCCATGCCAGAAAAAAAATAAAAAATACCCCGCTGTTCAAAAGGCAAGAACTACATTTTTACAAGCAATTGTACATGTCAAAAATATAAAGCTGCCTTTTTAATTTCTTGTTTACCAAATACAGTCAATGACAGCTTCTGGAAAACACAGGGTGGAAAAAAAAAGGAAGCCAGGAGGGTGGTGGTGGGGAAGGAATGCATTTACTTGTTTTCAAATAATAAAGCCTGAATACAAGCAGGATAAAAAAATGCTTGAAAGGGCTGCCGTGGTGGTGTCTGCTTTGAATTGTGCCCTGTTTAAACAAGAGGAAAGCCTCCCACTGAAAAAAGAAACATTTTTATCATTCAAAAAGATCTCAGGGCAGTCCCTTTAAAATGAGGTATTTTCTAAACAAAATATTGGAATGTTTCCCTGCAGGGAGCGAGCATCTGATCTCTTAAAAATGATTATTCTTGAAGAACTGTAGATTTATGGAGTTTTTGTTTTATTTGTTTTAACTTAAGTAGAATGAAACCTGTCTGAAATGACCACCCAAGGGAGCAGACCAGTCAGCTAAGCAGAGGCTGATCTTTAAATGGGAACCAAAGTTGTACTGAAACCCTTGGGGAGGTTTTAAACGGCTGGCTTAAAACAGGGCTGGCTAAACGCTTAATGCAGGTTTCAGCATAAGCCGAGGACATGGATTTCCTCTCACTTACATCAGTGTAGCTCCACTAACATCAGTAGAAACGTTCCTGATTTCCATTAGTGTTAGCAAGCAAAGAATCAAGCTAATTACACTGAGTTATCAACAGTGATTACAGGAGGATTTTTTTTTTGAAAATGCACACACATTTTTTCAGCATGGATTGGTTCTGTTACACTTGTAATATGTAAAAATATGTATATGTAAAAATGCTTTACATAGAACTAGTCTTGAGTCGCAATGTGCTTTTGAATAAATAGGGAAAGTTTGACATGTTGCAATTTTCTATCAGTTTATAAATGTCCAACTTACATATTTGCAATTATAACTACAATTCATAAATATAAGCCATCAGTGAGAAATATTACTAGCTTAGGAGCTCCTTTTGGTCTGATTCTTCAAGAGTTTGGCTTATAGTTTAAACTGACCAAAGTCAACACTCCACTCAGAAATGTCAACAAGTAGGAAAAGCGTTACTGTCTCCATTAATTGCAATAACCAGCAACCGTGGCCATAAGAAGCGGGAAGCTTATACACAGAACACAGCTCCTTGTGCATTGCTAAGCGAGGAGCTTAATGGGATTCTAGGAAAAAATATTCGCCAAACAACATGAAGATTTATTTCTTTTGAAGCATCCAAGGCATCATCTGTGTTGTGCCTTCTTCTGCCAAGTTAATAGACTTAAACTTCTTAAATGCGCAAGGAAAAGCAAGCTTGAGAGTGCAAATATTCTGCCTAAGGAGAATATAATTAAATTCCATAGCATATTATTCTTATATTGAAGGTTTTTGAGACAAGACTGGATAAAGCCTGGAGCAACCAGGGCTGACCTCAGAGCTGACCCTGCTGTGAGCAGGAGATTGGTCTACAGCTCTCCCGAGGTCCCTTCCAGCCTGAACCATCCTCTGACGCTGCCTGTACAACGCTGCACGGCCGGGCGACGTGAAACCTGGAGGTAAGCAAGGGAGAAATCCCAGCCCCACTCCCAGGCAGACGCTGCAGCCACTGCTAAGACCAAAGCCAAAGGGCTTGGTACAGAGAACAGTTGCAAGTTGCAAAATACTGCAGGAGCAGAACTGACACGTGTCTACGTGGTCGCGAATTAGTTATTTAGAACACGCTGTTTGATGACTTGTTTTTTTTTTAAGATGAAAAACTATTCTGAGTGCTTAGCACAGCAGATCCAGCAGTACTGTAAGTTCATAAAACAGCTGCTTTTTAACAAGAGTGTGTGCAGTTCTGTGTAGAAGGGCAATCAAAACCGTCACTTTGTACAAGATAATGGAGCAGGACACTTGTCATCCTCGAGGCTCAGCTCACTCAGCTACTGCAGCTAATACTAGAGATTTATTTAAATTAATCTGCAGGAAAATTAAATCCATTACCTTAAAAAGCAAGGGAATAAATCATACCCAACAGGAAACCAGGAAAAGCTGCTGCCATTTCAGTCGAATCTAAGGTTGTCTGAGCACATGACATTTTTCTTTGTCAATGACATAAAAACAATTCATAGCAGGAAAAATGGTATCAGCTGTTGTTATAATGCAAAATGTAAATACGCTCAACGAGTTTAACACCGCAGCTGAAGTATGAAGAACATCTCAAGCTGTTTGTATTTCCAAACAAGACTTGAGGGGTCAGAGGAGGGAGGAGGACATGTGGGCAGGCTGGAATGATGGATGGTGTTTAGTGGCATGCTGTGTTTGGGTCTACTCTTGTTATTTTTGCAACAGGATGTCTCTGATTACTCTCTGAATAGAGAATAAGGACGGTTACGTCTCATTGCTCAAAGGGAACATTTTTTTCAGAGCCTTACAAATTAAATAGGACATTGTAAAGCAAGCAGTCAATGAACTATCAGGTGCTGTTTGTCACAAATCTAGCAACAGTGTCAGAAGATTCCCTGGGGGCATCAGCGGTGGGTTTGGGGCTAGCAAATAAGGTATATGTACTCTTGTCCCTATGTACAGCAAACCCCAGCTCTGCAGAGTCCTTCTGTGTCATTGCCTGGACAGTTCGGTCCAGGCCAAATGATATAAAATATATATAGCAGGGGCACACTGAGCCTCTAAATAACTATTTCAGCCATAAAGTTGATGCAATATGGAGAGGACTTCACAAAGGATGGAGGACAATGGCTTTTCCAAATCCCATCCTTCCAGAGATCTTTGCAGAACTGGCTCCTGGCTCACAGGGTGCTGCCTGGAGCGATGGTCAGGCCAAAGCTGCCTAACTTAAACACTGCTTGAGTGTCACCAGCAAGATAATGACACTGTCCCCAGCCAGACCTCAGAGGCCACGACATTCACACTCCACAGTGCAGCCCTGGCCATAGAGCATTTCTTTGAAAGCTACTGAGGTTCCTCACTGATGCCAAAGGAAACTGCAAGTCCTTGGCAACTTGTAGAAAAGGCTGAGACGTGGGGACTTGGGAACGACATGAACGTGTATGCAGGGAAATGAACGCATGCAAGTGTTGCCAAGATGGGGGGTTGTGTTGTTTTCTCAAAGTGAAGGCTTCAGGCAGAAAGGAAGGGGAGAAATGTTGGAAGCAAGGTCAGTTAGAACTGACAGCTGATCTTAAACCTAAACAAACTTGGGGCTGAAGCTGCAAATGGGGCCCACAAAGTGAAACCCATAGGAATAATTTCTCTACAACAGCGTAACATTTCCTAATCAGCCAGCTCCATGAATTAGCTTATCTAAAATAGAGATGCCAGCTCATCCAGGGACTGGATGACTCAGTAACACCAAGAACCTCTCACTGGGGGTTACCAGTTTGAGTCTGGCCCAAGCTCAAAGCGTCTAAGAATTGTGTTTGTGATGCCACAACCTCTATAAAAAATGTCACTGGTCTCAGTGCAGTTTCTCAGTGGGCAGAAGTTCGCATCAAAGGCCCCATCGAAAGCCTTTCCAAGGAGGTGCAGTGAGTCAACACAATGGAGAGTCAACAACCTTCTCACTCTTCAAAAGGGATCTCAAGCTCAACACTGGACCATACAAAAACTGCTACCCATACTGACCAGTTCTGTAACAAGGACTATGCAAAATAAATAAAAAGGAAGGAAAGAAAGAAAAAAAGAAGGGAAATCACAATATATTTACAAACAGTGCAAATGAAGACGGATCGTAAAATGATGCCTCGTTTGCACTGGATATCACAGATGTTGTAACACAGCAGAATTAAAAAAGCAGCAAACATTTCATGACATGAAGCAGCTAAAGAGAAGAAAATGTCAAAACTCAAGTGTCAGACAAATTTTGGGCAAGAACTCTGTACATACCCCAGGCTCTCTGGATTCCTTCCCAGAGCCAAGACACCAGTCTCTTACATAAAATTTATCCATCTCTGTCTCGTCTGTTTTTTACTAGTTTTAGCATAACCATTTAAGGGTTTTATTTAATCAGCCAGGAAGGAAAGAGTTCAAGGAACACCAGGGAATATGTGGCAAAATATAACAAGGTTAGATCACTTGCACTGGATTATTCTCCTCTGGCACACCGCAGAAGAAATAACCCCAGTCAAGGTCTGCATGTTCAGCGGTCTACAGGGAACGAGACCGGCATTATTCAAGGTAAGTGACACTTTAAAGAACTTTAAATTAGCTGTTGACAGTCAGGTAGATAGATTGATGAGTGATTACACGAAGTCCCCAACATTACCATTTTGTGGTGAAAGCAAATATGAAGGGGGGGGAAGTAAGAAAATCCATTAAATATGGTTTTGCCAATCTGTGGTGCATTCAGATGACAGTGAAGTTCGTTTAAGGACACTGGAAACTTATAAAACAAATTGCCTTCTCTGAATCAAAAGTTGACAGAAAGTTTCCTAGCTATATTTTTGACTCCAGAAACACTGCAAGCCATGCTAGTAGGCCATGATAAAAAAAAAAATTAAAAAAAATCCCCCCATCATCTTTCTTCCTAACAAGTGTTCCTTCTTCCAGGGCTAAAGGACCACGTGCAAGTGGAGCAGAAGTGCAGCTCCCCTGAACTGCACAATTAAGGCTGACTTACTGTATGTACAACAGATGCCGTCACTGCAGTGGTCCCTAAAATATGTTTTTAAATAAAATTAACTCAACTCAGGAATCTGTAATTAGCACCATCTTCGAGAACAAATCGGAACAAGTTTATTGAAGCGCTCTAACTATTTACAATGATAGTGAATTTACCCCCGAGGTTCGCTTTATTATTTTGTCTCAATTTTCTTGTAATTTCATCCATCACATTTTTTTCAGTCCTCCAAAGGTGATGGATAAAACACAGAAATAAATAGGACCAACTGTTCGCAGAAGCCTAAGGGAAAACATAATTTTGTTATAAATAATCCTTGGCACAAATCATGGAAATGCAATACTAAAATTGTTTGTTGAATCATTTATGAATTGGGCCTTCAGTTTTAGTTTGCAAGTAAGTTAGAGTTTTTTGTTGATGTTCTTTTTCACTTTGCTTTTTTAGCTGGAAAACAGCCTTTGAGAAACTGAACCGATATATAATCCAGAAAACAGGCTGCATGAAGGATTTTTTTTTTTTTTTTAAGGGAATTCCTATGCTAATACAGGGCTTTTTTGGGGGAGAGGGAGGGCGGAAGGGATTTACTTATGGATGATGATAAACTAAATTATGACAAATTTTTACTTTATTTTCATAAGATGCCACCATTGTGAGTTTTCACCCCAGCTTTATGCTAAACATGTAGAAAAGGCAAAGATAACATGGTGCCTTACAAAACCACTAAAAAAAATGAGTTGCAGATACCTCTGCTGGGAGATTAAAATGAATGTTCATGATCTAACAGATAAATGTGACTACTAAAAACAATATACGCTTTTCTGTTTGTTCTCAGATGTGAAATTTTGAAGATTTGTTGTTACAAACTAATGCAAAAGTTCAGCAGAACAGAACTGCATGCTACCACGCTGTGCCTGGAGTTGTCACACATGCAGAAATACACACCACGAGTGGAAATTCTGCTGTCTTGAGAAATTCAGTATGTTAGAGGACAGCTGATTACCCAAACTCCTCACATGAAAGTTATAAACATGAAGAAATATCGAAGAACAGAGAGGGGCATTTTCTTCTTAAGTCTTTTGTCTGACATTGCTATTTTTCGTCACGTGAAGAGAGAGAGAAGCTTGGAGATAGATAAAAGCAACGTGAAGACTCATTTCTCATTAGCCGGAGCAGGTGTGCATAGCCTTACCTGATCTGTCCTCGCACCAGTGGCCTGTTTTTTGTCCTGTTCATATTTGAGTCAAATGGAACCTCAAAGAACTGTAATAAAAAAAAAAAAAAAAAAAGGAAGAATCAAAATGAAAGGATGCTGGAAAGCATGCCACGCGTGGAATGTACTGTTTGCATCTGCAGGTGCTTTAATCTCTGTTTTTGAAGGTTCAGAAATACAACGAAAATGGCAAACTCCTTTTACGGAGCTTTGATAGTCTGCATTAATGCTTTTGGCATCCCCTTAGAAAGAAAATCACCTGGAGGACAAAAATAGTTTGCGCAAGTCCCCAGAAGTTAATCATTTGAAGTAGAGTTTGAGTCCAAGTTCTGTTTTCGACAGGTTTGACACGTATGCAGTTATATATACACATACATACAGCCCTGCCCCCAGTTTTATATTAATACAAACAGCCCTTGCAAATGTTGTGCTTCTGGTATTTAAAAGACAAACACTAAATTTTTTTCAAGATCATCTAACTTCTGAGAACCTATAACCCACCCCAAAATCAATCAACTCTTGTAAAATGCTACTGAAACTGCACTGAGCGTCTAGTTCTAGCAGCAGGGAATGAATGCACCATATGGTGTTATTTAATGTCACAACCCAATTTGACTTTAAACACTGCCTATGGGAAAATTCAGGCAGCACTGTCTTCACGCTAGGAATTCCTGCAGGCTTTTGTATGATCCGTTTTATAAAGAATGTTACTGGAAAAGCTGAATGCACTTTGCCATGCAGCAAACTGTAAAGCCATTTAGTTTTACGTGTGCAAAATAATAATAAAAATAAGAAGCATATATTTACTTATAGAAAGAGTAGGATGTATTTAGAGAAAGAATATTTTCTACTGACGTTATGTCTGAGGTTTTGGGGTAGGATCCCAATTATGGTGAATATGTAGGAAAAGTACCATAACAAATCATAATTTCAAACAATCAGACTGACAGTAAGCTCAGTATAGTCAAACTGCAGACAGATTTAAGGTGACTATATGACAAACGACTACATCATAAAATCTATGTTATTCCAGCAAGCTGATGTAACCTTTTACACAACAAAAGACAAAATTAACAAACATCTTCATTTTGACAGTGCCACGTTACTGGTCTTGCTACTTAATGGGGCTGCATTCCCAGGGGAATGCCAGCGGACAGGGACATTGGGAGCAGCAGGGACCCCATCAGAGCCCTACAGGTGCACATCACGGGAAAGACGCTTCATTTACAGGCACACAGAGATTACAGGAACCACCTTTCCCATCTATTACTTTGAAGTAATGACTATATAACAATTTGGGAGCCTCTGCTGTTGCTCCTACGTATTGCAAGCGTGGTAGGGATCGGATACCCATGGATCATCCTGCCTAACATGGCCCACAATATTCTCCATTCATGGTGATGTTTTTAACCTCAGGTTGAATCATCTTCCTGACGGATTTAACCATTCCCAGGAATAAGGTTGTAAGAAAGTCCTGCACGTGTACTAGTGAGAGTGAGTGCGTGCACGTGCTCAAGCCCACATGCTAAAGTTACCCTGCTCAAACAAGACTTGCTAACAGAATGCTCTAAAGCCAAGAAATTTGGCAGCAGGCATCATCTTCATGTTTTGTCATGTTTGTGAAACTGTCCAAACCTAGGAAAGAATGAGACTCAGGCGGGTGGTAGGGAAGAGAGGGGAGAAGGTCGAGGAAGCAGCAGCAGAGCCAGCAAAGGGGGGCTCTGGCTGGGGGACCCCAAACCTGCACTCCCCCCTGCCAGCCAGCAGCTGTGAAACCCCCTAGAACAGCGGCTGCCTTGTCCCCCTCCAGTGGCTGGCCAACACAAATTAATGGATAATTACTGTTGTTAGCTTGGCTGAAGCCTGTGCTGCATATTAAAGTCCTCAGTTTGTCCATGATGGATGCAAAAACTAGCACAGTTCTGCAGGGGAGGAATCCTGCATTTGTCAGTTTGCGTTAAAGGCTGCAGATTAAATACTCAAAAGTTAAGAAATACAAAAGCATGGGAACTGAAATCATCAATGCAGCTTTCAATTACTAGTTCACATCCAATTCACTAAAATGTCTCACCTCCATCTGTGTGGCAGAGCTGGCTGGGGCTACGCAGCCTGTAGATGGTTTGCTCACAGTAAGCCTCCATCCGGAGCAATTGGATGGAGCACCCGACCCACTTCCAATTCCTAGCAACTCTCAAAGCCTTCCAATTTTATTATCGATATTCCTGAAGCAAACTCAGGCTGCTCAGCCAAGAGTTACTCACGTGAAAGAAGAAGGGACTTCAGGAAGAAAAAGGGTTAATTTATACGTCTTTCACTTTGCCAGAGAATTCCGGTACAGTACTAGGCAAGCCATTTATTTATTTTTAGATAGGCAGCTAATAGGTTATTTCTCGTCCTCTGTTTGTTATGCCTGATCTGCAGCGGCAGCAGTCACTCCCAGCTACAACCGAAGTCAGTGGAGACCCTGGTTCAGAAGAAAAAGCACAGAGGAGCCTGTGAGGCAGCTACACGCTGCAACGCGTGGAGCCCCGGCAGCTCACTTCAGAGGGACAGGTCAGATCTTCACGGCTGCAACGTCGCCCTTGACGTGTTGGGTGTTTCACAAAGAACCTCTATAGGAAACCGCAACGAGTACCTTCGGAGAAGGGAAAGCACCCCGTTCGGATCTGAAACCAGTGATTGCTTCTGACAGCTCAGCATTTTGCTAATGGTTTGTTTCACTGTTACATTTCAGAGACAATTATGTTAAACGAAGAAAAAATGTCATTTGACATCAGACTGGTAGAGCAACACAAGGGAAAAATTCTATAGAGCTAGTCTTTTCTCCTGAAAATATTTTGGGCTATGCTCAGTTTTGCCTTTTTTTTTTTTTAAAGACAATTTTTATTTATATTTGCAAAGTCTGACTGCTTTGAGCTTACTTCCAGTTTAAACTTGTGCATGTGAGGAGATTCTGGCTCATTTGAGAGTATTTAAGCTTACAGACAAAGGCACTCCATGTGCGATGGACAAAATCAAAATAACGCACAAGTTTTAAACTCAATGTGTTTCAAACATAAAATGACTGAAATGAAGAACAGTTGGACGCTCAACACTTGAAAGAATTTAAACTTACGCAGTTGAGTTAGCAGTATAACCTGACAATACCATAATCAGTGTATGAAATATTTCCATGTATTTAATATAATAGTTAACCCCTGATAGAATATAAATTCTGAACAAGAAACTTCTCTGCTGAGTTAAGTAGTCAAAAAATGTCCATCTTTGTTGTACACAGACACGGCTGCTCCTGAAATTAAGATTACTGCATGACTTAAATCTGAATTTTTTCGCTTTTTTAAATCTGACAATCTGAATAATCTGTTGCTGTCAACTGTACGCACGAAACTACATATCCAATTGAACTACAGTTAAGAAAAATCCTTTTATTTGCAATGCTCTAGATTCTTTCACTGAGCTAGTTGCTATTACATGTCAGCAAGATGCCATTTATCAAACTTTTCCCATTTTGCTCCCAGATGTTCAGCAAAATTCTCTCTCCACTTGAAATTATTTTCCCCTGATATTCTAGAAAAAATGAAAAAAATGTGCATCTCAAATATCATTCCACAGGAATGAAAGAGTGAACTCAAACATATTGTCTCATGCCAGGCCAACACAGTACTGCCTGTTTTAGCAAAGAGTAAATTCAGTAAGATGAATCCTGGATAAATAAATATTTTAGAAGCACTCAAGAGGCTTTTTCCTCAGGAAGTCTGAATGCATCAGTTCAGCTGGACAAGGCAGAATATTATCTGCCCTCGGTATTTGGGAAGGTAGCCATCAAAAGGACAGACAGAGGGTTAAATCTACAGCATCTAAAAATGCCTGAGTGACAAAACTTGGCAACAGCTTTCAAGACCCTAACCTAAATTTTAATCAGTATGCATGAACATTTAAAACATGATGATGGAAAAAAATAAATCAGGCCAGCTAGTACTTTGCGGTTTATTTCTCTGGCAGGCTCATCAGACTCTTTGTGTAGATCTCATCTAGTTAATATACAGTAATTATATCTTAAACATCTAACAATTCTTAGATTAGCTGTCACATTACTGCTTATAGCTGTTTACACTTACGGGGGTTTTTTCCTTCAGCTTCTTCATATTGGTTTCCACTTTGTTTTTAAGTGAAACGTTAAAGAACGTTCAATTTCTTCAAGCTACCTCCTGGAAACAGCAGTGAACGCAGAGGGTAGCTAATCATTCAGACCTCCTGGGGGACACACAGATTAACAATTTTATTTGGACTAAGCCAGGATTCCCATACCATCACCTTGCAGATGTAGATGGCATTACGCTATGCTGGCACTTCGAGGACTAACATGATACAGAAAGAGCGAGAGGGCATCCCATGCCTTCACAGGACGCCCTCTTGCTCTTTCCGTATCATCCGTTAAACACCGACACCACCTATTAAGTTTTCAAAGACAGTGGCCTGACTATTTGCAGTTAATTAAGCCAGCGGAGCGGATGGAAAGCCCTGAGCACATGCTGCATTTGCCATCCGTGGTCATTCCTGCAGGAGAGATTTTAACTACGGAATTATGACAGTTCAATACCTTTACTCCTGTTCACATGGAAACATAAATAGAGTGCATTAAGAGCAACAATATCTCATATAGTTTATTCAAATGGATCACCCGCACTTAGGCTAGTAAACTTCTCTCATATACCGCTTCGGATTTAGAGCGTATCAAGCACCAGCCTGGCGCCCGTCCAGGGCCAGCTCTAATCTGTGACACATGGTGGAAACAGCAGCGGCTGAAAGAGGCAACCGGTCTTCCATGTATTGACATAACATTTTACTCTAATGCTAAACACATATTTACATCAGAACCGATAATCCCATGAGTCTAAAGACAGAGTGGAACCCTGCTATTAAAAGACAATTTAATTCAAGGCAACTCAGAGGTCTTCCCATTGCAAAACCACCCCTGCATCTGAGCAGGCTTCCATGTGCTCTTTGGCAGCAGAATTGCCCTCCAGATGTACGTATTTCTCTCCGAAGCCTCTCTGAAGGGCAGTTCAGGTGAATCTATGGCACTAATGAGTGAATGAGAAGATGAGGCCGTTGCCACAGAGCAGTCACCTCCTCCTGCACTGAAGCGCTGCTGGTCTCCAAAATCCTCCGTGCCTTGCACCGCACTGGGGAGGTGGAGATGAGCGACAGGTATGGGTGCGGGTGGTGGCCAACGCCTCTCCTCAGCTAAAATCTCTTGCTACAGACCCAAGGAAACATTTTTAACACGATGCAAGTAACGACCGGTACAACTGGACTCCCCACGTGAGCACTTCACTGAACATCTACAGCCAGGGGTGAAACTGGGCTGTACAGGGCAAGTCTTGCAAATATTGGTCTTGTTGATCTAGATGTTTCTGAGGTTCTCCGATTTCCCCTGCGCTGCAGTAAGCTCTGATCCTCTTTGGTTTTCTTTGGTATTGCCAAAGAGCAAGCAGTTAACCAGAAACATCATTGAAACACACGTTAGAAACCAAAAAGGCGCATGAATCAGGAGGAGCGGGTGGACCAGAACCAGGTGGAGAGCGTGGTGGCAGAGTGGAGTCTGGATACCTGGACAATAACCTGAGGTTTCCTGGGAAGGTGACATCCAGAAAGCCATCCCTCGCAGCTGTCCACGTGGCCTCCAAATTCATCAAGTTTTAGCACTAGCCTTTCACGCGAAGTCTCCTGATTTTCCCATGCATTCAAAGGAAAGTTGCTATAAGCAGCACGGGAAACCCATCAGACCACAGAGAGTTGAGTTCCTTCCTTTGTGAGTGCTCTTTGCCTCCATATTACCTAATTGTTTCTACTCCTCATGTTTTCAGTGATTTATCTTACATTGTGATAAAGTTATATATAATTACATAAAAGGAGAAGAAAAACATAACATATATTTTATGGTAAATAAGATCAAAGTCAATATTATGATTATAGGCTTTCTTCTGGTTTCCTTTCAATCACTTTTATATGAAAACAACAAAGAATAATTAAAGTATATTACAAAGGTCTTTTTATTCAATTGTACACAGATGTGACTAAAAGAAAAGTGAAGGGAAGGATTTTCAAAAGCACTCGTACTGATCTAACACTATTCTCGCTGAAGTCAATGGCAGTTTGACTTCAATGAGAGCAGAGACAGACCAACACTGAGTGATTCTGAAAATCCCACCCTAATTGTACAAACAAGGGAAGGCTTTAGAGATTGCTGGCTTGGAGATTGTATATTTGAGAATCATAAAGGGCACACAGCACCTGTTTGTCTTCAAGATATGAAAATAAAGCAAGGCAAATATTTTAAGGATTAGAAATGGCTTTTTTTCTTTTTTTTTTTTTTTAAAGGCAGTATCTGAAAACCCTCTGGCTCTGCAGTTCCCAGTCTAGCTATAGATCTGCTTTAATATTTTCCATTTCAAAGAGGATTCTAATTAAAAATGAGATTGATGCAAGCCTGAACAATGTTACTTACAGATAGAGAAGGGCAGCTAAACCCCAAACTGTCATGTCCCAGCAAACCCAAGAAAAGTCTGCTAGGTAAAGCATCTGCCACAGCTTAACTCATTATTTTTTTAAAAAAGCTTCCACAAAAGACACATTCTTCTTATTAGCCAGTGTTTAGAAACCCATTGCTGTGTAGAGGGAAGAGAACAGGAGGTAATTGCAAAGCAAATGTTGATACCTGCCACTTCAGAAACGTATTTTCAGGATGGAGAATGCAAAGACTCACAGACTTCAATTAGCACTGATTTGTCCCCTCAGATTAATGACCTGCCGTGCGGACTCTGCTTTTAAGTGCTCAAGAGGTGACACGTTGTTATTTCCTTGACCACTTACAAGCGTGTGACTTTCTAGGGATTCCCAGAGACGTCCGCTACCCCCAAAACTGAGAATTTTTTAGGTTTTACATTGCTCTTAGTATTTAAGTGCACTTAACTGGCAGCAGTGCCCAGAGCTGCTGGCATGCCTGCCACACTGCTCTGTATTTGTTCTCAGCTCATCCAAATCCTTTTAGTGGGACTGACCAACAAAACAAGCGGTCATTAAACTCTTGCAGCTTAGCGGCCTCTTCATCAGCACTTTGGCCAACCAATATCCTTTGGCGATATCAGAAGTACCATCACAAAGAGCTTGAAAAGCGTGTGATCGTGTTAACACTCAGGAGTGTCAAAGCAACACAGTCCTAATACACTGCTGCTCCGTCCACGGGTCCCGTCACGACCATGAGGGGTCGGGACAGAGGTGAGGATGACGGACGCATCCTGAAACACGACGCCTGTAACTGCTGAAGCCCAGCTGGATGAACCGCTGTCACTGCACGTGTGGATGCGCTTGGGGCATTCACCTGGGTAAAAGCAGCGAGGGTGGAAGGAAAGACCCTGGGTATGCACGCATGTGTCCAAGCATGCTGCAGTAAGCAAGGAATTAATGAAGTAGGAAAAGATAATTAAGGACTACATGCGGTCTTCAGTTGTATGAATAACTTCAAATGAAATAATGGGGTATTTGCACCAAATTACTTTATCTACTTTACCCCTACATACAACATTTTTCTTGTCTTCATCTTTGAATCAAATTTGCTAGCACCAATACATGAAAAAAAAAAAAAAAAAAAGCTCTTTTCATCTCATTTTTTTCAATGCACCTGATGTCCAACACTTGAAATGGGAGAAAAGACATGATTCTCCTGTTTTGGTAAACAGGAAACAGGTTGGGTGACCACCAATGAGCCCTGCTCTTCCCACTAAAATCGTATTTTGCTAAGAAGATATTGTAACAAAAATGAAATAATAATAAAAATAAAACCAGGCCCTTATTTTATAAGCTGTTCAATCTTGCAAACTGCTGACATCATGAGCCACCTAAATAGCATATTCCCGAGGCCTCACGGAGGTCAGCCACGGCTTCAGGGGAAATGCAAGCTGGATACCGCAGACAGGCTTTCACCTTATGTGATCCACCTTGGAGAAATAGCTTTCATGGGAAGAAATACTGTTTTCTGGCCAGCTGCCAAAGGCTTCTAATAATATTAAATATTTACCACCAACAAGTCCTTTCTATTTAGCACAAAATTAATGCATCCACAAACAAAGCTCCTTACTCCAAGCCTTCCTCCAGCCCCACTTCCAGGAGGGCACTTGCCCATCAATGCGTTTGGGCTCCTTGAACCAAAGGGAGCAATTTCCAAAGCACAGGACATACTGCACTGAATGCCTTCCCATCCTTTTCTTGTGGGCATAGACTTTGTCACCATTTGGCTCTTCCTTCTCATCTTAAAATGAAAATTGCTAGAAAACGTGTTTCAGGTCTGAGCCCCCAGTTAGATAAACACCTCGTGCCCCTCCCTTGTGCTGACCCAACCAACTGCGCCCACAGAATGACCTGATCTGGCCAAAAAAATCACTAATTTTCCTCTGGATCTTTTCATTTTTTGATCTGTGTCACTGGATCAGGTCACACGGGATATGAAAACAGGAGAGGGAAAGGGTGAAGCTGTGACTAAGCTCCCAGTGCTGAGCTGGTGCATCGCATACACCAAGACAGAAGCAGCAACACAACGGTGTGTCTTCCATTTAGGGGTTAAACTGTTCTCTCTATCCAGGCTCATGGCGATAAGGCAATGAAGCAACATTCACCTCTATGCGTTGTGTTGCCCTGGTATAATAAGGGACAATTTAACCTACCTATGCACACTTCAACACTGGACTGTGATCACCCCAAATTCATCACCTACCCATGCAGGATGTTTGCAAGTTTTTAATGACGAATTTAGTAAGATGTAAGAATTAAGTAATTTTAATGATGAATAAGTAGATGTCAGATGCAGAGGTACATACTTTCTGCTCTTCAGAAACTATTTTATTTCTGTGTATTTTAGGAACAATTATTAGAGTTGAAGAAAAATACCACCTTTATGCCGACCAAAATACACTCTGAATCACTTTGCAAAGCCATTTTCTTCAAGAGATTCCTTTGCATTAAATCATATTTGTCACGACGCCAGCATGCCATGAGTGCAATGTATAATTTAAAAAACAAACAAAACTTCAAATAACAATCTCTTTGCTGAAGATAGGAATTGCACAAGGTCAGTATCTGGTTTAAGTTACTACATGTCCTAAAATACACAAGGCCAGGTCTTCTGGACACAGTGCAGCTGCTTTGAGCAATACTGCAGATAAAATTTGATACTGAAGATGGCTTAGACAAATTCCTGCGGTGGAATAAAGTTGTTACTCAGGAACTCCTGGAAGTATTTCTGCCGCTCAATGCGAGAGCTTAAGTCAAGCAGGAGATCCAGAGTCAACCGGGAGCCTCGTGTCTCCTCCAGATGGCAAGTGAGAGCAAATAGAGGCAGGAGCTTGTCTAATTGAGATGCAAAGCCTTTATTTCTCTCTAGTAACTACAGAGGGATCCTGAGCTCCTGGCTTTAGCCAGGGCAGTTGCAAAAGGGGCAGGTAACAAGACAGCCCTCTAGACTATCAGTATCAGCTGCTTTTCAGTCCCCTGTGACTACTAGAGAGAGCTATAAAATAAAGCAGCCTCGCTGCTGCTCTATTCTTGCCCAGGAGATTAGAGCAAGGAAGTGGAAAGGTGAGATTTAAATCACTTCCACACGTCTCCTGGCTCCAACCCATGCGTCCAGGATCCAGGTCATTTTAATCAGCTTTTTATAATTTGTCACTCAAATGATAAGAATACTAATCCACCGCAATGTGCTTCCTGCCAGGCACCCGAATATTAATTCATAAACTGTTCTCTTATATCACACATAGATGTGTCCGCTTTAACTGCTTATGGCTGACACGTCCTGTTAGCAGTGCTTTTTTTTCTTACAAGACAGACAAAGTAGCACCGTACATGAAGTAGCAGGCTCGCCTGCTTTTGGCTATGGAAAGGTTATTTATGTAGTTGCATACACATAGATTACTTATTCAAAACAGCTTTCAGTTTTGGAAAGAAATTAACTTTTTTACTTGAAGTTACTGGCACCTGTGAAAAATAATTTGCTTTAGTCCATCTGTATTTGGCAAAAGAAAAATCTACAGCTTCTTCTGGCCAAAATATTAAAAAAACAACCCCAAAACCAAAAACAAACCCCAAAAAACCCAAGGAATGAAATCTGGGAACACTGTAATATAGCCAATAAAAAAGCCCAAATGTGAACAAGGGTGTAAAGTGGCATCAGCATTTACTGACATGCCTCAGAAACACAGTACAATAACACTGCCAACTGTTGCAGAACTGATCTGCTGGACTTACCCGCAGCTCAAACTTCTTAATATTAATAAAATAATTCCTCAAGAGTTATTCCTTTAAAGTATTTAAAGAGTTGATATCAGGAAGAGTTTCAAGTCACATTTTTACATATGGCACATTTAGGGAATCTACCAGGTCTATAGGAGAGAGTTTACAAGTATCCCCTCTACAATAAAATTTAAAAACAACTTTTTCCTGTTGTTCAGATGTCTGGAAAGAGAGCAAGAAATCTCTGCGGGGGATTTCATGATTTACACTTCACTGGCAAGAGAACAGCCTCATCGCTTCACTCCATCATGTACTCTCAGTGCCAAAAGGAGTCTAGTTGCTAATATTCTGAAGAGCTTTAAACGTTAAGAGATAGTATCAAAGGCACCTTGATGAGTGCAATATTGTAACTTCATTTGTATGACAATGCTTTGTTGTGGTTTTTTTTTTTTTAAATCTTGGCAATAAAGCAAATTAAGAGAAATCACTCTCCTCTCTCCCATCTGTACAGAACTGAACAGAAAGCAATCAATATACTAATAATATTTTTTTCCTTATTAATTTCACAGACCACAAAGGAAAGCCACATCTCTGCCGAAGAATGTGATAGTTACAAAATCTCCCAAAAGTCTTCAGCTAAAGATGAAGCTGCAGTTCTGTGAACAGCGGGTTTCAACCAAGGGTCCTCAGACTGCACAGAAGAGGTTTGTAAAGATGATCAAGAAAAGCAAGTTGTATATGCGATGTGGCAGGCCACATATGTGACATTTTCAAGGCATTCTCTCCTCCAGAACCTATCGCAGCTCTGCTAATCAAAAGACATGGAAGAAATGCTCCCAAAACTGTATGAAGTTTCTGGTCAAGCCTAAGGATTTTACCCATAGTAAGTTAGTTTTGGTAAGGGATCTCTCTTCATAAAAACATGATTTTATGCAGAATGTGTAGATCTGTCAAACAAAGTAATGAGGTACAATATAATAACAGATATCCAACATATATTTAATCACTTAGCACCAGCTTTGCAGGTAACATCCAATAACCGCTTTTTTCTTTTTTAAAAGCATAACGCACAAACTGGGACCATTAACTGAGGATGGCCAGCATTATGCTCTCCTGCTAAGGGCTGGATGACAAACCTATACGCTGAGAAGTCAAGTTACAAAGACATCTCAAACCAATAATTAGGTCTCACCTTTCCTTCCCCTTCGTTAAGAATGAAAGTGAAGCAAGAGTCTCATGATGACCCATTAGAAAGCACAAACACCCAAACCTGTTGCAGGGGCATCACATCATCCATCTTTCTAAAGCTGTCAAGAAATGTTTGTCATTCCAATACTGCTTGCATCTCCCAAATGCTAAGATAACACACCCATCAATCTCAGCTAGAGTTAAAAGAGGAGTTGAAAAATAAATAGTTCTGAGTCATGTTACTAAGAGGGATTCCACACACTATTAATTTTAGCTTGGAAACCAATTAAGCCACCAAATCAGCATTACCTCCCCTCCCTTTTTAAGGTATAATGACCTATTCGCTTGCGTAAATTTATTTATTTTGTGACAGCGATCCTTTCAAACGCTTTAGAAGCTTAAACAACAATAATTTTAGTCCTGGCTTCTGGCAACAGGAAAATTTTTGCCAAAAGGAGGTCAAAGATATGGACAAGACAGCATGATTCTCTCTATTTTAGAAGGCCATTCTTAAAATAAAAGAACAATAATAAGAAACATAATGACATATAAGCAAAACTTGTCCTAAGCACTTCACGAGCATCAATATGCTGGAATAAATTGGTGCTTTCCACTCAAAACCTGGGGCAGCCTTTGTCCCCTTCAACCCAACTGCGGCTTCTTGCTCACAAGTGCCACCAGCTACGGCAGCACTTCTCTACGTCAAAGCAGTAATCGAGTGATATGAGTGTGCAAAACTGCACAATCCTTCTATAAAAGGCTTATTACAGCACGAACTCACTGCCCGCCCGAAGGGCTCAGCGCTCCCACCCGACTCCTGGAGCTCATGCAATGGATATTACCTCTACCTCGCAGTGAACTTGCAGGAGCTTTTTAATATTGACACGGAAATGCCACTCTTGTCAGATTTGTCTTCCAGGTGCCTCAAATGTCACCTTTGTTTGCTAAGTGCTAGTCCAATATGAAGTTTTCTCAGTATCTATGGGGAAAAAAAAAAAATAATCAACCCTGCACCTCAGTGGCCTGATTTCCCCTGGGTGCCAGTATCTGTCTGAGAGCTTTTTGGGGACTATTTCAAACTCCTTTCTGTCTGTGCTGCCACAGGGATCTGGAAGCTTTGACTACACAGGTCTCACTAAAGCTGGAGAGTTGGGACTAGTGCTTTATTCAACCACAAGGAAAAAAGAAAAAACATCATCTGGATTCAACAGGAAAGTTGACTGAGGGTCTTCATGCAAAGGGTTAAAGCCAGCCTCTGCATCATGGCAGTTTTTGACATTGTGTTCATTTTTGATGGGACTAAACCCAGAATCATGAAAAGTCTTTTTGGGATAATGGAAGTGCATTATAGTATCCAGTCTTGGATGAAAAACTTTATTTAGGGAAGCAGGAATATATACGTAAGAAGACAAAAGATCGGAAGTCCAGCATCAAGGTACCACTGATCAAAGTAGGCTTTCATTGCTGGCAAGTATAGGATAAAACAAAGAATTTAATTTGCTTGTCCCAGAGCCCAGATCAGTATATGATGCCACCCACCCCATCTATGTATCATCTATGGACAGCATAAAAAATTAAAAAATAAAAAGCTATCAGATACTCTCAAGAAAGGATTGTGAAATCACATCAATCGCTCTCATGGAAACTCTTGACGTAAAAAAATCATTACGAACTGGAACTAAAATGAACATTGTCATATTTCTATGACCAAAAAAATATCTGTTGAAGCATCTACTTTTGGGCCAGATTTCAAATTCTTCAGTGAGGAAAGTGTGTGTATATACCTGAGAAACACTAACTTTGCAATTTGAAAAACAAGCTTGCAACAAAAAGTTCTTATTCCAAAACAAAAGTACCCATAAAAGACATCCTGAGAAAAAAAATTCTGCTTTAAAATTCACATCCTACTAAAATTCAAATGAATTTCCCTAGGTCGGCAAGTCCTTAAATGTATATCTCCATTTAATTACGCTGCAGTTCCTGTGTAGACAAGTCCCAAGATGCTCTTACATGATAATCATTAAATATGAAGTGGTGAAATGAATTGTAACATTTAGTAATGCTTCTTATGAACCAAGATTTATAGAGGAAGCATGAAATAAAACTAAAAAAGCACATGGTTACCGTGTCTGCATATTGCACTGAAAAAAAACCCCAGACAGTTATGAAAATAGCCATTGAAAATTATGAATAGCTGGGCACAGGCATCTTACCAAAACTTCTGCTGCAGAAGGTAATGCTCAGCCCACCTACTTATTTAATCCACGTAATAGAAGTATTAAAATTAGAAAGAAATCTAATTACATTTTACAAGTCATTTAAACACTGAACACATCATGAAAATAATTGACAGAATTGTGCTATTTAGTAAATACAATTTTCTGCTTCGCTCTACACTTTAGCACTTGTTTAAACTGAGTGGTGAAAAGTTGAGGAATAACTCTCAGTTTCACTATAAAAAAAAAAATCCAGTTCTGAAAAACAATCATCCGTTCACGGCTGCAGAAATGATACAAATGCAAAATATCTCAAATTGTGGTCCCAGGAAAAGACAAAAAAAGAAAAAAAAAAAGAATAAAATAACTGCAAGCAGGCAAAAGAAACTTTGAATGCAAGTGCCTTGTTCCAGTGAAACGCAGCTGGGCATCCAACTCCTTTATGCACCTTGGCAATTTCTCTCCAAACATATGCTCATACAAATAAAGGTTTAAAATATTTTTTCTACACTAAAACGTACACAAAGCAGGTTTGGAAGATTGCTCATAGGGTTTATAAGCACTTCATTTACACACAAGCATATGCATTTACTATATAAATATTTATAGTTTGGCAGTTCACTCTCCCAATCTGCATGGGTTTTCTCTGTTGGGTTTCACCAGCGATATTTCCTCTGAATTTCCACATTTCCAGATGCTTTGCTCATGCAGCCTTGATGGAGAACAGTTGTGCCTATTAGCAGACAAGCTGCTGACAACTAAGGCGAGCTTCTAAAAGCTGGCAGAGAGATAATCTGGCACCGAGATCTGATAAGTTTAAAGAGAAGAGGCATGGTGGCCTGCAAACACTGAAAAGTCAGAGGAAAACCTAGTCAAGCCCTGAGCCTTTCCTTAGGATGCTTCTCATCTCACTCCAGGGTACTCCAGTCAAATAAAGGAAAAATCTCATCTTAGTCAACCATCCTGTTGCTCAGCACCACTCAGTTATTAACAGACATAGCTTTCGATTAAAAAAAGGAAAGAAAATGTTGCTCCATGAAGTTATAGCCTCTTAAATAAATTATATTTACAAATATATTTAATAGAGATATATTTAAAAAGGGTCGTTTCTCCTGCTTAATTGTTTAAAATACAATGAAGACCAAAACCCTCTGTTATTTTATTTTGCCTTTCCTTCCCACAAATAAGAAGCAGAGTATAATCTTCATTTTACAAAAGATACTATTTTTGGGGTGGAAGAAAGGCATCTAGGAGTGCAGGAGATGTTTACTGCAAGTATTCACGCCTTCTCTGAAGCTCTCCGAACACTGGACACCGGTATTCCTGCTATCACCAAGCAGTGGTACCAAAGGACATCAGCAGAACAAGTCAAACCGAGTATGAACCAGCAAGGTTAGCAATGCGCCTCCATCTTGACCCCTCGGTTTTCAATTTCCCTTCTCACACGGTTTTGCACGCCGTGCACAGCACACGGTGAATGATTTGCAGAAATGCCCCAGCCAGGGCTTGCCTTCACATCCAGGGAAAAAAGGTAATCCCACTGCACGCCCCCAGTTTATATTTTCGTAATCTCGTGGTCATCTATTTCTAAGGTAACACCAGAGATTATAGGGGGCTTCAGTTTTATTTCAATATAAACTTGCTGGGGCAGGTCAGTGCAACCGGCGCAGGCACACCGGGAGCTCGTCCTGGGCTGGCCCCAGCAAGGACAAGTTCAGGCAACATCGTGCTTAATCTATCCCAGCAGTAATGTTATTGCGACTTCCGAAGGAAGAGCTGTACCAGCGCTTCCCAGTGCTGTGCCAGACCAGACAGTGGTTTTATTCAGACAGTGATTTTTCTTTAGACAGCACTGGAGTCCTTCCAGGGTAGATAAAATCTGAGTTTTTCCATGCAAAGAACTAAAATACTCATCAAAAAATGTAAGACCTCATTTATATTCTTACACTCCTCCTCAGGCATTCAGTTTTGGCCACTGTTGAGAGACTTTCCTTTGTTTTGACCCTGAATGACTTGCCCAATGCATCTTACAGGTGAAGGGGATTCCCTCCCTCTCCTGCTGCTGCCCTCCCACCCACTCCTTAATTAACGATGCTAAGGTCTAACAGAAATCATGTTACAGATTAAAACTGGACTGTGATGCATGAAAAATAACTGTGGACAGGTTTGGGAAAACAGACCATTGGCAATTATTTTAGTGTTTGTTTAGAACCTTTAGATTTTTTTAAAACAGATACCAAGGAGGACTATTGCAATTTAACAATAAAGAAGAAGAGAAAAGCGCAAGGAAACACATTCTTCACTTCTGAACGAACGCTAGGGACCGGGGATCTCTTTAGGAACGCAACTAATTAAAAAAATCTTTTATAAAGTAACATGGCAAATGGAAATGCTGTTTAACCAGAATTATCCAAGTTCAAAGCACCAAAAGAGCCAGGACCAGCACCCTTGTTTTGACTGCGAGCACACAGGGGTTGCCGCTCTCCCAGACATCAAGGCATTAACAAACAGCCAAGCTGCCTCCACGGTCAGGTTCATCCAAATATCTTTTCCATGAACTAATCAAATAGGCATTTATCAGCTGAAAGAGGAATATGCAAACCTAAGGGGTTTTATGTAGGAGTTTTTCCCTTCATAAAGAGTCCCGAAACTTTTAGTCCAGAAGGTCTTAGATTATCACGCTATAGCCAGACTAGTACAAAGCATCCTTGATGTCTAGACCAAATGAAAAGATTAGCAGGTCTGCCCCAGTGCTGATTACACCAGGCTCATACTATTTTTCCAGCGGATGCTTTCATAATTAAATATCAAGTAACAGGAGGCACTTTAACATTTATGTCACCCTCACCTATGAAAATAATAAAAAGTTTTTTTGCATTGAGAACTATAAAGTATTAAAAATCATTCTATGGCTGTAACAGCAACCTGTCAAGCTGTAAAGAGAAATCTAGATTTTAGTGAAGAGGGCCCCTTGGGAATGCTGTATATCGGCAAAGCAGAACAGCAACCACATTATGCCTGTAACTAATATGGACAAAGTGGAGTGAGTAATAAAAGCCAACAAAAAACAACTTTCACTCTGATTAGTGATCACAGACTAATAGGCTTCAATTGCAATTTAAAATTAGGTGGCACCATCAATCACTTGGGTCTCTCCAAGTAGCAGCCACCGCGCCCGCTAAGGAGACATCAGGGCTACCTTCAGAGATGGATTTCTACTCTGAGCTTTGCCAGGGTCCAAGGTTCCTCGAATGTAGTAGTTGTGTTGATCTGGAAGAAGTGCAAACCCCATAACATGACCCTGAGCACAATGAGAAAGGTTCTCCAATCTCTCAATTTTTTTAATAAAGTTAACAGACTTGGTCCAGACAGGTCTACTAACTCTTTGGGATGAAGAAAGGTGACAGATTTTAGCTGGTTTGAATAGCTATTGTTCTGCATAATGCAAATACATCACATTTTAAATTCAGACAGGGCCATTCATAGGAAAAAAACCAAAACAGAAGAATTCCAAAGGCAATGAGTATTTATTAGAGAAATAAACAGACAAATACCAGATCTATCAAACAACATTCATACTTTCTTGGTAATTTCATCAAAATACAAGCCAAAAGGCCAGGCTTTTATGGGGATTTTTTGTTTTAAACAGCTGGGCGTAAACCTTGAGCAAGTTACTAAACCCTCCTGCTGAAGTCCCCCCCTTGCTAAATAATGCTGATGGGGCTGCGCTGCCTCTGACACACAGGCAACCATGTCATATGAAAGGGATTACCGTTTCATAAATTGCTAAAAAGTTTACGATAGCTGGAAACCTTCATCTAATTTCCAGCTTAAATTTACGCATAGCTAATTTATGCCCATTTGTTCTTTTGCCAACACTGCTCCACAGTCTAAGCAGGTCCTTGTCCTCCCTGGTACTTACCCCTTGATATATTTATAGAGCAATCATATCCACACCAGCTTTTGTCCTGCCAGGCCACGCAAGCCAAGCTCTTTCAGCCACCTCTTGTAAGTCTGGCTCCTCATTCCCTCCCACATCCCAGCAAGTCCTTTTCAGCACCTGTTCCCATTTGAATTAATTTTTCTTGCATATGGGAGACCCAGAACGGTGCACAGTTTTCCAGATGACTATCTGCTAACGGCATTAATAGTTCCCTACCTCCATGGAAATGCCTTGCTTGAGAGAGTCAAGACTGCATTTGCCTTTTCCACACTACTGCACAGTCATGCTCTAAGTAGATTATTTTTTTTCTTTTTCAGTTCCTTCTGCCTGAGAAGCCTTCAGGCTTGATCCAAGAGTAGATAATACTCTGAACTAGAAAGCAAAAGACCTGGCTCTTAACCTAGGTCAGGTATTAATAGCCCACAGAGTGATCCTGAAGAAGTCACATCATGTTCCTTTTTTTCATTCCCACACTTGCCTATTTAAATCCAGAATTCACTGAGGACAAGAATCACCTCTTAATGTAAATTAATGCAGTGCCTCACAAGGATCCTGCCCGTGGCTGGAAAAATCTTCATGCCTCCCAGGTTGGAAAGTTTCATGAAACAGTCTAACTCTCAATTATTTTACCGGTTTGTCATCGTTTGGAAAGACATCTATATAAATGCATAGACACACAAGCATGTGTAAGATGGGGTGGTATTAGTAAATAAAAGGACAGCTGCTAATGGCATACTGAATCATGGCAAAATCTGAAGGCATTTCCAGGAACTTGCAAGTTTTCTATTATTTTTGTGAATGTTCCCATAAACGTCCATTACTGAGCAATTTTTGAGGAGGCTGCAGCGGGTGTGAAATTTACTGAAAATGAGAAGAAAAGCTGGATTCGGGGAGACATAAATTCACTGGGCAATTGCAACGCCTGCTGTAAAACCAGCACGGATGGGGACAGTGCTGGTTAGAATTACTCCGGGCTCCTAGCATGCTGCCCCCGTCATAAAAATGAAATTGTGAACAGAAGATGAATCTTCTTGGATATTTTTCAGTTGGTTTTATAAATTACACAAATTGACAGTCAGTCAATCCTCACAAGGAAATATGTAAAAACTGAAAAAAACCTCTCAGCACTAGAAAAAAAACCTCTTATCTAAGGGTATACTCAGCAGAGGAAACCAATCCTTCCAGACTTGTCACAGGGCACATGAGATCTAAGCATTATTATTAATATACCATCAAGCTTATCAGAGACAAACTATATACTACCAATCAATATCCAGACAGGAATTTAACGTCTCCTAGGAGAGTGCATTGCTACTGCCACTTGTACAGGTTTCAACTTATGCAAACGCACACAAAACCCCCCCAGAATTCAGACAACTGCAACCCAAAATAGGTCTCCACCAAATGCAGCCACTAATATTTCTAATTAAAAATATAATAGTATAAGATGTATAATTATATTAAATAGAATCACTTCTGAATTTATGAAGTTCTAAGTGCTAATAAATTTTTTTAAAGTCATTTAAAAAAATATACTGGGTGGCCAGCAAGGAGCTGTGGCGTTATCCAAGTTTTTGCTGGCACTTGCACCAGCACCTGAGGACAAGCCCTCCCCAGGATGTGAGCTGGGAAAACCCTCCCCATTCACAGAGCGAGGCAGGAGGACTTCCACATGGCACATTAAAAACAGAACACGTGCTAAAATATCTTTCATCTTATTATCGAAGAAAAAAATATATCCTGTGTGATACTCATGCAATGCTAAACTGCTTCAACTGTAGCAGCAGGTTCAATCAGATACTCAGCTCGGATGCACCAGAGGAGCCGAGAAATTAGGTGGGACTAGAGAAAGGCATCAGCAGCTCTGCACGGGCTCCGGCAGCACAATGCCAGGTACTTTCGGTACTCGGGCGCACCTGAACACACGCAAGGTGCCTTTCTAGTGGCAAAGTAAAACTCCTCAGGCTAGCAGTAATGCTGAGAAAGAAGCTTAAGAAGAAATGTCAATGCAGAAAGTTTTACTCGAGCTAAGGAAATGGCCGATCCTCGTCCTTCTCACTTATCACTGCCACAAACCCCACATTTCACAGTCATGCTGTTACACTGCCCCAATACGGTGCCTTTGTGAAAGGCTTATTTTATTTTAAAATACACTTTGGATTCAAGTTCTCTGTCTCAACAACACATTTGCCTGAATTATTGCTAAAAAAAGTTATCCAGCTACCTACCACTTGTCTTTATGGCTCATCTCATCCCAAGTATTTGCAAGCAAATCAGCCACACTCATTCACAGCTATTAATTTAAATGCCTGTAGGAAAGAAAAGCCTGGCAAGAAAACAACTCTGAGTGTCTGCTGTGGAAATAGCTGCAGTAAAGTCAGCAGACATACCGATAGGTATCGCCGATAGGATAACCCAAGTACGGCAACCAAAAGTTTAGCCGACCTATTTATGGTGAAAGGTTAAGAATTAATTACGCTGGGGATGATAGCTCAGTGGTTTGAGCATCAGCTCCGAAATAACTGGACTTGTTGGGATGTCAACGGTTGAATTCCAGCAGGGCCAGTTTAAGCCGTTCATCCCAGTGAGGCAGACAAGCTGGGCTCCAGGAGGGTTACTGCCTGCAGGTCCTCTGGGCAACTATTTAAAACCCTAAATCTTAGGTCTGAGTGTTATGGGACCATGCAACAATTTCCCCTAAATACACACTATATTGTGCAGCACAGAAGTCCCCGTCCCTCGGGGGTGAAGGGACAGTATTGGTGTGTGAGGATGCACAACGACTGGCACCCCGTTAATTCACATGAGCCCACTATGCTCCTCCCCTTCCTACAGGTAAAATGCATGAATATTATTAGTGTTTTGGACAATATATATTTTAACAGCAAAGCACAAGTGGGCAAATTCTGCCTATTCTTATACCAACTGAAAACAAAAGGATTTTTCTAAACTGGGTCTTCCTGTCTGATACATGACCATCATTTGTTAGCTGCTACACAGAATTTAATCCTTTTTCTCAAGGCATATAATAACATGACAACCATTCCACTGTGAATATTAGCAATGCTTTAAGGAAATTATTTTTATTCCTCATTATATGGAAGATTACCCGAGAGGTTGTTATTATTATTATTAACAGCAATTAGCATCAGACAGCAATTCATAATTTCCAAACCCAGATACAAACATTAGCAAAATATTTGCCAATAGAAAGCCATGTGTTATTCCCATTGCGTGGGAAACAAATTATAGAATTCAAGTGATTTGTGTCTTTACAACTGAATTGGGAAGCTTACACAAGAGTTATCATGCGAATAGTACATCGGGGATAGTTTCAGTAGACTACAAATTATTCTGAGACTCTGACTCACTCTCAAACAAAATATTCTTAGTCTGAACTCTCTTACAGGCAGACTTTACTATAAAGCAAGAAAAGCTTAAGAAACCACTCACAAGAAAACACTAATAAAATTTTATAAAGAAAAATCACTTGTAAAACCATCATTATTAAGAATTATATTTGGACTCCGGGCTGAGAACTCAGCTGATGTAAGTCTATCCTAATGCCATTTAATTGAGTTATATAGATGTAAACCGCAAAAGAATCCACTCCCAAGCCTACCAGGAAAACAATCCCTGCTCACATTCTCTGCAAATGTTGGTCACTATAAATACATAAAAAACATGTAAGGATGAGCCACACACGCAGGGTTTTGGATAGAATATTATGTACTCATAAATAACTTTAAAATGCATATATAATGCTCGGAGCAAAGGATGTATCTTTATATCATGGGAAACCAAACTTGCCCGTGTGAGTTGCATTTCTAACCTCCTCATGTGGCTAAGGTTAGAGGACAGGAGAGGAGAGTTCAGCCTTTGGGAACGCTTTAGAGGTGGAAGAAAACAGTGATCCCCCAAACCTCTGCGAGAAGCTAGGCTGGGGGTGAAGGTGCACCCCAAAACACCACCAGCATTGGCCAAGCAGACCTGTGCGGGCTCATCCTCTTTGCTAGGAAGTTTGGGCTCTCCAGCATCGCCAGCGCCGGACCCGTGGAGGAGCCACTCGTGGGCTATGGATGCGCCCCGTCCTCCTGGACTGATGCAGTACAGCAGCACCCACTTCATCTAGCGCCTTCTCCTGTGCTTTTCCTCCTACGCCAGAAAGCAAGAGGTTACTGGGGAGGTGGGGGAAGAGGTTATTTTAACATTAATCTATCATAATACTTCCAATAAGTGACAGCTTAAACAATACTTTTCAGACAGAAGCAAAACATCTGACATTTTGTCTCCTTGAATCACTAGTAAAAACTGAATTTTGGAGTACAGAAGAATTACAAACCTAACAATTGAAGAATAATAAGGAAAAAGCATGTACCAAGGGATTTCTCAGCAGAAGAATGATATACTAGACAAAAATAAAAGGATATACCATATGTTGAGCAATAAAATTGGCAAACCTAGTAAGGTTCAAATACTGCTATTATACACATCTGGGCAAAACGGGGAGGGGGGGAAAATCATTAAGCAATCTGAGAACCCCCAAACAAAGAAACTGTAAAATTCTGAACTGTAAAGCAAAGGAAACACACTTAATCCCTCAGGAGTTTAAGTATGTATTTCAACTGGGTTATACCATCCCTCATAAGGACATGGAAGCACACAAAAACCTAGAGACACAATATAGCCACTGTGAGCCTGCCGGCAGAAAGCCAACTGGCTTCAGTACCCAACAGCCCTGGCACCTGTTAGGTTTATCATCAGCAAATGCATTACCTCCTTGGGGCACACAGGGAAGAAAAATACTCTACAAAGTGCCCGTTTTCCAGCAGAAGTGCACAATTGTGTACGGCGAGTATTTTAAATTGGGATTTCCAGCTGCAGAACAAGCCTCCCTCGATGCTGAAGTAGTCGGGACTTTTGTGAGTTTCAAAACAAGTGCAGAAATACATAACCAAGCAGCAAATAATATAATCCTGCCCTCATGAAACTCTGTTTCATCTATAACCGCAGATGTAACCTCTTCCCTAGCCTCCCCTGAGGCTAATTCATTTATGAATGTTCTTATTAAAAATAGGACTACTCGCATAGTAGCTTACTTTCCAGGGTGAATAGGGGAGGCAAGATAAATGCAGTTTAATGAATAAATGTCTTGTGACACAACATCTCTTTTTATGGGTACATGTAGTCTGGGTTCACCCCGCCAGACTGAAAACACTGCACTCTCCTCCGTGCTCTTGGGCCGCCCCGGTAACAGACCCTTGCACACACGCGCAGCACGCCACGTAGGTTGGGTATTTTGGGTCGCTTTTTTTGTTTTGCTTTTTTCAAATGCAATTAAAAGTCCTGTGGCTATACTGTAAGTTTAGAAGGAAACTGCACGCTGGTAGCCAGCTACTACTGCCTTGGATTACAACATAAAAAATAATATACATCCCTAATACTACATTAACAGAAATTGCCACCTTTTATTTATTTATTTTTGGGAGAGAGTCGTTTATAAGCTAATCTCATGACTCTTGGCAACATGGAAAGGTTATTGCCATCGCTCTACTTGTTATTAAAAGGGAGGAGGAGATGGCTTTGCCCTAACAGGGTAGCAAATGGCACATAAACAGGACCAGGATGTGGGGGAAGCGGTGGGGGAAATCTTACAGCTCACTTGAAACTGTGCTTTGAGAAAAGGGAGTTTTGGGGGATCAGGGGGAGATGGGGGAAAAGAGAGGGAGTGCGGCTGTCCAACGGGACTGGGGAAACTTTCCGGAACATAAGGGACAGCATGCAATAAACAAAAAAAAAAGGCAAAATGTGAGAGCACAATGTAATGGGACACACGAAGAAGGCTTTGAACAATAGCAGGGTGCAAGGGGAGGAGACAAAACAGAGATGCCTTTGAACGCCAAAGGCACAGAAGGGAAAATCTCTGCCATGCTTTTCAACCCTACGAACAGTGACTTCTGTTCAGGGCTTCTGGAAAAGCACGTGGTGGATTTGGAAAAGTCTCCAGCCATGGAGTAAGACCACGATGGAAGATCTTCATTTAGGGGATGACCTGGCAAGATCCTGACAGCTTTCAGCAGCTGTACTCCGAGTCCCAACCGCCCGCCTGCCGCTCCGCCGACGGCTGCGATCGCCCGCGCTCCCCTGCCTGTCATTCTCAGCCCATATCAAATGAAAGAGAGATGGGGCAACCTTGGCAGCCTGCGTGATAGACGGGCAGGAGTGGGACCACAGGAGGAGCTGCTGAAAGGTCTGAAATTGCTGATGTGTCCCACAGCATGAAGGACACTTGCCATGCATAATGGATAGGATGCTGAGTATTTTCCCAGTATCCCAGTTGGCCTGTGTACCACTTGCTGCCTGCTTCTCAAAAAAGGAAAAAAACAAAGAGAAAAAGAAAAAAAAAAATCCCTGTGAAAGTCTGTGACGTGGTATCAGAACAGCTTCTGTGTTTTGAAAGAGTCATTTGTGTGTTGCCACCTTCCAGAACGATGCAAAAATAACAGGGGAGGGCAGGGGAAGGCTGCTGCATTTGCAGTGCAAATGCCAAAGCAGGGCGATGCGGCCAGTCCTGCTGCCACCCAGACAGGTCAGGTCCTGGGGCCAAAGGCTGAGATTTTTAGTGCTTTAAAATAAGGCATATGTACTTTTTATTTAATACCATGTATAAGAATTAAAATACAAAGACTGCCTAAAACAACCAACAGAATTACCGGCAGCAGCAAACAGTTTACTGCTTGAAAACCAATATCCAAAACGACGTTAAAAATCCATGAGTTTTCATAAACACTGGGCATTACCTGAGCTACGACTTCAGCGCTCATTCAGGATCTTAGCAACATCAGTACAGCAATATAAAGCTTTTCTGGTACTCATAGTGGATTGGAAAACAAATTAAAAAAAAGAACAAACAAAATTGAATTCAGCTTTTCAAGGGGGGAGCTTGCATTTACACTTCACTACCCAACAGCCTCAAGCAAGGCGCAGCAGCCCTTTCCCTGCCATTCCCAAATTAAAGCGAATCAAGATCTGAAAAATTCAGGCACCGGTTTTCACATCCAAGATTCCAGATATTTCATTCAAACAGTATTTCAAATTCTACTCGTAATTGGCAAAGCTGCTTTCACACATGCATGTATCATAGTCTGGTTATACACTGTTGTATATCTGGTTATATACTCTTGTATGATGAAGACAGCAAAAAGCAACAGGGTAAAGGTTCAGTAAGACTTTAGAAAGTCTAGTTGTACACCATGGTAGTTTGGACAAGGAGCAGAAACTGTGAAAAATTGATTTTCTTCAGTTTCCACAAGTGTGGAAACCAGGATTTTTTAAACCAAATTAAGCCCCCAAATGTAATTAAATCCATAAAAGCTACGAGGAAATTGAGTCCGTACCACATACTAATGCTTAAATTTATAAGTGGTGGAAAAAAAATCCACAGGAAAAAACACATTAAATTCTATATATTAGTGTAACAAAATAAGGAAGGGAATTCTTTAATAAGTTATGCTTTTTATGTCATCCAATTACCAAAAACAATATTTAGGACTCCAGTTTTTCAAAGCCAAATCAATTAAAAAAGACTGCAAGAGCGAGGTTTTGGTTGGATCAGTGTCACGACGTGGAAGGAAGGAGAGTTGCTCGTGGAACAACAGGAGAATAGAACAGATTTTGAGAGTGTTAAAATAACAAAAATACATGAGGATTATGTGCACTACCTCTCACAAGTTTGAAAATTTAACTAAAAAGAACAGTAAAACAGCATCAGACAAATACATGAGATTCTGGATTCTAATAACAATGTTTCTTAATGATGCAGAAGGGAAAAACTGACTGCATTCACAATTACTTTTTGTGAAAGCTCATTCCTTTATGAAAACATGTAATACGATGTTGAATTTTTTTTTTCCTCATTACAGACAAAAGATTTCCTATATTCTGAAGTACTATACACAGTCTTACATGCACTCATGTGCATGCAAAGCAATCTCAGTTTAAGGAGAATGTATTTTTGTGTTCAACCATTTATATTATATTTAAAGATATTTTAAGGAAAGTCTCATCAATTGTTCAGCCGAAACAAAGATTTCTTTTGCACTTATTTTCCTAAAATGGTTCACCTAAGATGTTCAAGTCTGCATAATTTTATTGATCTCATGAGGTTTTTCAAGAGATGACACTTCATTCCCAGAGGTAATCTCAAAGTTGAACATCAAAGTTTGTATTACTTTTCTTCACATTTTTTCCATTTTCTTTTTTTCTCTTTCTCATTTTGAAAGACTTTAGAAAATGGAAAGAGCACATGATCTTAAGCAATATGAATCTTCAGAGGATTGCTAAAATATTTGATGACTGTGTCCAGAAGCTAAGCAATGTAAAGGATTCCACTGCTGTAAATATTTCTAGCATATTATCTGCAGAAACTATATAGAGAGAAAAGCACTATTACTTGATTCAAATGCTGAAGATTACTTAATGCAAAGCTCTGTAGGTATATCATTAAAGACAATAATAAAATACAACTATTATTGTGCTCATCAGATTCCCAAATTTCAACTGCAGTGAAGAAAGCCTCATAAATTTCCAATATCGCTTGCGATATACTAAAAATCTCGTATATAAGGACAATTTCCTAGCGATTTTTTTTTTTTAATTCCATGAAGTTTTTTAAGGATACTGCAGCCAGCTTTCGCCTACACACCCTTCGCAAAAAAGGAAGGCACAGGAAACAAATATTTAGTATAAAGAGGGAGTACAATCTCTAAACCAAATCCCCCTCAGCATTCCCCCCAAACAAGCAGCATGTGAAAACTGAAAGAGAATCTGGCCAGTCGAGAAACCGTAGTTGCAGACCGCATTGCAAGAGCACACAAGAACGAACAAACAAACGGTTATCTGATGGCTTCAGGAAAAGGAAAGTGTAGGAGGAGGAAATAATATTAGTTACCCTGCAAGTACCATTCACAATTGGAGTAGGAGCAACTGTGAAAGGAAATATTGCAGCTCCACTGGCCTCCAAAGGATTGTAAATCTTTTGGCTCTTGGGAGCAGGTTAAAAAAAAAAAAAAAAAAAAAAAAAAAAAAGGTATTTCAATCATTAAATAATAAAGAACAGTGCTGAAACCTTCCTGGTGATAGCATGTGCAATCAGGTGTTGGCCAGACGGACGGAAAGTGATTTACGGCAATGGCTTTGGTGGGTAAGGAGATTTCTCTTTGTAAATACAAAAAGATGGATCTAATTTAGTAGTATTAAAAATCAACATGTAGATTTGGATAAATTCTCTAATCTTGCAATGAATTTTATCATTTCGGAGTTCTTGGACAACTCTTTGCGGTTTCTTAAATAGTTTTATGAGGCAAGGGAAAAGGATGAATGAAATTTTTCATTTGTAGGAACTGTAATAATTTTAAACCGTGGTTTCAAACTAAAAAGCAATTAGGTTAAACATGGAACACCCCAAAGGAAAAACCGATCATTGCAATAAATAATATCTGAAAACCACAGCAGCTTCAACATTAAGAAGCTCTTTCTTTTAGTCAACTGGGAAACAGCTACAGACTGCCAATGGAACGATGTGGAACAAAAAGATATCAATAATATATCATCTTCTATAAAAGAATTCAAAGCTAACAGGAGTCAATTAAAATATCTTTTCAAAAGTAAATTAAAAGATCACTACGGACTCCTTTTGGATTGGGATTTATGCCCTACAACACTATTACAAAACCTAGAAAACAAAACCCCCTCCACTTCTGCCCCAGAAAGCACCTTCCCAGTATAATCCCCTGCATATAATCGTTACAGTGAAATAAAAATATACAGATATAATAAATTATTTATAACATAGCAGAACATGTGAAATGTTAAGTGGCAGATGTTAACAGGAACAGTAGATTTTCACATATTTTTGAGAAATGCTGCAAGTTGCTGACAGAGAAGATACAGAACAAAATTATCCTGTTAGCTAATTGAATTCCCAGAGCTCTTTCTGAACAGAAAGGGTTTGGTTTAGTTAAAGAATCTTTAATTAAAGAAATTTTTCATACATGCATATACTTTAATGCACTGATAATGAATTATAATTTAGACCAAATTATTTACAATTCTAATTAAATTACACTGCAATATAGGATTTTGGATATTGATTTAACTCGTCTAAAGCAACACGACAGACGATTCAACTGCAGGCAACAAAAACTCTAGCCATGATCTCAAGAGGCTTTGTACATTGTAAGGACCCAAGTCTTAAAATTAAACTTTGCTCCCAGTTTTTAATCACTGTTTAGAAGAGACAGCTGTGGTAATTCTTCCCCCAGTAAAATAATTTTGCTTGTAATCTGATAATATTTTTGGCTTGAATTGCATTGATTTTTCGAGATTTGAAAAACACAAGTCCAAATTACAGATTTAAAAAATATCCCCGATGTAGGCAAACATGTTTGCGCGCCCTCACATCCATGCTTTCTTCCTGGAATTTCTTAAGCCACGCCTTGATAGAAAAGGGAGAAGTAGAAAAACAGTTGAAGGGAAAAGCATTGCTGAAGTTACGCCACTGGCTTTTTTGCTCTAAGATACAGAAACTATAATTTTAAAGTTTTATGTTAGTGAAAACTAACTGAAATAATTTCATACTAGCCAGACTGGGAAGGTAGCTTAAGCCATTTTTTTCACTATCTAGTTTCTTATACAAGTTTTGGGTATCAAACCTGAGAAAATATCTTCGGGCTTCCTAGGTGTTCATAAAATGTCAGAATAAACTATGCGTAGTAAAACCTCACTTGGAAAAAATGGTCACTGTGTTAAGAAGATGTAAAAACCACGATGCCTCATTAGCTACACAACATTGGTACAACTGTTCCTGCCGTCATGCTCTGCACCCATCAGTCTGTTCATCATTACGCTCATTTTTGGCCATCAAATTAAAGCAGACAATGACGTAAATGATAGACTGCTGTCGTCATCCCAACACACACCTTCTGTATGTCACAGCCAATGTGACATTCATTAGACGATTTTTTTCTTCCTATAAGCATTTGCTAAAGGAAATATCATATATAAGAGCATGTCTGTGTGAGTATAACACACATATTTAACTTCTAGATAAAAGACACAAAAAATGGATGGAATCTAACAGTGGCTTAAAGACATTAAATAGGCGGAGGCTTGATCCTACAAGCGCTCACGTATGAGCTAGCAGAGTTGTTTTCTGCAGGCAGCAGGATTACCCTCCGCCGTTAGCTGGATGACAAGTACTCAGCATTTAAAAGACACAGTCTTAAAACACTACGTATCGTACAAAAAATGATATTTATATGTATGAAATTGCTGCGTTTCCATAAAATCTCCTGTTAGATTTACTTCACTTTAAATAAGCTTACTTGCAAAATGTTAATGCAGCCTCCCTCTGTATCAATTAGCACTATTACAGAGGGGTTTGACCTCTCACCTTTGCAGGCAATGATTAAGGGCCAGAAATTTTATAGATTTTTCTGTTAGCTTGATTTCCTTCAGCCATCTCGCCGTCTAGAATTCTGCTACTCACCCTGCTTACCACCAAAGGAACTTCACCTTGTCCAGGGATACTGACTGTTTATACAATGCAAAGCTGCACTGCCACCGATTACTCACAGAAATTCAGAAGTTCATTTATTCCATTCATCTAGCAACAATTTATTAATAAAAATGGGCACCATCGCTGCCAGCAGCACATGGATGTGCAGGTCTAGGTTCTGCCGCTACAATCTCGCCGCCAAAGGCAAGACCTTCACTGCCCTCCCCCAATAAAATTACAGCCACATTTTGGAAAGGATTTTGAAGCTAAGTAGTAAGTGTAAAAGCTTATTATTAAAACAGACGTAAAAAGCAGGATTAAGTCATATTAATGCAGTGCTCAAAACACAGTTATTGTTTATTAATAAACAATAGCTTATGCCCCATCCCCAAATATCTAGAGTCCAAACACTGGATAACACTATTAAGGATTGATTTTTTCCTAATATCTCCCGTCCCAACTGAGATCAGTTCTTCTACTAGTCACATAGTGGATTTAACTGAAAATATGGTGGTTTCACCTCTCCATAGGCAATCACAGCTACGGCTGAAAGAGAGAAGGAGCTTACACGTCCATCGCCTGGTTCCCAAAAATCTGAAGTCAAATCAGCAAAAATGGACAAAGAAACTTTAAAAGTAACCACTGCATTTTTGCCTAACAAGGTCACCAGAGTGGGAAGAGTACTAGCAACCAAAGTTATTGAACTAACTAGATCAACACTGACAATTATAGCTACTATAGATTTTTTTTTTAACCAATCCTATTTTATCTTTCCCAAAGGCAAGAGAAAGCAAAGAAAGAAAAGCAAAGAAAGCAAGAGAGAAAAATATGAAAAGTTGTGTCAGACAGATTAATAAAAGTTTTAAGCAAAATGGAGAAAACTGACAATAGAGGGAAAGCTTTGCCTTAAACTAATCCACATTTATTTAAAAAAAAAAATAAAAATTAAAACATTGTGCCTTACAAAATGCACTTACTGAACCTCCACTCACAGGAACATATTTCTCCTCTTCTGTCAAGCTTCATTTTTCCTACCAAACCTAGCTCCTGACTAAGCCAAATATTTTTTTGAAAGTTATCTCCAGCTTGCCTACATAAATACATTACTATCTGAAAAGACCCCTAATGTTCTTATGAGGGCAAAGATGCTGAATAAACACCAGCTTGGTTTTTATTTATACTAATGTTTTAAATAGCTTTTAAAACATTCTAGGAGAGATGATTTTTATTTATAGCTTAGATTTTTGTGTGTCACATTTTTAAACAAAGGAGAGAGGGGAGAGAAGCTCTGCTGTGCACATTAGACATCAGGCGGACATCAGAAAGGTGTATAATTCCAGAAACGGAGAGACCAAATTATAAAAATAACATCATATTTGCTTATGTTACTGACTTCTCCTCTCCCTACTATTAGAGCTGGAATTCCGTGTTGTGGCACAGGTTTTTCAGAGCAACACACAACACCACTGAGAAATCTTCCCGAAACCTTCGCAGCATCGTGGCAGCTCTGAGAATAAGGAATTAGAAAATGTGACATTTGACAGGCAGTGGATAACAAGGTGCAAAAACTGCAAAGTTCCTGTAGGTAGAAAGCAAGCAAAGCAATGTAGTGGAAGAAAAAATTCCTGACAGCTCTGACACACGGGACCTATTTTTCTCCTCAATGCACGTGTAGCTCTCCTACAAGTATAATGAGAGTTGTGCACATATGGTGAGGAGGAAAGGTTACTCCATAGAGCAAACTGCCCAGCCCCTTTAAAAATATTATGTCAGAGAAAGTATAAAGATGTTTTTGGTAACTTTTTGAGGCAACTAACCTGTTTGGCAAAGCCTTTAGGTCACTTCAAAGTAGAAGTAGGAAAAGGCAAATGTTTATAACGTCTCGGCAAATGTCTAATGCCTAAAATCAATCACCTGTCTACTCAAAAGATAACTCCTTCAATTCCAGTCCCCAAAGTAACAGCTACATCAATCCAACAGAAAGCAAGGATAAGAGGATTGATTGCAAAAACTGAGATTTCAGTGATTAAAAAAATATTGTTGAATAGGTGAATTACTCAAATGCCTCCATTTAATGTCATCAACGCATTGCTCCGGGAATGGAGATAATAAAAAATCCTTGTTACTCCAGACCACTAACAGGATCTTCCAAGGACAGTAACTGAAGCACAATAGCAGATTAGCTGTGATTAAAATACTCGTACCTAAAATTGCACAGAGGTTCAAGCGTGGACGTGCATTACTCTAGCTGTGAAGAACACGTTTTGGCTGACAAATCAGGGGGCTGCCACCGCAGCTCTGTGATTCAAATTCTTCTCTTTTATCCAGGTAGCAGTTATAGGGTTAAACTTTCACATTATCAGATGCTAGTTGCTGGTGAACATGCTTCTCTGGATTTTAGACACCCCTTTTCCTCTTGAATGATAAAAAAGGCCCTCTTCTCTTCCCTTCTGCAGATCAGAGCAGGTCACTCAGCACTACACAGTTTACACTCCGGGAATGCAAAACAACTTCAGTCACCGCTGCTTAAGTTGCAGGCTATTATTTTCAGCGCTGCTTTTCAGAGCATTAAATTTGTCATTTTTTTTTAAACCCACTCCTAGGTACAGCACTAATGTGTTCCATAAAACCGGGCCCGATCTCCTCCTAGGTGCAGCAGTGTCCCTTTTCTGGAGGTGAAAACATCTGTGGCACACACAAAGCAACACCAGGCTCCCCGCAGAGCCCCGCTGCGCTCTGAAACTGTGTCTGAGAGAGGAATTGGCTTTTCATCTCCATTGCTGGAGAGCCATGAAACACTTCTCCGACACCACTCCCCTCTCAGAAAACTTCAGCTCCCGCTTTCCTGCACATACACGATGCCTCCGGGATGGGGCAGGACAAAGGAGATGCTCCCCAAGCCACCTGAAGCCCAGCAGGATTTTCATCTCCAATTTTCAATAAACCACAGACTGAGAATTAAAAAGGCTCCTGGCTGGCGGAGGTATTGAAGATGGACATCCAACATTAAGCCAGCATGCTAAACTCAGCTCAGAAGCAGTTCTGCTTAACTGATTTCAACACGCCTGCTTGATCAAGGGAAAAAACAAGACCTGCGGTTGTTTACCATAGGAGGACTGTCCAAAGCAGAAGGACACCTTATGTTAAAATCTTAATTCTTATAAACCTTTAGCATGAGACTGCAGAGAAGGCTGCACCTCCCAGCCAGTGGCTACAGAAGAACAAAGTCCATTCTCCAAATATATGGTTATATGAAATATAGCTGAGGTTGATTAAATGTGATTTCTATTTATTTTAAAGATGTCAAAACCTGAAGTCTTCATACAGCATTCTAAGTTATAGGATGCATCTTTGACATTAATTAAAAATGTAACAATGCCATCCTCTTTAAAGAAGTAACTTATATTCACACATTTTTGAAGTTAATTCTTAGGAACATTTGTCAGCTCAAATGAAATTTCATCCTTAATAAATAATGCTTCCCAAATGGGGGGGGGGGGGGGGGGGGGGGGGGGGGGAGAAATCACCAAGGGAAAAAAAAACACCCCATGATGAGCAACACAATCTAGATAATTGCCACCTTGCCAAGAACATGTGAGCTTAGTTTATAAAGTTCTTTAAATTTGAAGCAAATTCATTCTTAAAATAATTATTAAAATGCAAACTAAATAAATATTAACTTCAGCATTCCCTACACACCCTCTCTGCAGAGTTTTCCCGTAAACAGCTTTTCTCACTAGAAATTACACCAAAGTAGACAAAGAGGTTTCACTGTCCACAGCCCAGAGACATCAAGCCAGGGTGTGAAAGCAAGTGAAAAGAAAGGGAAGAAGCAAAAGATATAGTAATAGCTACTTAAAACTGCAAAGTTTTCTAAAGGATTGGTTTCAAAATCGTCCTTGCCCATTCTGGATTTCAGTGCTGAACCACGCTCATGAAACTTCAAGGTTGTTTTGAAAAGTTTGAAATAAAAAATAAAGCTATTTAATATTCTCACTTTGTAAAGTAGGTGGGTAGAGTTCACGTGGTCACAACACGTGAGGAGTCAGGACGGGCTCCAAACCTACCCCAGCAGAGCAGGGGCCAAGCAGCAGGCTGGGGATGGGTCCCTGTGCTGATGGACCTCAACTCCTGCCCACCACTGCAAACATGACTTACTCTGCCTGCAAAGCCGTAAAGTCCTAGCAGCTGAAATATTTTCCAAATATGATTTATCTTCCCAGTCCAGACCATCACCTAGAAGAGCCGATATGAAGGAAAGAGAATGAACTGCCTGCAGCATTCTGGTCCTGCAGTGGGGAGGGTGAACATGTGCGCACCCAAAGCCCTCGACTGGAAACTCAGTCTCATATAGCACATGTATGGACTTCTAACAATACATACACAAGTATTTACACATGCACACCCTGCCCCAAACTTAAAATCTCCTTTAAACCATTTTCACAATTCCTCCTCTCCGCATCTGTGATTAAATGACTGAATTCCTAAATATTTGTAAATTAAAACTCATAAGAATTTAATAAACTGAACTGATACAAGAAAAGAGCTTAATAAAGGACATAAACAAGGTGGTCTTTCTTTAATCCTACACCATGGCTGTTGTAAAGAAATGTGAATGAGTACCTAGCTCTCATCTAAAATTTGGTACTATTCCTGCGAGCATCCAGCAGAAGCAAAACCATAGCAGCCTACCTAATACTTAGGTGCATCTTTTATGCATTACAATACTATCTCTCACATAAGAAAATGAACTTTATGAGTCAGAGCACAGATGAAGGAACTTTCTTTTCTGAAGTTGATAATTAATGTTGTTAATTTGAAGCCATGCACTTCATTCTATATGTAGCTACTTATCATTTAAGGTTTTGCTGTTAATCTGTCCCTCCCAGCAGACTCAAAAACACATACTAAGATTGTTCAAATTAACCATTCAAAAAATAGTCAGAGTCAGTGCAGAAATCCTGTCTAAATAGCTGGCTCTTATGAAAAGTACAGACTAATACGTAATACACAATATCCTGTATAATGTAGCAGTCAAAACTGTTATATTACTGGAAAATGAGAAAATGTTACCATATGTGAAGATGAGCACTTCTATAAATTAAAAATAGAAAAATAAAGTCCTGCAAGCAATATATGCCAGTGTGGTCTACATAAAACTTTGAAGTGTCATGCAGTAACACTGTTAACTTGAATTAAAAGTTGACACCAACCAACAGCAAAGACAATTATCCACAGAAGCGTGCCTTGCTCACGTTTCGTCCCTCATCCACAGCCAGCCGCCAGCGCTCAGCGCTCCCCCAGGTACGGCAGAGCTGGGCTGCAGTCACGCACTCCGGCTGCACCTCCCCAGCCCTCCCGACCCAGCTGCGATGCTGGGAGGTGTAGGACGCAGGCGTCACCCCCTGCAAGTCAACAGGCTTTGGGGTTATAACCCAGCCAGGTCATGATTTTCATCCTCTGGTGCTCACTCAGAGATTGAAATCCATGAGGCGATTTCAAAGCGCACACCAGAAACGCTGGTTTGAACAAACACCCGTCGGTGTCGCTGAGGATTGCGCGCTGCATCTTCTTCCAGTGTGGGCACTGCTGGGCTCGCAGCGGTGCCGGCATCAGGTACCAAGGTTAGCAATAATGGCAAGAGAAAAAGAAAGTTCATCTGTTAAGTGCAGCTCTGCAACAGCGTTCACAATAGTAGTCTTAACTAGTCACTGTATACATGAAAAAAGCACTTTTAAAATTAAGTTACTAATAAAAAGAAATTTAATACTAAAAAAAAAAATCTTCAGATGAGTTTTCTGAATATGTGTTATGTCCTATGTGCCAAGTTCTTCTGCTCAGGTAACAACTCCTCTTCGCTGGAACAATAAAGTCATGCTACCTGTTCCAGCATCCGGAGGGTTTCCAGCAGCACAGGATGAAGTTTAAGCAGTAAAAGTAGGCTTTCCCTGAAACAGCAACTGCTAATTTCACAATCTTGAAATGTACCTTTAGTTTTAAAAATGTATTATTAAAAAAAAAAAAAAAGACATCAAATACTCAGCAGACCATTTCTGGCAGTGCGTGTAGGGGGTGCTTGGGGTTTTTTTATGCAAACATGGATCCCCTTGCCATAAACACTGACTTTTCCCATTTTGGATTTTGGAACCAGGGCAGTTCTCTGGGTTTGAAACAAGCACCAGCCCAGATCCAGCTTTTGCAAGCACAACGTGCGCACACCCCCAGCTCCAAAGGTGCAAAAGCCCATTGCATGGACAAAACCGCTCCAGGCCAGGAGCGGCTCAAGCCCCCCAACGCAGGGTGTCTATGCACTTCTGCAAACGTTTGCTAGACCTACGTTATAGGGAATACAAGAAAAAAACTCCCACGTCTTACAACATTTATTTAACCAACATTTCCAAACTATTCAAGAAATCATTTCTCACTCCACCACACTCCACAACCTAGATTGTGATCCTAAGTTATTCTGACAGAATCCTTTTAAAGTTCTCCATAGCAGAAAAGGGGGGAAGCCAGTCAGCTTTACATCCAGGAACTGCAAAATCTGGGCTATGGGCTTTTTGTCTTTGCGGTTTGCTGCTGTAATTTAAAAACCACACACAGTGCTGGAGTCTTAGACCACTATTAGGAACGCGATTTTGGAATAAATTAAGAACACTCGTGGGAAGGGGAACCGAACTTTCATGTGGCTTGCTGGAGGCTGTTTTGGCATTGGAGAAAAATCAGACACTACACAGTAGTGGGTTGGTAATAAACTAACCTATAGTGGGACTTACAGCCACTGTCAGGCACTCGGTGACGTGGACAGAAAACATACGTACAACGAAATCATGGTCCCGTGTCCTTCCGGAGCGCAATGTGAATTTTTCAGTGTGGGCATAAATACACACACAAACGTACAGATGTAGATGCCCGCATTATTGCAAATGAAAATTGTAAGAGCTTTAGAGTGCGTCTTTCATTTGCATCTTTCTTACTATTATTATTTACTGCATTAAAGAAAACTGCTTCTTTTACAGGACCCCATATTTGCTAAAATAAACGTATCGTTATTCAGACAATAGATGCAGAGCATATGCATAAAGCAAATTGTAAATTTGTGAGATCAAGCAGAACTGTTCAGGTTCTCAAAACAAGAAAGTACATGGTGTTTACTAGGCATAAAAATACACGCACCACAAAATACTTTTTTGTAATTAAAAGGTCTATTTCTGGCAATTACCATGTAGTTTTCTCAAGTTTTCCATCTTCTTGGACAGACAATGATTTAATTCATGTTTTAATTATGTTACAGAGAGATTATTATTCCGTAACAGATAAATAGCATTAAGTCAGTTAGAAGTTATTTCAGGCATTACAAAGTTACTGAGACTCCCTGCTAATACGGTTCCTTTCTTTTCCAACATTTCTCTGTCCCCTACTAATGTAAGAAAGACCTACACAATCAAATGGAAAATGCAGCTACATGCTTCTCAACGGGAAACCAAAATTGGCTACGCACCAAGCACATCAGTATTCAGAGATATAAAAAAAAAAAGGGGAAAAATCAAATTAAGCTGACTGTCTCCTAGCACTTTTGATTACTCCAATTATAAAATCAAAGACATTCCCATGTTAGCACTGATGCCAATGGGCGGATAAATTAAATATGCTTTCACTATGAGATGTCTCCTTTGGAGGTTCACTGCCCTCCTGTTTTCTAGTAGTACATAACAATATTCATATTTAGCTCTGTAGGATAAATTCGACTCCTGTTAAAGACAATGTAAAATCTACCACTGATTTCTGTCCAAGCAGACTTCGGCTAAAGAAAACGTGAATACAATGACCTAACATACTACCGCATGCAGGAGAATAGAGCATAGTACTGCACAAAGCATAAACAAACTTCAAACATCAAGAAATCAATCGTTTTCTCAGAACTTTTACATGATATAATCAAATATATAGTTTATATTAAAATCTTATTTTGCTAATCGAAGTAGTTTCTTTTTTTCCCCCTCTCCAAATCACTCCAAAGAGCATCTGAAAGCTCAGACATGCTGCTATTCAGAATATCTAAAAGTCAACGCTAGAATTTACCTAACATTGTTCCTAAAATATTAACATATATGTTGGCAGAAAGCTGTTCAAGGCATGGAGGCAATTAGTTCAGATAGCACGCTTCAGAAAAGGACGAAGAATCCCCTGAGATTACTAGGAAAAAATGCGAACGCTAAGGGCATGTTGTTCAATGTGATACACCCCCCAACCACCAAACGCAGATGTACGATTAAAAGGCCAATTAAAGGAACATTAACCTTTAACCAAAAATATAACAGTAGTTTAAATTAGTCAAGAAAGTCAGAGCAGAATGTTATTTCAAACTCCTTTTCCTATGCAGACTTCTTTAAAGTGTTATCCATTCATTTTTGTTTTATGAGGGCAACACTACCCATAAAACTAACATTTTTGAGGTTAACACATGGCTAACTTGGAGAAACAATGTTTTCACAAGAATGTAAAAAAAAAAATCAAAAAGCCAGACTACACCATGTATCTGCAATATACATTTTACACATTTTGAAAGTTAAGGTGGCAATGCAAGTTTAAACCAGGATTCACTTTTGATTGGAGTAGATTTATCAGTAAAGTATGCATATGTTTATGTAGCATAGTTTTCCACACATTTCTAATGCTCAATCCTGTAATATTAAATTCTATTTTCAAAAAAACAACCATAAATGCTCAAATACAGAGGTTATACTGAAGTTTAACGGCTAAACAGAAGGCGTTCAACAATTTACTGCATTAGGTGATTGAAAGGCATATTGGCAAAAAGTAAACTTTGGAGTAACATCTAAAATGGAGATGAAATAGTAAAATGCACTCAAGTTAAGTTGCTTAAAACAAAAAACAAAGTGGTGAGAGATGCACAAAATACAGGGAGCAGGAAAAAACCCCCAGCAATGAATCAACAGAAGTGCCTCTTATTAACAGCAGCACCCCGTTACAGGCATTTTTCTAATTGACACTGAATTAGCATTTACTATCCCAGCGAGAGCTCTACGTGGCAAACACTTGAATGGAGGCTGCTTGATGGCTTGGCTCCTGCTCGAGGTGTAACGAACAAGATTTAGCAAGCAGAGGGAGCGATGGTGTCCCGGACCGCCGAGCACCGGGCTCCCAGCCCGCGCGCTCGGGGCGAGCTATGCACGCAGCCGCTGCCCTCCGCCCCTGTCCCCGCACCTCTAAAACAATGTATTAATTATGCATTCGCTGGGAGTTTGGAGACTGTGCTTAATATGATTAGTGCTGCTGTCTACCCAACTTAAGTGCTGACATGTATTTTAAAAGCTGAAAGTAGAGCGGATGTCTTCTGCTACCCAGAACATTAGATTTGAAGTCTTCTCAGAGGGCAGAGAATAAAGATGAAATCTTTTCACAAGTGGCATAAAAGAAATGCCAATACTCTTGCACACACTCCCTACTAGTACAGCTCTGCTTTGTTTTCTGGTGGGTTTTTTTGTTGGGGTTTGGGGTTTTTTTTGCTTTACTATTACCAGCAACAACAAAAACTATTTCTGCAAATTTTTTTTATCAAAAATATTTTATGGTTATGGGTCTCTTAGACTCAGCCTAGCTCCTAAGTGTGCCATCTAGTATATTTTCTCTAGCTTCCCAAGTTAGTTCTCTTAAAAATAGTTTAACAACAGTAGTCAACATTTGTTTTTTATACTGTATTAGCAGAAGAAAGAGTAAGTCATTAAATTAATGACTTGAAGATATTTGAGTAAAAGGTTAAAAAAACGTACAAAATCTGCCTTGAAAATTATTTTGACAGTATTTTGGTATTTAATGGTATACTTACTACCATGGCTATTTTAAATATCTGTCAAAGGAGCTTTTCATGTGTGTGCATTCGCTTGCAATCAATTGCCGAAGAGACTCTAAAGATGAAGCTAAATGTTAATTAAGGTTAGCTTTCAAGAAAGCAAATCCTACAAATGTCTCAGGAGTAAATTTATCATCTGATTTTTGAATCTGTGATCTGCAGAAATGTAGGCCACTAGCACAGCCAATGAACTTGAAATTAAACTTCAAAGGGAAAACTTGACGTTCCCAATTGTTTTAATACAATTTAAAAAAAAAAAAAAAAAGACAGCTTCAAAAGTGAGTTTTATTAATTGTGGACAGGATCCTTGAACAGATCCTTAGCTGGCACGCTCTGGCCGGTGCTATCTTACAAGATAAATCTGTGGTGCTGAGCCTCGCGCTGACAAGATACACCGTGTGTACGTTGATTACGGCTTTGGGAGGACCACCCAGAAAGACAGCCCCATGAAATAACTCTCCTCCAGCAGCATCAGCTAACAGGGAATATATATGCCGAATACAGCGTCTGAAAAATGAAGTACTTGCCAACAATATAAAGTAGAAATCCACATATTACAAGAAGACAAACCGAAAACACTTACTGCTCGGTAGATGGTATCAGTGTTGTTGGATGCTTGCACTACTCCAGTCCACCAGCAAATCTGCTTCTGTCCTAGCTGAAGTGGTCTTTGGTAAAACTAATATTCCAGAACAAGAAAGGAACTTGCCATTTATATGCATGAAACATTTTCATGCCTTGGATAGCAGTGAAGTTGCTTTCTAGTTGCTATGCATTTCCAAATATTTTTGCATCAGCCACTGCAGGAAAACCCTGTATGGTGAGCATTTCCATCTCTCCATGATATTTATGCTTTGTTTTCACTGCATCTGTTTTAAAATATCACAGAAGACTCAGTGTTGAAAGCTATCGACCAGACGAGCACCCTATTGTCTCCGCGTTCAAGCCTTGGTTACGTTTCTAACACAGGCTGATGCTGAAGTCTCTTTAACAGCTCTTCAATCCCATAAACACGCTATTCTATGCCTGTGCTCTTCGGGGCATCGCACACAACCCTGCAATCTCCCAAACCAACCCACATATAAAAGCAGAAAAGTCAAAACGGGCCATCGTACACTTACACTACCTGCAGCTGTTACTTTGAAGCAGAAAGATTAAAATTTCAGCAACCGGGTCTTTCCTACATCCCACTGCTGGGTCCTACAGGACCCTGATCCACAAAGCACCGACCACAGCCGGCTGGATAGCACGGGAAAAGTAGCCGTGGACCCATATGGTTTGACTTAACATTAACCGATTAAAGGTATTTTGACTGGTTCTACAGTTCAATTACATGCACCTGTTACACACATTAGTAGCACCTACATCCTACTGCAAACACAAGGACACTGCCCTGTGGATGTAAAACTCAAGAAGATTACGTTTCACATGTTTAGCACTGGAACAGAGTAGATTTATTTATCAATTTCACAGCTCCCTTGAAATAAACCATTTACATTAAAATAATTCCACCTAATATGCCATAAAAATAACATTTAAATACTCTAATTTATACCTTTTTATATCGATTGTACTATTAATTTTATGATCTGTGCAAAAGTAATTTATCAGCATCCAGTTTGTATTATGTATTTTCAGGTTTTCCAGGGCCAAACCATATGAATCATGAGAGAAAACATTCCTGCCCTTCTAATAGCTTTAATTTCAGTGATTAACCATAACAAATAAAGCCAGTCTATCTAACATGTATAAACTTTTTTGATGCATTAATTATTCTTGCTCTGACAGCTGGTCACTAACATATATGCTTTTTTTCTGCCTAGAAAAAGGCTGGTCCTTTGGTTCACACAGATTCAGCCTGACACGGATTCAGCTTCAGTTTCAGGCCCATTTTGGGAAAATAGAGAGCTAAAAGGCTATTGTGAACAGAAACACAGTAAACAATGTATTGGGGGCACATCAGTCCAGAAGACAGGTAGCTCTGACGCATTTCTAAAATTCTCTTTGCCTTTAGGTTACTACAGAATAGCAGACACAGTTTGCTGGGAGATTGAAAACATTTTACTGGAGCAAGTGATACAGTTTGGGCGGAAGCAAAAAAGGGACAAGTTTCTGAGCTCACCAGTGATCCTCCAGATCTGAAACAGATGCGGCTGCTCAGCTGAGCTGGGGCAGGGAAGGAGGTACTTTCTCTTTTGAGCCTAATGAGAAAAGTCAGCTTGCTGCCAAGACAGACAGGGCAAGTGCAGTAGTACTCTGGAAGGCAGCTAAAGCATATACGATTTCCTCCACTCAAATAATAAGCATCCCAGAATGGGCACTAACGACAAAGATGATGACTGCAGTGACTTGGGAGAAAGTCTGATTTCAGAAGCAGAAGCCATCCTTCTAGCCAGATGCACAGAGCAAATTTTGGATCCCTTAGATGATGGGTTAACCTTGAAATTACCACGCTGAAGTCTTCAGAGCCTCCCTCTGTCCACATTGCAGTTGAATGTCTTCTGACTTCATGACAGCGGTTTAAAAAAAATAAATCAATATTCTCATGTGTCAAAACCAACACTTCAGTAATTTGAGCAGCAAAAGCATGGAGGACTCTCATTAGGGTAAGGCTGCTCAAAGTCATCTGTGTCTTCTGCAGCAGACTTGGGCTCACACCTCCCTGTTGGCTTAAGCTTAAGCTCAGCACAAACTGCATATGCTTAACCTATGTAAATCAGACCTCTTATTGACGTCCCTACATTGAGAATGTAGGGTATCTAAGTGTGTAACTCATATCTAAAATATACAGCTCCTAATGCAAAAACTACAGGTTTGCACAACCTTCTTAAATGCCTTTGCAATACATAAGAAATTAAGGGCCCTCCAAAGGGGTTCCCAACCTGTTTAGCTGGGACTCACATGTGGAAACTAACAGAAAGGGCTGAAAACAGGGTCTTACAGAGATCATCTTTCTGTCATAGACTGAAGGGTCTCACTGGATTACAAGTACCACCTGCATCAGGCTGACGGGCACTGTCAGCAATCCTACCCTGGACAACATGCCTATGGCATCCCTTTCAAAAGATGCTACTTCTTTTTCTTAGCATGAACAGGAGGCAGTGGTGGTTGCAGTGGCCGTCCCTTTATAACAACAGCTCAACACTTCAAAAAGGGTAATTCTGCCTCGGAAAGATGGTTAATGTACTTCACAATAAGAAGATCTCAAGATCTTGTTTCACCCAAGAACAGGATGTGCTCAGATGGACAGACCACTTGGCTTACCTATCAAGCTGTTCAGACCTTTAAGGGTGGAAGCAGATAGTGAAGAATTGCAGAAGTACCTTAAAATACTGGGTGAGTAGATATCAAATGAGAGGCAGAGGCCAGTATGTACGGATAAATGTAAATGTTATGGTACCCGTGGAAAAGAAACCAATCAGCTCCGAGCTATTTTCCCTTAGAAAGGACACCACAGACTAGGAATAGATAGGTCTATGAAAGAGTCAGTCACTGTTCAGAAATTATTTTAAAAAGAAAAGAAAAACAAAAGCTAGAGGCACCGTACCAGAGATAGTTGATTGCTGTGATTGATTACTATCCCAAGAGGTCTTGTTTAATTTTAATTATGTTAAGGACTTGATTAATCAAATTTGCTGTTCTCAGTTCTACTCACTAACAGAGTGTGTGTATGCGTGTACACATGCATCTGCCTGTTGAGGGAGGGACGCTGCCCTGCACATACATTGTCACTGTATAAATCCCTTCTATACCCTTCTATATCCCCATCTATACCCTCAGGGGATGCAGTGTGGGTCCCCCTTTCTCGAAGGGAACCTCGCAAACCTAGCAAAGAAAAGACAAAGGCAATCACAGCTACAGAACAGCTTCTATATAGGAGAACCAAGACAGAGCAGCTTTCTTCAGCCTGGAAAAGGGCAGCAAGGGAGAACGAGAGATGTTTATAAAATCATAAATGGCATGGAAAACCAACAGGGAGATGAGTGGTCATTGCCTCTCCCAGTGCTAAAAAGGGAAATTGGACAAATTCATGGAAGAAAGTTTTCACAGATACAAAGACACCATCATTGTTTCAAGGAGTCCTTGACACAAAACTTGCTGGAGAATCTTCTGGAGACTTAACCCTTCATGCCTGTGCTCATCTTAACCTTAAATATCTACCACCATACAATTTTGTTACTGATTTTCACCTACCAAAGCAAAATACTCTTTTCCATCTCCACTCGAAACAAGTGTGGCGGGGAGAGCTAAAGGGACAATGAAAAGGAGAAGGAAACTCAACAGTGCAAAAATGGGGAAGAGCTGGAGGCACTGACCAGCCTTCTCCAGGAGTGCCCACTGTCCCTGCGGGCACCCAGGGAGCTGGTGGGTGCTGCCCAGTCATGCTCCACGGAGGACAAGAAGGTCTCGGCTCCTGGGACCTCCCACGTCAGGCATCCTCCTCCCACTGCTGCCAATAGCCCACAGGGCCGTGAAGAGATTAATGAGGAGGTCCCGCGACCCGATGGGTCTGAGACAGGAAGGGCATTAATGAATCCTGCTGAAGAGAGAATCCTTAAGTCAGACAGCCCTTTGGCCAGACCCAGGACGGTCTTTCTTATGTGAGAAACTAAGAAAATAAAGCTTGCTTATAATTCAAAACAAGTGGGGAAGGGTTTTTTCAGTTGCTTATAGAAGTGCTGTTTATGCTTAGCGCTGAACAAGCACCGAAAAGTTGCGCTCTCCCACATTTTTGTTAGGGATTGTTGAGTAAACCAGCCCCACCGCTCCCCATGTCCCACCTGCGATGATGACAGATCCTCAGCTTCAGGGATGCTCTGCAGACCCTGCAGTTAATGTTAGTGACATCTCAAGCCATAAAAATAGACTTACGGACATCTACTGGAGCACTCTGCATCCTACCATAACAACCCCTTTTGAACAACTCAGCAGCCTGGGATCTGTGTGCCTGCCCTTAAATGTAAAAACGTATTCATAAATAAGTCAGAACCCATCACAATTAAGCTACTTTCAGTATTCAAGATCATCATCAAAATCAAAGAGATGATTTACTCTGAAGATTTCAAGTGACATCTGCTGAAATACAAATATAGTTTGGAAAAAGATTGTAAAAAGATGACTACGTTATTACCAATAACTTTTACATCTGTCATTAATTTTCACTTGGTTTTATCTGCTCTCCTAGTCTGCATCCAATTTCACATTGACTTGTGTTTTATTACAATCCCAATGCGGATCCCATCAACCGAAAAGACTAATAATTGCCTATGAAATGTCTATGAAATGCAGCAAATAGCAAGGATATTGTTTCCCTTTACTTAGCAAGCCATAGAGTCTTTAAGCAACTGGCAAAAAGGAGTATCAATAGTCTTTAAACTGTCTCTTTCCAGAACGCAAGAAGCAACAAATATGTATGTATAAACCAGACTTTTCCCCTAAAACATGGAAAGGGTTAATTAAGTTACACTTCTTGAACCGGTTAGTGAATGACGTTGAAATGGCACAGAAACGTTTTCTGGCACAGCGTACCCTAGACAAACTTCCCCCAGTGACCATAATTTAAGGCTACTTTTTAAAGGGCCTTTTAAAGCTCAGCGCTACAGAGAACTGCTGTGGCCTGTAATAGTATCTCTCTTGCCTTCCTCCCCTGAAAATACACCGAACTCAAAAGTATACATTTAACACCCAAGGGTCCTACCTGTCTTTAAGGAATTTTTATAAAGTAGATGGCTACCTCAGGCTGTTTAAGTACTTTGTAGTAAGACATCAATGGCATGTATAGAGATATTCCTTTGATCATTACACCATTGGAAAAAAAAAAATAAGAAAACAACCCCTAAATCTTCACCGTATAAATTTACGCTTGGAACTCAGCAACGTAAGAATCATCATACTACAAAACCACAAATAGCATTCAATTTAGTCTCTGTGTTCTCACTCATGCGATAGCCTTTGATATTGCTGAGAATGAAAAATGAATACATTTTACTACAAAGACGATTTGTGAACAAAGGCCTTTTAAATTTTGGTTTTCTGTTGAAGAACAAGAAATCAAAAGTTAAAGGGGGAAATCAATAGCTAGGCCAAAACCAACAATAAATGAATGAAATGGAGATTTTCTCTTTTGTAATTTCTAGCAACACATTTCAAAACTTTTTTTTACTCTTCTGTTTTTCAGTTAAGAATTCAAATTATGATTAATATGAGGCAGAATTTAAACTGTTTTCATTTACATTGCCTGCACTGAAGATACAGTACTGTCTTCCTTTAGCTGTATAATGAAAATCCCCACAAAAAAAACGTTACAGAAGTTTTAAGGGCTGCTCTTGAAGAGCAAGAGGATATGAACATCTGTGAAAAACAAGTGCAGAAAGAAGACTAAGATATGTAGATAAATCATTAGTTATATTAAGATATGAAACAGGCACCTAAAGAATGGCATAAAATGTAAATGAACTTTGGGATCTGGTCTCTTAATTTGACAGCTGTTTGACAACTGCAAAATGGAAAACTGACCTCAGACAACTGTGTATAAATGAGACTATTAAGCAGAAGAATTTCACATGGAACGATACAATATACACTGCAGTAACTCCTCACATGGGAATAGATAAATGCAGACTGGAATTTTTATTGTCTTTGAAGGTGGTGATGTTAAAAAGACTTGAATTTCACAAAGAGGAGCTGTACGCTACATTATCACAATTAATGCCACTTTCTGAAATACAACGACTGTCGCCTACAGAAGTACACTCACACATAACTCGCAGGCATTTAAAAAACATACCCTTCTGGAGACACAGAAGAAAGTCTTCTGCATTGGGGCTGTAAATCTGGAGCCAGCAAAAGTATACAGTGACTAGGTCATGGGATAACTTATTTGAGGGGTTTCTTTGGAAGTTACGGGTAGGCACAATTACACATGGAAACACATATCACCAAAGCAGCACCATAACAGACACTGATCCGTGGAGAGAGTGGCTTAAGGAAATATTCTGCAATTTTGGCCCCTATGGAGAGACCTTCTTGGAAAGAGTGGCAAAGCAGCAAGGGGGAAACTTCTACCGTGACTGCCTGAAGCACGGTTTAAATCTGATACTCTCATCAGTAACAGAGAATTAAATAGAAAACAGGGAGAAAGCCTACTTTTAGATGTAACCAACCATTTCTACTCATAGTTCTGCTCCAGATCCCACTGAAAAGGGCAGATCTTCCAAGAGCATCCCTAAGCACCACTACTTCACATTTTCTAGCAATGCAAAGAGCCATTTGAGATAAATATGTTTCATTCCAAAGCAGTTATGCACTTGGCTCCTTCTTTTATTTCTCTCTTTGGGACAAATACTTAAAATCAGCCTTCCCTACCTTTGTTTTTAACCACAAAAAAACCCACAGAGGCTGCACAACCTGCAACCGAAGAGACAAAAAAACACCCAAGCACTTGCAGTGAAACCCAGACTTAAAAAGAAAGGTTACAGCTCTCCAAGCACAAAAGGTTAGCAGTAACAGCAGCAGAAGCAAAGCAGCTTTTGGGGGTCAAGTGAAACCAAAGGGTAGATTTTTGGATAGAAAAGCAATTTGTTGTGCAGGTCCTTTAATTTTCAGTAGCAGTTTCTTCGGGGGGGGGTGGGGGGGTGGTTGGGTTTTTTGGTTGTTGGTTTTTAGGTTTTTTTAAATCTCAGGTTCAGTTGTATGTCTCAATGTCATTCAATTTGTTAGTAACTAAAATGAAACTGAGAAATAAAGCAAATCCCAAAGATGTAAAAGAAGACATGAGCACCATCACCAAAACCTTTATCATCCAAACCTCTTGTAGCAAGGAGTCCCACTGTAACTGCACACTGCGTGAAGAACAGACTCCTTTTGTTCATTTTTAACCGGCCTTTTGCTAAAAACTCTCATTCTTGTTTTCAAGAGACAGTAAATAACCACTTCCCAAACATCTTCTCCCTGCCAGTTGTGCTTTTACAGACCTTCATCACACTCTGCCTCACTGTCACCTACTTAATGCTATTCAGAAATTAATTATGGCATTGTACTAATACCACTGATTTATTCTTACACAATCCTGGCATAAAAACAGCTCTTAGAGTCCAAGATGACTAGTCTCTAGATATGACCAGAGCTATGGAACCACATCTGCATGACGACGTGAAGAAAGTTTGTGCTTTATAGGTTATCCATTTTCTCTGACTCTAGCAGTACTTCCAATAAAATACTTTAACTCTCCCTACAAAACCTGCCCCACTCATAAGCCTCTGCATCACCTCTTGGCCCCACTTCAAAAGAAACTTTAGAAACATCCAGATCAGGAGGGAGTTAAAGTCAACCGTCATCTTACAGAGAAGGCACGAATGATTTCCACCAGGAGTGGCCCTCGCTCTGAAGACTTTAATCAAGGATGAAGAATGTGAACCCAGCACACAGATCTGCAGTTCAACGTTTCCCCATTACGGCTGAAACTCTGCCAGGTGATATTCTGTATTTGTCCCTTCCAGACACTGCTCTGCTACTTATCCACAAACCAACAGGAACTTTCCTCGGAGTGAGAAAAACTTCACTGAGCAGAGACAGCCTGGATGAACCCAGGGCTGCCTCTGCCCCGCATCCTCCCGCTGTCGGGAAGCTGCCGAAAACGACAGTAGAAAGGCTTTCGGAATCGAGCTGTAACCAGCACAGGCAGCAAGTTCAACACGGCAGAGTCCTCTGCTTCTCTGCAACTTTGTTTTCTATTTCCAATTCAGTTCCCTTGCTGTCTAAGGCCATTTCAGATAAACATTTTTATAAAGGATGCCCTTCAAAGATAATATTTTGCTTTTATTGCCCTTTAATAAACACAAGGCATTCTAAGTGTTAATGCATCTTGTAAAAGATTATTATTTTAAAAAGTATCTGATTTCAGAACATAAAAATGAGTTTGAAGCTGAACTATTCAGCCTGCTTTCAAATGCCATCACCTTTATGATACTCTCTGAAGTTAAAACGGATTGTCATGTCTCTGTTAGGAGCATCAACATAAATCTCGACTGTAATAAGAAAGAAGTCTTAAAAGGAGGATAATAGGGACAGATTTTCATCTTCTAGAAGTCTGTTTTACTTCAAAAATTTACATAATCTACACAGATCCAGACAGAGTCAGCCTTTAGTGACCTGAGAATACCAAACCTCAGAGATTTGCAAACATGTTTGGTTTAAAGTCAAAGCTTACATTATTAAGCTGCTACAACTCTTAACATTTCCATCCATGTGTCCCATTTTATTTCTTGTCCTAGTTTAATGATACTTCCAACATGCCTTGTGCTTTTTTAATCTGGATGATGCACCTAATGATTTCGGTATTGAAAACCAACCTCCTCCTTCAATTTCCATACAGATCTCATAAAAAACCAGCAGAAATGGATTATTGCCCAGAGCTGTGGTTTACTCGTTCATTAAACAGCTTACGCTTAGAATCCTCTTAAAAAGTCACTTAGCGGTAAATGGCTATTCGACACTACAAATAAAAATTTTTTAAAAGAATTTACTACAGCTTTCTATTCATACCAGTGTTATAATCCCACTGGGGATACTGCTGAATTTTTGGTGCAATTTGGACGGCAGTTTTCCACCAGAATCCAAGGAATTGTGGAGCAATATATATATATTCTACACCTTCCCAAGGAATGCGTCAGATGCCCATCTACCGAAAGCATGACAAATTTTAAAACAAAAAATCCAACTGTCAGCAACTGTGGGTAGAAGAGATCTTTTTAGGACAACTCACAAATGCCCCAAGAGTTGGCAACATCGATATTGTGCATGCCATGTGTCTTCATGCTACCATAAATTAGGCAGACCATATATTGGAAACCTCTTGCATAGCATAGGCATGCTTCCAAGAATCAAACAACATACCTTGCTAGTGCCTAGAGCAACATCCAACCCAATCCGTGAGCAGAAATACAGGGAAAAATTAAAAAGCATTTTATGAGTAACAATTTTAATCAGCATAATTCAACACTCAATGACTTTCTTGTTTCTTCTAGGATGTGACGTGTTGATTTTTAGTAAACTCTAGGCTGATGCTAGTAAGTAGCCTTACCAACAAACACAAGCTTTGACAAATCTTAATACTTCCTCCAGCACTTCCAAGGTTCAGTTAAGTCACATCCAGAAAGATGTATGGTCCTTGAGTTTTTACATACTTAGTTCAGTTTGTTTCCATTCAAGACTACATCTCTCATGACAATAACTACCTTCCTTGACTTCTACAGACTAATCAACTCGCTTTTCAATCTTCCCTCTATGCTCCCCTGAAAAAATAAAGTATGTGACTCAGAGAAGTGTTTCAGTTTTTAAAGGCAAACCCACATACCTTCACATTCTCTAACTTCCCAGATTGCAAACTCTGCAGGATACACCTCATTACCTTCTTACGCTGGAAAATCACCGGACTCTCAAGACACTATTGCAATACAGGTATTAAATAATGAAATTATGTGCTACCACCATAGATATGGAGTGAAGGATCCTCCGTAACTTGTATCTGCTATGATCTGCAGACTCTACTTCAAAGACTTGTTATGGTGCCTTCAAAAATTTAATGTTTAAATGCCACAGCATTGACACAGGAGCAGATGACTGCTATTACATATGACGGGGAGTTTTCAAGTGCATCACTTCTGTCAGGGAGCGCTTTATCACGCTCTCAGTGACCTGCTACCCTGACAATCCTAGAAGTGCTTTTCCAACAAACTAGTTATGGAGTTTTAAGGAAAAATCAAAAGAATTATGTCACTGTGATATCTGTGCCAAGCTACCAGGACAGCTAAATTCTATATAAAGATAACAAAAAGCGATCAATGTGACCAAGGAAAGAAGAGTTGAAATAATTAAGCACTTCACACTACACTGTCATCAGACTTTCTAGTATTAGTTATTGCATGGGCTACAGAGACATTCACCCCAATATGCACTACCCATGCATCTGTTCACAGCAGACCCCTATTGAAACCCGAAATACAGTTACTCTGAGCTTCCCCACATGAAAAGTCCCTAGAAAACAAGAGTTTCACTGTTAATAAAATAGCTCATATCTTCAACCTCACAGTCACAGCAGTCCTAGCAACTGCACAAGAAAGATCCTTTCCACTTCCAGTGGAGAATATCCATAGTAATTGCTCCTTCACTCTTTCCTAGGAAAAAGTGTGCCAAGAGCCTCCTCATCCTCTCCTTATAACCTAGAGGTATCTCTTCTTCCTTCTCCCTACTCAGCTACAACAGAGAAAGAGATGATTCCCTTGGGACACCTGCCTGCCCAAAACCCACTACTGAGCTCTGGCAGATCAGGTCAGCAGAATCAACTTTGCACGAGGGCTTTACTGTAAAATCTTGCAGCTTTGGAAAAAATAAGTCAAAAACCTCATAAGGTAAATTAACATCTTGCAGCCCATACAAACAAGAACATTACACGTGCTTGCTCCAGCCCTGCTCACCTTTGCCAATGCTAGTTGCAAAGCATGATCAGTGCTCTGCTAGCTAGGTCCGCTCTTCACGGCCACAGTTGTTGATAACCAGAGCACGTAACAAAGACAAAGCAGAGTAAAACTTTGTATTAACAGCAATGACAGTCATGCAAAATTAAAGAAAGAGGACTTTTACTCCATTTTACTGCACGTAAATCCTATCCAACATTATGAAGACAAAGTAGAATCTGAACTCATGGCATTTATATAGTATTTTTTAACAATGGAAATTTGAAGAGAAAACCCTAAAATAATTCAAAAGGGGAAAGGGATTGTTAGAATGCTTTGGGTTTGTGTTTCAATGAGCTATTCCCTAAAGAAATAGTATTGGTAGGCTGTTTCAGGGAACCAGGAAATAATTTTTCTTAACCCTTGTGAGTCATACTTCACCACATACTCATTATTTTTCATACAGCACAATACACAAGGTACTGGATTGCCGTTTTTGAAACTGTCAGGAGTCTAACTCAAGGCAATAAACAGGATGAATATAACACCATTTAAATTACAAAAAGAAAATGACATTTCACTAATTATCTAATAACATTAGAATTCAATACCTGCATTGCTGAAGAAATTCTCAGTTATTTAGAAAACGTCAAAACATGTATTTAAAGACTGACAAAAAAATATCAACTAGTTATTTTCACTTTTCCTTTTCTAAGCTTAGAAAGGCAATACCCCTATGGATCAAAAGGCCAGATAAATCTTATTAAGTACCAGGTTTTCCCTTTTGTCTAGTGCTCTCTCCACATTCCATCATTTCAGTCCTTTGAAATTCCTTTGTTCTGCCTGTGATCAGGGTTTCCAGGGGAAATCTGGCATTGGATCTAAAGGGAACTCCACACCACTGAAGTATTCCTGACAATTAATCATTTAGTAAATTATTTCTTTCTTTTCCCCCTACCTCACTTGCCCCCAGTATTTCCAGAGAACCTTTTAGTGCGGTGCTAATGAGACAAAACTTCTTGTAGCATCAAAATGCATTGTCTTGGGGATTCATGTATGCACAGAAGTTAAGCGGTTTCTGCAGTTACCACCCAAAAGTTCCTGTCCATCAGACTGATATTTCAGAACAACAACAGAAATTTCTCTGTATTCACTGTCAGACCGTATCTATCACCAAAGTGTATGCGGATGAAAGGACAGTTTCAGCTGGGGAGAAAGAAAACACAGGACCGCAGGGCTGTTTCCCTTGCGCTGTCCTGGCAGCACAGAGGAGGCTGCAGTCTCCGCAGCCACATCTTCTCCATAAAATCCCCTTTACCATCCTACCCACTTTCTGGTGTTCATTTAGGACATAAGTTGTTCATCAACAAATGCAGCCAGGGAGAGAAAGTGTGCACCCAATACTTACACTGATTGCCCTGTTAACTAAATAACAAACAATGGGACATACTTATTTTGTGCATGTACAGAAAAAATTTCTTTATCAGGAAGCACGATGATCCATAAAGAAGGGGCACAACATTAAATATAACTTTTTATCCACTCTTTATGGGTTTTTTGTTGGATTTTAATATATACAAAATGTAACATAAGAGAAAGAATCAAATCAAAACATTTTGATTTAAACTCCTGTAAAACCTGAGGCTTTATGCTAATAATGAATACCACAGAGGGAGGCAAAGTAGTAAAAAATGATCACACTTTGGTGACTGGGGTGTAAGTGCCCCTCCCTCCAGGGCTATGGGAAGCCATCCACTTTCTTTCAAAGACTCTTCATGTACCACACTCACACAATATGCATATGAGGAAAGAATTTCTTCCAACAATGGTATGCATTAATTTATAATATTTTTCCAACATCCTTTATCAAGTTTCAGTTGTAGGTCAAATAATTTATGCTTTGCAAAAATAATCTCTGCATTTAAAATTTATCGGTCCTTCAGAGGTTGGTTCTCATTAGCGCTCATCATTTTCACTGCTCATGAAATACATCTTCACAAGCTGAGCCATTCCTACTCGATATCAAGGATTCCTACACGCTAACTTGATCTAACTGTTGGAATTATGAATCATCTGACGGAGCCATAAGTTATGATCTTCAATGACCACTAATGAAGGTTGCCTAGCAGTTAAAATATCAAAGCAGCATATATCAGCACACTTTAGAGCACAAGATAGACTTCCAGTGTTGCACTTCTCTTATATTTATTATATACTGTAAATTACATCACAGGCTGCCTCCAACACTGACAGTCCTGTACTCCAGAGTTAAACACCAGGTTTTAATAACCACTCCTGACAATCTTTTGATCGCTGGCGGGGGGGGCAGATGAAAGGCAAGGCCGCCTGCTGCAGGCAATCTGCTCAGTCAAAACAAAGGGGACTTCAGAGAGAGACAGAGATGCATCAGGTGTTAATCCCAAATGAACAACCAGGAGTGCAGGCTGATTGACTCGCTCTCCATTTCCAGCCGAAAAAGGGTAAGCGCCTGCCGGTGGGCTCAGTCAGGATGCACGCAGGAAGGGAAAGGTGCTATTAGCTAGGCATGAAATATTTTGATTTGGAAACCCAAAACTTTGGGAAGTAATTTTAGGCTCTTTCTAAATCACTTCAAACTAATCATTCAACTATCTGATTTTTCAAATACACTGTATGGAGCAAATCTTGTTGGCATTTAAAACAAGATCTCTCATTCAAACACGGCAGTGTAGTAATCTGCTAGGGGAAGAAGCAAAAAAAAAATTTCAGAGCTTTCAAAAAGCGGACAAGATAGAACTTTGAGATTATTTGGGACAAACCTCCTGCATCAAGTGGAGGTGGGCTGGATGATCTGACAGAGGTCATCTCCTCCAACTTGGGTCTGAATGAGAGCATATTAATAATGTTAGCATCAGAATAAGAAGTTCCCACTACATGCCTTCAGACATTCAATAAAACACATATTTGGTAAGAAAATTTTAGGCATAATGAGATAACACCAAAAAAACACTTGGTTTCAGGGAATATAAAGAGAATTATTGCTGTTCTCTCTTTTGTGTTGCATTTCTTCACTGGGAAATAAAGAGAAAGGGGCCTGAGGGACTGCCAGACTCCTGCTATTTTTCTTTTCCACTTCTTCAATAATCCAAGCATCTATCACTAACCACCACTTTCTGTGCATTAGTTTAACTCTGGTTTTACTTTTTTCTATTGCCTCAATCCTTATAACAGATTTCTGTACAGATTTGCTCAGAAACCACAGCAGCACTCTCCGAAAGGAACACAACTACTAATGTCACATCACTTTACATTATTTTTCACAGCCACAGAAAGCAAATAGGTTACTTGGGGTTTAATAGTCCAATGTGAACCATTTTTACTTCTATGATCAAAACCCCTGCATTAAACATCACTCAGATAGGGAAACTGAGAAACAAGTAGTATCGCAGGACCTCTGATCAAGCTAAAATCAGAATATTTATAAAACTTGCAGAAACAAAAGAAGATACAAGCAAAAAAACCTCCATGCTCACAAGATCAGTGGGACCCAACCACATACAAACCTCCCAGGTTCCTTCTCACTCACCAAAGCTGTTTGGTGGGGCAGGGGCAACAGGGAAAAGAAGGGTTGAGTTAATAATTAAAAACTATTTCAGACGCTGCATCTCATCTACATAAAATCATCATCGTTACTGCTTGACAACCCCGAAGCAAAATGTGGAGTTGATAAGGAGAAGACTCCGCTCCGCCATGCAAGCTGGCAGCACATCTCCCAACCGCCCTCCTCTTCCCAACGATGCAAGTGTTCACAATAACTAATTCCTCATGGATTTTTTCCCCTCCTTGAAAAATGAATTACAATTTTTACTGGCCCAGCAAGCTAAAACAGTTACAGCCAATATATCTTGAGAGAGTAACAAGGTGTTGGACTTCTGACAATCAGCGCCACACATTCTTTCATAACATTTACTTCAAAATTCAAAAAAACCCTCAAACTTACTTTTTCCTACTCCTTTCATCCTGTTACATGACCTTAAACATCAGGTAGTTCAGAAAACTACAAATACACAACAAACATCAACTCGTTATGATTGAGTGCAGGAATACAAGCACATTAGCATGAGTCCAGCTGATGACGTCGTTGCTTGGCCCATTACGGTATGAATTGTTTATCTGAATTGGATGAATTTGCCCGTTTTATTCCCTGTAGTCCAAGTATTGCCAATTAACCCATATTTGCAAAAACAACTGTAAAAATGTTGACTTCAGACCATCAGTACAGCGAACCACAGCTTCATCTACAGGCAACGGAGGCATGATGAAGATTTCAAAATGTTACTGTATTTGTAATCTCCAGTTGACCTTTCTCTAGATAAGCAAATGTTGCCCCTTCTTCCAAGCAGGCTTATTACTTTTCTAGCATTTTTTAAGTTGTTTTGTGCATACTGGTCAATCAAGACTTTACAGAACAGCAAAATATCATAAAAGGTGAAGATTACAGCTACCCTTCTGGCAGCGCAGAGATAGTAAGTGGATTAAAAACTGGAGGAAAGGCTGCTCTGTTTTGACTTTATTTAGCCTGGTGCCCATCACTGCGGTATCCAAATGACCATCATAGTTTGTCTTAATACAAAAGATCACACACAGGGTCCACGGGCTGGCAACTGAACTCAGATCCTGAATTTCACTCCACTATTTTAACATCAAACCCATCCTTCCCACCCATTACAGCTACACTTCTAAGGGATCATCGCTGTCAAGAGAGGATGACATTAAGAGCAAAACACAGCCATCAGATCAGACCCTGAAGGGACGGGGATGTTAACTGGTCTTACATTTGTTCTCTCATTCTGGTTAACGTATTTACTATATTTCTTATTTTCAGCTCTCTAACTTCAGCTAAGCTATTCAGTCCAGTCTGCTTCCTTTTCAGGGTACCATCAGTCAAATCCAACCACATCATTTTATCTCTCTGTTACTAAATTCAAACCATTTTAAACATCCTGCTTTCATCTTTATAGCTCTCTCCCACTTTTTAACCATGCTGCAGTTACAGAAGAATGTACTTGACATATAAAATGTGCATGTGATTCCTTTAACATTTTAATGCCGTGTATTGTGTTGTAAACATCTCTTCATGTTTTATCTCCTTCTCCATAAATCAGAGGCTAGTATCTTAGAAGTCTCAAAAATGACATGTTTTCTCCATAATATAAATGTAAGACTCTCCTCCTTGAAACTTGAGTCAGCTTTCAAAAATCATCAAAAACCAGAGCTACAAAAAAATCAAAAGATTATCAACTAACTTAATATAATTTTCTCCCACTCCATTTCTATGACAGCATGAGTACAGTACAGGGAAAAAATAAGTTACAAAATTGGTCTTCACCAATCAGAAAACCAATGTTTTGATTGTTCTATTTTATCACTTGTAAGGAACAACACTAAGGTAAAATACCTTCTTGTGTATCCATACCAATATACAACACTGAAAGAGTCAGGAAAGTGGACAGTATAAAAAAGTGATATGCTAGGAATAATTATTTGTTTTATTCAAGATTAACATGCAGTGTTTACAAGATGAAACCCCAGAACTATTTTCATTTCCTTACCATAACTGCAATTAATAAGACTGATCTCTTATAATGAGATCTTCTGGTGGTTTTGGCTAGCTTAGTAATGTTACCGTAAAAATGTGTCTCAGTCTATTCCTTGGTAAATGCATTAAGTGTTTTTTTTGTTTAATTAAAAGCCCCTGTAAAATATTGATTATTTTGAAAAGATAGAACACCAGTAAAGAACACCTGTCCAAAATAATTTTAAGTTACTTCAATGATGGAAAAAAGAAAGAGCGCCATTAGAAAAAGAGGAAAAAAAAAAAAGAGGAAAGCAGTTTTAGCAGGTGGGACTGAAAAGTGGTGACATGTTGTAGTACAATACTGAAGAGCTGAAGGATATAACACAGTGTTGCATGATGTGGAAGAGAACCAGGGACCACTGGATTAGCGTGCCACTAAAATGCTAGATTAGGTGCGAAGTACAACTCTGAAGTATTGTGATACGAAGGAGTGAGGCAGAGGCAGAACTGCTGGTAGAGGACCAGAGAAATAAAACACTATCTTTTCTTTGGCACCTTCCAGCAGGAGTTTACTCCCTTACAGCCCACAGACCCAACACACTCTACAGGAAAACCCAAGGACCCTCCAATATTTATCCAGATCCCCAGAATTCATAACATTTTCCGCCAGCCTGAGAGATTCCGTTTCTCTCAAACTACTGTCTAACATAAATTATTCCAAGATACTTTTCTTGACGTTTTCTACACAAACGTTTCTAGAATGACCTTGCTGTAGAACAGGCACCACGCTTCCCCCTAATGCAAGCCCATGCTCAAGTGCTTTTTGTCTGTATTTTCCAGGATATTTTGAAACACAACCTTTTCGCTGTCATTTCGCAAAAAACCAAAAGTCATCAGCTTCTTAAAAATAGTTATCCCATTTCACAGAATTGTCATAAAAATACATGATTTCTACTTGCATCAGAAAGCACAGCTAGAATTTAGAATTTAAGGGTTGTGAAACTTGTTTGTAAATACATGCCTTTGGTTGATAAATATCCAGGTTGTACTTCTATAAACAATGGAAAAATACAATGTTGCCAACTCACATCATTTTTTTATTATTGCTTTCTTGTTAAGGACAGTGAAAGTGGGGCAAGAACCTCCACTCTAGCAAATTTTTGTAACTTTCTCACTCTTGCGGTTTGGGGAAAAAAAAAAGTTTAAAGTATGACATACAGCCATCTGAAATCAAGGGAGGAAGTGATAATTAAAAGATTATTTTAGAAAAACTTCGTAAAGAAACAAAACATGACTCCTTGGCCTCTGTGCATTAGTTAGCATAGTCCTGGCTCCTTCCCCAGTAGTTAATTCAACTTAAATAGTTAATTCCGTTTAATTCAATGGGGGTAAACGGGCCTCAGCTCCTACTAGATTACTAAAATGAAGTGGTTGAGAGAAGAAAAAAAAACCCAAGCCACAGAATTTGAACAGTTAAAAGTTTGTATCAATACTTCCACAAATATTACGGAATCTCTATTACATTTTCACAGGACCAGGCTCCTCACATCCTGTCCTAAATCACAGGGAAGAATCTCACACAATCGACACTTTACCTTCCCACGACATATTTGAGGACTGTAAATCGTGAACACAGATTTATCAGGGAAATGAGGAGTGGGAAAGACGAGTTGCCCTTAAAGATGTACAGATTTATAGCAATATGGGAAGCGGAAAGACGGTTATCATATAAAAAGGTCCTTAAGGGATAACAAGGAGCAACAAGGGAAACATGAGTCATGAGCTGTCAGAGAAGAGGATGCGTATGGGGAGCAATGGACAGAGCAAAGTAGCAATAAAGGAAGTTCCAAGTCAAATGTACTCCTTCCCAAAGGTCGAGACGGATACCCAAGCTTACAGTATTTATCGAAAATTAAATTCCCAGCCAATTCAGACACTGCACCACCAGCAACACCGGGAAAGGGACACTCATTGACTGAAAGGATCCATTGATAAACAAGGTCATAGACCATAGCTCTTTTCTTTTGCTTTGTTACCAACTCTGCTTCTTTATTTTCCTTAATAAGAGTAGTTGCCTTGAAGGTCTGTCTACATAGGCAACTGGCTCAACATGAGTGAGTGTGCAAACAAAGCATTCAGCTGAGATTGTGAAAGACAGTTTTACACTTTTTGTGAGGCCGGAGTAACCTTCTCTATTTAAGGGCATATTAACAGCTGTTCCTATGGTGAGACAGCAGCGAGTAAATAGTGAATTATGAGCCCAAGCACAAAGTTATCGCATTCCTAACTTTCCTTTCCCATCCCAGCAGCCTCAAAAGTGTCAAACTCCAAATCATGGCGCAGGATTCCTGGTACTCCCAAGTATCTCAAGATTTTGAAAAAACAAGATTTTAAGAAGTGGCTTCCAAGAGTTTAAAAAGGGGCTACTTTTGAGACAAAATACAACACTGAGCAATACATGGAAGCTGAAGACAGAGAAAAACAGTTATTTGTGCTTGAATACCATCTCTAGGAAGATCTATCAAAATCTTGAGAAATACAAGTTGCACAGGAGTATCTACACAAGCAATAATTAATTCTCCTCCAAGTCCAGTAGTATCCATATCAAAGGTGAAAGTAAATATGACAGTAAATATCTCAAAGGATTGATATGTCACAAAATGAATTTTTAATATTAAAAAACTGTAGTAAAGGAAAAAAGGGAGGAAAAAAGCATACCTCTAAACCATCAAAACCAAGAAAGCTTCACTTTAAGTTATGACAGCTTTTCTACCCAGACTTTATGTGAAAAATACGTACATGATAACCAAATGTATACTTCAGAAAATAGCATGACTTAAAATTATTTTTCAAGGCTACCTAAGTGTTGTCAAGTTAGGTAGGCTACCTAAATACTTCCAAGCAACTAAAAATCATGCAGCATCCTTCTTATTTTGCAGAAGAAAACAGACACGAAGTTAGCCACCGACCCCAATTTTAAGCTTGGTGAAAACAAACACTAAAACCTGTACTTACTTCAGTCTGAGCAAGATGCGTGCTTATGGGTGCAATCTCAAAAAGCATATCGAGTGCCTACAACCGAGGTGTTACAAGGTGTAAACATCAAACAGCCCAACTCAATCAAGGTGACTCCAGGATGTAGATCACAGGAAACCTCCAAGCCCTGTTCTATTAGCAGGGTCCCAGGACTCAGCCCCCCCCCCAATCTCCCAAGTGATTGCTGAAATCATAAAGTGCTATCAAAGGTGGCACTGCTACTGCCACTTCTTTTTCCAGGCCATATTTACAACTGAAAGTGACTGTGGCTACTATGCTTTGTAACTCCATTCAACATCACAAGTGTTGTTACCTGTCCACTAGTTAGTTTCTCCTTTGGGACTTAGGAAGAGCCTAACAGCAACTTTGCTTCACAGCTGGATTGCAGGAGAGCTGAGAGATCAGCATCAAGCTCCACAGGCATGTTCACACATGCCAGGAAGCTCAAGTTCAGGCACCTGGAACATCTCTGGCATGAAACAGCTACCACATGGCAGAAATGTTCAGTACATTTTGCAGATGCACAGGAGATACCGATTCCAGCCTGAACAGCAGCACACAAACCCCACCAAAGTCCCACTACAGACGTTTAGAAAGGTGCTCCGAGCCATTCTTTAGAGAGATCCAACAAGGTCATACAAAAACACAACCGAATAACCAGGCCCGTAAGGCTGGAGCCCCGATGGCTATTCTTATACTCCCAATTACACAGTTCTTCCTATGTCATTTTCAGTGACCCAGGCTTGGTATTATCAAGATAAACATTATTATTGGGTGGCTTAAAACCTGATCAACTCCATTCTGAATAAACACACTGTGCCTAGCAACTATACTTTAATTCTCAGACATATATTCCTTTTGCAGTGTCTGTTTTACTGGCTCAGAGCTCACGCAGCAGCTGAAGGCACAGCACTCCCAGCCGTCCATTTACACTCCTTGGCAGCATTTCAGAAGCCAGGATGACACCAGTTTGTGGTACAGATGAAGAGATGGACTGACCTGATTGATGGAGTTGGCAGCACAGGATGCCAGTCCGGTTCCGAGGGAGGCAAGCAGGAAACAGGTCAGGTCAAAAGGGACCGGGGCCATGGCAAAGCCAGCAGACGCGGTGCTTACAACCAGAGCTGCAACACAAGCGAGAGCACAGTTCAAAGCATCAACAAGAAACTGTCTCCTTTGTACATACCACTAGAGTTAAGGTTTTTAAACCCTGTACGAACCCTTGTGCAGATTAACTTTTTGCTACCTTTATGGATCAAAGGACCTCCAGGAACTGCATACAATAAATACCAATACTCTACATAAAGAAGTCAAAGATGAGAAGGAGAACTGTCAGGGATGAAATGAGAAACCCAGAAGCATCAGCACATTAGTAGAAGAGGTGAGAATAAAACTTATGCCTCTGTATTCCCTATTCTATGGATTTGCTACAGGATCAAACTGCCTCACGCAACATGTACAGGAGATGCGTTTGTTCCAGTAACTCACATGCCATTGCAAAGTCTAACATGGAAGAAAAACAGTAAGAAAAATCCCAAACTGAGAGATATGCATTGTATCAAATTATAGCAGGAACTGAAGCAGTGCAGAGAGTCAAAGAGAGACTCAGGGCATGTAGCCTACAGCTGGTGAAAAGAGTAACTTCACCGTACAAGTATCTGATCACCCTGTTCCCATCTGACATGCCCGCTTCAGGCAGGAGGTACAGTCACATCATCACATGGACCCAGCAACTCTTAAAGGCCTCAAAATTTGAGTGGATTAATAAAACAACATTTCAGTTTTGTCATCCAAAATTATAACTTTATTACAGTATTGCAAATCACATCCTTAAAATGAAAGTTACCTAAGTCTCAATCCTAATATTGTAATTACCCAAATAATAGGTCTTACGAACCTCACTTTTGGCAAGAAATAGTATAACGTGAAAAATTTCTTATACTATAAAAGTCAGCACACTTACTGAATGTCTTGCTCATGACCTTGAACCTTACAATCTGAAATAAATAGTTATTAAACAGAAAGTATTTAAATTATATTCTGCATGTAATTACGTGTTCCAGACTTCAGCTAGCTCAAATCAAAGCATCAAAATGTTCCTATCTTCCTGATTCCTACAAAGCCTCCTGTTTGTCTGAAGTTAAATGACAAATAACCTTTGCTGACTGAAAATATCTGGATTATCTACTAAGCAGTGTTACTTGAGATGAAAAAATAAATGTCATGGCAGAGACCTGCCAGCAAGGATGCACATGCAAAGTGCTAATTTTAAGAACTGTGCCTGCATAAGAACCTTAGGATTTAATCCTAAAAAGACAGTGAAGAAAACTTGCTGCTCATCAAAACTCTTCTCTAAGTATTAAAATCCATTGGCAGCTGAATATTATTATAATATTAGACATACTATTTTTATAAACATTAATTATTTAGCCTTGTTAATGGATTCACAGGATGCTGTGCAGGTGGCTGTCGCACAGGCTGGCTGCGAGCGTGCTGCATCAGGGTCTCTGCCTGACACCAAGGTAAGTCCCCTGGCTTCGATTCCCCAAGAGAGCACGTGGCTCTCACTGCGGCCCCTTCAGCTGCTTCTAAAATACAATGAATCGACAATGGAGCCTTACCTTACCTTAGTCTCTCAGACTAACAAACATGCAGGTACCGATCACTTCTGAAAGACTGGACCCCATTTGTTATATAAATACAACAGCATCTTGGTTTCAAAGCTCTTGGATCCTTCTTAGTAGAGCGCACAAGAAAATACGAAATGCATTGGTTTACAACTGATAGAGTTAAATACACTGAAAAGATGACGGCGAAAGAGTGGCGTTTGCATTTCTAAGAGTGATTACATTCATTTTTTTGCATAATAAATCACACGTTCACTTCTAGACAAGAATTTAATTAAAACTTATCTTAGAGAGCACTTTATACCAATTTATTATGGGAAAACACCAACTCATTTACTGAAGAAGAAAGGTGGAGCAGGTTGGCAAACAGTCAGTGTAACATTACCATTACACTGACCTTAAAGAAATTCTAATATTGTACAGCTACAGCACTAATTAAAGTCCCCATTGATTTCTCCAGATTAATTTCAGCCAGTCATTTCAGTGCGACTTATCAGGATCTCATTAAAAAAGGTTGTAGTACATCCTCTCACTCATCCCATTGAAACAGTTATTTTTAGTTGTTTGGGCAGTGCTCTGAACACAAGGCATTCCCTGCTTGTCCCATCGCTCAGCAATTCAAATGCAACACATTAAGAGTAAATAAGAAAATGTTCCCTTTGGATTGGGAAGTTTATTTTCTTTTACTGTGGAAGCGGTAATTTACTCTTCTACTTTCCTCACTGAGGAAAAGTATATTTAATTGAGATCACATCAAGCAAATGAGGTCATTGACTGTTTGTTTTCTAATCCCTGTTAGTTTAGTGCTTTAGGGGCCAAATTAACTTCACCTTATCGCATAATAGATGGAATTGATCCTTTCAAGATTTGTTGATGAGAGTTGGCATTATATATGCTCTTCAAAAAGAAGCCAGGATTTAAACTTATGATCTCAGCCTAAACCTAATTTTCACTCTTTTAAACACTTTTAGCTTTAACAAAAATTAACAGGGGACATTTGTCTCCCATTTCAATGTAAATGAAAAAGAAAATGCTAATGGATTGGTGAAAAAAAGAGTGAATTATAATGTTTCTAGCATAAAAACATATTCAAAAAGTCTACAGTGTATTCTTTACATTCCTCTTCAGCTTCATTGTAATGTGATCTGCCTTTATAAATCCCTGTATTTGTATTTATAGCATGTGAATCACTATGCCATATTTTGTTTACCTCCTATTAAAAAGTTGCCAAGCCAAAATAAAAGCGTAGAAAGCCAAGCAAACCAATTCAGCTTTAGATTGCCTTTCCACTCCTGTACTGATGCTGTATCAGTACATATGGAAGGACAAAAGCAAATGCATTTCTACTTTAATTTAAGAAACAATTTCACTGTTTTACTACAAATGTTTATATACTCCTTAAAAGAAACTAGCTTTCCAAAAGCTGATGGAATTCTCCCTTCCAGAGTTTTCACACTTTGGTTTCTGGAAAGCTAAATGTAGCATCGGTGTTAGTGCTATACAACTGATCAACGTCTCCTTTATAAACTTAGAGTTGTTTGGGTGTAGGCATATCTAAGTTTTGTTTGCAGGTTATAATCTGCACACTAAAGAAGGCCAAACTCCTGAAGCAAACTTAAATTTGGGACAATAATTTGAAACAATTCTTTGCATCATATCATAGAAAATTCAAGTGCAATATTACAAACAGAGCAGATAATCTCTTTTTACCATTGAACAATTTTAAAATGCTTTGCAAAAAATAAACTGTAATAGTAGTTTATTTTTGTTTCATTAGTTTTCCTTGGAGCATGGAAAACAAATTGCCAGAAAGCTGCCACTAGTAAGCTTTGTTTCTTTGATAGGATAATAGTTACTGTTTTAATAATCACAAAGTGAGAACTACCTTGACAGGCGTATGAAATGTATTTAGAACTGAGAATAAATGTAGACCAGTAATAATCTAAACAATAAATATCGATAAATCTTTGTCAAAGTTTCTAGCTATATTAAAGCTACCATTTAAAGAATAAATGCCATAATAAACGCCATTATTCCAGAATAAAGTGGAAACATACTGGAACTCCACTAAAGCAAATAGATTTTTTTACTAGAGCGGCTGTTACCAGATTTTTAGCCTACAAACGCAACATAGGCACCTTATTTAGTCGTTGCTCCATTACGTAGCAGTTTGGAAACACTCGAGTCATTATGCAAAGCTGGATATCCATCATCTTCATTTTACAAATACACAACAGACACAGAGATGAAGCAGGATGTTCATGTTCCCATCATAAGTCAGTAGCAAATGTCTCAGGCTTCTGATTTCCAGTTCAACACTTTTGTGCTAGAGGATCGCTAATGCACAGACACAAATTCATATGTAAGCAATACATCCAATAAATTCCAGCTGTTTTCTAGTAAACAAAACAGGATTATTTTCTTGAAAGGGGACATATGACAAAATGCTCTAGTTTAGTCTCCATAACTGAAAACGCTCATAAATTATCACATTTGTCCACTTTGCAAATCTTAAATGTAGGTCAGTAAGTCCATGACATAGAAACCATGCACAATTTTGTAGCTGGTAGTTTTTACTCCTAGGTTTTTGTCTAACATTGTCTAGCAACAACACAGAGTAATTGAGATTGGAAGGGATCTCAGGTGATCATCAAGTCCAACCTCCTGCTCAAAGCAGGGTCAATGCTGAATTCAGGCCAGGTCCCTTAGGGCTTTGTCATCTCCAAGGATAGAAATTTCACATCATCTCTGGGCAACCTGCTCCAAAGTTTAACTGTTCTCACGGTGAAACTTTTTTTTCCTTATGTCAAGCCAGAACCTCCCGTTTCAATTTATGAAACGTGTTCTCTCTGTGCAAAGATTCACATATTTTAAAAAAGATTTGAAAACTAAAGCATAGATGCTTCCAAATGTGGCTTTAAAAGAGTTCTGGCACCTGATGGGAGAATGTCCACATCCTCCCTCCTGTGGAAGGAGCTACTAATGATCAGATGGCATCAAAATGATATGTAAATCTTTACCTTAAAAACAAACATCAAACAAATGTATGGGCCTCCCCAGAGAATTGATTATATCAGTCTTGTGATTCTGTCCATAACATGGACATTACACTTTGATGAGGAAAAAGCACAATAGGTTTGATTCTGATCTGATCTCACCACAGTGAACTCTGGAATGACTCTATTAAAGATGACCAATTACTCCAGATTTACAGACGTGTAAACACCTCAGGCTGGCCTATTTTAGCTCTAAGGTATAGACCATGACAAAACCAGAGGTAATTTACTCTCAACTCTTCTTACATAATGTTAATAGGATACTGGGTTGAACTCTCCGAGAGCCAGATATAACCAAAGAACATCTCACATCCGCAATGAGAGAAACACAGCAAAACGTAACCTTACTCTGAGGAAGTTTCCAGATTTCTTAGTGTTTGGAGAAATAGTAAACCCTACTTAGAGTGAAGCAAAGAAGAGTTTCTGTTAGACACACAGAGACACTTTTCAGCAGTAAGGTCTGTAACACACTGCTGCAGACTGCCCAGGGAAGCTGTATATTCCCTGGCTGGTTTTAAGAACAGACAAAGCAACAGTAAGTAAGGAATGATATGCCTAAAGGTGATCCTGTCTGGAGGGAAAATAGATTAGATGACTTCCTGAAGTGTCCCTTTGAGGTTCCCGTGATTCTGCATGGATACTGCAGACACTGAACCAAAGCAAGATACCAAGTGCAGAAGCCACTCTAGTGAGATCTGAAACAAGTCTTCAGTAATCAGAACAGAAAAGCAACGTTCATCATGCTTTAATGGACTGACTATTAAAATGTACTTTGAAGAAAATACTATCAAAACTCTAAAACACCTTTTAAGAGTTGGAAGGTGAAAGTGCTTTGCAATGAGATGCCGCAAAAGACTTTGGGGGAGAGACTGTGACTTTGCATATGACCTCTGGGTAAACAACAACCAGTTAATACACAATTGTGTATAAAAAAGAATCTTTAGACAAATTAATATGCTTGTGAACACAAATAAAAACATTAACTGTAGTATATTAAAACACAGGATAAAGGAAAGGTAGATAAAGGTTTGAAACATATGGGCTCTAGTATGACTTTCTGAAGTAGATCCATGTTACGGTAGCCTGGAGTCAGGGCTCAACTCTTCCAGGCACAGCAGAGATAGAGATATGCTAAAGACACAGCCCCTTCCTCAATAGGCTTGCAAGTTAGATTAAAAATTCTACAGCTGTTTAGAAATTAGCAGTTAAGTTTACATCTGACCCATGTTGATACACCCACTTCTCAGACAGGTGCTACATAAGGTGCTATATACATCTAGCTGGTTGTCCTCACCAAAGATCAACGTGCAAGACATCCTTTACTACAGCAGCAATAATGACAAAGTGTTCCCAAACCATGGAGAAATATCTAATGAGAATACTCAGCATTTTTCATATTGTGCCTTCATCACACTTTCCCCAAATTAAAAACTGAAGTTTAATTTTCCTGTGTTTTTGCATATAGCTCATCTTAGTTTTCATCTGTGATCACCAGCAAAAACATCACTTAAATGTAAACTGGAAGTTAAATTTAAGAAGATGAGACAACCTGAAATTCTTAATGTGTTTGTATTATAAATTATTAGAATTTCCTCCTATTACCATATCTTCACATCTCTCTCTCCTATTTTCAGTGACACATGAACTTTATCCTAAAGTCGAGAACAATGACATTTATAATTCTGAAAACTTAATCAGACAGATGCATTAGCTTTCCAAGTGCGTGGATGGTAAGATACAGCTGTTCAGACAGCAGCCAGAGAACACCACAGAGAAGGGAAAGGATGGAAACTGAACACAAAAAGGTAGATTATGCGACAAGTAATTAAAAGTTCCCTAATTGTTTTCTATGGCAAAAGAATATAAACAAAAATCTTTCCCTGTTGGTAAGGCAGAGCTTCTAATGGCAGAGTCACAAGAGCCGCAGTTTACATGAAGCAGGAGGGTATGGTAATAGCTAAAGTCATTTCCTTTCAAAGGTGAATTACAGTTCAGAATACAAACAAACATTCTCTTTACTTCAGCAGCAGGAAAAGAAAAGGGCATAAGGAAGTCCCATTTTAGCATAATGCAGAGTTTGTTTTCTTGTTATTTCATACTCTAAAAAGTATAAATAAAGAGTCTGCCAAAAAAACCACACAGGGTATGAGATCTATCAGAACTTCATGGGTGAAAGGAATTGAGTTGTGTGTCATTTCTAACTTAAAAACTGACCTCAGAGAATTTATTTTTCTTTTAAAAAAAAATAAAATCAAAGAACTACACCACCATATTCTTTACAGAATATATAATTTGTCTAAATGATTACACAAGTTTGGAAAAAAGCTAATTCTGTTTCCTTGCTCCGCACACTACACGCAATATTTTTCTTGCTCGTCTCCTACGCTATCCTATGACCAATAAAGACCAACAACAGAACTCCCCTCCTAAAAACCCCTCTTCATCCAACTTATTCTTTTACACTTTCTACTTCCAATAAAATCTCCCCATCCCAGAACATCTTTCCCACCACATACATAAAGATCACAACAAGAAGAGAGGTTAAGGTTTTTCCTGTATCTCTATACCTTCTCAACAGGTACAAAGTTCACTACACTCACCTTGGGTCAAGAACAGCACATCTCAAAATCCAGACTTATACAAAACAACAGTCCTGAAGGGAATGAAACTCTGTAACCTTTGCTTTCTACAGGTTTCAAGTAACACCCTATTTTAAAACGAGTGGTACTTGCTTGCCTGTCAATATTGCCTTTTGCATTTAAAAGAGAGCCGACTAGAAGCCGTTGAAATGTTTCACAGCAACACTGAGGCCACACAAAAAAGTATCACATAAAATGATTTCCTCCAGAAAAAGACATTCTTACATCGTGCTGCAGTTCTTGAAACTCCCATTTTGAGGAGCACCAGTAATACTCAGATGTGGTACTAACACCGAGCTTACCCGTAAGGAATATCAGCAAACATAAGAACATACATTTCAAGTGCTTAAAAAAACAGTTAATTCTCTCTCTCTCTGGTCAATTATTCATGGCATTTTAACTTTTTATTTCTGGATATATTGAGATTTTTAAATTTAATTCTACTGCAATAACTAGCACAGCTTTCAAGTTCACATAAAAAGCCACTTAAATAAAATCACCTCACTGAAAATATGCCAGAAGAGCTAATTGTTCATATAGCTCTTAAGTTATCCATGGTGAGCCCAACACAAACCAGATATTACTAAAACTGAACAGCATGAGGGAGAAAAAGGCAAGACCTGTATTATGCAGAAAGAAAGAAGAGGCAATAGCTGAGGTTGTATGTGCCACAAAGCTGTTGCAAAAATAATCCTGGTAACTGCTGAATGCACTAGTAAGAGTTTTATACACCTAAATCTGAAACTACCAAGGTTAATACGTAAAAGTGACACGGTAAAGTATCAAAAGACATGCTTTTCATCCCTCAAGTCTACTAACCCAGCTCTTTACCAGCACAAAATAAACGCCTTGAGGTTTTTTAAAAATGACAAGAACATTTGGACATACAGACGAGATCTGTTTTGCCAAGTCCAAAACATGAGATGTCTCATCAACACTGAGAACTATAAGGCTCTTTATTAGAGAAAAAAATTAAATGACCATCATACACTGTATGTGGTCAGTACAATTTTTCCATGGAGAAACAAACAATGAAAACATATATATTGCAAGAAAAAAAGTTTCAAAAAGTAAACCGAATTCAGGATTTTTATTATAACAAATTGTTATGGCAAAGAACAACAGTTTCATTATCAAGAATTTATTTCACCCACTGGAGAGAGCACCACAGTAGGACTTAGGAAATTATATTTCTCTTCTTAGCCCTGATACAAACAAGATGTAAAGCTTTGGTCAGATCATTAGAGTTCCCTTCGACATAAAAGTATATATAGCACTACCTATTAGCAAGGAAGTAATTTATAGTTGTTAAGTATTACTATTAGAACAAGGGAAAATGTAGTTAGGCTACAAGGCAATTGCTTAAACTGCTGATTTGAAGATACAATGCTATCATTGACTAGAAAAGTAAATTATACCTTATTTTAGAAAATCTAATTGGTCACACTCAAACATTTTCCTTTATAAGACAGGAAATCATTTGGATTCTCTTTTGTCGGTACTTCTCACACCTTTCACTTTAGTACTGCTTATTGTGAAATTAGTAAGTAAATAAGACAGAACATTGGTAAACTTAAGCAAGACAACTTTAAATAGTTAATACAATGCTTGTAAATTCACTTCCTAACCCAGTTTCACCTTTTTTTTTGTACTAACACTTGCTGGCTTATGATTCCCAAAAGCTAGCTGATGGTATGATGCAAGCTCCTCCTCACTGTGTTTAAACAAATTTAATGGGAAAGTTATTAAATGCTTCCATAGAACGATTTTTCCCTGCACACATTTGATGGAATTGATCCAGGTACTTCATGTCAGTAAAGTGGGAATTATCACACAAAAACCTACACAGTACTAGTAACGTGCTAAAGAACTCTGATATCAAACAGGATGCACAGAAGTGAAAAAAATGACCAGTAGTACCTGTAAGCTTAATTTTGGACAAGCGTGCCAAAATTCCTGGAAAATCATCCAGTCGTAGCTTCATTTCTTTCCATTGTCTGTCTTCTTTGGATTCTGCTCTTACTGGTGCGACTGAGTCTTCGTTTCCGCAGCTGACTTCACTTCTCTCAACTCATTTCTGCTTGGTGTCTCAGACAAAGATTGATGAACAGGTGAAATTGCTCTAATCTTGAGTATAACCTTTTTTTCTCGATCCAATTGCTGAAGCTCACGAAAAGGAGATGCAACTGCATCCGACTTAGGTTTGGCTTGTTGGCTGAGGTCTTTGTTGTATTGCGTTACATACTAAATAAAACAAGAAATGTTAAGATGAATAGTTAAGAAGGTATTTCTGTCCATTTCAGGATATTAACAACATCAATATTATTGCTATATTAGTCTTATTGTTAGGAGAATTACTTCCTATGATGACACGACTGAGTTAGCCTGAATTTCAAACACTTATTTCGCATGCAAAAAAGTTTCTGAAGTTGGACAAGATACTACAAAAGCAGCTTTTCAACTCACAGCTACATCAATAACGTTTACCTAAGCTTCAAGAATTGCTTCTGGATAAAGCTACTTCCTCCCTTGTAGCTTCAACAGCAAACTACTTTATTCATATTCAAAACCACCAGATAATATCGTTTGATTTACAACTGATCAATTTACCTTTAAACAAAGAGGTACACACATGCCCATAACAACTCCAGTCTCCAAACATAAGCACTAAACTTTTTGCATATTTAAGATATGAAAAAAATCAGAAAAATACCAGAAAACACAATCTACCTCCCATGATATAAAATCATCTCCCACGTTAGGCTATTACTACTTATGCCAAACTTTATGCTAATTAACTAGACAACAATTTTCAACAGGAGTTCAAATGAACATTATTGAACAGAAAGTCAGGAGACAGCTGTTTCCTCTTTTTTAGTACTCTTACAGAATAAAACACAGAATAAGAAAAAAAGCATTTAGCTTCTCCTATCTTTCTATCTTCTTTCCCAAAATATTCTATATTTCATGCGTAAGAGACAGGCATAAAAAGACTGAGCTTTCAACTAATCATGGTTTAAAGTACACATTAATAATTACAATGAGGAAGAGGAATATGAAACTCTGAATAAGTGATGTGAATACAGATCAAATCAATACCAAAGAAAAGAATTTGAGAAGTGCTGGTGATCCCCAGAAGCATGGAAGACACCCCCACCTCTTGCTTCATGCAGGACTGAAGCTCAAAAAATACCAACAGACATACATGCTCCTTGCAGTCAAAGCAGTCATTAGCTGTAAGACTTAAGTTTTATCCATATTTCACAGATATATCTCCAAAGTACAACAAACAGGACACCACTCAGGGAAGAGCAAAATATGTCTTTTACTACCATCCTTTTACATGCAATACAACTGTTCCAAGAAGAAGATACAATTTCAAGGGTTTGAATGATAATTACAGCTCTTTTAATACCTAAAACTAACAGCACACTATAGAATGTAACCCATTAAGTTAACGAGCTCAGGAGTTTTGATTCAAATTAACTGATTAACTCTTCAGTCAGAACCCACTACCTCCACAAGTGAGTTCAATCTACCACTTGTATGACTGCTAGCCAAGATTTGACTTTCTTATTAGCATTGTTATAAATAATAACTTTAGAAATCATTTCATTTCATGTTTCTCATCAGGAGATGAGCGCCCCACTTCAAAGGCACAGAAAGTCCCCTGTCAAGTAAAGGACACACTGCAGCACAAGGCATTGTCCTTGCTACAGCAGGTTTCCTCCAACCTCAAACGTTTTAGATGCCAAGTGCTTAACTCTGATGCAGTGCAGAAAAGGAGACGCTTGGAATTGCCTGAGCTTGGCTGATAAGAAAAACATTATTTTTATCAACTGATCTTCATTTTGACTCATCACATGGGACAAAACAAATTAAAGAAACATGGGATAAACACACTCCCTGACTTACCATTCGTTTGAGAAAGTTAAAGTACTGAAATGTAATCAATCTGTCATTGGCTACACGGCACAGATGTACAAACTGGCATGGTATCTGCCGTATTCCAGTGTTCCTCAGATGCCAGACAAATAATCCTATTTAAAGGAAAAAAAAAAAAAGACAGAACATTAGATTCCAGTTCATTCTCTGCCACTGAGTTTGCTTCTAATTCAGACTACGGTGTCTGTTGTCAGCTGTGACACAAGACACCCCAACAAATGGGAACCAGGGCTGCTCGCGTGGGGAGAAACATGCTCGCAGGCTCCAGGTGAAAGAACTGAAAGTGCAGGCTTGCCCTAACAGTTTTGGGGTTTTCTTCCAAATCTCTCAGCTCCCCAGAGATGCATTTTTAGTTTATTGTTCCATTACTATCTCTATATGCTATCAACAAAATTATCTTGGCAAAAGGGCACAAGCAGCGCTGAAAGGAAGCAGCTGACATAGCGCAGCACCAAAGTCAAATGCATCAAGAGGACACCCCTGTGTGACGCGACACCTATATCCCTATATAGAGAGATATATACAAAGATATACAGGCTCTGTATATCACGATATAGAGCAGCCCCTGGGACTACGAGCAGCCCCAGGGTCGGCCCGGCCCCAGCCGCTGCCCCGGCCCTGCCCACCCCACCGGCCTCGCACAGCGCCGGGCGCGGCCCCCCTCCACCCCCAGACCCCGCCGGGGCCTCGCTGCCCCGCGGGCGGCGGTACCTGCCAGCGCCCGGGGCGGGCTGCAGCGGCGGGCGGCGCTCATGGCCGCAGCGCTGCTCCCGCCACCCTCTTCCCTCACCGCCTGGGCGCCGCCATCTTGCCCGGCATGACCGCTAAACGCCTTCCGGGTCGGCGCTTCCCGCGGGGCGGGCGGGAGGGAGGGATGTCTGTCACGGGGTGAGGCGGGAGCGGCGGCCGGGCGGGGCCGGGCGGGGCCGGGCCTGTCCCGCCGGGAGCGGGGGCCGGGCCGGGCCCGCCCGGTCCCGCATCCCCAGGCCGCAGCCCGGGGGATCGGGCCCGGTCAGGCTGCGGGGAGGCGCCTTTGACCCCACCGTTCCCGGGGCGGCGGAGCGGGTGCCCTGCACGGGCCGAGCCCACCGCCTCCTGCTCCCCGTGGTTTTGCAAGAGGGGGGAGAGGCGCTTCCCGGCCGCGGGCGGCTGGATTGTGCGTGGAGAGGCGATCGGGTGAGGGGATGTGGTGGAGCGTTGGTCCTGCAAAGCAGGTGCCAGAGCAGCTTCCCGCCGAGCGTCACCTGTAAACCGATAAATAACTCCCGAGGGCGAGAACGGCTGGGTGGATTTCAGGTGTTGGGGTAAAATAACAGATCAGGGCGTTCAGGTGGGAGCTGGGGCCGGACTGGAGACTTCGGACACCTCTCCCATGAAGGAGCGGCCCAGAGCCCTGCCTGGGGCATCCTCACAGCTGCTTGTTCCTGGCACTGGTTGCAATTCCCTCATCTGCATCCCTGGGCTCATTTTCAGTTAACAGTTGCAGACTTGACGTGGTGTCCGTGACAGAGAGGGTGCCATGGGGTTCGTGGGGAGATCGCGTAATACTTGTAAAACAACCAAGAGAGGTCTAATAAAAAATAAATTAATTCTTGAGGACCTGGAGTTTCATTCTGAAAAGGACCTGAGCTTTAAAGAGCCAAAGGCTTGGTAAAAAAACCAAAATCTGTATTTGGTTCCTAAAGTAATTTTTGAAAATGAAAGTTTGATTTCTATACCCCTTGGGTGAAGTTACGCATTGCAGGAGGTCAGGTTGAAGAGCTGTCATCTCATCCTCCCCTCGTGCAGGTTCTGGGGGTGGCTGGATCCTTTGCTAAGCTGACTCTACTTGCTAACCTGAAGGGAAAAAATTGCTCGTTTTGCTGGTTTAACTGTTTGAACTCGCCCTGCGCAGGGTCTGATAGGTTGAAAGCTGGTGCAAGGCACAGAGGAAGGGGCCTTGGACTGGCGTCTGAACAAAAAGGGAAGGGAATGGTTAGGACTGCTCAAGCTGTAAAGCGTAATTGCACCCCCAGGCATCTTTAAAATGTTTTCTCTTAAGAGTTTAAGTTCAGGAGATGTAGGCTATAAGTCACTTAAATGCTTTTGAAAATCATTCTCAATATTTTAACATGGAAATCTTCCTCAGAACCATCTTCCTCCCAGGCTTTCATTTCTTTATGGTGCTTAAATTCATGCAAAAGTCATCTTAAATCATTATTAGGAAGATAAAATGAAAACACTCACTCTAATTCACTAAGAATATCCTACTTTGAAGCATTTATTTCCACTCTCTTTCTATTTGGGGAGCTGGGGAGAAATTAGGACTTCACATTTCTTACAGTTAATATCCTGTTTTACTCCGAGTTCTCATCACTGAGCATATATCACTTCGCAGTTCCTGTTTGCGTTTCTAGTTTTTGTAACTTCCACAGATTTGGCCTCAACTGAAATTTACACCTGCAAAAATAAAATAAACATCACGTAGCAAACACACACAATGGTTACATAGAGGGCTGGAATGGTTGGTTGGTTTTAGGGCAGTTTGGGTCAGAGAGGAAAAGATTGAGGTAGCCGAGTGTTCTGTGTCAGGGCTGAGATTTAAGGTTTAATGATTTTCATTGCCTTTCACTTGGGCAATAAATTGCACCCCTGGAGAGAGGGGGTAAAACACTACTTTTCTAATTAAGGGGAATGTTATCCACAGGCCTCAAGACAGAGCAATACCTCCTTGTGAAACAATAATGATGATTTAGGGCACACAGAATGTCACGTAGCCGTTTGGGTTTAACCACTAAAGCTACTCCTAGGGAGAAAAAAAATGTTAGGATTTTTAGTGGACACAAGTATCCAAACATCAGAGTACTATTTCAGCCTAAAATGGCTCCACGGGCTTTGGGTCTCGTTCCTGAAGGTTTGGCTCTGCAAAGTGCTGATTCTGCAGAAGCTGGCTCCACGAAATGCTGAAGGCTCCAGAAAGCACCTGGGCAAGTGTCGTGGTGTAACCCCAGCCGGCAGCTAAGCACCACGCAGCCGCTCGCTCACTGACCCCCCACCCCTGGGATGGGGGAGAGAATCGGGAAAAAAAACCTCGTGAGTCGAGATAAAGACAGTTTAATAGGACAGAAAGGAATGAAAAACAATGATAATGATAATAATAATATGACAATAGTAATACTAAAAGAATTAAACTATACAAAGCAAGTGGTGCACAATGCAATTGCTCACCACTCGTTGACCGATGCCCAGTTAGTTCCCGAGCCACGATCCCCCCTCCCAGTTAACTCCCCCCAGTTTATATACTGGGCATGATGTCATATGGTATGGAATATCCCTTTGGCCTATTGGGGTCAGCTGTCCTGGCTGTGTCCCCTCCCAGCTCCTTGTGCCCCTCCAGCCTTCTTGCTGGCTGGCATGAGAAGCTGAAAAATCCTTGACTTAGTATAAACACTACTTAGCAACAACTAAAAACATCAGTGTGTTATCAACATTCTTTTCCTACTAAATCCAAAACACAGCACTATACCAGCTACTAGGAAGAAAATTAACTCTGTCCTAGCCAAAACCAGGACAGCAAGGGATTCCAGAAAAGGGGGTACAGCCCTTCCAGGGAGCTCTCAGCACCTTCCCCGCTCAGCTCCCGCAATCTCGTTCATGAAAGCCCAGGTACCAATGTCACAGGACCACATGGAGGCTTGCAGGAGAAGACTCATCTCCTGTCACAGGGCTCCAAGGTCAAGCACCGTTGTGCGGCAGAATGATTCCTGAAGCATCTCGAACTTTGTTGCTGATTGCCAAGATGGGCAATTGCTCGGTATCTGTTGCTACTTCCCCGCAGTTATAAAGTAAACACTGCACCTACAGGTCTGTTTTCAGGGTGATGCAAGGGGCATTTAACCACGCGACTCCCATTAATGTTAATTATAGAGCACATATTAACAGCATTATACAATCCTTTTTCCTATTAGCACTATCATAAATCTGATTGGTGGGGCTTAATTAGATCTCAGCAGCAGAATGCAATAGTTTGATACAGGAAAGGGCAAATTTGTGGAGACAGCAAACTATTATTATACTTTAATCTCAAAATCTCTCCTTCTCTTACTCATAACACCACAAGGCTTCTTGTAAGATTGATTTGTTGTCAGAAAATGATTTAAAGACCGACTGGAAAAATATTATATTTTCCTTGCTTCATAGAATGTGGCATTGATGTTAGAGCTCCACAGAGACTTGATGTACTTTCAGATAGGGAACTCAAAAAGCCAAGTGCAAAATAAATAAGATGGCATCCTGCTGTTATTGTGGTAACCTTTACAGATCATTTCAGAACTGTGACTGTTGTGTAGTTTAGTAATACACCATGGGGGAAGCTGGAGCTTAGTGCAATTCTACCCCCGTCAGCTGAAGCCCAACTGTATTTGCTTTTTGGGGGCCCAGTATGTAACAGAAGAAATGGTGTCCAAAGTGAAGGGCACTAGGACGTATCAGAAACATAGAAATAACAGATAAGAAGAACTAAGAAAGTATTAAAGGCCAAGCCAGACTTTAATGATAGGAAGTTGATTGACCGCTTAAGGCATCTAGACTGAGCAAAAGATCTCGGCTCAACACTACAGTTACATCCCTGCTGAGATCTCCTTGAGTCAGGGCTTGTCCCAGCTTCGGTGGCTGAGAAACTCCCGGTGATCCTGATGACCAGTTAAGTAGTTCCTTGAGTCACTTGTAATGCCATGGGTTTGGGGGTTTCTGTGATTTTCTACAAATCGGCATTTGTGATGCACAAGCTTTATATCAATGCAAGGTTGAAGCATAGATATAGTTTGGTCTTAAAGAAACCCCACAACCAGGAGCAAAATGTACTGCTACCAACTGAGAGCCTGAAACATGCAATTCCGCGCTATTAAAGACTTGCCGTCCGCAAATAACTCCACGTGGAAAGTAGCAGGTAAAAAAAACCCAACACATCAAAAACCCCAAACCCTTCTCACCATCCCGATTCCAGTGTTTCAGAGTAGTTAAAGCTTCCAAGAACAAGTGAAATAGTAATTCTGGTAGATCAGGGCTCAGTAGCCTTTCTGAAGTGATATGCCAGACTGATTTCTTTCCCAAAGTAGAGTTCAAATATACCATAGGAAATCAGCAGAAGCTAGAAACTGCTGCCTCTTCCCAGCTGTCAAAGGTGGCCTTGTGCTGACCCTGTGGTATGCCATTTTTTGGCAAGCCCTATGTTGCTTGCTCACCACCTGCAATGGACTACAAGCTATAATAGCTTACTTCAAGTAAAAAACTTCCAGTCTTTCCGTAGGTAGAGCTTTGCTGAGTGTCTGGTGTAAATTCAGCTATGATCAGATTTGGAGCTGATGTCAAATCTGGTGCAAACATGTAGGCAATGGGAAGTAAACACCAAGATGACTGGGGATGAACCGTACCGAGGGCGGCGTGAGGGGAATCACCCCTAATAAACGGCAATACCTGCCATAAGGCAGCGGCAACCAGCCACGCAGATTCACAAAGGAGCTGCATAACCCACTGCAATCCCCCATCACATCAGCCATCCCTTTTTAACTCACCCTGACATTGCTGTTTCTGACAAGTAGTGATACCTCTTATCCCTTAAAGTTCTCAGCCAGAGTCAACAATAGCTATTTCCAGCAGCCCTTTGCCCTGAAAACAACATTCTGAAGAAAAGGACCTGTGTCCTGTGCTCTTTCAGCTGAGAATTGCTGCCTGAATATCTCCAGAGCCCCTTTCTATTTTTTTCATACCTCCTTTCAGAGGTCTTTCTTTTCCTGGAAAATCTATGTGAAATTCCCAAGCTGCCTAGGACTCAAAAGATCTAATAAAAATAAGATTTATTAAGAGCAGAGGGAGGAAATCAGATTAAAACTGAAGAAACAGCTTGCATAACTGATCTCCTATACTCAGCAACTGCTCAGGAAGTGCTCGGTACACACACATTAACTGTTTTGTGGAAGTGCTTTTCAGCCTGATAGCCAGCAAAGGCAGGCAGCAGTCTGCGGAGTGTGTCTTCTCCGCAGATATGGCCATTAGTTGCACAAAGCCCACCAGTGCTCATGCTCGCAGCTTCTCAGCACCAGATGCAAAGTTGTGTTTTGCGAACCCACCATTAACTCATTTTGCCTATGGCTCGGGAGAAGCAGACCTCCCCCGGCAGCGGCAGAGGGACCCCAGGCAACACTGCTCAGAGGGGCTTGGGGCACCAAGACTCTCCAAGCTCCACAGCCCAGTATCCCCCACCACAGCCACTCTCTCTCTGCTTCTGCCCACCACCAGCTCTCAGTGGGAGTGATATGTGCATGCTATGAGACCTACAGGATGGCTCTTTCTGCCTCTCCTCCCTCTGCCCCATCACTCTTTTCTGCTCACCCTAAGGCCATGATTTGCTATCCCTATCAGCCCATCACCCTGTCCACCTCCCTGCTTTGGTTAGGTTTAAACCCCACCCTGCAGCACCCATGTTGGCAGGACTACACTTCTGACTCGTTTTTCTCCCTCGGCGGCATTTTTGCCCGGGTGGGCAGTGCTCAGCCCCAGCGGTTCTCGCGTTGAGAGACGTGACAGGCCAGGCAGCACCCATCTGCTCAGTCCCTGTCTCCCATCCCTCTGCGGGGGCTGACTGAGCGTGATGAAGCCCCCTGTGCCAAGCTCCAGGAAACAGCTTCAGCTTCCTCCTCATTTCAAACGATGCCCAAACAGTCCTAATGCAGTCGCTGTGGGCTCCAGCTCCTGGAAGCAATTCTCACTCTTTACTGTCCTCATTTAGATGCCTTTGCTTCTGTTCCTTGAATGTAGATTTTGGACTGAGTAGCTCCACCAGCCCCCATTAACCTTCACCAGGCATCTCCCTGCTTCTCCCTTGCTGAGTCCAAGCACGGCACTGCTCTTTCACTTCTGCTTCCACTGACATAGCTTCTGCACTTTACTTATGGTTTCTTATGGTTTCTTTCATAGAAGACCTCTCACAAATCTTCATAGCTTCTTCTGGGTATTTTTCCTACTCTTTCTCCAAAACGAAGTGAAGAGGGAGCAAACAGATTTTGTCCGCTGTATCTCAGTGCAGACCCTATCCCCTACTGCTTCTTGGATGCAGTTTTTCTCCATGTTTGTTGCCACCCCAGCCAGGTGTGCAGGGAAGTTGTGGGCTTGGAGGGTTGGGAAGGGAGATGGCCACCACAAGAGGAGCACGGTTTTGAGAAATGATCTGCAACATGACAGTGGCTGTGAACCCTGTCCCTACACCCACTGGAGCCTGCGTGGCCTGCTCTTCCTCCTTACCCAGCGGTGGAAGACCATGGTTGTCCTAAGGCACCTTTGCCAGTGCTCTAAGCCTTCCCACCAGTGTAGGTCCTCAAGACATCTGCCCCAAGTCAGGAAAGGACAATTTGTGCTGTCTGAATTATTGCCCAACCCAGTGTGTGAGAAAGCAGCACAACCATGCCCAGGTTTTCACAGATTATGCTTTGTAGTAATATGTCATTTGCAGATTCTGGACTTTTAGATAATTCAGCTGAACTTCAGAGAGCCAGTTGTATTCCTGCACATTGTACACTTCATCTTGAAACAAGCCCTGAACCAGCTCTTACTGATATCACTCAATAAATGCTTCCATTGACTTAAATGGAAGTTGAATCAGATCCCCTGCTAAGGCTCACACATCCCTAATTAACTGTCTGCTGCATCATTGAGGTGAGGGGAGATAGCTCCTCAACCGTCTCAGTGAAAACTGTGACTGAAGCCCCCCTGGCAGCCTTGTGCTTGCCTGCACTTGGGTTTGTGCACGACGTGTCCTCTCCTGTGGCAGCCGTAGCTCCAGTACCTGTAACATCAGCACAGCTTGCTCAGCACCTCATGTTGTTTCTCACAGACTTAACAGCTTTCCAGTAAATTTCCCGTTCCGTGTTACTTCCTCCTGCCCTGTACTATTTCAAGCTTTTATGTAAGAAGCATCACAAGCCCCTTAACACTAGGTTGTTTGGACAGTTGTTCTGCAGCAGAATTTCTTGGATTCAGCAAAAAATGCCTTCTGCTGTCATAGCAGCACCAAACACGTAAGTGCAAATGACTGACTTGCAAGGGTAACGACACTCCTGAGCTTTGCAATTATGCGTAGTGATGCTATTATATAATTGATCTAGGGATTTCGTAAATTATTCTTTTTATAGTTCTGAGCAGTTCTGAGAACACCCAAAGTCAGAATAGGGAGAGCTTTAATGCCCACTTTCCGTGCTGAAAGGACATATTGTTTTATTTTGTGACCTGGTGGGTGTGGGAGCAGCCTTGCTCTTACGGAGAGCCCAGCTGCCTGATGGCCGTGCTGTCTGACTGGCAGGATTTCTGTCTGCTCCTCTGCCTACCTCATCCTCACCTCAAAAAAGTATGAGTGCAGTGATAGCAGATCCTGGTATAAATAATGTAGCCCTTGGCAACTTGTCAACAGCGTGAGACTGAAGGGCTCACAGAAGGAGAGGACGGTGGCACTGGTGAGACAGGGCGTGCTGCGGGCAAGGATTGCTCGGGCTTTATCCCCACCGCTTCACCCATGCACTTACTGCCTTGACCTGCCGTACATGGCAGGTGGCCGAGCTAGTCCTACCCCCTGGGGCTGCCATCTTCTCACATCGCACCACTTAAGCGAAATCTGGTCTTGTTATTACTTGGATTGATACCTAAGGAAAACCCGTAGCACTGCAAGAAGTGGTCCTGGTGACTCAGGCGCTGGCACTTTTCCTTCTGAGTCAGTGCTGAGCCCGTGCCCAGGCATGGTATGGGGGCACGGCGCGGCGGGAGGCTTTGCCTTTCAGCTGTGGAACATGACTGAGGTCGTAACCACTCATCGTCTTATTCCCCTTATGCCTTCCCATCCTTGCTGGTTAGTTGCTGCCCGGTTGAGCTCCGGATCCCCCGGGAAGCAGCACTTCCTCGCAATAATTTCTTTACACCTACCTCAGCGATGAGCACAGCCCTCCCTGGCTGGGAGATGGGAGGGCTGTCTGGTTTCCCTCCTTCTCCTGGGTGTTAAGCTAGACGAGTCCCTCGTGGGAGAAGAGTGAGAAACTCCAGCGTTCCCCCTCACTGTGAAGGGAGGAATGTTTTATATTTTTCTAATTTGTGCGTGTATCAGTTTAGTTTCTGAGGAAAAAATGTCATGTAAGAGAAACACACCAGAGTTGGCAACAGGAGATGCAGGAGAGACCCCTCAACCCTGCCGCTTTCAGCAGTATTCTATGTCCTTCCCCAGCGTCTTGCAGGCTGGGATGCTAGATGGCCAAAATAAATGAATGCCTTGCTTGTGTTCCCAGTCGATCTTTACGTCACAAAATACATCCAAGACACAGAAAGTCTCTTTTTCAGAGGAATACCATATGTGTCCTGTTGACTGCAAACTCCACAAGCTGTTTGTGGCCTGCAGGCTGCAGATCCAAGGCCCTAAGCAAGCTGATAGCAGGAGAAGGCTGTCACGATCAGGACAATTCATCTGCCTGCAGGCTGTTCCCATCAGGTCCTCAGGAAGGGAAGAGCCCGTGGTCAGAACGACACATGGGGGAAGGCTGCAGGGGTGCAGGTTGAGCAGAGTGATGCTGGACACCTTCACCATTGGCTTTGAGCCTCCATGGCAGAATGTCTCATGGAGATGTTGGCAGACTGTGCAGAAACCCCTCAACAGGGGAGGAGGCTTATGTGCCAGACAAGTTACGGTGTTCAAAGGCTGCCTGTTTGGGTTCCTGGCTGCTGCAGCGGGTCCTCGTCCCTCCAAAATGAGTGTTGCGGTGCTATTGATTTCAACTGGAGCAATGTTTAGCCCATGGTGTACATCATCCTGAAAGACAAACTAGGTCCAGTGCAACCTCCTCAACTTAAACAAAGGAGACTGAGGACGTCTTGATTATAGAAAAGCAGAATACATGTTCTCCTTATTTATGGACATTTAGGGCGGTCAGAGTTATTATAAATCATGCAGCCAAGCAGTCATTTTTTGAAGCTCTCACATCCCAGACCAACTAACCGTGTTCATATTAGCCTCAGCAGTTGACAACCATAGCAAAGAACTTGCAGAAAGGATAACATTTATGAACATATCAAAATGATTCATAATGGGCTATTAAAAATAGCAAGAGATGAAAGAGGCAGCCTACAGATAAGCCATTTTGAGATCCTCAGTAATTCAGAACACTGTTTTTAAAAGTCAAGTTTTAGCTATCGCAGATCTGTCCCTGCTGCTCTGCAGATAACAAGGTAGGCTGTTCTGATGGAGGTGAGAGCTCTCTTCCACCTAGGGCTCTTTATTTCACTCTGGCAGCTATCACGTAGATATTGAAAAAAGCTCACACCCACCTTCCATCTCCTTTCCACTGCCAAAGCGACAAGCCTGAGCACACATCAAACTCAGCCTTATTTTCCGTGGGCTGGCTCCGCTCAGTGCTGCCATATTCTAAGGGTTAATTTTGGCAGACAAGGGTAGCTGGTCAAGTAAAGCGTGTGCACCCCCCGGGCAGTTTTCATAGTCTGTCAGGCACTTGTTAACACACTACCCCATTCATTTTTTGATGAATTTGTGGCATGTTGGACACAAGCCAGAGGCTGAGCTGGGAACAATATTTATTTATATCTACACACAATAATTCATGTCTGCCCAAATCATGGACTTTCCCTAATCCACAGTATTTCAAAACATTTGCAGTTCTCTCAGCCGATTAGCATTGGCTTTGCTTGGCCTGACCTAGTGGAAAGAAACTAAGACAGTGAATGCAGCTGAATGCTTTGATTCACTGATAGAGGCTGACATTTCTTCCCTGGCTGTTCTATCAGTCCATAATTTAAAGATTCTTCTGAGGTGTAGAGAGCTGTATTTTGTGCCATGACAAGCAATATGGGATGTCCAGTCCTTGTTCTGTGAAAGGGGTCTTGCCAAATACCCATCTGAACAAGAGGACAATAGTTTTGTGTGCCACTGAAACAAAGTAAGAGCCTGCAAAAGTTACTTCTTGAGAGCTATTTTCTCAAAGTGAATCACTATCCACAATCTGGAAGGAGGGAGTTGATGGAGCCTACATCATCAGCTTGATGGATCACAAAGTTTTCATAGTAATGGTTTCCAGCCACCATGCTAAGCTACATGAAACATGAAATACAGGGTTGTTTGGGTTGAGGAGAATTGCACAGCAGTATAGGAAGCTACTGAAGATAGCTCAGAAATATCCTCCATACCTTCTAAGTGTAAGAGGAAAAAAGAAGAAAGAAAAAGAGGGGGGGGGGGGGGGGAGATTCAGAGGTTTGTTGGATAGGTTTGCAAAGTATTTGGTGAAAAACAGAGCTTGGATGCAAACAGGTTTAGTGTCCATTAAAGCTAGGATGAGACAAACCTGCTGAAACCAGAACTGAGTTTGGATATGACCACAATATGATGTTGTACCTGGATGGTATGGAGGGACTGGTGATTGTGTAATAAGAAAAACAACTTCTGAAATAGTACATGCCTCTCAGAGCTCTCAGAAGATCAGCGTCATCAGCCCTGTCACACAGAGAGAAAAATGAAGCTCATATTCACCCAAAATGTGAATTCTGTGAGCACAGAAAAAACCTCTGTGCTCTGTCCATTAGACCATTTCCCCATATGTATAACTACCCTGGTTTTAAGAACTAATAATCACAGGGTTGCCCTATCTGGACCTCTGAGAAAGAGACCGGGAGGGGACAGCCACGCTTCACAGCATGCCATCACCCAAGTAAGAGCTGGAGCAACAAAGAGGAAGGTTTTTATAAAGGAAAAACTGTTTTCCCCTTGTCTGTATTAAATACGGAGACTGAGTAAAATCAGCCTGGCCAGTATCACTTACTAACCAGTCCGACATTGGTTTGTCAAGGCACTGTTTGTTTTCAAAACAGGCCAACATGACTTATTTATATGTGGTGGTAGCCCAGGTCTTTTTGGTCACATATTCACCTTCAGGAGACCTTTGTAATTTTCCGTGCAGTCCAAGCACTTTGTCTTTGGTATTTTCAAACCAATTCTTTCTTATTTCTGCAAAAATGAGTGATGTTTAAGCCTGATTTTGTTACATGGGGAAGCTTGAAGGAGTTGCATCATTAACAGCAACTTTATCTGACCTGAATTTGGCTACTGCATAGTTTAAATCCCTTAGGGGACCTGCATTACTACAGCATTAAGGAAGCTTTCTGAGTTTTTAAAATCCTTGTAAATGTTCTTTTCAGAACTACACTATAAATTCAGCTTTTTATCATAAACTTTCCCTTCATAAATAAAAAAACCCTCTCAACTTATTTCACTCTATTTCATGACAGTGTTTTAAAATACAGTTTAATACTCGTGAAATGCACTGCAAATCCAAGTTTGGTGTCTATGGGCTGTATCTGGGAGGGAATGTTCTGATTTTGGCCAGGGCTTTTTTTTATTCTCACTACATATTACTTGAATTAAGCTCACTACGTACGCTAGCCAAGATCAAGATCGCATGGCGCTAGGTGCTATATAAATACAGCATAAGATGCAGCCCAGGCCATAGATAAATAAAATCAAGCAGATAAAACCAAGGGAAGAGGGAAGCGCTGTTATCACCACTTTACAGATGGGGAACAAGGACACGAAGAAAGGAGTAGTCACACTAATTAACTTCAGGCACCAAACGTAGGAGCCTGAGCTCGGAGGAAAGATTTCCGCCGTCGTTAGTGGGGTTGTCTCCAGGGGCTGTTCGCATCGGTCAGAGGGAGAATGCGTGTCACAGCGGTGGGGAGCCTGAAGGAGGGGATGTGAGAGAGGAGACCCCAGCGAGGGTCTGACTCTGCACCTTGCACGGGTCAGGCGGGCAGCCGGTGGCAGCAGGAGGAAGGCCACCACCCCGGCTGCGGTGCTGTGGCAGTACATCTCGCCCCCGCAAGCCTCCTGAAACCTCCAAAAGGTTAATCATCATCATGTTGGGCTCCATCAAGAGCCAGTAATGAACCGGTAATAAATAATAATTTATCTCATTAAGGCACTCGTGTCAACTATGTATGTTAGTGTAGAGATGGATGCAGAGTACAAGGGCCAGCGTAAGACATGCTTCACGCACAAACATGCCCATGAGCCCTGGAGAGATGAGGTTTGTTGAGACAAGGAGTTGTTAATTAGCCAGGCCAGCTCAGGAGATGACATGAGTCTGAAATATCTGCATCTCCAAGAAAGTGAAACAATCCCTGTTCCAATTAAAGGCAGGCCAGCCCGTTGCCTCTGTAATGAGGGAATAGTTGCTGTTTCAGGGGGGAAGAGGAGACCCAGGTGGGCCTCTGAAGGACTTCAAGGAGAAAGAAAGTGTAAGAGCAAACGTACCCCGCCACGAAGGAGGGTCTCGGAGGGAAACCCTCTGCAGGGTGCATCTCTGCTGGAGGGTGCAAACACGGCATCACGGTCCTGCACAAACATGGGTGCAGAGCACGCTCAAAAAAGGACATCAGGACAGGACAACAAATCAGCTGGGTAGGGAGGAGAAACCTTTCTGATTTGTCCTGTAAGGAATTTAAACACAGCTTTCTTTTCATTTCTTCACCTCTGTCCTTTACACACATATGTAATTGTTTCTCTGTTCTAGATATTATGAGTAAAAGCTAGTCAGCCAGGCATGCAGGGTTTTGTACCCTATTAAGTATGTGTAATAGTAACTGCTTGTTTACCTGTGCAATAGCCTCAAAGGACACCTCTATACTTTTCTACTCTGCCAAGTCCATGGGTGTAAGTACATTCATTTACAACATCTCTTTGTGGCACATTGTGCCGCTGATCTGGGCGCCCATCCCCGCTGAGGCCGGGCTCTGTGGCCAGCGGTCCATCCTCCCTTCTCCTGCCAGGCACTGCCGTGGATGTTGTGTGACACACGGGTGTCCGTGCGTGACATGCACAACCTCTCCATCAGCACAGGTATCTGCTAGTGGCTCCAGGAGGGCACAGAGCAGATAACACTTCTTGACTTAACCACCTGGGTCTCTGGTTTGGAGACTCTCACCCCGGCTGCAACTCAGCTCTCGTGGTTTGTTCAGTGGCTCGGAGACTTTTTCTCTATTAAAGAGATGACCCGAGCCATCTGCCGAGAGCGGAGCCGGGCCGTGGTGGTCCCGGTGACACAGCCGCTCTCTGAGCTGGGGCTGAGTGCGGGAGGGAGGATCGCAAGGTGCCACAGCTCGCCAGGCTCCCACAATGGGAACTCCTAATTAATTGTCCGTACAGCACCTCTTTCCCTTATTTTTCTTGTTAACGACTGATTTTTAAAAAGGGAGTTCAGCAGCTCAGCCATTTTGGAGTCACCATTAATTTAATCTTCCTCCTTATTTATTGATGGAGCTACTTTCTCTCTTGCCTTTTGTGTCCCCATGATATATTTCTAAAAGCCTTCCTGATGCCTCCGGGAGCAGTCACTCTTTCAGCTGCCCTTGCTGTCTCCCTGAAAGCCTCCCCTCCTCAGCAAGACACGCACTTGCTTCTGCGTCCGCTCCTCCTTCCTGCCAGAAAACTTTGTGCCCTTTCTGACTTTCCCACCATCTCCCTTTTCTGCCTTGTTTGCTGCTCCTCGGTCATCTCATTTTCCTCTTTCCATGTAAAAACATCCTTAAGGATGGGAGCGGACTGGCACAAAGTGGCGTAGCCCCTTCCCCTTGCAGGGGTTTGGGCTACCTGACAGCAGCTGTGCGTCTGTCCTACTTTCTCCTGGACCATCGCTCACCCTTTCGTTTGAGAAGATCATCCTTCCTAGCACACTGTGTTCACCAGAGTCCCCAAACTACCTTGTCTGAAATCGAATTCTCCTACACCAGTATTACAGTATTGTAACAGTTGCAGTCATTTAGTATTAATTAGCATGACTGTAATTTAGTTCAGTCCTTATGGACCTGGTGGTGGCCCAGTTCTGATAGGGATGGCACAGGCACAGCAAGAGACAGTCCCTGGCCCAAAGCGTTTACACTCTACAGATGAGCCAGAAGGGAAATATCTTTTTCCCATTATGCCAAGGGAAGTAAAGCAAGAAGAGATTTGCGGGGGAGTTCAAAATCACCTCTAATGGCTGAGCTCCCACGCAGAGCCTAGTTCATGGCATTGCTTTTGTTAATCCTCCTTAGGTGAGTTGCCCTGGGTCACGGCGGGACTGGCAGAGCCCTCCTGCCTACGCGCAGGTACGGCATGTCAAGAGCCGCCTCCGCTCCACCTCTGCCAGCCCCGGCTCTCACGGCAGATCCAGCCCTTTGTTTCTGCTTCGTGAATTTCAGAAATGCCAGGAAGGCTGCAGTTTGCTTAAGTTTTAGATTTCTCTTTTGGATGCACTCCCCATCCTGCTGAATTATTTTGTCCCTTCCTAATCAAATTACCTTTCAGCTAAGTGATGACCTTCAATTAGGCCAAGGTGTCCTGTGGCTTGCTCAGAAATCCCAGTAGCAAACTGATAGTCGCTGAACTCCGCTTTGCTGTGCGAAGATAAGCTGTAAGCCAGAGCTGGAGAATATTAATACCTGTTCCAGAAGGAACAGAAGGTTGTTTCTTAGCTGAGTAAAAATGGGTTCAAACATGTGGGTGTGTGACCAGATGGGCTGGGTGTGTTAGGAGCACACACTTGCTATAGAAACTTAAATATTTTCTTTAAGGAGCAGCAACTATTCATTTAAAAAAATAATGCCATCAGGTTCTGGAATATAAACAGGAACAAAGAATGGTAAATAATGGTTTAGTACCTCCCAGCTGTAGGGAAGTGCCTTGGCAGTGCTCACGGTCTGACATGGCATGTCCCCAGGTGAACGCCTACGGCCCAGAGCCAGGACTGGGAGACAGTATGTTGTTGGTGACATTTGATTTCTTCCATGTGTTTGTGAAAGAGGTTTCTTTATGGTGTTGTTTCTATGGGGAGATAGACAAGGGGTCCAGCCTCCTGGCTGGAAAACTTCCCTGCTGTACAGCAGAGAAGGACTGGTCCCTGCTCTCCCCACTCTAGAGCGGGCTGGGATGAGGACAGCTTCCACTTCCATACAAAGCATTAGGAAAGCTTCCGTTTCATCCCCATATGAAAGAAACATAAATTCAGAAGCCTCAGGAAGTGCTGGGAGAGACAACTGCCGCTCACTGGCACCTCCAGGCACTCGCAACCCTCGACGCGGCAAGGGGAGTATGTGGTTCTCTGACCTCCTTGTGTACAAGGAGGATTCATTTCCCCTTGGATGAATAAGAGCAACTGATAGGGGTATAAAATGCCAGTGAATTTGGGCTGGGTCTGATCTCCACAGTGTAAATTAGAAGACCCTTTTGCTGAGGTCAGGAGAGCTTCAGTGGGGAAAAGACACTAGCATAAAGCCCATAATAGTGATTTGCGCGGAGATGAGAAGGTATACGAAAGACTGCCCTGCAAACACATCCCGTAGTGCCGTATGGTTGGTGCATCCATTTATACCTGCGTAAGGAAGATAAAGTAAAACAGCACCATCTCCGAGTGGTAACCTAATACACTCTCTCTGCAGCAGAGTCAGTGTCACGAAGAAAATTCAGGGAATCTAGATGGAGCCATTTATCGATGGTTTATTGCATCGTCGAGGCTGGGCTGGAGCTATAGAAACAGGGGACTTCAGCATTCATGGCGATGCACCTCGGGAAGTGTGTGATATTCGGCCTAGCTGAGCTCCTTTGATGTCCTTTCGTTGCTCAACTTGCAAATCAGGCTGTGGGTTTGGAAGCCTGACTTTAGATACTCATTTTTAAAAAGACTGGCCTGAATTTCTACCAGAGGCAGAGAAAAAAGAAATTGTCTGCCCTGGAAAATAGCCATTCAGAAACAATTTCCCCTAAAATTCTCACTACGGGTGATGAAAATCCGCAGCAAAGGGGAAAAAAAGAAACAAGATGAATTAATGCTCTTTTAAAAAACTTTTTACAACTGATTTCTAATGAGGCATGGCCAATGTTGTTGACACGCAATTGGATCAGCTTCAACTCCTGGGACGACTGTTTGATGAATGGACAAATTCCAGGGCTGGAGACAAACACTGCCTTCCTCTCCCACAACTCAGCACTTCTCCCACAGACTACTTAAACCTCCACCAGAAATGGCTCGACTCTATATTAGTAGTTTAATTAAAAGTTTCCATACGCAGGTCGCCTTTGCTCTCACCGGCCTCTGAATGGGGAAATTAAATGCACAGCAACAGTGAAAGGCTTTGAGCTGGTTTTATGGGGGAGCTGCTAACCCACTCCACTGGCGTTTACAACACACTGACTGTGCCATAACTGGCCTGGAAGACTGAGGCCAACGAAGAGGCTGGGCCTACATAAAGCAGCTCTCTATAAGCCCAGCTGCAAATACATATATTTATTTTTATCCTAAGATGTTGCAACCAATGTAGAAACAAGAGTGGCATTACTAGCAGGAGCTGCTCTTTTTATTAAAGTCATCTGTGATTGCAGATCAGATGTCACGTGCTTTTTGAGGAAAATTCTGAAGGTTTGACCCATTCGCATGCCTGTTTGCAAGGGGGACCTCAGCTTCTTTCTAGCATCAGAGCCTGGCGCTCTGTGTGCCCGTAGGGCTACAGGCAAGCACAGCTCTGACTCTTAGGACTCGAAACCCAGCTCTTGGCTGGAGGTAACCAAAGCTTGAGTTTAGAGCTTGCTCTTCTGAGCCAATCCACCAAAAATGTGCGGCTGTGCAATGCTCTGTTCAGCTCCCTCTAGGAAAAAAAAAAAAAAGGCTAGTTTTGGGCACTGTAACAAAAGCAAATGAAATGCAAATCTAGCTTCAAAGGAGTGTGGGAAACAGAAAGTTGGTTTACCAACATCTCAAGGGTTTAGACTGCTCACAAGGGATGTGGGCAGCCCCAGCTCAGGTCTCCTGTGTGCCGGAGGGATCTGCACCGCGTAACTCCCCTCCTAGGGCAGTCCCTACCTAGCAGGCTGCGGAGTCGGTCTTTGGCCCTTGTCTCAGTGACTAGAAAAATGCTTTGCAATAAGTGGAACTGGTCCCACTGATGGGATGGATGGAGCTTGTCTGAGCATGCATTAATGGTCTTCTTGTTGGAGCCGTTTTATGGGAGAAGAGGGTTCGAATCGTAATCAGGCAGCCGTGGGAACTGAACTTGATCTCCCACGTTCCTGATCTGCTGCAGGGAAATGGGAGATTCCCTGTCCTTCATGTAGGTTTTAGGGCACATGAAATTCCTTTTTTAAGCAGAAATGTTTGAGTTCTGGCAACACAGTTGAAGCCACACAGCTTTTGTAGGTTTGGGGGGGGGGGGCGGTTCAGAATTACCAGTGAACTAAAAAAAGATCAGTTATTCACTGATCTCCCCCTGGCCCAGTATTTCCCATTTGCGTGGGCAGAGGGGGAGAGGAGGGTCATGATTCGGGGCTGAGGACAGGCAGCCGCGGCGATACGCAGCAGAGCTTGCACGGTCAGCGGTTTGTCACCTGAGACTGGACCAGGGAGCTGAGCCCTGGGTGACTGTGCAGGGCTGCTCAGCACTGCGGGAACAACTGAACCGGCCTCCTCCAGCGAGTGGTAGAGCCATCTCCTTGGCGAGGAGGTCACTCTTACCTCTCCCCTCCTTACCCCCTGCTAGGGAAATGCCTTCCCCTTCCTTTCCATTCCCTGCCCCAAAACGCAGGGCTTTCCACTTCTGCGGCTGAAAACTGTACCAGGACCCCGTCACAGGCAGCAATGAGGAAAGCCCTTGAATGAAAAAGCTGTTGCCTCTCTGCAGCAAGCTCAGTGAGCTCAGGCGAGCACCGTTCTTGCAGGTGCTCTCTCAGCTCTCCTGCCGCAGCCTGGGGACGATGGGTGACCCGTGAAGGGAGAGGTGGCCAAGCCGGAGCCAGTCGTGCCTGCAGCAAGGAGGGCTCCTCTGCTGCCTTCAGCAGCCTGTTGCTCTCAGCAGTTTCTCTGCTCCAGGCATGTCTTTGCATGTTGGGACTTTTTAGAGCCATAATTTTCTACGTGAGCAGCTGAAGTTTTGTATTTTGTTCAAGAACAGATCTCCAGCATTCCTCAAGGGGCAGGGATCCACCTTACTAGGATCTTATGCTGTAGCAGAAACAGTAGAAATACAGTACCATCAAAAGCATGACGCGGCAGTCCTGACTCTAGGGTAAGCCAGGGAGATGCTGGAAGGAAGCTGGGGCTTTGCCTTGCCTTGCCTTGTCCCTTTGAACACTGGGAACAAACAGAGAGAGTGTTCAGAGTTTTAAATAACAGCAGCGTTGTCCTCATCCCAAATCAAGTGAAGCCAATAGAAAGACAAATATTCAGATAAGACCCCCAGGTTCTCCTAGGTACCTGTGGTGGGTTGACCCTGGCTGGATGCCAGGTGCCCACCAAAGCCGCTTTATCACTCCCCTCCTCAGCTGGACAGGGCAGAGAAAATAGAATGAAAGGCTCGTGGGTCGGGATAAGGACAGGGAGATCACTCAGCAACTACCGTCACAGGCAAAACAGACTTGACTTAGGGAAAAAAATTAATTTACTTTATGACCAGTCAAATCAGAGTAGGATAATGAGAAATAAAACCAAATCTTAAAAACACCTTCCCCCCACCCCTCCCTTCTTCCCGGGCTTAACTTTACTCCCAAATTCTTTACCTCCTCCCCTCCAGTGGCACGGGGGGATGGGGAATGGGGGTTACAGTCAGTTCATCACACGTTGTTTCTGCTGCTCCTTCCTCCTCAGGGGGAGGACTCCTCACACTCTTCCCCTGCTCCAGCGTGGGGTCCCTCCCACGGGAGACAGTCCTCCACGAACTTCTCCAACGTGAGTCCTTCCCACGGGCTGCAGTTCTTCACAAACTGCTCCAGCATGGGTCCCTTCCACGGGGCGCAGTCCTTCAGGAGCGGACTGCTCCAGCGTGGGTCCCCCGCGGGGTCACAAGTCCTGCCAGCAAACCTGCTCCAGCCTGGGCTCCTCTCTCCACGGGGCCACGGGTCCTGCCAGGAGCCTGCTCCAGCGCGGGCTTCCCACGGGGTCACAGCCTCCTTCGGGCATCCCCCTGCTCCGGCGTGGGGTCCTCCACGGGCTGCAGGTGGATATCTGCTCCCCATGGACCTCCATGGGCTGCAGGGGGACAGCCTGCCTCACCATGGTCTTCCTCAGGGGCTGCAGGGGAATCTCTGCTCCAGCGCCTGGAGCACCTCTTCCCCCTCCTTCTTCACTGACCTTGGGGTCTGCGGAGTTGTTCCTCTCACATCTTCTCACTCCTCTCTCTGGCTGAAGTTGCTGCTGCGCAGTAACTTTGTCCTCTTCTTAAGTTATCCCAGAGGCGCTACCACCACCGTCGCTGATGGCCTCGGCCTCGGCCAGCGGCGGGTCTGTCTTGGAGCCGGCTGGCATTGGCTCCATCGGACACGGGGGAAGCTTCTGGCAGCTTCTCACAGAAGCCACCCCTGTAGCCCCCCCGCTACCAAAACCTTGCCACGCAAACCCAATACAGTGCCATTCTCGGTACTGACTCAGGCTGAGAGTGGCCACCAAGTGCTCCCTGCTGGTGGCCAGTCTCTCTTCAAAGGTGTCTGTGCCCGCGGTGCCATGTCCTGGTACAAGGTGATACCCTGGCGGAGATGGGGCTCAGTGGGATCACTGGTGCCGAGTGTAGAGGAAAATCAGGCTGCTTGTTTCAGCCCATAAGTGGAGATTTAAGATTCTCAGAGGCAGCTCTTTTTGAAACTCTTGGCTATAGTCTATAGTGCTATCAACCATGCACCTTTTATGAGCATTTTATTAATTTCAAAAAGTCATCTGGGTGGAAAAAAATTATATATATATAAACATGATATAAGGAGTGAGCACATTACAAATGGGCGCTGGGTCGAAATAAAACCTACTGCAGCGCTTAAAGACTATTCTAAATAGATTCACACAAAGCTTTGCTATTTCATAAAACATTAAAGGATTTAAATGACTTTAAATACATCTGTAGAAATACAGGCCATATTTTATTAAAGGTGTCAGGTCTGTCTAATCTCTCCCGTGTAAGATGTTCATTTTGCAGTAGCAAAGGCACAGAGATCATTAAGTCCATCTCCAGTGCTAGCGAAGACAGCCTTTGCCAGCTACCAAACTCTCTCCTCATTAATATTTTAACATTTGAGGTAATGCTGAGAAACTGTCCTTTGTCACAGGCACCGGAGAGATTAGTAGTAAATCTTTTCAAAGAGAACTACTGCATCCTTAGTATCCCAGGATTAGAATTTAAAATTGAACTAGTTCCAGTGCGAACTGCAGAGCAAAAATAGCAATGCAGCAGGACACAGCCACCGAATGTGTTCTCATCGCCGGTGAGACTTGGGAAGAGGGGGGTTGCTATCCTATAAATGTAGATTTGGGGTTTCTTGCGACTCTGAAGCCTCCAGTGCCAGACAGGATGCTGGGCTAGACAGATCCCAGTCTGACCCAACATAGTAACGTTTGCATTTCTGGAAAACAGCAAGGTAAAGCCTTGAAGACAGGCAGGCTACAGAGGAGCCCTGAGGACAGATTGGGAACAGTCGCCTTCTGTTAGGGATAAATCTGACCTGGTGCCCGCAAAAAATAAACAGCAAAACCTTCAGCTTTAAAGGTAGATGCAGAAGCAGAAGGGAGTTGTAGTGTAGAGTGAGAGTGTCGAAACGTGGAGGGTATTTCAGAGGTAAAATGAGAGAATCAGCACAGCAGGCCCCGGGAGCTGCAGAGGAACGGTCTCACTCCGCATCAGTGGGATGCGATGGGGCATCAGCAATGGCACAAGGGCCTGGGATGGGAGAGGGAGGGAAGGCAGACAAGGTCCTTGTTCAAGTGCAGCTCCCAGAAGGCTCGGGAGAGATTTGCGCCCAACCGTCCCCGTGCCTGTCTTGCAGGGACCGATGACGATGTGCCACCACGGAGCTGCGGCTGCGGGAGCATCAGGGCACCAGCAGTCGCTCGCTTGTGGGCACCAGCTCCTCCAAACAGCGGGGCTGGGTCCTGTTTACCCCTTAATGCACCCTCTGTTTTATATTCTGAAGCAGTTTAAGGCATTTTGTGGGAAAGGCACTGGAGGAATTAACTACTTGATTGAGGCAACAGCAGACCTCAAAGAAAGCAGCTCAGAGGGAAAACTAAAAATCAGTTTAAAAGGTCCATGAGGGACCAAACCAACACCCTGCTGCCAGGATAACACAACATTGGGACTCATGTCTGGCACTGCTGCACGAGCAGGAAGGATGATTTGGGGGTGAGGAAATGAGAAATGGGGAATAGAATAGAGTGAATAGAATAGAGTGGAATAGAAGTGGAATAGAATAGAGTGGAATAGAATAGAATAGAATAGAATATTTCAGTTGGAAAGGACCTACAATGATCAACTAGTCCAACTGCCTGACCAATTCAGAGCTGACCAAAAGTTAAAGCATGTTATTAAGGGCATTGTCCAAATGCCTCTTAAACACCGACAGGCTTGGGGCATCGACCACCTCTCTAGGAAGCCTGTTCCAGTGTTTGACCACCCTCTCAGTAAAGACATGGTTCCTGGTCCTATAAATGATTCTGGTCCTGTTTCTGATGGCCACAGGCACCTCATGGCTGATATGGGGCAAATCACTTCCCAGCACCTCAAATTTCCTGATCTCTAACATGGGAATATGAATTCTCCCAAAGTCGTGCCTCACACACGTGTAAGGTCTCTGCACAGAAGGTGATATGTAAGCAAATGGCATCGCTCATGTTAAGGCTGCCTCAATAGCCCTACGTGGCACCCTTCGGCAAGGTGCTGTACCAATGCATGAAGAGTCCATCCCTACTTATGTTAAATGGACAAGTTGGACAAATCAAAATAATGCAAATATTTTACATTTGGGGTCTGGAGAGAAAGGGCTGACTAGCAGAGGGGCTGCCAACGGGCGTCTGCGAAACCCAAGCTCACCTTCCCTTCTGTGACCCAGGAACATGTGCATGTGTTCGTGTGCTCACAGATTTATGGGAAGAGAAAGATTAAATGATTTGCCTGGGTCCCGCAGGACTGGGGGTGTCAGAGCCAGCACACAAATGTAGGTAGGTGTCCCGATTGCGATGTCAGTGTTTTACCAGAAAACCATGCATCATCTCTAAGGTATCATCATTATTGCACTGATGATGAGTGGGTCAAACGAAGATGTCAAAATGGGACAGAAAGAGGTAACCCAGTGATCGGTGGCAAACCCAGGGAACACTGAAACATCACAGAGGATACCAGAGACTGCTACATCAGCACGATGCAGGATCCTCTTGAGAGACGCCAAAGCCATGGGAGGACAGTTACTGATAAGACAACAGATGTTCTACCACAAGGACAATGGAGGGGGAAAAAAAGCAATTACATGCAAAGATGGCACTCCAGCGCTTGCATGTGTGGCTTTAAAAAAAAAAAAATCCGGATCGGAAATATTTTGGCATGCGATCTTGTAATGAATTTCCTCCCCACGCACGTTTTATGACCTAGTTCATTTGCTGTTTGTGAGCTGCAGCTAACGGGCATGCTGTTGCTGTGGGGCTAGGCAAAGTGTGCTACTGCACACGCGCAGGAAGAGGAGAAAGCAAAAAAAGAAACAAACCCAAAGCAGACTGAAAGGCATTTGAGTGAAGCGAAATATGTAAATGGTAAAAGTGAGCAAGGAAGCTTGCAGACTGCAAATGAATAAGCTCTAGGAGGCGCGCAGAAAAGAGGTGTGGAAATACAACCTACCAACAACACTGAGTAGTAACAGCGTTTTGGAGGCATGGCTGAGGTCCTGCACTGGCTCTGCACGAGTGAACGGCCCGTGGAGGGAGATGGATGCCATTCAGCAGGGCATAGGGCTGCTGCTGCGGGACTTAGAGGAGAAATTTATATGGCCTTATTTTCCTAGCCTAGTGGGTCAGCCTGTCAGATGAATCATTTTATACTGCCCTGAAGTGAATGGTGTTGGCATTTGGCCACCAATTCAGTAGCAGCCTTGAACTCTGCTTTCTCTTCCACTTCAGGTGAAGCAGATTTATTCTCAACTTGCCACAGATTTGCAATTCAGTATTTATTTGTAGGATGCCTCGTTCCTTGGGCAGCAATGCTGGGAGCAACAGAGGTTTGTTTTGGATCCCACGTTGATTGCAAAGGAAGGGTTGGTTGCGTCAGATTCCTTCTGGTCACATTTGCTATGTGGTATACACAAGAAGCGTCTGTTAGGAGTCAATGAAAATACCACTGAGGTTGCATTAACATAACTAATAGCTGTGTTAATAAATGCCATATAATCAAATAAGAAGGAACATTTTCAGCCAGGTCCGAAGCTATGTCAAAAATGCATTTGATTAATGAAATCCATTTCTGACTGAATGGGACTTCTATAATCAACTGACAATCCATCTGTGTCCTATTCTTGCTGGGCAAGTATTTGCAGCTCAGCTTTTTAGGATATATTTCACAAGATCTGCTATCTGGTTGGCCTTTTTCATAGATCGCTTGGCAGGAGATGCTGGAGGTCACTTGCAGTGTTTCATCCCCTTTGGAGATCGGAACAACGAACTGAAGTCACCCAGCAGCTGATGCAAGGTGTGCGCACAGGGGCTCACTCCACCCGTGCTAGTAAATCATTCGAGCATCAGAAGAAATGCACGCCATACCAGAGGAAGTAGATGAGATACCTTTTTCTTTTCATTATGAAGAAATAGTATTTCCAGAACCACCCACATCGTGCATTTGTTGCTGCCATTTACCCAGTCTGACACTTTTTGCTGGAAACACAGGAGACTCTGGAGCAACTCCCCTGTGTGGCAGCACTGGGTCCCTTGCCTCTCGCTGATGAACCCATTGCAGTTCCCCTAACGGGGACAAGCAGTTTAACTAGAGACACGCTGACCATCCGTCCTGCAGGGGTTTGTAGTCCTCCCTAACAAAAGAACCTAAAACCACACTTAGCATCATCCACATCCTCATTTTTTTCTGTTTTCGTGTAAGAATGTCAGATGCATAAATGTGTCCCAAAGCTAACTTTTATCCACACAGACTGGCTGCTTCCCTGCCTGTGCCTTTTAGATGATCAGGCTAGTTATCATGTAGCGTATTTCCAACCTGACAGCTACGATTTCATCCACCAACCTGAAAGAGTGCTAATTTCTTTAGCATCAAATTATACTTACTGGAATTGCCAAGGTGGGATAGGGGTGCAACTAACAGCAAATGGACAGAAGGTCTTAGATTTAGAAAAAAACCAACTTGTTAATCAATTCTAACAGGGGTAATCCATTGAAAGTAGGCTTATGTGCCTCGTACCAGGTTCCAGTTTGAATGATATCAATCCATATTTGGGATTCTGCAGTGATCTCTTTTCAAAAGAGAATTACGTTGAATTGCATAACCTGTCCAGTGATATAAGAATCATCCAAACCGTATTGTCCTGCAGGCAGCGGACGGTGCGTGGAGGAGCTTATTCGGTGCTCGTGTTAAGTTTCCATGTGTTGGCCAGATGCTTTTATTGGAGCACCAGTGAATCGGTGCTGCTGTGATCTGCTAATTGTTTTGACACCATGGGAGTTGAAAAGCTCTGGTGAACACTTGGCTCGACTGAAATGTGTGTTTTAGTTAAATGACCCCAGGGATGATCAGAGTCAATTTTCCTGCTTATGTCTGCTGCCCTGGCGCTTGAGGTGGTTCTGGTCAGTGCTATAGAAAACAAGCGAGTATTTAGTTAGTTCTTTCTGCATAACACACAAAGAATAGGAGTGCCTGTTCAAAGCCAGAGGCTCCAGCTCAAGGAGCCACTTAAACATATGCCCTAATCAGGGCAGCACTTGAGTGTATACATGCTTATCTGTAAGCATGTGCTTGAGTTTCACTAGTCAGCATGGGGTTCACACCCAGGTTTAAGCGTCAGCACATACTGAAGTGCTTTTCCAAGACGTTTTCCAGAACCACGACCTAAGTGAGAAAAATGAATGTGTCACATTCGACCACATTTGAATATATTGCTGCTGCTTTTGCAACTGTGAGGAAATCCTGACAAACTTCGTTTCCCTTCAGGTCTGATAAATTATTTTCCACTTATCCCTCTGCTCTCTCCTCAGATACCCAAGGAAGCAGGGGACTTTTGCTGTGGAAGACGACCTCCATTCGCTGCTCATTCAGGTGCAGGTTGAAGGACAGAAGAATGTTGGCTCTTGGAAAGAATTTGTTTCAGACTCATCCATTAAAATCAGTGTGTTGCTACTTCCACAGCTGACTTGTAATGACTCCCAGGAGTTTCTCTCCCAGAAGTGAGGTCAAATGTATTGACTTTTCTTTCTTTCCTCGCAGCTTTTCAACACTGGACAAATGATTGTTTTGATAATTAAACTTTCACAAATCGAAGGCACAGCGATCGTAAGGAAGGACTCTGTCCCCAGGAGCAAGTACCCCCACTTGATGAACTTGCAGCCTGTTGGGGAGTAAGTATCCTTCACGAGTGGAAAAGTTGTTAATTAGGGATATTTTCAGTTTAAAGACAAAAATGGGGAATTCATGAAATTACCCTGCCTAATGTGCTACCCTGTTTTGACTCTTGGTGGGCTACTTGTTGCAGTAGTCAGAATCATGCTGTTTCTTACACTGGCTAAGGCTAACACGGTGGAATTAGCACATGGAGAAGTCTTCCACGAGATCGAGGGAATGAACTGCCCAGGATTCAAATCAAGGGTGGGGTGAATTAACATCAGCCAGAGATACTACAGTAAAGACCAGGGAAAACAAGGATTTAGAAGGGGTATTGCTTCTTACAGTGGCAACATATATGTCAACAAATTCCAGAAGTGATTAGGAAGATCTTCCCTTTGGTTGCAGCTGTGAAACACCTGGATGGAGCCATCTCAGGCAGAATCCATGCTTGCATTTTCATAGGACCCAGGGCTATTTTGCACTAAAGATGAAGTGCAAGAAGTTCCCTTTCTGCTCTTGCTGTTGTTACTCTGCCTTGGCAGAGCGAGGTTGGGGTCAGCCCAGCATGGGCAAGTGCTCAGGTACCATGGGTTTGCACTGAGAGTCTACAGAAACCGTGCGCACTGGGAAACTGGTCCTCCCACCCTGCCATGTAAGATCAGTGCAGCTCTTTGCAGTCTTGTTTCCAGTCTACAAGCTTTGGGAGTTTTCTGCATCTGTGTGATCCATTTGAAAGTCCTGACCACAACCCGGACCCTCCCTGTGCCCTTGCATCCCTCTCTGGTGCTGCCTGAAGCCCTCGGTGTCTCTGGGAGGGCTCAGCTGGGATGGGGTGCAGAGCAGGTCCTTCGGCTGCTCTTGGCCGTAGGTACCCTGCTTTCGAGTGCCGAGATATAAACGCCTTCCTACCCCTGCCAGGCAGTTCAGCAGCTGCAGGTAGGACTCACCACACATTAGGAGCACAGCCACCCTGGGAAGGGCTGTCCCATTTGCTGAATCCCAGCCCAGTCTCCTCCACTTCTCTCTCTCCTAACACGCAGCACATTAGCACAAGACCTTGCTACGTCCTTTCACTGGGGTGGCTAATTCTCACCCCTTCTTTCATGATAGCTGCACTTCAGCTGCCCTCCAGCCAAAGCTGTATGTCAGAGTCCCGCAATCCAGGAAATCCCCGCTTCTCTCTCCAGGAGGGCTACCTCCTCCTGCAGAGACTTAACCTTTTATAACCCCATCCGTCATGTTAATTAGGCCTCTCAAGTGAGGGTTACCTGACCAATATGATTCGTTTCAACCTCTCCATCCTGGTAGCGGTGGAAAGTCTACTCAACCACAGTTAACCAAATGCATTTATAGATGCTCTCCTCAGCCTGAAAGCTGAAGCTAAACAGATGTAGACTAAAAACAAGTTGCTTTTTTTTTTTTTTTTTATTTCTAGCAGTGACCGTAAGTAATCATTGGAAGAATTTGCAAAAGGTATGGTAGATTTTTCCATCACTGGAAGTTTTGAGGTCAGAACAGGGTGCTTTTCCATGCTGTGGTTCAAACAGGAATGAGTCCAGAGAAGTCCTATAGCCTAGGAATATGAGACCGGATGATCATAATGATCCCTTAATGTTTATGAGACCACATCAGTACTGACCTTGAGGAGGATGTACCAAAGTCATCCCAGCTTGGAATCCAGAAGATGGGCTCTGAAGTTGTGAGATGCAGCTGCAAGAGGCTTCCAGAGGCGGGGACTCCACAGTGGACGTAGCAGAAGAACACCTCCTTTTCAGCACTTGGACCTTCGTAAGTCGATGAGGGTATCTCCAGACCCTCGGGACCAGAGGGGTTCCTGGACATCCCACATGCCAGAAGCAGTGATGCTGATTAGAGTTTTTAAATATGCTAACAAGCCTATTGTTTGTTCTTAGGCCTACCTGTCATTAGTATTTACTGATTTACTTCAGCTCTTTCCTTTCAGAATGTTAAAGAGGCAAAGCATTTTCTTCCCAGCCCCAAGCAGACCTCCTATCTCCATCTTGTGCTCCCTCACACATACACACAGTATTTGGGTTTCTAGTCCCTAATTTCGTCGGGAACTAGTGAAAGCCTGATGTTATTGCCTGAGACTAGGAAGAATTGAAACGTACAGCTGCGGGAGGTGATGACTCAGTGGCTGGTTTACCGGTAGTTTCAGTAAACATGTGTTTACAGACACCCCTTTCAACCCTACCGGCTGCTGTGGGTTTTCTTGGCATGATGGAAAGTGACACTAAATGAAAGAGTCTTAGTTGCACAGGAAGAGATCCAAGATCTCTTCTGATGCAGGGAGAGATTAAAAGAAAGTACCCACATTGTCCGAGCAGGATATCCTTTACGGGGAGAGCAAACTGCTATAAATGAATGAGGACACCTTGTTCTGAATGAATCACACCTCTGTTTTCACTTTGCTGCCTCTCTGCTCCAGCCCCATGGAAACATTTTTCCTTAAAGACCTCTTGACATTGTCACGAGCTCTGCAGATTGCTCTGTGTTTTGTACACAGGAAAAGTCACTTTTGGAGGAGCAGTTAGGTGAAAGAAGATAGGCTTTTCTACACCGAGGAATAACTTCTCATAAATCTGCTGGAGCACATTCATTTGTCTTGCAAGCTTGCCTCGAGCCCCCAGTATCTCTGCTCATCAAGGTCACATCTGTTTAAACGTGCACAGGGAGGCTGAGCCAGCCACTGGGGAAACATTGATTTGTGATCCCGTATTGCAACAGCCTGAGCAATTAATATGATCAAAACATCCCATTCCATGTCATTATTATAGACCTCATAATATTTATTTTCATTACTTAGGACTTAAAAGATGAAAGGGGCAGCAGTGGCTCTAGGTTACAGCTGCAGGTGGGAGAACCCTCTCTTGTCTCAGCTGCCTACATGCCCAAAAATGAAGAACAGTTCTGATAGCCCATGGCAGGGGCTGATGGATATTTCAGTAAAGTCTTGAGGTCTCCGTTGTTAGTTTCCAGCTGAAACGTAGATGATACAGATCAGGGCTTCAGAACAGCTTCTCTTGTACGGACCAAGGAGATAGAAACACAACATCATGAAACCTGGGTATGGTTGGGATCCTGATCACCTTCTCTCTGACTTTACTTTCCCAATATTTTCAAACTGGAGGAAGTGTTACCCCAGCAAAAGATCCGGCTTTGAGATGATAAACAGTCTTCTCAGCCCCTTCACTCTCCTGTAGGACTGTGAGGAAAGCCATTCTCTTGGATACTTGCACAGATCAATGTCTGTCTGTTCCAGCTGTGCCCAGTGAAAAATGCTCTTGGCAAAGTAACTCTAATAAACTTAACCCTTCGGTATTCCTGTTCCAAGTATCATCCTGATCTTGTGAATGGTCCAGCACCTCCTTTCATCCTCAAGGCTTGTCTGGCCAGCTCTTTCTCCGAGCTAAGCAATATGAGTGAAATATGGAAGCAGACGGAGAGGAAGTGTAGTTAGCATTCATTCATTGCTTATGTACGGGCTGTCAGAACTAATGAAATTTTACGACAGACGGGCAGCGATCAGCTTCTTGGTGTTATTTATCTTTCTCGCTCCTGGCTCTACATCCCAGGTAATTCTTCATTCGTCTTTAAAAATGCCAAGATGACTAAGCACAGGACCCACCTACCCAGAAAACTAGCAAATTGTGTCAGTGCATAGAGATAATTAATAATCACCTGGCTCGAGTGATGAGTGACTGCCAGGCAAAATATTCTCCCTCTTTCTCATTGATTTCCCCCACCCCACTTCCTCTCTCCCGCTGAGCTTCCAAAAACTTCTAGAACATCCATTATTGGGGATTTTCCCCTCCCCCTTCTGCCATCTCTCCTCAAACTACGACAGATGTTTGCGAAGACATTCCTCGGGCTGAAGGCACTCATGGATGGCGCTGTGGGCACAGGCTGCCTCGCACGGCCCCCGATTTGCATCGTTTATCCTGAAAGGTGCCAGCTAGGCTTGACAGATTCATTTGTAAGAGCTTTGTAGCAGATGATGCAAACTGATGCAAAACATATGAGTGAAGCTAGCTTCATTTGCCACCTGTTAATGGCGGGAGACGGCTGGGGGGGAGGAAATGTAGTTCTGTGCCTTCACAGAAGGTGCCTTATCTGGTGAAATAGTGATGGTTGCCCATGCTTGGGGTGCTCAGTAGGAAATTAACAGAAGGAGAAGTGGAGGCACCCAAAAATAAACACTTTTGCTTCCAAATGGAAAGATGCACCTTTGTGTTACAGCGATACTCTGCGCATGCTTTGCTCCAGGGTTGATGTGTAAAGGTGGGATCTTCCAGTGCATTCAGCGCTCTATCACACTTCCCTACATCAGTCAACAAATACTTACTTTCAGTTGGCAATGTATCAAACTAATGCTGATTATCTGTAAAATTGTTCCTTAAAATATCATCTTTAGGCTTCAGAGTTGAAACGAATGAGGCATTCAGCTTCCTTGAGCTGTGGGTCCAGGCTGTCTGCAGGCTTGGGTGAGCAGATCTGCGTTCATGATATCTGGTTCATATCTAGCCAGAAATGCCAGGACTAGAGAGCCAGATTCTTTATTTTACTCCAAATGCGGATTTCAGCCGCTGATTTTGGACCACATATTCAAAGTCAGTCTTATTTAGTCACAAACAGTGAAGAAAGAGAAAGTTATGATAAGAAAGCAGAAATGTACTTCTATTTGTAGCTTCTGTATGTGTTTGCGATTGCTCTGGTTTTTCTGTAAAAGGAATTATGATGCTGTGAACATTCACACGGGTGAAAGAAAATAACCCAAACAGCTGCCTCCACTTAACCACCAGACTTTTCAGAGGATTTTGGGAAGAGGAGGAATCTGGGACTTTAGAAACCAAGCCAGCCTGCTTTGAGGTAGCTATGAAAGAGAAAAAGAAAAAAACCACACCCTGCTAAGGAAAGGCGCTAACTCTGCCTCTATAGATCACACAAAGATAGGAAAAGCTATGAGGAAATATGCTCAGCACAATGAGATACTGAAAAAACAAGCCTGCCTCTGCCTTTCATGGGGTGATTCCTGAAAAGCAGTCTCTGTGCTCTTAATAAACCAGTTAAATGAGAGAGATTAGAATAAAATTTTAAGTGAGAGGGGTAAATCTAGATCTTCATGTCTTGTCTCCTCTGAATTGAGGTTGTCCGTGAATCAGCCAAACCAGTTGTACAAGGCGTGCTGTAGGACCACCTCCTTATAGGACAGGACTATAGGTTCCCCCTCCACATGTTTCTCTCTCCTTTTTCAAAACCTCCACTGTCTGCTGGCCTTTTCCATTTTTCCTGTGGTTTTCAGATCAGGGTGGTAACCTGCTGACAGGATGCAAATCAAGAATCTTGCTCGAGTGAGCCTTATCTTTCAGGGGCATTTTCAATTAACTTTAACTTAGAAACAAAGTAACAGACTTAATTGCGAATCTCAGCTCTGTTTGAGCTCTGCGCCGATGACGTGCAGTTGACGGAGATGCGCTGCGCTCTCCATGAATAATCAAATGGTTTGTCAAACACTAACCGGGCTATGGAGTCACGACAGCACCTCTGTAATAGTGTAAATGAGATTTCTTCTATGGCCTCTACCTCTTTAGAGACCACTGCACTTCTTTCCTCTTTCTCACTATTTGTGCTGCCGAAGAGCGGGGACTCCGGGCACCCCGGGTTGCCTCCCCACAGTGCAGTGACCGGGACACTCCATTACCAGTTCCCCCATCCCATTATGACCTGCCAAGCACTGGGCTGTGGCAGAAGGTCGCTGGCCCTGGAGTTAGGGTGCCCAAGCATCCCCTTTGTTTGAAATTTTGCTTCTTGAGAATTGCAGTGGCAGAGTTGGATGACTGACAGGCTGACCTGTGGGGAAGGAGGGCTGGAGAACTGAAAATCCCCAGAAAAAGGACACTTTTATCCCTTCTTCCTTCAGATCTGTGGATGATGGATCTCACGGCTGCAGTCCCACGATTATTATATTCTCTTAGGAACAAGCTGCTTTTCCAAAGCGGGTCCTGTTGCAGTGAACTCAAGCCAGGAGCAAGGAGAGGCAAGTGCCTGACCTTGCTCCGGTACTGGGTGATTTGGGGGAGCCTCGGTCAGCCGGGCAGTCTGTGATGCAGCCGCATCGGGGGGGCAATAATTTCTTCTTGAGAGCCAAACACCATTGCTTGTTTGCTTGGTTTGTCGGTGTGCTCGTGGGGTTTGTGCCTTTTCTTCTCTAGCTCAACCTTCCCTGCTTCGAAGTTGCACAGCTTCACTGCTCGGTCGGCTGAGGGATCTGTAGCTGGCCGGCAGGCTGCAGCCTGCGTCCCCCTCGGCTACAGGGGGTTGCTCTGATACCTCCTGAGCTAAAGCAGCGCCTCAGATGGGGAAAATTTCAAAACCCCTTTAGCAGGTTAAAGAAAGCAGGAGTTCCCTTCGGAGCTGTCCTGCCTTGAGGCCTCACTGCTTTTTCCCTCTGCTCAATAAAAGAAAATTGAAAATCTGGGAAACCTTTGGAGAATGGGAGGTTTCTGCCTTTTCCTTCAGCCAACGGAATGACACAACCAGAGCTCAGACTTCTTCCCTCCCCTGGGACTGAATTGCTGCCTCCTACCCCGGATTATACGGGAAGATGCAGTAGTGCTACGGCATTTCCCAGATCCCAGGGACACTGCAGAGGAGAAAGCCACACTAAGAGTAGCCAAAATCAGGCTTGTACTCCTCCGTCACCCAAGTGCTCTGCGGGGCAGCGTGGGGAGCGTGTGGGACCGGCACAGGGGGCTTTCCTCGGGGCTCGTAGAGAGGATCCCCAAGCTGAGGACATCTCACAGCTCCCCGACCTGAGCAGGCGTTACTCTTTCAGACAGGGACGATGAAATCTCTGAGGAAACTGGTAGTGGCTCCCACTGGAGGATCTAATTTAATGAGCAGCCTCCAGTTGGCTGTAATGGGTCTGGACTCTATCACAAGCAAGAAATCTGGGTCTGGATCTAATGCAAGTGTCTTCAGCACATTTTATTTTGAAGTCTGTTTCAGGGAGAGACAAGTGGATGCAGAAAGCCAGTTTGCCCTATATTTAAAAGCAGTTCGTCTGACTCTTTCCATTCAATGGTGAACATTCAACCAAGCCCCTTCGTCCCTTTGCAGTCCCAGCCCCATCACACCCTGCTGCCTCTGAGTTCATCGGCAGAGCCGTGCTCATCCCTACAACCATGGGTCCCAATAAGGAAACCAGCCAAGAGACCAGACGCCCATCCTGCCGCCAGATCCCCTGCCCTTCCCCAGCTCGCCAGCACCCACAGCACCCCGTTTCACCCCCAGCCCCCCTCTCACCACTGTCACGGATGGAGTTAATCCCAGGAGGGCACGAGGATGGCCAAGACACCCAGCCCGAAGGATGGGTTCAGGGAGGAAGGACTTTTGTGACTCATCCTAATTGGCCGCGTGGGCTAAACAGCAGATCCTGGCTGCCTGCGCTTACAAGGTTTAATATTCTAATTGAAATTTCATGGAAAAGCTGCACCTTTCTGATTAGTCGCCCCAGCGTGAACACTCTCTCATAACACAGACATCTGCCCTCTGGACTAACCTTTCTAGAAGCTGCATCAACAAAGTAATGCTAATAAAAATATCCATCTGTGCTTAAAGGTAAACAAAGCATTAATACACCAAACTGCGGCTTAGATTATATTAGAGTCAGCTTTAATGATATTACACATCTGTTAGGATGTATTTCCCACCCGGGCCATCTCTCTCTTGCCTTTTAAAATATCTTTGTACGAAAAAATGCTGCGAGCGTTTCCCTGGGAGCCCTTCGCGTGCGTCACACTTGCAACCGGCCCTGCTCCGAAAGCCCCTTTCCCTGAGACACCCTGCTGGGACAGAGCTTGGGGATTAGGGTCTGTAACCTAAACATTATTGTACTTTAAAGTAAATGTTCCCCAGCTTTCTCTACTTGGGTTTCAGAGCCTCTTCAAAGGGCTGTTTTCTTCCCTTCCTTGGCAGCAGGGGAAAAAATATTTCAAACCCCAGAAACCAGACACTTTGCCGAGCGCCTGCAGAAGTGTGTGCGCACCCGCGTGTACCCAGGAAAGACGCAGCATCCTAATCTCTCCTGCCAGGGCCGAGGCTTGCTGCAAGGCTTTTCAGGCTAGAGACGCTAACTCCGGGGTTTTGTTCCTGTGAGATCCCCGTGCATAGTAATTGGGAGGTAGGGGAGGGGGACACGCTTCAGATTTGCCCTCGTTTTTTGTAATAGGCCCCCCCCAAAAAAGGAGGAAAACTGATTTAATGTGTTGGCAATCTTATCTTAAGAGAAGCGATAAATCTGTTTCTCCCAGCAGTTTTTCTGAAAGGGTGGTCTTATCCTGTTACCTATGCACAGCAAAGCTGTCTGGAAGTTGAAGCCTGGAATTCACGGGATCGGGATGTAATTCTGCCTTTCCCCTTTCCTGTGCCTCCTGTCCACATGTGTAAAATGGGAATAGCAGTCATTGCCTGTCCTCCAACCCAAAGGGAAGCTTAGCTGACGAACGATGAATATTTTCATCCTGGCAAGCTTTTAGAGCTGAGGTTGAAAAAACAAACCAGAAGTATCTCTATCCTCATTGCGGGCCCTTTGGAGAAACAGCTGCTTATTCATCGTCAGAAACCCGAGTGCTAATTAGACAAATATCAGATAGAGCCAAATAAGGGGTGAGGACACCCTGAGCTGTAACAGGTTGCTCTGTGCCTGTCCCGGCAGAGGACAAGTGCCACCGTCCCTAGCAGGGAGGCTGCTCCCGACTGCCTCGGGCACAGGCATTGCCTCGGTGGGGTATCCCAGCATCACCAAAGGCTTTGGGGCATTTCTCCTCTACCTCCCGCACTGTGCAGCAGTAGGCAGCGATGACGTCTTGCTGCCCAATACCTTTGACTACATCTGCTCCATCACCTGAAAAAGTTTCCTCTTTCAAGCGTGGGAGTATTTGAATTTTCATGAGCTCCACATGCGGCAGCTGAGAGCAGGAGCACATCCCTGCCAGGACCAGCAAACCGCTCGCTCTGGACTGGAGAGAGCACGAGCCAGCGTGGAGGTGGTTTGGGGCAACTGGGGAGTGGGCTCATGCATGAGCTGAGCTGGCTCAGCAGCCCGTCCTTAGCGCCTCGGTCCTCCTGCCACTGCAGCAGTGGGGTTTTGGGACATAGTCTGGATGAGACACAACTGGTTCTCCTTCCTCTCACCCCACCCTCATTCACCAGCCACACAACAAATGCATCTTAAAATGACCAGCAGTGCTCCTCTGCATGGCTTTTTTTTTTTTTTCCTTCCACCAAAGAATTACTGAATTGCAAAGATCTGACTCCTAGGGGTGAAATATTAGGAAAAAGCAGCATGCTCAGGGCTCCTTTGCTTCCACTGGATGTATTTGTTTGTATTACAGGAGCACCTCGAGATGCCTGCCACACTTGGGTCCCACCATACTACAGGTTGTACAAACACCCAGAAGCAGCATACGCTTCCATGAAAAGTCAGAAGCTTGAACGCTCTGGCTCAGAGCTAACAAACATTTAGGTGCCTTTATTTTCACCAACACCCACTTTTGATATGAATCAGCACAACAGAGTCAGTGCTCACGTCAGAAATCTTAAACCCCATCTAAACGAACTGTAAAATAGGGAAATGCGGCACAAAAAAGGGAAATAACCTGAAACAACCAAACACACAGCAAATCTGATACGCTTTGGAGATACCCCAGTATCTCAGACGTGTTTTCCTGGTTTACCTGCCAGCAAAGGAGTGGTTGCATGAGCTCAATTTGGGGTGCTGAGGTTTTAGCATTATCTGTTATTGCTCTGTATTAGATGAAGTGCAGATGTTGAGATACCTGAGGAGTTCAGTAAGTGCATAGAAAGATGCCTTAAGTATCTGTGTGCTCTCCAGGAGGCAAGAGAAAGTAGGTAGCAAAATCTCCTGTTTCTGCATTATTCCTGTTAACACAATACGTGATGTTACTTTCCCATCTGGAGAGACGCCACTCACGTATTTCATTTTTAGTGTGAAATGGGGTGTAATGCCACGACGGCTCAAAGGCTGCCTTTCAGAGGAGCCCTCCGGAGGGGAGAAGGCATCCCACAGGAAGCAGCAGATTGGAAAACCAGAGCATCCTAGCTAAAAAAAATGAAAACCAGAACACCGGTTTCCATGACAGAAAATTATATTCCTCTCGCAGAGCATTATTAGTAGAGGAAATAGAGATCCTTTTGCAACACGTGGCTCACTGAAGTTTTTCGAAGAATATTTACAAAGTCACCGACAGTGATTTGCAACCAGCTGCCAGTGGGAGAGGGCAGCAGAGCCGGGAGAAGCCTGGTGGGACCACGATGGCACGATGCTGGGGGTGGTGGGGCCACCAAAATGCCTCATGCCACCTCGGCAAGACTCTACCCCATAAGCCCTGTGGGTGCCATGACAGGAAAAGAGTTAAGATAGAGCTGGAAGAGAAAACATAGCCTAAAAGTAGCTCCTGCATCGTGGTTTTGTAAGGCTCAGCCAGCTAACCCTCACACAGGGGAGCAGCCGTACCTGGACCTGTGTCACCCGTAGGTCCTTCTGCGGCACAGGGACCAGCTCCCAGCTCTGCAGCTGAGCCTGTCTCCTGATAGATTGTTTAACGGGGGACATTTTTAAAAGCTAGGTTTCTTCAAAGGATTAATTTGTCTTTTGATGCGGTGAACACTCTGACGAATGCTACTTTCCCTATCACATTCAAACACACACCATTTTAGAAGTTAATAAACCCATTTGCTGCCAAATAACCAGGTTTTTTTCTTTCCAATTTCACTCCGTCAGGATGATAAGAGGTTTAATGTCTTTGTGGCTTCTGCTTCTTCTTTCATTAGCTAAATCAGGTGTAACTATCACTGCAGAGAGCAGCACTTTTTCCCTGTTACACAACCATTATTCCCGTTTCCTCGACGCTGTCTTCTCCCCAGCTCATGCTGACAACAACAAACCCCTTGCTGTTAATATGCATGATCTGAAGGGCGATATTTCCACTTGCCATGGCCTCCGGTGAGCTGAGAGGACAGTCCAAGCCATGAGAGCTTGTTTATCCACTTGCAGGGTGCAGTGTTCTCACAGGGAAAGGACCACGTGGCGTGGGGAGCACTCTCCTGCTCCCTGAAACGTGGTAGAGCTTTGGAGGAACACTTGGGCACGAGGAACCTGCTGTCCTCTCCTAGCACCATAAATAAGAGCAAGCTGGGATTTATACCCTGTGGGACATTTCATCTTGTCACATACAACAGGAGAGATTCTGTTGATGTCTTGGACACTTCTGCACCGCTGGCAGTGGTAGAGGAGCAGCACCAAGGGGTGCCATTTCCATGCTGGATTTCAGCCTCCAGGAAAGAAAACCACAGGGCTGGAAGAAAACAGCTATGGAATACCATGGGTGCTATGTGTGCTTGTATTACACCACACTGATATAAACTCTGTTGTATCAGAAGACTTGGGTCTGCAAAGCACAGTATGAACTATCTGGTTTGGAGTAAGAGGATTTTTTTTTTTTTTTTTCTTCTTTTCAGGCTTCAAAGGAAGGAGGCAAATCTCAGAACAAATTTAAAATGCATACATCAATTTGAGGAAGCAGTTTCTTTCACATTTGTACTAGCAAAATATGCAAGCATCATCTAAGTCAAAGACTGAAAGCTTATTGGGGCCTAAACCACAGATCAGCTAAGTCAACAGAAAATTTTCCCTTGATTTCACTGGGCTTTGCATCAGGCTCTAAGAGTAAAAGAATGTGATTAATAAGATGAGTCCAAGGAAAGAAGATATGGTTGGAGGCAGGAAAAGGACTATGACCAAGGGCTGTAAAACTTGAGAGCCTTCTCACCAGAAATGCTCAGTAACCTTAAACCATAACCTGGCATCTGGATACAGCATCTTCCCCTGCTGGCAAAACCTCAGCTTCCCAAGTCTACAATTCCCGGTTTCCCCCTGCCAGTTTTGTTCCAGCATGCGCAGCCTTCTCGTTTTTCATCCGATGCACGTGATGAATCCAGAAGCAGTAAGCTCTTTTTGCATGGTCTGTTTTTTTCCAAATTCCGAGCTCTGAAACCATTTCAGTTGTCTGCAGAAAGATCACAGCCCGGCACTTGCAGCAGCAAGGCGGAGTTGCATCGTAATCAAGATCTGTTCTCTTCATTTGAATGCATCAGTGCTTACACCAGGAGATTTTGACTGTAAAATATACGCTCTTTTTTATCCTTTAACTAATTTTAATCTTTCTTTTTCACTTGTCACTTTGTTGTTCACAAAGCATGCTTTTTTTGCTGAGGGTTTCAGCAGAATGCATTAAAGTGAAGGGAGATAACAAGACCTAATAACCCTCTTTATCGCAAAATAAATAAGTAAAAGAACAACCCTTCCATTTAGGTGTTGCAGATATAATTGAATGTTCCTTTGAAAACTCTTTGATCAATGTAACTTGTTAAACTTTTGCTTTTGTCTCAAATGTAGCTTCTGGTCTTTTCATGGCGGCTGAAAAGCTCAGTTACTCAGCTCGGCTTTATCTCAAAATGATTAGTGGGGCTTTCTTGGGGATGGTTTCTCCATGCCTTGTAGGGCTTGATAACATTAGCTAAACCCTTACCCGCCTGAGAGAGGAATGCTGGCACTGAAAACAGGTGAGAAGTGGCATTCTGGCTGGCTTGCTGGTGCTATCATTTCCACTTTCACCACAGTAGTAGAATATAACCCACGTTTATTATACAAACATACTTCACTGCACATTGCACACGCGCAAAATCATAAAAGCATGCATGCCTCCAGGTCTTGGCAGGTTTACCAGGAAAGAAATATTTATCCTGGCAAAATCAAAGTCTGACAATAAAAAGAATTGCTATAATATAAAATGAATACATGCTTTGTTATCTGGAGGTAGAGGGATTACCAGGTGAGAACAAATCGTGGGTTCATCTGGTCCTGCACCCTGCCTTTGACCATTGCAATATACTCCAGAGGAAGGGGTAAGAAACTTATAGTAGATAACTTAATGATCTGTTTAAGCAGTTGGTAAATAAAAAGCCCATTAAGTCAGCTTAAGATATTTCAAGATTGATTTTTAATTACTAAATTAATCAAGAGCTCTCCAGTCTGTCCTAGACAAACTCAAAACCAGAGAACAACAGAAATAATGACTGAAGGTAACAAATCCCCTGGCACTCAGGGTTTCAAGCCCAGCCCTACCGCACACTGAAGAAAACTGGTCTTTTCCAGCAAGTGTCACTGGAGCTGCTGGGTGCTACTAGGGGCATTTTGGAAATAACCTACTCATGGCTGAAGTTCATGCCATGCTGCTTTCTGGATTCATGTTTTCTTCTATTGTAATCGGTGAATAGCTTAATTTTCCTGCTCTATCCTTTTTTGTTTCCTTTCTTTACCACTTCTCCTTGTTTTCCTCAACATTCTAAATTAAAAATATGTGCCCACTTCTTTTAAACCTTTCAATAAAAATCTAAAAAGTTATACTCAGTAAAAATCTCCAAAGTTAATTTTAGCACCCTTCAAGATTCCCATGCATCCTGCCCAAATACTAGCATGGAGAGATGAAGCAACTTGCTTAAGTTCACACGCAAGGTCCAATTTGGGTGAGGACCCAGCATTCTTACACCTTTCACACTGAAATCTTAACCCAAGATCACAAGGCGCTCTTACAAAAGCTATGTTCTCTACTTCAGTTGTATTTTTAGAAAGTCGTTAAATGTTCGGGAAGGATGCCTTTTATGCCAGGAGATGAGGACGTGATGCTTTCATGGCTCAGTGCTGGCTTGCCCGTATTAATCTCCCTTTTGGTGAGTAGCTCTGCCCAGAAGATGACAACTTCTTGAAGAACAGAAATTAGCTTTTGTTCTTTTCTGGAGTAAACCCAAACCTTTCTGATATGCCTGCAACAGCAGGCAGGTGGTGAAATAGCTGCGTTCAAATCAAACTTGAGGTTTTCAGTTTGCAGAGGACGCGAGAGCAGCACTCACACCACATCTCACGTGGTGGTGCAGGCTCGGGACCCACATCCTACGTTAGTTATAGCCTAGCATTTCTGCCCAGGAAGGGCTGAGTTGGACAAAGAATTACGCAGATCTGAGCTGTTCATGGCCATCTTTCTGACAAACTTCTAGGCAAGGATTTTGTTGAACATATGCATTTCACTTTAATAAAACATCTGAGCTGTAACAAATAAGTGTGGCTACGAAAATTTCATTTAATGTTCTGATTTGCTACTTGAGTGGACTATTCTCTCAGATCACTTAATAAAAATACAGTTTCCTTAGATGTCCTGCTATCTCAGGACTTGGTATTCTGGCTTGAAGCCTTTTTGCTTTTCTCTTCATGCCTCTGGATGCTTGCATGCAAATAAAGAGGCCTAATGGGTTATGGGGTTTTCAAAAACTGCATAATAAAAACTGAGATTCAATTCAGTTATGGGATTTCTCTTTTTTGTGTGTGTTCTCAAGAGGGGCAAATCAACAGGAATAATTAACAAAAGCAATTGAGTAGTAGAATTACAGTATATGGTCAGTCTGACAAATTATATTGTTTGGACTAAATTTCTCTGGAGCCAGGTTTTGCTTCATTTGTATGTCAAGCCAGATTTGGGGGTCCAGTTTTTCTCCTAGTTTATGCAGGCAGAGAGGGTTTGAGTAGAAACTTGGCAAGGTCCGGGGAACCTGGCTGAGTCCCACTGCATTTCTGTGCTTGCTCAAAGCATCACAGAACTATTTTCAAAACAGAGAGTTTTGAAAGCTGGCTGCCAATATTCAGATTTACAAATAGGACTTTTGTTCAACGGTTCATGATTTACATGGGATGGACCATGTTTTCTAACATGGCCCCAGTCACATGTGGTACATCTGAAAACACAACCAGTTATTTGACAGTTTCCTTTCTGCATTTGCAATGATGCCAACACTGGCACTAAGTCTTCAATAGCTTTTCTTTCCAGAAATAATCACACACTTTTGCATAGTGAATGGTATTCCTGAGGCTAGTACAAAAATGAGGACAGGGAATTTCTGTTTCTGGAACTGGCTGATGTGGGCTTCAGTTCACTTTTACGGCTTCAGTTTAGAATAGGGTAGTGGTCTTTACCTCTTGAATTTTCTAACATTCAGTTAGTTAACACCTACAGAGTGAGATCCGAGCACGTCATAGAAGTGCAAGCTGTTACAGAGAGGACATTTCTGACCAGCCCATCCCAGATGCCCACGCTCCCACCTCCCTTCTGCACATCACTCGTGAGGGGTGATCACGCAGATCATTTCCAGCACAGACCTATTCAGATGAATGCCTTGGTCAATGTAACATCTGCCTGCTCTGAGGATGTCACCCAGCAAGAGTTTTTGCACCATATCTACCAGTTGTAGAAAAAAACCAGTTTTCTTCTTAACTACCATCATACCAGCTTAGCATTGACAGCAGTTCATCCTCTGTGGATTTTGCGCATTAAGGCAGCAGAGGGAACAGAGACAGCAAAGCAATCCTACAGGAGTGGCTGCTGTTGCTAAGGAAGGAAAGACAAGTTGGGGTGATGGAGAGGAGCACCCAAGATTATTAAATTGCATTATTGCTAGCTTGCCTTCTGATTTCATTGCTGCACTTGTCTTTGCAGTGACATGCACTCACTAGGTTTGTAAGGACCATACTGGTGAAGCCAAGAGCTTGTCATGGTTTCTACAACGTGGCTGACACAAACACAGAGCTGGACTCTGGAAAGCAGAAATGTGGCTGGTTTGTGCCACTCAGTTGCTTCTTCTTAAAAGGAGAGCACAGTAAATGCCATTAAGCATGGCCTGCCAGAAAAGCAGATGCCTTCAGGCAGGTACCTTCAGGCAGCTGCCAGACAAGTCCTCAGATGTGAAATCTCATTAGAACCATCTCCAAAATCTCCCTCAGCCCCAACTCATGTTCCTTGAAGACAAACAACCACCACATGAGTTGAGGCCTCTTCCTGGAGAGGATGCTCAGCCTTTAGGACTTCATCTTGGCCTGCTCAGCTTTTAAAGCAACCGCAAAAATGCTCTTGTCATTGCAGAAGCACACAGAGTAACTAAGGAGGTGTTAGGGAATGGAGACGGCAGCGTGGCTGAGGTCTGGCCCACGTGTGGCTAGCTCACACAGCAAATATGTCATCTTTTTGCTGAAGGGAATGAATTACCAGAATTCTGTCTCAAAATATCCCAGTCCCTTTGCATCCTCTTCCTGGGTCAGTCTTGCAGAGCACGGAGGAGCGACCTGACGGGCCCAGCACATTGCTTTGGGGAAAAACCCAGATGGTTTCTGCCTTCAGAGAGGAATTTGCGGAGCAACTTTGCTACAGCAAGACGGCACATTTCAGGAAATTCTACTCAGTTATTCCCTCGTAGCTGCACAAAGTTCACATGAATTCAGAGAAAGGGATTTAAAAAACAAAACAAGTAATTCCAAACCCCGTTTCAGCGGTTGCTCCTTTGAATAAACGACTGCCACATATATTAGCTGTCCTAACGGCTCTGAAATCTCAGCTTTACACACCTGCCACGGCCTTGATTTAGTACGTAACAAAACTCCAGATGTGACTTCCCAAACCGCCGTGTCGTTCCACAGAGCGATGGGGGATTTCTGCCTGCGTGGCTGCCGAAAACCCAGTGCTCGCCGAGAGCAGCCCCTCTGCTGCTGCTGCAGGGAGGGGTCAGACTGGGATGAAGCGCTGCTACCCACCTCCCGCTGCATGTAAAAAATATAGATAGATAATCCTCTGCTCTGACACTTGTGCAAAGTTCAGGTTAGCGATCAGTCAAGCTCCTTGGGTTCCTCGTTAGCGGATGCCTCCAGTACTACTTATGCCAATGGGAAAACTGTTTTAGACTGACTCCCAAAGCCAGGTCCAGCTGAGAGCAGGAGTGCGTCTGGGAGAGCATCATGGCTGGGTTGACTCATGGTCCTGGCTAACCAAGGGGCAAGCGAACTTGCTCTCATTTTGCCAATGGAGGCAGAAATTAAATGACCTGAAAAAGGCCACCAGACAGACCAGGGACCCTGGTCCGTGGGACCCAGACTTTTTGAGGAGTGCAAGAGAAATCCCCCAGCTATAGCCCCTGTAAAGACTCTCCTCCATCGCTGTGTGGAAGGTCCTCATGGACCACATGCTCAGTTGTGTGGCCAACCACAGCTGCGGGCCCTGGGGACCTGCGAGATGCCATTCGGGATCCATCAGCTGGACAGCTGTGAGTGGCTTTGGGAGGGAGGCAAATTCATTTTATCCTGATTATATTTTTGTCCTTCCTTGACCAGGACTGGACCTCAGCGACCCGGGGGCAGGACCGCTCGTGAATCTGAGGACTGAAGTGCCCTGCTGTGCATCTCCATGGCTCCAGGAGAGTGCCCCAAGAAAGTGCATCCAGTGAGGGATGAGCCTGTGCCTTGAGAGCTGTCAGTCAAAGACACGAGCTGTCCCTACTGAGCGAGGAGTATGGATTGCTTAAAATGTCATGGCTGTTTGTTCTTCCTAACAGCAGCCTCATTACCCATGCCAAGAGATGCTATTAGACGCCAGCAGGCCTGTGAGACAACAAATCACTGCGCCCAGAGATCCGGGAAGCAGCAGTCGGAAAACTGCAAAGGAGAAATAAAATGCAACAATTTTTGGAGTTAATTGATCACTAGGAAAGATTATCAAAAACCTCAGGTAAACACTCCGGCACATGCAGTATTGTGACCAAGATGATGCTAAAAAACCCCAAACTGGAGTTCAACAGCGAGTTGTTCAGCATGGCAGCAGCACCCCAGGTGAAAGACTGGGATGTTGTAGTCACAATGTCAGGACAGATTATTAAAATGGTCTGTCGAGCCTTACAGCCTGCCACACACTTCTCTCTCCTTTTTGTGACTGTAGAGCTCATGAATAATGCTAACTTGAAGGCATTCCTGAGCTCCGCTTAGCCACTGAACTGCTGCAGACTCGACACAAACTGGGCTCGCTGCTGCATCCCACCAAAATGCCTCTGCCTCGCCTCGGGGAGATGTCTTGAGATCTCAGACTGCCCCCAGAGGTTTGCGTCCTGGTCTTTGTGCCAAGACCATCATGTTCCTACTAATAACTGAAAAGGATAAATAGTGCAATTTTGAGGCTAGTGACTTCTTTACAGACAGGAAAAATTACTGAGAAATGGAAGGGATAGTCAGAGACGGCAAGAACTTCCTGACTTTGTTAATGCTGATGTGAATTACAGATGTTTACCTGGAAGATGGGTTATTACGGCCCATCTCGTGACACAAAAGAGAGCTGTGAGAATAGGAGATCTGTTTCAGGGTATTAAACAAATCCTTTCTGGGATAATTGTATTTGAGTTGAAATGAAAAACTGGAAAGAAAAATAATTTTGGGTCATTTTGCCCAACCTGAAATGTTTTTGTTAAAAAACCCCCGTAAACGGAAGTAAATTTAATGATTAAAAATCTTTGTGAAATGAAGATTTGGAATATTTCACTTCCAAATGGAACACTTAGGCTTTTCTGAAACCTTTTGTTTTGGTCAGAGGTATTTGTCACCAAATCTGGCACAAGTTCTCAGATAGATAGATGGTTTTGGCTTAAATCTGCCTTAACCAACAAATCTCAGTTTTAGAATATGACTTGGCCAAAGAGCAGCAAGGTAATGCTTCTCGGATGTGAGCAGCTCAGCACCCTGCGAGAACCAGTGCTGCTCTGGGGCCAGGCCCCTCGGGTACATTCATCGCTTTCCACATGAAATCTGCACCACAGGAATGTTTTTTTGTCCAGGCAAGAACCAGTTCAACTACATCTCTGTCAAAACTCTTTCCAAATCAAACTTTGTTCTTCAAGGCTTGCAAACTTTCAGCAGCATTTGGTTTTACAAGCTTCTGGGTTTAAGCACGTGCATTTCTTGAACTGCCCAGTTCCATCAAAAACTGACATCTAGAAATAACAGGAAGGCCATTCAAATATTTTTCTAGTTAATCCTAAACACAGACTAATGGTGCAGGAAAAAGGAAGAGATTTTTGCAAGAGGTGCAGATCAATGAGGTTTTATACAACATACAAGCTATGGGACGTGTCATCTGCATGGAACCACCGAGGTCTCAGCTTTCGAGCATCCACCTTGCTGAGATGGCAACTCATCCAGAAACAACCAGAGCATCAAGAACTCAAAACCTAATACAAGATACACTTTGAATGAGACAGACAGGCTTCACGTCATCCCCTTGCTGGCTGAGCTGCCAAGGCAGCCGTTCTTATGAACTCTCCAATACAGTGAAAAACATTTAAGAAAATGAAAACAGAAAGCTCCAAGGAAAAAACCGTTTCTGACTGCTGAAGTAATGATTTGACACTAACCAAATACAAACACACAGATAGATTAGTATCAGCTAATGGTCTGTTCCAAAGGCTGTTGAAATCAAAGTCAGCCTTCCCTTTGATCTCGGTATTTTCATTAGGTCAGGTTCCAAGTTTACAAATCATATACTATAACAAAAGATGTTTCACAACACACATCCACCCATATGAAAGAAACCTATGTCTGGCAAGACTTTTTCTTTTTTTTTTCCATGCTGATGTTTTAAAGTTCTTCTGTAGTCACTATTGTGCAGGCCTGAGTTAGGGGAATTCACCTGCAGAGGAGGAACATCACCGGTCCTTCGAGCTGCTCCCCTCACCCAACTGAGCAACCATACATATTACGGCAGGACAGCAATACATGCTCCCTGGAGCTGACTATTATATCCACTCCTTTTATAGCTCTTACCAATCAATGAGTTACAGACAGCCCAGTTCTGCAAAGGGAGCCCTCTTGGGCAGTGTTTTCAATTACAAACACTTGCCAAGTTGTGTTTACTTACTGAAGGTGTCAGATTAGAATCATCTACATTTGCCATCTATTGCCAAGCTATCTGTTTTTCTGTTGTTGATCTGTTTTGTTCTCAAAAGAATTCACAAGTTTAGCAGCGATGCGAGGAACACAACTCAAGCAGGCCGAACAGTTTGCTAAACACGGGAGATGTTCTCATACAAAACTGTACGGCCAGCCTCGGATCTCTTGACTTCAGAGCTCTTCTTACCTCTGCATTTAATTGACTGGTTTTTTGTAGTCGTTGAGAGTAAATGCTCAGAAACAGTGTCTGCTGCAGACATACCTGACTGCCAGTGTAAAACGTCTGAGTTTACACGCCACAAAAGATTTGAAAGACCTTGAGCTGAGAGCTAATATAACCCCACGGCTCCTACACCTGCAAATCTCTCTGCAGTCATCATGGCAGAACAACTCTTCTGGGTGAAGCCTTTGATTTTCCTTTGCCTTTCCCTTGCCAGAGCTTGGGAGAAAGGGATCCTGTGCTGACACCCCATCTCCAGCCCTGACTGCTGTCCATCAACCAAGGAAACCATCGGAGCAGAACATTTGCTAGCTGGGATGTGGTTTCTGACCCAACTGGTTTCTGGTAAAATAAAACAGACTAGCTTAAACTAACACTAAGGACAGTTTTCAGAAGATAGGTAGTAATTTTAACCACTTAGTTGCCTGATGTCCAGGAAGCTCTTAAGCTGTTTTTCAAACAGAGATTAAGGATCCTAAGGCAATTCAGTTTTCCTGAAATTATTACCCAAAATCTTGATGTAGGTCTAATAATTGAGAAAACGTTCTTGCTGACCCCTCTTCCTCCTTCAGACAGGAGGTTCTGGAGCAGTAGCTAATCCACTCCTGAAAACATGGCCTTTCCTTCAAAAACAGCATGTTCTGTCATAGTTTGCACAGCTTCTCAACCCAGTTCATTCACGCTATGCCACTGCAAGCCTACCATACAACACTGACTTCAGAAGACAAGATGGAGCTGTGGAGAAAGGGCCAGATCCACAATATTACGTAGGTTAGCAGAGTCCCAAAAGCCTTGTTCAGCTGCTGCCTAACTTTGGAGATATCACACCTCCTTGGATTTAATTTTCAAGCCTGCCATTCCCTGAACATCTAGTGTTCAGCTTCATGCATGACCAGGGATATTTTGCTTTTGCAATTCTGAACTGGGATGGGGCCCTTCATCTGCCCGTCTCTGGGCATTTGCAAAGGACCACAGCACCGTGCAGCTAACACCAGCTTTATTCTCCTCCTCTTATTCTTAGTCAGGCCTTTCAGCAACCAGAGTCCAGCCAGGCATCATAGCAAAGGTGAAGTTTTGAGGAGTGCAGTGAAATGTCAGGTGAATATTTTGCAAATTAATAAATGGCTCAACAGCTGAACGTCTGAGTGATGGAAGTTGGTATCACGCTCCTGCCATCTGCCATGGCAGCAGGCTATAGGAAATAGAGAAGATGACAGAAATTACCTCAAATCTCTTCCTCTTTCACCAAAGTCTGAGGCACTCTGGGGACCTACATCTTGTCTCTGCTTCGGAGGAGAGCCACCCAACTCTGCTGATTAATAAAGTCAGTCTGACTCAGCAGAGACCACAGAAAAATGGTCTCCCAATGCAGTATTTCTGTTGACAGTGTAATAAGGCAGATGGACAACACAGTCCAAACTTGCCTTTAAGCTGGTGGCTGTGATATACATCTTTAAAAATCTTTAATTATGCTCCCAGCCTAACTAGTTATCGCATTCCTGGTTGGCTTCAAAGTCTCCAGTTTGAGTCTAGCTGTAGGTAGAAGAGTTAAGAGGGTGATATACATCACTGACTGCACCGCTGAGGAGCTGACATAGCCAGGATTTCGGTGTCACAGCTCAGAGGGAGGACGAAGGGAATTACTTACGACCTACAGGCTGCAACGGTAGAAAACATTCAGGTTTTGAATGCACATGTTTCCTCCTGCCTATTTGGAAGAGGGTGCCGCAAGGTCTTTACTAAGATTGTTGGAAAACGGGAGTTATCTTGTATGAAAAACACAAAGTATTTTTATTCTGAATTTTCCCCTGAACTCTGAACTTTTCTCTGAAAGAAACGCCTGTTATCAAATGGATAGAAAAGAAAAATTGCGAGTCAAACTGAAGTGGATACAATTCTGATGGGATTTCTTGGGGTTTTGGACAAAAAGGTGAAAAGAAGAATGTCTTTTCATGAAATTGGAAGGTGCCAATTGTTAAGGGTTTCTTTAAACAACCATTTAAAGTTACACTTTTCTAGTCTGCAGCATCTAAAAACAAACAAAAAATACAAACATGGGAGATGAAGGCGAGTCTAGCTGAAGTGATTCAAATGCTGGAGACCCATCAGTACAGTTCGTAGGTTTTCAATAAGAATCTGAAAATATCCTATGAAAAATGTTCACTAACGAGAGAACATTTTTGCTGTTTCCTATTCCCTCAAACATCTTCACAAAACCAGTCCCCATTTCATGAAAAGATCTATTTCCCAGGCATTGTTTGCAACAAGCATCGAATAGTTTATACCAACACAAATTCATTACGTGTGAAATCCTGGCTTTATGTTTTGTATTACAATTCACCACTTACGCCCCAGGAATCCTCAATCACAGGTAATAGGTATTTAAGCAGTTTCCAGTATGAATGCAGACTAAAACGCAAGAAGCATTTTCAATCTGTCAACATTTTCACAATCTACTGCTTTTCTTAATATCGCGGACAATAAAAATAGCTGCAGCTGATCAGAAACCTGCATTTCCATTTTGTGAAACGATTTGAGGTTTTGCAAATTGTTTTCACTTGGATGCAAAAATGAAACCAAAAGGTTCAGAAAGTTTTGGCTAATGTGTGGCTGAGTCTCTTTCACAGCCCTTTTTTAGAGTACAACCCCCCTCAAATCCCAGTCCCCCCTCTGCCTGCTTTGTCATGCAGGCAGCGTCCTGACCCGTGGGTTCAGTCTCTATTACACCGCAACAACAGTTTCATTTTCCTTCAGAAGCAAAGCAATTTCAAAGCCTTGAAATGTTTCTAATTACGTCTGTTGTTTATGAGTGTTACATGATCAGTAGAGTATATATAAAGAATATTTGCAGTTTCCAGAAGTTTTTGAACTTCAGCCAGAATTATATCCATAAACTCACACTACAACCTCTTTCCTTATCCAGCTACACAGTTTTTCTAAACATCACCTGGACCTGAGTTTCATCCTTCTGGAGCTCTGAAATAAAGAATTTTTGCATAATACTTTGGTTGTGATTGGGAAAAAAAAAAAAGTCTGGTCAAAATATTTCAGCCAGATCTAATTTATTATCCACTGTAAATGCCCGTGGAGTGAACTCATCCTTCTTATTTGCCAAACTACTGACCCAATCACTTTTTGTACTGCTGGATCAATTTTAGTTTAAATTGCTTTTGTCTGCATAAATTACATCCCTTTGTGAACATGAGGGCTTCTGCCTCTATCTACACGGAGCTTGCAGCATTTGAAAAGTTGATCCTTTAGTTTCAGAAATCTCTGGGGAAATAAGGTATTTCAGAGATGCAACTTAAGGTCCCAATCCTTTAAACGTTATTGCATCTACTGTGTTGGGTGTGTTACTGGTCTCACTGAAACTGGTAGAAAGGTTCACATGAGCAAAGTTGTAGAGATACGATTAATGTCTGCAGGATCAGGGCACAAATGCATCATGTCTTTTCTTTGGGTGCAATAGAAATTAGATGCTGCATTTGTGGTCAGCAAAACTCAAAACATGGCTGCAAATGGAAAACAGGGCGGTTCATACAAGGCATCAAGCTATGTCCCTTTTGGCAGGTTGTCAAGGAAGAAGCAGCTCTGAGCTTTGAATCAGTCCAAAATTTCAAAGTGAGAATCAGCTGCAATTAACTGTTTCCACAGCTGCTTTCCAAAGTCCAAAATAACGTTAAAAAGCATCTGTGCCCGATTTAAATCTCGGGGGATAAATGACACATAGCAAGGTTGACATGCAAGATAGACATAGTGTCGCCTATCATAAGCTCATTAACAAATTAATCAAAGCCCAGATAGATCACTGTGCGCTTGCAGCTAATCACCTCGCCACTCACAGCCCCGCGTGATGAAGGACTGAATTTCACTCACAAACCCAAATTCACAGCCGCTCCCCCCAAATCTGCTCTGATCTTGGATTTCTCTGTAAAGCGTTTGACATCAGAAATAATGAGACACTCTTTCAAGAGTCCTTCCTTTTCATAGTCTGAATGTTAATTTGAGCTCCATCACTCATTAGAAAGGACAGTGTCATATCTTCCATCCCTACTAGCTTGGGAGTCATTATACAGATCCTTAGATCAAAACCTTGAAGAACATAAAGCATGGGATGATCTTGCAGGACCAAGAGATAGACGTGGCCTAAAAACCCCAGTCCCAGACACCCTTGAACGCTGGAGTATTTTAAAGCGGGCTCCACAGCTGTAATTTGCAGCTGCTGTTTAGATACTTTGCAGAAATGAGCTGGCAATCTCATAAGCAACAGCCTTATTGCAGCGTATCTGGCTATATATTTTCTTGCTCCAGTGGGAAACGCTGCAGAGAGAGAATCTCATCATCACTCCTGCTCCTGATTTCGACTAAAAGTACACCATGCAGAGACACAGGGAGATACCAAAGCTGTTCAGTCTTTCTCCAGTCGAACCCCAAGGTTTACCTGTGTTGGGCTGCAGTTTGGGTGGAAGAGGTTTGTCGAACCAGCTGACCCAATAAGCTACACTTTCACACTAATTAGATTTTCATTATCAGGATGTCAAGAAACAGAGCACATTGCACAATTTATTCGCTGTCTGTGGGACAGCTTTCGCTGGATAAACGATTGCAAGCCAGCTGTGAAGGAGGCCATCCTGCCTACTGCTGGAGAAGTTACTGCTCCTGACCCATTCCTGGTTCCTTTGAAAAACTGAGAGTGTTTTCATTTCTCAGGGCTTTCAAAATACAGCCTGTATTTATGAAATATGCAGGGACAATGCCTCCCTGCAAGTCACAACTGAAAATTAAGGCTGACATTAATTCTGATGCTTTAAGGCTGGTCAGTGGGGGAGGATTCTCCCTTAAACAGGAGATGATTTGTGGGTTTGCTCAGGAACCAAGACAACAACAAGGCAAAGGCTGAGGAATTTTCCTGAACAACATATTTACTGCTTCATCTTCTTCTTTGCAGCCCCTAAAACTTAGGTAACCCCCAGGCTTACAACCTTAGCACTGTCTGAACTAATGCCCCTTTTAATCTTATGTTGGGCCAAATTCACCCTGCGTGGACTTGGATGAAATGTCTCTGGAGGTAATGCTGCTTTTTCCTGAGGATTTGCCCGTGCTCAGTGGCAAACACGTAAGAGAAAAGGATGCTGTAAGGGCTATCCTCATGGCAAAAAGGGTATCCTCTCCTGGAGAAGATGCTCTCCCATGGGTCCATGGCAGCTGTTGGGTATATGCATGCGATGCTAGAGCCATGCTGGAAGGCATACTGGTTTGCCCAAAGGTGTGAGCAGCTTTGAGATCTGGCCAGAACCCCAGAGGGTCTCGCTGTGGCTGAATCAAATCCTCTTCCATCCACCATGGCCTCACTCCTCTCTGGGCCAAGTTTTACATCCTCAAGACTCCACAGAGGCTGTGGGGATCAGGTCTCGGGAAGGCTTAGCTGCAAAGATAATACTGCACCTAAAAATAGTGATTCTGATCTGCATCATTTCCAGTTACCTCCAGTGAAAGAGCTGCTTGTTTTAACTCTTTCTTTCCAAAACTGCAAGGTAACGGCTGAAGTTTCCTACCATTACAGCCTGCACACCAGCCCCTATCAGTGCTACTTCAGGCATGGGTTTCCAGGCTGTAGGAAGTATTTCTAATGAAGTCTGTCCAGCTCAGAGCTGGTTCTAAATGCAAATTAAGCCGCAAGTCCAGGAGCACTAGGATGAGCCTTTGCTTCGTGACTACATTAAACACTAAATTGAGTATGGAAAGGAAGAAAAGGCATTTGTGTACTGGACACAGCCTCAGCAAGGAGGTACTCAGCTAACAGACTATTGCCAGTGATACAGCAGCATTGTTTTAATTATCATTCGTCTGGGCAGACGGCTATTGCTGGTGAGACTCGGGCTGACACTGAGTTCCCTCTCCTAACAGTTCCCCTTTCTCTGCACACAAACTCTGCCTTTGCTAGAGAGGAAGCACTGCCGGTTGGGAGCACCGAGGGGAGGTATTTTGAAATTCTAGGTCAGGCTCAAACCAAAGTATTTGTTAGTTTTAAGGAGGGCCCCAAGTTCTTCAAACATGACTCTTGCTGCTGCTGACACTACCTATCCCCAAAGGGTTACACTACCCTCAGCTTATTTTTAACTTAGAGAGAGGAGAAAAATGTTCCTTGGCAGCAATTTGCCCAGATTCATCCTTTGTGCTACATGCCCAGAGCCGTTGCCGGTCCCAATTTAGGTCTCCGCAGGTCCTGGGGAAGCCAACCCCCCTTGTCCGAGCGTGGTACGTAACTCCAGAGCACGCTGGAAGCCCAAGCACGGGATGCTCAGATTGTCCCCTGGCAGGACATGAAAGGTAACCTGTCTTGCAATTAGGGGAAGGCAGCTTGTAATGAACTCCGATTGAGGGCAGCGCTGCCCGCACAGATGCCTGCCTCCACGGGAACAGCCTCGACCGAGCAGGCAGAGCCCGCGCTCAACAGGACAAAACGCTGCAGTGCTATTTTTATGAGATCATAAAATAGTTGCATTCGGTATGTTACGGTATTTTGTAACTACATTTTTATGAACCTAAAATAGCAGCTTGCAGTTACTACTTGGGATAAATTGCTACCATATTTGCCAATCACTTTAATACCCACCGTCAGAACAGCTGCTGCTAAATACGAGTAAATTATATTTTACTCTCCTCTAAGGTTAGTTAGGAGGCCTGAGTCCATCATTTCATCTAGTCTTTGCAAAGCATGTCCACTGAGTTGGAAAATGGGAACTTATTTAATGCAAGGGTAGGGAGGGAAGCGATGGTCTGCAATTGATTTTAGCATTTAAACTGATTTTATTAAAGCTACATAGTTATGCTAATCCTCAGTGCTCCAGAATCAAAACTACCACAAAATATGAAGTCTGCCTTAAAAATCATGACATTTTTACGTAAAATAAATTTGAGATTTCTTACTCAAATCTACCCCCCGCCCCCTTCCAAAATCCAAGCTTTTTTCCTAGTCAGGTTTTCATATTGATAACAACTATTGCTGCAGTAATAACAACATGGCTTGAAAGCTTCACATGTTCCTCTGACTCCAGTAGATGGGATTTGACTAAATAGCTGAAAAAATGTACGTAATGAATATATACATATACTTTGATGGTCTTTCATTTCTTTTCTAGTGAAACACTACTGCTTTAGAAAGCAGCAATTATGACTTACTAGAATGACATTGAGTCAAGTCTCTTAATCGGACATTTCCAACTCCTTTTGCATTTCCATAGCATCTTCCAGCTCAGTGTCACACCAAGGGCTCTGCAATGCTGCTCTGGTCTTGTTGGCCTGGGCTGTTTCTCGTGTTTTCCTTCACATTTGCTGTTATTTCCATGCTCCTGCACTAGCGTTGGCAGCGACTTCACTTTGCACCGACACCGCCGCTCTGGGTGCCCCAGAGGAACTCGCTGTTTATTTTGGGAGCGGTGCGTGTCGTCCTGGCCTGCGTCCGTCGGAGGCAAGCTGTGCAGGCTGCCTGTCCGCCTCCGGGCTCTCTGCCTGCTATAGGGATTTTTTGCCAGGAAAAGCGTGTTATTACCCAGTGGCAGCAAACGCCAAGTGGCGGCTCTCGGCCCTCCTTGAGCCTCCAGCTTCGTTTGCTCCAAGCCAAACTGGGACTGAGAGGGGACCTACACGAATGACTGCTTGTCTGGCCTTTTTCTTTCAAATTTATGCAGAAGTGTCAGTATTTCAAGCCTGCTGACTGCAGTCATAGGCACCCGCAAACATCTCACAGCTCTGCCATTCCCTGATTTCTCATCTGTCTCACCCTGCCTATGCCCACACGCACCTCAGCCCCGGTCTGCACAGCCAGGGACGCTCTTGTCCCCCAGCACTCCCGAAAGCATTGCCCTGCACCCCTGGCACGTGGGATCAGCTTGGAGCTCTCCTCCACAACCAGCAGCACGTTCAAAAGCAAGCGTAGGAAGCCTGACCTTTTCCCACCATGAACCCCTGCACTGAGCAAGGTCAAATCCTCACCACGCTCTAAGACAAGCTTCTACGTTTTCAAGGAGCATCCAGAGCTCCAAGCGTTAAACACCACAAACACGCCTGCTGGAAGGGACACAGGGCCCCTTGCCTTCTGGACTAAGCAGTTATCTACCAGGCAAGATCAAGGGATCCTTTCTCAGAGTTCAGGTGATCTGTAATTGCTGATTTGGAGTTTATTTTCCTGGGCCAGTTGTCAGCACACACAGTCAAGGCTGCTTGGTGGAGTTTTGAAATGACCACAAGCCATTTGTCAGAGAAAAAAAAGCATTTAAACAAAAAAACTCCACCAACTCCTCCAACAACCCAAGTGCTGGCCTCAAGCTTTGACGATCAATTTAAGCAATAACCAGTTGGTGAGGTGCAGCTTCCTCTCCTCCAGCTACATATCCCTGCCTCCCAGGAGGTGCTGTGGTCCCGTCCCTCCCTGCACGACAAGTGAGATGGGGATCTGCCTCAGCTGAGGATGACTCTGGGAAAGGAGAGTGAGTTCTCAGCCAGACCAGGTCAACTGACAGATAGGCTGAACTGCCTCCCAGACCTCATCCATAGGTCCATTTAAAACCACCACCTTCACTGCTGTCCTTCTGGATTGCCACCAGCGTGACCAAGGTCAGAGCCACGCATCTATCGCTGGCAGGGTTTGGAGAAGGCGGCACATCATGTCTCCAAGTTTTACAAAAATCACATGCATTGCCACTGCTTCATGAGGAGCTGGTGTGGAGCTAACCCCAGGAGGGCTCTGCCCCCCCAGCTTCATCAGCCCTGATGAGGAAACCAGGGCTGCCAGGACCATGAAATGGCCAGTTCCCCCTGGGTCATGATTTTCTCTCCATCTGAACCTATAGGTAATGGGTTTTGGTTGAGAAGGACAGCATTAGATTATTATTCTTATTAAAAGTTGGCAGAAGCTTGCAAAAATCTGACCTCATTCCAGTCACTTTGTAAAGGGCAAAGAAACCCCATTACTGGTGAAATGAAGAACTTAAAAAAACCCCAAAACTAAAAAAATGTTTAAGTTCTCAAATCTCTCAAATTACAGGCCACTCCTGATCTCAGTTGCACTGGTATAAATCCAATTCAATTCCACTGATGCAAATTGACTTATGGCTTATTTACTCCAAATAACTGAGATGTCTATTTGACCTATATGTGAAACGTTTAAAATAAGGAATGACATCTCAGTGCAAAACATTTTAGTAAGCCACAACTACCTTTCTGTAGTTGCTTGTACTTGCAGAGCAGTATTTGGCCCAGAGAGGGGAACATGGAGTCACAGATGGGATGGGGTCGCAGGAGATCCAGGTTCTGCTCCAGTTTCGGTCACCTCTCTGCTGTCTGAGCTATATTGCCTTGTGGTGCAACATATCCCAGTTCACCTTCCCCACTTTATCCTCCTGCTCACACCACAAACTCCTTGGGGCCCTGGTATATGATGGCCTTTGTGTCCCTCTTGGTGTGATGCTGTCACCCTCCAGCAGAGCCAGGGACCCAGAAACAGTCATGGATCTGCCCACTGCATGCAGCCATCCACGCGCTGAAATTGTTACCACGAGCCCCCCAAAATGGTTTTGGCTTGGGCCAAAAATCCCTCAGATGTAGAGCACAACAGGACCTGCCATCTTGGTCAGGACCTCGAGGCATTACCCCTGCACAAATGACTGCCCCAATGCCCAAAGGATGTGTCAACAACACAGCACCTTCAGCTAGAGATAACGTTCATCTCACCTACAAACCACTTCACTCCTAGACAGCCCCATACTGTGCACCCCTTCTGCACAGCAGTGCGTTTCATCCACAAGCAGGACTTCAGAAGCAGGCTGAGAGAAAGAAGAGATCATTTCAGTCACCAAAGGCAGCGGGACAAAGCGGCTGTTGGCAGGGTGTAGATTAGTGCTGCCTCTTCACAGAGAGATCTCTTCAGAGACACTGTCTACAGGGCACCTAGTGGAGCTTCTCCATCTGGGTTTTTTTTTTTTATTTTTTAAAGGATTCACAGGTCTGGCAAGCCTTGTGCATCACATGCCCCTTGCTCACACGCTGCAGCACGCCTGCGTGTGCATCGCACCCTGCTCGCACCAGGACCCGCGCCAGCACAAGAGGTGCCACTGTATGGACCCATTTCTGCTTCAAACCCATGCACTCTTCTCACACTGCAATCCCCCCCATCACACCCCAAAATTTCTCCTCTTGGAATAAAACTCTGACCTCCCTGAGGCAAAGCTCCTGCCACAGCACCAGAGCTGGGGAATGAAAAAGGAGCTCACCCGGAGCAGTCCAGCCCACGGGAACATCACAGCTCTCCTTCCCCATCATCACTGAAGGAAAAAGCAGCCTCCGGTGAGGACCCAGGGGCTTAGGGAGCAGACTGCCTTTTTAAGGACTTAAAAAGATGTTTCCTTTCCAGAAAGGCCAATAGCTCCAGTTCTCCACTGGCTAATCACTGATTTCAGCAGAGACCTGCTTTACCTTCTTGGAGGAAACCATGCATCAAGGACCAACCCAATGATCCCACAACTGGTTACTGTAGATATCTTCCCCCAGGAGCTATTTCCGTGCTTGCCAAGGGCTTTTTCGCTTGCCCCAAGCAAAGCGCAAAGGTGACCTTCTATAAAGTACTGAGGAACAGCCAGGATGCTTCTCCCTGGGTGCCTTCCCATCCTCCACAACAAGGGGCATTTGGAGCCATCCCTGGGGATAAACACCTGGGAGATGGGTGACTTTGAAGGGGAGTGACAAGTGAGTCCCCACGCAGGACGGGGCCATGATTGGCATTTCCAAAGGTGGAGGAGCGTGCTGTGACTGCTCCCAGCGGCATCTGGCATGGCTGGTGACAAGCTGCTTGTCATGTCACTCAGAGATGAGAGGCTGCAACGTCAAAAGGGACCCTCTGAACACCAACACCATGACACAAAAGCAGCAGTTCAAAGCCCCCAGCTTCCCTCCTAGGGAGACAGCCTGGCTGGTTATGACACTAATTTATTGTCAGGTATATTTCTGTTTTTTGAAATTACAGTCAAAGGGGTTTGTGTTTGAATCCCTTTGGCTGGATTGATAGCGGCATTACATCTTACCTGGGGGGTAATGAAGGATACCCAAAAAAAAAAAAAAAAAAAAAAGCTTCTAATGTAAAGTTTGGTCCTTACGACTTATTACTCTCCTGGCAACGGGCCAGATTAATTCAGGGTGTAATTTCATGGACTTCTGAATTTCATCAAGCTGAGAGGTTGACTGTATAAAACAGTTGACAGGTATCAGTGGAGGGGTGATCCCAGGTCAGCCCTAACCATCAACAGAGACACCCCCTGAGGCTCTTCACAGCACATTCCTCTACCCAAGCCCTGTCTGCAGAGGGGGGTTTTGTTGTCTTTGATGTTTTGCTCTGAAATCACAGCGCTGCAGGAACTTTACTTTGCTGTGCACGCATTTACCTACAGGAACTGGATGAGCTGAAAGACTAGTAAAGAATTATAGTGGTGGTCTTTAGATGTTGGTCTTACCCTGAAATCCGGTAATTTGGTGGCTTGTTAAAATAGGTTGGTGGTCCAGTCCAGTTTTCTACAGAAACACTGTCGACATTGCACTTCTGGCAGCAGCACTGGGGATCTTAGAGGACGGTCAAGTAGCACCTAAACTGCTGGTCTCAAATGCATTGCCAAAGATTAGACATGCAATAGTCATGCAAAAGATGCATTACCGGGGTGAAGCACTACTGCTGCGTTTGAGAAGCAGCTGGCCCACCCCAAGCTTTGGTGACTCCTTTACTGCCAACCAAAAGGAGACGAATGGTTGTTTGGCTGGACTGTGTCTGCAACTTCTAAAGAGTTAATGGAGCTTCTTGGCTGAAATCTCAGGGTGATGTTACTGTTTATCCATATTACAGGCTTGTGTTTAAACATCGTAATGATCCTGGTAATATGTTTCCAGCTGCTCACCATGCTGGGTAGCCAGTTATTAAAAATAAACTTGCATAAACATGACATGTCTTTTGCACAGCTCATCCGTTTTGCCCGCATGCTCATGCTAAGAGGTCACCGAGCTCTGTTTGTCACATCGTTGTCTGTTCCTATGGGAATGACTTCCCTACCATCGGAAGATGATTATGTCCTGGGGCTGTGGCCAGGTGGTGAAGAAGAGGGAGACAGCACAGAAGGAGCTAGTAGACTCAAAAAGATTTTTTGTTTACATACATTTCTTCTGTATTGCTTAGAGAGACATATGATTCTACGATTTTCTCCCCTATACTGAACATTGATGCTGATGGGTTTCAGCAGTTGGGCTGCTGCCTCCTGAACTTCACTAAAAGTTCATTGGGTGAGCAGGGAATGGAGGAAGATTAATTAAAGTGATCTCAATGGTTAGTCTTTCTATTGGAAATGATTGTCTATGGAGCAGTACAGTAATATATCATTAATCTGGAAAGGTCAGTTATGAAGAAATATTGATTTCAGAAGTTTGGTTTGATTACATTGCTGTAAAGTATGACATTAAAATTCCAGCTGTTTGTGTCTCTGGTCTGAGATCAATGGAAAATGTGGGTTTGGATTTGCTTCTCATTTTTTGTTTCTTTAAAAAAAAAATGACAAAGAAGAAAGTATTTCCAATGGCATTAACTACGCAGAGTAAATTGTTACTTGACTGGGGTTGACGGTTGGTTTCTATTAAAAGAATACTGTCAAAATGCTTAGGCCCAACATTTATAATCAGGCTGCAGGAATTTCCTGATGATTATAAAGAAAATGTTTTGCACCAAGATCCTTCCCTGATGTCCATCGATGTCAGCCGGGCTGTGACCACCAGGGCAAAGCTGCCCCTGGCACCTCTGGGATTGGGACAGTTTAGAAAGGTGGGTAGGATTTCCAGTGTATTACTTATAAATATTTCAAGGAAACATTCACAGACATTTCTCAGTTTTTATAGCCAGTATCACAGTGTTATGATAGCTTCGAAGCTAAGCCCATTTCTAAACAAAGCCCCAGTAAAGGAGCATTATTCATTAACTGTTCAACAGCAATCTTCTGCTGGGAGAAGGATTAGACTCATCATAACCATCTCCTCTCTTCCAAACCAGACGCAAAGCATGCTTCAGCTCACACGCAGGGCAACGTGGATTTTCAAACACCAAACCCCACCGGCAGAAGGGCTCCTCTCCCTGACGTCGTACCACGAGAGCGAGCCGGCCCGCACCGTACCGGCACCTTAACCACAGAGAGCGGAGGAAAGCCCAGACCATGTGTCTGAGGCTCCCACCCGCAAAACAAAACCTGCCCCAAGCGCTGCTTGTTGGTCACCAGCTGGCCGGAGATGCTCGGAGGAGCCCACTGCTTTCCCCACTCTTAATTTTGGCTGACGTGGGTTTGGGCTGCAAGAGGCAGGTTCCTACCTTGCCTGTTTTCTCTCTGTGTATCAGCCGTGGACGTTTTCCATGGCACATGGTTTCACAATGTTGGGGGCATGAGGGATGCACAGAGCGAGGAATCCCTCTGTGCAGGTTTGTTATTAGTTTAGCTATTGCTGACACTTGAATTTCACCTGCAAAACCCAGAGCGAGGGCTGAATTGGGAAGGCAAAGGTGGTGAAACCACCTCATGCACCTCTCATTTGATTCAGCAAAACAAGAAAGACTGTTTTACAGTGCTGCAACAGTGTGGTATCCCACAGAGAAAGCTCAATTCTGAAAAACATTTTGCAGGGAAGCATTTATAAAGTAAGCCAAGGCAAAGGGCAAGGCAGAACCAGGGGTATGTGACGAGGGATGAGAGCTGCCCTCCTCGGAAAGCTGGGGATGGAAACCTGAGCAGGCAAACCCACCCCTGGTATGGTCCTGCTGAAAATCCCGGAGCTGATATCACCAAGTTATCGCTGAGTGTTTAATCGTGGTTGTTTCACAGGGTGAATGCATTTTCTTACTGCTTATTATTCTGCTTTTGCCATGTAACCTGCTACACTAAAAGCTTTAAATGAAACAACTGCCATTAAAAAACCATCAAACAGGATTTTATAGTTCTCCCCTTTGCTGTGAGGACCTAACAACTTATAAAAATTTATTTTGCGCTGTGCTCAGTTCCATTAAAAGGCTACTGGGGTTTATTTTTAGGTTTTATCTCAGCACTGAGCTACCTAGCTTGTAACAGTCAAGGTTTTGTTTTGTCACCTCAAGGCCTAATCATAGTGGGATTTGCTGACATTAAGAGTCAGCAAATATATCTACAGGCATCAGCTATGTAGAAATGCTTTCAACTGACACAGGGTATACAAAGGGAAAGAGGATTGCGCGCTCTCTTCTGGTGCAAACGCTAGGAAAGGAGTAATTACCTCACATCAACATCCTAATTTCCAGCACTTTGATCAGAACGCTTTGAATTGTAAATATTGCAAAAAAGTGTCATCTATCAGTTTTAATGAAAGGGATCTTTGCCCACCGAATGCCATGTGCTAAACCGGAGAGGTCTGAAGTCATCTCCCAACTGGCCCCGAGAGGCTTTGAATGCTCCTTCAAAGCGGAGGCTGTTGTCAATGGGAGCCCAGATCACAGGAGTGAGGCACGGGGGATTGCCACTGCTGGGAAGTGCTAACTGCAGCCCAAACCCAGCTCTTTCCAGCAAAGCACACGCTCAGCTTTTAAAGATGTGTCTCAGCCCCGCTGAAGCCAACGAGGCTCAGGCAGCCGCCCGCAGAGCCGTCCGTGGTTTAGCATTTCGGAGCAGGTCTGCTGGGCTGCAGCCGGGGAAAGCCGTGCTGGCAGCGAGATGTGGCGTGTCCACAAAACGAAGCGGAGGTGTTTGTAGCATGGGTCGGCATACCCAGGCTGGCTTCAAACTAGCTGGAGGGGTAACAGTAAAAGCAGAGATGCTACTGCAGGGCACAAAATAAGGCTGTGCATCTCCAGTCCCCGAAGGCCTTGTACACAAGGCGATCGAGGGGTAAAATGAAAGATGTAAAATCAAATCCCCCGTGCTTTTCAGCATTAATACGTATTTTATACAAGTCATCTTCATTTGCACTGTGGGGAGAGAACCAGCTCTGCATGGATGTTTGTACAGCAGCCAGCACAGGGCATGCGGGTCCAGGGCTACCCATCCTACCACAGTGCTGCTGCCAGCACCACCCAGTGCACATTGCTGCAAAAACCGGCACAGCGGTGACTGAAAAGTGGAAACAGTAGAAAAGGACAGAGGTTCTGCGCTGGCTGGGGCAGCATAAGACTGTACTGCTCACACATGTACGATTCAAGGACTCATTCACTGACTTCAGGGTGTCACAACAGGCAGAGGAGAGATGGACCAGATCCGTGCAGTACCAGAGAAAAGGCTGGGAACAGATGCAAGAGCAGGCTTGGGTTTGGGCAGGTAAGTTTTGTGGGAGAGTGTTTCTGAAGTAGCACCGTACACATGCCCTCTTCCTTCTACTCTCCGGCAGCATCCATCACCAATCACTGCAGGAGACAGTCCGGTCCGACCCAGGATGGCAGCAATCCTCTCTCCTGGGATCCCAACCACAGCCAGCAATGGTGCTCTTAAACACAAAACCTCGTCAACACCAAGAGCAGAACCGTGCTTCAGTCATGTTTCTCAAAACGTGGTACTTTGCAAGTTTTCCTATATTTTTCTGAGCGCACACATGGCCAAGATGATATTCATCCTCGATGCCATGGCAACCTTACTCAGATGTTTGCTTGACATATGAATTATGCAAGCAGCTAAGGTTTTAAGTCATCTTCTCCTGCATATTCGTCTGTCACTGCGGCATCCCCAGGCCTCCACAGCCACAGTCTAACCCGGGGCTCTGCAGTGGGTGTCAGTGGGGACCAGTGATTCTCCTCTTGCTGCGAACGAGGAGCATCCACACTGCAGGAGTGGGAGCCGCTCACCGCCTCCCCAGGTAGAAGGCTTGTGCATTGAGCACTGCCCGGCTTTTTTCCATGAAGTTGTGTTAATTAAAAAGATTAAAGCCACATGTTAAAACATTGGCTGACAGGTACAGTTCCCATCCCCCCTGCTCCCTTAACATGATCGTGAAGTGTTAACAGCAGACATCAGTCCTAGAAGACTGTAAAAATTATCATCTCAGAGCTATTAATACAGCACAGTGGTTGGGGGGGCTCTTTAAAGAGCATATAGCATTAAACCTCTAGCTAGATATTAAGGGGATTTCTTAACCTGTAAAATTACGGTTATGTGCAAAAGAGGGGAGGGAGGGGGGCTTAATTAAAAATCCATACTTAGCTGGCACAACACTGTACTTAAGGGCTCTAGAAGAAGCCATTTAAACAGGTAAAATACTGCCCCAAATGCAGAGATGTCTCCTGGATAAAGAGGCCCTTTGTATCTTTGATGTCCTGTAAGTGCCATTCTCTTTAATTTTCTCTTTCCTAACAGCCATAAAGGATATTTTAAATGCATGAGGGACACTCAAGCCACAGAGGCTATGGCACAGGTGTCCAGCGCAGTGAAATGTTCCTGGAATGGACTCCGACAAGGGCAGTGGCCGTTCAAATGCCAAAGGAGCCTGCAGAGATCCTAGAGGGGATGAATTCCTAAATAGCTTCATTTCCTACTGACAGCATGACACCACCTGTGAGATCACAGACAAGGATCCTCTTTTCCTAACGGCTCTGCAAAAGGATGGTCTGTATGAAAAGGCAATCCCTGTCCCAAATAGCTTGCAGTCTGAAGGTATGTATGCTATAGGGAAGCCCTGCCCATATAGCCATGGCTCTCCAGTGGGAATGCACAGTCTGCTGGCAGAGGAGCAGCACTACAACCCCAGCAGCATCAGATGGCGGAAAACGATCAGTTTGGGCTGGTTTAGAAGTGACTTTTCTCAAGTGCAGTCCCCAGTTGTAACAGCACACTCCCGCTCTGCTGCAAGCCTCAGTAAAACAGGCAAAAGCAACAAAACCACCAAAGCTAGATTTAAGTGTTCAATTAAGGGTTCGAGCAAATGCAATTTTCTTGTTGTTGTAGCAGGCGAGGCATGCACTAATCATGAGTTACCAGCTCAGAGCTGAGCTAGTATCCCTTTCTCCTGCACCAGGAGCCCTGCCAGCACAGCGGTGTTGGGTAGGACATGCGTTATCCTATGCTCTTTGCTGACATAACAGCATCAGCAATCTAGGCCAGGCTTATATATAAGGTAGAGTGGTAGGTGACTATACTCAAACACAGGAAAACAAGGCGACAGCAATGCCTACCTGACTTGCACAGTCCCAACATATGGTAGGAGAAGCTGTAGGACCAAACATAGCTTCTCAGCCAGACTTTGATACAGGAGTTTATGCCTCCTACTCTGCTAAAGGTGCAACTGTACATATGACCCAGCTTACAAAGGAATTCCACTATCCACATTTATCCTTTGGAAGTGGATATAACCAGCCCATAAATTATGCATAGCTTCTAAAACAGTCTGTTTTGAACTGAGAGGGAACACATTCAAATGGAAGCTGATGACTTCTCCAACTTCAAAGGATGGGACTAATTACAAGAAACAATAAACAACATGGTTCACACGAGACTGCCCAGGCCAGTGCAGGACGGGAATCCCCAAATCCAGAAGTGATCCCTGAGACAGAGAGACTGTCTTCATCTGACTCAGATGCCTGGGCAAAGCTGGTAAACTTTAGAGTTGAGATTTCTTCTAGTCCAATGAAAATCAGGTTAAGGCCTCATTTACATGGGTTGTCTTCATGTAGACAGAGGTCTCCATTAATATTGTATGTCTGCACAACTCTGGGCCCTAGAGGGTGGACAACAGCTGTACCTAGGGACGGGCTATCATCTAGTCTGACCCATAGAAGCACAGCATCAAGAGGTCTTTATCTAGGAGTCCACAAGAGAAGGTACGGGTACAGCTGACAGTGAGAGAGCAGCACTCACTCACACCAGTCTTCAAATATACCTTTGCTTTAGTGCAAGAAAGAGGAGAGTAAGGATGGGCTCTCCATCACCCTGTGCCACGCGCAGTCATTTATTTGGGTGCAGACGGGCCTTGTCAGAAGACACCCACATTGCCTTGGTGTGATGGTACAAGTGGTGTTTTGAAAGGTTTCTGCTGATAGCATTGAACGTAGTCCCCATAAACAAAGAAATGGGAGTTCTCTGTGAGAAGTGCCTGATTTTAGAAAGCAAAAGGCAAGAGCAGGATTTAGGCTTCTGGGGCGCAAGGGGAATCATGAAACCTGGGTCCCATTCCTGCCTTTTTTATTACCTTTCAGAAGGACCTTGAGCCAATGCTTTAACCTCCGTATCCTATAAACTGGGGTAATAACAATGCTGTCGTATCCTGGAGATGCCCAGAGACTGCGAGGGCGAAAGGCATGGGAGCTGGGGAGAGCTTTTCTCATTACCTCCAGCCTCAACAACACATCATAAAGCAGTCATTTGCGCTCATTCTTCAGAGACTGCCTCTGGCATCATTTTCCTTGCAAGTCATTGCCCCTACCCTTTCCGCACACAGCCCAACAAGGACTACCAGCGGACACCTTTGCAAGGCGCTCATACACCCTCCTGAAGCTGTCAGCTTCGCAAGGCATAGCCTGACCATGTAAATAATATGAGAAACAGCAGGGGAAATGCCACCAGACAAAATACTGCATATGTCAAGGTATTAGAAATCCTAGAGAAAGAAGTCCTCATGGTTTAATAGAGAAGGTCAGACAGAAGTTATGTTTGTGTTTTTCAGCATAATTGGATTATAAATACAGTCAGCAGAGGCTTAGGACATGGGGAGCTCTAGATTGTGCTCGGATGTGTCACTTCTGACACTGGCAGGTGATGCCTTCATAAACCTGGCTTCGCTGTCACAAGCCGCACCGGCCTGCAGCAGAAGTGTGGCGGGAGCAGGCGGAGGATAAAAGACAGGAGTTTGCAGGGGAGCCAAGGGGCAGGCAAAGCAATTACAAAGTTATATATGTTTGGCTCTATTCTGTTTTACTCCAGTAGCTAAACAAAGTTAGATTGTATCATTAAGCTGCACCCATGGCAGAAACGGGGGAAGAGCTGCCAGCTCAAGCAATTTCATGAGGTCATGACGCAGCCAATACATCTTTGATATGCACAGGATACATCTGCTCCCTGCAGCCCATGAACCTGTTTTTTCTGCTCAACAACTCTGGAAAAGATTTTCAAAAGTATTTAGAGGATTTATGGCCACACACTCCTTCGAAATGAGCGCTCTGCCCGCGTACGCTAGGCAGGTTGCTGTGTTCTGCTGAAGGTATTGGCAACTTGTGGAGTTTGTGCTCATCAGTCAACAGGATTTATGCTCCTAAAGCTCTTCGGTGCATATAAATCTTCTGCAGGGTAAGCCCTGATCTTCTGGTCAGATCCACGTTGAGAAGTCATGCAGAGTCTCAGAAGTCAGTAGGACTTTACATCACATGAATAGTCTTCTATTAGCTCAAAATTGGTATTGAGAAGGGGATTAATTTAATAGCAGTCCAAGCTGTTTACATTTCCTATCAGGCCTGTAATATCAGGGGATAGCGTTTAACTGACTTCTAAGGAATATTTGACCTATTAATGGCAAAAGTACTAATAGCCATATCATGAGTGATCTGTTTTCTGCTTTCAATTCACCACCCATCACCACTTATCCTTTTCCTAGGAAGAATACTGCAGTCCTAACAGAAGGATGATTTACTCAAAGAGGTGGATAGATTAGATGGAGGGATAGGCGGTGGATGTAGAGAGATGAAACTGGTTATTAATTTAACGTGTCACTTCTGGAAGACAGAGGTGGCTGGATGCTGTCCCTCTGCCTCTCACACATCCTCCAGCTACAGGGATGCTCAAAGCTGGGGAAATGGAGATCTATTGATAAACCCTGAGCAGCCGGTCACTGCGGTGACCATACTGCAGCAGTCCCCAGGCACACAGCCGTGTGACAGCCCAACTGGTCACCTGCGACCTGGACAGCAAATGGCACTGTCCCCTGCCCGCCTCACCCTTGTCACCTACCAAGCAGTGAGGGCTGGAGTGTTGCCCTTTCCTAGAGGAGATGTGTTACAGAAGTATCCTTGCCATACAGAAACCTGAATTTTCTGCTATTATTCCCGACTGGCAGTCTTTCCTGTGTTGTGACTAATAATTAGGAAGCAGAAGTTTGAGCAGAAATCAGAAAAAAGAAAACTGACGGTAGCCCCAATATGGGAAGAAGTTTCTTGCACTCACACAAGACTTAAAGTTCAATTACTTGCTCATTATTGAACAGGGAGACACATCCTTAATCCACTCTATCGCTCCCAGTAACAAATGAAATTAATTCCTAGCCTTTTGTCACGATAAGACTATTCTATTAAAGGTGGAGATAAAATATATTTTTAAACAGTAATATAGAAGATTGCAGAATAGCTCAACATTTTGATTCACAGTAAATCCTACTTGCAAACCAACAACCCAATCTCAAGCCAGCAGCTCAGAGACTCAGAGCCCTAACGCCCATAGACACGCAATTGAGCACGGAGATAACAGTAAAATCAGTGAAGCCACCATATAGCCAGAGAGCACATTCAGGCGCTGAATGCCCTGTTGTTTGACTTTCACTAATATTGTTTAATTATATTGCTACAAGGCAAGAATTCCCATTTGTCGGCAACTGGGAAAGTGCTTAAGGTGATGATATTGTTCTGCTTGGGTGGCCTGTGCCTGAAGGTAATCTTTCAAAAGCAGCTGCTTTAAGTGTTAGTTAAATGGTACCAGGGGATTCGTTTGACACAGGTGTCATGTTTAATCTTATTCATATATCAATAAAACTGGTACCATATGTGCAGGTTGGTTGGCAGCACTGAACCTCTGAGACAATCAATATTTCCATTAACAGACTCATCCTCTCTGGTCAAACCCACTGCAGGCTCCCAACTTCAGGCGTTCCCAGCCCGCCTGCTTCTAACCACTGCTTTCCAATCCACTGTTCAAACATTTCTTCTCCGGAGAACACACTGCAGGCACCTCAGTATCGCAGTTTGGCTTTTATTTGTGCATACGTTTCCCCCCAAATATACATTAACATGTAGCAGGGAAATGGTGGCGGTCAAGGTTTAAGTATATGCTGTTTCTACAGTACGTTTATCCAACGCTTTTCAGCAGAGGCTCTCAGAGCATTTTGCGTCCTGCTCTGTCGTTGCAGTCACAGAAAGGTTAATGGTGGCTGAGAGAGGGAAAGTCATTGCCCCGAGTGTGCCGAGGATGGCCAGAAGACAGCCTGGAAATCCTGATGCTCAGCATATGGCAACACAAGTTAATGCGTGTACAAAAGCCAGTGCGTTTACAGCTCGCTGGCTATTCCACAGCAGCTGCTCAGCTACACGCTGTGCTCAGAAATGCGAGGCGGCTTTTGTTAGGTTATGTTTTTCCTCTAACAGCTTTCCCCAGGATAAAGCTCTGCTGTTTGCAGTAGGACTTCAGTGTTATTTTTTTATTAATACAGTGGTTATAGGTATGTCTAAAACTCATTCTAATACCTGAACTTTTAAAGTTTGGAAGAATGGTCCCATTCTAATTTGCCACACATCAGCCTGCTCCCTTCACTCCTGGGAAGGGGCCTGCGAGGAGCAGTGACAAGGACAGCCCAGCACAGGGAACACAAATACATCTTTCACTTGGATACCATGGGGACAATAACAAGGGTCACTTCTTTTCTGACATACTGATTTAAAATTAGGCTTAGCAACTCTTAAAGAATACAATCCAATGCATTACTGACTGATTTACCTACCAGTAACAGTCTCTCATCAAGCAGAACAGTGTGGCCTGAATAAGCCAGGACAAAAATAGCAGGAATGCTAATGGCAGCGCATTGGCAGAGCCATATGTGAGAAGTTAGCACAAAATCCTTTTTTTTTAGCCGAGACTGCTTCTCACTTAGGTGCGTACAGAAATTTACAGCTTAAAAATAGACTTTATAAGGTTATTCTCCTTGGCCCCTGCATTTGTTTCACTTGGAGCACAGGCACTCCTTCCATGGCGGGGAAGCAACTGGGCAGAGGAAGACGCGCTGGTGGATGTGTGCTTGGATGGGATTCATCTCTGGACAAGTCACCTGACAAACCCAATCCCTAACTTAGCATGAGAGACAGATTTAACACTCCCAAATGAAACGTTAATGCAGGAACAATCCCCTATAACATCCGCACCGTAAATAATTTACTTTCCTTCGAAGCGCTGAGGAAGATTAATGGACAGGTTTTTTGGGGAGGGGGAAAAAAAAAAAAAATCACGTTAAAACATTTGCAGGCCCCAGTGTCATTGCAATAACAGGCAGCACGTGTAAACACTGCAAGGACTGCATCCATTTAGGAGCGGCTGGGAGACCACACAGTGCACAAGAGGCACCGATGAGCAAAGCTGCCCTTTCTAATAAGGGGCCACTTTGAGTTTCCATTTGGAGCTGGGAGAGGCGGGGGATTCACTGGCCGGGTTTGGGGCACCGGTTATTTGTTATGATGAACTCTCCGAAACGAAGAGATTAAAATAAGTCCAAAGTGTTTCTCTGACAAATGTTAAACGTCACCCACAAGATTTATAGCACTTCTGCTCCCCCTCCGAAAGCTTTTAGTTCAGTGGCAGAGGTTACCGAGGGCTTGTCCACTGGCTGCCGGCTTTATAGTTTTAGCACTGGCCAGAGAGTAATCCAAAGTTTCAATAATGAGTAATAGCACTTTCAGCTCACCATCATCATTTGTCCTACATCCATTATTGTCCTAAGAGACCAATCTTGCTGATGTAAATGGTGCTGGCAGCTGGTGTGTCAGCATTTCACACCTCCGCAGCTGCTGGGCTGCGCTGGCAGCGGCTCGTCTCTCTGTACAAGCCTCCCCACGCTGCCCGGGTACTGCCCTGCATGTGGGGACAGAGCCCAGGCAACGTCCTCACTGACATCGCTGGCGGTGGGAAGCTTGGAAGGGGTGGCCTTGCTTGAGTATGGTGCTCTGCCAAGCTTTATTTTGGGAGGGTTTCTGCTCTACCCTTGAGACCACTGTGGTGCGGTGCAATGGGAGTGGTTGCTCTCCTTGTGAGTGTTGCTGCAATACCTCAAAAAAGCATTGCCTCCTTTTTCCCTCCTTTCTGCCCCATCTGACTTGTCCCTCTCCCTGCTCTTCTCCTCTCCTTCCAGGGGACAGAAAGGATTAGACCAGCAGCAGCTCATTCGTGAGGAGTGTGCACGGGAAACTGGGCATCCATGCTCAGGTCTGCTCCCAGGGCTGGAAAGAGCCGGTGGGATGGAGGCATGGGGTGAGGGCAGCTGACACACAAAGCTGACACCCATCACACTGGGATACAGCCCCTGCAGGGCCACAAAGAGACAGGGGTGTTCTGCAGCCTTGGAGGGGGCTCCTTCCTCCCTGTTCCCCCTAAATCCGCATATGCTGGAACTCCCTCCCTCCCCCCGATCACACACAGCCTCCGAGCTCTGCTTTCCAGTGGATAATCTAACTGTATAAAAAAAAAAAAGCTTAATTTTCTTTCCTTGTTCACTTTTTAAGGAGATTGTGGCTGTTCAGAATAACATCAAACAGCCCGTGCTGCAAGACCATGTCAGGCAATACCGCACCCAGCAATGCTCCAGCTGCCTGCAGCGTGCCCTGCCAAAGGGACAGCAGGGACAGAAAAACAGGGTTATGCGGGGTACAGCAGATATTTCAAAGTGCAAAGGGAGATGCCAGGCTTCCCTAGGCATGGCTGATCTTTGCAGTACCCAGCTAGCTGGAATTTCATTCATCCCTCAGTTAACATGTCCTCCTGTTTGCATCATGAACTGCAAGAGTTGTCCTCATGTTTGCATCCGTAATGCTGCTTTGAGTATTCTCACATCCCCCCCTTTTTCCTTTCTCTGCACTCATCCAGGTCAGGGCGATACAGCCCAAATACAGATGTTCAGCAGAGCAATCAAACAAGAATAACAAGCCACCACAGACAGCAAACTGATCAGGCTGATCTACAGGTGCAAACAACTTCAGGTGATGGACCAGCTTTCTAAAAATCATTAGAAAAGTGAATCCCCACAGCATAAATCACCAGCCTCCCAGCTATCACAGGGCTGGCTGGACACTAACAGGTCAGCTGTGTTTCCCAGACGGAGAACTTAATCACCCCACTGCTAGTTTCTGTAATTACAACAGTTATGAATCTATTCTTTACCAACCTCTTTCAAATCCAGACCCTGGATTTGACTTGCTAACCTCATCAGTACACAGCCCTGCCAGACGCTGTGGTAGGCAGATTTTTTTAACCGAGTAATAAATCAGGTGATTGCCTCAAGTGCAACTCAAAAGCTTGACTCTGCTAAGTGTGGGTGAAGACCCTCTGCCCAACACTGCTGACCCCGGAGTCAGGCCAAGACAAAACTGGTACTTCTAAGTCAGCACAAATTCGGGAGCAGGTTGTTTGTCTTCTTCCAAACAGTGCACTTGAGCATCCCTTTTAGCTTTCCTCTCCTACTAGGAGAATTAGGAAAAGCTGAGATGCTGACATGCCCACAGGACCCCAGGAACTAGGGCTTTAAACAAAGTGAGCTGAGAAATTCAGACAGCTAAAAAGCCGTATTACGAAGTCTGCATTGGACCTCACTGACCAGGGACAGAAAAACCTTTCGACTACTGAACAAAGATATCCTTGCATAAGGTATATCGTATCCCATCTGCTCTTTGAGATCCTGAGTTAATGTGGTTGGAAGTCTGGATTCTTCCTCCTTTAAGTGATCTGGGGTAACTCAGCTGTTTGAAGGCCAGCTAGCAGTAGGTGAACAGGAGTCCCTGGTCAGAAAGGAGTGCACATCTCCATGTGACTATCGGACCCCAAAGTGTCTTGGATTAGAAATTAGTCCTCAAAATTAGTCATTTTGGGTAATGTTGTGTTTGTCTTCATTTGTATTAAACAACAAGAAAAATTTATTAGGAGGAATAATAAGAGTTACACATCTCCTGCCACACCAGGACCTTTTCACACAATGTGTTGAAGTCATACAAGCCCTTCCCAGTGTAGGGTTTGTGAAACTTTAAGAAAACTGAATGCAATAGTAATAATCTTCTGGCTCTGAGGCTGCAGACCGCCCAGTCAGTCACACTGGGGAAACTACCCTTCAGCAAGGGCTCACAGGCTTGTGGCTGTGCACTTGTACACATCTATCTATCCATCCATCCATCCATCTTCATAGCACAACCTAAATCCCTTGAGAGCTCTTACCTGGTAAGTTATTCAGGATTTTCTAGTTTTCTAGAAAAGCTGTCAGTTTATTGTCACTAGAATTGGAGAAAACTTACAAAATCTTGGAAGTATTCACAGAGGAGGGAAGGCATTTCCTTCCACTGCTCTGGGGTAATATATCCCATTAGCCTGGGATCGCTGATCTCCACAGCCCTGACTGAATCTCTCTTCTGCTCGTTACAGCCTCATCCTGCCACTTCATCCCTGCAAGGCAGCGCTCTCCCAGGCAGATGAGCAGATGGAGAAAAACCAAATACCATGGAAGGCAAACATGAACACCTCATTCATGTGAATAAGATACACACACAGCAAGCTCAGGTCATGGGCGGCTAATCCTGCGTTGCTTTTCCTCTAACATTATTGTGTGTTTTTGTTGATGGGGTTAGGTTTGATCAAATTCCTCTCTGCACCATCCACCCCTGTTCCCAGGGGCCAGCATTGAGGCATACCTGGACAACCACAACTTGCTAGGCTGAGCCATCCCCTAAAGGCTCATCTTATGGTCCTGCGTGCCACTAAATAGCCCCTAATGTTCCAGCCACATCAGGTGACGCTGGTTTCAGGGGTGCAAAACCCCAGCGCTGCTTGCCATGGAGCAAGGGGAGAGAGTAAGAAGTTGTGTTTTGTGTAACCATCCCCAAACCTGGTGCTTCAGGTGAGAACCTGCTCAACTGATCAAGAACACCTTGGACAACAACTGAAAGAACAGGGATATCTTTCCATAACCATTTGCTCAGACCATTACTACAAGGTTTTTTTAAGTGAGGCAAAAGATGCAGCAAAAGAGTTATTGTACGCTAGTTATGAATACAGGTCCAGGCTGAAGCCACAGGGCTTGGAAAGGGGAAGAAAATAAACTTCACAAAAAAGAGTGAGTGATGTAAAGCAGCAAGGTTTATATTTGAAAGGAGGTGTGCTGATTCATGCCAGTGAATGATTTAGCCTATCTGAAGTATCTGACCACAGCTTAACTATTGAACCAGCCAGTCTTAAACATATTCCTCTCTATGGTATGACTGGGGGACATATCCTACAAGAAAAGCCTTTGGAAGTTAGCTGAGACAAATCCACACGGAGTCTGTAAAACAACCCTAAGATCCTAAAAGATTTACTAGAGAGGAGATTTCCTGCTCCAGCAGGTTGCAGAACTATCAAGCAAGTACCTTGGAGAGTCTGTTCCCAGCTTTGCTACCAGGTATCTTGTGTGACCCTGCTCTGTGCCTCTGGTCCTTCCGTGCAACTCTGTCATCCCCCTGGGTACCCCAGAGGGAAAACGTGCCACAGAAAACAGTCAAGTCACAGCAGCTTCAAGCAGACCTTATTAGCTAAGCCACAACAGCAACACAGAGGAGTGGCTGTAGCCCTGGATAAAGCAAATCAAAGCAGCAACTACTGTAATACTTCCTGATTACCCATTTCAATAGAGAAAGTCTATCCCTTTGCTCATCAGCTGTGTGCTTACAAGTATATATGATGCCACTGTATGCAAGTTCAAATGCAAAGAAAACTTCCCATTGAAGTAAATTTGAGTTAAACCACACATGAGCTGCAGAATGTGCTGGGATTGCAGATTGCAAACCACACTGCATAGCTGACTACGCTGTTCCCAGTGGATCCCTTGTAAATCCACCATCTATCAATTTCTCCTGCTTGAAGAAATCTAATCCCAGGGCTGGAATCAGCAAGTCCTTCCCTCCCTTCCTCCCTAGGCCACCTTTTTCCACTAAGTGAGATAAATTTTTCCCAGCTGTAATATTGCGAAAGACAGTAGGGTTATAGCGGGGAAAAGCTTCATCCCAGAAAGCGTTGCAGGTTAGTACATCAGTAAATCAAAGAACAAAAAGATAGACCTTCCCCTTCTATATGATGCATGTTTCCTCGTATCTCTTGATGAGACTGGGAGAAAAGGTTAACAGGGAGCAGACAGCGCTAATGATTTAGTGAGGAGACTCATTAGCTAACTAGCAATAGAGCTGAGATAGCTCACAGCTACAGCAGTCCACACTTGAGATATTCATCCAGACTCACCTGAAATCCTTCAGTCTGGAGCGTACCCGTGGTCCCCCACCTACAGATGCACCAGGGCTTGGCCAAGCAGAGGCTTCTCCATGGAGCCAGTCGGCACGTTGCAGGATTTCAATGCAAAGAGGTGGCGCATGGTTGCAAATACAAGGCGGTATGGCACAGTCATTGGCACGGCACCAAACCAGAGTCCAGCATTTGTGAGCACCGAGGGATAGGTTTTGGTGACTCGTGAGACGGTGGTTTTAACCCCAGCCCTGCCTGGGCCTCATGCTGCTGCAGCTTGGGGCACCTTCCGCCAGCAGGCACCAGCCTTAACCCTGGTGGAAAATAGTTTGTGTTGATTACCTCATCCAGGAATGCTTTGTCTTGCCGAAAAGCATCTTTTCACCCAATGTTTTGCTTTCTTAAAGCAAAAGTTTCCTTTTATCACCTCATCCTATAGTAAGCAGCAAAGTCCAGTTTCCCTGCTTGCTCTGGTTCTCGGAGCAGCACATCTACCAAGCTTCTCCTCTAGTTTTAGCTTTCCTCTCTCCAAGCACCAGTTACCCTCTCAGTTCCTACCGTCCAACAGCACGTAGAACCAGCTTTCAAATCCTCCTTCATCCTTGTAGCACCAGCTGTGCTTTGCAAGCAGCAGTAGGGCCCAGAGACTGGCGGTGACTGGTCACCTTGCGGTTCCCTACAGTGATACCTTCAACCTTAGTCATGTCTACTGCAAAGCTTGATCAGGTGAGACTGGCTGGAGGCAGACCTTCTTGTGTGCAAGCTCCACACATGCATTAGAAATATTAGCACATATTAAACACTCCTATATAAATATAGAACATTTTTTTAGAGCCAAGATGTAGCAACCGCTGGGTAGGAGAAGCATACTGCTTTTGCTCCTGAGGCTTCCAAAGCAGGAGAAGAGACACAGCAGGACTTGTTAACAGGAATTGTTAAAGGCTGAGGGGGTCTCAGCTGGGGGCAGGGAGGTACCCTCAGCGAGTAAAGCTGAGTTAGAGCTCCTCTGCTCCTTTTCAGGATGCTAGCCTTAGACCTGCTAATTTTTATTTTGTTTTCCAGGTTCTATATTACTTAAGTGCTTGTGTGGAATGTCGTCAAGCCTGTGCAAGTTGTAAATGCTACTGCTCTAGAGTTCTTTCTAGACTGAGCTCCTGGTTGTTGCACTTTGGCTGATGTTACTGCTTGGAGGTGTGCACGGTGCTGCAGAAGCCTGCCTGGCTGTCCCCTGGATTTCTGGAGATGTGACGGGTATTTCAGTGGCTTCCCCTGCTGCTCTCCGGTACTGTGTGATGTTCAGGAGCCGCTCCAAGTGCATATTTGCTGTCTTGATGAAGGTTGTCATTTTACAAGGTGAGTCTTCATGCCCTGTAGCTGCTGGTTCCAAATGGCTCTCGGGGGTGCCTGGCTGGGCTGGCTGTGGGCAGGGATCTGCCCCCAGGGCTGTTTCCTGCTGCATCTCCCCTGCTGCCTGCTCTCTGCTGCCCAGCAAGCCCACCCCAGTCCCCAGAGCTTGTGTTTGCCTGGCAAGCAGATAGCTGGACACACAACATCTAGTGCTTCCTGATTCATTCTGGAAGAGAGAAGAAAAATCAGGAAAATGAGACTGAGATGCTCAAATAAGCGCCAGTCCAGGAAAATGAGGTTTTGCATCAGAACACAGCATCTCTTGAGCATTTTCCTAGCTCCATGCTGTCAGCATGTCCTTCCCACTGCTGGGCCCCTTGCCTGCTCCAGCGCTCAGAGCAGGTGAGGAAGGTTAGGAACTCAAATTCTGTAATTCCTCCTCTGTCACGCTCCTGTTTCTGCAGAGCATGGCACTCCCTTCCCCGGGGCATCCCTGGCTGCCTCACACCACTGTACCCCCGGCCTTTGCCTGGTGTTGGGGCTAAGGGAGGAGGAAAAAGAGCTTGAGGGAGAGGAGGAGCATGGCTGATGGATTGATATACCTGCCAGCTGCTTTAATAACCCTCAATACATAACAGTCAGAGCTAATGCAAACTTATCAGCAGCACTACTGAACCAGTGACCAAGGTGATAATAAACTGCAACCAGAAGGTGACAAAACAAAAGTGATTGGATTGGGTGAGGTGACTGGGAAAGTGCAAGGGAAGGAAATGGATTTGATGCGACCTGCTCAGTGCAGTCTCTTGAGGATGTGTCCAAGCACGCAGCAAAGCATCGAGTCGTGCACCTTTCCCACTGCACGCTCACGAGCTTTTATTTGCTGGGTGTCAATAATAAACCCTTGCGACTTTACAGCATAGTTTATTGAAGATTTTAGATTCTGCAGCAATAGGCACCATGTTCTGTGTGAACATCCAAGGCCGTTTAGCTGGCGTGGCTCCTCCAGATCTTTTGTAAACCCCCAGCTGCTTTGCTGAGAGAGGAGGGGGCAGAGCAGAAGGCTGACTTGCAGGTGGGCTGCGGCCACTGATGGGTGTCTCCTAAGAAGCAGCAGCTGACGCGCAGTTTGCACTCCTCTTGCCCAGGTGTAGGGTGCGTTGCAAGATGGGAGATGGTAAATTCAGAAGAGCCAAAACCTGAACCAACAGCCAGGCTGACCCCCTTAACCAGGACCTCTCCAAGATGAAATTCGGCAGCAAGAGAGCATGTCGTGGCTCCCCCACTTCTGGCCTTCGTCTGCTGCCACTGTCTGATACAGCTGTGCCCGAGCCAGGTAATACCACATTTATTTCTTCTACTAGTGGATGTTATAAGGCACTTGATCCTGGATAGGCAGGAGAGAACTAACAATAGCGTTAACCTTTTCTCACAGTAAAATAACCTTTTTAAATGTGCATTATTTAAAAGGATGATATTAAAAGCCTGGCATCCCAGTGGAAGTAAATCTTCCCATAATAACTCTCCCCACTGGACTCGGTTCCAAGGAAATGCTGCATTTTCAGGAAAAGCTTGTCCAAAGGTTATTCTTACTTTATGTGCCTGCCTAACTTATGGCTTTTGTCCATGTCCCTTCTCCATAAGATCATGGTGGCATGCTTTAATGGGGAGAGATCTGAACGCTCATTTTCAGAGCCCCTGCTGGGTTTCCCTCAGCCAGCTGTGATGTTCAAGGGCAGTATCGGGGTGCAGCGTGCTGTTTTTGAGAGCCACATCTGTATGCGTGGAGATGTTTTACTGCTGCATATGCAAAGAGCTAATAGATAAGGTGCCAGTAGGTGGGGCTGAAGAATATATTCTTTAGATCCCAGGTTTTATAGGTGCAGTAAAAGCACAGCGAACAGGCTATGGCTGTTCTTTATTTGTGGTGCTTAATGGTATAACATAACAAAAATGCGTTTAATTCCTTAACTTTCTGGGGTGGTTGATGAGAGGTGCTGAGGTGTACGGGATGCAGGCCGGGCTCCCTGTGCAGTGACGGGGAGCGTTTGGATGAGGTGCTGGCAGTGGGTGATGCTGCAGGTTCCCTGGGGATGATGGCAATCCCCGCTGCTGAATGTGGCTGAATCCAGCTGGGGAAGTAGTGGTGGAACTGCGAGAGATAATGGCCTGTTGCTCCACGTATAAATCCACGTTGAGAAAATACCGCAGCTTCACAGGCAAGTTGCATGCTGCTGCCTTAACCTTGAGCTCTGGATATGCGGTAAACTGCAGGGCTTTGGTTTCAGCATTAAAAATGGGTGCTGAGGGACTGTTTACAGCTAATTTCCATGCATCCTTCCTGTGGGAAGGGCAGACTCCAGCGTGGGGTCCCCCTGTCCCGCTGCTACCTGGAGTATGTAACTGCCCACTAAGAAGTTTTGGATGAAATGTAATCTTGTCGGCACATTCTGGCTAAAACCTGGGTAACCATTACCATGTGTTGGAGAGCTGCCTCGATCTCTCTTCCCCTCGCACGTGTCTCCCCTGCTATGGGATGGGTCCTTGTGCCTTCTGCAGCAAGCTTTGGCTCGTCTCCTCCGTGCTGGAGGCGGCAGGTTGGATAGGATGGTTTCATGGGATTAATCCAGTCCATGGATGCCATTTGACCGCTCTGGACTATGTTCCTCTATTGGGCAAAGGCCATGCTTTTTATATGTGAGATAACGAGATTTAAGGTTGCACGGGTTTAAGAGTATCGCCTTAACCAGCAAAGGCTGCAGGAGGCTGTCCTGGCTGCACTGTGCCTCTGGGCACAGCTCGCTTGCTGCCCTTGAAGAATCCCCATAACTTCCCTACTTGTTATGCATTCCAGAGAAAATAAATTATATTTAAAATGGATCTCATTTGAGATCCAGAGGCACGGGCATCTGCAGCCTGTTAGGAGTAAAGGCCTGTTACTCCTCAAACCTCTCATCAGATTCATGTTTCACCAGCAGATTTATAATCTTGCTGGAAAAGCTGACAAGACAAACTCCAGCCTCATTCAGTAATGTCTTACTAAATTGAAGAAGTCATAAACCACTTTAAAAAATGAAAGTTAGGACTAAAGGTTTGAGCGCAAGTGACTAAAAGCTCAGAAGAGCATCATGAGGGAGACAGAGGAGCAGGCTTGGGAAGGGATGGAGCTCGGTGCCTCGAAGTGATATAAGACTGAGAAATGGCACTGGAGATTAATTTATTACAAGGATAAAAGCACATACCCAGAGACTGTGAAATAGGGAGGACTGAGTAAAAAGAAATGAGACTGAAACTAAGGCAGGCAGTAGATCTACCTGCTGTAGGAACTGGGGAAATGATCCAGGCAAGTGTATAGCGCATGGCTGCTTTGTGCGGGAGGGGCAGCTGTATCGCACCCAGCCTCACGACTGAGTAATGGGAAACAGCAAAACCCAAAGAGAATTCCCCTAAGAAAGGGGGAAAGTACTGTCTGTGCTCCTGTCTGGGAACATGAAAAGGTGGTAGGCGAGAGAGCCCTGAGTCAGGCTGAAAACCCCTGAGATCAGCTTTAAAATTAAAATATGTATTTTTAGACACAATAAGTTTGTGGTTTTTCATTTACTACTTGGTTTCTGAGCGTTTAGGATGTGCTCGTTTCCTGTGGGTGCTCTTCTTTCAAACCACAAGGGACAGGAACATGTATTATCTTATTTAAAATGGAATTACTCTTGTGCAATTCGGTGAATGCAGCATCTGGAGTTTTAAAAGCAGTAAATACCAGAACATGTTATAATTAATATCCAGAACCAGTTGTACCATTTTGATTTCACAGTATGTTGTTCAGAAAACAAGAGGCAGAGCAGTTATATGGAGAAAGTCACCAAGGAAACGTTTTCGACTTGGAAAACCAAACCAGGGCTTAATCTTCTCCAACTATCCCAAAGTGACTGTTCAGTATGGTTGTGACATAAGTGAAGTGTCAGCCATCAGCCTTGACTCCCCTGTGAGGGGCCTCACTGAAAGACAACCCTACGTACTTGCTCTTGACTATCATGGATCAAGTGACATGTCAATCAGTGTGTAGGAACAAACGCAGCCGTCCGAAAATGCACTGTGCTTTTAAGAAATGCAACCTTCCAAGCAGTGTAATCCTTAAACCACCAAATCCCAAGCTTTCACCTGATGCTTTTTTGCTACGGGAGATGCTTCACTGAGGGATAGTTTTCGGAGGGCTGCTGCAGCGTATGCGCTCCCGCATTGGCAATGTGCTGGCAGAATTAAACTCAAAGAGGCCTCCTCTTGCTCAGAGGAAACGGTGTGAGCTTGCGGCAAGCTGCAACAGGAAAAGACAAGTCTAGTGGAAGAGCTTTTAAGAGAAATCAGGCCACTAGAAGTAATGGAAGTTATAACAATCCCTTTCTTGTGCTGTGGATTCCCCTGAGCTGAGGGTCGCGGGAGGTGCATACAGATGCCGGGCTGCTTGCACCTCACCAAAATGCTTCCAATTCATAAATTTAGATGGAATAGGAATGAAGCTGGGACATTCTTCTCCACTTTTCCAATTTCCTCCTTCCCTGCTTGATAGCGGTTTGGTCATTGACGCTTTCTGAATGTCACCTTTTGGGGATCAGGGGAAAAACCAAGGATTTTCCTTTAAATTGCCACCCAGTTTTCCTCTGCCTGCAGTCAGGGTCAGGAGGCAGTGGCAGCAGTCTGAAGTCTTTCACAGACCTGTGCATTCATTTAGGGCGGGGGGGGGAAGCAGGTTTTGAACCTGTCTGCTAGTTGCAGCATAAAAAGACCTGCCTGATTAAGCCTTGAGTAAATATTTCAACAAAGTCCTAGCAATCAGGAACACTCAGAGCAATTTTCTGGCTTCAGAAGAGCTCAGGCCCTTGTTTCAGAGGCAAAAGCTGCTCCAGCTGCGCTGTGCCGTGCTGGCAGGTAAGACGGGGTCACCAGACAGCAGCGTACCCCGGTTCTGCCTGCAAGGCAGGGACATGCGTATATGCCAACAAATCTGTATATGCTGGCATGCAGAGTAGCAGCTGATTCCTCGAAGTAATGTTCAGTTTCTCCCCAACAGCTTTGAACACTAATTCTACGTTTGCAACAATGGCATAAATGATAAATTTGTGGGATGTAACTGTTTTCTGAAAAAATGAATGCTTAGTCAGCTGAACTAATTCTTCCATTCAGGTCAAATTCATCAAATCATTTCCTAGCCCATTCCCTTTCACACGGGGTGAAAACAAAATTTAAGAAAGTCAGAATGCTTAATTTCAAATTTTTCTGGAGTATTCTGTTTCAAACTGACATTTCTGTTTGAAATGTCATCTCCAAATAGCTTTAAGAAATGAGCATGAAATGCTGCAGTTCAGGTGAAACCAAGTTTTGGTGTCTACAGTGTGAATATTTTTTTCTTCTCATTCAACCAGTGAACTGAAAAATTAATGAGTCACTAATTAACATAGCTCTGGTGTTGATTAATTTGTGTCCAAGAAACTAGATTCTGGGGCGCAGGGATGGGAAGGGGAAATCGGACCATCCGTCTCGGTGAGCACCAGCGGGAGCAGAAAGGGGAGCGGGATGGAGGCACCTGCAGGCTGGCAGGGCAGCGAAGGAGCCAGGAGATTTTTGGAGGGTGCACAGAGATGGATTAGCTGATGCAGCTGCTTCTGGCCTTGTCCTCTGCCTTTGCAGGCATTTGGCTTTCCTGCAGTATTGAAGGAGGTGGAGGTACCTAAAGGGGAAGGGTGAGATTAGGGATTTGGGCTCTTAAAATGAGCATGGGTGGGATTTTTCTGCAAGCTCATGGGCATAGTGAGAGCAGCACAGTGGGGAATTTCCTATTTGGTTGCAGAAATGCTCATGGCTCAGGGTCAGGGACACATGTCACCCTGGAGAGGACATTCCACAGCCCGTCCTGGCTAATAGCTGTTTGGCAAAAGGCCCCCCACATTCGGAGGGAAGGAGGTTTGGGCTAGAGAGGTCAGTGCTGGGCTCGATACCGGCACTGGGCTGCAAGCATCCCCTCGCAGGACGGTTGGCGAAATGTCAGCCGTGCTCACCCTGACCCCCCCGGCAGGTCCCAGGCTCGTGGGCTGACTTTGCCCGGTCCTTCCTCAGCGTGTTTGGTTGCTTATCGCAGCAATAAAACCACACTGAATTCCTCTGCCGTTTCCCCAGGAACAGATTTGCCCCCATCTCCTTGAAGCACGGCGTGTGTGTCCAGGCATGCCTCTGGGCTGCAATTAGGCTCTGTAATCACAGGGGCAGAGACGTCTGCGTGGGACCTACCACAGAGGCCACCTCATCCTGGACGTGGGGGACGGTCCCAGGAGCGATGAATCATTCGGTGCCTGGCGATTATTTTAGCTTCTCCCTGATGTGGCAGCATTCCTTGGGCAAAAATGGGAATTATCTTCTGAAGCCGCCCCTTGTCCATCCTGTGCATGGTGTAATTTTTGTGCAAGAGGCAAAATGACTCAGCTGAGGCCACGAGGAAAGTCGGTGACAGTGGTGTTGTGAACCCCAGGCTCTCAAATATGTGTGCTGAATGCTCCCTTCCTCCTGGGGAGGGGGAAAATAAAAAAGCGTGGGTTTTTTTGTTTGTTTGTTTTTTTTTTTTTTTTTTTTTTTTGCACGAGAGGGCACTGTCAAATCCCACACGTTATCCCTCCTGCTGCGGGTGCCCTGGTCCTGCTGGCTGTCACCCTCGCGAGCTGGGTCTGCCAGGGTTCACCGGAGTTTGTCCCTTGCAAGCAAAGATACAAACAAGGAACTCTGCAGCTTTTGAATGCGAGTGTCAGGGAGTATTTTGTCAACATTTATTTGCTATTTAGCTTGGAAGTGTTAGTGACAGCGCGGAGCTACTGATGGTTAAAGCAGCAGACAGACTTGCTTAACGCTATCAAGATGCACCACGGCTGGTGGGACGAGGGAGTCTCCCTGGCGAAGGGTAATTAGCATGTTCCTCACAAATGAGAGCAGTGCTGTAGCGTTCAGAAGTGCCACCGGGAGGACTGTGTTATTTATCATATCAGTCTTCCTTCCTAGACACATAACTCACCCCTTAAGAGCATGACATCTTATATTAATTGTGGGAACAGCTCGCTGGCGGGATCGCGTGTTTAACTCGGCGAATCAGTCTGCTGAGGGCAGGGGTTTGGGTGGGCTCTGGAGCAGAGCTCCTCACTCGGCCGTGGGGGGTACACAGGGGGTCCGGTGCTCCGCGGGCACAAGCAAACCCGGCGGTGGTAGTGCGGTGCTTGTCCTGGTGTTTAATTATGCCAGCATCCCTCTTGCCTGGCTGCAAGCTCTCAGCTGTGTATTCGTGATGTGTACTTGTGCATGCAAAAAAGGGAAAAGAGGAAAGGTTGGTCCTTTGTTTTTGCACCAGCTGAGCCCCCCAGAGCTGCCTTTGCTTCTGGGGAGAGAGGGGAAAAAAAAAAAAAAAGCCGCGATTTGGCCCATGTAGGTGTGGCAGCTGCCCGGCCAGAGCCGGCACGATGGAGGGGCCGAGCCGGGTCCCATCCCCATCGGCTCCGTGCGCAGTGGGTGGGCCTGGGGATTCAGAGAAATAGTCCAAGGAAAAGATGCTTTTGCTAGTGGTGTGTGCTGGGTGCTCTGCAATGGGCCGCCTTGCAGGGAAGCTGTGCAGAAAGGCGGGTGCGGGGTTGGGCTCCCAAAGGAGCCCACCGTCTGTGAAGTTCAAATTGCGTGTGTTGAGTATTTAGCCTAGAAAATACATGATGTTGGGTTTTTGCAGTGTTTTCCTTATGAGGTAAGACATTGCAAGGATCTGACTGCAAAAACTATTTTTTCGGCTGCAAATCTTGCAAACTTGCCATTTCCCAAATATTTCCAAATTAGTGCAAGTGCCTTCAATGCCTTTGCAGTTCCAGCATGCTCGCACCAGCATACATACACGTCCCCAGCCCCTGGCATGGGGGCTGCTTTCCCTGCCAGGACATCCTTGCTTATTTTCTCTTTTATGGCTGTACTTCTCCAGTGAGTTATCTGCTGTTCGGGAGTTGGGAGCTGCAGCTGAATCCTGCTGGTAGCCCGGCACATATAGATACAGCAGAGCAGTGGACGTGGCAGTTTCTCCATCACTCCTGGTCCTTGAGCCTGAATATTTTTCTTTTTTAAGAAACATTCAAAACTCACGTGAACTAATTAACTAATTTATACCGGCTGCACCAGACTGTTACATTATTTGGTCTTTTTTGAGTTACAAGATGACATTGTTAATTAATGTTGTGGTAGTTAATGATCTGGATCAATAATAGAAAAAAAGAAGTGGCCAAAAATATAAATCATGTAACGCTAATACTGTCAGGTCAGGAAACTCTGCAGTTGGTTTTAGCTTGAAGCGCTATCAGTCTGTCTACATAGACAGTGTAGATAACAGGCAGTGTGTTTCGGAAATGTTTTTTTATATAAAAAGCATGTAATGGAAGTTTTCCTCTCTTAAACTGGAACTGCCAATATTTTTTATTTCTAAAGGCAAAATATAAAACTTTTGCTTCATCATTCCTTAAAAAAAAAAAAAGAAGAAATAGAAATCTGAAAACTGTGGATGTGCCAGTGGAGGGCAAGGTTTTCTTTCAGGATAAATCTCCATGGCTTAAGTGGGCACAAAGACAAGTAATATTTAACCTGTTGGTCTCTGTAGGGAGGAATATGCCTTGATCATCGTTGTACCATGCTTGGTATCACTGGAGGGCAGAGTTAAGGTGGTCTGGAGATTTTAATTACATGTTTTCACATCTTATTCTCTTTGGACTCTTTGAAGTGCTGCTTTATGCCTGAAGTTTTGGCTTTATTTAATACCTGGGTTTGGAACAATTCCAGTATCCTTCTGTTATGTTTGATCTGTAAACTTCTGGCCCATACTTAATTGATGGAAACAGGGTGGGGGTGTATGTGGTTTGGTTTGTCTGGGTTGGAATTAAGCACTTCAAGACTTTGAGTTTTATTTCCTTTGTTCCCCGTGCCTTACAACAATGCAGCGTGTGCGTGCTGTATGCGTTTAGAGGAGCCGTTAACACCTGCCTTGCACAACCAGTACCCTGTGCTGGATGGAGCAGTGGTGGGAAATGGTTTTCCATAAAACAGTAGGAGTTTCCCTCAAACCAGACATCAGTATCACCATAATGGCCTGGCACGCCTGAACTCTGCATGCACCCGTAGAGAGGCCTCTGAAGGAGTTTCTGATGGTTTTTTGTGTTAGGGTTTGGTATCAGAAATTGTGTTTTGTGGTAGAAGAGCTGATGTCTCTTAAAAGCAGCGGTGCCAGCAAAGCCCCAGGGAACGCTCCCCACGGAGGCACTGCGGGGCTGGTCCTGCAGGGCACAGTCCTTCACCCTTTTTGGCAATGCCACTTCAGTGATGGGATTTGGGGGCTGCAGGGGATGCTCGGCGCTGCACTGCCTGCGGTGTTGCCCAGATTGTTTCTGGACAGGGATCTGTGCCGGTGGGCACTGGTGGTGGCAGCAGACAGGTCCCTCGGCAGCCCCTGCTTCTCAGGGGGAGCTGGGTAGTGCCAGACTGCTAAAATCCTTCATTAATCTGAGCCTTTGCTGCAAAGGCACCCGATGCTCTTCCCCGCTGCTCTGCTCTGCTCCACCAGGTGCAGAGGAGAGCTGACCCCAGGGCTGCAGGACCCCTGGGTGACATGGGGGACCCGAGCCTGGCTCCGTGGTTTCAGGATATGGCAGAACCGGGCTTGGGGAAGGCAGGGAGCTGCTTTCTCTAGGTTAAACCCACCAGCACGAGTCCCTGCCAGGCAGCCTCGTAGCTGATGGGAGGATTGGGGCCGTGTGAGCTGGAGCAGCCCTGTTAGCTTGGCTGGCAGCTGTTTTGATGCTCAGTTTTGCAGGTTCAAGCCCTGCCAATGATAAAACCACAGCTCACCAGAGGGAGAGGCTCCGTGCAGAGCCTCTGCACTGCCGAAGCCCCCTGGGAGACAAACCACTTATGCACAGGGAGGAGGTATTTCAATGCCTAATTGCTATCAGAATTAAATACGTTTGAGGATCTCAGCTCCCAGTAGTGGTAAGCACGAACACCTCCTTGTCCTGCCTCCAGAACTGGTGGGCTCTGGCGTGCTGGCTTGGGGTAGCACAGCTCTCCCGGGCTCAGTGAGCCCTGTGCAGGGATAAAGGGTGATATCTGGGGCACAGCACTGGCTAGCAAAGGCCAGCCTGCACCCCTGCCCCATCTCAGCTGCCCACTGCTCCTGGTGCTTCCCCATGGCTGAATTGCTTGGCATTGCTTGCAGCTATCTTCAACAAGCAATTCCATGGGCAGAGGAGTTTTGCAAAAAGGCTCTTGTTAGAACTTCCAGCCATTCCTGTAGAGATGGATGTGTATGTGCAAGCAGGGGATGGTCCCTATGTCCCTGCTGGATGTCAGCAGTAGATAACAGTCCAGCCAGTTTTAAACTGCAGATTCACATGTAAAATGAGATTCTTTAGGTTGCACTGCATTTGGTTAATTAAGCCCAGCTAGCGCTACAAAGCCCTTCACGCGCTCACCCAGGGCTGTGCGCACAGATTAACTTTTCAGCTATGAGCTGCCAGGGTGGTTTGGCAGTGTCCGGGCAGAGATGTGCTGTCCCAGCTGAGGGCTGCATGCAGGTCCCTGTCTCAGTCTGGCATCCGGGGCAGGAGATGGAGCAGAGGCAGTCTCCAAAAAATCTGCACAGCCTTGGGGGTCCTATGGAAGCATGGGTAGGGGTAGGTAAATGGGTTGCCCTTTAACCTTAAACCCATTCAAACTTACAAGGGAAATGTATTTTCCCATCAGTACAAACCAACCCCTCTCCCCACCCCCAAAACAAGCAAAAAACCACAAGTGAAAAATATTTGGTGCTAAAGACATTCCTGGTAGGATGCCTAATGTGCCCCTGGGCAAGAAACATAACTGCTCACCTAATGCCCTGTGATGGAAACATCCCCCTGCTCAAGCAGAGGGGCAGCAGTACCTGGATGGGGAGCCTGTTGGTTTTCTTGTACCTGGCAAGGAAAATGTCTTGCAAAGGTTGTGCTGCAGAGATGAGAAATAGCAATGGGGGAAAACAGCGCAGAGGCAGTCCAGTCTGTGGGTGACAGTTTCTGAGCTGACACTTGGATGCTTTAGGTGATGCTACATGAACCTGTACTGGGACCAGGAGCACTGTGGTCGCAGCAGGGCTAACCCAGTGCCATGCTGTGAACTGGCCTGGGATGCAGGATTTGGGCTTGATTCCTGGTCAGGGTGTAGAAAAATCTCTCCTTGCAGCACTGAACCGTATGAAGGTACCAATTTGGATAGCTGCAGAAGTGGCTGCTACTTCACGCTCCATGGCTGCTTTCCAGTTGGTCATATTGAAGGGACCTACACAGCGCCTGGAGCGGTAGCCCAGCTCTAGGTTGGCTGCAGGCATTACTGCATCCCTGGCTGTGGTTACAGTGAGCTCCTGTAGTGTCCTTTCTTCTGCCCAGTCCTTCCTCCTGCCCAGTCCTTCCTTGTGCTCTCAGTTCATTGAATGCTCTGGAGGGGTTGAAGTATTAGGGCTAGAAAACAAGAAACAAACTCAAGATTGCAGAAATCACCTTGATGGGAAGAACAGGAAGGACTGGGTAGGTGAGCCAGCTCATTAATTAACTGGTTCCCTAATTAGCTTTCAGGGGAGCCTGGGACTGCTATTTTTGAAATACATGTACAGAAATAAATGGCCGCTTGGAACAAATGCCCGTGGCACGCTCATAGCTCGAGCCAGATGTGTGCTCGTGCCGCATGTGCACAGTTGCTCCGATAGCAGCTGGTAAGTGTGGTGTCAGATGAAACCTGGGCAGGGGACAACCTTTGCAGGAGTGACCTTCCATACAGTACCTCTTCATGGCTGCAAACAGCCTTGCTGCTTTCACCCCGGGGGTAGCACTCTTTTGCTTACAAGCCCGAAAGCTCCCAGATTTGGGTGAAAAGATAGGGCAGACATGCACCCTTGCTGGTTAAGGCTTCTTCCCCGTTGCAAGCCTGGTTTTCAATCAGCCTCTGCAGCTCTTTTGGATTTTCTCGCGTGGTTCAAGGCATTTTTGGATAACGTGGGGCTGGTGGACTTAGTCTGGCGGTTGTGCTCAGCATCTCATTACCAGGTGCTAAATGGCAGCAGAGCATCTTAGCTCAGGCGTAGGACAGGATTCAGCCTTCAGCAGGAAGGGAAAGGCAGTGCACAGCGGCTTGCCGAGCCACCCCTTCCCCTCTGCAAATATTTATGCTGTAAGCTTTCTCGCTTAAAGGCCTAATTGGAGTCTAGGTGAGCTGGCACACTAGAAGAGAGCCTAATAGAGACATTGCAGTGCTATTAGCACAGATGGTTGTCATATGTATGCAAATGAGGAGCAAATTGAATTTGGTGTCCCCTCTCACCAGCTGTCCTATCAGCACTGCCTCCTGCAGCAGCAAAAGACACTGCCACTGCTCTGCTAATCTGTCATCGCAGATTAATTACAACTAACACATTAATCATCATTTGTTTCCCGGTACAAAGGAAGTATCTTGTTCTTTCAAGTGCATTCTGGTGGGATGGGGTGCTCCAACCTGGGAAAAGAAAAGAGAAAGGGAATGAGGGCCAGGCAGCTTCATTAGTGCCAGCGCCCGGGGCTGGGGCTGCAGGAGCCTCATTGGGACTTGCGTGCTCCTTCTGGCAAGCCAGACCCCACCGGGGGGACCAGAAGCCCCAGCCGCCTGCCAGGAGCTCCTGGGACATCCACTTTGCTCCATGATCCTGCCCAGGACACGTGTTTCTCTGCTTGGCTTCGTCCCAAAGCAATGGTGTCACTCCCTTCTCAAGCTGGCAGCTTCCAAGGGGGTCGTTTGTGTTAGCACAGACCTTAGCTGCTCCCTGATAAAGCAGCTGTAACGGGTGTGCTGGGCCAAGGAGGCCCTTCAGGCTGCTGCCACCCTTCAGGCAGTGGCACTTTTACTGCTGGCTTGAGTGGGAAGAGAAGCAGTCATTTCAGTCTCACCGCTAATTTTGACATCGTGATGAAAAGCGAAATAATTCCTTCTGGTTTTTTTTCAAGTGAAAATGTTGCAGCTGAAACATTTTACAGACCTCTGGAGTTAGGTCCCGCTATGTTTTTGGATAGAAGTCTATTCTCTAACATTTTTTCCAGTTTTGTGCTATTTATTGGAGTAACCCATAGTTCTCCTTAGTTGTCCATTAGCTTAGCGTTTGGACTGTTGCCTCTGCTCCACGTGTGGTCTCTAATACCATGATCTGAAGTGTACTGATGACAAATGTTAATGACATCTATTTAATCAGTCTGTAGAAGCTCAAATCCCTTGTATCCCAAGGGCTGGAGAGATGCTGAAGGAGCCAGGGTGAACAACTTCCAGCAGCTCAAGCCAGCTCGGAGCTCTGTTACAGGGAGCAGTAACTGGGCCAAACAAGCTTTTTCAGCCATCCTGGAGGTGTTTTCATGTGTCCTTCCGATGCCTAAAACTATTCCCCTTGCTGGGCTGCTCTGCTCCATCACTGTCCAGGATTTACCATCCCCTTTCAGCACATCTCCCAATAACTCACACTGGGTTATTGCTGGTTTGAGGACATTTAATGAAAGCCTAGTGATGGCATTGCCTCATCTCTTAACCTGGTCCTGTAACAGCACAGAGACCTGGTTATTGCTCTGCCCCAGCTCTGCGTGTCCTCTGCTCTAAGAGCCACGCAAGCATCCCCATCCTGGAAAGAAATGCATATTTTGGGGCCATGAAGCTGCTGCTGTTAAGGCAGGAGGAAAGACTTGGCACTTTCACACCTCACAGCAGCACTCGCTTTATTCTCTGCCTTCCTGATAGCATTTATGTTAAGTTTGGTAGAAGTGACACTAGCACTGGGACGATTCTGCAGCGGCGATCGTCTGTCAAGGTTATAAACCCAACTGCAGAGCAATTCCCAAAACAAGAAAACCCAGGAAGGTGGAGCTGCAGTCGGGGAGTGGGTCAGGAACTCGTGAGTAATAACCATTACCGAAGTGTAATTATTCCTAACCAGGCATAACCAACAGCAGAAATTCAAAGACACTACACAGTCACCCTTTCCGTTCATCTAGCGTGAGCCGTGTAACCTTCAGAAGGAAGCAAAAACCACTCCTGTGATTACCTGTGAGAAGGGTTAGCAAGGAAGGAAATATCTGCAGAATTTGGCAACAGAAAGAAATGGAACATATGCTTTTATTTTGTTCTAAAATTTAACGTTTCATTTAGTTTCTCTCACGTGTACTTGATCTGATGTCTCCATCCTTAAGTCATCAGAAATTGCATTTTCTGCTGTTCTGATTGGCATGCCTTGTTCCCAGGGAGCCTGAGCTGGTCTGGATGGCAAGGGAAGGGAGAAGGAGCTGTGCAGGGAAAATTTGTTGGTAGCTAGAGAAAGCAAGCCCAGAGACTCAGTAACTCTGTGCTTTAATAACACTTTTACAGGAAAGCTGAAGAAAAATGTAGATTTCCAAGAGAGGGAAAATTCTAATGTCTAAACAACCTTTTGCTGAAAATTTTCTATAATACCTAAAATACAAAGTTTGTTCTGAACACTGAAAATGTATTGTAGTTTGCCCAAAGCACAGCAGCATCTCTCATGCCAGACTGATTTCCTATCGTTTGCTCCCCGGGATGAGCAGTTTCGTGGCCTGAGGCCCCAGCTGGCCCCGTCCCGGCGGTGAACGCCAGGAGCCCTGCGCCACGCTGCTGGATTGGTGCATGAGCAAAGGGGTGCATGGCATGGGGACCCCGGCCAAGGTTTGGGGACAGGGACATTTCCCATCCTGATCAGGCAATGCAGATTAATGCATTTCTGAATGCTTCTTGACTAGGTTAACGACTTGTTTTGTGTTGAATTGGCCAGGAGTGGAGGATTTGGGGTTCATTTCTGGTCAGGGTACAGTAAATAATTTTTTTTCCCTTGCATAAAGTGCTGCTTGTATCAATACCAGGATGCCCGTGGCAGCCTGTTTCTGCCCCAGCCTCCTGCCACAGGCAAGCGGTGCCTGGCTGTGCCGTGGAGCGAAGCTGGGGCAAAGAGCTGCTCGATGTGAGATGTGTGCAGTAGTAATCATACCCGCCAAAACGTGAACGCTCACATCGTTGTGGGGTCACCAAGAGCGGTCTGTGGGGCGACATGGCACTGCCTATGGTGCATGTAATGAAAAAAGATCGGCAAATGCACCGTATAGTTCAGCACATCACAATTTAGTGTCTTCAGGGGTACTCTGTGCACATGATTGCAGCAGTTTCTCAGTATCTTGGAGTTGAAGTTTGGCGTTCTGCTGTTAAACTTGACTGGCACAGACATTGACGTTTCTTTAGAGGTGGTGTTTAACTCCAAATTTCTGTTAATTTTCAGAGAAGTCATCCCATCCTCAGAGGGATGGCTTCTGCGGTTGAAACCTGGGGTCAGTGTAAAGACAACTGAAGCACAACTGCGCTTCAGGACCTCTGCAATAAGCAGCCATGCCCCATGTCGGTGACCAGGTTAGATCGGTGCGACAAGGAAACCTCAGACCTGTCTGGCAGCTTTAAACCTCTGCTCCCGATGTGCCTGTCCGCCACCTGACAGCTCCTGTGTGACCTGGGCCCACGTTCAGACTGGTGATCCAGTTTCTTGCAGATGACTGATAATGGGATTAGTGCCTCCTCCACCCGGAACAGGACAATTGGAACCACATCAGTCGCTTCGTCCTTAATGAAAGAAATGCTTGTCACCGGTTGACATGTTTGCTTCTGTAAGGCTGAGCTATTTATCTGTGCGGGGTCCTCCAGCTGATAAAGTACTGCCACATCATATGAAACCCACACAAGCATAAATCAAAAGGACAAGGTGTACAGCGGCGGGAATGCCTTTGAACAGCCAAAGTGGATGTTTCCAATAGGCTTCTTGCACAACAGATTACACTTTAGGCTGATGCGATTGCTGCAAGTAAACTGTCACTTTTTCCCTGCTCCCTGGGAAATGCTTTCCTCTGACGTACGCGGTGTTTTACCTGGTGATGGCGTGGAATCTCAGATATTCTTTATGTTTGACTGTCCATGCACAGCCTGGGTTTGAAGCTGTCTGAAGTTTGGAGTGTTTCTGTTAACTTCAGTCTTCATACCCAGCCCTTAATTCGTGCTGGGCTGGCAGGATGCATGGGGGGAGTGCCTGGGGTGAGGGCAGGACTTGGGGATGTCCCTGAAGTTTGTATACTTTACACTAAGTTTGCTGTGGGCAGAAAGGCTTTTGGGGTGTGATGCTTAAAAGGATCTTTGAATAGTTGTGCTCAGTAAGTAAGCAGCTACTCTGTAAGCTGTGGTAAGGGCTATGTTAAAAAAGTGTCCCCTTTTTGGTCAAATACCTGTCTAGACAGCAAACTCTTAGTCGTGGCTGAAATGTTTCCCTCCTGGCCTCATAAAAACATACCATCACCTTTAAAACATCATGCTTCTGTAGAAAAATATTTTCTGTTCTGGAGTTACAAGAAGCACCTGAGCATCACTGCAAGTGGAAAAACAAAGAGGAGAAAAAATTGTCTGGTTTTCTAGGGAAGTTTTGGGCAGCACATGGGACATCATCAGCTTTTACTGGAGGCAGTCTTCCAGCACTTCCAGCTTGTTCTTTACAATCGTCCAGATTTCAGGTAAGAGCATCCCCTCCTTTCCAGAGGAGAGGGCAGGTACCCAATTACTCTCCATCATTGTGCCCTTGCAGCGATCTGGAGCTCCAGCAAAGCCCTGGCAGACCTCCCTTCACCCTGCTTACCTGCTGCAGAGCCGTCATCGCAGGGAGAGAGCTGTTTAACGTTCATCGCTTCCTGCTTTTGTTTGCATAGGCAAAGAAATGCAAAATGCATCCCAGCAAGGCGATAACGCAGTTGGTGACACCCCTGGCATACAGCTTTCCAGGCAACAAGGTTATTGCAGCAGGCATCGGCAGCACCCCATCTTTGTCCTGAAGGCGGCCTCGGCACTTTGTTTGCATTCCAGCTGCAACGCTGGGGCCGCTTTCACCGCTTGAAATATATTTGGATGCAAACAGACGTGCAAGTTGCCACCACCGGTGCCCGAGCCCTGCTGTCTGGATAAACAAAAATCTATTTTGGATCAAAGTCCCCCTGCATCCGCTGTGTGTGTGCCTGTTTGTAAGCGAACAGCGCATTGAGGAGAGCAGGCTGTAAATTCAAGGCAGAGCCTTTTCAGTGATCCCCCAGCAGCGTCTGGATTCTACCCAAATCTCTGCTAATTGGCCCCAGGAGACTCCCCATTCATTGCACCCTCATCAGTTTTTCTGAGCTTGAGGGGGGGATCAAATCCCTAGATGGTGTGCGTGTTGGGGAGCACTTTGTATACACGTAAAAATATCATAGGTTTGGATATCAGCTAGCACGTCATACAACTAAAGAGCCCGCCTGGTGCTGACACCGCCAGGAGCAGCCAGTTTGCCCCAGCGCAGACAAAAGGATGGGACTTGCACCTCGGGCTGGGTTTTGCCCAGTGTTTTCCAGGCAGAGCTGGAAATGGGGAGCAGGTGGGAGGAATTGAAACTGGCCCAGGGTATTTTTGACAGCGGGTAATAAAGGATTACAGTTTGAAAGAGTGAGATTTGGGGCTTTCATGCTGTTAGCATAATAATGAACTGCCAGCCCCAAGGTAGGCGAGATGACCTGGAAGTCTGGTTTTCCAGGAAGCGATATCAATCACTCCTGAGCTCCTCAACCCCATCCCTAATTTGCCACAAAGGCAAGGGCTCTGCCAGCAGTACTGGGGGAGGTGGCAGGAGAAGGTTTCCCCCAGGATTTAGCTCCCGCTCCAGCCTCGGGAGCAGCAGCCAGCCAAAAAAAGGCAGTTTCGATCCGATGAACGTTGGCACTGGAGGTCTTCTCTTGCCAGCTGCTTCCTCCCGTGAACAATTTGATTTGGGCCCCTGTGCCACTGTCCCGACACCATCTCTCCTTTCTCCGTCTGGTGCTTGATGAGGTTCTGGTTGGCTTCTCGTGTGGGTTTGTGTCAGCTGAGTCCATCCCTGCCTTGTTTATTTGCTTTCTACCAATTCGTAGCTTATCAAAACTTTACTAGCAGAAGCAACCCCACTTATAGCAAATGTTGGAGATAGGGACTGTGCAAACGGCTGACTTTTCATTTCACGGTATAACCCTCTTCCCAAGATAAGATTCATTCTGAGTTTATCTTAAATTAATTTGCTTCCCACAAGAAAACTGTAAATACTTTTTTTTTTTAAGGTTTTTTTGGGGTCAGGAAAACATTTTATTTCTCTCAGAATGCAGTGCTTGATTGTTTTTGTTTCCCTCTTTTTTAATAACTAAATATGGTTATCTTTTGAAACAGAGCTTTGTTTCCAAATGAAATGTCAGAAATTTTTTTACTTGAAAATATCAAGGAAAAAGTGTTTCGATGTTTCATTTTTTTCATGATTTTGTTGCCAAACAACCCAATTAATTTAATGCGAGTTTGCTATTAGTTTCATTCAATTGTAATACCTTTTTTTTTTTTTTTTTTAAAGAAAAAATGCTTTCCCTTGAAAATACCAAACCGGTTGTTCGAGAGTGGAGGGCTGTTTGGTAACACATACACCAACCTATTGCAGGTGCTGTGTAGACACAGGAGCAAATTTGCATTGCTGCAAAGAGCCTATAGCCGATGGGTAAGAGCAGAGATTGCTTTTCCTGTGGTACAGCAGGGAGCAGAGACAGAGGGTGAAAAGCAACGAAGGATGTTTGTGGCAGAGCAGGATTTTGAGTGTCTTCCTCTGGGAGCACGAGACGGTTTATGGAGGATGGAAACTAGAGTTGTAAATATGAAAACTCTCATTTCTAATGTGGCAACAACAGTTTCTCTCAGGCAAATCGCAGCGATCTTACCGAGACCCCAGGAAGTATCTGGAAATGTTCCCACAACATAAATACCCTTGACATCTGCCATTGAACAGTCTGTTGTGTGAAATGGAGCAAAATTCAATGAATTTTGTATCTGCTTTCTACTTTGTGATGGTCTAAGTTCACTTGCTATATTCTTCCCTTTTTTTTAATGCATTTTTTGCACCTTTGCTCCAGTTGGTGCTACAGTGACCTTGTGCCCAAGGAAAGGTGCTGTGCCACAAGGGCTGGGATGGGGAGTTTTGGCAAGGCTGCTGGATGCTGCCAAACTGTGTGGTCCCTGCTGCCTCCCAGAATGACAAATGGCTTCTCCAAAGCCTCGCGGCACCTTCTGTGCCCTGGCCAGGGAGTTGGGGATGTGGCTCCTTCCAAGGAAGATGTAAAAGAACATTCCCAGAGCCTCCTCTCAGACTTTAAACTTGAAGTTTAACAGGTTTTCAATTGTCTGTTATTTTCTGGTTTGTGCTTTTTGTGCCCAGCACCTGACATGTCAAAAATGTGCTTTGAAGGACAAATAAGTTATCCCGATCATGATAATAGTCATAATACATTACACAAACCATGGGAATCACTCCCAAAGACCCTGGGGGAGCTGGGCGCCCACATTTTGTTTTGGTCAGACCCTCAGTTCATGTCAGATCCCCTCCAGGTTTTGGTGTTTTGCGTGTCCCCCTCTTCCATGGGGATGCGTGGGATGGAGGCAGAAGCTCGATGTGGGCAGCCGCTTTGCCCCTGAGCTTCAGCCTCGCTGCCCTAGGAGCTCCCAGAGACAAGCCACCGGGTCCCCAGCAGCTGCGGTGTGGGTGGTGGAGACAGGACCCGAGGGCTATGGTGAAACCTGGGTGGTGTGAGCATGAGCTGGTCCCACCAGGGCTTGGCCACTGGTTTCTGCAGGAGCTGGTTGGAGATCAGTGAAGTTCATCCTTCTGGAAGGGGTTAGTGACAGACCCAAACATCACTTCCACCCTGCTTACATCTGCCTATAAATGACATGTGAAACCAGCCGGCTTGGATTTTTCTACTTTCAGTGAGTGCAGAAAGTAAATAAATGGACTGAATAGTAGAGCAGTGTTGCCAATTCAAGTGACTGAGAACTGTGAGCCGGGGGGGAAAAAATAATCTTAAAAATCATGTTATTTTTGGGAAACTGATAACATGAGATTTCCATTTGCCTCTTGTCTTTTGAGCCTGTTCAGCTTGGCTTTTTTGTTCAACCTGGCTAGAAACCTATTATTTTGTTTAAATGAAAGATGATCCTGATACATGGCTGAAGAAGTGGTTGACAAGCAATCCTGCCAGCTTGCGCAAGAGAATTGCAACACTGGGGAAGAGCAGCTTAGAAGTTGAAAAATCTTTCTCATCTAATAACCCAAAGTTGTTATTAAGCACCCGCAGGTAAGAGGGAAAGCAGTACACAGCTCTCACTTCAAAAGTGACTCTTGAATAGGAATGCTTTTACCATAAAACTTTGCATATTCAGTAATTCCTTCTTTGTGCACAGAAACCTCATTAAACTATGGTCAGATACCTGCCAGACTTGTTACTGACTACAGGCTCCTGCCTTGCTGGGACAATTTCAGGAAGCATTTGCCAGGCGACCGGTTTACTACATCAAGGCATATGCTCTGGGCAAGGTATGGTCTCTGCGGTGGGTGGGTGTAAGCGAGAAAGAGGAGCGAGGGAAAGAGATGTGACTTGTCTGGTGGAAGCAGAATCAAGTCTGGATAAAAGGCGGCAGAGGATAAATGAAAATACTTGACTCTCCTGCTCCAGGTTTCCTAGGAGCATTTTCTTTTAGTTGAGTGGACCATTGTTTGCTGAGCATAACCTCTTGCTTCCCCTTGTAAGTGTGCTACCCACTTTAATTAAGAGGGATGAATATGGAATATTTCATCTTGCAGAGGGGGCAGGAAGGGACGCAGCTGAGGCCGCTCTCCCGCGTACAGCACCACACAGCTTGACATAATCAACTGTCATCATTCATACTCGCTTTGCAGCGTAATATGGGATGGGCAGCAGTTGCATTGGCTTAAAATAGCCCAAAGATGGCAATTACTACGAGGCAGGGTTCCTCTGGGCTGCACAAGCCTGGATCAGGTCGTACTCTGGTGCTCAGATGCAGAATGACCTGACAGCCTTTTGGTGCACGCTGCCTGGGCCACAGATTCGTTGAGAAAGCCAACGCAGGACCAAGCATCAGCTCAGGGCTGTGGGTCTGCATGTGGGGAAGTTTGCTGCCTGTCTGGTTGGGGCAACTGGGTGATGAGTTGAAAAGCAGAAGCGAGAGGAGATGCAAGCTTTAATACTTAAATAAGGAGGACGCTGCCCATCCTGTACAGGGATGAAACCCTGAGTAGTGCACCTGCAACAAGAGGTGCCGAAGGGATCTGGAGCAAACACGGAGACGAGGGCACGTGTGAGCCCTTCAGTCCTACAGACATTTGCAGCGGTGTGCACTAAATAGTTAACTGCCTGTATCAGCGAGTGTTTCCGCGCACACTTGCTTCTTGGAGGATTGATGTGTTTGGCACATGCACGCCTCCCTCCAGATAGTGCACAAAAACAGTGAGCTGCTTTGTGTGCCTGTACATGTGCGCCGTGGATTAAAGTCACCTTTGTGCTGAGGGTGAACATATGGTTTATGTATTTCAGAGAAGGGAACATGAGATTGTAGCATGATGTGTGCTGCACAGGGGTGAAGCCATTTTAGAGCTCAGTGTCTGGGTCGTTGGTTATCCAGAGCTTGAAAGAGATGGGGAGATGCATTAAACTGGGTAATTTCAGATGTCGCCTATGTTGTCCACCTTAATTATTTTTCTTCATGGCATTGGCAGGAAGGATCTCTGACAGAACCTGGCAGGGAAGGGATCAAAACCTTTGTTTGGGGTTGGCAGGACTTCTCCTTTGAGTCATGCTCACATTAAACCCTCAAAACTCGAATGCACGCACAGGGGGATGAATGCTGAGCAGATGGCTTCCCACCGCTGTACCCCATGGTCCCCTTCCCTCTCACAGAAGCTGAGGGGACGGGAGTCCTACAAGGAAGGGCAGGGGATGAGAAGCAGGTTGGGGTTTGGGTTTCTGCTTGGTTCCTATTGTTTTGAGGACTAGGTCCAGAAACTAAAGTCAAGATTCCTATTGGCGTGAACGGACTTTACACCCAATTCTGATTTAACTTCAAACCAACTCTCAGGGCAGGAGCTAATGTGGACTTTATACAACACACAGGATATTTTCACTAATATTGATGGGTAACATGCCCAGTTCATTGATTTGGGGCTTTGGAAAATACACCTAGGTACATATGAATACCTAGAGCTGGAAAGGAGCTTTTCTCCTTCCGATTGCCCCATTCTTCCTACTGTGGCATTTCCACAAGATGTTGCAGAAATCATGGGGGTGATGCAGGTGGGGAAGTCTGGCAGTCTCCAGGAACAGTATATTTTTGCTGTCCCAGACTCTCTGAGGATTGCAGTAGATCTTCAGGATACTGCCAGATACAGCTTTTGCCTTTGTATTTTTCATTAGTTCTCTGATGGCCTTTCAAAGGGAAGAAACACTCTGAAAATGGGCTGTACAAATACTCTATTTTCCATCTGGAGAGAAGAAGTGATTTTTTTTTTTTTATGCCTGTGATTAGTCTGCAGTAATTTGTTTGTTTGCCTGTTTGCTTTTTTCCTCCCCAAAGTGAAAACCCAGAGAATTGTGTTTTGCTGTAACCTGAAATGCAACCTTTTGTTTCCATGCCTTAGTAATTGAAGGTTTAAGTTATTGCTGCTACAGCCTTTTTCCCAACATTAAATCAGTAATTAATGCTCACTTGCCCAAATGTGAGAGGATTTGAGCTCCAGTCTATAGGAGAGTTTCTTGATCACCGTACGAGAGAGAGAGACCCCTCGGTCCCTCCTACTGCAGCATTTCTCTTGCATGGGCTATTTCAGTATTCACTCAGCTAGAAAGCGAGCATACAGCAGATTCTCCAGCCTGGTGGTTAGGGCATGCATTTGGGAAAGAGAATCGCTCAGTTCCAGTCCTTGCTTCAATGAACCTGACATTGAAAAGCTGACAATGAAAGCAGCTTTATTAATATTGCCAGCTCGGAGCGTTCAAAAATCATGTGTCAATCTCCTAAATGTTGAGATAGTAGAAAATACATCTGTATCTTTGGCTTCTTTTTATTTCCCTTTTGGGTTGTAGCTTTTGAGGGACAAGTTTTCAAACTTTATCTTATGACTGTGACCAGGGCTAGGAAGAGCTGTGTGCATAAACCCTTCCCCTCCCTTTACAATAATCCCCTTGGAGGGAGTTTTTTCCTCCTCATTTTATTTTAGCAGCACCAATGTGCCCCTCGCAGAGGAAACAACCTTTTAGTGAAGGCGCTTCCAACTCCAGGGCAAAAGAACTATCTCCTCCCCAAAATCCGTGCCTCCAAAGGGGATATTCATACCTCCCTTTTACTCTAGTGCTGAATTCAACTCACCGATTTAAAAAGAAATAACCTTGAAAAGTCTTTTACGTATTTAGCACTATTTCAGACTGAAATGATTGCTCATGTTTAGTTTGCAGCAGAGCCTGACCAGATTTGCTCCCAGTGACCTCGTTTGAGCATCATTGTCAGGTGATTTTTTCTGCTTTCTCTCTATATATCAGTATTGAACCAACAACTTGCCGTTAAACGAACAGGTCCCTGTTGACCTAGAATTTAAATTTCAACCTTAACCCATTGCTTGGAAAGATTCAGTGGCACTTCTCAGTTAAAAAAAAACGAACAAAAACTTCTGTGAAGATGATGAAAGGTTATCAGAGCCTATGGGGTACACCAGGGCAGCCCGAAACAAAAGACAGAGCCATGATGAGGCAGTTTGAGTACTCTGTATTAGGCGGTCAAATAACAAAGGCTGGGATCAATTTTAGCTTTCAGCTCTACCTGCTGCTCCTGGGTAACCCTACCCCACATTAACAACACCGACCGGTAGCTGCTCATGTATAATGCATCTTTACTAACCTGCAGTGAAAGGCACCAAAGTGTAATACGTGTGAGCAAGGTAAGAGAGGGAGCAGAGGAAGGAGTTATCCTCTGCCGACGTTAGCTGACCTGACTCGCTCTTGAAGTCTCCCAGGGATGCTCTGGTCACGTACCGGAGATTGCAGACACGGGAGTGGGGTTTCTTCAGGTGCTCCTCTCCACAGCCCCTGCCCCAAACGCCAGGTCTGAGCCTGAGAACATCACTTGCAGCTTTGTGCAGTGTGCGTGGGCTCATCGCTGCACTGGGGACAGATGAGATGACTTGGGGAAGGTGCCGTTTTGCTCCTTCCCCAGTTCTGCCATTAACGTTAGCGGAATAGGGTCTCAGAGGCAGTTAAGCTAGCATTTTTTTAATTCATAAACAAAATAATCATCCTTTCCAAAAGCAGTAGGGCATCTCCATTTATTTAGAAAGTATATGTGAAATGCAAGAAGCCTTCCCTTTGCATCTCGTGGTGCCAAAATAATGAGCTGAAGCGGGTTAGAAGAGTGAAGTGCTTAAAAGTAATGTTGCTTTTAAATTCACCACATTTGAAGAAGTCCTTAAAGAATTCCTACAGACGCCTTAGTGACTGATTTCAAACTAGCTTCAGTTCAAAACATAACATGCTCTGACGCGATCCCAAGAGAGACCAACATCATTTGTTCTTATTTTGAGTAGTTATGCATAATAAGGTCATGTTCCAGAGATAAGACCACTCTAACATGCATGACTTCCACTTTGGAAAATAATTCCCTTTCCTACACTGAATGTTTCATTCTTTGCAGGCTCAAAAGAGCTGAAGAAAATGAAACTGCCTTTAAGTAGCAGTCATTCGCTCACCTATGGCTTCCTACATCCCCAGCTGTAACCTTCACAACATTTAAATGTTACTTCTCACTTGGATATTTTAAAGATTGGTCATGCCCATTAATATCTTTGTTCCAGCCCGTGTCTTGCTGAATGGTGTGATATGATACAAACCATGATTCATAAAAGTTCCTTGGAAGTGACTCAAGAGAGAGTTGGGATTTTCAAACAGTTTTTTGAAATGTTAATGGCTGTTTAAGAGCAACAACAAGCAATTTCAGCTGGGGATGATTCAGTTGAAAAGGTTCTTAAAGCAAGTTGGCAGGAGTCAGAGAGACTCAGGGAAAATAGGAAAACTGGTGTTTTGCTAAAATAGTTCGGAGTGGGAATTGCAATTTCTTTAGAAGGAAAAATATTCCAGTAGATTAAAAAACACTTTCAAAACCAGAAACTTTCTTGAGACCAGAAACTTTCCAAAGTAACTTGCTTGCACATAAGCAGGATGGGAGCAGTGGCTGGAGGTGCTCCAGCTTTATCCCTATGATAGCGGGAGGCATTCAGTGATGGTTGCACTGCCTTTGGGAGTCCCATCATGGGCTCTGATAGAAAAGAGGGTTTGTATTTGTATTTCGTTAGCCTGCTTGATCCAGCTGCTTGTGATGGTACTGGGTTGCAGTGAAGTCCAGATTCCTATGCACACAGAAGCTGGAAAGGCTGAGTTCGTGTCGATGGGGAGGGTTTGGTTTCTCACTCAAGTCTTTGGGCAAGTCACTTCATCTGTGAAATGGGGATAATCATGTTTCTTTTCTTGTCAGAGAATTGCAAAGTTAGGCACATTAGGAATCACAAAACTGAATAAAGGGATCTATAATAATAGACCTATATAGAATTTTGACCTATATAGAATAATAGATCTATAGGAATAATATTCTTGACCTGGTCAGCTTTGTGTATTCTCAAGTGCTTTGTCTTAATCAATGATTTAGCTCAAGCTAGCTCACATAATACATCTTCATGTCCTAATCTAGAAGAAGCTTTCTGAAGGGGAAAGCCAGATTCCTTAATTTCAGTCTGAAAAAGAAAAAGATCATCTGATTTAGGCAAACCAACAGGAATGGCTGTGTAGATATAAACGATCTTTCAAATGGTGATGTGGCATCAGCTTTCCCCTCTTCACCACCACTAATCCTTAGCTGGAAAGGCACTGGGGCCGTTTTTCTTGCGATAAAGTTGGCCTTGCAACTCTAGTCTCGAGAACAAGCTGGCGATTAAGGCATGAATCCTGAGTATTAGTTGTAATGCAAGGAGTGAGACTGGAGAAAGACCGCACTCGTGAAGGTAGCTGGCATCAGGCATGGGAGCTTGTCGCAGGCAGCGGGCGCTCAGTGCGCAACCCTCCACGTTCCCTCTGCAAAGGGCGCTTTGCTGCAGTCGTGCATGCCTGGCACACGGTTTACTGCTAACAGAACAAGCCTTCCCAGCAGGACATACTACAGCAATAACCTTACGAGTGGCCAAGACCAAGCTGTAAAGTTTTCCAAGGCCACCGCTGCATAAATAACACATTGCAAAGGCTCGATTTAAAGCCCGGAGAGTTGTAGATGTTCCACAAGGCCAGAAAGCAAAAAGAGGCAAGGTTGGGGCACAGTTTATTTCATAAGCGTAGGAACCAGGCAGTCTGGGCTGTATTTACCCAGCTGGAAGCAGGCTTCACATCTATTTATTCCTAGGTTTTGCCTCAGGTGCATGCTCTCCCATTCAGGCTAAGTAGCCAGAAAAGGCCAAATACATCTGAGGTCACTTTTGGCTAATTAACATGGCAACAAGTGCTGATTAATTAGTTTGGGCCTGAAATTAGCTGAGATAATTTTTGCAACGGCATAGGCCATAGATTTACGAGCGCTTCTTCTCCAAGACAAACAATACTCTGAAAACATTGTGTGTGCAGAAGCCTTCATTCACCCTGTAAATTACCTGGATTTCTCGGAACTTCAAGAGTAACTTTTTTTTTTCATTTAAATGCATATTTTTATTTCTTTTTACCTGATGGAAAAACTTACCTTACGTGGCACCCAGTGACGATCACTTGCCTTATCATGAACCCCTCTGCTTGATGTGTTCCTGTATGTTAGAGCAAGTTAAAAAACCTTTGGAGGTTGAGGTCCAGATTTTCAGAACTGCTGAACATCGCAGCAGGCAAAAGGTGTTGAGGTCCCAATGAAAAACCTGATGTCCTCTAGTTATCAACATGCTTAATACACAGACTTGCTGACTTTAACAACTTGGTCAGTGAACTACCGATTTTGGTGATGATTTACCACCATACTAATGTGGGCTGTGGTGTACCTGACTTCTGGATATCCAGCAGTCCAGGCTATTGGACCTCAAAAAATCATGGGGAAATTCCCATTATGCCTATACGGAGCAACTCTGCTCTTTGCAGCGTATACGCCATAGGTGTGTGCTGCAAACACTTTGTCAGACTGATAATTATAAAGTTGATGTATGCATGAACAGTGATGTTTAAGAAATATTGGACTTTCTGCTGTAAGACCTGCTGACATTGCCAGGTCAGAAAGTGCGCAACAGAGAGGCCTCTGCCAACGCTAAGGAAACGTATGTGCCTACATTAATACAGTATATGAGACCTCCCTGTACTGCAGATACCCTGCCATGTGTCCTTCTGTTGGAAGTCTGTCTGGGTGTGTGCAGCTTTCTGCTCAGCCTTTGGCATTTTGATGGGCAGCTGATGAGGGGCAAAAAGCCCTGTTTCTGGTCATCTCCCAGGCCAGGTCCCCAGGGCATCCCATGGTGGGGCATCTTATTTGCAGACTGCCTTAGCAGAAGGGCCCACCAGTGTGTCTGGATCAGGTATTCCCTTTGCAAAGAGATTTATTTTGTGTTTGGCTTTCATTGTCCATCCAACTGCAACGACTTTTGAAATAGAAACTTGCAAATGGGAGTAGCTGCCTATGGCCCGCTCTGGGAGATCAGCTCTGCTGCTGCTGCCGTCGCAGCAGGTCAAGAAGCAGGATTTCCTTTTCATGGGACTCTTTTAGCGTTAATTTTGCTTCCAGTCCAAATCAGGTTGAAACCATGAGTGTTCACATTTCTCACGAGCTGGAGGCTGTCAGCAGAGATGCATAATGCAGAAAACGTCTGCTAATGAAAGAAAAATTCATGGAGCAGCTACAAGTGGCTGCCAGTTCTGAAGTCCAGAACTGACCCATAATGTTCGTGGGACAACAGGGGTACCCAGACAGGGAAAGATGACTCAGGTCTTAACGTGCCGTAAACCCAGCAAACCCCCTCAAACCCAAGAGGTTTTAAATGAGGTGTTTAGGGCTCAGTGACTAGCAGGTGTAGTTGTCGTGTCATTTTGCCATTGATTAAGGAGGGTTTTGTAACTCAGCGCTCCATCCATCCGTCCCTTGTAACTGTCCCCCTCTCGGCTGCTTTTGGCTGGACCACTTGCAGGGCTGCAGTCCTTGTGCCAGGCAGGGTGGCCCCAGTGGGCACCAGATATGATAACCAGCTGCTTTGGGGGCTTAAAAAGCTTCAGCTCCCTGCAGAGGTTTGCACATAGGAGCAGACGACGTGAAGCAGCGCTGAGCTGCCAGGCTGCTCTCTTGTACAGCCATCAGCCACCTCCGATGGCAGTCATGGAGATTATGTCCAGGGTGGCTCTCTGGGACTCTTGTTATTTCACTCCAGCCCACCCTGCACCAAAGTGAAAGCAGAGAACATCTCCCCTCTCCATGGTGCATATCTGAACTGCATTAAACCTTGATGATGATGGTGATTATATATAACCCATCTCATGCAATTTTTTCCTTATTCAGCTTTTTCCTTTTGCCAGTTTGATAGGATATTTTTTGTAAGTGATTATCGGATTTTAACTAGTGCTGTCCAGAGGGACCCCATAAAAGTTCATCTGAAGCACATTTTTGCCACTAAAGCCTCTTTAGTTGCAAGTTTTTCTCCCCCTCCTTTTTTTCTTTTGCTTTGAGCTGGCAGGGCTGGCTGTTGCCCAGAGCCAAGAAGCATTAGAACCAGTCTGGCAGGAGGCTTCTCTTCCTTGATGGGATTCTTCTCAAATGAAAATTTATGTGAATTTGCAGGGCCTTCATTAAGTGAGTCACACGATTAGTTAAAAAGGTGTGTGTTGCAAAGGGTCTGTTATCCCAGTGGTGACAGAAGCCAGAGTCCCATAGCTGTCACGCAGAAGCGATCCTACAGCAGATAATGCTGATGCAGAGGGAAACCTCAGAGAAGACTCCACAACCCAAAGTCCTTTGGATTTTTTTTGCCAAAGACGAAGTCACTAACACCGATGCATCACTTCATTCCATTTAATTCCATTTCTGGGAATCGACTGAATTCCTGACCATGTGTGGTCATTCGTGTTCCCATCAGGGCAGCAGTTACATGCCATGAGCCCATGCTCTCCAGGTAGTTATAGCTGAGTGTGTTATTGCACTTTACAGCCTGCTCAGATCCTTTCTGCACCATTGCCATGTGCTGCTAAATGGCTGCCTCATGTCCTACCCCAGAAGGAATGAGTAACACGGATCCTCAGACTTAAGAGCATTGTGTTAAGTGTTTTGTTGGGAGCTAACACAGACCAAAGTCTTCTGCTTGGATTTCCCTTGTCATGTGATTGCTCCAACATCCAGGTTGTGCTTTGTAGTCATGTTATCCCAGAGCTGCTTTATAACATCTTGTCCCATGAATCTCCTTCCAACCCGTGTTCCTTCAGCTTGTCAAGCTTTTCTTTGCCACTTTCTCCTACGACACCTTTTCCCTTTTTGTGATTTCCTCTGAGCTTGTTTTACATGTAACCACAACTAAATCCTTCCCAGGTTTCATCATCCATTCTGCTGCTTCTGCTCTATTTCCTGGAAAGTCTGAACTGGTTTTCTCACTATGCATCAGTATATTGTCCAAGTATTTAATAGCACCTAATGCATTTTCTTCTCAGTTGCATACTTGAGGGAAACCCGTAAATTTCAGGCTCTCTCTCCACTGTCCTGCTGCATGCCAAGATAGTCTAAAAAAAAAAAAGGTTGTATAAAACTGACTCTTTGCATTATTGGGACCCAAACTGGCCTGTGCAGCTTAGCAGAGGCTAATGGAGTCAGTTGGTCATTTTGTTTCCCTCAGTTGGTAGTGAAGAGAAAAGGGATCTGCAGAGAGCAATTCACCCCAAATGTTTTAGGTCTGGATGAATCACTTTTCAAAAAGTGCTTGTTTCTCTTTGATTTCTGCTATTTTCAGCATGCTAGGACTTAAAAATTCAGTATAGTCTTCAAACACTGGCACCTCTATTTGACATACTCACGTACATCGTGAATTGCACTTTGAACAGTGATGTTAATAGTGATAACACCTTGTTAACTCTTAATTAAGACTAGACAAGATACTAATGATGAATTTAGACTAATTGCAAGCTGATCTGATCAGCTAATCATATGAATTTAGGCTGATCAGATCACAAGCTCAGGCTTTTGAGAGAGACTAGAAAGTTGCATTGTGTGGTAGGCACTTGTTCCCTGGTTATGCCACGATAAATTCAGAATCAAACCATCAGCGTGTCTGTATTCATTTGACATTTACATCAGGTCATGAAAAGAGATTTTTAAGCCCTCGCTGGCTCTTTAAACCCAAAGCACTGCTTGCCGCACCGGATAGGCATTTGTCAGTGGAAAGTCCTTCAGTGGCCTCTGAGCTCCACACCTTGCATGCAAGACGTAGCAGTAATAAGAGATTGCTGCACATTTTGCTTAGTTTGTGGTTAATACACAGTGGAACTGGGAAATTAAGCAGACCTATAAATAGCAGGTCTTATATGTGCACCTGAGCCTCCTGAGCTTTGGACCACCTGTGAAGAAACCAGAGCTGGAGCTGAACACCTTCAGCCCCTCTGAGGGGACACTGTGAGCAGGGCAAAGCAGTCAGACCTCCCTTTTTCCCCCCCCCAGAAAAGGGCTGTGGGTGCCAGGCAGGCTCCATGGGCAGGCTGGAGCTGGGTGCTGCCTGTTGGGATACAGCTGCTGTCAGCATCCTCCGGACAGGAGGAGGGTGTGCACATGGATGTGCAGAGGCTTAGAAGTGGCTCGGTGACAGCCAGCTCTGTGGCTGCCTCTGTGGTGTCAGTCCCACCGTGATGCTCTAGAGCAGTTTTGGGTTGCCCTAACTTGCCATCTTGCTACAATGCCCTCAGGGGAGCAGGAGTGGACCTACGGGCTGGGATAGGCAGGGAGCTCTCCTGCATCAGCCCTTTCCCTGTGCTACTCCCAAACTGGGGACAGAAATAGAAACCAAGGGTTAGCTGAAATCGGCATTTCCTGGGTGGAAGTCAGAGGCTACAGTCATTCTGGTTTTGAACTGGGAGAACAGAAGCTGTTTGAGTTGCAGACGTGAGCCTGCCTAGCCTGAGCAGAGCCCCGCGCACGCAGCCCCTCGGTGCTCAGCCTGGCTCCAGCGGCTGCGGTCATCCCCCGTCACGCTGTAGCAAAGGGGAGAAAGGACGAGGGTTTTGGATGGAAGGTTGAAAGCTAGTGATTAATGTGTCAAATGGGAGGAGGAAATTGAGTTTGCAGGAAAGGAGGAAGAGGGAGTGTAACAAAGGCGGGGGGATGTCAGCAGCTGGTCCTCAGAGCACCAGGGCTCAGGCCATGTGGTTTTCTATGGCTCCGTGGAGATGGATGGACTCCAGCAGGCTCTGCCCTCGCCAGGTCCCTCACCGGGTGTGCTCCCATGTTCCCACAAGCCCAGAGTTCACTTTCTTCTGGTTCCCTCTGGAAGGAAGATCCCTGAATGCGGTTAGCATGGTGATGGGCTGGAGAGAGACAAGGGACAGATCACCAAAGCATTATGTATGCATGCTTTGGTTCATAAGGAGGTGCAGGCTCCAAGTGAAACTTTCTCTGGAGCATCTCTTCCATGGCAGCTCTCTGCTAGGAGGGCCGAGCTCCTTTTTGCATGTTTTCCTCTCCAACTTGGCCACCTGGTTTTGCAGGACTGGTAGGAGCTGCATACCTGGAGCAACAATGTCTTGGTCCGGTCTGGCATAGGTGATGGGCCAGAAGTGGGGAGGAGACATTCACACACATGCATGTGCCCACACACATGACAGCTCATGAGCTTCATCCTCTTAAGAAGCCAAGATGAAGAGGCGTGGAGGAAAGGTTTAAAGATTTGTCAAGCAGGGCTCAATGGTGGCTCTGGTAGTGTTGTTTCATAGGAGTGAGTACATAATATTGCATACTTACATGTTTAAATCAGTCACAGCCCCTCTGCCTCCTCCACATGTAGATCCCATCAATAGCAGCTTTATGCGGGCAGGAATATAACCTGGGGACTCGAGCACCAACACGGTGTCAGGGGAAGTTAGTTCAAATTGCTCCATCGGCTGGACATTAAAGCAAGGAGTGATATCACTCTTAAAATAAGAAACCTAACGTAATGTGCTTTAATAGCTGAATAATTGCTACGAGCAAAGAAGGAGGCTTTTGTGAAGGAGGATCAGTGAAAGCCAGGAGTGAGTGCTCATGACATCACGGCAATGCACAAGAGAAACTTTATTCTCACGGCTCCGCAAAAATGGCTTGTCAAGCTGCCAGTCCCAGATAACTTGGTGGGAGACATTAGAGAAGAGTTAATAAGATGATTGATTTACAGCTGGAAAAAATTAAAGAGTCTGAAAATTGACAGACTGACATTGTTTGAAAGATTCGCAAGAAGCCTCCCCCACTTCTTTCCAAAAGAAGGTCAAATGCTTCCATCAGTCTTTTGTACCCAAATTTGGAGCTTGCAGCATTTCAACAGGTATTTTGGGGGACTCGCTGTCAGTTCCCCTTCATGGGAAACAGTTGTGAAACTATTATCATCCTAATTTAGCTATGTAAAAATAGATCTTAAGAGTCTGTACCTTCTTATGGGAAGAAGTGGGTTTAAAATATTTTATTTTAATTTACCAGCTGTGGATCAGATCCAAAACCATTATGAAACTTCTGCATTTCTTATTGCTGGATTTGAGTGCAGTGTGTTTTCTTTACTTGTTAGGAAAAATTGTCAACTTTGTCTCAACTCTGTATATATTTTTACGGTGGTTTGCTAGCACAAGGGAAACTAAGGGTCCTTTCACAACTTTTGGAGCTGGTCCATCATATTTTTTAAGAATTTACTTTGTAAAAATACTTGCTAAGATTGAAACACAGGATTTACTGTTGATAGAAACAAAATCCCACGGACACTGCATTGTGTCTTTGCAAAGAAACAACCTTTATTCTTGGAGTTAAATTTCTCAGGCACAATGGTAGAGTCAGCTCCAGAAGCCATTTGCACCTCAGTAGTCTTCAGCAAAAGGCAAACGCATTAGTTGAAAGTAATTATTGAGAGACAACACTTTTAAGTTTTCAATCTTCAACCACCCATCAGAGTTGTTAAGAACAGGTTTTTATTTTTAGTATCATTATGTTTGATCCATCAGTTATACAGCTAATAAGGGACAAGTCTGGCTTTCAGAAATCTTTCATGGGTTTCCAAAGACATAAAACAACTTCAAACTGAATTTGATTCAGGCTACCCATGAAAAAAACCACCCTCACAAATGCACGTGCAAGTTGAGAATAATGATGTAAGATGTAATGAACAGAAATAAGAAGGATATGACATTTCAGATAGAGGAAAGAAAGGGAAATAAGGCCAAACATCAGCAATATACACTTTGAGGCAACAACAAATATAGTAACGTTGTCTCCATAACTCAACTCTGTTATTGAAGCCACTTAGGAAAGTGAGTGTCTGAAAAAAAGCAACAAGATTGATGAACTGAAGTCTCTCTCAGAAAAAAAATGTAAACTCTCTGTTAGCTTTCACATGAGATAAGTATCAAGCTGTTTGGATTTTGGAGATAAATGGAAAGGACCAAGGTAAACTATAGAGGGAGAGCAGCTGAAGAGGTTTGTTGAAAACTTTCTGGTGTTTGAGTCTGACAGACTCTGAAGCCAGCTGAGAACTTATCTCTTTATTTAAGACATATTTAGATCTTCTCTTCATCAGACAAACTCATTGGTGTACCAACAGTCTGTTGAGTTATCCCAGCCTTTGGAGTCTTGTGGAGTAGATCTACTTGAAGAGTGGTGCTCTGTGCTAAAAACCTCCAAAACAACCCAACAACAACTCTCCCACGCTAAAAATACTCCTCAGTTTTACCTAAATGTAGGCTGACACGTCAAATTAACTTCATTTCCTCCTTTGGAATAAGAGCCAAGTGATACATGTGATGGCTTTTGAGTAAGGAGGCTTTTGACAGTGTTTGGATTGATGCTCTCATAACTTAGGACAGTGCTGTCTGGAGGAAATCACTGTCTGAAAGATGTAATTTGGATATACACTTGGTTGAAAACACCTTATCGGAACAAAAACGATCTTTACAAGCCAAGTACCTGATTAGGAATCTAGCAATGTAACATTCAGTAAAAACTGTAAAACGGTACATTTAAGAAGAATACAAATGCACAAGTACCGCATCAAAATTAATTGACCGAACAGTATGGTGTGAAAGTGGATCGCAAGCTAAACATGGACCAATATTGCAATGTAATGCCAATTCTCAGTCGAATCTCATTTGGGGATGTATGAAGATAATTTCTTTGCTTTATTAACACGTTTGAGGTCTTGTCCAAAACACCGTGTCCTACTTCGAATCTGGTACTGTCAAAAAAGACAGGGACAAGTTAGGGGCTGGAGGTCATCAGAGTGATGTGAAGTGCAGGAAGGACCAGCTGCAGAGGGTAGCTGAGGAAGGTCAAGGCGTTTGGTCCAGAGGCGAGGAGCGGGAGGTGACTCCGTGACAGCAAAGAGATGTTGTAGGAGATCAGTGACTGGCTAGTGCCTTTGCACTGCAGGAAGAAAAACCCGGCAGCATTACTGGGGTTTCTGCAGCCCGGCAGAGGAGTTGTGAAGTGAGTGGCTGAAGCTCTTCCCTTTCTCTGGGAAACTTCTTAGCAAACCTCATTATAAAGTTTATCACAAGTGCCGTTTCCCAGGTGGGCAGCAGTGAGGAGGTGTGGGGATGCTGGTCCTGGCTCTGGCCCTGGCAGCAGCGAGGTCCCAGTAAGGGCTGCGAGGTGCCACCAGCAGCGAGGGACATGGCTCTGCAGCTGCCCAGCTCCCACCCACCAAATCAGCAGGGAAGGGGCAATCCCAGAGCTACCCTGGCCCATTTTGGCAAGAAAAAAAATGGGGCTATAGAAAGAGGTATGTGATTAATGTCACAGCCCTCTTCCTGATTGTAGAGTATCCATATTCTTCATCCGGGGCATTCTCATAATACCAATTTATTTTTAGTGAAAATGTTTTTATCTTTCTCACAATATTACTTCTTATTTAACATTTTCTAACCACAATGAAACTTTTTCTTTCCTTGCTTTTTAGTATTTCACTTTTCTGGAGAGATGAGGTATGATCACTAGTGGAACAGGCAGTCAGGCAGTCCTTTCCAATGCCAGACTGATCTTTTTTTTTAAATTAAAAGCCCAACTACAACAGAAACCAGCAGCTTAGGGGTGGGAGGCACGGAGAGATTATTGCTAAGAAGAGCAAAACAGGGGGATAAAATGTCTAGCTTTTGAAAAGTCCTTTCCGTAATGACACAGTTCTCTCTGTTCACAGATGACAGAATAAATTAAAAAATATTCCTGCCAGCCTTAAAGATACTGCTTTAGGAAATCTAAGGTTGCCTAATGGACTGGAATATAATCTCCATGTTTTCAGTTTCCTCCATTTTACCCAAATCATTCACTTCAATAATTAAAGGATAATGAGCCGAACAGTTTTCCCCTTTATAACAACCCTCTCTGGATAGAGATTCAAAATAATAATTAAAAAAAAAGGAATCCTGTCTACTGAACATGCCTGCAGATAATAGGAATATCCTTCACTTTCCCTCTCCTGGGGTTTCCTAGCTGCCATCTATCAGTCAGCTGCCATACCGTGGGGATGTTATTAGGGGGCCAATGAAGAGGCCGCCCTTGTGCCGGATGATCCATCAAAACCCACGTCCCCCATACAGTTACAGTCTCCCTCCTAGGAAATGGGTTCGTATGCATCCATGTAGAGAACCTCATTGATTAGATAGAAAGAAAAATGGGCTAATCCTAATTACAGCACTTCTTAAACTTTTCTTGACCTCTCCCTGACGCCGTCACCTCTTGGACCCGCTCCCTTGCCCAGCCTGTAATGAGGACCGGGAAAAGGCAGGGCTGGCGTTAGCCAAGAAGTGGTACAGGAAGGGGATTTTTCACAAAAGCTGCATTTTCTGCATTTTTAAAAATCTAGTGGAAAGCCAATAGCAGCACTAACAAGTTCAAGCAGGAAAACATGCCTAAATCTTTATGTTCAAATGCACATGGATGGATTCACACTGCCTAGATGTAGGCATTTCCCTGGGGAACCCAAGGCAATGGCTGTGAACTTTGCTCCCTGTCCCCAGCAGGTAACTCAGTGATTTTCCAGCGATGCCTGGCCTCGTGCAAGCAGCAGCTCTCCTGGCCTGTTCCCAGTGCTCAGCTTTCTCCTACAAGGAGCCTGAGCCCCTTCAAGCATCTTACTGACAAGGGCTGGGCTTTCACAGGATCTGGATTTTAAAAAGTGGCTTGTGTAGCGAAAGTGTCAATAAAGACAGATCAGCATTTGATACTTTTAAGGGGGCAAAGTTCGTTCTTTCTGCTTTTCTCCTAAAAACTGCCCAATGCCTATCCCCTCCCCTCATGACAATCTGCTGCCCCTGGCCACCAAGGGCATAAATAAATCAGTTATGAGTTTTTCCAAGCAGTAAACTTACTTTTTTTTTTTTTTTTAAAAGAAACACAGCAGTATCTAACAGCTTTCCGTGCTGGAGTTTGGGAGTTTTTCAGAGCCATAAAGTATTTATTTTGGTTTTTTTTCCATTAGGTCTTAATTCTCAATATTTTATAAGAAGTTAAATTATCCAGGAAAACTAAGCTTTCATTTGGGGGGGAAAAAAACAAAAAGCATTTGTCCAATTAGAAAATGACCATCAAACACAGAGCGCAGAGAACATTTCTGAAGGAGAGGACGGAGCACATAAGGAACTGAGCACAAACTTAAAAAAATCCAGAACTGTTTATTTTTCCTTCAAAGAGTTCAATCAGTTTTAAGAACTGAACAGATTGAGATTCGTTTACACTCCTTTATCTTTCGCCCCAAAAGCAAAACAGCGCTCCTTACTCTTTCCTTTCAACACCACTTTCTTTTCTGGGCCCCATGTGCTGGACTGAGCCCTGCTTGGCTCCCCATTGCATGTGCCTGCATCCTGCCATCCCAGCCATGCACCCTGCAGCACGCTTGCATGCCTTGTGTCCTGCACACTCAGCCCAGGGCAGATAAAAATTTGAGGACCCAAATTCAAACTGCAATCCTAGGACTCTCTACTCAGACCCTGCTGGCCCAAAAATGCCCTTTTTTTTTGAATGTAAAAGCTCAGAAGTGTTTCTGTCTGTGCTAGAGCATCCAGCCCACGGAGGTCTCAGGGTCTCTTGGCTCAGCCAGGAGGGAGGGGAAGGGAGACTGGGAGAAAGGGGACATGTTTCATCAGAGCAGGTGAAAAAAACAATTCTAGGCGTCTTCTCATATGACAAATAAGTTTGGCCAGCACACAGGGTGGTCTGCCTTGGCACGAGTGTAACTTATAGGCAAACAACAGGTAGAAATTTCCCCCCCAGGAAACGGGAAGGGGTGAGAAACAGCCATACGCTGTGGCCCAGATGTGGTACTTAGGGGACACCAAGTGCATGGCGACATGGGTGGGAGGAGGTGGCCCGTGGGCACCCATCTGCATAGTCCTCGGTGGGAACGCACAGATTTATGCCAGTTTGCTCCAGACTGAACACCAGCAGGGGAAACCCAACTTTGGCGTATTTCAGACCTGTCTAACCACAGAAAAATTTCTCCCATGACCCACTTGTGTATCAGGACTAGTCAGCCTCTCTGCTGCCACATCCAGGGCATCGCGGTGCCATGAGATGTCACCTAATTGTCTCCATGGAGGCAGTTTTCTGCCTCCCCCTTTGCCTATGCCGAGGCTGGAAGAGAGCTGCAACCCAGGGAGCAGCACTCAGCGCGCGCGGTTAATGACCGATTGTCGTGGTTTAACCCCAGCCAGCAGCTAAGCACCACGCAGCCGCCGTCCCCTCCCTGCTCCCAATGGGATGGGGAGGAGGATCGGGGGGGAAAAAGTAAAACTTGTGGGTTGAGATAAGAGCAGTTTAATAACTAAAGTAAAATAAAATATAATACTAACAATAATAATAATAAAAATATAATAATAATTGTATTGAAAAGGAATATAACAAAAAAAGAGAGAAATAAAACCCAAGAAAAGACAAGTGGTGCACAATGCAATTGCTCACCACCCGCTGACCGATGCCCGAGCAGCCATCTGCCCCTTCCAGCCAGCTCCCCCCAGTTTCTATACTGGGCATGACGTTCCATGGTATGGAATAGCCCTTTGGCTAGTTGGGGTCAGCTGCCCCGGCTCTGCTCCCTCCCAGCTTCTTGCACACCTGCTTGCTGGCAGAGCATGGGAAACTGAAAATCCTTAACTTAGGATAAGCGCTACTTAGCAACAACTAAAACATCAGCGTGTTACCGACATTATTCTCACACTAAATCCAAAACACACTGTACCAGCTACTAAGAAGAAAATTAACTCTGTCCCAGCCAAAACCAGGACACTGATGAACACTGCTAGAATGTAGCATGGTGGGGTTAGAATTTGCCATAACCTTCCTCGTTAATGACACGCAGTTAAAGGTTATTAATTATGAACTCGCTTGTCAACATTAAACTGTTTTACTGTCCAAGAGGCAAAGCTGGGTTGGATGCAAAGAGCTGGAGGTTCATCCTTGCCTCCAATGAACCAGTCACCCTCTCTCAACACTATCTTCATCCCCACCCCCTCCTCATCCCCCAGTTTGGGAAATAATTTGCATTCTTCCTCTGAAAGTATTAATTGAGAAGAGAACAAATGGAGTCCCAGGCAATTTGAACAAGCCTCATTACTGACTGAGGGCTTGTTTTGAATCAGCGTCCGTCAAAACAACAATTGCAACGCCCTGGCCCAGCACCAAAACTGTACTGGGAGGGCTGGTGGGAGAGACAGGGGTTTTGTTCTCCAGGAGCCAGTTGTGCACCTTTAATGATGACTATTGCAGCCGGCTCCTGGCTGATTGCTGCACAGCCCAGTGCGTCCTTTCCCGCATTAAGCCCTTATTACCCAGCAGCAGGACGAAAACCCCAGGCAGGGACACGCCGCCCCTCCGCGCTGCTGCCCACCGTGCGGCGGGGCTCCCAGACAATGTCACGCTTCTGTGGCCGGCGACCACCCGCAGCAGGAGATGCCACTTGCAATTAGGACATGTTTGTTTTCTGCCTTGCCTGACTTTGTCCCAGCTGGAGGAGAGCTCCAGCCTGGGCCGGGGTGAGACGTGAGCAAAGCTCTTTGCGGAGAGCCTTGGCCAAAAGGGCTGGAGTGCCTTCTGCTCCTCTGCATGGGAGGACAGAGAGCTGCTCGGGGTACAGGGAGAGCTGCACAGGTTTTCAGCCAGGCTCTGCAACAGCTCCTGGTGGCTTTTTTTTTCCATCTCTTCTCTTGCTTCTCTCCTTTCCTTTCCTTTCATCCCAAATTCACATCTTCAACTACCTCTCAACTCGTTGGATGGGTGATCTCATCTAGCTTCAGATGTGTTAGATGTCTAAGCAAGGGATACAAGTCAATGGGGGGAGACAGGAGTCTAAGGCAGGGCTAAAGATGTGCATGCCTTTCTCAATTACCTTTATGGAGATCAGCCCATTGACTTTCCTTCCCTCCTCCCTATCTCACTGGCTTAAATTGCTACATTATCCTAAGCTGGCTGGTAATTCTTCAATGGGTGAGATGGACATAAGGGAAGGAAAGAGAAGAGGGGTTTTTGCGGCAGCATCCATCTGCTTGGACCCAGAGATTTTGCTTTCAGCCCACCTCTGCTTTCTTCCAACTACTAAGCGAAAGCTGGCAACAAAAAAGCAACCACAGCTCAGTACAAGGGCTAAGGCTGCTGCCAGTGGGGCCAGCAGACTTTTCCCCGATGCAGCTCTGTGGGACAATCACTGAATTCATAAGTAGCTTAGGGATATTCTTGCTAGAGGTAAGAGCAATCATTTCAACAGCTTTCTTTGTGATTGCTCTTTGTAACCTATGCTGAAATACCAGCATGTAAGAGCAAAGGAGCTCTGCCTAGCATGCTTCAGGGTGAAGACTTTGATAGCCTGGGCTGTACGTGTGCAGCTCATCACCGCCGCAGTTCTCATACGAGTGCCCAGCTGATATAAAGTGGTCCTCAAACAGTCTAATTGTAACTGTTTTCTCTAAACATTTACAACCAACAAAATGTGCATGTGTACATTCAGCAGAGGGCCAAGGAGAAAAACAGCAGCTGCTCCCCGCATTCCTGCTGGAGCTTGTATATATTCCAGTGCTTTTTACAGCATCTATTTACATTTGCATTTTGGATCCCTCTTCACTTCCTGAGCAGACTTGGCCAAATCCAGCACTGGTGCAAAGAGGGGGCATTGCCCTGCCATCAGCACAGCCGCGCTCCTTTCCGCCGGGCAGGAGGATGACCTGTTTTCTTTTTCCACAATACACGCATGGGTCTTCTGCTTTGCTTGTCGCTATGAAAACAGGCGCTGCCGCCTTGCAGCCTTGCTGGCGCGCCCAGGCCATGCTGGAGGACCCTGTCAGGCTGGTATCTTGTGGCCACCCACAGCACCGCCTGAGCTTGCACCGTCCCCTGGGGCTTCCCCCCCTCTTGCCCAAGCAGGCAGGGACGCTGCCGCGCACACGCTGCCCCGAGCACGTCACGTAAGTCAGGGCAGCCCGAGGCCGGTAGCCGTGGGAAACCACCTTGGACATCCCAGCTTCACCTGCAAACGAGCATGGCAGTGCTACAGCTCCTCTGCTTTTAAATTGGAGCACGGCTACTCATAGGAAGATAGGAGTCTTTTCTAGCTGGATAAATTGTGTTGGCTTCAGCAACGAGAACAGACCCACCATGGAAGGGCCGCAGGAGACGGTCTGGCTTTCTGCTCAGCAGGAGCCATGGCTCAGCTCTCACTGGCTTCTTCTGAGAAGTAATGAAGCAGCTACTGAACGTAGGCTGTGAGGAAAGAAAGTGCCATCCGGCGGCTCCATGTTGGGCTCTGGAGAACAGTATTTTTATCAGACAGCATGTGATAATTTCAGTCTCTCCCTGCTTAATGTTGTCTCAAAGCAGCACAAACCCCATCTCATTCCCTACTAACCGTTCATTCGGATGAGGTCTTATTGCCCAGAGAAGCAATTTTGCCAAGGGGAAAAAAAAAAGACAGGCAGTTGTGAGTGTCCTCCTGGGATACCGCTCACCTCGGAAAGGCTGCACGCCGCCGGGATGCGTGTCCCCACTCTCTCTCGTGGGACATTGCCAGGAGAGGTGCCCCCAGCCATCTCGCCTCTCCCAGCATCAGGTGGACCTTGCATTGAGGGCCCATGGGTCTTCTCGATGGGAAGACAGTGCAGAAGCATCCCCTCTCTCGGGAAGCACTGTGGGACGAGCTAGTCTGTGCTCTGCTGAAATGTGGGGACCAAAGAGCTCTCAGAGCATTACACCCAGAGCAGCAGCATCCCCCAGCCACGTCTCAAGGGGCGCAGCCCTCGCTGGAGCGGGAGGCACAGCGCGAAGGGACAGACGTGACCCGGCGGCTGTCAGTCTCTCATGGGGCTTTGAAGGGAAATTCCCCTGCGCCCCGACCTGCGGTGCTGTGTCATGTCATGGATTAAATTCCTTCTGAAAGGCAAAACCAAAGCTCATGGGTGTGGATTACGGGGAGGCATGGGTGCTGTCTACAAGGCGAACACTTCACTCTTTACAAAATATAAAATACGTGAGGTTGCTGAGACAGGTTTCAAGACCCCAGCGCTTTCTGATTTTTGGTAACAACATGTCTTGAAGCTGCAGGTAATTGAGATACCTGGTCAGGGGAAAAGAGCACTCTGCTGCTATGTCTGATGCCTCCCCTTCCCTCCCTGCTCTTTTCCCTGCCTTTGCATGGAGAGGATCCTCAAAGCAAAGGACATACATTAACATTTCTGGTTCATTCCAGATGTTTTTCCTTTGGATGGGAAGATAAATAGCCCTTAGCGTATAGTGAGACACTTAATGATCTTACATATTAAACAAAAAAGCTGCAGGGAGATGTATTTAAGGCCAAAACCATCCAGGGTGCTTTTTCAGAGCGTTGCCCTAGGACCAGGAGGCAATTGGAATATCCTGCGCAAAGTATTGAAATATCCTTCTGCAAAGGCATGACCCCATAAACCCAGGTGTTGCCCGGTGCAGCGCAGGGACCTGCTCCTCTCTCCCTCCCATTCACTTTAATTATCTGGTGCACCACAGCAGGTATCTTGCACGGTTGGTCACCTTTAATGGCTCCTCAACAGTAGAGATTTAATTAAATTAGCAGGTTCAAAAACAAACGTGGAAATGAAGAGAAAATAGGCCTGGCGTGTTAAGCATAAAAAAATTCATCACTTAACAGTGACATTAACAAATGATGTTCATTACCTATTTTCCGAATGACCAAGCCTGATCTCTGACGGAGATGTAGGGAATTCCAGTAATTCTCTTTTAATCATTTCACTTTGCATGATGGAAGATGGGAACGGCTCACCAGTAACACGGTGCTGGGCTGAAGAGGAGATGCAATTCTTTATGAAAGACAAGCGCGTGTTTTGGCATGGCGCAGCATCAATGTGACCAGAGACCGAGACAGAGGGAGAGCAAAGTGCAGTGGCGTTTTAATCAGAGAGCAGGTTTTAATTCACAGGCTCAGAAGAGCCTGCTAACCAGCTTTGCTTCCATGTGGCAGCACCTCCAGAGAGGAAATAAAGAACTGAATGGTGTAAAACAGTATAATTTCATAGCAGTTAACAGCAAGAGACCAAAAAAGCTACATCGCTTTTTGCTTTAGCCCCCGTTGAAGATCCATCCTTTTTGTGCCTATGTGAATCTCTGATGAATTCCTAAAAAACATGAGTTTATTTATATTTCTGTGTTGCTCGTTGCTGTTTGCCTGCGTTAACTGCCACCATCTGGTTTCACCTGTGTGGGCTGTGCTGCGCATCCCGTATCAGACCCTGCTTTCATCCCCAGATTTCATAAATAAACTTAGCAAAAAAAGGAGACGGGAACTGATGCTGACTACAATGTCTCACTCCATCAGTGTTTGATGTGGAGGAGCTTACACGCTTCTATAGCTGCTTTATTTTCTTCTTGCTCACCTTTTGCAGCCGCTGTCCCTGCGTGTTTTTCCATATGCAGGAAATTCCATTCATATGTGGCCGATGCGGTGACTGCAGAGGTGTTTGCTTTTGTAGGCAGATGTGCTCTTGGGAGAACGTGCGTGTGCATTTGTGTGGGATGTGACAGGACACGCTGTAACACAGCCCGAATGCAAAATAGTGCATCGCTGTTGGTTTTGCCTGGGTTTGTGTTGTTACTGCTGCGGGGGTTGGACGACACGTGCCCTGTACGACACAGGGACCAAACCTCACGGCGGGAGATGTCCCTCCCTGTCCTGTGGTCCTCGTTTCTGCATCAAAGCGCTGACTTCGCACTGCTCAGGCAGAGGTGATTTTTAGACACTGCTAATGCATATACGTGTGCATCTGTATCGCCTGTAATAGACCTTGTCCTCCTAAGTCTTACACATCTAAAAAAGGCAACCTCTGCTCCAAAGAGCTTGCAGTAATACCTGACAGTGCCTTCCTGCAGTGGTGACAAACAGATTAACCCTGCACCAGGCAATTCGTTAGTGCATCGCGCATCCCAACCTAGTGACGCCTTGTGTTGCTTTGCAAGTACAGACACACCTGTAATACGCTTCTGAGACTGTAAACAGCGCTTCAGGCATGCGGGGTGGATTCGCGTGCTTGTTTCCCATGGTGTTATATATGGATTTGTACCTGTTCCTGCTGGAAATTAGAGCATCTTTATATCACCTAGTTGTACTCTGTATTTGTACAAGCAGGCTGTGTCCGCAGCGGGGTCCGTCACCTGTGTGCAGGAGCCGCTGCCGGTCCGAGCAGCAGTGCGGGTCTCAGCTCGCTGCCCAGCTGCGGGCATGTCAAGCTGAGCAGGTGGTGACACCATTTATTCTGATGTTTAGCCACTTCTTTGCAGCATGTGTAGGAGCTGCCCTAACTGCTCCAACACCCAGCAGTGACTTCTTGTCCTTGTAATATCAGAGCGTTGTTTCTCAGCAATTTTGAGGGGAGCAGGAGTGGGGCTGTTAACATGGGAGGTTAAATTTTCTTAAAATGCTGGAGATAGGCAAACGTATTTCAGATATTCTGTTCTGGCTGAGCTAAGAGAGAATACCAATACCAAGGAGTTGATTGAAATCCGTGGTGATTTCTATGCTGTTCTAGACAACACGTTCAGCTCTGATACAGGAAACGGTTATTGCAAAAACCTTCCAGGTCTTTTGTGAAGGACTTGGCAGTGGATGGGCATTAAAGTCCGGATGCCCATCCCCTTTAATGCTAATGGGAACCCAGCCTCCAGCTCAGTGGATTATGTCTGCATGCGGCTTAGCAGAAACGGTGTGGGAGTACTAGCAGAGCTCTCCTAATGTGCTATTCTGGTCCGGCTATGCTTCATGCTTGTACAGTCAAACCACTCCCTGCGATATAAGGGACCATATGGGAACTGCAGCTTTGCCGATATAGCCGTCTGTGTGCTGGGACTTGAGTGGACACAGTCCTGTCCATCGGTCATGTTGGTCTGTCCAGCAGCAAAAGGCTGGTGGGTTCCCATGGTGTGAGGCTGAAAAACCTCAGTTGTCTCCCTCTTCTCCTTCCTGGTAGCTGTGGGGAGAAGAAATAGATTTTGGGAGAGGGCGAAGAGTGCCAACGGCGCTCTTGCTGCTGTAGTGACCCTTGGGCGGCTGAAAGGTCATTAACACAAAGTGTGACACATGGCAGTGTCGCAGCACCAAATAATCCTGAAGGACTTTGCTTTGGGGTGTAATAAAAATCACTTTGTGCTCTCCAGCCAGACTGGTTGCCATGCTCCCTCCAGGTGGTCCATGCAGTCAGTTATCTCTGCTCTACATCAGGGAAACTGAGGCACTGCCATGGCAAACCCAGACTGCACAACACACCGGCCCAGGGAGCCTGGAGTACCCCCAGGTAACAACCCCCAGGTGATTTACAATGAAGGGAACACAGACTGTCTGGTTCTCCAAAGGAGAGGTGTCCGTGGTGTACCCAGGGCTGACAGGAGGCAGGGACACGGGCACTTTGCTTTCTTTGCCAGGACTCAGGAACATGCCGGGCAAACCCTGAAGCTCCCAAAAGGTCCTGGATTCCCCATGGAGAAGATGATGGGCTCTTGGCTACCCTGGGTTTACTAGGAAGACACTGTGCGATGACCCCTCATGAACACTAAACAAGAGCAAGCAGGAGCTAGCTGCTTCCTCCTCCAGCCGCCGTTATTGCTGTCCCCAAGCGCGAGAAAGGTCTGTGCCACAGCAGGAGCAACTGGTGAACTTCATTTATGGAAACCCCAGCTCAGCTCCCAAGGCAGGGTCCACTCTGCTGCCTGCAATGAGACTGGCAGGGCAGGCAGCACCCTGTGCTGGGTGCAGGGCTCAGCCCCAGCTGCACTGATACTGCACGGCACAAAGCCCTGGCACCGATCACAAGCAGGGCAGTTTCTGCTCGAAGCCTCAGTCTGATTTAGTTTAGGTTTCAGAGGCAACATATAAACATTCCCAGTGAAGACACTTCTTCCAAGGGGCTCGGCCAAGTGGGGTTTCCTCCTCCGTGTTTATGGGAAAGCATTTTGTTTAGATAGAAAAGCAAACGAGCAGATCCCCGCATTCCTCCCCAGCACATCTCAGCCAGCTTGCCGGCCTCTGGGATGGGAGATTTAGCACAAGCTCAAGGGAAATTTGCGTTAAGAGTCCCTTATTAAAATCCCGGCAGTGTGTCTGTGGGACATGAGGCACCACAGGCTGGCTTAGGAGCTGGGAGAGGGTGGGAGGCATCGTTGGTAATGCAGCCTGCAAATCAAGAGTTATCCTGAGATTCATTACAGCAGATAAATGCTTCTCCTAAGGACTCTTCTAGCCCATGACTCAATACCACAGCCTACTTACAGCCCAGGAAGGCTAGAAAATGTGGTATTGCTCGTACTGTGTTCTTGGGAACTATGAAAGAAGAGGTAGTTTGGATTTTGCCCTTCAGGGCTACAACTAGGTTGAAAATTCACTTCTGTATGAACACCAGCAGAAAGATTTATGCCCATGAAGTACCACTCAAAATAGGCTTTAAGTGAGAATTAATTGGTATCTATACCTCTGAGCAGGGTGAATTTCCCCTGGGCCTGAATATGTTCTGCCTGAGCCTTTCATGGAGTTATTATTTCTTTCATTAAAAGGGGAGAAAAAGGGATGAAAATCTCTACTGAGAACAGCTGGCTAATTTTCGCTCTTTCTTTATAACAAACTCAGGCCAAGATCTGGTTGCTGGCAAGCACAGACCCAACATCTGCGGGAGGAGAGGCCTCTGGCCTCCCCAGCTTGCTGGAATTTTCCAGCTGATGTGAAGTATTTCCCAAGTTAATGACAGCGTCTGTCGAGGCAGGGATGGGGTAGCCAGGTGGTCATTTTTTTGATACATAGCTGGGTATCACAGGGCAAGCGACTGAAGAAAAACCCAACCTTGTCCAGAGCTGGACTCCACAACCATGCTCCAAGGGGTCAGGTTTTCTTTCTGGGGCTGCTCTGAGGAACAGGAGCCTCCTAATCTCATGTTGGCCTTGTCCAGTTTGCTCCTTGATTTGGGGGACCAGTATAAGGGAAGAGTCTAATATCACTCCCATGTCACCACTGACCTCAAAAGATCCACCATCAGTCTCGTAAACACTGATACCATGGTGTCCTCACCAGCAAATTTCCAAGAGCTTTACACAGCAGGTCAATAAAGCTGTTTATTCCCATGCACCCCTTGGGAAAACGAGGCCCAGTGCCTCGTTCACTTCACTGAGAAGTGAATTCCCAAGCTCGCCCGTCCAGCAGCACCATCAACCTCCTAAGGGCCAATGTATGGCCATGGCCATGTTGGAAGGGCTGGTCCTTCACCTCCCGTATCTTTGTGATTTGACTCCAGATGCTTCCAAAAGTCCTTTTAGGGCTGATTGATGGCTTCAGCACGAAACAAGACAGTGGGATGCACCCAGGGGACCTGCAGAGCAGTGATCGCGTTTCCACTGGTATTCACAGGACTGGCACTGAGGGAGAAGGTGAGGCGTGGAAGCATCAGGACCGATCTTGCCTCTAATCCTGATCAAGCTGAAATCCCCAGACAGAGGCATGGGAAGGCCCCAAATTAGCTAACATCAGTCTTAGAGACTAACTGCCCTGGAGCTGTGATCCGGCAACTCTCACCTCCGAGCCCCTAAACCACCTCCATCCTCCTCAAAGTTCAGCCACAAAACAAAGGGAGCCAGTTCCTGATCAGTGACATGCTGGGCATCCGCGGGAATGAGGCAGCTCAGGGGTTAAGGCTCTTGGCAGCATTTCAGTTGTACGATGCAATAAAATATTTTATGACATTTTTACAATATTGTGCAATGGGATTTCGAGACCTCAAAAAAACCCACTGTGTAGAAGTAAGATGCAGCTGAGTGGAGAAAGCCCAGCAGGTACGAGTTTATCTCTTTTCCTCCCCTCTCTGCCCTTCTCCCTCTGCCCTTGCTGCAGGCAGGAGCACTTGCTCCCCACACCGTGGGCCAGCCCGGCTTCCCTGGCGCTTCGCAGCACATCTGTGCCATTTTTATGTGCGTGCCACATACTTCCACAGTGAGCACATATTACATGTTGCTACAAACAGCCCCAATAAACGTGGGAGCCAAGTGTGCCTAAATATTACAACATATTAAACACCTTTTAGCCTGATCTATAACCTTGTAATTGGTATAAAAATAACAGGACTCGTCTTTAAATGGGATTCTACAATTGCCATTGTCCATTTGCTGCGTGACATCGTGGCTTGGGACACCAGTGGCAGGGCCAGGAGAGGCAAGCTTGCAGCAATCAGCTAAAATTCTTTAGGTCACTAACTCGGTGGCCCCGAAACTAACCCAAGTGATCCTGAATCAAGGAAAAACACGCTCATCTTGAAAGGATAGGGGGTGCTTCATTTTATGGTGAGACATGGAAAAAGAGCAGATGTCTGAAAGGAAGCACTGAAGGGAGTTCATCAGAAATGAAGCTTATCCCAGTGGTTCAGCATCTTCATAACCATGTGGAGGTCACCCTCATTGCAGAAGACCAAGGTCACCTCTGGGCAGCCCTTGCCCTCCTGGAACAGCCACAGCAAAGAGCCTTCAAGCAGATGTGGAATTGTCACCCAGATGTGCTGAGCATGGTTGTATCTGTCATTGCACCGTTAGTCCTTGTAGGAGATGGTCTAAGGTGAAAGCTCAGGTTGTCTCCGAGCCAGAGATCACTGAGGCTCCAAGAGCATCCTGGGGAAGTGCCACTGTCCTAGGAACAGGACACTGGACGAGCTCAGCCTGGTCAGGACCAGCAGGGTCATTTTGATGCTCTTCTGTTACTGCTCCAGAAATGAGGCTCCCCTTTGAATGCAGCAGATAGATAGGTAGAAAATTTGTCTGCAATTCCGAGGTAAATTGGACCAGGACTGAGATCAGAGATCACTATGTAAAAACATGCAGGAGCTTTAACACAAATCCCCAAAATTGGGTGGTGGAAGAGGAGTCTTTAGCTCCCCCTCGCATGCTCTTCCTTCCCTGTTTCAACCCTTCTGGAAACAACGTGGGACAGGAATGTACTTTTATAACCAAGGCAGCGATGAGGTTCTTCTGTAATCACTTTATTCCAGGAACTGACGCTCTAAGAAATATCCCAAATATCACAAGGCTTGGCATAAAATCATACAAGTTGGCAACACTACATTCAGAGTGAGGCAAGCTAAGAAAAGCCTAATCCAATCTTACGCTTTAGAGTACCAGCATAGCGGCAGCAGATTGCCTGGGGTGGTTGGGAAGGAAACGCTTGTCCCTGCATGGGACGTGTCCAAGCTCTCAGCGGAACAGAGAGGGGGTCTCAGAAGAAGCCCCAGCGTTTGAACTTCTGCAAGCAGAGACATCCAACGTCACGGCTTATTTGTCTCATCAAACAGAGCAAATCCCTTGCTCTGATCCTGCTGATGGCTCTAAATTGCTTTAACCGTTGTTAAATGAACCACACAATATATTTTCAATGTAAGCAATTTTTTTTTTTTCTTTTTAACAGCTCTTTGGCCTGACTTCAGTAGGTGTTTCAGCTCCCTTGGAAGGTACTGCTGAGAAACTGGTGTACACGAAGACTCACCTGAACTAGTTTTGCTCTTTTGTTTCCTCCTGTTGACTATTAATGTGGTTTTTATTACATGGCTCCAGCCGTGCCCAGAGCCTCCTTACAGTGGATGCTGCACACGCTCACACGAAGGCACCTCTGTTCCGAAGCGTGTAATTACAGCCTAATTCGGCAAGAGGGAGAAGGCTGACCTGCACGGGGTCAGCCGCCAAGTTGAGGGTGGACACGAGCCTCCTGGCCCCCCTGCAGGTGGGAAGCCCCTGGCTCTTCCCAAAACAGGGTCCCCCTTGGGTGCCCTATGGGAAGCGCATTGGCAGGAGTTGTCACCCATCCTATAAATCCCGGTTGTGTCAGCTCCTGCCTCTCTGCAGCACCACTTCTTGATGCCAAAGAAACTCCATGGGTAGAAGCAATGAGAAAAGTTGTACGTTGAATTGCACTAAAACACCAGCACATTTGCTGCTGTATTACTCAGAGAGTTTTCCTCACCCCTTCCAGTTTTGAGGGTCTCCTGTGCCCCTCAGACTTCACATTTTTTGCAGTACTTTTGGAACTGGGTCAAACCTGGTAAAAATTTAGATATCAAAAGTTTGAGCAAAACTAACATGTGACACCATTTGTCAATCACAATGAATCTTTTCCTGCTGCAAAAGGTATTATTTGAAAGCCCTAAATTTTCTCACAGTGTGTATTTTCCAGCCAAATGGTTCCCAATTCAAATTTGTCATGAAATGTAAAAAAAAAAACCAAACCCCCAAAAACCAGGAAAAAAAAAAAGAAATCCTAGCCATACCTAGCTATATCTCCCTTAAAATGCTAAATTACTCTGCTTCTTCTGTCAAATACGTAGCAAGTATCTCCGATTATGAGGAGTTTGCCTGTGGGGTGGTAAGGAGATTTTTTTGGTACTACAAACTTGTGCCTGGAGTCTGTGTGCAAAATCCTGGAGGGATGTTCTGCTGGAAAACACCATCCTGCCTGGCAGAGGTGCTTCCCAAAGTGACACCTCAGGCTATGACTCCTCACAAGCCACAGAACCACTTCTCTGGGGAGCTGCTCTTGGACTGATGTTGTTTTACTGGGGAACCTGGGCATTATCCTGCTCACACATATATATCCTGGATATTTGTGGGTATCATGGGTGACCTAGTGAGTAAAGTATCTTAGTGTTCATCCATCCTTAGCACGATCTGCCTCTCACCTTGGTATTTCCCATGGGTTTTTTTGGTGAAACTCTTCCAGAGCTGCAAAATAATCCATCTTGCAGCAGGAGAGGCTCCTGGAGTCCTGAAGAGCTTTGGATGGAAAGCAGGAGCCCTGCAAAGGGACAGACTGTGTGCCGAAGCTCAGCTGCATCAGGGTGTGGGACACTGCTGGGTGGTGACAGAAGGTGACAAATGTTCTTACCATGAAGGGAGCTCTTCCTTGGGCTGCTTCTCCCCTGTCTGCAAAGCCCTGCAAAGTCACAAGCCTCAACGCCTTGAAAACCTTAAAGGAAACAAGAAAAAGCTTTGGCTCGGAGGATAGAAAGGATTTTTACAAGTGATGGCAGGAGGGAAAATTTGTGTCTCCTCTGAAGCAGCTGTGACTCCACCACTGGGCACGTCCACGCTCATAACAAGGGATCTCCTCAACAGGTGTCCCCTTCAGCTCATGTAATCCCAGTGAGTGGAAAACCCTTCCCATCTGCCTGCGTATTTATCCAAGTCCCTCTCCAGCATCTCACAGAGTGCCCACCATCACCTCTCAGTTGTTTTTCCCACTCCAGGCTTTCTTAAGACATGAGGTTTTGGTGCCCCAGCTTGGGCTCCCAAAGCACCTGCAGATCATCGTGGACACTTCTTCTTTCAGGGATGCTTGCAAAGCATCTGCCAGTGGCAGCGGCTCTCCCAGGAGAGCTGCGAGTGTGCCTGGACACCTCCCCAGGCACCCTGGCTCCCGGGCCAGCTGCTATCAATGGCATCAGAACTTGGATTACATCGATTCTTGTGACATTGCCCAACTGAAACCCTGCTCCCCAAGGGAGGCTCAGCTTAATTGACTGTGGTTATTAATATTGTATTATCAGCAGCCAGATGGTCCAGAGACAGGCAGTTTTCATACATTTTACTGATGTCCTTCAGTGGAAAATTATTTCCACTTATCTTTTGTCCTCATATACTTCAGGTAGAACAAAGTGTTAACAGCGGCACCCTCCAATGTGAGCAAAGTCACCATGAGGAAGTGCCTGGCTGGAGAGCAGACATGAAAAGGTGTCTGTGAGGGCTTTAATTACAACAGCTCCGTGGAGTGGTTGGGGGGCAGGAGGCGGCAGTGGGTCCTTCCTGCCAAGCCTGGAAAACGCCCAGAGCGGCTTTGCTGGAAAGGCTCTCCCCTTTGCTCTTTTTATTTCACTTTTCCTGACTTTTTGACTGATACTCAAAGAGCTTGCAGTGGTGGGTGCTCAAAACACAGAAGCCCCCAGAAGCATCACCAAAGACTTTCCAGGTAAAGCCTCCACACACAGACAGACAGGATCTACACAAGTCCCTGGGCCCATCAAAGCCTAAAACTCATGTGGATAAATAGAGCTCAGGAGTGAGGGGAAGAGCATCTTTACCAGCACGGTCCTGGGTAAAAAAGTGACCATGGAGAGGTGCTTCAGGGAGGTCTTTAACCAAGAGGTTTTCTGGCTCCCAGGGGAGATTCAGTCCAAGGAATAGCCAGATGGGTACCTCTTCGTAGGTCATTTCACTTGATCCTAGTCCCAGCACTGTCCGTTTGCTCCTTCTACACTTGAGATGCAAATGATGGTTGAGATAAACAGAAAGAAGACCCTGGGCTTTATATTGCCATAGGAAATTGTCCTGCATTGCTCCGCACGCTCCGTGGTGTGCAGGGCTGCCCCCACCTGAGGTCCCCAGATCTGAGCCCAGTCCTGGCTCTGACACCAACTCACCCCATGGCCCTTGGCATGTCCCTGCAGTGCCTCGGTGCCCACATTGATACCCCAGCACCACCCCTACCTCATATACCTGCAGCGTCGTGGGGTCTGCCAGGGCTTGTCCTGCAGGAAAGCATCTCTCCAAGGCATGGTGATGACAGGGTTATCCGATGACAAGCTAACACCTCCCTCAAAGTGTCACCAGCATGTCAGATTGGGAATGCAGACCTCTGTCGTTAACTCCCCTCCTAATGAGTGTTGCTGCTGACAGCTCCAGCGTGACCTCAGGGAAGGTTTGAGGGTGGACCGGAGGCTCAGGGGGTGTGGACGGCATCTCAGGAGAAAGTGCTGGTGGTACCAAGAGCTCTGGGGAACGAGCTGCACTCAGACTCATGATATAATTACAACAACCCTGCTATTCCTGTGCAAATTACAGCTTTGGCCCAGCCTCTGTTTTCTCCTTGCAGCGGGAAGGGTATAATTTGGGGGATTTGCTAGGCTTTTACCCAACAATGTGCCCAGCCAGCCTCCCTGCTGGGCAGCCCTTTAGTGCCATGACCGTGGCTCTTGGGGCACAACGTGCATCCACCCTGGCCACAGCACCGATCCTTGCCCACCACCCTCCTCCCCTCCCCACAACACAGCCGAGGGTCGGAGCTTGCTCCAGCGGCTTGGCTAAAGCACGTGGTCACTTGTGGGCTTTGTGGGAAGGAGGGGGAATGGTGGAGTCCAAGGGTACTGGGGAGGCAGGACCATGGGGGGATCCTGACAGCACAGCTCTGGCCCACGCTGGGCAGCTCCCAGTCATCTCAGGATGGACAGGCCACCAAAGAATAGGTAGGAAGCCTTTGAACAGACATTGGATATCTAACAACATTGATAAACTACATGGCAAGCTATGGAGCCTACTAAGCATTGCAAGGGTTTGTTGTACCCTGGGGAAGTTGTGGGGAGCACAGCTCCCCAAAGACAAACAGGCATTTCTAGAGTGTAAGTCCGTCCCATCTCAGGCATAGGTTTAGGTGCAAATTGCTCATTGCAGACAGTAGAGGAAGGCCAGATCAATAAATACCTATTTAGGGGTCCCAGTGAAGTGCTTAAAATGAGGTGAGCTGAATCCTCTCTAAGTGATAGTGCTCAGACAATCACGATGACATTTTTGGGGCATTGGATGATTCAAGGCATTTTGTGATTTGCTACGGAGACTTTTACTCCGTGGCCAGCAAGGTGATTTGGCTGAGCTCAGTGGAGGTGCACCATCTCCTCCACGGTTGCTCCTTGCTTGGCCCATGCTGTACCAGCCCCAGCGATGGGTCCAGTTCCTACAGGCGTGGGGTCCAACCACCCCCTCCCCTTGCCCGGGCCACCATACATGGGAACACGGGGCACAAATTTGTGCCAGCAGTGTAACTCTCATTCCTGGCCCAGATGCTTTGGTGCTTGGCCATGATATTTCACTGCCTTGGCCAAACCTGAAGTAGCTCATCCTTCAAGTATTGCTTCTTAGATAAAGTTTCCCCTCTTCCTACAACCATCTGATGAAGAGACACATCTCACACACAACCAGAAGTAGAGCCAGTCAAAAGCACGTTGCTGCAAAGGAAACCAGCTGTGGGCTGGGCTGGAGCCCCAGTGTCCCCAGTGATGCTTCTCCAGCCGCACGTGGCTGGACCAGCCCGGAGCCATGCTCTGACGCGGCAGCCGGGACCTGCTCCAGGACAGAGTGGCTGAGCCCTGGTTTAGTTTTTTTCCTGCTGATCCGCCAGCGAGGGCTCACCTGATGCCTGCGCTGCCAGGACCGGCGTGTGCTCCCCAGGCCGGCCGCTCACTGGGAACATCACCAGCAAAATAGCAAACAGATGTCATCCAAGATCGTTCATAAATATTTCATAGTGGCCTCTGAGCCACCCGGTAGAAGACAGAGACCTCAGCCCCGGCTCTGAGCTTATTACTGAACACCGACAAATGCTTCTAATTGGGTCGGTGGCAACAACAATGTTCTTGACAGCAACAGAGAGAACAACCCGCTACAGTTTATTTGCTTTGCTGTGGGTACCCATGCTAAGAAAATGTAAATTGAGGGGATGGATAAGACTTTGTGGAGAGCTTCTTCTCTGTCTTATTAAATGCAGAAACCCAAGCAAAGAGGGAGATGTTAGGGAACGAGGTGAAGCCTGCGGAGATAAGCGCTGCTCTGGGGTGCAGGCAGAAGTGCAAAAGGAGTCACTTGGCATTAAGGCATTCAGTGTTTTCAGCCAGCTGCACCCAAACAGGAGCCATGGAGTGAGGAGGGTAGAGGAATATTTTCCAGAAATCCAACCCGTTTGCTGTTGGATTGAACAGCAATCCTGAAATCCCACTGTGCTGCACGTGGATGCTGCGAACAGGGTGTTTTCCCAAAGGGCTCCTACTGCAATCAGAGCAAAAATCCCATTTTCTCAATTGTTTCCTAGTGCCAGAGATCTCAGAAAATGGGAGAAATGAAATGAAGTGGGAGAGGGTGCAGGACTCAAAAAGACTTTTGGCTTCTGTTCCTGGTTCTGCCGTGTATTTGCCACACACCACTTATTTCCCAGAGGCTGCAGTGCTGTCCCCGTGTCACCAGGGATGATGTGACGCTTGATTTGTTGCTGTTTGCAGAGCATTTTGAGGTCTTTGCTTGAAAGGAGCTTTTATTAAAGTTCCTGCATGCTAAGAACTGCCTAGGACTAATAAACACGGTTTAAGAAAAGTAATTTGGGGACATGACAGCAGCTTGGTTCTGTGTGCTTTTGGGTACATAATCGTGTGTGTGTGTGTGTGTGTGTGTGTGTACAAGTGCATGTAGTTCACAAATTCTCCTGAGATCCCCCTTCCGTTTGGAGGCAAAAGACTCCCATATGAACATAAGTCTTGGTATGGCAATATTTTATATGCAAGTATTAATCCTCTTTTTAAGCAGCCCGTTTATTAAAACTCAGCAAGTTTCAATTTTTGAAGCTTCTTGAGATGTCATTATCCTCCTGCTGGAGCAGATTAGCGGATTGCTAGGAGGAGGCAATTTGAGCTCAATTAATTCTGCTTCAAGTCCCAATTCAGTGTTGCTAAATAGCTCTCAAAACCTCTCATCAGGCTATCCAGCACTCCGCTGCCTGGTGAACGCTGCCTTGGGACTGCCTTTCTGCCGGGGCGGTCCTGCCAGGCTCTGCCCGACGCCAGCCCCCTGTCACTGGCAGACACCGGTCGTGTTTGCACCATTGCTCCCTCTTTTCTAGAGGACTTTTACAGGACTTTCTGCTCAGTTACTCTATCTTGTGTCCAGGGAGCAAACGCTGAGCTGGTCTTGCAAAATACCAACCCCAGCATTCAATTTTTCTCCTCTTCTGTATCACTTCTGTTAAACCAGTTAATCCATTGGAGCAATCGTTTTCATGTCTGCTTGAATACAGCAATGAGAGGGAACGGCAGAGCAAAGCAGATAAAATATAAAGCAGTCAAATAAAGATAGTCAGTTCACAAGCCAAGGTTTGGGTTTTTTTTTCCTTGGGTAAGACTTGCCTTGACTGTCATAAGTAGGATTAAATCAGAGCCTTGACTTAACCTGCCGAGCCCAGAGCCTGCAAATCCTCACTCATGTGGTTAGGTTTATGCGGGTGGAAACTGGGCTCCTGGCATGTGTAAAGTGAAGACTGTGTAAATCACCGCCGGAGTGGAGCCATCGACTGCTCGTTCTTCCAGGCAGGAATTGTCTTTCCTTTATACGCCTTTGCAAAACCTGTAAAATTGGGCCCGGAGCCAAGACTATCCAAATCATTATTAATCTTGACCTAGTTTACAAACAGGTATCAGGTCCATTTCCTTCGTTCCTGTCCTTCCTCTCTCTTCCTTCCTTGCTCTCCCTCTTGTGCTCACAAGTATATACTGCACGTCCCCTTTCCTGCTTCCAGCCAGCATCAGTTACAATGAACCTACCTTATTTATTTTTTTAACATAAATTCAGACCTTATCATGATATTCAGCAACCTCCCAGTCTGCCATATCTACTCTCACTGGATGCTCAAGAGAGGGGAGTTTAGGTACCAGGAGGCCATCTAAGGCATCACCATCAGCATGAATATGGAGCAGATGACTCTTGTAGCTGCTTCTACTACTTTTATTTTAAAACAAGGAGGACTTCTGAAATGCAGACCATCTGAAAGAGAAAGGACTGGGGCAGGTGGGGGGATGGAGCTGTTTTCTTGACAAGGGAGATGCAATGCACAGGGTGTTTCCAGCAGTTGTGCAGAGGGAGGTAAAGACCCATGACAGCTGCAGGCTCATCACCCACAGCCTCCTCTCTCCAAATGCTCAAGCTGCAACGTGACAAAACAGACTCTGAATTGCCAGGTGGGACCACAGAGCCCAAACAGCAAAAGCACTTGCCCCGAGCTCTAAGACACTAGTGGAAATGCCCACGTTGCTGTCTTCTTCCTCATGGTCTTCTAGATGTCTCAGGGACTTGCTTTTGTGCTGCCATACATCTGCCCATAACCTTTCAAGCATCACCCCAGGGCAGCTACACTGAGAAGGTTCAGTCCCGTGGCATCACTGCAAGCACAAAGATGCAAAACAGACCAGACACTGACTCTCACGTGCCCTGAGCTTGATGATCATTTATGCCCAAGTGAGCGTGCACATAAACCTTTGGAGCTGGCAATGTTTTGCACGAGCCGAGGACTGTCCAAGGCACTGGCAGCGCAGATGAGCCCTTCTGAACACGTCTCTCCACTGAAAGGCAGAAAACGCGGCTTGCTGAGAAATGTCAGCTTCAAAGGGATTCCCCTGGCACATTCCAGACCCTTGGCCCATCAGGCAGCAGCCTGAAAAAATACTTGGTCCCTAAAGGTCAGCATGCGTCGCAGCGGTGGCCCAGCCGGGGAGTGAAGGGCACAGCTGAGGGACGTGCCGGGAAGGTCCTGCCACTGGCCACAGGTGCCACACGCCAGCAATCCCCCGCCAAAATGCCTCTGCTGCCTCGGCGTATTCTGTTTTCATTCCCCTTTGCATTTGAGCTGGGACAGAAAGCCCTGTCCCTGCCCGTGCTGCACACTCGCATCTGCCAGGACACCCAGCCTGCGGAGCAGAGCGGGCTCCAAGTGCGGGAGTGCTGACGGCAGTGAGACCTTGCTCCCTGTGATGGATGGGGAAACCTTGGGAGAGATGCCACCGCCTCCGTGGTTGGTGTCTGAGTGCCGTGGACCTGCTCACCTGAACCCCGCGGGGAGGACCACGGCAGCGTGGGGGCAGCCAGCGCCTTCTGCGCTCGATGAGCCCCAGCGGTGATGAGGAGGCGACCTGCATCCCTGCGCTGTCCCCTCTCACTTACGCAGCCAGCAGCCTATGCTCTCCTCTGAAATTTTCTCCTTCCCTGCTATAAAGCTTGAGGCGTCAATGCCAACTGCCCTCTTGCCTGTCCCACATCTTACAGTTGAACACACAGGCAGGATTGCTTGGCTTTCCCAATGCTGTCCTTCATATATGGTGATATTAAAGTGTGGGAGTGCTCACAGGGACATATGTTAGCAGGTATTCCCCCAGGGATTTGCTCTGACCTACCAATCCAACTGTGCCCTATGGAGACAATATCCGAGCAGGGAAATCTGCACCACCCTCCACGTCCTGCAGCACAAGCCCTGGCTCTGGTGGGTCTGTACAGCCATGGCAGCACTGGGACGGGCAGCTCTGCATGCTGGCAGAGAAGCTGTGTCTGTGCTCCATCATCTCCTCTGCCCAGACCACCACTGCCACACTGGTGAAGATGCTCCCGGGGGTGCTGAGGGCATCCATCTCTGCTGCCAGCCGCCCCTGAACTGGTGGGTACTGGGACTGCCTGTTTTCCCATGCACTGCCATTGCCTCAGGGCAGCACATCCACAGCTGCTGGGGCTTTGCTGCAGGCAAGGGGAGGTAGGGACACGGTGGCATTTGCAGAGCGTGGGGGAGCAGCACAGTGCCAGTCCTTCAGCTGGTGTTTGTTCTACCGCTGGTGTGCAGAGTGGATAAATGCAGCCCTTCGTGCTGCTGAAACGCCCTTTCGCAAAGCCTGTACTGCGGATTGGAGGTTGAGGTGGGCACAAAGTCAGGGCAAGTGGCTCAGATGGGCCGCCTGTGTCCAGCCCACCCTGACAGGGCTGAGTGAGCCGGGGCCTCGTGGCACGTTGTAGCTCGTGGGACTTTGCTACCCTTCTAATGCAGCTGCACCGCGACCCAGCCCTCTCTCAATAACGCTGATCAGCCCTTTCTGCTTGCAAGGACCTTGCCACGGCTGTGGGTGGTTTGTAGCTATTGACTGAAGGGAGCTGGATCGATACACAATCTGTATTGCCTTTGTGGCTGGGAATCCTCCAAAACACAGTTAAATGCTTGGACAGGCCCAAAGGAGGATGTTGCAGCTGGGGATCATGACCCCAGCAGATGCCTGCTCCCGCGGGGCCACCCTGACTTTCCCAAATATCCCCATGGGGTGATTCCCAGCTCATGGGAATGACTGTGAACTGCACAGGCAGGGCTCGGATGCCAGCACATGGATATCATCTTACCATCCTGAGGCAGGATAGCCTCATGCATAGACCCAGCAACCTGTACCCAATAACTACCACCTGGAATAATCTTTGTTTTGGAGCGTGCTTCCAACCTTGAAGCCTTTCAGATGCACAAGTGTCCCAGCAGAGCTGAAAGCACCAAGCCATCCAACATCCCCCATGCCAAGGCTGAGCTGCCCTTGCCGGGGCTGTACAGAGCTGCTTGGAGGTCAGAACAGCCGCAGCCCTTAACCCGAGAGGCCCTGCAGACCGTGATGCCTTAAAAACTTCTCTTTACACATTAATTTTCCTGGGCAAACCCCATGGCTTGGAGACTTAATAAGAGCATCAGCTAAATGGGGAGGTAGACGGATGGCGCAGACGGACTTCAATGCTACACTTCCCTACCACAATTTCCAAGGCATTTTTGCCAGCTTACGTTGACAGCTTAAGTCTTTCAACCGCCACTGCATCAGTCAACCAGCAGCTCATAATGCCCAGCCCGGCTGGAAAGAGAACAAGCAGCTTCCAAAAATCGCAGCCCGGAGTCTCACCGCCAGCCCCAGCGCTCAGGGCAGGGGCAGGAGCCGAACAGGCCTGGAGAAGGGGCAGGGCAGGGGATGCAGCGGAAGAGCAGGCGGGGAGGAAGATGCTTTTGGCAAGCAGAAAAAGAACAGATTAGTGGAGATTTTGGTTTTTTTTTTTTTAAATGGGAACGCCCTCTGAAACACAGGCATATTTTTCAAGGACCTTTCCCAGTGGTGCCATATCGCTGGAGATGATCTACTGTTAAAATTATTATTACTGGTTGATTAAAAAAACCTGCCCCCACCTTAAGCCTAGCCGATGCACCACCTTTCCTTGGTGACGGTGATGTCGGAAAACTAGAACGCCGCCACCAGACCCCTTAAACGGGAGGTTCAACAGGTTTGACCCAAGGGTGAGGATCAGCTCCACAACAGCATCCAGAAGGAAAAATCACCTGACATATCTCTAGAGCAATTAGGTCCCAAAAGAAGGTGATTTGTTAACGCTGCGGGTCCGTCTCTTTTGTGCGGAGCCCGGACATCTGGCAGAAGCACGAGGGGCCGGTGGTGGCCGGCTCCATCCCCATTGCCGGCCAGCGAGCTGTGCTCATTGAAACACTGACCGCGATTCTCATGCAAATGGCCGGACTGCGAGAACAGATGTGAAACATTTGGTTCTGTTCTTGTTGGCTTGTAAAGAAATAATGCGACTGGAAGCAGGGAAAAAAGGGGCCAAGCAGGGTGCAGGGGGAGAAAGTTTATAACAATGGTTCTCCCTTGGTGGCCTGAAGCGATGGAGTTTATGTCAGGCTGTGCCAAATTCATATCTCTAAGTGAATGGGACTAGCCCTGTCAAGCTTTGAGGTAGGGGCAATACACAAATATTATAAATACAGGGAAGTGTAGAAGCTGTGTCATGTCCAGTGTGGAGCCATCAATCATCTCCTTCCCATCCTGAGTTTATAAAGTGGTTTCTGACGGTACTTAGACAGTTTACGCCGGCCGTGTGGACTGGTTGGAAAAGCTGACTGCATGCTCCAAGTATGTCGCGTTTGCTCTCAGGGAGCTCCGGTGATGAGGTGCCCTGGCAGGTTTTGTTGATATTAGCAGACGGAAAGAAAAAAATCCACCGGTGCAAAGAAACAGGCAAGCCAAAACCACAACCCACGCTCTGGCTGACCCCCGGCTGGAAGGAGCATGGGGCGTCTGTCACCTCCCTCCCCACGCCCTTGTTCAGCGCACGGGATGGGGAAACGGGGATGGTGGGAGAAGAAATCTAGTAGTGACACAGATGTATGATGATGCTCCGTCTTCTCTGCCGGTTTTCATCACGGCTCTGTAACTAGAGAGTTACTGCTGGCTGTCAGCATGGGACGCCCATCCAGACATAATGTGTCTTCAAAAATGTGTATAAGGCCCTTTTTCTGTGGACATACATGCAGAGAAACCTATGAAGACACACAACCCTCAGTGAAAAATATGCATGACATGCAGATGCATAGAGTTTGCACATTACAAACATGCAGATGCCCCCCAAAACCATATACATGCCCATACCTCCGTCTGCTCTCCTGTGCGTGCATACAACGCAAATGCTTAGACACAGACAAGAGCATCCCTTTGCACGCACACACACTGGATCCTGAGCTTGATTTTTCCCTTCTTTATCTATCTGGATACCTCTGAGCTGGGACACAAGCTCGCAAAATGAAGGGGAACCCCAAGGCTGAGGTTTGCCACCTTCAGTAGTGACTGAGCCCTCCCAGCATATTGCTGCAGATGCCTCTGACAGCTCCCAGGAGGGAGAGAAGGGCTCATGGGTGAACATGGAGGCCAGGAAGGAAGTAGAGAGAGTGGGAAGGGGGAGCCTGAGGACTGGGGCAGCTGCGAAATGACAGATGTGGTGGCCAAGAAGAGCCGTTGCTGGCTATCAACATGTTCAGACTAACCTGACCTCGTCTCAGCCCTCTTCCCTGTGTAAAGGAGGTGACCACGTCTCCCTGGGCATGTCCAACTGAGGCTGGTCAGGTGGACCTGTCTAACCTCCACCCAGCCGCATTGCTTCTCTTAGCTGAACCTCACACGCAGCTGCGTCAAGGGAAAGGTGTCTGCTTATGTTTTGTGAAGCACTAAAGATCATGTTTTGAAACAGCCGAGCTGACGACTGCCTGCGCAGCTCAGTAATTACACACTCGGCGCTGTGCTGTACATGCAAATTAGGCCTAAAATGACACTGGGATGTTGTGCTCCCAAGCTGTCAAAAGCTCCGTCCTGGGATTGCCTCCAAAACCCTCCAGTGCCTGGGACGCGCTCGCTGGCTGGGTGCTCCTCGGGGCGGGGGGGGGGGGGGGGGGGGGGGGGGGGGGGGGGGGGGGGGGGGGGGGGGGGGGGGGGGGCTGGCTCTGGGGGTCGTGGTTGCACCCCACTCTGGTCGTATCCAGACCTCATCCCAGCGGGGCGATGGGCTTATCCGCGAGCTGGCGTGCGGGGGTGAATCCCCATAAACACCCCCGGCGCACACCGGCAGGTGGGTACGGACACGCTGCCAAACGCACAACAGGGCAGGTTCCCCTCCCCGGGATTTTTCTGGTGGGTTTGGTGCAGCGGTCGCCGTTGCTCAGCCATCACCCAGCGCTATCTCAAAGCCTCAGCGAGTTATCCAGGCGTGACTTCACCCGCCGCTGAAGCGCAGCCATCTCAGAGCTGGCAGCGTTTTGTAGCATTGCCTAGCAGGAGCGCGGGCTGTCTGAGGATGGGATGCTAAGAATATAGTACTCATCCCAAACTCCTGGGGTGATGCAAGCAGGCCAAATTTCCCATACAAGGCAGGAATGTGCGTCTCTCGTTCCCCCTTCCAGCAGGAACTAATGCTATGTTTCTGCTTTGCTTCCTTTTAAAGTGCTCTCTTCAGCCCAGCAAAGCCAATAAGCGGAGCTGTCACCAGCTCCACTCAGCCAGGACGGAGCAGGAGTGGCAGCGCAGGGTCTCCCGGGGAGGGGGGCAAAGCCCGCGCCCTTGCCCTCGGCAGCCCCCGGGGATTTGCCGGCTCTGAGGCTGGTTTGATGGGGGGTGCATCATTGCCCCTCTCTGCTTGCGGGTTACACCGTAGGGCTTGGTGTTTTCTGGGTGTTACAAACGCCCCGGGAGCATTGTGGGGCTCCGGGCTCAGGTCCTGTCGCTGGACCAGTTGTTTCCAGCTGTGGTTTCAGCCCTCCTGAGAGGGGGTGGGATATTTCAAAGGGGTCGCATGGAAAGAGCAAGCCATGAGGCTCAAATTGGTGCTTCTGCTTTCAACCCCCACACATGCCATTGCTGTACAAAGGACAAGTTATCCCTTAAAACCTGCTGTGAAGGGAGAAGCTCGTGGGCTTTACACCCAGCCCTTCATCAGTGGGTCTCTGGCTCTTCCAACCAGTACGGCTGCCCTGTCCCAGCCCTTTGGGAGCCTGATTCAGCCCTCAATGCTCTCCAAGCATTGCTTGGTATTCAATAAAGTCAATTAAAAGACTGCCCTTAACTTCAGAGCTGCTCGGTTAAGCCTTTGCAGAGAGCCAAGGCTTTGTACACTCTCTCATGAGGAGCAAAGTGAACCAGGACGTGAGCATGGGCAGCTCCCATCTCCGCGGAGGGTGCACCTTGTCTCCAGTCCGGTCCTTGGGGTCATTTGGTCCGGCTGGCATGTCCATCCTGGACTGGGAAAACTTTACCAAGTATATCTTCATCAAAGCCAGCCCTTCTCCACGAAACACGCCACTTTCCCCAAAAGCTCATTTTTAAAAGAAAAAAAAAAAGTTTTATCAACAGTTTGAAACCAGCCTTCCCTGTGTATTTAATATAGAACCGTAAATGCAGATTTAGGGTTTAATTTTCCCTGTATTGTTTTCATTGTCTGGCTTGGCATTTTTTTAAAAAATGGAGAATAATATTAAAAAGCACAAAAGGCCTAGAAGGTATTTATTGTTGTTCCAACCCGTAGCCAGTCACAACTGTATCAAACCCAGCACAATGAAGCACGCAGCGCACAAATAAAACGAGACACAAACAAAGGTAATAAAAGAGACAAGTATCTGTTTCAAAAGCACTGGAAGAGCAGCAGGAGTGTAACTACTTCATGTTCCAGCTAATATAGCTGTCTGGAGTGATCCTCAGAAAGCTATACCAGGGAGCTGTTTATGGGTTTCCCTTGAAGAGCTCTTGTAAATATTTGCCTGCAGTGGCTGAGGACCATTGGGAACGCTGGGGAGGGGTTCATCATTTCGGTTTGCCAGCCCAGCTAACAAACCCGCTGTTTGGGGTGTCTGTATAGCGCACCCTGCACCGCGGGCTGTAGGCATGGACGTGTAGACAGGGCATCATGCCGTTATTCTCAGGACGTGCCCGATGCTAGGTTACTCTGAGAGTGATTTTTCCATGGATGAGAGCTGCTGATGCATAAGCACTCTTGGGTGTAACAGCTCGCTTCAGGTGTGCAACTCCCCTGTGTGCAGATTTGGGCTGAGCACGGCACATCCCCATCTCTGCTGCCTGCCCCAGCTCTCCAGGTGGAAATCCATTGCTTCCCGCAGCCCCGTGCTACCTGGGGAGGGGTGGATGTCATTTGAGCCAACCCAGAATGACATAATGCCTTTCCCCATCTGATAAAAGCCAAGATGAAAGCTGGGCTCAGCACCCAGACCCCTCAACGTAGCACCTAGACCTCTCAATGTAGTTCTCAGACCCCTCAATGTACCACCCAGACCCCTCAATCTAGCTCTCAGACCTCTCCATGCGCTTGCTCTTCAGGCTCACAGCCCTTTGCAGCCAAGCGACTCCCACCATGGCCCCACGGTACTGGCCTGCCTGGTGTAAAGGGGTCCTTGCCTGCTCTTGGGGTGCACTGGGGGGCTGCAGCCATTATCATGGTGCAAACAGCCTCCCTTATGCAGACAGGATGGGTGGTTGCTTGCCTGTGGGGTAAGTTGCCCGTGACTGGCAACGTACCCGACGTGCCTTGTGTGTTTTAGATGGCTGAGGAGTCTGACAGATGCGGTGCCAGTCCCCTGAGGTTGCTGGTTGCAGTAAGTGCCACTAGCTGAGGTCCATGGGGCTGCTCCTCGTCTGGACCTGCCCCTGGCTAAGCACCAGAGGTGGACGCGGTGCACCGGCGAGGCCCCCGCTCACTTCATGGGCTGCAGAAGGAGCTGGGGTGAGCAGGCACCCAGCTGAGCATCTCAGCGAAGCACCAAGGCTGCCGAATTCGCCCTGCCTGACTCCGCTGCCTCCCAGCCTGTCCCAGTGTCACAGCAGCCTGAAGCAGTGGTAGGGCCACCAAAACCGTGACTGGGAGCTGTGGCTTCAGTAAACAGGGGAGAAGCGTGATCAGTCCCACTGGCCCTGGAGGGTCCGTAGCCCACACCAGTCTTTGGGAAACACTGATGCACCTGCTTTCATGGGAGGCTGAGCTGTTAACAAGCTGCGCAGGCCCTCCAGATAAATCATCAGCCCGTATATCTCAGGGCAGGACAAACAGGGATCATTTAAAAGTCAACCCTTTTGCCCCCTAGATTATATTGCGCATGACAAAGCGCCCCGCTCCAGGCCATGCTCTCCCCTCCTTTATGGCAGAGGCATCACCCTGAGCGTGATGGCCGCGTTGGGAAGGGCAGGTCCAGAAATCCGGACCCTGCCTGCAGCAGCCGGGCAGCCGTAGCTGGCAGCCCTGAGCTCCCGTCAGGGCTTTGAATCCCATTCAGTCTCCTCCTCTTACCGTTCTTATTAATTCATGCTCCCGATCCGAGGCTTCCCAGATGTCCTCACATCTTGTGCCAGCTCTCTCATCAAGTTGGCCTGTTCTCCATCCCTGCTGGGCAGGAGGTATCGGGTACAAGGTGGACAGAGTGCCATGGCCAGACATCAGGTACAGAGATACATTGCCTCCTGCCTCAGCCAAAGCAGGACTAAGATTTCATCTGCTTTCTGCTCACAGGTCTCTTCACTTTTTGGGTGCAGACATTGCATATTCTGTAACAGGCCAAGTCATTTTTTCAGGTTAAGTGAGTGCAGGCTGAAAATACTTCCTCAAAACTTGTTTTTCTTTTTTTTTTTCCTTCTTTTTTTTTTCCTGGTCTATGTGATATTTCCTGTGGATACTCTTGTCCTTCCAAAAAAAAGTAATATTAAAACCAAAAGAAAAATCCCGTTCCTACATTTTTACTGTCTATGGCTGAATATTTCAGGATACCTTTTCAACAAAACCCCCTTCACTGGAGATGCTGCTCGGCTGTCCAACATGTCTCCAGCACCTGCCCCTACCTGCTTGGCCCCTGCGGTGATGCTCCGTGGGGATGCGGTTCCCATTCCTAGCGCTCGCAGGGCTCCGCAGGGCTGCCCCGTACACCCTCGGCACATGCTGCGCCTAATGAGGACTCTGCAGATCCCGTAAGAGAAAGACCACAGTTCCTTTTTTAATAATACAGGAGCATTCGGCTGGGACCTCGCGGCGCCAGGCTCTGTACGTCCACACATACTCTGCCCCAAAAAGCTCAGTGGAGCCGGCACCCATCCGGGAGCCAGAGAGCACTGGGATGAGGCCAGCAGCCACAGTCCTCCTGCCACCGCTGCCAGCCTGGGGCTGGGGACATCCCAGGGCTGCCCAGGCGACAGCAGCAGCTCATCCCTGGCATCCCGGCCCCTCTCCGGGGCATTTCCCACCAGCCTTCCCCATGCCACACCTCGCTGGCTGCCGGTCCCGCCGGCTCTCGAGGACAATGCATGTCCCTCCAATCTCAAGCCAAGAAGTCCTTGAACTTTATGTGTGATTTCAAGGGGGGGAAAGCCCAGGAGATTACGGAGATCAATAGAGGATTTGGGTAAAACAGGACCCGCCATTGACTCCTCCCTCTCCTCCAGGCTCTCAAATCCTCGGCTGCTGCTGGCCTGTCCCCATTAGCTATTGTTCCTATTCATTTTCCATGAAGGGGCTTTTGTTGTAGGAGCCCATGCGGGGTCACATCGCCCCTCAGTTATCAATCTGTTTCTCTCTCCTCTGTCCCATACTCCATCTCCCCGGTACAATGGGATGTTTTCTTCGGCAGCAGCTTCCTGACAGGCAGCCGTTCCCTTTGCCTTCAGACCTTATAATCACTTGTTAAGCTGCGCTAGCCTCGGGCTCCCCGGTCCCTTTTCCACCATACTCCCAGTTTAACCCCTGATCCCATCTAAGCGATGGGTCACCGGGAAAAGGGGAAAAAATACAGCCGTCCCCGTGGGGCTGGCGTGGGCTGTGCATGCATGAGGCATCTGAGCTGGAAGCCTTCCACTTTTCCGACTGTACGGGAGCACCTGGAATTATCAGATGGTGGAAGCGAAGTCTTCAGCTTTTGTTTGCCAAAGAGTCAGAGGATTTGGGTGGCTGAGTTTAAGCCTTTGCAGACTCGCTTGCCAAAGGGCTCTCCTGGTAAGCAAGTTTCTTCGGTGCCCCATGAAGGGACCCCAAAAGATGGGCATCCCAAACCAGCCCATTTGGAATAGGAAACCTTGCTAATGGGCTGCTGCTGGCGGTGGAGGGGGATTTTGGCAGCAGCCGTGCAGGGAGAAGAGCCCCACTTGCTCTCAGAAGTAGCACCAGAAACGACTTGTGCAGCGGAGCATTCCTTGGAGTGGGAGGCAGGAGGGGAGCAAGCAATAAAACAATAAATAGATAAAAGGAGAAAGGAACAACCGAGCAAGGTAGGGAACGAGTGCAAACAGGACGACGGAGGAGAGCCTGCCAGGAGCATCCCGGGGCTGAGCCCATGCCAGCAGCGGGGCCGGTGCCAGGGAGCCGTGAGTCACGGGCATGACGCGCAGCCCTGCGAGCTGGGATGGCCGCACTCGCCTCTGCCCTGCCAGCCCACCGGGGAGGGTGATCGTATGCCCACGCTCCTGCCACGGCACACGGAGCTCCCCTGGACCCCGGGGGGATCCCGGCACCCCGAGGCACCCCGCTGCTGCCAGGCTTCGGGAAAGGCACGCTGGTGTCTGTGATGGCGTGTAGTGAAAGGCTTCGAAAGAGGTAGATCGATCAACGCGGCAGAAATTTAAGGGGAAAAGAAAGAGGTTGCACTGAAAATGTTAAGTCAGTTGTGTAAGAGGCTGAGTAAAATGGAAAGCACCTTTTGCTCCAAGCCTCTAAGTCATTAAAAAAAACCCCCACGTTATCCCTGAGAAGGGTTATTTTTGCATTAGGGCTAAAACAGATAAGAGGTGTAAATTCGCAGAACTGGATGTCATGACGTCAGCCACCCAGTTTTTCTGGCTTTATAGTACGGCGCTCACCAAACGGTCTTTGTACCGAGAGAAACTCATCTAAAAATAAGGACAAAACCAGGCTGCTAATAAAGCTCTGCGGAATCTCACGTTTGCAGCTGTACTGGCAGAGCCCGCAGCAATATGGGGTACAGAGGGGTGAAACTATTCACTATTTTATTTCCCTGTATTGCCCTTTCCACCAGGTAAGACAGCTTCCTTCTCGGAGAGCTGTTGCTGGCTGCCGGAGCCACCGGTGCCTTCAGCCCCAGCAGGCAGAAACGATGAGTCAAATTCTGAAAAAAATCACAAGATTGCCTTAAATATCGTAAGGCTGTTTTAAATACAGATATATTTGGCTTATTGCTTTCTAGACACTGAAACTTTTAAAATAGACTCTGGTCATATTTTCCCTAGGCAACTAGCAACTTTTTAAAGGAAAGCTGAGATTCTCACCAATGTTTCCAGGAAAAAAGCAGCAAACATGAGTCCTGCGATACGATCGCAGCAGATAGATACACACACATGGTCCCTCTGCACTCTTTCACACTGATTTCACTTCTCTTTTCTTGCTTTCTCTGCTTGAAATGACCATTTATTCAAACAGAAAATGTAGCATTGTTCTAAGTGTCTAGGAAAAAAGTATCATAATAATAACCAGCATAAAGAAGTCAAACCACTTTGCATTGATCGCACTCCTTCTACAGGGCCCACTCCAAAGCCCATTGATGTCAGCAAAGTCCTTTCATTGACTTCAATGAGCTTCGGATCAGAGTGCAGATTTATAAAGGCATTTAGGTTCCTAATGATGTAAGTAGTTGCCTAGAGGTGTTAGGGGCCTAACCTGCTTATAGCCTTTTGTAAATCACACCAGGCATCTACTTACATGTTGAAGCATTGAAATACCTGAAACGCTACAGTATCTTGAAGTCACCAAACATACCGAGCTGGAATTACGCTCACTAATTTTAGATAAAGTGATCTGGCTGCGTTGCAGCTGGGGTGGGTACGGATTTGGAAATCCATATATTCAAGATAAGTTTCTTTGCTTAGAGAGGAAAAATGTCATAAAGTTGGGAGAAGATCTAATAGAATAATTCATTGCAAATAACAGTTGTTATTAATTTTGGCCTATTTACTATTTGGAAACATATTTTTATTAGCTAGCCAGCTCTGCAGATGGCTGATTATTATTCATTGCAATTTCCCCCCCCCCTTTTCATTGAATAATTTGTGGATACACCAGCTTTATTTCCAAGTAGTTGAAGTTTAATTCCTCAGCTAGGTCCACACCAAACAGAAGGGGAAAAAAAAGATCTAAGTCAAGTGTTTCATGTGCAAGTTTGTTTAAAAATTCTATAATCTATGACAAACATTTCAAATTAAAAGGGCATTCCCACAGGCAATGAAATAATGAAGCCCTTAGAATCAGGCAGCCGAGGCATGAAGCTGATAGCTATTGCCACAGTTTATGTACTCTCAAAGGAGAAGAGCAAATTCTGAGAGCAATATCATGTGGTGTTTGTAGATATTTCTTACCAACTGCGGGCCAGATTCTGCAGCCAGCCTAGGGGTAATTTGTTCAAGTGAGCGGGGAAAAGTCTGATTTCAGGTCTTTCTGTGCTGTATTCAGTACAGTGCTTAGCATAACTGTTGGCTGTAATCCTGTAAGTATGTTTTGCACCAGTGTCAGTGGTTTCACTGGTTTTAAGGGGGGCTGTTCTTCCATGTAAAGGTATTTGTGTATGTAGGGGTGGATATGATCGTCAGGCAAATCAGGAATTTGTGCTCAGGTACCAGAGGGATGGAGGGGGGTTAGTTCAAAAATCTGAGTGGACGGACAGAAAGGGGGATAGAGAGCGGTCAGACGGACATCACGATCTCATCACACTGCACACGCTGAACGGAGAAGTCCTGCGGAGTTTGGCTGACAAATGAGCCTGTCCGCGGGCAGCGGGCTGGATTTCCTACTGCAGCTCCAGCGGGCGGCTGGAAAGTCAGTCAGCATCTAGAGAAACGCTGCAGAGAACCGAGACCCCCGCTCTGCCCTACGGCGCATCCCCGCACCCCCCGGGACAGCCTCCGGGGCATCCCCGCACCCCCCGGGACAGCTTCCCGGGCACCCCCGCATCCCTCTACGCCCCGGGACAGCCTCCGGGGCACCCCCGCACCCCCCGGGACAGCTTCCCGGGGCACCCCCGCATCCCTCTACGCCCCGGGACAGCCTCCGGGCACCCCCGCACCCCCCCCGGACAGCCTCCCGGGCACCCCCGCATCCCTCTACGCCCCGGGACAGCCTCCGGGGCACCCCCGCACCCCCGGGACAGCCTCCCGGGGCACCCCCGCACCCCGCTCCACCCGAAGGCGCTCGGAAGCGGCTTCCCCGCGGGGCCCGCACCGCCACCCGCACCCCTCGGCTCTACCGGGGCCGGGCCGGGGGCGGCTCTGCCCCCCGCCCCCCGCCGCGCCATTGGCCCGCCCCGCCCCGCCCCGCCCCGCCCCGCCCGCCCCGCCCCGCGCCCGGCGATGTCTCCGCCGAAGTTTGCCGCGGCGGGCGCCGCACGTGGGAGCCCCCAGCACCGGCGGGCTCCCGGCACCGCTTCCCCGCCCGGCCCCGGAGCGGCAGCGAGGGTCGGCGGCGGCGGTTCCCCCCCACCTCCGCCTTCCACGGGGGATGCCCCCCTGAAGCGCCGCCGCGGCGTGGCCCCCGCGCTGGGGATGCGGCGGCGCGCAGCCCCCCGCCACCGCTGAGCGCTGCGCGGAGGGGCCGCGCCGGGGGGCGGCCGCGGAGCATGGCCAGGGCGCCCGGCCGCCGCCTCGGGGTAGCATGGCCGTGAGCGCGGCGGCCGCCCCCGCCGCCGAGCCGCTGCCCCGCAGCATCTTCAAGAAGTTCCTGGTGATGCTCTGCTCCCTCCTCATGTCCCTCTACGTCTTCTACTGCCTGGCCGACCGCTGCCAGACCCTGCCCGGACCCATCATCGCCGCCGGCGCCGCCTCGGAGGAGGAGGAGGGCGGCGGCGGCGGGTACCTGGGGGGCTCGGCCGAGCTGCCCCCCTGGCAGGCGGCGGCGGCGCGGCGGAAGCGGCTGCTGCAGCGGCTCAAGCAGCGGCGGCGGCGGCAGGAGGCGGCGCCGGGCGAGGAGGTGCCGGCCGGGGGCGGCGGGAGCCGGGCCGGCGGCTCGGGCGGCGGCGGGGGCAGCGCGGCGGGCACGCCCGGCACCCTGACGCTGCTGCTGGGCGAGGGCACCAAGCGGCTGCCGCAGGCCATCATCATCGGCGTGAAGAAGGGGGGGACGCGGGCGCTGCTGGAGTTCCTGCGGGTGCACCCCGACGTCCGCGCCGTCGGCGCCGAGCCCCACTTCTTCGACCGCAACTACGAGCGGGGACTCGCTGGTACAGGTACGGGACGGGCTGGGGCGGGCGGCGGCACCGCGGCGGGGCCGGGGCCGGGGCCGTGGCCGAGCCGGCAGTGCCCCCCGCTGGCCGCCGAGCCCCTCCGCCGCCCACCCGCGTCTCCCGGACCCCCAGCCCCTCTGCCCCAAGCTCTCCTCTCCCCGCAAGCCCCATCGCTGCTCCTCGAAGCCCCCTCCCCGCTCCCCAGGCCCACCCGCCGATCCTTTTCTTGGCCCCTAGCCTCGCTTCCCCCAGCCACCCTTCCCCGTTTCCCAGTTCCCCAGGCACTCTTCCCCGCATCCCCTCTCTCTCCACCCGTTCTCCCATCCCTGCTCCCAAACCCCCCAGCCCTTCTCTCTCCCCACATCCTCCTCCCTGCTCCCTGCCACACCATCCCCTAATCCCCACCCCTCCTCTCCCCCCCGACGCCCAGCCCCGCTGCCCCCCTGCCCCGGTGCAGGGTCCCCCCGGGGGTGCCTCCCCGCAGCCCGGGGTCCTGCTTGCGGGGGGGGCAATTGGAAGAGCAGTGGGTGCCCCATCGCCCTGGGGACTGCACGGGGATGCTGAGGCAGAGCTAACATCATCACCGCCCCCCCCCCCCCCCCCAGTGAGCACAGGCCCCCCAAGATCTTGCTGCTCCCTGGCTTTTCGCGGGGGGGGAAGCTTTGCAAAACCTGTGGCTCATCCTAACTCCCAGCCGAGTCGCACCGCAGCCCCGGCTGCCTCCCCTTGCAAAGCATCGTATCATCACCTCCCGCAACTCCCCGCCCAGAGATGCAGCCGGTAAAAGCAGCTTTCCTGCATTTGGTGAGGAGAGAAAACGTATTTCCCATGCAAATGTTTCAGCAGCCCAGTAACGAATAACCCAAAATGTCAGTTCCGGGAGTGCAACCCGTGCACTCACCTTGCCTAAGAAACGAGCAAAAAGGTAGATGGGGTTGTTCTTTCAATTAATTAGTTTCATTAAACCAAATAAAAGGTATCCCCTTTAAAATGAGACAGTAAACGTTAAAGGCAAGGGGCAGGATTCTCATTAATGTTGTTTAGATGTTTTCCTTCTGTGTTTTAAAGTTAATAGAGGAACATCTTCTGGCAGATTCCTATGGAAAGGATTGGTTAGGGTGGGGACGAAACTACTCTTTCACAGAATGTGTCTGTGGCTTTCTTGAATGAACAAACAAAAAGGAGAGGATTTCGGGTACCCCCGGAACCTGTTTTACTTTCATGTTAAGCCCAGCTATTAGCAGAGAGGAGAGGATGATTTTGGCTCAGCTTGCAGTGACAGTATTGAAATGTGGAGTAGGATAGTACTGCCAGTCCGAGTGTTTATGTAAAAGTCTTAACACGTGGAAGTGATGAGCTTCCTTGTGTATCCGCCAGTGTCAGAAACACGCCGGGTTTTTGCAGGCAGCAGAGTGTGGGTTCTCCGAGAAGAAAGATTTCCTTTCGTGTGGGCTGAAGCTGTCTACAGAATTATATTTTTAGTGTGCGCTTATTCAATTTCCACATGCTGACCCTGTATCAGAAAGGAAACATTAAAAACGAATCTGAAAAACCTCAAGAACTTTAATCAAGTCTTGACTTTGAAAAATAAACACATGGCTTTGGGGTGGCATCTACTGAAATTTATGGTGGATATGCAGAGAAGCTCATTTATCAAAGATGCTCTCGAAGTGTTGAGGAGCAGATGGCAGTGGGATAGACCCGCTTCTGGAAACAGTGCCTGAGCGAGGAGTGCAGACCTAGACAGAGGAGGAGCCACAGGCATTTAGGGCATAGTACAAGTCCTTGGTGTAGGGGATTTAATTTTCCAGAGGTTTGGTCTTGATCTTGCAGCTCTTACTCATTCAAGGTGCTGCCCTGCACGCTGTTTGTGTAATCATTATGTTTTAGCGTTTGGTACATGAGCTCTCCCATTAATTGCTGCAGTTTGTTTGTTCTGGTATTTGATGTACTGAATTTCACCATTATTTTTTTTTTTTATGAGCCCTGTGGAGGCTGAGGTACAGTGAATTCTTTGTATGGGATTATTCCTTTGAGACCTAATCTTGCCAGCTTTGCTTGTATGAGTAATCTTTACTAACACACAGAGTCCCGGCGTGATGGCAGAGCTGCGGTGTCAGCCTGCTGGTAACCAGTTACCAGCCTGTTATAAATATTCATTTAAAAAAATATCTGTCTCTCTCCATGGGTTTGCTGTAATCTTTGATGAGGGTTCGGTGCTGGGGAAATTGCCAGATGTTTGCCAGGGGTCCTGATTTCTTATCTTTGGCATCAGAGGCTTAGGTTTCACGTGCATTTCTGTTTCCCAGCGGTCAGACTAAACAGCATCATTACAAGGTATAAACACTTGGGTTTGCTTTCAGCACCCGCAGGAAGCCGGCGCGGGCAGCGAGCGCCCTGTCCAAGGGAACAAAAAGCTCTTGGCTGTTTGCAGCGACACAGGCTTGCAAATGGAGAAGAGCCAGCCAGCCTTCGCGGCTGATGGTCGATGCCGTTGTCACTGGAGCGCGGAGGTGGGCTGTCACAAGGATGCCACACCAGGACCAGGGTGGCTGTGGGGTCTCCAGCATGAGGGGGACCTCAGTTCCTCCTGGAGATGAAAGAGCAGCTCCGGTAACAGCCGCTTGTTACGCAGCGTGAGGGGGGGGTAAACGGGGCTGAGCCGTGGCTGCAGCAGCAGGATGATGCTCCCGAAGCGGCCGGTTAGATGGTGGTACCTGTAGGGCAGTGGCTTGCGAGGCACGGGCTTGGCACGTGAAAGTCCTGTCACCTGCTGGGGTGCCACACAATGCACGAAAAACACTGTCCGTTAAATCAAGTGGAATAATCGCTCGGCTCTTATAGCCTGAGCTGCGCCTGGGTAAGAAGGCAGCTGTCCTACTGAGAGGCTGATTTTATAAAAAACAATCTGAGCGGTTTAATTTGGTAAGTGTGACACCTCCGTGTGTGCTCATGTGTGGGTTGAATATCAAGGGAAGTTGTGTGCCGAAAGCAGCTTTCTCCGTTTCGGGTTTACAAGTCCTCTCTTCGTACGGGGACAAAAGGAGGGAGCGGGCAGCCCACAATGCTCGCATTGACTTCCCAGCACAGAAATCTCTGCTCCAGCCCTGAACAAGGCTATTGAGCTAACAGAGTTCAATAGCAGGTGAGCATGGGTTTTAATAGAGTTCAACTGCCATCCTCCACCCCAAATACGGCTGTATACAGCCTGGGGAAAACTCCCAAGAATAGGGGCTAAGCCAGTCAAGTAAAAAAAGATGCCTGGATTAGAAAAAAAAAACGGTATTTGTGGGTGATATTGCAAGTCTGGCTGGTTCCCTCTGATCCTTTGTTAGTCTCGCGCTGATTGAGCTGCCTGTTGGAATGTCATTATACTGTCAGTCACCCCAGGAACATTTATTTCATATGTTTCAATCTCCCTGCCTCCGTAGCACCGATGCCAATTTCACCAGAGCAAAGCCAAGCTAATGTCATTAGATTACACCCGATCCAGGGGAAGATGAAAGATGATTCAAAGTTATTCCGTCAGGTTGGGATTTTAAGTATTGCTCCTCCCCGATGCTTCCAGAGCTGGGGAGTTCTGTCTCCTAATTAATGTCCCCTTGGGATTTTTTTTCCAAGGCTTTTTTTTTTTTTTTCCTTCTTTTTAATCTAGGCAACCACTGATGTTTCTGAATCAAAGGGAACAGTGAACGTCTCAGTTGCTGAAGAGGTCTGGGATGGAGGAAAAGGAGGTTTGTTTGGGGGGGACGTGCTTACAGCAGCTGTGAGCAGCTGCATCCCACCTTGTGCCGTTTCCCATCCTCTGTGCCTCAAATCATGGTGAAATCGGAGCCCTGGGGATGGAGGAGTCGGGCTGCTCCTCTAGCAGCGGATGGCCTGGAGGTCCACGGGGTTTTGTGGTCACCGTAATTCAGCAGCGCAGTCTGTGAGCGCTTTGTAAGCGTGGAAGTGAGGATGGGAGCATAGGTGTGGGGGGCAGGAGTGTGTGGATGATGCCAGGGGAGACTTTGGGGGAGCGAGTACTATTCATGAAAGGTGGAGCAGGACCAGATGGCCATCAGGAGGAAAGACCTTGTTGCAAAACCCCCTGCGGGAGGGAGATGCTGTAGCAGTAGTTGCCTTAAAGTGATCTTCTCCCCCCACCTTTCTTCAGCCATCCTTGCAGCCTCTGCAAGAAACACCAGGTCTGTGAAGGTGTTCAGGGTGTGCCCAGCCCAGAACATGAGCTGTGACGTTGGACATCGAGTTTCAGCGGTTTGGGTTTTCCACTCCCTGCTGTGTGCACGCCTGCTTGTAGGAAGGTCTGGTTTAGCAGTGCCTGCTCCTCGTCCTGGGAACATCTCGTCTCCCAAACACATCTGAATTACTAATAGCACCAAGCGCAGCCTGCAGCAGTTTCTCTGGAAATTGCAGCCTTGGACAACCACATGCTGAAGAGGATCAAGGTCCTTGTTTATTTATTAGCTGTGTAATCAGATACCTCCCCGTACTGAGCTCATGGTGCCAGGTGCTGTATTAAAAGGGAACAAAAGATGGTCTTGGCCCCAAAGCGCCGGTAATTCACTGTAAACAGCAGGTGGAGATAGGCTGAGACAGGCGCAAAGACCGTGGAGAGTGGGTGAGTGGGTTGGTTGGGCAGCATGGGTCTCCTGGCCAAGGAGACATTGGAGATGGAGGATGAGGTGGGTTTATGGGTGGTTGAAGGGACTACTCCGTGCTGGGGAAAAGCAAGGGGGAGGAGGAGCTCGTTGGAAATGCTGATGAGATCAGGGCTGGGGTCATTGAGTCTGTTATAAAAAGACAGTAACTGGTTCTGGTGTCATGTGCTTTGCCACTGCCTTTGTGCATGATCTGGACGCCGATACACCAAGGCATTTTGGTAAAGATTTGAAATAGTTTGAAGGCTGGCACCCTGCTGCTGGGGAGATGTCTTGGTGTGCCTCAGTTTGCCCATCTGTAAAGTGGGAGGGAAGTCACTGCCCTGTGCTGCAGGGTTGTGACTCTGCAGCACCTCTCTCCAGCGCAGAGATGAGGTGCTATATGGAGTCTGAGCTTGTTGGGCTATGCTGTGGGTTAAATAACACCCAAAGCAGGTGAACCCCCCCAGAGCTGCTGGCAGAGGTCCTGCAGCCTCCGCACAGCTTCGGCTCGCTGTCCTCCTCTCGTGGCGAGGTGGAGTGCCACCTAGTGTGCACACCTCATGGATGGCACCATCCAGGGATGGCACCGTCCGCACACACCCCCCCCAGCAAGATCTAACTGCAAAGAGCTGGGGCTGGGCTCCTTCCGCTCTTACTCCTTAAATAAACCCCAAAGGGTTATTATTTTTGGTGATTCTTTTAAGCATTTTGCAACTATACGTATCACTTCTGTTTTCTGTTAATGGAGAAGTTCATATCCAGGATTTGTGTCCGTTCCTGATGACGGGGTGAGCTCCTGAGTTGGCGTATAAGGAGATGTCGACCCTATTCCCATTAGAAAGCATCAAAAATAAGTATTGGGATTTTATTGGACTCTTCTCTTGGCAGATCCTGTGGTCTGCATGGGGATATACCGGGGAGGTTCAGAAGTCAATAGACCCCATCCTCCTCTTCAGCACTGCTTCACGCCCCGGTCCCTGGGGCGCGGGAGGCTGGAGGGGGTCGGCACCTTCCTCGTCCACCCCGTGGCTCTGCCTGGGTCGGGGCGCTTGGAAACGGGGGCTCCCCTGGCCCTGCCTGCTGGTGCTGAGCAATCTTGAAAATATGGCCTTGACTGTCCAAGATTTTTGTCAGTTAAATTCATAGAGCTGGGTCTCGTGAAAAGCAGCGCAAAGCTCCAGCTGGCTGGGGCAAGAGCCCATTTATGGCAAAAATTATGCTACTCTTTAGAGAAGCAGCAGATTCACCCCGCTTAAACCACTAGTCCTCCTTTAAGGTCGGATCTCGCAAATCCCCACCTATGCACGTAGCCTGTCCTCCTGCCATCAGCTCTGCTGCCTTCGGGGGGGCTCCTGCGAGTAATTACATCGAGTTTGGGGTCCAGGGCCGTGCTCTGGCCACACCATCACCACCAATATGTCTGTTCACCGCAGCGAGCTAGGATTTCACCCCGACCTTTTGAAGTCTATAATAAGAGCAGTTAGGTCAGGGGAGGGGGAAGGGAGCTGGTGCCTTTCCAAAGAGTTCAGAGCAAACAACAAGTGATCAGAAAACATGAGAATAACCCCCTGTGAGCCCCCTCCCTGATGTGGGCATTAAAACTCCTGAGCTGCTAATTATGCTTTTCCCCTGGAGAATATCAAGGTAACCCAAACTGCTTTCGCAGGGAAACAGCAGAGGCTGGTGAGGGGGAGCAGGGACGGTTGTTGTGGCCATAAATCTTTGCAAATTCTCATTATGTGCAGGTATTCTGGAAGCGAAGTGGATTAGGTTGCAGTTAAAGTTGCGTTGCTGGGGTTGGATACTGGGGTTTTACCCCATGACAAAGCCCCGTGTGGGTCAGCGGGGCTGTTCATGCAAGGTCTGTAGGGCTGGGGCCATCTCGGGGACCATGACAGTGGCCGGTGTCTCTGTCTGTCTCCTGCGTAAGCCACCTCCTGGGAAATTCAGTTTTTCATGGTTTGGAGTTAAACATGTTAGCCTCCGAGCTGCGCCCTCCTGCACCCTTGCGACTCCCTGGGGGGATACGTGAGCAGGACGGTGCTCGCAGTGAGAATATAAATAGAGTTGCTTGAGGAAGTGAATTATTCTTGGCGTTTCTTTCATCGAATGATGCGATTCTGCAGGAGGAAATCTTTCAGCAAAAGAAATCGCCGGTTCCCTTCATGCATGGCAAGACCATCCTTCTTGCTTCCTGGAAGTGAAGAGATTCATAACGTGCTCTTTCTGTTGCAACACCATCTGTTGCAGAGATATAAAGATCCCTGCTCAAACTCCCCAGGCTCGAGGCTGCTGCCGGGTACATCTCTGGTGGGAGATAGAGGAGAAACTTCCCATCGCTGCCCCAGGGGAGCTTTGGAAACCTCGTGTGGTTGTTTTCCCCGCTGTTGAGCAGCCGTGCCCAAGCATCACTAAGAAAATCCCACCTGGGCAACTCCAGGCATCCAGACACTTTCCCCGCACAAAGCCGTGTGGATCGTGGATGCCAGCACAGCAGCTTCAGCGGGATCCTGCCGAACTCCCGGCTGTGAGGGGCGATGGAGCAGCCTCCCCTGCCCCAGCTGCACCGCTCGGCTCCAGTTCCTGAGCGCAGCCGGTGGCTGGAAACTGGGATGTGAACAGTTGGATCAGGTCTGACCACAACCACCCTTCCCACACCTTCCCCTGGTGAGAGATGTTCAGGTTCAAGTGCAAAGTCGGGATGGGAAGCTGGCTGTGTATTTATTTATTTATTTGTATCTCTAGTGGGATCTTTTTTTGCTAAAAATTTCAAAAAGCCAGGCTGATTTGTTCTGACATCGCCCATTGGAAAAGGGCTCCCTCCCGCAGCCGTGCTCTCTGGGGAAGCCTTTTATGGGAAAATATCAAATCCAATTGTTTTGACTTCCGTGTGTATCTGATGGTTTGTGTGTGTGTGTGTATGCTCATGTGTGCATCTTTGGGCTCTCAAGCGTTGCGTTTTTGTCATTAACATTTCATTTCTGCTTTCATGGTATTGTATTGTAACGTTGAGGACCATATACCAGCATCTTTCGACTTTATTTAAACACTTTTGCACTGTCTGAGCTGGACTGTTTGGGAAGCCCTTTTGGGGGAGAAATTCCCAAGCATTGGCATGTTCCAGCTCAGAGTAAAACAAGTGAGGAAACATCTGGATTTCCCACCTGGGGGAGGCTCTGTGTCCTGACCCCTCTGGCACAGGGTTAGCGAGTGAAAGGCAGGAGATGCGATGGCCTGGGAGAAGTGGTGTGCAGAGAGCCCGAGGAGGTGACCTGGCTCGGCTGAGACCCCCAAAAACACGCTCCAGGATCAGCGACCCCATGGTGCTGACGTGCTCCGAGCCCCCATAACATGCCAGCTGGAGATGCCTCTTTCCCCATTTTGCGTCTGGACTTTGCTGGCTCCGGAGTCCTTCCCCTGGCTGGAAATTTGCTCCTTAAATCCCTTCGTTCTCAAACATTGCTGGAGTCCAGGTTGTGCCTTGCCAAGTTTTGCTTTAAGCCTCAGTGAAAAGGTGTTTGGGAGGACCCTGGGTCACCCGGTGCAGCAAGGAATGGCTTTCCCCTGCTCCTGCTGGACCTGTCCCCATGGGGGGGTCCCCAGGCCTGGATGGGGGGAGCAGTGGGTTACCCTGGGTGCGGTTAGTATTGTGCCATTAACAAACTGTGATTTGCATAGGGAAAATCGGCGACAGCAGGAGGAGGCTGTACGATGTGCCAAAGCCAGCAGTGGGGGAGATCTCCCTCCTCTGAGACACAAACGCTGGGTCAGTGGCATCAGCCATAGCGTTTCTTGTTTTCCAAAACCATGCTGTTAGGAGGTGTTGGCAGAGCCACGGCACGGCCGTCCCCCCCGGGTCTGGCAGCCAGTCCTGGGTTAGTGCAGTGCCACGGCCATCAGCAGCGTTGGTGGAACGGAGGATGCTCCACTCTACCAGTGGGGAAACAGGCAGAAAAGCACCCAGAGCCTCTGGCAGAGCAAGGCTTAGCACATGGGACCTCTTGGCATCTAGCTCCACGCTGCTGTTGATCTCGTCTAACTGTGGTAGGAAGGGAGGCTGGCTGGTACAAGCATCAGCAATGGGCGTTCAGCGTGTGCTGAGCTTCCCTCGGCATCAGCCGCGTCCGCCCCCGGTGCTGCTCTGCTCCTCAACCTGCTCCTCGTGCTGAAGGTCACGGAAAGTTCCCCTGACTCCTCTTACAAGGGTTGAGGGGGCTAATCCTCACATCCGGGCTAACTTCCAGCTCAGGTAATTCTAGTCTCTGCCCCTAAAAATTAACTCTGCAGTTTCAGCTGGCTCCAGTTGTCTTCGTTCCCCGTCCATGGACCTGCTGGGCACCGTGCTGCTGGCAGAGACCCACCACAGGGCTCAAGGCAGTTGGCTTTTGATGGCTGGGAAGTGGTCTTTCTTCTGGGCTGCAAGATGATTTGGGTTTTTCTCCGTGCGAAAGCTGCATGTCATGGCAAGGGATAAAGCTAATGTTGTGCAACAATCCTGCTCTCTTGCACTGCTGAACTGTGCTGTGTGAATATTAATATTTGCCTGTAAGTGTTTGCCTGCTATTTATCAGTCTTGTACCTGCGTGACAATGGTTGTTAGCTCCTTCATCATCTCTAAAGAAGGAAAAAAACCAAAAGCCGAATCTCACTGCATGCAGCAGGCAGAGCACAGGTAGTGACATGCAGAGCTGGGTGAGAGGAGCGTGGTTTGGGATCGACAGCTGGTTCAGCCGCCGCCTGCGCAGGGCTTGGTGAGACCCGGCTTGTGCATGTTGGTTCCACCAGCGTCTGGCTGCCCTGTGTGCCCTGTCCCAACCCGCTTCCCCAGCAGGGCAGGGCCATATGGAGGAAGAGGAGGAGGAGGAAGATGCTGAGCACAGGCATGCGTGCACACGGATGCACTGGTGCCTCAGTGCTCGTTCTTCCCCAGCCTGGCTGCATTAGGGGCAGCGAGGGCAGTGACCAGCTCTCCCCGCAGCCTTCGCTCATGGGGTTTACTGGGTTTCTTGCTCTGCCAACGTGTTAGAGATGCACAGCTTTACCATGCGCTGGGAAAGTCTCTCCACCTGCTTCTGGGCTGGGGGCCATCGCTCCTCCAGCTCCCCGGCTGTGTCTGCGATGTCCACTTAGTTGCATCTTTATCTCCTTGGGTGCTCACTGTCCATCTTACGTTTCCTCCTCCCCTGCACCCATGCGCTGTATTATCGAGTGGCCGTGAGCTGTGAAACTCTCCCAGGAAGGGAGCTCTTGAGCCCTGCTAAAGATCTCCCTGCAGCCCGGGTCCAGAAGCTGCTGAGAGGGAGATTTCATGGGGTGGCTGAGAAGACAGCGGCCATCCCTCTCATGTCTCCATCTGTACTATCAGCAATAGATTGGAAAGAAGCAGAAATAGGGACTTTTTCAAACAGCGTGAGATTAAATTGTGAAACTGGCTGCCACGGGAGGTTTTGGCTAAAAGACTCTAAAAGGGCTCCAGAAGTGCTTAGCAAAGAAAGGTGCATCAGGAGCTGTTAAGCATGAGGAACCAGAAGCAAAGTCCAGCTGAGGGAGTCCCTGAGCCTTGGCTGGTGACCAGGGGTTTGCTCCTGCTGCTGGCACAGGAATTAGTTCGTGGGTCAGGGGGACCCCCCGGGTGACCCAGGGAGCTCATCTTCCCGTAACTGTTATCGGCGGAAAATATGATCGGTGTTATTTGGTTAGAAATGTACTTTCTGAGAGGGGATGAATTTTTCTGGTTGACATTGAATGGCTGGTGGTTGATAGCAGAGAAGAGAGCATTGCACTTTGCACTCATGGGCTGGGTCATTTCAGGATAAATGACCATCGGCCTGGCCAGCTCTTATGCTGAAGAGCCTGGATGTGTGTGTAACTGTCTTAGTTCATACCAGATGCAAAGAGAAAAAGAAAGATATCATTTATCCCCTACAGGCTACTGAGAGCTGGGTAAGCATGGCTGAACTTTCTGAAGCATCCTTTTGGATTTATGCACTTCGAAGCTACCTGAGGCTGCTCCCTCCGTGCGGCAGCAGCAGGCAGGGACTGGCAGCGACCCGGCCCCGTGGGCTGAGCTGCTGCAGCCCCGCCGGGAGGGACGTTTGCTTTGCAAACATTTGGAGTGGCTTAAGGTCCCACTGCTGCCCCAGCTCTTCATTTCTGCCCGTCTGCTGGAGGGTTTTGCTGCCTGGGTGGACGGCATGAGCCCCGCTGCTCTGCCCCATGCAAACCTGCCTGGGTTTAAAGGGCTGCTGGCGGTTTCTGAGCAAGCACAAAAAATCCATGGGTTTGGATGGCTGGAAGGCGATATGTGCCCCGGGAGAGATGCAGCGGGGATGGCTGCATCGCCTGGTCCTGCTTCCTGCGGCATGAGGTCACGTAGCGAAGGGGAAAACGTTGTCCTGGGGAGCAGGCACGGGGCAGGCGGGAGGGGAGGGACGAGCGCAGAGCTGCGTGCTGGGGCTGCTGGAAGGAAAACTTTCTGCCAACACTCCTCTTTCCAAGGAGACCAGCAATGCCAGCTTGCCCGGAGCAATCTCTCCATTTCGTAGCAAAGAGGTGAAGGTATGAAAGCCTGGACATTAAATACCTCGCACCAAACACCAAGGAGTTTCTTGTCTGGCTGCTGCTGCTCCTTCTTTGAGATAGGGTGGCGGGTTCCCACCTCACTGTTCCCAAGCGTAGCAGGGTCTGGCTTGGGCTGGACCCTCCTGAGGGCAGGAGATGGGATTTTGTTGTGCACCTGCGGTGATAGGAGAGCTGAGCTCCTGGGCATGCTGTGGGCATTACCACCATGCAGATGATGCATGCTGTGTGTCTCGTGTTGTGTCCAGGGCAGCGAGGAGGCTTTGGGACACACTCAGCCTAGCTGGGTGGTTGTGAGCAAGGGCCTGTTCTGGCCTGTGCCTCAGTTTCCCCATCTGTGAAATGGGGTTATGCTGCTGAGCTCACTCACCAAATACTAAGGTCATTGGTAAAGGTGCACGTAGCAGGGCTGGGACTTGGCTTTCCTGCCATCAGTGAGCACCAGGATCCGTCCCTCCGGCATCACCCTCTCTGGGTTGCGTTTGCTCCAACCACAGGCAGATGCAGAGGACACGCAGAGGGTTGGACGCAGAGTCACATCGGGTTTAAATGTTGTTTCCACACGCACCGAGTGTGTTCCCCGCTCAGCCCAGCACAGGAGCTGGGCTGGGGGCAGAGGTGCTCAGCCCCTAGAGCTGCCTTCGTAACCAGTCACGATGCCGCTCCGCCTGCTTGCTCCCGGCTCTGCCGCCCTCCCTTCCAGCAGCAGTAAATCCTCTGGAAGAGCCTCAGAAAGAAAGAATTTAGTAGGACACGCAAGCGGTTAGCCCGGGAGCCTCTGAAGGGGCCGAGACGGGGGGAAGGACTTCATGGCCTGACCCAGATGCAGTGCGCAGCATTTAATTGAGTTTGACTGGCTCCAGTGCCATGGGTCAGGGTCAGCCCCGGCGGCGAAGCCCACCGAGGCGCCGAAGCCGCTTCGTTTGGCACTCGCACAGGTTGAGCTCTGCCCTGCCTGCGCGGGGGGTCGCGGCCCTCTGTCACGTCGCGGGGACCCGCTGCCTCCACGGCATGATGCGGCAGGGTCGGCGAGCCAAGCTGTGAGCTGCTGGCTTCAAGGGGGCTGCGCCTCGGAGTTTTACAGCTTCGTCTGCTCGTTGCTTCCTAATTGCAGTTGAGTTGTTTGGCCAAGTGACAGCGAACTGCCGGGTCACAGCTGATGCCTGGATGTGTCCCCGTTTCTGGCGCTCCCATCCCTGCAGCCAGCTATTCAAGGGGCTTTACAACAGTAAAATCCAGCATTCATTGCCCTTCCTTCCAGCCTGCCCCAAAACAGAGGTGGGAGGAAGAAATCAGTGCTTCCTCATCACCGCCTGCCTCTGCCGGGCCGTGTGGCAGGGCAGCAGCTCACCTCCTCGGCCACCAGACCCGGGCACCAGCATCGCAGGCAGTTTCCTGCAGCAGCTAAGAGGAGAAGCCATGGGCTTGATTTATCCATCGGGACCCACCAGCCTTCCCAAGCCAGACGTAAAACCTCTGGTTTCCTAGTATACCTCTGGATTCCTTGGTACGTGACAAATATGCTATTGCAGCACTGGATTTTTAAATTATTATTTATTTTTGGACAATATAAGCATCTCCCCAGCACATGCTTCTGCTGCTTTCTTGGCTCCCACCCCAGAGCAATGCTCCCAGCCCCGCTCTCACTCGGAAGCTGCCTGGGCCCAGTCACATTATAGCCCTGGGAAGGTAGATGGGAAAGGCATCAGGGGTGGTGATTGCAGAGGCGAGGAAGGAATTTGGGTGTGTTTCCTCTGGAGTAAATCTGGCTTAAAATTATGAGCGACTCTGGATTTTATTAAAGCCCTGAAAGCAGCACTTGGTTTTGTTGGCCAAATCGAGCAGCATTGTAAAAGCTGGTGTAAGCCCACACCTAGATGAAGGAGCCCAAGCCTGGGTGATGGGAGCCCAAGCCAGCCCTGCTCAGCCATGGCTGCTCCCAGGGGCTTTCCTGGCCATCACCTCCCTGGGCCATCCAAGGGTGAATGGGGTGGAGGAGTCCGGACCCAGACTGGAGCCCACTGGGTGTTTTGGCATGGATGAGGACACAGGTCCTTCTCCACCTCTCCATCCCTGGGAGTTTCTGCTGAATATTGCATGGTCAGCCCGGGATGGGTGCCCTGGTGGGTCTGGCCTCTGCTTATGGTCACCTTCCTGGTCACCTTGGTTGCTGGGAGCCAGCTCTTCCTGGAGCCTACCCTTTTCCTTACACATCCCCGGTATAAAGCGGATTTATCAGACTAGTGAGTTTTGCACCAGCAGCTGAGCCTGCTCTTACAGGATCTGTCTGTCTGTCTGAGCGGGCTGTGCTCTTGCCTGCCTCGGCTGCTGGGGTTGCCCCGCATCCTGGATCTGCAGGCGGCATCCCTGGATCCGCAGGTGGCTCTGCCCAATGTGGGGAATACATTCAGGAGTTGCTTGAGCCTGTTGGCTTCCCAAAGATGCGTCAGCAAAGAGATCCCAAGGAAGCTCTGTCCTGGCTGATCTCCTAAGCCAGGCATTAAATGCATGGCATACCCTAGGAAAGGGCTTGGAAGGAAAGTGCACCGTGCACTGAAGGCCATCCCATCCCTGCTCTGTCCTCGGGGAGAGGGCACTTACCGCACTCCTGTACTTAGGAGTGGAGCCCTGAGATGGTCCCGCTCCTGCCCTGACCAACCTTTCCCAGCCTACTCCAAGCCTTCAGGTCCCCAGAGCCATAAAAAGGATTCCCATGGGATCCTGGGGATGAGGGGAAGGGAGAGACCTGGGCAGACCGGTGGTGGGCAGAGCCACAGCCAACAGGCATGTCCCTTGCTGGGAGCCGTGGGCCATGGGGCTCCCGGGGGGCAAAAGGGCCAGGAGGGAGCTTTAAGGAGTGATTAACGGCCTCAGCCACGGCAGGGCCATGGGTCAAAGAGGTCCAATTATTTCCTGGTGATATTCCTGCTGGAGGGGGTGATAAGCCAAGACGGCAGATACGGGTCCACCTGACCCCCCGGCTTTGGAGCAAAGGGAGGGCAGGGCTGATGGGGAGACCCCCTGAGCCCCGTTCACGCTCTCTGCAGAAGGACTTTCAGGCAGAAGCCTGTGGGTCACCCCAATATTGCTGACTCAGGCATGGTCCCCCCTCTCAGCATGGATTTCCAGGAATGCCGTCCTTAACGTCTCCCGCTAGGCAAATCATAGCCATCATATGTTTAGGGGTAAAATTGGATTTGCCTTGTAATCTAATCAATGTTAAATAACAGTAATTCTAACTCCGAGGCTTTGTGTTTAAAGTGCTGTTGGTCTCTGGGGATCATCGGAGTTATTTAATCTAATGAAATCACCATTACGGTCTAATGAGGGTGCACCACGGGGATGTCTTTCCTGGGAAGGAAAGCAATGGTTAAATAATTGGCAGTCAGGGCCAAATATTCAGTGGGGGTAAACGGGCGGAGTGCAGTAAGTTGAAGGCTTCACCTGGTAGGGATCCAGAGCTCTTTGGCTGCATCTTTCTAAATAGTGACTGTCATTGCTCAAGACGTGGTGGTGGTGAGCACGTGCCCGGTTCCTCCCGTCACCTCCCTGGGCAGGCTGAACCACACCGATGCCACCTTTTCCCTTTTTCTGGCCCAAGCAGGAGTGATATTTTTTAACCCATGTCAATACTCCATCCTGCGTCACAACTAGCTGTGCTACCTCCAGCAGGTTGCTCTCTGCGTTGGTTCTCCCTGTGGTGGTCCGGGGTGTGTTGTCTGCTGGTTTTTAAGATGTTTTCCTCCAAACCTGCTGTACTTTTTTCATTTTCATTAAGGATTTTTTCCTTATCTCCTTTTTAGAGGGAGATAGGACCTGTTCCAGTTCACATTTCCCATGCTGGCTTCGCAGCAATTTCTGAGCCACCAGTCGATTCAGTCATTACAGAGCAAGCCGAGCCATATTGAGCCGGTTCCTTTGCTACACGCTGACTTATTGTATTCAAATATATTGGAGTTATATCAGCAGCAGGCAGGGACTCTGCTGCTGTCAAATGCCAGCACGGCTGTATCCCGTGTAAAGGGGGAGTGTTCCTTCCCTGTAGCGCATGCTCTAGTTTCCCATTATTATTTCTTTAATAAGACTGATACTGACTGTACATCGCTCATTTGCTGCTAAAATTGGAGCCATTAGAGCAATAAGTGGCAATTACCTTCTGAGCGGTGTGGCATGTGAACCCAGCACGGTGCCTCCCCGAAGGAGGAGGCTGAAACCTGCCTTTCCGGGAGCAAATGCCCGCGAGCGGCAGCGTCACGCCGGAGCGGCTTTGTAGGGACAGCTGGGATGGCTGTCAGGGGTGCCCAGCATCCTCCGGAGGGAGGATTGCACCCATGGGTGCTGGGAGAGGACGCATCTGGCTTGATGTCCGCGGATGATGGGGATGAGGAGGGGTTGTGGCTCTGCACGTGCTGCTGAGTTATCTCGGGACATGTTGCCCATCCAGCGGCCAGGCTCCTTTGAGCAGCCCGTCCCCAAGGAGTGGCTTCCCCCCTGGAAAACAATCTCCATGCTGAAAAAGAATAAAAAAGGAACATATCTGGTAATTTAATCATATTAAGTGCTCCTAAAATCAAGTCTGCACTGCACAACAGCATGCCAAAGGTCTCTGGAAGAGCAGACACGGCAGGACCGGTGAGGATTAGGTGCAGAGAGATGGGGCAAAGGAGGGATTTCTGGAGGAGGGAGGGTGAGACATGCCAGCAGGCAGGTCTGAGAGCGCCATCCTGCGTGATCACAGCCCGGCCAGCACTGCAGGACACCAGCCCTTGCCCCCACGGGGGCAGCACTCTGTCCTCAACGCCGGTGTGGATGAGCCACGGCACGGGTCCCCTCGGCGTGGCGTGGGAGCGCAGGCGATGGCCCGCGTGCTAACAAGGAGGTCCAGGAGCCGCCGTTGGCGAGGACGGTCCCCACGGGCAGCCCCTCAGCGACAGCCGGGACGTCTGTGTTCATTATGCACATCCCTTTCATGCCGCCTTCATTATTCGCCTGCTATCTAGTGTCATTAAGATATCAAGTTCATTTAGGTACATCCACATTGGCAGTTTAATTATGTCTGGGTACTACTCCGTATTTTATTCATGGACTATCTGGGGGCGGTTGTCAAACACAAGCCCAGGAGATAAAGGTTCGGTGGCTACAGAATGCTAATGTCCTGCTGGTTCCCTTTTGACAAATACACATGCCAGTTATTACCAAACTGATTATTTCATTCATTAACACCACATACATCAGCTCCCTTCACCCGGTATTATTGTATACATTCATCTTTTCATAAACAATTACCTGACAAGGTTGGGAAAGGCAAGTACTGGGGAATTAATGCTCCGATGGGAAGCTCCTGGCGTGGGTTAGTAACAAGGTGCTGGGGGTGTGTGGAATGCCCTGTTAGCGTGATCGCTTCATTAATCAAATTAGGGACAATAGCACGTCACATGTGTGCCGTGTTTCCCAACAATACCGAACCTGTTTGCATTGTGCCGGGGGCTCCGCGGATGGGGCTCCCCGTCCAGTTTGCGGTGATGGGGGAGATGAAATGAAAGCCAGGGGACCCGGCGGGAAGGCTTGGAAAGCATTCACTGCGGCTGGACCATGAGAAACCAGGACAGTTTCTCATCTGCCCTTTTATTATTATTACTGTTGTTATTATTGTTGTTGTTCTTGTTATTATTATCATTATTATTATTATATTATTGTCATGAGGAACATTTGCATGAGAACAGGTTCTTTGTTTATTGTTTGTGCCTTTTTTCTGGCTTCCTCATAGTGCTTTCCTGGAGCTGTAACCCTCCACGATAGCATTAGCAGTGGTGGTGGGAATGATTAAGACACCACGAACACGCAACGATCTGGGGAACAAAACAGCCCGGGTCTTCTTTCTACATTTTTTAACTGTAAAAGGCTGGTGATGGAGAAAAAAAAGTACAGGGAGACATGAACAGTGAAGAATAACCCAACTCATGAAATAAGTGATTCCTGCAGCTTTCTTAGAGATCATGGTGAAACCCGCTGGAGGGGACTAGTGATGCTGCTCGCCCTCGCAGTCTGGAGCTGCCGCGAGTAGCATCTTCCAGCACATTACGTCCAGCGTTAACCCCTGTGGAAGGAATCGGACCTGGAGCCACTCTCAGTGATTTCCCTTGAACACACAGCCCACATGGTTTCAGTGTGTTGTTGGTCCCTTATTTATTTCTTTAAATACATCGTGCCCTCAACTGTTCCCACCAGCAAGCTCGCTCCCTCCGATACGGAGAAGGAGCAGCTGCAGGAGGCCACCAACGCAGCCAGAATCAATTCAGCTTTTCACTCAAGCAGACACGCTCAGAAAGTAATGCTTCAGGGGTCACACTTCTGCACTACTCCAGCGCAGGATTTGCAAACTAAATAAAGCATCCGAGTGAGATTTAAGTGCCTAACTCCCTTAGGCCCCTTTGAAAAAAGCCCCACTGGAATAACTAAGAAGCTTTCACTGTGCTTTTGCAAAAGCATTAATCCTCCTTGCTATCTCCACGAGTCTCTTTGATCACACTTCAAAATCTTCATCTCCAGGGGTCCTGTCTGGGCTTTCTAAAATGGCTTAAGAGCAGACGTCTCGCTGCTTCTCGGGGAGACCTGGGCTCCCAAGACACAGAATCACTTGTCAAAGCCCCACCGTGGCTCTCCGTATTGGGACGGAAGGATCACACCGTGCCAAGGGTCCCACTGGTGCCACTGCCCTGCGAGCTGAGACCCCGTGCCCCGACCACGGGGTGATGCCCAACTGTCGTGGTGGGCCATGGTGTCAGCATGGATTGGAAATCCCTGCTGCTGTTAAAGAGTATCAGCGTGGGCTTAGCCAGTTTTTCCTGTATTTTCTTACATTTTTCCAGGGGAGTGCAATGAAAGAGGGAGCACACTCAGGCTGGGTTTTCTCCTCTTTGTGGATGCTGAGAAATGAAGGGGGAAGGAGGGTTGGTCTTGCTAAGCCGGGCAGCCCTGGAAAATGAGAGGTCATCTTCAGGAGCCAATCTGAAACCCCCAGCCCATGCCAGTTCGGTGCTGAGTGAGGAAGATGAAGGTTCATTGGCCTGGATCCAAATGACTCAAGCTGACTCATGAAGCTGAGGTCACTAATTGGGTTTTTTTTCATTCATTCATATTCTGGAGAGCACTTTTCTTTCTTTCTTTCTGTTGTTTTTTTTTTTTTTAACATTAATGAGCTGGATTCACTCTTGGAAACCGTAGTGTCACGCTAACGCCCAAGCAACGGCCTCTGCCTTCCCCCCACCTCCCCTGTGCAGCGAGGTGAAGGTGAGCGTGGTGCAAACCTCCGGACCAGCCGGACCTGAGCTAGATACTGTACAATTTACTCATGAAATTTAGATCCACTATCAACTAAAACTTGCTGAAATATGTCAGATGGCTCTGTTTGATACCGGGTTAGACAGTGATGCATTCCCTGGGAGGAGGTGGAATAGCTGAGCATGGAAAAGAGCTCTTAATGTGCGACCTTGTGAGCTGTGGCTAAAATCCCTTAATAGACTGCGGAGCTGGAGGAGGCCAGGGTGTGATTGCTCGGCGCAGTTTCTTCAGCACTAGCCCCTGCCTTGCCCAGAACTTGCAAATTAGGCTAGGAGGAATCTTTTTAAGCTTTCTATTTTCTGGAGACTTTTGCCCTCTTTGCACTTGACTGCTTTGCTCCAGGAATGAAAGTAGGGAGCCCTTTCCCAGCCATTAAAGTTTCATTTGCCAAAAGGACAAAGAATCGGCACAGGAAGGATGAAGAACGACTGCGAGGGTAAACTTGTGTGACTCCGTATATTTTAGATCACAGCCTGAGGTCAGGCTCTCTTTTTTTATAATACAGATAGAGGATTTTTTGGCCTTGCAGCAGGAGGAAAAGTGTAGTGATATATAAAGAAGTCACTTCTCAGCATAATTTAAGAAACAACCTCTGTTCTCAAAGGTAGGGGGTCCTTTGAGGTGTCTGGCTCTTTCATAAAGCTCTCCGTTGATGTGCACACGCGCGCACGCACTTGCACACACACACACAAATATACATGAAGCATCTCTGGCAGTATAGGGCATGTCACAGTATTTTCCAAACTTAATAATCTCTGTTGAATTGTTTAGGATAGCTTGGAGGACACATCCTTTTATCTCTGCAGAGAAGGGAGAAGGCCCTTCTCCTCGCTCCCGACAAACCCCGGCAGTCGGTCCGTTAACCTGCAGGGACACAAGGGTGCCCAGAACTCCCCAGGAGTGCCCGAGTGGCCCAGCTGGGTCTCAGCCTCCTGCACCCGCTGCCCATTTCCAATATTATTTCCCTGCCTCTGGCTTCAGCTGCTTTAATTTAGCTACTTTAGTTCCTGCACTCACTAGGTCCTGATTTCTGGTGTCTGAGATCTGGTGGAATTTCTCTTCCTCCAGAGGCAAGGAGGATGGAGGAACACCTTTTTTTCCCAAATCATGTCCATTCAATGGTTTTCTCTGTACTTCCAATTTCCAGGCAACGTTTCGTTCCCCTTCACGTTGCCTGCGGCTTCTCAACTGCCGCCCCTCTCTCCGGCTCCGGTTCCCATCCTCGCTCCTCTCCCATCCTTCTCCTCTTCTTCCGTGGGAAGAACGCATGTATTGCGGTGAATGTGCATGGCTGAAGGTGCGCCTGTGTTTGCGCCTAAGAAAAATGAGGCAGACATGGAAAACAAGCAAATCACATTATATATTGCAGGCAATAATATGTAGCTCCCAGGGGACAGAGATAATATAGTGAGAGACAAAGGAACAATAGACTTTGCTGGCCTGAGTGCTCACTTGATTGTGGCTTTTCCGGAATTATTCTTGACTTCCTCCGCGTGAGTGGTGAATCAGGCCGCGGAGCTGATAAGAGATCAGGATGTGGTCCGGGGGCTGTGGCAGGGATGCGCATCGTTTTGTACGGGAGCCCTTGTCGTACATATTGCTCTTAGGGGGAGACTCTTGCTCGGCACAGGAGCCCCGCAGCACAAGGGATGGGGATTTTTTTTAAAGCTGGCTGTGATTTTTGTGGTTTGGAAAAACACGCCACTGCCTGAGGGACTTTGTCCAGAGAACTGTATTGATTTGTGTTCCCATTTAGGGGTGGGTGCTGCGGCGCGGGGCTGGCGTGCCGTTAGCAGTGGGGGGGAAGCAGCGGAGATTCCCTGAGTTTCGGATGCAGAAAGAGGCATCAGGATGAAACCGCTGGCATTAACCATGCAGCGCGCTTCCCCCCACGCCGCATCTGGGGCTTGGGGTGCTTGCAGGACACGACGGGGCTGTTACTCCCCAGGTTTGCAGGCGGCTGAGCGGGGGGCACAGGGCCAGGTTAAGGCAGAGGCTGTCGGGGTGCGTGATGGGGATGGCTTTCCTCACCAGCCCGGGTGGCGAGGAGCCTTCCAAACCAAAGCACCACTGGAAAAACCCCAGCTGGGATGCTCTCCTGGGGTCTCCCCGAAGTTCCCTCTACAGAGGCAGCCGATGCTTTGAGATGTGCTTCAGACTTTCCTTCTTCTTTCCTTCTTTCCTCCCTTTCTCCCTTTCTTCTTTTTCCTTCTCTCCTTCTCCTTCCTTCTCTTTTTTCTTTCTCTTCTCTTTCTTCTTTATTTTTTCTTTTCATCTTCTTTCTTTTCCTTTCTCTCTGTCTTTCTTTCTTTCTCTCTTCTGCTTTTTCTGTCTGTCTGTCTTTCCACCTTTCTTAGACCTCAGCAAATTCCAGGAAGGCATAGTTGTCTTTAACACCCAAAGGAAAAATCGAAGGGAAGGGTTCAATTACTCGCATGAAAAATGAGTCTCCTAACCGAGGTCTATCCATTTGCTAGTTGTGCTTGTTTTAAAACTGAATTATAGAGACTGCACATTTTTCTGGAGACAAATGCATTAATTTTTCTCAAAACAGACAAGAGGGAAGCAGAGGGAAAATAAGATAATAAGAGTTTCCACAGTGATTTATATGCCTTTGTGAAAAATAATGGGGGCAGACGGCAGCACGCAGCGGCAGCCCGTGGGGGAAGGGGCAGGGGGGTGGCAGGGACGACTGCAAGGAAAACTGCCAGAAGTCCAAGTATGATTGTTGGTTTTAGATGATATAAGATCACTTTATGTCTCTGGCTGGCTTGAAAAATCTCTCTTTCTCTCTCTCTATATACACACATAAAATATATGCCATATGATGCACTTAAAATCAGCACAGGCTATACTGTTTACACAGGAAAGGATTGTGTTTCTCGCCGACCTCTCCCCAGCCCTCCTTCTTCTGCCGAAGGATAAACTGGGACCTTTAGAAAACAAAGTGGTGGCTACAATTTTTAACAGATTTGCTCTTGCATATATTTATATAGGGCAGGCGAGCCCTTCCCCAGGGCCGGCTGCCTGCGCTCTCGGGCAAAAACCAGGGGGGTTGAGTTTATTTTTTTTTATCTGTTCACTTGGGTTTGATTTATATGCTAAAAGAGATATTTTTATTATAGTGCATAGTAAATTGGGTTTCTTTATTGCTCATGAGAGCTGTTTTCCAAAATTGGACTATTTATATAGTACACTGATTGCAATGTATTTCCGATCTTAATGTCTAACTGTGGGGAATAAAAAAAATTATACCGAATCGTATTTTTTAAAAAACTGCAACCTCTTTTGAAATAAGATGAAATGGGCAACTTTTTCTCGAGAAGATGTTGTGGCACTCAGCAGCTCTCAGGAAATTATCTCTTTTTAGCAAGTAAAGGCTTTCGGTGGGAACTGGAGACTCTGGAAGGTTTTGAAGCAGTTTTGTGGTTTGCCCGTTGGCGTAATCCACGGGAAACACGTCCGGGAGGCCAAAGGCCACCGGGGCTGTAGTACCTACGCTGGTGTTTCTCTCCAATTACTTATAGGAGTGATTCAGTGAATTTATTCCCTGTTGGTTTCCGAGTAGAAAATCCTGCGGCGTTCAGACGGATACAAGAGCAGAGGGAGGCTGGAAGCGATGCTTTAAAGCAAAACCTAAATCTGTTCCAGGGCAGATGGTTAATTGTGTGGTTCAATTTATTTGCCTAATGCAAATCACGTCCCGTTTGCCCGTGGTGCCGGGGGAACCGGGTTCCTGTTTGTTTTGCTAAAAACTGGGCTGAGATTTCACTGCATCTTCTGCAGCTCCCACGTGAAGCTCCCCTGCAGCGAGAAGGCTTTGTGGTCCGCAGTGGAGGATCACGGTATCTCCAGGGCTGGTGGAGAGGAGAAACATCAGCTCCCGTGGAGAAGGGCTGGGATGGGAATAAGCTGCCAACACCGTGTTGGTTTGCAGGATTCAACCTCCCATCTTCATGGCTCCAGGCCTGTGAAGGTGCTTTAGTGGATGGCAGCATCCCCTTCTCCCACCCCAAAACCAGGCACCGGGGTGTGTCTGTGGGTCTGGCCCCCCGGTCCCCTCCGGCCTTGGACCAGGAGGGCGTTTCAGGGGGGTTCCCAACTTCCCAAATGGGCCTAATTGAAGCCTGAAGAGATTTTTCACAGATTCATGGCTTTTCAAAGGAGAAATTTGCATATTAATAAGAAGCTGTTCAGACTGATTGGCTTAATGTGTTTGGGGTAAGTATAATTAAATGTCAAGGGAAATATATCATGAAGTAATGAAGCTGAAGCTAATTTATCAAAAAATGAGTCCTAGAGAGGGAGACATTTCCAATAATAAACAGTTCTTTAACCTTCCTCTTTAAGATGATTTGCTTAGTCAGGGCTGAAATGTGCGGTCTTGAAGATCCTCGAGCGAGAGACATGAGATGGTTATTGGTTTGGGGGTGGAGGTTCTTCCATGTTCTCCCCAGTGTAAACCCCTCTGCCCTGGGACCCCAAGGCTGAGCCCATCAAGACGCTTCACCCGGGTCCCGGTGGGGGAAGGTGCAGCTCCGGTCCCTCCGAGGCCACCGGCAGCTCCTGAGAGGATGTTTTTGGGGGAATGTACACGTGTGAGACTTCAGAGGTGCCCTTAGGGAAGAAGAACAGGCTTGAAGTTTAATTATATCAGATGCTGGGTCACTTATGCCCTTTTTTTCCTCCTCCCTCAGTCTTTTCTCTTTACTCTGTAAGCTTTTCAGAGCACGTGCCATCTCCTGCTCTGTTCACGTACTAGCCGGGGATAAAGATCAGCCCATATAGGCACATCTTTAATACAAACAAAAAATGCAGTGCACATTCAGAATTGCGATGCAGGTCCCAAACCTGGGTATTTTAACATCATCATTGAGGAGGGTGAGGGCGAGGCTGAAGGCCAAGCTGGTCCCTGTGAAGGCTGTGACTCTTCCACATCCTTCTGTGTGATGGAAGGAGGTTGTGAGCTCCCTCCCCATGGCGCAGCCGTGCAGTGGGCAAACGGGCATGCACTTCTAAGCGAACCTCTGCTTTGGGGGAGCGCTGGGTTCATAGGATTCATTTCCAGCCATGCACTGACTGTCCTCTGCCGTCCACCTCCAGCAGTGACTTACTCCCGTGCGCGGTGGGAGTGGGGCTGGGAGCTCTTGGTTTGCCCTTGCAAGGGAGAAAGGCAGGGCGCAAGGCTGTAAAAGGATCGTGCCCATCGTCTCAGCTGGAAAATCCTCCTTTGGCATAATATGGCATAGAGGGAATCAGCAGGTTGCAGAATAATAGAGGCATCTGTAGAAGACAGCAGAAGTAGTGTCTATTTTCATTAAGAGGCACCACAGTTACAATAAAAAACAGCACCAAAAAGCCAAGAGAATGAGCCACCAGAAGCCTGAATTTATGCAAGCAAATCCATCCGGGAAATGAGGAATCACTTTTCATTTGGGAGTTACGTTGGAAATATGATGAAATCACTGTGGGCCTGATTTGCTCCCTTGTAAGAATTAGCTGGTGCTGCAGGGATTTGGCAAACGGCTCGTGCCTCACACTGGGAGCCCCAACCACTGCTGGAGTTTTAAGCTCTCGCTGGGGAAGGTACGTGGTGCTGGAGAGGCCACTGAGATGTAAAAACACGGGGGATCAAAAAATGCATGTGGCCGCTGCCGGTGGTGATGAGCGCTGAGTCCAGGTCTGATGAGGAGAGGCAGGGTTTGTGCTCCCCAGTGCATGGCATACCCCAAAACTGCACGCTTACTAAAGCTGCTGGGAGTGCCTTGAGAGGAGCTCTAAGGCTGGGTTAAAGAGCAGGCTCGTGGCCAGGCCAAGGGGGAACCACTGCCGGACTCCTCGGCGGCAGAGATGGCTGATGAACCCAGCCCCAGCCCCAGCAGAGAAAGCTCCTTTAGATGGTGTCTGGTGGTGTCTCCATTCCCACACAAAGGATGGAGACGTGGTAAAGGGGGCTATGGCCCAGGACTCCGGAGCTCTTCATCTGCTTCTGGTAGGCAGACGGCTGGGATTTACCAGCAACGCCACCAGGCAGGACCCAGTGTCCTCCCAGACGGATGCAGAAATGTGCCACGATGACTTGGCTTTTTAGCCATTGGAAAGAAAACAACTACAAAACGCCCCTTTTCCAAACCGCAGCTGGTCAGCCCGGAGGAAGCGGCGGTGCCACCCGTGATTGCCTCAGCTCCGATGAGTTTCTTGTTCCAGCAAAGAAAATCAATGGCTTGCATGGCTAATGGCATCAGAGAGTTTCTGCTTGTCGATAGCACTTAGGCACTGGCGGTCTCCGGGAGATGCCCAGATGTGCTTCCCAGCACAGCAGATTTTCGGGAGCTTCTTGGCACAGTTGCTTCGCCCAGACCGGTCACGGGATGCCGGGACAGCGGCATCGCCTCTCGCCGCTGGCATCGCCTTCGCTAGGAGCCAGGAGGCCACCGGGCGCCTGCCTGAGCCCAGGGCTCCCCGCTTACCTGCTGCCCTCAAAGCAGCGGCTCTGCCCGTCAATAATTAATCAGAGCAATTAGGCAGAGGGCTTGCATGCCGTAATTAGCTCTGATCAGTGCAATCTCCCTTCCCGGCGGGGGCAGCGAGGCAGGAGCTGAGCGCTGAAAGCACAGCGGGGGGACAGTGCTGTTGAGCAAAGACCCCTGTGCAGCCCCTCTTCGCATGCAAATGCTCCCCTGCCCCTTCGAAACGCCCCACGGCCCCATCGCTCCAGGGCCGGGGAAGCCGACACGAAGTTACGCGTGTGCCTGCTCGTACGGGGGGGCTCTCGGGGGCAGAATGAACCCCTTATCTTGGGGACACTGCTGCTTCCTGCCGGGTCACCGCAGCCTGGGGTCTGCGGGGCTCAGCCACCCTGCCCTTGGCCAGGGATTGTTCCTGCTCTTCCTGAGCAAGGTCACGGCCCCGAGATCCGGAAAGAGAGTATCCACCTGCGGAGTTATCAGCAATGGCCCGTGCAAACACGCCACTTTCTCTGCGGCGTTTCTTTGATGGGTTTCCCAGCTCCTCGGGAAGGAGAAGGCTTCCTGGCTGTGACCTGGGGACAGGGTGACACTGGCTGTTACCCCCATGAATGCTACGCTGGGAGCTTAGTGTCCAAGTCCCTGTTTTGGAGGCAGTGAGATTTCTGGAGTGTTTTTTCTTAAATGCTGAAGTGGTTAAACCCGCTGGTGGCAGGGAGCAGAGCTGCCCACGGCGCTTGGTGTGCAGAGGGGGTGCAACTGGGGGGGGGGGCTGTCTGCTGAGGGCCCCCCGAGAGCCCAGCCCTTGGGTGGACTCACAGATGCCTTTGCTAGGATGCCCATACGATGGGCACAGCATGGATGCCTGGATGGGCACGGCCGCTTGCCTCGTCCCTCTGTCTCACCCTGCCCTGGACAGACCTCGCCTGCCAGCAGGACTGGGTTTGGGGCTGGGACAACTGGCTTTGGTTGCTGCTGGGGGTTTGGATGGGGACAGGGCAGACATCTGGGGGTCCCTGTGGCCCTGCGGGCTGCAGTTTAGGCAGAGGTTTGCACCACGGGTGCTAGCTGCATCCTGTGTCGGGCCGTCAGCCATCTCCTAAACTTCAGAGGGAGCTTAACGGGAAGGAGAGGAGGGAGGGACGGGGAGGCAGCTCCACTGATAAGATGCTGCTTGACAGATACAGCGTGGAAACAGATGCTACCAGCTACAGATGTAATGAGATACATAAATACCGAGACTTGCTCAAATAAATGCTGGCATCCGCTGTAAGGATGAGCTCGGGAGCTCCCGCCGCCGCTAACTGTGTGCCAGCAGCAAGCACAGAGCAGATTTGGGGGGTGGGGGGAGGAGAGGCCCTGTCTCTGCGAGAGCATTTTATTCGGGAAGGTGGCATATTCTCGGTGTGCCATGTTTATCCCCTGCAGCGATGCCTGCGGCCGGGGCTGTGCCTGCAGCACCCAGCAGTGACCGTCCCTGCAGCCCGGGCTCCAGCGCAGGGCCGGCTGCCTGCCACCAGCTCTGGTTTTTGGGGTATTTTCTAAGTGCCTAAAAGTGATGATAACACCCCGTGTGCTTTGAGAACTGCCCTTTCATCCCAGCACAGCTCAATGCAACGAGGCCCTGTTTTCATGTATGCTTGGATTTTTTTAAACCCCTCTGGAGTACTGGGGATAGTAAAAAACCTGTGTCCTGCGAGGGACCTCGCTGAGCTGGGCGCAGGGAGCGTGCCAAGGTGGCAGGAGGCTCCTCAGCACATCTCGAGGGAGCAAATAACCCAGGGACCATTGACCGCTCGTAGAAATGAAGCAGTCCTGCTGGATGTCTTTCCGGCCAAGGGAACAGAACCAAGATTATCCCAGCAGGCAATGCACTCATCCTGCACAGCTTGCAGTGGGGGGACGGAAGAGCAGAGCCAGAAGAAAACCCAAGGCCCCTGACTCTACTGCAGTTGCTTCACGAGGGTGCAGGCATCCTCTGGGAGATGACGGTTGTGTTGTAGGTCCCCCCAATAACACCTAGATTTCCCTGAGTGTTATCTTTACCCAGAGAAAATGCCTCGGCAGCAGGATGGGTAGGGATGGGAGAGACGCACAGTCTTCGTTGTCCTCTCCCAGGGCTATTCCTGCCTCTTATTTTGCTCCAACCTCAGCCCAATCCATCTCCATTAAAACCAATGGCAAGGGTGTCCTTTTGATATTAATGTCAGTTGGACTTGATTTTTACATCCAGCAATGCAATGAGTGATTTTCTTTTTTCCTTCCAGACCTCTCTGATCTTTTGCCACTCTCCTTTCAGCTTCCTCGGTCCCACAGCTTTTCTTGGAGTTTTTTTTAAATTTTTATCAGTTTCCTGAAATGCATCTTTCCATTTATTGATTTCACGTGACATCTAAAGGAAGGCAAAGCAGGAGGCTCAGTTAACTCCAACGTGCCCTCACAGCTTATCAAAGCAAATTTAGAGCCTTGCTAGAGCTGCCAGGGCAGCACAGCCCCTGGGCTGAGACACTGGCCTCACAGGAGGGACACATTCGTCTCTTTAGGCAGCGTTTTTTAATTTATAGATACATACACGCTACTGGTTACATCAAGTTATCACTCTTGCCAGAGCATCTTTCTTTTCAATCATCTCCGGTACACGCTGTAATGGTACTTCTGGGAGTGTGGGCTCGAGGGTAGGGGAAAGGCAAGCGCCTGTGATAGCAGGTTTTGATTTTTTTATAAATTTCTGTTGCAGAGTCACTACTTAAAATGATTCGGAAGAAAAAGAGAAATGGTGGCGGGGGGAGGAGAAGACAACTTGCTGGTGGCTGCAGTGGTACAGGGAGCAATGCACACTGCTTCGGGGGCGTGAGGCTGCATCAAGTCACAGCGCTTGCTGTGCCTCAGTTTCCCCATCCTCCTTGTTCGGTAGCTTCATGCTGGAGAAGGCTCCGTGTTTCCCCCAGGACTGCCAGCTGTGTTACCTGCCCGTCACCGTGGTGTCTGGCCCCTTCCTGGAGACAGAAATTCTGGCAGCATTTCTAGAGAGAAGTGAGAGCTGAAATAAGCCCCCTCAGACAGTTAATTTTCCCTCTCTGCTCTGCTCTCCTAGCCCTGCCATAGCACCCACCATCATGCCAGTCACTTAATACTTGACATCTAGAAGGCAGCACACAAGGGAGAGAGGCAGAAAATGCCGTCAAGTGGGGCTAAAGGGCACAAGAGTGCCAGCGCCCATCTCAGTTGCTGCTTGGGTTTTCGTGTGGCTGATGGAGGGGGGGTTCCCTCAAGCCTTGAACACTGCTGGCTCCCAGAGATGAAAGGAATGTATTTTTCCTGCTCCTTCTCCTCTTCCTCCCATACACAAAAACCGGATAATTTTGCACGAACAAGCCAATTTCATTTTTAACCATGCTGTCGCTTCATGGTGCAAAGGCAGGACTCGGGACGGGTGTTCGCTGGTGGGAGAGTGTCCGATCCTCCCCGTGCCCCTGTGTTACATTTCTGGGAGCGGATTTGGCCCTTCCTTGCCGGAAAGGCTCTTCCGTGGGATACAAGGTCTCACAGCTGATTGCAGAGCTGTTGGGCTCTTTTGGAAAGAGCAGCATTTCTTTGATAGGGTTTTTCCTGCGATGACCTCTTTGGTGGCACTTCCTTAAAAACAGCACTTGCCACCGCGAGAGCCTTCCTTTCCCACCGCTGCGGCGGGCTGGGGCGCTCCGAACCCCAGCCCAGCCCTGGCCGTTGAATCTGGAGCAAAACCAAACTGCAGCTGGTTTCAGCTGAGCGGGGCAAAAAGTAACGGAGGGCAGATTTTTGCTTTGAAGATTGCTCTAAGGGGTCTATTATCACATTCGCTGGCAACTCATCTCGAGCCATGGAAACGGGGAGGCTCCTTGGATGCTCTCATATCTGCCTGGGGGTTTTCCTTCCTCACCATTTCTTTGCGTGTATCCCACTGCTTGGAGCAGTAGCTCAGGCTAGTGGCAAGGATGGAAAAAGCACCTGGAGGCTGGAGCAAGGTGCCCCCCAGCCCAGGCTGTCCGGGGAAGGTGTCTTGGGGTGCAGCATAGGGGTAAGCAATGCCCTTCTGCTTCTGCTGTGTCTCATAACCCCGCTGCAACTTGCAAGCTGTGTAATGGCAAGATCCTGATAGCTAAAGTCACCAGCACCTTTGGGAAAGCCCGGCTCTGTGTAAACAGGCTGTGCGAAACTCCAGCTTCACGTTTCTGCTTCATTCCCATCCTTTATCCAGCAGATAGTTCCGGGCCTGTGTGCCCTTTCAGGGCTGCGGCCAGGTCAGCGGGAACGTGGCCAAAGATAAGGGTAAAGATCGGCATGCCGGAGAAGGGGGCTCTGCAGCGGCAGCTCCTCCTTCGCTGCCTCTCTGCTGCTGCAAACGGGTGGGGAGAGCACTAAGTCAGCCCAGCAGCATGCTAGAGGGGTCCAGGGACACAAACAATGTCCCCGAGCTGCCGCTGCCGTGCAGATGCCCCGGCTGTGGGCTTTTCTACATCTTAGGACTTGGTTGATGGTGGTTTTGCACTTCCAGGCTATAGCTCTGCCGTGTTTGCTGGGGTGCTTGCAGACCCGCTCTGCTCGCCCCTGCTGCACCACGCGAAGCTGTGGCTGTCCCAGGGACAGCAGAGGCTGTCGGGGTGAGCGTGTGCCCACATCTCCGCCACCCCCGGTTTGCTGGTGCTGGGACCAGGACATCAGCATTTGGTGAGCAGGGACTAGTCTTTCTTCTTCGCTGCTCATTCCCCCTGGGTTGTTCCCTGCTCTGGCATCGAGGGCTGCGTTGCTGCAAGCTGCGAACCCCAGTGCTGGTCCAAACCCGTTCTCTGCATCCTCCTCCTCCTCAGTTATATTGCAATTGCCATTTCAGGCAGTGCACAAACTCACTTTTCTGCTGTGGCTGAGCTTGAGGTAGACCTGGCCGTGCACTCCGATAGAGAAGGGTGTGCAAGACCCCGCAGCTGAGGCGCTGCTTCGACGCAGGGCAGCACTGACCCTGGGAGCACAGGGTGGGGGGACAACACCATCGTTCCTGTCTATGGCATCAGGCTTGGCACCCCTTGTTCTGGATGATCATTTCAATCCATCCAGCCTGGATACCCAGGCTCTGACAGGCTGATTATTTTTAAAAAGTCATACTAGGACTGCCAGGGAGAAGGAACTCGCCTTCTGGGGTTAAGAAGAGATGAGTCCTGCCCTTAGCACATGATTGGGGCAGGTATTACTAGAGGCCAGAGAGCACGTGGAGCTGATCGCTGTAATCACAGCAGCTTTATTTATTGCTCTGGGTTGCGATGGCATGAGGCCTGGTGAAGAGCTGCCCTTATCTACCGATATCAGCCTCCCTTCAACAGAGATCTGGACTAGATTTACGTGGGAAAGGTTTGCAGCAAGTCCATCCACAGCTGCTTTTAATGCCTTGCATGCTGCCAAGGAGCCCAGGAGGTCCTGAGCAGGACAGGGCTTGGTCCAGCTGGGAGCAAAGCAGCAGATGGACTTTAAATAGCAAACTCACCTCGAGTTTTCTGGATCCAGTGACCAAAAGCTGCTCCCACCTCCGTGGGAAACAGCAGCACAGGGCTGCTCCTCCTACATCAAACAGGCTGTCCCTGCCCAAAAATCTCATTTCTGGAACAACCAATGCTTGTTTTCTCACTAATCACCAGCTTCTCTTGCTGCTTCGAGTTGGTGGGACAGCAGCACAGGTCAGCTGAGGCAAACCAGCTGGGCCAACCCATTTCCCGGCCCCTGACGGAGCCGAGGCGGGTACCCAGCATGGGCTGGTGGCAAACACCAACGCCACGTATCATTGCATCTGTTCCTCCAAGCTGAATTTCCAGAAACACAACCCTTGGGTGCTCAGTCTTGTAAGGAGGGAGCCTGATATGTTATTCTGGTTTCTTGACATAAAGCGATGCTTGCTTCTGTGGAGTTGTGCTCTTGCTAAGAACAGGGACTCGAGGTCAGGTGGGGTCTCTGTGGACTCTGATCTCCAGGGTAGGGGTCGAGCCAACACCCTGCCTGCCCCGGGAAACTTAAAGTCAAGCTTTTCAAAGGCATCATTGTACAGTCCATAAAGAGATACAAAAGCCATAATAAACATGGCACCAAAGATCAGTTCCCACGCCAGGAGCGTCTGAGGGTTGGGAGCCTGTTACTGGGACGTCCTAATGTGAGCCCAGCACTAAAGTGCCGATGTCAAGGACTGGCACGGCAGGGTGGATCAGGAAATCCCAGAGCAGCACCGCCTGTGTCACTGGGACCTGTAACCGCCTGGCATTCAGCCCTTGCACAGCATCACCCCCCCAGCCCGGCCCTCCGAGGCAGCCGACCCTGCAGCTGCGCCTCTCCCACCCTGCCCGGGTGCTGGAGGGTTTGCTGCGCCGGCTCTGAGGGAAGACGAATCCAAACTGTTGCATGACCAAAGTGAAGTCCTGCGAAGCCCATTGGGGTAGGGAAGGGGCCACAGCCCCGGCGAGCAGCAGCCCCGAGAGCTACCTCCGGGGGCTTTGGCCAGACACGGGACCGGCCGTCTCGGACACCACTGCTGGGAAGAAAGTATGGACCTGGAAAAGGCCAGATATGAATATGCATGCATAGCCAAAATGCTGCCTTTGAGGAAAGTCTTCCTCCCCTATTAAGTAATTAAATAAAGCCCTGAGCTCTACTAAAATTAAAATAACAGAATCCATTTATTCTGGCAGGGCCCACTGGTGGCTGCTCTTGCCAAAAACATTTTTGTGGTTCTTGTCTTTTCAAGTGGCTCTTTTGCAATAAAACCCAGATGCCATTAGTCCAGGGAGGCCTTCAGGCAACTGTTTACGTCCATGAAAGATGCCTTTTGTAATTAATTAATCTCCCAAAAGCTGTGGTAGCGCATTCCCCGTGGCTCCTGGCGTGTCCCTGCCTGCCGGCCCTGGCAGCAGAGGTGCGTGCTCATTCCTGGGCGCTCAAGAAAGCTTTTGTCTTGCAGCCTCGCCACGAAAAGGGTTAATCTCCTCCTTGGGAAGACACAGCGGAGATTTCAACACTTATCAAAACACAAACAGAAGCCAGCGCGCCTTCCCGCTGCCCTTGCCCCGCTGCCGGTTCAGCAGCTCCTGCTCTTGCTCAACAGCAGATTGCAGTTGCGGGAGGCTGTGTTACGGGGCAGGGATCAGCTGGGGACTGAGCCGGCAGGCGGTGGGGAAGGGGGGCACGACCTGGTTCCCTCACCCTTTCGGGGGTTCAGGTGCCTCCAGAAGACTCAGTGGTTGCAGGGTTTCCAAAGCAGACGGCGACAACACAACAGCTGAGAAACGAGGGCTTGGTGCACGTGGGGGGAAAAAAGGTGATTCGTGAGACTGCCCTGAGCAAAATAACATACGAAGAGCTGCACCAGGCCAGGGCAAAGAGCCGTCCCGCCCAGCACCTTCTTCCAGATGGTGGCTGGTATCGGGTATCTGCAGAAGAGTGTCTGAAAGCTGGTGGTTTGTAGGGCTCCTTCTCTTGTTATCTCCTCCCAGCTGAGGGCAGTCGGGGCTGAGGGCTCCCTACGGCTGAAGTGGCTCTGGGACTCTCACTTTTCATCGCCACCAACTCATTTGATCCACCATGAATTTGGCCAGTCTGTTTCTGAACCATTTACACTTTTGGCCTTTGCAGCATCAGGTGATGGCAAATCCCACCGTAAAATTATGTGTCTGCTCGGCAAAGGCCATCCTTATGCTGGTTTTTAATCCGTCTCCATCCTTAGTGTCAGCAGCCTTTATGTCTTCACATCCTTCAGGATGTGCGAGAGCTCTCTCACACCCCTCAGCTCGTTTCTTCTCCAGCCTGAATATCCCAAATTCATGGAGTTTCCCCCAAGCAGAGACCCTCAGCAGAGACCAGCAAAGATTTGGCTTCTTTAGGACCATGTCTTTGCTCAGCCTCTATATAATGTGGTCGCAAATAGAAAGAATTGCTTTAGGAAGGGTCAGTCCTCGCTGCCTCATTTGTAACATAACGACTCAGCCTGGGGTTTAGTTGTTATTGGTGTTTTTAGCTGTTGTTGGCTTTTCATTGTTGCTTTTTTGATAGATGAGTTTAATTTTGCTGGCATATTGCACAGGTTTGCAAACCAGATGTTGCTGCTGCAAGACGGTAACAATAACGCAGGCAGGGAGCAGTTCATCACGGCACACGGGTGTCGCAACCGCGGCGAGGTCAAAGACGAGGGGTCAGGGCGTGGGGGGGATGCGGGTCCCTGCTCCTCGGGACCCGGGGCCGCAGTTGCCATGAGAACTGCTGGTGGCACGGCAGTGAACCTCGCCGGCGCTGCGGCCCCCTCCCATCCATCTCCCATTCCCCCCGGGAAGGACCGTACCGTTGGAAGGAGACCAAGCTGCGGAGAGGAAAACTGCTGAGAGCCGGGAAGGAGGGATGGGTTTGTGTCACCAAACGATGATCGTGTAAATCACTGGGTTTTTGCAGATGCTGGCTCCTGACCGGGGGTGATACACGGGGTGATGCGAATGTGAGGGGATGGAATGTAGTGTGGCAGGCAAGGGGGAGCAAGGAAAGGAGCTGGGAGCACCCAGGAGGAGCAGACAAATGGCCACCCATATGGCTCCTACACCTTTCTGGCTTGCCTTGTTTAACATGGAGGAGCTCAGGTTATCCTGCAGCCAAAGCCTGCGGTCCTTTAGCAAATCACACCCAACGCCTGGCGCTGGAGGGCTTTGAACTCTCAAGGGGACCATGGAGCAGGATGGACCCTGGCCCGAGCCCCAAGCCCCTTCCCGCTCCCGGCTGGGAGAGCTTCCCAAAGCAGCCTGCGTGTAGGATTTCTTTGGGTGGAAGAAGGAAATGGCTGAGGTCAGGGGGCTGATATTGCCCATTTTTATGTGACATCAGCTTGCTGCCACCTTGAAAATACCAAAAGATAGTCTTACATCCTGGCCCTTGAAAATCCCTTGTGCCCTGCAGGAAGCGAGTGTTGTCACTCAAGAAATTCACTGTTATTTCAGGGAATTTAAGCCAATGTGCACAAAACCCCAGCGTGGGCAGAGAGGAATTTAAAGGGATAGGACATTAGGATTGTAGAGATATCCTCTGTTCTTAGAGTGCCATTGCAAGAAGGGAGGTGGGATCCCCCTCAAGAAGTTCCTTAGAGGCCTTGAATAGGCAAAATGGATTTAGGTCCAATTCTAGGTAAATAGGCAGCCAAAGGAAGTGGGAAATCAGGAGAGTGTTTAGATGCTTTGCCGAATCAGAGCATCATGGGCCTCCTGACAATCCATGCAAAGAGGAAAGCAAGCTGGGCTGGAGGCGTGAGGCTCAGGAGCATCCTGCCCTTGGTACCCGGGACATCCCTGGAGCACTGCCTGCGCTCAGCTCCTCCCCCCCTGCCCAGGGGCGTTCGGCACTAACGTGTCCCTCTCTCCCCCTCTCTCAGAGACCTCATGCCCAGGACCCTGGAGGGGCAGATCACCATGGAGAAGACCCCCAGCTACTTCGTCACCAAGGAGGCCCCAGCCCGCATCTCCTCCATGTCCAAGGGCACAAAGCTCATCGTGGTGGTGCGGGACCCCGTGACCCGAGCCATCTCGGACTACACCCAGACGCTCTCCAAGAAGCCCGATATCCCCACCTTTGAGAGCCTGACCTTCAAAAACAGGACTACGGGCCTGATCGACACCTCGTGGAGCGCCATCCAGATTGGCATCTACGCCAAGCACCTGGAGAACTGGCTCCTCTACTTCCCCATCGGGCAGATCCTCTTTGTCAGCGGGGAGAGGCTGATCAGCGACCCCGCGGGGGAGCTGGGCAGGGTCCAGGACTTTCTGGGCCTCAAGAGGATCATCACCGACAAACACTTCTACTTCAACAAAACCAAGGGGTTCCCGTGCCTGAAGAAGGCGGAAGGCAGCAGCAAACCCCACTGCCTGGGGAAGACGAAAGGCAGGACCCACCCCGACATAGACCAGGAGGTGGTGCAGAGACTGCGGGACTTCTACCGGCCCTTCAACATGAAGTTCTACCAGATGACGGGGCAGGACTTCGGCTGGGACTGAGGCTGAAAAAAATAATTTAAGAAAAGGAAAATATAATATAATATATATTTTTTTTACATATCAGTAGAGAGGGGGAAAATACAGAAAAAAAATAATAGTTGTGCTGAAACATGATTTGTTCTGATTTTTTCTTTTCTTTTGACATTCCTTTGTTTTCTTTCTTCTCTCAGAGATGAGGTGATGTGTCTGTCCAGAAAAGGCGGCTGTGAACAGCAACCTGCTCCTATTGCCATCGCCTGCAGCTTGGCTGCTTCCTTCGATGGGCCCAAGGTTTAGCACTGTCTCTGTTAAAAAAAAAAAAAAAAAAGCAGGTGCAAAGTTTTTAGATGTCCTCAGGGCCACCTCCAGAAGTGACAAGGGTGCTTGGGGGAGCTCAGAGCCTCACTGCAAGGTCAGCCACATTTTGGCTTGCAAAAATTTTAGACCAGACCTCATCGCTTTTGACAATGAAACAAAGGAGGCTTAATATCTAATTCAGCTTTCAAAACCTTACCTTAGGGGACTTTTTTACTGTGTGAAACCTTTGGTGAAATTTTTTTTCATTTATCCAATTTTTTGTTTGACTTTTGCCCCCCCTAAATCAAGCTCTTTTCATCAACCAACCTTATTTTTCATCTTATAGAAGCCAAAACCAATAATCCTTTGTTTTGTTTTGAGACAAAACAATTTTGGTAGCCAAAAGTGAAAGAAAACAGATGATTCTTTTGACTCTATGATGAAAATTGCCAGGTAGTCAAAAGGCCTTATTTACAGGAGTTGGCTCTAAACCAGTGTTCCCCATTGCCAGCAACGTGCACCCCTTTTGCTACGCTGACAGAGCTCAGGGGGGCCCATCTGAAGGGATCTGGGTGATGGGAAAGGGAGGTCCACACTGAGATGATGCTCATGGTACACCTGTCTTGAAGGTGATGGGGGACCCACCACCCCACCACTCGTATGCAGGAAACAAGTTCACAGTGTCTGGCAGATGCTATTTAAGCCATAATGAAGAATGTTTTAAGTTGGGCCAGTCTTAAAACAGTGGAGAAAGGGTTGTTTGGGAAAAAAATGAATAAAAATCACGTCCAGAAAGGGGAGAGAATGAGGAGAAGACGATGGAAGTTTTCTTGTCCTTTCTTAAAGGAGAACCGAGGGGGAAGCAGGAACAAGAGCAGTGGTTGTGCAGGGCTTTAAAAATTGTCAGGCAAAACGAATCTCCTGTTTGCAATAACCAGGAGCTTTAAATTCTTTGCTTTGATCCTTATCACCTTTTTTGGCTGGTAGAAATGTCTCAGCGACAGAAATCTATTAGTGTAGTAGGATCTTGTATTACTGTGGGCTCATTTATCTGCTGGCTCTTTATCTTCGGCATTTTCTGGACTATAGGAGCACCTAATTATCGCTTGGTGCTGTATAAACACAACACGATGATGCTCCCTCTCCTGAGTCTAACTTTAAAAAGCCCCTGAAGGGGTAAAACAAAGTAAGTGTGGGATCCTAAAATCTGTTTAGGAAGAAGCCTGGGGACCAAGCTCACTGGCTGCCTGCACACCAGCCAAGATCTTAATAAAATCACAGCAGAGCAGAGATTTCAAGGAGTCTGAAGAGAATCGTATCTGAAATTACAATTTAACCCAAGAGGGAGTCATTTCCACCTTGGGCTGTCTTGCTTGACAGGTTAGGAAAACCGCTTGGTGCCTGCTCAACTTCATGGCACCAAGTTCCACTGCAGGTGTTGAGCCACATCCCCTCCTGGCTGCCCTGAGCCGCCTCCTTCCCACCCATCCCTACACGCCTCCCTCCGTTCCTGAGGATGCAGAGTCCTGGGACCTTCCTATCCCCTGAAGACACAAACCCACATGATTTTGCATGCAAGGTCCATTTCCCAAGGTAATTAAAATAACTCCATTAGTGTTGCGAGGCCCCAGGACCTTCTCCCACTGTTGTCATCCCAAAGCCTTAGCTGAGCTCAGGTTTCCATGCCCCGGCTGGTGGAGCAGTGGTGATGGGCTGGTGGCACCAAAGCCAGGCTGTGCTCAGCAGTCTGTCCTGGCACGGCATGGCTCAGTGCCACCCTCGCCACCTTTACTGATACCTTCACCCCCTCCCCACTATTCTTGTTCCAGTGTGTCCCATTTTAAGCCCCTTCATGGCAATGTCCTGTGCCACATCTGGGTAAACATTTTACGTAACTGCCTGCTGCAAGCACCTTACAGCAGAAAGGCAGATGAGGGAACACACAGACCCCCAACAGCCCTTTCTCTTACCTGCCTCCCTTCAGCCCCTCAATGTTCATGCAAGAGATGATATGAGAAAATCAGAGATGGTCAAGCAGCTTTGGCTTCATAGGGTCATGGTCCCCCCCGGCATCTCTGCAGCTCATTGCTGGAGCTCAAAGCTCCCAAATCAGAAGCTGGAAGAGTGTTGGGCTCTTGGTAATGGTCTCCCCAAAGTGTCACTGGAAACGAGGGGAGCAATCTGCTCTCTGCCTATGCCAGCCAGATCAAGGGGGAATGAGCTTAAGGTGTAGCCAAAAGGACGAGGGTTAATTATTGGGAAAACCGGTTTGTTGGGGCAGGCATGGGAGATGGCCACCATCCCTCCCACGCTGTGCTCTTCCATCCAAGTGCAAAAGCCAAGCTGGTGGTGAGGACAAGGCATCACTCGCTCACGGGCACAACTGAACAGTGCCAGCACTACCGAGGCACAAAACCTGAGGTTTTCCAAGCTGAAAAGAAGATTTAAGCATGCTGTTTCTTTGGTATTTCAAGGAGACTTAAGGTTGGGCTAATCTGTACATGCCTTTGACAAGTATAAATATCACTTAAGAGTATGATTTTAAAAAATCAATATGATTATATTGCTATTGTCTCTCATACAGTCACATTTAGACTAGTAGAAAGCAGCTTTATAGTGCTACAGATTGCTCTTCCCATATTGAACTAGCTAGAGCAATACCAAGCACCTTCATACAAATGAGCTTCTACAACTGCCACCAAATCACTGTCATTAAATCAGCATAGCTTCGGCGCGTACAGAAGCCTATCATACGCGCCTTTAAAAAAACTCTACCCAGCACATTGAACTCGGCTACATAGACATACTTTCCCAAAAATGCTTGAATGTTTTACTACCGCTAATTTCTGAGGGTTTGAATCCCTTGCTGCACACCTAGTAAAACTATTTAGGGATCTGAGACTGTAATTGATTTTTTTGATCTGGGCCGTAAGTATTTTTGAAAATCCCTCCACGTATGAACAATGGCTTTTAAAAAGAGGTCATGCAATCAAATTGCTTTGAACTCTAATAACATTTAAGCCTCTAAACTCTTTAGGCTTATTTTAAAATCCAGCCATGAAGTTTAGATTATTTTAACCTAAGAAGAATTGGAAGTAAACTATTGAAAACCGCACCCCTCCTAGGCCTACAGTATTGAGCATGTGTATTAGGAGGGGAGAGCAAAAGTAGCTATAAACAAAAAAGTGACCTATAAAGTTTGATTATTTTTTTTAAAGCAGAAAAATCAATACGTTAAGGATGAGAAACTAATTAGGTGTATTAAAATTCTTCTGGTTTCAATAATCAAATGTGCCATTAGGCACTGATGAAGTTTAGGCTTAGATTTTAGAACGTTTGTTTTAAGAGGAAAAAAGAAATCCTTTATAAGGCATCCTATCAATGTCAAGTGCCAAATTCATCATAAGGAAGAAATTTTTTACAATGAGGGTGGTGAAACACTGGCACAGGTTGCCCAGAGAGGTGGTAGATGCCCCATCCCTGGAAACATTCAAGGTCAGGCTGGACAGGGCTCCGAGCAACCTGATCTAGTTGAAGATGGCCCTGCTCACGGCAGGGAGGTTGGACTAGACGGCCTTTAAAGGTCCCTTCCAACCCAAACCGTTCTGTGATTCTGTGATCTTTGAGCAGACAGACACACCTCCTTCACCCTCCCATTTGCAGCACTGCACGGGTGCCCATGGTCAACAGGCAGTGGGTCGCTGTGGGTTTGCACAGCGCCTTGCCCAGCCCAGCCCCACAAACAGGGCACCGCAGCCCTGGTGCACAGAAACCACCAGGAGCTTCGGCACAGGGGTGCTCAGCACAAGTATTGCCCCCAAGGTCTTAAAAAATCAGGGTTTTTTTTTTCCACTGATGGTGACATGCTTTGGCACAGGCTTGTAGAACCCAATTCTGAAAGGCAGTTGAACGTGAGACCTCCCTTTAGCCCACTGCAGCGGCAGCTTTCAGCCAAACCTGAACTGTGGGAAGGCTCTTTGCACTGTGTTTCAACTGGCCGCACCTGGAAAATTTCAGAGAAATGGGTTTTTCTTTACCAGCACAGTTTGGCAAAACAAAAACTGGGCCGTCTGCTGCTGCGATTCGCATTGCTGCGATTTCTGGAAGGGCAAGGACCGGGCTGCTGCGCCCACGTTGTAGTTGGCGCTGATTTCGTGCCGTGGGGAATTCAATCAACTCCTAAGGAAATGCTGCCACCCAATAATTTACACAGTTAAAAGGAATATAAACACCAATGTGCCATGTATGAGACTCCTCTACGTGGTATTCGGGGTGGTCTTTGGGGTGCAGCACTAAGAAGTTACATTTCCAGCAATGACTTGGCCATGCCTACCCTGCACTGAGTTATTTTGACTAACACTGATCCTTAGCCTCCTCGGTTCTTCTGCCTACACACTAGCATACACAAAGTTAGGTCTCCAGATTAGGGGAAAAAAAAATTGCCCATTTTCTTAACCATTAAAAAAATTCTAGTTCATATATAACGGTTTCTGGGTTTTCTCTCCTCCCTCCCCTTTGCTTGGTGATACTGTCATCCTTCTCCCTTTGGTGCTATTTCAGTATGAAACAGACTGATTTTAATTTAATTTAAGAATGAAAAAGCACACATTTAATAAAGTTTACGGGTACTGAGAGGCTGTGCTCTCTTTTTGCTGGCGGCAGCAACCTGGAAAGAGCGGGCAGGTTTATGAAAAAAGGGGAAAACACAGAATTACCCACTTGTGTCTGATTTTAGTCTCTTAAACCTAATGCCAAACTCCACAGCAACTGGGGGGGCTCTGCCTGCTGTGAATTCCCCAGTGGCATCGTTGGCATTGTTTCCACGACCTCTTATCTTCATGTTTCTCCAGCAAGCTTAGTGTCACACTCCTTTCTTTAGATTGCAAAAAACCTTCAGAAGTCAGGTCTTCATGGCTTCCCCCGCCATTCACCTCTTAGCCATCGCTGGCCCTGCCACGTCCACAGCGTTTCGCCACCGAGTTTGATGAATTCCTGCTTTCCTCCAACCTGGGAGGAGAGGAACGGACCCAGCTCACGGCGCATTGCCTGAAACCTGAGGTGGAAGCAATCCACCAAGAAATATATACAGCGGAGCAGCCCCTGTATATCAGGTTTTCTGTGTGGTCAAGTAAAGTGATATTCTATTTACTTTTTTAGATGTATAAACAGATTAAGTCCCAGGGAAAATATGCTCCCAAACTTCATAATATTTTATTAAACCACTGAAGTTTAATATAATCTTTTGGCTTCCACAGAAAAATTTTCCATTTCTTTTCTGAGCACCTTTGATTTTATTTTCTTTTAATTACCGTTATCCGGAGTTAACAATGTGGGTTTTGCACTCCACCCAGCAAGGACTATCCAGATTAGAAGTGGGGAATTTTGCTGAAATACAGAAATATCTATGTGGTGGTAAGAAGTCAACGACGCCTGGGCGGAAAACTCTGGAGAAGCCAATGTGCAGAATTAATTCCCCTCCGCCAGGCAATAACAAGGCTGCATTCCTCAATTCATAGCATTTATTACCTAAGACATTGGCCAGCCATGGCTTTTGAAAAAAAATTATACCTCCTTCATCTTACGCCTGTCCACACCGCTGCGCGGGGGCTGGCATGCTGCTCAAGCTCGCTCCATCCCGGAGGCAGCGCAGCTCATTGCTCCGTGGGGAAAGCTCTCATTAATTCAGGTCCGACGCTGCCCTCAGGCTCAGTACCGCTCCGTGTGAACACAGCTTTGGATGCATCGTCCATCCGGGTGTGAAGTTGCTAGCGAAGGCCAACACCGTGCTGAGCCTCGAGCACACCGCTTGGCCCGGGATCTTGCAAATCTGATGACCGAGAAATGCCCTACGGATAGCCCGGCTCATGGTGAAAGCTGCTGGGAGCCAAGCAGAGCTCTTCAGGAAAGACTCAGCACCTGCATTCCAGCATCGTTAAATAGGAATAATAATGGTAATCATCATCTCGTGGTTCTTAAGACAACTGTGTAACTTCTGGAGGTCAAATTCACTGGTGTGAGCGTTACCCGAGGTCCTCAGTGCAGCAGAGGAACTTCAAACGCAGCTTATCAGCCACAAGTACGTCTCCCTTGCCAAACCTCTTTGCTATTTCCTCTCCTGCAACTTGGAACAGTGCTGGTAACGGAGGGTCCTTCTTCAGACACACCAGCATCTGGCCTCCGTGAGTTCCTCCAGTAATGCCGGGGCAACGGTGATGTTGTAGACAGGATTAGACCTGCTCGGCCACAGTTTCTCCAGCTCATTTCTTTTGTTCTTTCAGCAACAGCTGTGATTTAGGGCATGTGAGCAACATCTAAAGGAAATGACTGAGAGGTATTGGCTGGGGAGCACTTACCTTCCCTTGTACAGGGCTTATGGAACAGAATCAATAGATTTTCTATACTGCTCACTGCTGGAGACCCCCCATGGCTGGGCACAGAAGAGATGGCAACGGAGTGACAAAATTCTCCTGAGAAGGACAACTTTAGGAGAACAGAGGAAAGCAGCCAAATGCATCATATCGACAGGGCAAACGCAGTCACGAATCTAATTACCTGCCTCTCCGCACGCCTGCAGCTGCACGCTGCCTTGGCTGCAGCTCACCGGGGCTCTGCCGGTGCAAAACGGCCTCAGCGGCTTCCCGGGACCCGCAGCTTCAGGGTGGGCAGAAGGGTTTGTGCTTTGACCACAGGCTCCCCCCGTGATCGGGGCAGGCTCCAGGCAGGCGCAGGGCTGGTGGAGGCAGAGGAGAGCATCCAGCCGGGGCCCTCCAAGCACATTATCAGTTCAGCAGGATCACAGGATTTGCTGGATTGCCAGGAGCCATTTCCTACTTGTTTTTTTAATCAGCTCTTCTGACCAAAAGAGCACGTCTGCTAGGCTCAGGCAGGGTCTGTTGTCCAATGTGAAGCCACAGTCCAAGGACTCCAATTCAGGAGCACATCCTATCCCACAGACACGTCTCTAGCCGCCTGCCATGGGAATTATAAAGATATAACCAATGGCATCACCACACCATGACATAAAAAAAAAAAACCCTCACTGTGGTTCTTGTAACTCAAAACCAGTATCGGCCTGAGACCAAACTCCTCCATTTTCCACAATTAGAAGATTCAAGCTTAAACAAAGAAATTATTTGTATGGCTACCCATGTGAGTTGCTGGCAGGGCTGGGGCTCGGGACATGGCCAGCTCTGCCCATATAAATTGGATATTGCCCCTGTATGTCTTGGTGAGCAAGAGGTGCCATATGAGCTCTCCCTGATCCGCAGTTACCCCGGCTGGCACAAGCCATGTCATCCAGAGCATTCTTGTAAGGGTGGTCTGGAAGATGCTGCTGGTGCAGCAGTGGACTGCGCGTATACATCATCCCATCTGCCATCGGGATCAAATCTGGGCTTTCACTGCCTCAGAAAAGCTTATTAATGGAAGAGCTGACCGGTCTCCAGCCGAAGCCCAGCCCTGGCCGCAGCACCCTGCACCCCTGCGTGGCTAGATCCCGGGTGCGGATCCCGCCTCGATCAAACAAGCTGTGGCTCATTTTCCAGGCAGCGCAGGAATGTCCATCCGAAGTCGGAGTCTCGCGTTTCAACCACCTAAACCCCTCTCAGACACAATGCGCCCCAGAGTCGGGGAGCTCATGGGGAGAGCACGGGGTTCGCGGTGCACGTTGGACCCTCGGCACCGGCGCTCCAGAGGGAAATGCCGCAGAGGAGCCTGCCCGGACGCAACCGCTGCCTGGCCAGCCAAACTGGCCCGGGGAATTCATCCTGGTTTGACACCCCGTATTTTACCAGCTTTACTGAAGAGAAAATTGTCATATGCTTCTACTTTTCGAGGAGCTGAGCTATCCTTTAGATAGCAGCTGCCAGCATAAATATACATGAGAAACAGGTTTTTAGTTCCTGAAAAAAAGTCTAAAAATTGTAAACAATTCTCAAGTCATATGGGGATAAACAGTCAGAATTTCAATATTGTTTATAGATTAAAAAAACAACAGTCGTTTGAGTTCAGTCAAGCCAAGCATTTTGGATAGATAATTTTTAAACATTTGGTTTCAATTCTTCCAAAGCTTCAGCAAAGAAGTTCCATTCATGCTATACTTAGCTTACAATTCAAAATGAAAAGTATTATGGACTAGAAAACCGGATGTTTCTATTTCAAAAAAGAAATGGTCTCAGATATTGGACCGTCTTGGAAGAGCCTTTCAGAAAAAGAAAAAACAAAAACACTCGGTCAAGAAGTTTATCCAAGCTGATCTTCTGCTTAAAGTTTCAGTTTTGTTGAATTAGTTGTTTGCTTTGCTTAACAAACAAGAATACTCTGTCAAAAAATAAAATCCTGACAAGTACCGTTTGTCAGCCTGAGAGCAGAAACCTTCCTCCTTGGCCCAATCCTCCACCCGTCAGCATGCACTCCAGCGTTCCTCCCTCGCACCGGCCCCCGCTCCCCGCGCAGACGCTTTGCAACGGGGCAGAGTGGAAAACAGAGTTCTTTAATTTCCTCTTTGCATTAGAGTTCATTAGGAAAAATCCAGAGGCCCCTCATTGAGCAAACGTCTGCATTTGCATGTCTTCTGTGGATGTTTAAATTATATTTTCCTGCAGGGTTGTTTGGTTTTTTTTTTTTCCTTTTCTTGTGTCTTTCCTGCACCACTGACACTGGACTCCTTCTCTGCTCACAATTAATTCCTGAAATAATTTTTTTCACTTCTGTCACTGTCTCTCAGCTGGATGGCTCACAGGAACATAATTTGCTAGTTCCGTTGTTAGGAAATTATCTATTTAAGCTCTTTGTTGGTATTAGTGATTACTCAGTCAAGTTACACAGCAGTACTCCCATCCTCAGGCTGGATAAGACATCTCAGGAAGAAAGAAGGAGAAAATAGTTACTAACAAACTTTACTGGGTGCATTTTGGATGCTTCACTGCCCCTCCTAAAATGCATCAGATCTGATGGTTTCTTGAACCAGTATTTATTGTTAACAGTTTGCAATCACCAAATTCTACTTTGTGATTGCATTCATGAAAATATTTGCAGATCTGGACTTCTAAAAATTTTGAAGTCAACTCTGTAACCATTCCTACATACAGCCACCAAAGGCCGGGATAAATAATGCAAAGTAAGACCAGGAAGAGGAATAGCACCAGTAAAAAATGCAAACACCAAACCATGCAGCATCCAGATAGAGATTTGCAACTGTTAGCCTCAAATCCACTTGTGAAATCCATGGCTGTGTTTGCCTGGTGGCAGAGGCTCACTGTTACCGATGGTTTCACGAGAGAATTCACGAGAGACTATGACCAAAATTGAAGCCAAGTTTTGGATAAGCCTGTCCGTGGCATCAAATCCTTGCCCTCTGAATGCATGAAGAAGGGATTCTGCGCTTTTCTTCCTGAATGTCCCAAAAGACAACAAAATTGGGCACGCGCAGTGCTGCAAACCGCCCAGCAGGCAGCAAGGGAGCCCTGTGCGAGGCAGCCCCATCCCTGCCAGACTAAGGAAGGTTCAATCAACGCTTGTATCACCAGACCAGCCTTTGGACAAGAAAATAAGAGTTGAACCCCTTCTCCAAGCTTGTGGCTCCTATTAAGGTACTTGATTTCCAAGACAGAAAAAGCAGGAACTAAATCATTTTGTGCTGCTACATAGGGGGTAAATAGGGCCCAAAATGCCCAGTTATGGGAATGGGGCTCTATGGGCTCAGGAAGCCAAGCCATCTATCCTCGACCATGATGGCCAGCTCTGTTGCCCTAAACATGCTCCAGATCTCAAGCCTGCCTTGGCCTTTTCCTTCCTCTCCCACGGGCTCTGTTTTCCCCTTTGCTTCCCAGCAGCATCCTGCTTCCCTGCCTGAGCACTGGCTATCAAGAAGGTTTCTCCTTGTCTCCATCCCTACAAGGCCCTCGGTAGCTTGTACCCACACCAGGAACAGCCACCGCAAACAAGCTGTTAGACTGCGCAGCCCTTTAGTGATGCTGACTGTTTCCAGACCAGAGCCACGCTGCTCACGGGGAGAGCAGGACTGCAGATTCCCACCCCTTGCAAAGCTGTTCACTGCCTGAGACCATCCGGGATGCAGATGGGAAAGCAAATTAACTGGCAGTCTGTGGGGTATCACTGATGAACAGCAAGGGAGGCCAATTCCCCCTTGCCTGGATCCGTTTCCTTCTCACAGGAGTATTTTGGCTCATCTTCCTTTATCTACTAGCTGCAGTTTTAGACTCTTAGGGGAGGATGCAGAAGAAGCAGGAGAAGGGAGAAGGACAAGTTCCCCGAATCGGTAGTCCCCGGCCTGTTCTGCCCTGAAGCAGCAGCACTGAGGCTGAATAAAGAGCCAAGCAAAACAGCCTACTACTTGTTCTCCTACAAAGGACCTCAGGGTCTCACAGGCAACGTATTACTCCAGAATATAGTTGTTGTCCTCTGATCCAGATTTCCTAGACAGACACAAGCGTGCGTTTGCGCACACGCAGGGGTGTTTGTGTGGGAGACTGGAGCATTTTGAGCTTTGGCAAGCCCTCCATGCACATCAGAGAGTTACTCCTCTGAAATGCAGGGGAGGCAACAAAAAAAAAAAGACTCCCAGATGTTGCACTTGACTTTCTATCAGGCTCTTTGCTACCTGTGTGGCCCTGGCAGAGCACTGGGGCTTCTTGGATGCAACCTCCCGTGCTCCTGCTGGATCCATCCCGAGATAGGGAGCTGGCTGGTGGTCAGAGAGGAGAAGCCAAGCTGCAGCTATTCCCTCCTCCACTCCCAACCCGTGGGCTGTGCTCCAGTATCTCTGCTGAGAGAAGGAAAGAAGGTTTTTATTAATCAAATGAAACAAAGATTGAAGGGATGAAAGGGAAGGTTCAAGGCAGCTGCAAGTGGGGAGACACCAAATAACTGGAGTGCAGCAGCTGTTTCTATAAGGCTCGCTCTTGCAGAAGTGTTATTTGTCCTTCACGCCCCTTCTCTGCTCCATCCCCAGCTTGGCCTTGGAGCAATGCGGCTTTTCCACCCCCTCCTTCCTCCCAGCCCTTCTCCCCCCACGCACACGCACAGCGTCTCTGGGCACTGGCAAGCACCAGCCATCACGCTCGGCATATTGCTTGCTCAGAGCTGCCCGCACACACTGCTCAGTAAAGAAAAGGGAATAATTCTGTCAGATATGGGTTTTGGGGATTTCCATGCTCAGCCCTTGGCCACCATCCTTTCCTGTACCAACCACCCGAACCCAGAATTAAGCAAATGAATGAGCTTCAGAGCATAAGAAGTATGCTCTGCCTTTGTAATCCCAGTTCCAATTTATCAGCATAAAAACTATCAGTTTCCTTTGGCTACTCCCTGTTGGAAACTCCTTTTCCAAGCTCTCCTTCCTTTCCAGCACCACCACACCCATCTCCAACCAGAAAGGACACCAAGAACTCCTGCAACCATCCATACACACAGGGTGTAGCTCCGTCCTCAGGCTTAGATTTAGGCACTTTGCACCACGGTCAATTGGAAACAGAGACACTCCATCATCCTCCTTTTCTTTTTATACTACATCCCACAAGCACTGAAATGCAGCCAAGTTTGGGAGATATTGGTAGTTTGGTGGACAGCTGATCTCTGTGAAGCGATATGCAAGCCAGCTCAGGAGGATATCGTATTCCAAGGCAACTGAAACATATTTCTGTTTTTACATCCAATTCTCTGCTACCTTTTGGCAGAAGGCTCTCTATACATAAGGTCTTGTTTGAAGATTCATGCACTTGGCATCCTTGCGCTCAGGTTAGGTGCTGCAGAACTCCTTCAAGTCTGCAAGGGTTTGTATCTGTGCATCATCCACATCAACTCACATCAAGCACAGCAAGGTCCTGGTCACTTTTGAGCCCCTCTCCATGCCGTCAAGCAAGAGTTGAGCTAGCGTCCTGCAGGTGGTGGGTCCAGCCAGCCCTTTAGCAGTCACTGTAGCAGGTTCAAGCTGAAAGGTTCAGTCTCCAAAGAGCCAGAGGAGACTGTGGATGGAGCTGGCTGGGACTCAGAAGGCAGGGGAACCTCTCCTGCCAGGGCCCTGCACTGCATTTCCATGTTGAGTCAGTTGTAATAGGAAATGACAGCTCATGGAAGCTGCTATTCATGGCCCTCTAAACAGTTCGTTACCCGCCTCCTCGTCCCAGCCCCTCGATGAGATTCACCCTGGCTTGAGTCCAAGCCCAGAGACCAAATCAGCTGGAGAACCCACCCCAGCCCCAGTGGCCGGTGCTGTACCAGGGCAGGGGTTTTCCGGCTGTGCATCACAGCCGCCCGTGGAAAACAGCCGCAGGCTGCGTCCTGCCCCGCTGCAAAGCTGAGGCCCATCCCCAGCTCTCCTTCCATTCCGCTGATACTGTGTTTCAGGTGAGACACTGATAGTCACACCAAGGCCCCATTTGTGCATCTCAGTAGGTTTCTTCAGTATTTGACTACCTCCCAAAATCACTCCAGATGTGCATACATCTGGGGACACACACAACACAGAGCAGGCACACATTTACCACTCTGCCGTTTATCTGTATCCAGCCCGTTTGTCCCTCCAGGACACACACTGATTATTTGCTACCGGAGTGCCATACCACTTCAAACCTTAAATGCCTTCTCCAAGCCGAGGGGCTCCCAGACATCCCCCCTTTTCTCAACTTTGCCAGCTCAAAGACTTTTCGTCACTAGCTAGCAGGGGTTTTCACCGCTAACCACTGGGGTGGCTTCCCACATGAGGCATCCAGAATTTAGGTTGCATCCTGTCTGTAAGGTCCTAGGCAGCTCCACACCTTGAGACGCAGGCTGAAAAGCTGGAGGAGGATTCAGAGAAGTCCTGGAAAGCCCTGGAAATCCTGCCATGAGTGAAGGAGCCAAGCAAAATCTATCTGGCTTAACAGCAACCTTTTCTCAGTCTGTAAAAGAGATCCAAGACCTACATGATCTGAGCTTGGACCAGAGTCTTTGGTCACTCATTTAGGTGCCTAAGTTTCATTATCTAAGTCTGGATTTAATCGTCCTCTGTTGCAGGTTGGCCAGCTGTGCTATGGAGTATGAATTAATTCTTCTATTTCTACCTCACAGTTCTGAGACTTAACGGATGTAAATGATTTTACCCTGCAAAAACACACCATAGGGGTACCCGGAAAATAATTCCTACCCACGGGCCCTAAGACTGCAAGACAGGCAGTCAAATAAAAGGATAAATACAGCTTTTTGAAAAGAAATCTCAAAAAATCAACTCTTGCCTCTAAAACGCTGACTGTGGCATCATTTTACAAAGAAGGGATTCCTGCACGGGATACTTAAAGACAGACGTTTCAGCAAGGATAACTGGGTGGATAATGAGATAGTGGCAGTGGGCCAGGGCCAGCCGCTGGTGCCTTGCCTCCTGGAGTCCCATGATGATGCCACAACTGTAACCAGTGGGGATGGACAGAATTCCTTCATCATAATCTAACCCTTCTGGGCTCATCCATCTGCTGGGACAAGCCCTTCCCTCCTTGCCTTTGCACTCATTGAAAATGCTGTCCAGGCTTGTCCTCACCAAAGCTTTGGAGCTGAGGTCCGGTCCATGCCATGGATCGCTAGCAGGGTGCTCTCTGCAGGAACACTTGTGCTCCATCAACTGTCAAAGCCAAGGGGATGACCTGAGAAGGCTGTACCAAATGCATGTCATTAGCTCCCTAAAGCCAAGTACCAAAACTTTATCAGCCACCAACCTGAGAAGAACCAGGAGTATTTAAAGGCACCTTGGGATAACAGTCACAAGGCAGCACCGATTCACTGCCCAGGTCTCCGGGAATCCAAAGCAGCTTCTTTTTGTGCCTGGTTGTGGAACAAGACAAATCCAACACTTCTGGCACACCGTAACACTCTGTCTCCCATCATGGGGGAGAGGAAGGGGGTCCCAAGCAACCATCACTAGTATATTAGGCCAAATACTGTCTCATTGTTTTCATGCCTGCCCGTATCCATCTCCTACCCATCTTCCCTTTAGCTTTTTGAGCCTAAGGACCTACAGCAACTGGATCTTAGCCATCACTCTTTGGTGCTACCACAGTAGAAACCTTCATGCCCAGAGGAGCTCAATGTTCAACTGCTCCATAGGAGCGGGATACGGTGCAGCTGGGATTTTCAGAGGGGCTGGTGGGACCGTGAGCTGCTGCTACTGACTCTGAAGAGGAAGGACCAGGGGATCTGCGTCTCCCCGGAAGGATTTCCGTTTCCACAGCAGGCTTTCAAAAACATTAGCAGCCACAGCCTAAGAAGCAAAACGTCTACTTGTGGGTAATAAACCCAGACAGATGCCTCCTGCACACAAACAGCCAGTGCCTCTGAGACAAGAGGCTCTAAATAAATAATCAACAAATCCTAGAGCTGAATGCACAGTTGCTATTTGCATCATAAATAAATGAGGAGGCTTTTATTTACTCATTCTGGGAGCACAGCACATAACAGAGGAGCTCCTCAGAGCTCCTACGCCAGAGATTGTCATTACTTCAGCACAACCATTTGGTTCCCACCAGCTGTTTGCTCCTGCACGGCTCCTCAGGAGACACACAGCTCGCCAGTGAGAAGGGAAAACAAACATGAGGTCTCCATCACCATGGAGTGCTCAGCTCCCTGCTGACCTCCAGCGCACTGGTGAGGTGGGGAGGACACAGAGCCAGTGCCCAGGGACACAGCTGAGCCACAACTGTCCTGCTAGCCAGGGAGGTGGAGGTTGGAAGCTCCATCACACCGGGAAGGTCTCCAGATCACCAAAAGGCAGCCACATTTGTCAACGTCAGAGAGATCTCACCTCGTGGTAAACCATCCTCCTCTCATGGCTCCATGGGAGCAGTTGTACAAGAAACATCTGGGTACTTCTCACTACCAAAGCTGGAGGACAGAATTTTCCATCAGGAAGCCACTACACAGTTTGAGGAGAAGGCCATGCTCTGGGCAGCACTTTGAGAAGGAGCAGCCCAAAGGAAAATTAGGTTTTTTGATCAAGAAAAATAGTCCTACGGTGGTGGAGAAAGGCCAGTCAGTGGCCCAAAATGCCATGAAATGTTTCAAGAAATAGAAAAACTACCAAAAAATACCAAACTGGAAAATTTCAGTTTCACAAGGTGCTTTCTACAGAAGACACCTGCTCAATACCTCCTTTCTCCCCACAAATTTCACTTAGGAATGCAGTGAACCACCAGCTGTTCCTTCTCTGAAGCAAATGGCAAATCCTCTATCCACCATCACTCCTCGGGATCAAATCTGCTCATGGACAAGCAACTACGGTGAAACTGCACCAGCCTTGCAAACAGGGGCAGGAGCTCGAGTGCTGATAACCAGCGTTCAGGCTGCCATTCAACAAAAGCCAGATCAAACAGAAAGAAGAACCGAAGAGAAAAGTTCCCATTTCTTTGCCTTAATACCCACAAAACAGGGAAAACAGTGCCATTTCCAAGGAGAAAAGCCACCTTTTCAGCCACAAAATAAATCCCTGGAGATCCAGTGAGCTGGGATCGGGCTTGGTTTTATTTAGTTATGTATCAGGTGTTATTGATCCCTTTGCTTCAAGCAAACCAGCGAGCGGTGAAACCTTTTCTGCTCTTTATGTCCTGAAAAGTGCGTTTTTTCCTCTTTGGGTTTGGGGATGACAAACAGCCAGAGCTCAGGGAGGCTCAGAGCATGCACACGCACCCTGACCCCATCCGTCAGCTGCAACGGCATCCCGAGCCTGCAGCTCTCGTTTGGCTTATTAATAAAATACAACCGGGTCCAGGGAGGTCCGACCTCTGGACACCACGGTGGCTCCATGCCTTGCTGGTGGCACAAGGAGGCCAATACGTGGGCAAGAGAAACCGTAGTGTAGAGCCAGGAACTGAATTCAAGCCTCACATCTGAAACACAAGGTCGCATTTCCCCGTAAGTCACTGTCCTGCAACTTCACGTGCATCTTTGGTGACAAGAGGTGGCCAGTCCTCAGCAGATACAACACAACATCATCTGGAAGCCCAAACCAGACCCTTTAGGAACAATTTCTCTCCGAATGAGGTAGTTATCTAATCCCATCACTAACCCAGCTGTCTGTTCACACAACTATTGTATCAGCCATCTGACAGCCAAAATGCATTTGTATGCTTGAATGGTTCATTGCAGGATTTGTATTTCTAATACAGCTGTGAGAAGACCACGGCTTTGTGCACTGATCCCACTGAGATGGTCTCCTCTCCTGCCTCTGCACAGGGGATACCTTGGTCCACAGCATCCCAGCGGGAAAGGCCCATTGCCAGCTCCAGATCTGGTGCTAGGATGTATACCTCTTTCCTGCAGGAATGTGAGCTGCTCCAGCACTCATCAGGCTGGCACCAAACTGCTAATACTGTTCAAAATTAGAGCTGGTAGAAAAATGTGTCATAAAATTTATTTTGCAAAGGAAAAGTCATTTTTAGGGTTGGTTTTTTTTAAAGAAAGTTATTTCCTCTTCCTCCACCACCACCACTCAATCCTCCCCCACCCCACTGAAATCATGTCTCATCTTGCAGAGGAAATTTTGATTTTTCATCGGAAAAAAAAAAAGCCAAACAACCCTAAGTGAATTATTTTGGCATGAAGCCGATACATTTCAGCTCCAACATATTGCCACAACACCTCCGGCATTAAGTACCCCAACCAGGGAACAGCAGCAGGAGTACAGCTGCCATGAGGACGGGCAGCAGCACAGCCAAAGCAAACTGGTTTAGTTTTCCAGTAAAACATGCCACTTTCCAGCTCAAAAAAAGGTTGATTTACCTTGTTGTACACGCACATTAGTGCACAGCCTCTTGCTACAGAAGCAGGGTAGGTTTCCTCTAGGACTTGGTGGGTTATTTATTGTCAGGGATGAGTAGATAATCCCACATAGCATGGTTAAGACAAGACGCTGCTGGCCCTAGGGAATGGGGTCCTGCCTCTGCCACTGCATCTCTTGAACCTGCCTTCACCCCGGCGTACCTCGGCGCAGCTCCTACTGACTGAGAGGGGCGGTGGGGTCCCGTAGGGAAAGCAGCACGTAATCACGTATTCGTACCCGTACTCACACGCGCAGCACGGCACAAGTGAGGGTTCCTCAGGCAGGAGGGATGCTGGCTCGAACTCCTCCGGGGTGCGAGACTTTGCAGCTTTATCGATTGCGATTTTTAACACAGCTGGGGTTTGTGCAGCTTCCTAGATAGTAACAAAATCAAGAAAAAGCAAAATTTCACCCCATGGCACTACCTGTGTCATGGATGGCATGTGGGTGATGCATTTCAACCTAAAAGATTAAAGTTTTGCAGTCCTATAAACAACTGTAAAGAAGCTCTGATAATGGGAAATGTCAGGAAACTTAATAACAACAGAGATTAGTGCCCTGCCTATAGCACATTGTTGCTGCATGCAGCCAGCTTTTTATATATAATGTCAACAGCTACGTACAAGCTGTGAATAGTTTCCTATCCCCTCTAGCCTTGAGTCTCCGGGAACTTGACTGACTTCCCTAGAACTGTTTTGGATTTACACTGGCTCTGCTGAAATCAGAATTGAACAGCCAGAGCAGACTGAGGCAAGCCAGCCCCGCCGCTCCGAAACCAGAGGAGCCGCGTTGCTTTATGCAACAGGAGGATAGAGGAAATGCGCTTTGGATCTCTCTCTTTCCTTGGCAGAAATCCGCGTCCCTCTTCCAGCTCGAGTAGAGCTGTGCTGATTTACGGCGGTGGAGCATTGGGTCCTCTGCTCATAGCTCTGCGGGATGATGGAGACAGTGCTGATAGCAGAGACCTGTCCCGTTTCTAATCCCAGTAAGAATTAACTGCCCAGTTTAAGCAAGAGCAACAGGCAGGTTTTTCCAAATTGGATGGAAGGTGAGCACACCGCAGGCCAGCGGGTCAGACAAGGAGCATCCTCTGCTAACAGACACCCGCACCGGCCCCCCAGTCCCCACTAACCCGCTCTTCACACTGGTCTGGGAAAGCAGAGATGGTTAGCACGTCACCGGCTGCATCGCTGCCTCTTCCACTCACCTTCCCACCGCCGTGCCAATCCCTGCCCTTGGCTCCAGAGCGCAGCTTTCCCCATCAGACGTGGCATTCCCGAGGGCTCCTCGGGGCATTCCTTAAATCTCTGCTAACGGATGGGATTTGACAGGAACATCCTCTTAAAGTCCTCTCTGGTCTCCAAATAATCTTCTATGGTGTTTAGGGCTGCTCTTTTGCATACGGTATCTCTAAAAATACACAAAGAAATTAAAGAAATCCCCTCCCCAAACTTTTCAAACCAAAAAATAAATTATGTGATTAATTATTCTGAAAAAGGCTGTTTATAGTTTGGACTCCATAAAACAGAATGTCTGATTTAATACACTATCCGAGAATGTGCTGTTTTTCATTTCAGCACGATCAAGACCTAAATCTGTGTCTCCCTCTCCCTCATCTGAGCTGGAAATGGTTTTATATTCCATCTTGCTTTAAATTATACACATCAAGTTTATAATGGGACACGGTCTATTTTGTTGCCAAAACCTGCTCTGTAAGATCATCTATTAAACTGTATTTATTTTTTATGACAAACAAGAAAAATGACAAAACAGCTACCGAGCGTCTGCTAACGAGGACCAAATGCCTCCCCAGGCACCGTTCCTATTACAGGCGTCCGCACAGGAGCTGAGTTAACGTCCTCCCACCCGCCAGCGATGGCCAAAGGAAGACACGGGGCTTTATAAACCCCGACATCAGCCCCTGGGGGATTATGGCTCTTGCCATCTGCACTTAGGTATGAGATCTGGGGTCAGGAGTTGTATCCCAGTGGGATGCAAGCAAGGAAAGTCAGCCCTGGCAGAGGAGGAGAAACGCTATTTGAAATAAGGTGATGGGAGAGACCCCGCCTGGTGTTCAGCCTCTTGCCTGGGATCAGGGTGTGTGAAAGCAAGACTGGTGGGACATTAGTTAAACCTGAGGCTTTGGAGCTGGCAAGTGGGGAGCTGTAAGAGGTGCAGGCTCCCCAGCCAGTTCAATCCTCCTCCCAACACCTCCAGCTCCTGGGGATGAGACTCCCCCGAATCTCAAGGGGGCTGTAGGGACCCTCAGCTGCAGCAAGCCATGGCTTTGAGTCCTGATTCTGCCCCCCAAGAAAGGCTGGCCTAAAAAATGACCTTGAGGAGCACATTGAGCGTGCCAGATGACCACTGGGCATGGGAAAATGTCTTTCACTCCCTGGGGCCCCACAAGGCCGTCCAAACTCTTTTAGCAGCACAGACTTTAGGAAATACCTTCTGCTACCCAACAAGACCACACAGGCTGGGTGAAATCAAGCCATGGCCCATATGTATCTCAAGATGCAGATCTTCACCCAGCCAGCAGGATCTATTGGTCTGCAGAGCGATAATAAAGACAACATAACAGTGTCCAACTTGCCTTGGTGCCCTGAAGAAGAGCATTAGAAACTGGAGCCCCAGGAAGCCATGGAGGCAGAGCCATGCCGGGGTGAGGGGGCTCCCCAACATGCCCCAACCCCTCAGGGCTCATTGCCTCCCCTCCGCAGGCAGCACCACCCCAGCGCAGCCCAGGAACATAACGCCAGTGAGAGCCCATCTGAGTGAGGAGAGTGGTGCACAGGGCTCTGTGACAACATTTCACAATTTCAGGATTTGGGGCTTTGTCAAAATTCTGAAGCTTTCCCTGGAGGCTACCAGAGCAATGCAGGACTGGAAGGACCATCTCAGGGGTTCACTGTTTCCTCCAATACACCATATCATCCTTCCTCTTAACTCATCGTGCTCCAAAACAATTTCATTTTTCTCTAAAATGTGCCTGGAACCCTCCAGTCGTGACCAGCTTTCACCTCAACTGCTTGTTAGCAGAGCAGATGTAAAGTGGTCCCCCTCCACTTGCCTGCTCCTCCTCCGTGCCTGCTCCTCCCTGCGCTCCACGGGGCCGCAGCACCCACCTCCCCAGCAGCTTTGCATGCAGCCACCGAGCGGGGCAGGGCCGAGGCCATCCCCAGCAGGATACCGGTTCCTTCCTTCCCCGTCCTCAGCTTTTGCATGGCAAAGGAGGGAGACGCAGGTGAATGCAAAGGCAGGGCTCCACCAACGTGCTCCTCCGCAGGTTGCCGGTGCCACAGATGTTGCTCTGACCCAACCACCCTTAACCCTGAGTCTGAAACCAGCCCGGGCAGCAGGGCAGACTCATGCACATCCATTTCTAGTGTCCATGTTTTATTCCTGGAGATGACAGCAACAAGAAGACCCTCCAGCGACCAGGAGAAACAGGCCTCCAGTGGTGTAGGGTGCATTATACATGTGCCAAGCTTTTCAGCTTTGAAGGAAAAAAGCAAATCCTGTATGGAGAGTGGAAGACCTCTTGGAGAAATCCCTTCAGCCTGGTGTTTTATCTGCTTTGCCAGACACCAAAACAGTCCCGGGATTTTCCTTATGAGCGTTGACTTTGGAGGTTTCCCTTAGCTAAATGATTGCTTATTATGGCACTAAGCGACCGTCCTACCTGGCTCCTCGCCACCACCACGGCGGTGGCCACATTCTGCAATGCTTTGGGAACCTCCATTAAAGGAGAGCAAGCCTGCCCATGTTCCCTTGGCAGAAAAGCAAGCTATGACATGAGATCTGTGGCTAAAAATCACCATAAAACTAATGCTATTTTAGTTTAAATGACAGCTCCATTTATACTACAGCGGTAATGTAGAAAGTCCTTCCCCTACCATCCTATTTGTTTCTTTTTGCCAGCTAGTTGCTAGTGAGCACAACAGCAGGTTTTTAATACCAGGCATGGCAACCCATCCCATTACAATAAATTCCTTATGTACCGTATGAATAGCTAGACACATGAATAATTTAACCATGGTTTAATCAACATTAAACTAATGGTTTAATCAAGACCAACTATGTCATCTTTCCCTAGAAGAATTACAGACCAAGGCTCTGGCTCTGGTTTCGCAGCATAGGAAGAACACACATACCCTCAGTAACGTTTTAAACAAATTAATCGTGCATTTCTCCACGGCACCAGTGAGGCAAGAGCCGGAGCGCGTTAGCCATCCCTTCTCCTGCTCCACCCGAACAGCTTTGTATGTCCTTTCTGCCGGAACCGCAGAGCGAGTTGGATGCAATGGAAAGGAGGTCATGGAAGCAAAGTCCATGCCAGTCTGCCAGCCCCATCCTGTGCCAGGTTTGCACGTGCGTGTGTGTCTGTGTGTCCCTGTTCATACACGTGTGCCAAATTGGGTCCGCACTGTGGACCTGGGAACATCACCCAGCCACAGCAGGCAGAGCAAGAGAAGAGCTGGGCAGGAGCTTGGTGCTCCTGTGCTAAGCTTGCTGCAAAGATGGAAATACCATGGAAAATGCAAGGAAAAGGGACAGAGTAACTCAGCCAGCGGCTGAAAAGAGTGTAACCACTTGGGCTAAGCAGAGAGCACTAGCACAAGCGACCACATGCAGGAGGCAGGAAAATCACAGCCCTGGTGCAATCTCCCAGGCGGTGGGAGAGACCTGATGAGCCAAACACAGAAAGGATCATCCACAAACAAACGCAGAAAGGATCGTCCACGAACAAACGCAGAAAGGATCATCCACGAACAAACGCAGAAAGGATCATCCACGAACAAACGCAGAAAGGATCATCCACGAACAAACGCAGAAAGGATCATCCACGAACATCTGCTGGTCTCCAGAAAGGAGCAGAGAACCACGGTCCTCTTGTTCTCTGCGGGAGCCCTCAGAGACTGGCAGAGCCCCGGCTGCTGCTCGGCGCTGAGCCCACGGGAGCTGGACCCAGCAGTTTCAGGGTTAGGTCGGGAGATGCCTGTCTGAAGCACTGCTGTGGTGGGCCACGGGAAGGACGGTTTGGGTGCTCAGTCTCCACTCCCCAGCCACGTCGTCTGGGATGCACAAGGGCCCTTCACTAACGGGGGTCAGCAGCGCTTACCAGGGAACGTTTCTGACCTCAGGCAGGATACCTGACCTGGGACAACACCCGTGAACCTGCAATATTTCGGGTTTCCATTTTCAGAGAAGAACTAAAACTCACCACAGAAAATACTGATGAAAGCAACATCTTTCACCATTGCACCTCCAACATCCACAGTGCAAAACGTGTGGCACACACTGCACATTTCCAACGCCATCAATAACAGGAAAGCAGCTTCTGACATCCAGCTCCCCCCAACAAGCATCAGCCTCTTCAGCATTTGCATTTCTCAAGAGCTGATGAGGTTGTTGAAGGAGAAAAAATCACTAGTTACAAGCTCAAACCCAACGGCAGCCAGTCGAATCCTCCCTCTCTGGACCTTTCAAGACACTTTCTAAAGCCCTGTGAAGCCTAGATCTCACTCTGCCCATGTCCTCTGATTTATTAACTGTTTTAAAGGAGTTTATGGCCGTTACTGCAGTTGGAGATCACTGCGAACTCTCAGCCCGCACTGCTGGCTCGGAGCTGCACGTTCGTTCCTCTCCAAAATTCACAGCCACGCTGATTTTATTCCAAGCAGCTAGGGCATCCTACAGTCCAAATGGTTCATTATCTCTGGCTTTCTTTAAAAGGTCAAGAAATGCTCTCTGCTTGGCAGATGGACTAGTGCAGGAGTCACGAAGTCTCAGGATTTGTAACATAACAAGGTTATTAAATTGTGAACTCTATCCTGAGCAGAGGCAACACCAAAAGTTTGTCTAAAGTTTTTAAAGAAAAAAAAAAGTGGGTATTTTGAGAAAATGATTTTTTTTCCCCCATTTTCTTAAAAAAAAAAAATCAGAGAAAAAAAGACATTGGATCTCAAAGCAAATAACTCTGCTCTCCAAATAATTCCATTTCTCATTCTTCCGGTATTTGTTTTCTAACCTGTTGCCTCCAGCCCCTTCCTCCCTTTTTTTTTTTAAACCTTTTTTTTTTTTATCTACTGCAGCTACTGGAGGAAAGAAGAAAAAGATCAGAAAAGAGCAGAAACTCCCTTCCCTCCCCCAAATAAACTACCAATTCAGCAGCTCTTCAGTTCCCACTGCCTTTTATGTTATACCAAGAAATTCAAAGCTCAGGAGCATCAGCTACAACGGCCAGCTGCGAGTGCGGGCAGCCGTTCCTGGTGCTCGCCAAGTGAGCACCTTTGAGGCCACGGCTATTTTGGGCTGGGCGGGAGCAGGTCGGCACCCGCGCCCTGTGCTCATGTCCCACCTGGGCACCGGGGATGGGATCACACAAGCAGGGATGACAGCGCAGCATTAAAAATCCATACCCCCTCTTCGTCTCCAGAGTGCTTTGCTACTGAGTCTTGCTGACCTTTTAAGCTAGAAGAGATCAAATGAAGACAAACACATCAAGCACTTAATAATAATGAGCCCCCCAAACGGAAAATCTCTGCGAGTTTGCAGTGCTGTCACAAAACACAGACCCAATCGGTCTGAAATTGCGCTGCTTGTCAGCAATCAAACTCCTTGGCTAGCACGCAAGAACGGCCGTGCCTGTTTATCTTTGACTTTCACGTGAACTGGGATGCTCAGGAGCTGTTCCCGCACAACCCCGAGTCCTCACCACCCTTTGCAGCCCCCCAGCTCTCTGTGGAGTATTGGACAGTATTCATGAATGCCAGCCCCAAACTCCCAGCCTGACAACACTAAGCAAAACTCAGACTTTAAGCGCTACAGACCTTTACAGAGTCCAAGCTGAGTTTTATTAACTCCAGTAGCTGCCTGGACAAAGCATCCTTTATAAACCCCGTTAAGTTCCTGCTTTTAGCAAATACTTTTTCTTTCTGTGCTTAATTATCTGCCAGTGAAGCAGAAACCACCAGATTGACAGGATCCACTCTCAGGGCTTACAACGCCTGTTCCTCTGTCACATGTACATGTGTCGTGGCAGCACAACCAGCCTATTTTTGGAGTCATAAGAGGATGTGCAGAGGAAAGATGAGTGCAGGGGGAGGTTGCAGGCTGGAGGGAGAGGAGCAGGGGAGGAGATGCTCTCTGGGGTGACGTTCCCCACTCTGCTCCTGAATTTCTCTGCATCACTCCCAGCAGCAGAGGCACCAGCTTGCCCAGAGCCTCTGCTTCACCTGCTGCAGAAGCGGCTCAAAGGGTGAAGACAGCGGCTGCAGATCCAGACGTGCTGCTGCCAGGCAGGAAAAGGAATAGGTGGGTTTGCCAGCCTGGGTGGGAATTGCCGTGTGTGGTTGTGCAGGCATTAGCAGCCCTATGCCTGTCTGCAAAGGGCACTCGTGCCGCGGGCCCAGCTGCAGTCTCAGCTTGGCAATTCAACCTCGGGCTTCCCGTCCCCAAAATGATGAGAGTTGGTGAGAGACAGCAACCGTGGCTGGTGCATCTGCACATCAGGAACGCATGTCTTGCCAAGCTCCGGGGCACACAGGGCTTCGAGTGGCTCCAGGAATGGAGGCTCCCTCTCGGACTGAGAAATGATGCTCCTTGGCATGCCCCGAAGGATCCCCGAGCCCCGCTGCTCTGCCCCACAGCCGAGCTCTCCACATCCACATGAGGCCAACTTACACCAGTGGAGGACGGGCCCCTCCCGGCCCCTCAAGGCAGGACCTGTCTGAGGCTGTGGTTGCGACTCGGCCCTATTTTGTGTCACTCCCCAAAAGGTACCTGAACGCCCAGCACTGCTCAGCCCGATAAACCAAACCATTGTACCTTTAAGGCGCCGCTCCAGAAAGAAAAGGCCTTTCAGCGCAGTGAATAGCATCGCTTTTCCTCCACGCACCATCTGTTTGCCAAGATGAAGAGCTCCGGGCTGGCAGAGGCTTAGTCATTCGGACAAGAATAGGTCCCACTGTACTTACACTTCCCAGCTCCTAAAATAAAAACCACGGCAAGTCACTGACTTTGCTTACCCCGTAGCGAGCACAGAGTTGGCGCGAGGAAACACTCGACTCGGCTGTTATCTCCTCCTAACGCAGAACCAAAAGACGAACACAGGCCTGGGACCCCCACGGTCAATGGTCCCTTCGAGCAGCCTTATCAAGTCCGGTTATTTTTTCAGAGGGAGAAGGGGAATTGCAGCTTCAGAGCATCCTTACAGACATACCTGACAACTCTGCCACACATAGACCCGTATCGTCCCACTCTGCGGGGAAAAAACACATGACAGATCCCAGTGGCCAAGACTCAGTGTGTGCTGGGGCACCCAAAGGTGCCAGCAAATCCCTCCAGGCTTTACGTGTCCCTGGGGACTGAAGTCTGGCCATGCACCTAAATTTCAGCATCTGACTTCCCTTCTCACCTAGCTCAGGAGATGATTTTAAACAGCTCGTGGTGCTCTAAGCCAGGATATTTGAGGAGAGAGAAGTGGCTTTGTCTTACGCAACCTGAAACCTCAGATGCCTCTTCTTACCCAAACTCAGTGGTGTCCTTAAGGCTCCCATCTTGCTGCAAGGGCTTGGGCAGGGCCACGCCATGCAGCCAGCCCTGCGCACACCGCTTTGTTGTTGTAGGGCTGCCCAAGGGCACAGTGCTATTCCCTACACGCACGGGAAGCCTGGACCACCACCACCGTGGGCCTGGGACACGGCACAGTGCCACCTCCCCAGCGCCGGAGCAAACCAGGTGTCTGTGCAAGCCCTGAAATCTGCTTCACTACACAAAGTTTTGCTGCTGTTACTCACCCCTTCCAAAGTCTTGCCAGCCAGGAGGAGGAGGCAGCGGGTGCGGGGATGCAATTCATTTCCCATGTGGAAACAGGATTTTCCCAAAGATGCCCTCGGGGCAGCTCCCCACAGCCCCGTTTCACTTGCTCTGTGCCTCCAGTCACCTCTGTCTGGTACGTGCTGGAAGAGCGTCTGGCCCATCGAGCAGATGGTGCCGCTTGAACAAAACTGGAAGTAGGTATTTAGCTAGCATCCCAAGGGGAAGCATTTGGAGCTGTTGGGTAAATAACTCTCCGCAGGCCAAATTCAATTCTCCATCAGTGCTGCGGGGAGCAGTGAGAGCACAGCCTGTGCCTCACTGCTGCTCACCTGGGAGCCAAACCCACCGGCTGGCATCACCACCACCGCAGAGGCTTCTGCAGAGATGCCCAGAGCCTCCCCAGCAGCGTGTGGCCCTCTCTGCCCGTGGCAGGCCAGCCAGGGCTGCTGCCCAGGTACCGGCTGGGCTGGGCTCTGTATCAGCTAACCCAGCAGCAGCAATCAAAATTCCACCCCCATTCCTGTCCCATCCTTTGGGAACACCAAGAGAGCACATCCTCTCCTCAAGCTCAGATGGCCCTCCTTCCTCTGCCTGAATCCTGGGGGAAATGTGGTCTCAGCCCTCCCTCACCTCTAAAAAGCCACACAGCCCCCTTACTCGGTGCCATGCCCAGGCTACACAGCAATGTTGCCTGGATCCTCCCCAAGAATTAGTTTATAGGTGGCACAAATATCTTTACGCACTTCAGAGTAGATGTCCCTGGGACCCTGACGCCCCTGTGATAGCCCATTTGTCCCTGTGACTCCATTTGCCCTCTTATATTTGCTACTCGGATACCCCGACTTTCCCGCAGTGCCCAGCAGACCCCAGCCCTGGCTGCTCCTGTACCGTAAAGCTGCCGGCTCGACGGGGATGCAGCTATTCACCCCCAACCCTGAATCAAATCCACTTGTGCCCTTTCTCGTGCATTGCGCTCGTTCTTCTCCAGGATGGGTGTCTATGTTCCCCATCGGCTCGGAGAAGACCTCCGCCTGGGAGCGAGGGCTGGGTGAGCCCAGGGGAGCAGCGCGGGGAAGCGGCTGACCTTGCTCGGGGTTTCCTGGCTTCTTTAACTTGTGGTTCAACCTAAACAGTATTTAAATATCATCTTCTTTCTCCCCTCTCCCTTTCTTTTTGTCACCTGCAAATTTAGATTAACAAGGAGGTTTGACAAAGTGCTACTGTATATGTTAATAAACCCATTAGTGTCGGCCCGCCTGACATATAACCTGCAGAGCCTCCAATGTTTACTAATACGATTGTCAAAGCAGAGGAACATTACTTTTTAATGACATTTCATATCACTTCAGTTGAAGTAATATCCTGCGACATGATAATCAGAAAGTCATTTAGCCACAAAACTATGTGCTGAAGAGAGGCTGGTGCATGAAAGATGCTCATTTTGTCAGAATTAAAACATTTGTGTTTGCTTCATAAGTTGTAAGCGCATTTGTGGAGGAGAAACATGTGAAATATTTATTGGAAGCAGCTCGGTTCAGGTAAATGGGGCTTCAAAATGAAATGTTGGGAAAGGTTATTATTATATTCGCTGTATCTTTTGCATGCAATACATCAATTGACAATTCATACGTATGATATGCTTAATAAACCAACGAGATTTTAGAACTTCTCTTTAAAGAAAATTTCTGAAGTGGTACAACTGGCCGTTACTAACCCAGCTGAATTTATTGCTGCTTTCAGAGTAGAGGAATGGCTGCAAGACAGACTGAGATGGAGTTTGATTTTACAGAGTACCTCTCATGCTCCAGGTGATTCCAAAATGCTTTATAAAACAATGAGCGTGGTACAAAGATAGCAGTGGCACAGTGACTGCAGACAGCCCTGCTGCCCTTATTAATAGTTCTCTCCCCAGCTTGGCTGACCAGGGCCATCTCAGAGCTTTGCACTGAGCTGAAGAGGCAGCGGATTGAGGAGCAGAGGATGCTCAGCCAGGGGAGAGGGAACTGGGGAATCCCCTGACACATCCTCCACGGACTCAGAGCTGCACTGGGGTCACTGAATAAAACAAAGAAATTATCTTGGGTCAGATAAAGATGCAGAAATTAACAATAAATTAATAATTTCTCCTTTTTTGAAATAAAGAACCAAGGGGATCCCTCCATCAATCTGGTCAGAACAACCGTTCTGATAGAAACTAGCAATTGATTTAGCTAAAGTCTCCCATCGGATGGTGGATAGAGCTGATTAAAGCTGTGCATGCACTATTAATAGGAGCAGGATGCCTTTCTGTCATTATTATTAATTATACTGCTGTGATTACTATCCGTTCATCCATCTACCCATCCTCCCTTCTATAATCCCAGCACTGGCCAAGTGTGTACGAATACAAATTCTTACTCTCTTTTTGTTCCCAGTTTTCCGAGTGTGAAAGTGTGTGTGTATGTGAGAAAGTGAGCGAGTGGGTGGTGGGAGATGAGTGGGTGTGACGCATGTGGGAGCATTCGTCTGTGAAAAATGCACAAAGGGAAAGTTAAGCCAAAGAAAGAGACTTTGCGTTTCATGTCGAACCCACCGGACTCCCACACTGTCCTCCCTTCCGCAGGAGCAGTCCCACGGATGGGGTCTGACCCCCTGGAAACCCCTCTCCCACGCTCACAAGCACGTCCCTACCTGGGAGCCAGGTTCTCCTGAACTCTCGGCCACTGGCCCCAAGATAGTCAGAAATTTTCCTTCACCAAATAATTAGACTGTGATAAGAGGAAACAAATGGGCCCTCGGAGCAGCGAGGGCTGCAATAAGAGATGAATTATTAGACCAAGATGGAAATCTCTTTTGATAAATGACTGGCCCCAAGCAAGGAAGGATTCAGCAAAACACAACAACGTCCTTGTTGTAACACAAGGAAGGCGAAGGAACAACCTTATAAGGGACAACAAAGCCTCCGCGCTACCACCTTGACCAATTGATTAATCAAGTGTATCCCACGACATCAATATGTTTCCCTCTTTGCATTAGTTACAGCATCTAAATGTGGAGGACAGCGATGACGTGTTCAGTTCAGGACCCGTTTTAAAACTGCGGCTGAGGCTCCCCTGACAAATACTACCATCAGGAAAGAGGGTAGAGCAAAGCCTGCCGATACGTCCCAAGGAGTGGTGTCGAAAGCCAGTCAATCCACACAGCACTTCAAAGCTAACACAAACCAGCACAGAGCCACAGTGGTCTGGGAACAAAAAAGAAAAGGAGAGAACACCAGGTTTTCCCCTTTCTCCCCTTCTATGAGGAGCCTGGCTCAGCGGGGTGAGGCGATGCCTCATACTCCAAGTGAAAGAACTGCCATTTATTAATACTGGCCCAATTCCTGGTATTTTTAAAGCCTAGTTCAGAGTGGGGAAAAATATCCATTGGCGTCACTGAAAATAAACCTGACAAGGAGGCACTGGGCAAGGCATTGAAATCAGCAGGTTTTAACATCACAGCTTCTTCTGGACTTTGATGGTGGGGGTTCAGTATGTCTGACTCCAAGAAAAAGGTACAAGAAGGACCCCAAGACCTCTGTGGATTAGTACCCAGCCACGAGCAATGACACTACTGGAGTTTCTAAGTCCCTATAGCCTGGAATGCAGTTATCCCAGGGGACTGGTAACTGGGGCCTCTGGTACCACTATTTTTAGTGGGAGATTTAAGTAGAAACAGTTAGCAGAAACGTACATATATATGTGTGTATGTATGCTATGTATACATATATATACACACTTATAAAAAATCTGACAGAAATGGCTTGAGTTGGAATTGCTAAACATATTTCTCTCTTTGTCCTCCCCCAGAAACCGCTACCAAAACACACCTCTCCATCTAATGAGATTAGCAAGGTACCATGCTAGATCTTTATTAGTTAAAGCTGACCATAGTGCAAAACTTGGCCTGAATCGTAAATGAGCTGACTGCCAGAATGAGGAGTGCAGCCAGCAAGCAGATTTATTCCAAACAGGTCTCCGCTGTTTGCCTTGGGGAATATGCTTCCTCCTCTTTAACTCCTGAAAACTGGTAGCCAAAGTTCAGTTCTCCGTACGCTCCCGAAGCCAGCGGTACCACCGCTTCCCGCTCGTGGTGGCATTATGCAGGCTTAATTCCACTGGCCATGGTAATTTACATGAATACAAGATGAGAGAGAAACAAACTTATTTACTCTGATGGCTCACAGTAGGATTTAGCACTGAGGACATTTATATATGGCAATTCCCGTCTTCTCTACTTTACTTGACTGGCAGCTTGAAGAGACCAAAATATCAAACATTAATAGCGGAGCCCTGGATGTTGATATCAGCAGTACTTATTTTTACAGCCATCTTCTGTCCTCAGACAAGTTAGTTTGGCTCCCAATGTTTTTCTTTTGTGAAATTGGGGCAGGGAGGAACAAGTGAGAAGGATAATTTCTATTATAAAATGAATGATGCTGGCCTACCCTCACACGCAGTGGCCGATAGGAAATCGTTCACGAGATCTGCACATTCCTTTCCCAGGTCACGCCCAGAACCTCCTTTTAAAGGTCTCAGGAGGACCAGCACATGCCTTGGGGGAAGGAACAGAGGCCAAAGCATGGCCATGTATGAGCGTTTCACTGCAAACAAGTTTCTTGCTTTGGAGTAGAAATGGGAAGCATACGTAGAACAGATCTGGTTTCCATCAGCCCATTATTTATAGCATTGGTTTCACACCATGGATTATACACACTCATGCTTGTTCTTTCGGGCGCTCTCAGTGCTCTGCCGCACTTCCTTCTCACCTGAGCAATGAATCTGTGTGTTTTACCCTGCCATGATCGGGCTGTTCATGTCTCATTTAGTTGTGCGTTCACTAAATATGCTCCACAGAGCCTGGCTGCTCATGAAATGAGAGTTTGCAAGCAAAGTATCTCCAAAACATCTTTCTGAGCCTTGGGCTAAGGTGGTGAAGACAGACTAGTTTATCAACAGTGCACAAGGGAGAGATGTCCTGAAGCCTTTGATTCACAGGCCCCAGAGGACTAACTACCTCTCAACAGTTGGATCAACTGAAAACACCTTTGGCACAAAGAAAAATATGGTCTCGTGAAATAGCAAGTTACTCTGCTCAGCTACTGCACTCTAACGGCTGCGTGGTGGCAAAGACTTGATATGAAGTCCCACCTTGGCTGACGCACCAGAGACTGCAAAGACCTCCCATGCTACCATCCCATATTAAACAGCAGAGCTTTCTAGCCGGGCCTGAAACAAGCTCCTACACAGCACAGTTCACAAGGAAATCTGCAGCCCATCCACTTGCCGGTTACTCATACAGAGCAGAGTCAGGGTGGTAGGTCCCATCTGGTATGCCTGGAGTCATCCAGCATTGTTCTAAGTAGTGAGGTTAAACAATGGCTGTTGGGTCTCTTCTGTCAATTGAATGAGATTTGTTGTCCATAACAAAACTCCTGGGACATGATCAGTCATTGTATATAAACCCAAATTACACTAAGAAAAGCCAGGATACCGTCAAACAGCTCTAAAGCATCATTAAAACAGAGGCCATCCCCAGTCAACACATTCTGAAGAGCCATGAGAAAACTGACGGCGTTCTTCAGGTTCCCCTCCAACAGACATGAGGGTGGAGAACATGGCTGATTGCTCTCCTTGAAAGTTCCCTGCCAATGTCTGCATCACAACACAAAGATTGGGGCAATTTCTAAGATACCCAGGACCAAACAACAGAAGATGACACAACACTCTGTCCCTGAGGCCACAATAATCAGCATCATAGATTTTACTGGCAAAGCAGGGCGTGGGTCTACATCACGAGCATGGCATCCTCCCCCAAACCCGCAGAAGTAAAATTGACAGTAGCCTAGATAGTCTCCTTTGGAGAGGTAAGCTTGCCAAGCTTCCCTCCAGTAGGACCTCACAGCCGTACCAGGGGCTCCACAGCTGCTGCAATGGGCAGCAGAACAGGCGCGTTATGCCAGAGTCACCTTCTGGGCAATGGCAGCTTAGTGAGCGTTGACTTAGTTACCAGAAAACCACATAAGCACTTTGACTAAGCAAGACATACTCAGGAGACTAGGTGATAGGTTTGGTCTACTACTAAACCTGTAGGTGGTTCAAGTTAGGGGAGACGGATCTTACACCCTTCTTCTGGAATTTGAGGGCTTGATTCAGGTGCCTAAATGCAGATACCTACATCTAGTGCCGCTGCAGATGTGGCAGATCTGCCAGTTCCACACAGATGTCTCAAATGGTATGATGGGTTTATCGGGCAACCGAATGGTACACGGGTAGGAATTCAGGAGGGAACTGCAATTACAGTTTGAGGGCTGTGGGGTGGAGGGGAGCTGCTCACACTGAGATACGTAAGGTGCTTAATAATTTAGCTTATCAAAAAGAAGAGGAAGAAGTACCTTATTAACAATAAAAAGCACTTACTAAAGAGGAAATCTCTTATAGCAGAACTCTCTTTAATCTAACAGACAAAGCCATATCAACATCCAATGGCTAGAAGCCAAAATTAAACACATTCAAACTGCAAGGAAGGTGCCAGTTTGTAATTGAAAGAGTAATGAGCCATTGGAATTACTCACCCCGGGCTGTGATGGATTCTCCACCATCTGAGTGGATGCTGTTCTAAAAACCGCCACATTCCAGGCACATATTTCTGTGTTTGGGAATTATTGGTAAAGGCTTTCCAGCTTCCATGAGTTGTTTGTGCTCTAAAAAAGAAACAAAAGAAGTATTATGCTGCTCAGTTAAAGATGGAGAAGGGAGGTAGAGTGAGTTTAAGCAGACAGCCTGTGACAGTACTAGGAACAGGACTCAGGTCACTTCAATACTATCATTGCCCAGACACTCTTCCACTCTCCAGAGCAGCCCACAGCCCCAAAGCAGCCTGCGTTTTCCTGGCAGCACCCTCAGCTAGGTGACACCAGGCTCAGCAAGTAAACTCAGAGTCACAAGGCCAGGTCCAGATGACAGACAGGGAATGGACCGTGTAAGTCAACCACTCTACTGGGAACATCTCCAGCAACACCTCCAAAGCTGCTCCTTACCAGACGTCTGAGAAGAACAGGACATGCAGGTGAAGCATGGTTTTGCCGAGCTTTCTGCATTTCCAGCGAGAGCCCTCCTCAGCGCCAGCCTGCCAGGGCTCAGCTCTCTCCATGCCTTTGTCTGACACAACTGTGCTCACAGAGCCCTCGAGCACACACCCATGTACTAGGGATGGGTGCTCTGCAGATGACCTGCTCTCTTTCTTTTTCTTCTCAGGGAGCATTCCCATCTCTTGCATACGATATAGGATGAAGTACACGAGAGGTGTAGTTTCATCTGATTCCCAGCAGTCAGGAAAAAGAGAAAACCACAGGGGAAACGGTCATCTGCCAAGACACCTCCGTGCTGGACCCATTGTATGGGAATGCCTGCTGCCAATCATCATGGAAGAGCAATAAACACCCAGGCTCAGATACTCCCTCATTGAGAAAGTCTATTTTGCTGACTTCAAGAGCAGGTAATAAAAATTAGCAGGAAGGGCAAAGAGAGGTAAAAGCACTGAAGGCTAGACTGACTCACTGTTGGGCCCTGGGAAAGAGGTAAACCCCAGAACTAGGTGAATAAATGATTTCTTTGCTTCTCTGGTAAATAGTTTCAGGTTGCCCTGAACAAAAAGGCACAGAGATCAATTCACCCCGCTCAAAATAAAAACAAGTTTTAAAGATGCTTAGACATCAAATAAAATATTTCACCAATTTTGTCTAGTTTCATTTGGGGGCTGTGAAAAAGGCTTTTGAGAAATCAAATCTACGTGAATTTCTAAGATACCTGTTTTGAAATAACCAAGAGAAGTATGCCAGCTTGGAAATGACAAAATGAAACCTTTTGAGTTAGAACCATTAGAGATAGTCTTTCTTGGCTGAAAAGATGTAATAAATTTGTGGACAGTTTTTATAAAACCCCTGCGTTGGTAAGATTTCACGTAGACCATAACCAGGAAGGACCCTGCAACACACCAGCTTGGAACAGCCCAAACAGAGAAACTCTGTTCCTCCTCCTTTCCCCAGTCTTTGCCTGCAAACACATCACTACAGTTAACACACAAAACACCATTCATTATAGTCAGAATCCAGGAGCACAAAGTTAGCTCTTACACTGAGGCTGGGATCAAAACGTAACAAAAATCTTAAAAAGCAAGGATGAAATATTGAGCCCTCTGAAAGTTCAAACAGAAAGAAATGTTACTGTTTCTCAGGCAAATGTGAAAATATTATAAAAGTATCTTTAGCTTTATTCATTTGAGTTTATTCATTCCCATCCAGTGAAGGTGCTCTAGATTTACACATGGTAGGGTGGCTCGGGGCAAAATTCAGCCCTTAGGGGCGATACTTTGGGTTCACACCACCCCTGTGTACCCAACTGCCTGGGCTCAGAGTAGCCAGCACTGCTCGACGTTCAGCCTCATTCTGCCTCGTATTATGGGCAGCAAGTCTTTGGTTCAAGAGCTGTGTTACCTGGGGTTTGTATGGGGCTCCTGAACATCTACAAGGCTCCTAGATGTGCTCCGTGATCTCGCTATAAGTTATCAGGAATAGTTATGGCTCCAAGTAAACAGCTTCTTAATGACTCAGAAGCTACTGGAAATGTCCAGACCTTCGTTGAGAAACTATGTAGCTAAGAATTACCCAAGCTGCTGTGGGCATAGGGTAATATCATTTTTCAGGTGGGAACCTAACCACAAAGAGACCGAAACAACCCATACAAAGGCATCACAGGATGTCAATACAGCCTGAGAAAGAGAAAAAAAATCAAACCAGATTTGGCCAAGGTCAGCCCAGTGGCTTGCTCTTCTTTGTGACAGTCAACAGAAAATTTCAGCAGGTGACACAGGGATGAATAATTTGGCTGGATGGGCCTCAGAAGCAGAACATGGAGGCTGAACTTTAGGGATAACCTCCTCCGTGCAAGCCTGGTTGAACAGACTCCTGAAGGAACCATCTGACTTAGGGCATTTTCCTTGGACTGAGTGAAACCCTGCAGAATACACCCTGCACAACCCTTTGCACGGGGTGGCAGATGGACCCCATCAGTTCACAGGCTGAGCAGGTATTTTCCACATCTCACTACGAAGCTTCGGTGTTTCTGCAGTGCAAGTGCATCACCCTCAGCCAAATTAACTAAGCCTATGCTGTAGCCTTGAGCTTTTTCAGCCCTGTGGGCCTGGCCCAGCTGGATAAGCTGTGGTCTTCATTAGCAGAAGGAGGACTGCCACAGGACCTTCTGCACTTTGTTTTTTATGCCACTCTGCAAAAAAAGTTAGTTTCATGAGTACTTGCAAGAAATCAGAGCCCCTGGATCTTTTCTGGCAAGACTTATTTTGGCTTCTTTGCTAAGAGCAGTGAGACTACTAAGAACTGCCTCCTGAACAGGAACAATCTGGGATTCAGACAGGAACAAAAAAATCAGGAGGTAATCATCACTGGTCTGTGCATCCTTCCTGCTCCCAAACTTCAAGGTTCGCTGTTTTCTGAAATGAGTGCCCAGGTTTGGATCAGCTCAGGGGTCCCAGGAGGCTGAATACACACAGCTACAGATACCCCTTCCCTTGGAGCAGCGAGTACAACACTGCCTGAACCACAAGAAAAGCAGGACGGATGAGAAATTTTTCCCTCACAATGGGAAATGCAGCAGTCAGGATACTGAGAGGGTGGTCTGCCTGTTAATTCGGAAGACAGAATTCAAACTGAAAGCTCCATGTGGAGCAAATTAGCAGAAACTAATTCTAATCCATCCCACGCTGGCACAGAGGCACGTCAGCCCTGCTTAAAATTGCACCTCCCTTCAGATCTAGGCTGCCCCTTGTCCTACATGGAGAGAAAAAAGGACGGGGAGAGGCTGCATCGCAATCTGCGTGCAGATGGTCCGTATTATTGAACCTCTGTGGAGTATCAGCCACTTGCCCCTGTGCCCCATGATAAATCACAGTCTCCTTCAATATTCTCGGGGAAGAGCAACGTTCTCCCAGACTGATTGGGTTTAAAGTCTGACTAGTTAAGGAGATGTAAATACTGAGCCCCTATCAGCCTGTAATTGTCATCATCATCCTGTTTAGGGAACTACTCACATCTTTGAGCAGCTACTCCGTGTCTCCTCCACCCCAGGAGAAGGTCTGGAGCCCATTTCCGGCAGCCGGCAGAGCGCTGCTTTTCTTTAGTTGACACAAACAGAGTTTGTCAGCTTGTGCATCCTTGGTTTCTGCTTGGTTTAAAGTTGCTGCAGAGTCCTTGGGAGCAGCTTAGCAGCTGGAAACAGAGAACTCGCAACCCTCACCACAAAGGTGCCCATTCAGCAGCCGCCGGTCCCCCAGGTCCTGCCCAACAAGAGCATCCTCTGTGCGGTGGCCTTCGGGACGGCGTCCTCGGTCTCCGCCTGAGAGGGGGGAAGTGACACTTCCAGTGGCTCTCGTGGAAGGCAGAGCCAAAACGTGTGCATTCACTTTCTTCTGCAGACAGAAAACTGAAGAAACACCCTGCCGGGCCAAAATAAATACGTTTGGCATCTTTCCTGCGTCTGCACCAGCACGTTCGTGGCGCTGAAACTGAAAACAAGCCTGAACCTTATTTACACTAAAGTCTCTTTCCATCACTTCGGCAGTAGGAAGGGGCTTAGTCTTGGTACATATTATATTTTCTTTTCAACATGTGTAAATGAGGATCAAGCTTTTGCATTGCTTAAAATAGATGTAAATGACCCTTTATGCTGTCAGAACGGTGTCGAGAGGCCTTCCTGCAATAAAAAAGTCAGCCCCATTATGCTTTCATATCATGCTCCATTCATTTAGTTTTAGTTTCGCAAACTCGGGCAATTCCCCTTGACCTTGGCAATCTGTGCCAAGATTTTACACAGTTGGGACTAAAACTAGGGGCTGAAGAAGGTGCATGAGCTCAGACAGAAACACATCGAAACCTTCAATCTAAACTGGACTTGAAGACCCACCTGGAAGACTCCCCATCCCCAAGGGGCTCTAGGCCACCTGTGATAGATTTATTCTTCCTATTAGTTGTTTTGAAGACTTTTTAAAAAAACTTTGTATATTCCAGTCCTCTTTACAAAACCACGAAAGGGAGAAAAAGAGAGGCAGAGAAAGAATAACAAGACATGCTGGGCTGCCATCAGGGTTTTGATGCCTCACAGATGGACTTGCCATGCCTCCTGCTCAGGCCCAGGGGAAGCCACCACCACGTATCCCTGCCCAAGCCACTGGCTTTGCTCGGTTACCAGTTTGCTCTGTGCGCATCGAAGGAGACCCTGACCAGAAAGGAACTGGCCTTCCTTGGATCTCTACTATTAAATGCATTAATTTTCCATGAAGAGAGAGTCTCTGAGCACTGACCGCACAGCCAGATGAACAAATGGCTGTATGAGCTACCCAAGTTTTTGGTGGTTAAGGTCGGTGATGTGATCCCCATCCCTTCTGTCTGATTAATGCGGAGGAAATCCATTAGCCAGCAAGAGCTGACCAAGGAGCAGGCTCAGTCCAGACAACCTGGCAGCCCAGGGGAAGGTCTCTCTGGCTCAGGCAGCCTGTGCCCTTAGGCTCAGTCCTGAAGAAAGTGTCTCCAGGTACCTCAGGCATGCAGAGCCCTGCTTTTCCATCTTTCTGTTGCTCTCTGTCCTGGTTTCAGCTAGGACAGAGTTAATTTTCTTCCTAGTAGCTGGTATAGTGCTGTGTTTTGGGTTTAGTAGGAAAATAATGTTGATAACACACTGATGTTTTTAGTTGCTGCTAAGTAGTGTTTATACTAAGTCAAGGATTTTTCAGCTTCTCGTGGCCAGCCAGCAAGAAGGCTGGAGGGGCACAAGGAGCTGGGAGGGGACACAGCCAGGACAGCTGACCCCAACTGGCCAAAGGGATATTCCATACCATATGGCATCATGCCCAGTATATAAACTGGGAGAGCTGGCTGGGAGGGGCGGATCGCGGCTCGGGAACTAACTGGGCATCGGTCAACGAGTGGTGAGCAATTGCATTGTGCACCACTTGCTTTAATTCTTTTAGTATTGCTATTGTCATTATTATCATTATCTTTGTTTTTCATTCCTTTCTGTCCTATTAAACTGTCTTTATCTCAACCCAGGAGGGTTCTTTTCCTGATTCTCTCCCCCATCCCACTGGGTGGGGGGGGAATGCGCGAGCGGCTGCGTGGTGCTTAGTTGCCGGCTGGGGTTAAACCACGACACTGTATGGCAAGTAAATTGCTAGAGCCCTTAAAAGAAGGTGATATATTTCCACATTGGTGTCTTTTGCCAGTGAGTAAGCTCTAGAGCCAAGAAGGGGTTGGCTGTTACCCTGATTAATTACTGCCGGTGCTCCTCGCTGCCCAAACTGCCTTCTCCCCTTTCAGCTCCTACTTGTGGTGTGGACTACTGAAAGAGAAGGGCTTTCATTCCACCTTCTGGACTATTAAATCCAGATCCCATCCACACTACTGCAGCCCCAAGCTCTCTCCTTCCGTCTGCTCATAAACCGCACCGTTCCTTTGGAGCCACCATGGCATGCAGAGACATCCTGACAGGTCATCAATACCATCCGCCCCTAAGAGCTGGAGCAAGTGATACTCAACCCAACTGCAAAACAAGTTACTGGAATATGCTGAAGCTGTGTCAGCCCAGCCCATCCCCAGAGCCACTCTGCGGGCACTGCCTGGCCCAGCACGGCAGCGAGGCCTCAGGATAACCCAGTTGAAGGGCAGAACATTTACAGTAACTATAATTTTCTTTTCCTTTCAGAAGAATGCACAAGGGATAGTCAACATTTTCCTTACCCCCCCTCCTCTTTTCCTCCGTAAAATAACCCTCTCTCCAGCTTTGCCAGCTGAATGCTACTTCATGGCTTTTCTCCGGGAGCAGATGCAATTGGAAACACCCAGACTAATCTTATCCAAGAGTTTATGAGGAACAGCTCAGAGGCACCCTGAAAACTGCAGCATGCTACCTAGAGTACTACAGATTATTACTACTTTTTTAATCTTGGTATAGTTCTGGGTAAGGTTTTAATTGGGCATTGTATTTCAAAGCCAGGGAATAGGATCTATGCAAAGCACTAGATAGTTTCTGCATTAATTGACCATCAAATCCTTCCCCTTTGCATCTGCATTCTATTATTAGAGAATGTAAAGCAGTTTATAGGGCTTTTAACCTCTTCAAGCAAACACTCTGTGGAAGTTATGCTGCTGCAGGGACCATATTAGCTTTATAGACTTCGTTTCTAATCCAAGGAGAGGGGAAAAATGGAGAAGAGACAGAGCAAATGAATGATTTTTGATGGTAGAAATTCAGCTGGTGTAAATCAGCACAACTCCATTAACTTCGGTAGAGTTATGCTGATTTATGCCAGCAAAAGATCAGACATTTGATCTGCAATGAGGTCCCCGTTCCCAGAAGACCAAAACGGTACCAGACAAATCTTCACAGACCATTTATCAGCCTTCTCAACTACATTCTTCGCTGCTGCATGGAAAAGCCCTGATCAGATGCCAGGAAGCCATCTGGCAACCTGGGTACCATGGCATGTATGCACACTGTGTGCTCAGTCACTTGGAGGAAAATCACCTTCCAGCAAGTCACTTTGATGACCTCTGTGACCCCCAGCCTGTCCCCAGGGCTCCCGTGATGATGGGTGTCAGAGAAAGGCAGAACCATGCTGTGGACTGGGAGCCTAAATTGAGTCTTGCAGTCTCTAACTAAAGCTGCTGAGCTCTACTTCAGGGTCTCATGGTTGGACTCTTCAGGGAGTAAGCACCATTCCCAGGTCAAGAGAACCAAGATGGAGGCAGCCCAAACTGTCATGGGTTCCTGTGTGCAAGGGAGATGTAGAGGCCAGGTGTCATCATCAAGGTAAGAGAACAAGCATCAAGAAGTATTGTGGTGGCCTGCGCTGATAGTCCCTCCCGTGCACAGGGCGCTGGCTCCAAGCAGCACCAGACCAAGCCTGTGGATCTCATGGGACCTGCAGCAACTCACCCTCATGGCCCAACCATGCTGGATAGCCACAGCTTCCAGTCAAAATAACATGAGTGCTCAGTATCTCATCCTGTTCCAGGATGACAGCCAACATCCACCATTTCCACTCAACCTAAGATCAGAAGGATGACCAAACTGTCGCACCAAAGGTCCACCTAGCTCATTATCCTGTCTCCAACCCAAAGAAGAGCAGATGCCTAGAGAAAACAACATCAGCATAGTACATACATGGTACTTCCCCTTCTAAAGAGCTGGATTCCTCTAACAGAGGAGCTTGACACCTTCAGACCTGAATAACTGTTGCAGGAAGAGCAGGAAGCAAGCCCTGGTTCCACCCTAACCATGGCAGGAGAGAAAATAGGTAGTAGTGTGTTGTCTCCTTCAGAAGAGTCATCTGAAGGGACAAGATGAAATCTATCCTTACAAAACCAGACAAGACAAGCTCTGTGCAGCAGGATGAGAAGGGAAACTCACCACCTCGCTTGCCTCCGTCGCCTGTTTTCTTCACACAATTGTTCCACCGCCCCACAGCAGGTGGGATTCCCATTTTGCAAATCCCTACCCTATTTCTTTGTTTCATAGTAACCCCAAATGTCACTAGACAGAGCCCAGGACAGTGATTATAAGCATGCAAACAACAGTGTAAGGGCCAGTATAATTATCTTGTTCCTAAGCACTCGACAGTGCTTCCAAGTATCTTGTATTTAGTTACTTGGTAAGGTCCTGAACGTCTGGCTCTCAGGCACTATGGTTTTATTGCTACAGAATGAGCCAGAAACCATTCAAAAGCTTTAAAAGGTCTTTTTAAATAGTCAGAATGAATTTACAGTGTTGGCTGTCTGGCAAACGCAACAGGCATTTGAAGTGGAAAGGAACAGTCCTTTATTGCATCTGCTGTTGGCATTTAGGGCACCCTGATCGCTAACAATTCCTCAGCTCTAACGCTCGGCATCCTGCAGGCTGCTGGCTGGGCAAAACCAACGGGAGCGACAGACTGAGAAGAAAGGGTCTAGGTGAAAGAAAAGCCTGGGTTTAGAGTTAGTTGGAAATTTTCATTACAATTCATCAGAAAATGATCATTTTTCACTTAAATCACAACCATCAATCGGAAAAAGGAGGGGCGACAAAGGAAAATAATTAGGCTGTAGCTTCAATTGTGCATTCCCGTGCAAGGAGCCCTGACTCGCCGCAGCGATAGCAGTTGACTTCACTGGTCTTGCTGCAGTTGATGGCTACATGGCCAGTTTCACCACACCTATAGCATTTCACTTTGGTGCAGTCCTTTTGAATGTGTCCAAACTCTCCACAAGAATAGAACTTCTGCTCATCTGCATGGTCACAGTCACAGAAATGCCTTGGTTTCAATCGCCTGCTAGTGAAACATAAGCTGGGCTCCACCAGCAAACCTTTCCCAGATCTGCCTGCCTGGAATGTGTCCCACCTGCCTCTCTGCGTGCCACCTCACCTCAGGTGTCCAGGTCTGGCACCCTGGACTTTCTAGAAACCAGGGCTTTTGACAAACTACTCTGGACTTGACTTCTGAATAGCACTGGTGTCCTTGAGCAACACTGCTAAGGACATGAGGCTGAGACAGACCTTAAACCAAGTGCAACCCTCCCTCCACCCAAGTTCACGGCTATTGACACCCCATCTCAGCCACTTCTTGACACCACCATCATTAACCCAGCTGCTGGCAGGCCACTTAGCCTCAAGCAGCATGGGAGAAGGGAGGAACAGCAGATGCCTTTTTGATGGTCTGAAAAGCCCAGAATAATTTGCCATTTCTTGTGACTGGGACAGATTAGAGGGAAACAGGATCAAGGGCTTCCTAAGGCCAGTTTACGTCTGGGGTTAAAAAGCCATCGGACAAGCAGCTGGAACAGCCATTGCATGTGTGGAGAGATGAATGGAGATTCATACAGCTTGGGGGGCTACAGAAAAGGGCTCCTCCAAGTTCTTCTGCTCCATCTCGGCTAAGAATGAAGCCCACAGCACCCCTCTCCGTTCCTGTGCTCCCACTCTCCTGCCCTGCATGCACCAGTGTTCCTCCAGCCACACCTGCAGGGTCACCCGTCCCAAGCCCAAAACAGGTCTCTTCCCTCTCGCATGTCTGTGCAATACCCCAGCCGTGTCAATTTGGGCTCCAAGATCCTTCTGCACGATGGAAGCACAGCAAAGTGCAATTATGTGGGGAACCCTCCATTACTTTCTACTACACTTGGGCCCTTTCTCTATAAGCAAATGTGAGGCAGGGGCTGACCTACATCCCCTTTGCATAAGCAGGCTCCAGCCTCCCGTCTCAGGCTAGATATTTCCTGCCTTGGTCCGTTACTGGTGTTCTGGGGCCTTTATCCCCCCATTCTGGGCACAAGAAGGCCCATCAAAATTGTATCTCTTCTCCACCAGCTGGTAAAAGCTGCTTAGGAAAAATGTATAAATATCCGAGCCAACTCCCCTGTCCTTCCTTGGCATAACTTCTAGAAAACGCAACTTTCCTCAGGACACCGAAGGAAGGCAATTAGCAAAGACGACGACAGTCAGGAAAACATTTTAGAAAGGCTGAATAGAATAATTTAAAGGTATTATTATTAATCATGGCAATTACAGTACTAGAAAGCTCAGTGGTTTTTCATACAGGACTGAAAAAGGAAGAGGAACAAAACCAAGCAACCTCTACAAGAATGCAAGAGAAGCGGTAACGAGCTGTGGAAACCAAACAAGATCAGTCTCAGAACAGCCAAGCCAAATCCTCTGCTTCAGTAAACCTCTGCAGGTCCCCTAGAGTTCAGGGGCTGGGGGAGAACCAAGGCTACCACCCTCTGACCAGGGCAGAGGATATTAAAGCTGAGCTTTCCAAAGACCTTTCAGGAAGTCATCTCAAAGTCACTGCAATTAAACGAGCCAAGAAATTTCCCCGAGGCTGCGCAAGAATCTCTGCTCTGTTCTGCTGAACCGCTCTCCCAAGAGTCACCAAAATAGGTGTCACCCACCTATCACACCCCTACGTGCATTTCCACTTTCCTACGCGCCATCAGGCCGTCAGCTTGGGACGTTTCCTGAGGATCGTGCACAGGCCATCAAGCCCACCAGTCATTAATTCTCAGGAAGCACCCACTGCCTCATTGGTAATTACTTAAATAAACTTCCCTTTCATGGTGTCTGAGCCAAGGCCTTTCTTTCTGACACGTCCCAATAAAGTTTTATTTAAGGTAAGATAACATGAGGGTTATGCACACGAGCTGGGCTGCACCTGACTAAACACTGGGCCCATCGGCGATGGCCGGATGGCTCGAGCAGGATTTCACCGCCTTGCTCTCCTCCCCTTCGTGGCCAGCGCAGCCCCTTCCAGCTCACAGCGAAACAGCCCGTGTATGATTTCCCCTTATATATGCAGCATATATCCTTCATGCAAATCTGTCTCATAAATCACTGCATCCCAGGTGCACCACGGAGTAATTTGCTAGGAAAATACTGTTCCAACCGAAGGACCCAGCATACCACAGTGGTCTTTATGAGGGGTAATATCCAGGATAGGGGTGACTTGGAAACCTGCCAGCCTCCGAAAATGATTCATCCTGCCTGACCTTAAATCTTGGATCCTGACCATTGCAGATGGAGCCGCCTTCGCAGGCAGGAAGCATCAGTCACGGCCATGTTCATATCCCCTCCCTGCCCATGGCTACAGGGCCCCAGGGGCATGTGAGAACCCCCCGCTTGAGAACCTGGGGTTTGGGTTATGAACTACCCCAAAATAACCAAAACGAGGTCTCCAGAAACACCAATCCAAAGCGTCATTTAGCACTGTGCACAGAACCAACCCTAGCGTTTTGCTTTCTGCGACTTCGCTAAAAGCTGCAGCCTGTTTATCTCACCTGCATGGTTTTGAGAAAGATCTTATTGGTCTCAGTGATTTACGCTTCTATCAGCTGAGATCCTGGTCCCAAAACTCCAAGAATTTCTTATATTTTAAGACTTCTGGTCTGTCAAGTGATCATTTTATCTCTGATACACAATTCTACCCAGACATCTCAGTTTGCTGCAGTTAATCCAACAATAACCCAAGCACCTCCAGTTCTCACATGTTTCCACAGCATTTAGTATACTCCCAAACAACTTATTCTTATTTACAGATGTCAGGAATACGCTTTGCTAACCAGACCTTTGACCTGCTTCCATGTAGACCCGTGAGATACTATAGAGTTGCTTGCAAGCATAGGACTCATTTTTCAGAGAAGGCAGCATTAAGTTACCAAAGTAAAGATCCATTTAAGTCAAAAGTTTAATAGTTTTGCTGTGGCAGGAGAAAATCTCAGGATATCAAAGAATCAAGGGAGGAATATTGTACTCGGCTGAGAAAATGGACAAGTAGTCAGACACAAAACCCTTTCTACAGCTCTGACAAAGAAACAATAAACTCAAGCTCCTGTAGAGCTTAGCTTAAACCAAAAGGATAGAAAAAGGAGACAAAATAGGGAATTGAGATGTTTCCCCTCTATTGATGTTAACTACAGTAATGGGGTGACATATAATGGCATAAGAAATCTTAACGTTCATGAGAAAAAATAAACTAGAAAGACACACAGGTTGGGGATTTTCAGTAACATCCTAGAAATGGACATTTTGGACCATTTAGACCACATCACAGGTACTCAAGGCTTTATCCGCATTCACCACAGCCAGTACTAGCTGTCAGGCAACAGCAGCAGCAATCAGGAGCCCAGAGTAGCTCTCAGTGGGTCTCTGCCCCCACGGCACTGGAGCTTAGCACTGCCCACAGGTATTTATAACCCCGAGGACAGAGAAGTGGTTGAACAGGATGGATCAGGAGCAGGGACAAACGGCAACATGGGACTGCTCAAACACAACCACCTCCCAGCTGCTTTACTAGCAAGCAACCCTCCTGCAGACAGCTGAAGGGTGGTGACACACGTCTCCTCCCAAGCAGCTCGGGGCTGGCATGTGCTGCCAGACAGGAGGATTCCTATTCCTCGGTGTGTTCATTACTGCACCTCTCAATACTATGGGCCAGCCAATGTCCACCAGACACCACTGTTGGTGCTAGCATTCCCCAGAGAGGTCCTGGTGCACTCCTAGGTTCCCTGTTAGGTCCAGACAGACACATGGATGTCTAGCCCAGAGGTAGTCCAGGAGGGAGCAGACTTGTCCAAACACACGCCGGGGACAGGGCTCCCTGCCATTCACCAAAATGCTTTGACCCCTGCCCTCCCTGGAATGAAACCAGCCCCTCAAAACTACCAGCATGAGGAACAGAAAATTGCAAATGACTTAAAGTGGGATGGAAACCTCTGAGTTCGACGATCACAAGCTGAGGCCGCTAATCTTCTTGTCATGGGAGCAGACTCACCCGGCAGAAGGGAATTCCTGCCTTTGACTAGACTAATTAAAGGCATCGAACTCTGCACCCGTTATGGCTTGATGTGCCTTAATCCGATGTGACATTCGACATACGCGAGGAACACAGACGCACACATACGGTTCTCATTGCTTAAAGGGGTTTGGCATCCACAGGGGTGTACCAGCTGCAGCACGCTTCCTCTGCTCGCCCCGCTGGGGTGAGCTGTGGGGGGTGGCAAAGTTGGGGATAATTACTCATCCCACCTCAGAGCCACCAACGGCCCTGGGTGGCTAGACACTCTGCAGAAGGTCCCATTTAGGGGAGAGGAGTGTGGTCTGACCCAACACTGAAAGGTCATTTGAGAAGGTGGGGATGGGACTGGGATTCAAAGCTTTCCTCAAGTGAAACGAAAGTGGAAGGTGCTGAATGAGCAGTGCCCATTTCTCTCCCGTGCAGGTAACGGAACAACCAGTTGCTGTGACTTGAGAGAGCAGAATATTTCCAAGCATGATGGTACACAAGATTGTAAAGATCTCAAATTAGAGAAGATTTAAGATGCAAGATGAACCAACTGAGTATTTGGATAGAGTGATGTGAATCATGGATATCGCTTGTGTTCCTCACCTCCTGTCCAGGACCGGCCTCTTGAAGTCCAAGGATACATCACCACACTCGACCACCCTCAGCAGAATCCTGAACCAGCCCTGGGAAGAAAACTTGCTTTAGACACTGATGGGAAGGAGACAAACCTCCTCATACTTCAAAGCCAAAAGCCCCTTCTCCGCAGAGCACCGCAGTGTAGGAAGCAGCACAGTATGGCCAGCAAGGCGCAGGGCCATCCTTGCAGCCCTCTCCCCAGACCAGCCAAGCACTCACGCAGCGGCACTGGAAGCGGCACGGGAGGGCAGTCAGTGGTAGATGAGTTGGGATGTCTGTGCCATGGGAGCACCTGGCTCTGAAGACCTGAAAAACAATAAAGCTTTCTCAATGGCACCGCAAGAAATCAAATTTCCTCTTCAATTACTAGTTTTTCTGTAAAAGATTAGAGTCCCAGACCACTATTACTTGTACTGTCAACTAATAGCGTTGGTCTGCTAGGTCGTATGGCAGCAGGCGGTGTGTTTACATCCGAAGGTCCCAAGTTCATTTCCAGTTAATGATCCATAAGAGCGACTGCAGCGTTTCTCCTAGGAAGATTGCTTGGAAGCAACTGATAGACTGCTTAGGCTAGGGTAGAAACAAAGCACCGAAATATTGTCACGAGTTATAAATCAGGCGAAGTCAGCGATGCTCTATAAGGAACAGTAATGTTTGGTGCACACTAGTACCAATAGCTGGTCAGTAAAAGCTCCTTCAGAGTAAAAAAAAAAAAAAAAACCAAACAAAAAAGCAGTGATTTCAGTACGACTAAAATGCAGAACATGTTCAAATTCATATTTAATAAAGCAATTATTGTTTATTATTGAAGTACCAATTGATTATTAAAAACACATTTACTGAGGCTGGACCACAAGGTAACAGATACGTACCTCTGGCATAGCTGCGAAACCTCAGTAAATAGCGATTATTAGAAACAGATTTATTGAGGCCTAACGATACCGTAAGATGCATATCAGTTACAGAGCTCTTAAAACCCGATCAGTATGTTTTTAAGCCATTTTTACTGAGGGTTTATAGCTCAGCAGTAGGGCTACATGTCTTCATTTAGGGTTGTTAAGCCACATGGAATATCATCTTAATGCTCATTTGATACTTAATTAAGGTAGCGTTTGCAGGGAAAAGACTACACCAACCAATGAGAACCAGGAAAAAACACGATCATTTTCCTGCTTCCAAAAACACAGATCAGAGCCGCTATTTGACCCGTTGTCGAATCTTTTCATTAATTTCTCAAACCCTCTTTCGGTGGAGCATGTGGACCATGGGTGATCTGAGGATACGCCCACACGACACGCAGAGTCGCGTCCATCCCGGTGCCCGACGCCACGAACAGAGCGTGTCCTCCTGCCCTCAGCCACGCAGCTCAAACCTCCGCTAGGCTCTGACCAGCTTGCACTCAACAAGCCCTCGTGCTCCCCGAGGGCTTTCGCCGAGTCTCTCTGTGTCGGTGCTGCTGTTGTAAATTGACTGTAATCAAAACTGCCATGACACTAAAATTAAACAGAGACCAAATACTGCCCGGGAGGAGAGAACTGAGCACGGTGAGACCAGTGCCGGCTGCAGACCATGAGAACACCAGGCAGAGGGTACCCCAGATGTGCAGTCCTTGTTTATTCACAGAGAACAAGTCCCCTCCCATCGCTCCCTTCATAAATGCTTAAACACTTGCCCAGTAAAGCCACCCTTCCTCCCGGTCCTTCCCTGCCAGCCCCCACGGCACCTGCTTCTGCTGCCAGATCTGATGTCTCCATCCCACACACATGGGGTACCAGACTACAGCGTAGCCACTGGAGACTCCCCAGCACCAACCGAGCCTTTCCCATGTCTCGGGATGAATACAGAAGACCATATCCCCTGAGACACAGCCAGCAAAACAAAGAGGCAGTATGGAAACTACAGCCGGAGTGAAGGCAGCGATTTTGCCCAGATCATGCAGAACGGCTGGGGCAAAGCCCAGGGGAGAAGAGAGGTCTGCTCCTTTTCTTTCGCCATGCCTTAAGACCTCCCGGCCTCCCCGCCAGAGGAGGAGGGGAGAAAGGAGCCCACATTACTGAAGAACTCCCCTAGCTCCAGTCTCCTCTGTTCAAATTTATATATTCCACTACAGGTGACATCATGATTGCTGGAGTCTGACAGGTGATGCTGTAAAATGCATGAAACCATAAAAATTTCAACAGCAGCAAGCTCCATTGCCGCTACATCTGACAGCACTTAGCTGCCCAGCTAACACAAATATTATAAAAGCACTCGGGAAAGAAATCCAACCTGCCTGACCTCAGTTTTGGACTAATAAACAGTACAGCATGACCAGATTTCACCCACATACAATAAACAGACAGCTTTTAAAGAAACCAAAGCAGGGTGTTGGTAGGTGTAAAGAACTAAGGAAAGAGATGAGTTAAAAGTGGGCAAAGTCATTGCTGAACGCGGAGGGCTCGGCTCCCAGCCCGCTCTGCTTTCTGCCACTCCGTCTCCCTACCAGGAGGAGATCTGTGTTACGAACTGCGTAACTATAGCTGCAAAAAGATGCTCACTGGTGTCACACAGCCAGACCAGGGGTGGGTAATTGCCCAAACTGTGTCAGAGCACCTGATATTCATTTGTGCCCTCTCCACAGGGAAAGAGTGAGTAATCTTGTCTCCGAAAGTTGGACAGTAAGTGAATCCATAGAATTATTGCCCTTTCTTTCATCACCCTCAGCACTAAATTTTAAAAGGCCAAGGATCTGCTTTCTATTTCTTTCCGCTGTGAGGTCCCTCTGGTCTCCCCGGAGGAGGAGAGCACCTTGCCTCGCCTCTGCGGAAAGCTCTCTCTGAAGGAGGTGAAGGCGGACGCCCACGTGGGCAAAAGCCTCCCAAAACCACCGAGGTGAGTCAGGCAGATGCGGGCTGACGGCTCCAGCCAGGGCAGGGATTTTCAAACCAGACACGCTGAAATGGATCTTCAGCTTCTCCAGGGAGAACTGGTTTCCATGGGCTATTTTGGGATTAGTCAGGTAGACGGATAGGCAGAAGGAGCTTGTCACCTTCCAAGTGGCCACCCCAAAAGCTTTCCAAGCAGAGGTGGGGACCCTTAGGAACCAACGTGGCTGTTCTTACTCACCTCTCAGAGACCCTCTGGATAACCCACAGGGTCCAATTTCCAACCCACCCTGCACCCATGCACCAGCCACCGCCACCCCCAATATAGCTCAGCCCAGGGACTGTCCCAGCATCCAGGGCCACTGGAGTCTGTGCCCAGTAAGCAAATGGGCACCCAACCCATTTGGCATCTGTGCCAAAAAGTGCACCTGGAATCTGATTTGCTGTTAGATAGTAGTGACAGTCTATTGAGACAGGCAAGCAACAGAAGTTACTATAAATACATATATAGCTCCATCAAATCCCCCTTTATTCAAATGATTGGAGAGCTGTCTTTGAGCTCGCTTGCTCTCACGGATGCATACACAAGAGGGGGAGCGAGCGGAGCAGCAGGCACCAATGGGGCCGCCCTGCTCCGGAGCTGTGTTACCAGGCAAAACAAACATCAGCAGCAAAATCACATTATTATCCACACAGCTACAGTAATTGGCAATGATAGTCAATCTTCTAAGTATGGCTTTTGATATTAAAGACAGACATATTTAAATGTCATTTTTTCAACCAAAGATAAAACGTTATTGCAAAATTCTATACAGTATTTTTAATCACAGGTTTCACCGAGCACTTCAGTGGAAAGTGTATGATCATTTTTTCACAAAATCATCACTGTTTTTTCACCATTACAGATCTCCTTTTTCTATTGAACTAACTAGTGATAGATCCAGCAGATTTTTCAAACAATTTTTAGTTACTGGAAAAATACGCATAATGAAAAAAATGAAAAGTGCATTCACTGGAGCGAGTTTAAATCTTTTTCACGTAAATGGTTCCCTGTTGTGCAGTCAGATTTATCAGAATTGACATCAACTGATGGAAATGTGACGGCTGCAGGCAGTGATTAAAAGCACCTCATACAGACCAATACGGGACAGCAATTCCTCGGTGAGGAACATCAGCCCGTACCGTACCGGGGCACAGGACAAATTGCTACCAGGTAGAACTTCACCTTTCCTGCTCCAGTTCTTCTAAGTCTCCAGTTCACCAGCCAGGTCCAGCTACAAAAACCCCAAATTACACATTTTTACAAATACAAGCAGACGTTGAGATCATTTAAGGGTGGTCTTTGCAGTCACCTTCACGCAGAGCCAGAAAGATATTCAGGCACCTAATTTCAGCTAAAATAAAGTGGATGTCCTGATGCCCATGGGAAGTTTTCTGCCTAATCCCTCCCTGGATCACATCCCACACCTCCCTGCTGCTTCTCCACTGCAAAACGCGGTGGAAAATGCTAACAGGACTTCCCAGAGTCGTATCGCTTCCAACTTGGGTTGCGCAAGGGCTCAGCTACTCTAATTAAAACAAAGCCATTACCAGGAAATGAGCTCTCCCCAACTAGCACAGGAGAGCAGCTCTGAATTAAGTGCTCCCATCTCCTGCTGCTGCTAACCTCTCTGAAAAATTTCCTGACCAGGACACCAGCCTAAAGGGAGCCAGAGCAGCTGCCCCGGGCTCCCTACAGACAGTACGGAGCTGCGGGAGTCCCAGTTAATTCGTATCAAGCCAGGAGATGGCACTCCACAACACGCAGAATAACGCCTGGGCTTTGCATGCCCCCAAAACCTCCCTTTTGTGCCTGCCAAGCAGTTTCTTCCACCCGTGAGCATCTACGCGAGTCACCAGCTCTGGCCTGTCGGTACCAGGCCCCCGGGGAGGCGAGGGCCAGCAGCGACAAGGGGCCGCAGCCACCGGCCGCTGTCCGGCAGCCATGCGGCAGCGCTGCCCTACACCTGCAGCAGTCCTAAGGCACCACCTGGCTCCCAGCGGCTCCAGTTTGCAACCTGAGGGTCTCTTTAATGCAATCCCCTGCTTTTTTTTATGGAATAGGCAAAAAAGTAATAATAGCTGATCATAAAAAATCAAAATCGTTTACCTTTCAGGAGGCAACTCAGCGCAGGCTATTACAGGGTAATTTGGTACATCATAAAGTTTCCTATTAGAACAGAAAATAGGGCTGCTTGCATGAGCTGCCAATTGGAAATAAAACAGTAGTGGGGTCGTGATCATTAGCACCACTTTTTCTATTAGGTTTGCTTTCCATCAGGGTGGGAAGAAGAAGGAGATTGAGATGCAGATGAGACAGATCTGGAAGACAGGAGAGAAGAACAGAAAGCAGCTCTTTCTATTTATGAAGGGTCTCTTCTTGCACCTATTGCATTTACAGTGGAGAGCCCCACAGAGCGATGGTGGACGCAGGATGAGTCCCCAGACCACAGCGGGGTGTCCAGTCTCCCGAGGTACACACCACCACAGCGACAGCAAACAGGCCAGAAGAAGAGCAAGCTGGCCTCTTACTGCGCCTGGCCACTGTTGTAAATAAAGGTCCCAAAGTTCTGGCATTCACACGCACTTCTCAGCACATTTCCCTTTGCTGTTGGCAATCTTTGACATTGTTCCTGGGTGTCTTATGCTTCTCCAGTTACTAGTTATACTGAAGTGCACGCAAAGCATCCAGCAAAGCCCAGTCTCCTGCCAGCTGCATTACAATTGCCAGAAAAAACTTCCCTGGGCTTCTCTGTGCGTGGCACACCAAAACACAGCCCTACATCGCATCAGTGAAGTGACATGACCAAGATCACAGAGGAGAGCAGTGGCAGAGGCAGGAATGATGTCTGGGCTCTTGAGATTGCACTCCCTTGGGCATCCTGAGTCGTCCTGAAGCTATCATCCCAGTCCATAGGGACAGTGGCACAGGAGGAAGGCTGAAGCATTTTGCTTCAGGAAAGCAGCAACAGAGCTGAAAGCAGCATAAATGATTCTTTTATTTCTGTGAAGGAGGAAAAAAGCCTCTTCTCTCTGTTAGGAGTTTCATTACGCTGATGCTCGCACTAAGGGCGTGCTTCCCCAGCTGACTGCTTGCTGAGATGGAGGGATCAGCTCACCTCCACGCTGCAGCACAGCAACGGATCCCCGTCACATAAACCACAAACACCATAAAAGAAACTGGTCCATGGAGATCAGAGGGCATCAGCTTAGAGTTTGGGGCACAGAGGCCACAAAGGGCCGTGGAGCCCAGGTCACGAACCAAGAGTAAGCAATAACAACGTGATCTGTTTGTTAATATTCATCCCACGGTTCCCATAAAAACCCTCACGCCCTTTCGAGAGCTCTGTCCTATTACATTATTCCTTGCAGTTTATTAAGACAAATTGTTCCTGTACCACAGTTGGAAAGTAACTGAAACCAGCAGCGCTGTCTCCATCTCGTGGGGGAACTGAAACCCAGCCAACACCGTGTCACTGCTCGCTAAACAGATCTGCGGTTTCGCTACCTCCCCACTTCTTTGCTTGGCTTTTGGGTGGTTTGCCTCTCAGTTGCTTGCGACGTCCAATTCCCTCCCGTCCCAGCACTGCAATCATCCCTGCAGTCATCTCACACCTTCACCCTCCACTGCTGCAGCAGGTGCTCCCCTGCTGCGGGGACGGCCACCCATGGCAGGGCAAGACCGCGGGCAGGGGGAAGCCACCCAAAGCTGCGTGTGGGAAACCTTTTTTGCCAGCAATGGCAGCATCTGCACGAGCAGCCCTGCTACAACCGTACCGACAGGTCTCTTCCAGCCTTGAAAACCCCTAACAGACCTCACACAACCTTTGTGCCTCTTCAGCGAAGAGCACACTTAGGGCTCTTACAGCAGAAAGAGGGAGAGGGCACGCAGGCAGGGGAAGCAGCACGCCTCCTGCTATTTGTGGAGCTGCTGGCTGACTTGGCTTTCATTTGCCTTCACCTCTCAATGGAAAGTAAGTGAAAGTTGGGTTCCCCACCAAGGCGTAATGTGTCTCACATGGGCATCGCCTCCTCCATCCCCTGGCGCTCTGCAAACTAGCACCTTGCAGGGGCATCCCAGCACTTGCGACTGCTCAGACATGGGAAACGCAAGCCGAGCTCACATCCAGGCACACACTCAGGGTTTCCAGCAAGCAAAGCACCATGAAAATAAGTGAGTTGCATGGCAAGATTTTTGGCAACTTCCTGGCAGAATAATGGAGATTCATTGACAAGGACTTCTGCGGCCCCACAGCTACACTGCTCTGACCAGGACGTGTGAAAATCCACCCCGGGCCAACAATCCACGTGGCCCAAAGGCTGAAAAGCCCCAGGTTCCCATCACATCTGCTCTCCCTTGCCTTTGCAAACCCCATTAGATGATCACAACAGCAATATACTGGGAAGCGTTACGTAAAACTGCTCGTCCTGCGGCCACCGCAGCTGAAGAGCTGGGCTGTGCATGCTCCTCCTCCACACACCCCTCTGCAAGCCGAAAGCGGATCCGCTCCCCACATACCAGCTGGATGCGACACTCAGATGGGCCGATCTGTTGATACTAAAGCCAGAAAGGTCAGCACAGAGGTTGAGCACTGAGGTGAGTGTTTGATTAAACCGGGTGGGTGAGGGTTTTTCAGGGATCTGCTGGGGATGGAAGTGAAAGCTTTATGGAGTGCTGGCGGGTGCTCCTGACAGCGCTGGAGACTACATGGATTTGGCACAGGCTGCAGCAGCGTTCTTCCCTTGCCATCTGATTTCCAAGCTCCAAAGGCCTTGGGGTGACTGATGAAACTTTGCTACACAACATTTTTGGTTTTATGTGCCGTTATATCACAATGAGCCTTGAATCTTGTTCCACGCAAGGGGCTGTTCACATTTATTCTTAACATTTTCCTAAAAGATTTTGCTACCCATCAATTCACCCCCACCCTCACAGATTTGATAGCCCATAACAGAGTTATTAGCCAATAGCAGGTACTCCATGATGCAACTTTCAGTCATAGTCATCTTTTATGACCAGGACTCATTCCTTAAACCTTTTCTTTTCCTTCTATCTTGCTTCGATTTTGGCTTTTCTTATTAATTAAATGGCAAGTTTCAATAGGCTAAGATTGAATTATAAGGCTTGTTTAGAGCAAGCAGAACGATCAGAGCAAAGGGTGGAAGCTATATATGTAATATATACATATACTTAAGATACAGAACTTTGCTTCCAGACGTTTGGAACAAATTAAATAGAGGATCAAATTAACTAGTGATTGAATTAAGTGGAAAGCATCTCATTACCTAAAAGACAGAAACATGTGTCATTTTAAAACAGCTAAAAATAAAGCAAGAATGGGTTGAAATGAAAAGCAGGAACCTTGCAAATGTCAGCCAAATTTGAGCTCTGTTGAGCCCTCCAAATGCGAAGGCTGTAAATAAGGTGGGTTTTGCTGCATAGTGGGAGCTGCCGGGAAATGATGGGCTTGGAAAACAGATGTTGCAAAAAGGAGCTGCTACACATCACATTTCATACGTTTGCAATCAAAGAAACGTGTGCAGGGTGAGAGAGGTCTCATCTGCAGACCACAGCTTAGCAGGAAGAGTTGGGATGCCCAGGACATCATCTTCACCCACAGGCAGGCACCCTGGGCTTTGGATCTATTACTTGGTTGAAAATCCAGAGTAACTCTGCTTCCTCTGTCAACTGGATGAACAGTTCACTGTCAGTCAACGACTTTAATTTGCTCTTGCTGCTCACTGCCCAGAGAATTATTCAATCAGATTGAATTTCAAGTATTTCACAAAGAGGACCAAACCTGGTGATACAAATGTATCTTTTTAACCCAAGATTAAGACATCTTGTTGCTGTCTTAATTCAGTACCTTTATTCAAGGGCTCACTCTTCTGTTTTCCAGACACTTAATTTCCCTTGAAATAGATGTGAAAACCAGAGAGAGCATTCAGATCTAGTCTTTTGTTTCACCATGAAAGAACCGAGATCATTTCACACGTTTTGCCCCTCCTGTGATATTGATGCTCATCTTCCTTCCTGCTCATCTGGACCTTACAAATTCCAGTCACTTCTCTTCCTGACACAACACTTCACTTAGCGATGCATCAGATGGAAATTGTAATGAGCTGCCACAGAGCGCAGGAAATCAGTTTTTCACTCCACCAAACTCCAGTCCCAGATTCAGGATGAGGAATAAGGCCTTAGCCCTTTCCTATCTAATGTCGTATTTTTTCCTTTTGTTCCTTTTATATATCACTTCTTGACAAATGCAAGTGGAACTTTTCCAAGATAAATAACGTTATCTTTGCAGAACCCTACGGCATCCCATGGCAACTCATTATTTTTCAATTAAATTTACTGTTCATTGGCAGTTGCTCTGCTTTAATTTTCTGCCATTTGTTTACTGAAGAACGAAATGCATAACACAAAGCCCTATAAAAGTCAGACTAAGTTAATTAAATGTGAAACTGGGAAACCCTAACTTTGCCTCCAGAGCAATTTTATCATGAGATCCCCTTAAAAATGTCACTTTTTGCAGAAATTTATTTAGACATATGCATCCACTATTAATTAAATGTGCGGTCCCTTCACAACTCTCTCCAAAAGACACTTAGCAGTATTCTGTAACCACTGATTGTAGAAATAAGAGTTCACAAGATTCACAAAGCCAGATGAAGAAAACATTTTTCAGTCAGACCAGCATTTTTAGACGCCTTACATGTTTCTCAGTTATTTCGGCTGAATGTAGGATACCTAAGTACCAGTTTGGAAGCAATGCACCATATTATCTTCCTTCTATTGTCAAGAAGACCTGATCTCATTCCTTGATAGGACTATGGGTTCGATCGATTGCAAAGCTGTCAAGTACGCAGGCTTTTATCAGCCATTTTACATACTAACAAAAATAGTCTGATTAGGGTCCACCACTAGCTGCACACTGCACGTCGCATGAATCAAGAAATGACTGCATGACAGATGTCAAAAATTAATCAAGACACAAACCTTGGCTGATGACGTTCCTGGACAATGTCAGAAATAATTTTTAAGCAACAGTATTCAGTATTTGAATGCCCCTCTCCATCTGAAGCTAGATAAATCACACCTTACAAGTACCTATTTCTCTGCATAGGTGATAGAGACCTTGGTATCTTCTCAGATATGGATGTCTACACTGCAAATCATTGTATCTGTTCAGGTGAAGTCCGTCCTCACAGTCTCAGAGCGGGGTGTCTAACACAAACCCACCACCCAGACACCTCTGCCAACCATGGAAACATGCGCCTTCATCCAACCCTAAGAGAGGTATGTAAAATAGGTGAGACGAATCACCACTTGGAAGTGCCAATTTCCCACCACTGTTTGTGGCAACAGCCTATACAATTTCCTTAGATAAGTCACCAAATTTTAGGTTGAAAGCTGGAGGCAACTTATTCGAATCTAAGAGTAGAATTTGACAGAATTTGACATGTCAGAAATAGCTTTCCAGTGCTAAAAGATTCCCAGCTTGGAATTTGAAACTCCAGATTTATTTCTAAAACCATCAGTCGTTCTGACAAGGAAAGGAAAAGAGCAATCTTTTCTGAGAGACACAAATTAGAAACAACACGAATAATTATCAGAGGACTACGAAGCTGGATAAAAGTCTCCATTTAAGTACCCAAAAGCTAGTCTGAACAAAACTGAAGCCAAGGCTTCAATGTTTTGTTGGGACAAATTACTTCAAAAGGGAGATGTACTGATTGCACCTATAAAGGTTTGGCTCAGGTTCTCACTGCAGGAATTAGCAAGCCAAACTCCAGCTCGATGGGAAAAAGGTTCATCCCGGTAGGAGCAACAGACAGAGGTCTGGCCAGAGCATATCGCATGCATCGGAGTGTGCGCTTGATCTCTCTGCTACTGATCTCCTGGGAGGCAAAGAGTTGTGCCTGAGACGGCAGCACCTTGAGTCAGGTGCAAGTGAAAGGCAGTGTGACGGTGTTGAGGTGAGCTTTACATCTTGTGCAAGGTGAGAGAAGCACAGTGTCAGCAGCTAATAAGTTTATAACGGGGTTTCTTCCTCAAGCCAAATTCAACCCAGATTTATAACTCCCCCATACCACTCTGAACTTTCCGACACTCCTCCTGAAACATTTCATTATTGCTCAATTACTGTCATGTTCTCTTAAGGACCTGAAGGGGGGAGAAGGTCTCCATTTGGAGACCAGATGCCATTTCCATAGATACTCACAAAACCGCGCTGCGCAGTTAATAATCCATTCACCCTTCAGAAACAGGCTTTGAGGGTATGATAAGTTAAAAAAAAAAAAAGTGAAAACCTTGACATGTTCTATGTGTAATGGAAACTAACCAGAAACTAAGATGTTAAATTGGTGGCGGGGTACCTTTGGCTTGTAGCGGGGCCAGACTGTCTGTCTGACTTGGAGGTAACAAAAGAAATTCTCCACAGCCTCAGCATAGCACTAACACCGGTCACACTTAAAGACACCAAACGTCAGGGCTGTCAACCCACCATCAGGAGACGCGCCCAAAACAGGCCCATAGCAACAACTGGCAGCGGCTTGTCCCAGGCACTCGTGGTGGGCTGGCCCCAGAATGGGAATGATGCACCACGCAGGAGGTTAACGGTGAGAGCACAAACCTGAGCCCACTCTCCAGGACACGCTTACCATCTACACACAAGCAGGCACTCAGCGCCCACCTAAGTTGAGCTCTGGAAATTGAGAAACCAAGTATTTTCCAGATCTAAAAGTGGGTTTGACCTCTTGTTCATAAGGTCTGGGTAGACTGGACTACAGGCATTACAGCCCACTCCAGCACTAGATATCTTAAATTCAGTATCCTTAACCAGAAGACACAGGGTTCGTAGATCCTACTGGGCTTAAACCCCACCCTTGAGCTAGGTCTCTGTCTTAGGATTCGTGAATCAACTGACAGCTCTCATGCATTCACTGGACAGACACTTCCACAGCACATTATCATCCAAAACGTTCTTTCTGCTTTGATACTTGTAACAAGTCTCTGTTTGTACATATGGAAACCACATTATATATTCCAGATGGAAATTCATACTCTATTTCAGTGAAGGAAACGAGAGCTATTTCATACTAGATGCATAATTTGTTGTGTGAATATGAAATACGTGACTGCCTCACATGTTATGTTGTGAGCTAATCATAAAAAAATATAATGAAAAAGGTCCCATCTGTCTCTAAATCCTATAATCCAACTGTTCTCGGCTAACTCCAGCTCTGCCAGTACCTGGTATACATACAGCAGGGAGAGTTTTCTGTGCCAGGGAAATACTGAAAACCAGAAGAGCATGTACAAAGCTGTAGCTAGTTTCATCCGAGGCAGTGAGAAAACATCTCGGAGAGAATAGAGACCTTATGACACCTCTTCAGCTGACTGAACTCATTCTCCAACTCTTCAAATTGTTCTTGACCTGCCTTTTTATCCGGGCTACCCTATAATTATCTTCTTAACATAATTTCCCCACAGTTCCCTGAAGAGCCTTAATGGGATCACTGGGAAAGATCCAGCTGCACATTAGAAAGTGTGGGGGCAAAGTGCTGTCCCCGAAAGACGATGGGAATATTGCCACTGACGTCGGCAAGGCTGCGATTTCAAAATGGAGCTTGCTGGCTGCAGAAGCAGCTCTGACATGCTAAGTCAGTAGATCTGTGGCAAACAGCACTAGGTGGGTCTGACATGCTCTGCCTCTTCTGTCATGGTCTCATTTATCTGCAACCAAATTCCTGAGCCTGACCTTACAGTTCTACTGCAATATCACCAAAGGAGCTCCTCCTCTGGCATCTAAGGGACCATTTACGGAGATTTACTCCATAGGAAATAGCAATATTTTTCTGTTCCTTTGTACTTAGCTTTCAGTGTGTTACCGCAACTGCTTCAGCTTGCTCACCTCAAAAAATAAAACGGATATGAAACGGCAGCAGGAGGGGTTACCAAGTTCCCAGGACCGTTAGGACATTTTCATCTAAAGGTGCAAAAAGAAACCCCAACTCTCAGCTGGCAGCTCACTGCAATTCTTCATGCTTTCAGTCGTCCATATTAACAAGTTCAGTTTGTTAGGTGGTTTGGGGTCTGGTTTGGACCTAATGATGGGCAAGGGACATAAATGGGACGGCTCCATGCTCTCCTATACTTAACGTCTATCACATGGTTGCCTGGAGTTTAGGGAGTGCCAGACCTTTTCACAAACACAGTGGCTTCCACTTCCCTCCATTAACTACATCCCTTCTCCTCCCTATGGGGACCATTGCTACCCCTTCGTCACCTTCTGCACCATCTGAGATGCTGTGCTACAGCCACAGCAGCATGGCTATGCTCAACCAGCCATGGAGGATTTGCATCCTTCTTGGTGCTGGATGAGGACAACGGCAAGGTGAAGGAGATCTGTCACTCATGAAGGATGGTGGCACTCCACAGCTGTATCACTGGATCACCATGCCCGGGACCCATGGTTTTAATGCCAGATGGTGCAGCTCACTTTAAAGGGCTCTTTTTTAACCTCAAAGAAACTATTTTCAAACAAGAGCCCTTTTATTGCTATGCCAGTTTTAAGCCATGCTGAAGTTCTTAAACATCTGGGCCGTTGCCTTTTAAATTTAACCGGTCCATCAGCAATTGCATTCCAGTTGTGTCTGTCTCTCCCCAGGCCTGCACTCGATTTCCTCTTCAAAATGGGCCTTATTTACCATCACCCCCTTACATCTCTTTTCCTATCTTTCACGTGAAGTCTGGCAGAAATGGTGTGGCAGAGGCTCTCTCCCCTGAGGGCTCCTCCTCAGACCAAGGAAACACACGGAGGGCATTAGCAGGGAATTTGTTAAATATGGCTCTTAGGGGAACATGGAAAGCAGATCTTGTTATTTAAGCAGTAAAACAAACATGACCAAAAAAAAGAAATTAAAAAAAAATGCCATAACTACCAAGCAATCCCCTCCAGCTCTTACCAAACGAACCTGAATGGAAAATTCCCTCTTGACCCCAGGTCTGGAGACAGAGTGCAACAGTTGGGCACCGAAGTGCAAGTGATGCCACCAGAAGGTCTGAAGTGAGCTGCTTACCCCCTGCCACAGTGCAGGCTCCAGGGCTACAGAGACCTGGAAGAGCTCCCCCAATCCACCAGAAACCAAATTACACATCAAGGGAGAAAAACATTCCTTCCTGGTCTCAAAGGTGAACAGAAGCAGCCAGGAAACACCGCATTTATATAAATACAGTACAAATAAAGAGTGATCTGATCTCTTTTCAAACCCATTGGAGATACCAACAGATTAGGTATGCGTTTCAAGCCCTAGGAATTCTGCTGCTTTGTCATACAATCCCTTCTATAAATTTATCAGACTTCATCTTAAAACAATCCCCCAAACCAATCCAAGGGTACCTCGGCCCTTTTAATCACAGCAATTCACTAGAATTCCTACTGACAGGGATGTCCACAATATTTCTCAGGTTCTTTCCAATTTCCATCCCTCCAAGCTGTAGATGCAGATTGTCCCCACCAAAGAGCAGGCACTTCCCTCAGCTCTCTCTTCATCCAGAGAGGAAAGGCAGCTACCAAAGCAGCAAGACCACTAAAATCCAGATCATCCTCTGGTCATTCCTCTCTCTCCCTCTCCACTGTTGAGGGCGATGACACTCTACCTTAGATGCCACAGCTAAGTTCGCAAGTTTAATGGGATGAATCTTTGCCGTCCTACAAGTTTAACCCACTTACAGGATTACACAAAAGCAGTTACCTGGATTAAGATAATTTTGCTGGCTTGAATCCATTTAACTAAGCAATGCAGATCACTGTAACCTAACCTCTTCTCCTTGGGGATTTATCACTCCATCACCTTTGTCCAACCTGTATTTTACCAGCACAGCACTTAAACCATCCCTTCAGAGGGTTCCAAATTAACAGTTACTTCAAGGTTTGATTCAGAGCCTACTCCAGTCAATTAAAGACTTAGGTACACTTCAACAGGTTTTAGATCTGATCCTTTAGAATCTTTTTTAGTTACAAACCATGTAAATGTTTTAATCAAGAGGTCATGCACTAACGAATTAAAAATTACCGTGTCTTGGCCAACCAGACCACATGGACATGTTTCTGACAGGATCTGTCTTCCATCATACCAGTGACTGACACCCATGAATTTTGCCATCTCTGTTGAGAGAAAGGCAAATTAGCGATGATGTTAATTTACAGCGCGCTCAGCTCCCAGAGGCTTCTCCAAGCCCATCTGCCTGGTGCTTCTTGTGCCTGCTCGCCTGGAAGTCTCCCCACATTGGGATGTGTCTGCTTACTGCTGACAGCAAAAATGGTGTAAGCAAATACCCAGAACAGCATGTAACATGGCAAGGAAGGGGAAGGGGGTGGTGGTTAAGGTGCAGGACTGGCCTTATGTGTCACGCACCTTTGGGAAACTGGTCAACTCTGGTCTTCAGTTTCAGTTCAGTTTCTGAGATCCACAAGAGGACAGCTGCTGCCTTCTATGTGTTTTCCAAGTCTCACCCCAATTGCACCAGTGCTCAGCTAGAGCCGTCAGATACCAACAAAGTGAAAGCAGCAACAGGAGCGTTTGCTCAGGTGGGCTTTACTTCTGGCTCTGTCACCTCTTCTCTTGACTTGGTTGTAAATCCCTCCTGGATCCTTTTTAACACGAGAGGCAGGGAGAGGGAAGAATCCCTTGGGTTAAAACAATGCATCTCATTCAAGAACAGTTCTTTGCCTTGGGAGGCAAACGCTGACTTTTACAAACAGCAGACAATGTCCTGGGGATTTTGGGTGACTGCTGCAATGTTTTCTAGGTGGCTAGTAAACAGCCAGGTAACCACTGACACCGTCTTGATGCAGGGTTTGAGGTTCCTCTCCTTTTCCCTGGGGACCATAAGCCATGATCCTACTGGAGAAACAAATTATTTATCATAGCAGGGGTGCCTCATTAAGATTTATTACAAACCCTTGTGATAGCCCAGGAAAACTGCTTCCAGGAGTCATCCAATATACCAGAATTAACAAGACAGCCCCTCAGATGGAACTATGCTATCCAAATCCCTTTACACTGACCTGCAGCCCAGAAACGCTACGATAGCCACAGCAGCTGCCCGACATTAACAGATATCTGCAACTTTTAACAAGAATCAGGCACAGAGCCGTTCCAAGCCCCAGCCATAAAACTGATGAACTGAGAGGAATATTGCAAAGAGAAAGAGGAAAAACACGGCATCATACCATAGCTATTTGATTGTGATTTATGTCCCATTCCACCTTGTCTTATCATAGCTAAGCCTTTCAGGAGAAAAACACTACACACACTGTATAGAAATGGCTTTTGGTCCTGGGTGTGCAGCTCTGCTGCCTCATACGACTGCAACGGGGGCTGTAGACAGTCCTGCCACACAAACCCAACACTTGCTCCCACCAAGAAAGCGCGTATGCAACTGCTGGGTGCATTGATGGCACCTGCACAGCCACACAGCGCTGCCCACACTCCTAAAGTTTCGCTACAGCCTTGAAAAGTGTGCAATATAAACCATGGCATCGATTCCCTTGAGAGCATCGCTGCCTTGGCTGCGCTGAGGTCTTCATCAGCAGTCATAAGCAGACTTCAAAGCACAGACAGCTGGGAGAGAGAGAAGGTGATACCTGGCACAGAGCTGACAACCAGATCATTTTGCCAGTTTTCAGAACCAGACTTCTCACTGTTTTGTTTCAAAGTGACATTTTTGTTTGCTTGTCTAAAAGCCAATCACGTTTTAAAGAAAAATGGTTGAATGTACAAGACAGAAGTAACCACAAAATGAAGCAAAATATTGGGGTAAAATTAAACAGTTCAGTTGTCCCAATATTATTTTGTTTTCCAGGACAAAAAAAAAAAAAGAAGCAACTTTGCTGTTTAGCGTGATCACTCTTTCTTTACTTCATGATTTCCGAGTTGGCCAGCCACATCACATATCTGTATTTCCCACACCTATCCCCTAACATGTTGGAGAAAGGCCAAATGTGTCTACTTACAGGATCAAACTGAAGTGCTCTGAATTGTCCTTGCAACAGGTAACCAGCTCTCTCCATTTAAGGAGTGTAGACCCAGCCCTCTGCATTGCCATTAAAGTAACTTTAAAAAGGTGCAGAGCCCAGAGCAGCTACTGCCTTTCAATGGTGAAATAACTGTTTTTGCAGTGAGCTCAGTAACACAAGGGAAAGCTGCCCAGTGTGTGAAAAGATCCAGGACACCATTTTTCAGTTTGTTTTTCCCATCAGCGTGTAATGTTATCCAGCTCACACACAGCTGAACTAGAACATCCCTTCCAGGAAGATATCCAGGTTCAAGATGAAGCATCCAAGCTAGAATGAATTTCTCCCTTGCCTTGGTCAGCTGCTCCACTGGATAATTACTGTGTTGATCCACAGTTGTCTTATTTTCAACCTAACTTCAACATCCATCCACTGGATCTTCTTATATCTGTTACACATCAGAAATCTTCTCCTGGTGCAGGGAATTACCTACCATGATCACATTGCCTCCAAACTTTCTTTTCAGCAAGCCAAACAGACTGAACTCTTTAAGCCTGCCTCTCATTCCAGACCTAGGCTCACCCCATTACAGTTGAGGTATCCTCCAACATGTATCCAAGAACAGAACAAAAGCCATCATGCCATTTGTAGGGTCATAAACTTTGTGCTTTGCCAACGAGCATTACCCACTGAAATTACCCCAGATGCAAACACCAACCTGCTAGAAACTGGGTCTGTCAGACAGAAGGAAATCGCAGGCTCCGGAGCTCCTCAAAGGCTTTCATGAGCAGCCAGTTGCTAACATTTCCTGATGTCAATTATCCATCAGCTCACGAATATCTGGCAATCTCCACTCAGTTAGTGGACTTCAAAGTCCGTTCTTTGCCATGGTGCTGTGCAACGTCCATGAGAGCTGTATGTGCCATTTGAGATGGTTTCACTCAAAATGGCACCTGTCCATGGGGAAGACGACAATTGTCCAAACAAATGGCTCATTCTTTCGGCACTTGCATGGGAGGTGTCCAAGGAATGGTTTTCATCAACAAAACTCTCTCTGGGTACCTTTGACAGCCAGAGCTTCCAGTCAAGGCATGCTGAGGTGAAAGTCCGAGGAATGCCATTCCTTCTTGGAGCAGATTCCTCCACTGTCAAATCACCATCCAAAGAAAACACATTAAAATCAATGCCCTTAAAAATGACAAGCTCTGAAAAAACGCACTCTGCAAACAGAGATGGTCAATCCAAAGCTGTTCAGGAGGCAACCTCCAGCTGCCAGGCTGCCTGTCACAATATTCACCCACAGTTTTCCTCCAGTGAAATATTGCTCACCTTGTTGGAGCCAGCGGGCTGCTGCTCGTTTGCTCAGGCAGTGCGACACAAGTGTGGAGCAGGCTGCGCCTCGCCGTATTTGTTCAGTCCGGAGAAAGGCAAATCTGTCCATTGACTCACACAGTCACTCTGCAGAAAGCACATCCTGATGTGGAGGGGGCTCGATGTTTCCCCACGGGCTGTGCTGGTGGTCTCCCAAACCATGCTGTACTGTCTCAGCCGCAGCTGTAATTATGGAGCCCAAGGAAGCAGATAATCAAGGAGCTGAATGATTTTGTGAGTGAATTTAGGGCTTGTGATAACAAAGACAGAAAAGCGCTGTAGCCAGGCAACGCATGGGGGAACACTGTAGTTTCTCATCTAGTTTGACCAAGGCAACCCAGCAGGAACCTGCTGAATCAGCCCTGACGCCGTGCGCAGCTGAAGCAGCGAGCAGCCATCCTCTGCAGAGCTCCAGCGATTTCCCCGGCACCCCATCCAGCTCTGCCGACACCCCTGCAATCCCCCCAGCACAGCAGCACTGATTCTGGCCTGAGCACTCACCGAGCCACCAACAAACCCCAGCGCTAAGGGCTATCGCTCAAAATATGGTCATACTTCTGAGACCTGAACCTTACACCTCAGGCTTCCTATGTACCCTGCCCTCTACCCAAACCATCTTCCTCCTAACCTACAGCAGTCTTCCAGCCTAGTCCTGACCTTCACGTGTGCAGGACTGCAAACTACAGTGAACCACGGATCAGAGGGGCAGCACAGATAATTACTGCTTTAAATGCAGAGACAGTCTAGCCGTTAAAAGAAACTGTTAAGGGAAACGGTAGATTATTCACCACACGGATAAGAGTGGAAGAGATGTTTTAGCCAGAAATGAGTTAGTGGGCTCAGTGGTGAGGTTAATGGACAAAATGTTATAGTCTGCTATTCAGCAGGTCAGGCTAGGTAAGGCTTTAGATGTTTCCAGCACTCATATGTCCGTATCTCTGAACAAATGGATGAGGGAATAATAAAGAGTCTCTTCCTGGCCACTCTACTCGTAAGTTCAATCATGGGGAAGTTGGGGAAAGTTTATAAAACAGTAGCATTTTCTCCTGTGTTTGACATGGAGGGAAGCCAGCACCGATCTCTATAGTCAACACCCCGTATCACATTCAGTGCTTTCTGGATCAGGTTACCAGCACTGACCTTCCAGTCTCGTTCATGCCACTGCAAAGAACAAAACTGTCCATCAGGCGCATCTTCACTCGGGAGAAACGGCTTGAGCCCAGGCTGTCCTCAGATGGCCCGGGCTCTCCTCAGAGGTCCCAGCATGATCAAAGGAAATATTGGCAGTGGAGAGGGGTTATGTTGGCGTGAGCAAATATCTGCTCCTTGAGCCAATGAAGTCCTCTGGGGACCACACTCTGGGCAGGCAGCAGCAGCTTCATCTGCTCTCTTTGTGCTCACTCCATTCCCAGCAGCAGTACAGTTTCTGCAGCAATAACCGAAAGCGCACGATGCTGCAGCTGGTGACTTGTGAAGAATCAACATCTTCCTACACCATCATCTGGGCACCGAGAGCTCCTGTTTCAGCAACATTTCTCCGATGCCTGTGAAGTAATTAGCAATAGCTCTTACCACGGTCCTCTAATGGAAGATGGCCTCATTAATTACATTACACTGAGTCAGCTTAGCATGCTCAGAGATAATAAAAACAGTTAGTCCTTCTTCCAAAATAAGCAGCAAACTCGCATTTTACACTTACACAAAGATCCCACGATAAAAATACGACACCTTGTGTTTAAATATTTTCCATCATATCTTAGACTATCTGAATCTCTAAATATTTCCCACAAGAATCAGTTCCCCCGCTCCTGAACTGCCTGCACCAGACAAAACACTGTGGTATTTCAGAGTATCCAGCAGAAATAGCAAAACGGATCTCGTTAAGAGGATGGAACAACTCTGCTTAGACTTTAATGAAGCATTGGTATTAATACATACATACCTGCATCACCTTAAAAGCATCAAGAGCCCTTAACAGTATTACCATATTTCACAGTATGACCTCTCCTGCCCCCACCCAAGGTCGCTGGTACAATACTCGCTCTGTGGAGGAACCTCCTCTGCTGGCTCATCAACTTCATCTAAATGAATGTGGTTGTTAATATCGACTAATCTACATATTGTTCGTGATGTTAATGCCTTTCACTTATGAACTCCACTGTTTCCCAATGCCTCTGCTGTATAACGCAATACATTTACAGCCTCAACATGCAAGTGAGCCTGTTTAAGCACTTCACAATATATGCTGCGCTTAACAGTACATCCACAGGCCCAGGTTCGTCCCCTCTGGCCTTAAATATATGAAAGAACACAATTTAGGAGAGTTACCCCTATGGTTATTAAAGAAAGGCAGAAGGGTTGAATCACCTTCCAGAGGCACCTCTTTTTCTTTGCTGATTTTTTAGGGAGCCTACAGCAACTAGGAATGGGAACCATCCCATGGTAACTACTACACGGTAAGGAAGAGGCCATAACGTCTTTAAGGGAGGAAAAATGGGTATATCTGGTTAAAGAAAAAATGTTTCTACTTAGCATCTTGAAGATGTTTTGAAATGCTTAAAGTTTTCCTTCCTAAGTACATTTGTTTCAAAAAATCATCAGTATTTAATTTTTAAAGAGGGATTTAAATGGTTTCAGAGCATGCAGCTGAAGCAAAATGAATCAAACTAAACATTTAGGGTATTCTATTTATTTTGCTGAATAATCTTCCTCTTACTGTGATCGGAAAGAAATTAAGAAACATTTTTTAGTTTAACAACCAAAAGTAAAAAAATCAATTATTCAGAGTTCTAGTTCTGCGCTCTTCTGAAAAATCTACCTTTTTGATGTGCTTGAGATCATTTAAAGATATTAAGAAATATAGCTATGTGCACCAAATTAAAGGGAGCATCAAAATATTAGATGCAAAATAAAGGCTTTAAAACAAATCTCCATAAAAATCAGTGAAAACATTTGACAATTATTTATATTTCCAATAAAACAGGTGATTTTTCAATTAAAATGGAGATACAATCTTTCTTAAAAGTAATGAAAATGCAAATACTCAGTCCTAGATAAATTAGGCTGGGAAACCGCATATATACAGAAAATAGGTCACGTTGCACTGAGCGAAAGAGGGAGGGAAAGTGGAAAACTAAAGGCAAAAGGCAAATTGAATTCAAGTTCTTATTTCTCAACAGCGTCCTTTTAAAAAACCCACCCTTTAAGTTTTCTCTCCAAACACTGAATCAACAAGGAAAAGGCCACTGGGATCTGACTTCCCTTTAATAATACATTGGCAGTTTTTCCTTCGGAGGGAAAAACATTTTGTAAGAGGAAAGACAAATAATCCCAACTAGATTAATAAATTTGTTAACAGAGAGCTGAAAAAGGAAGTACCACAAATCAGGACAGACCCTCTGTTTTTACTTCAGCACCTTTTCTTTTAGCATCTTTTTTTTTTTTTTTTTTTTTTTTAAAGAAAGAAAGAAATGCATAAAATAATATTTGGAATACCACGGGGTGTTAGGGAAAACAGAGCCTACCCTGAGCTGCCAGGAGGAGCTCAGCCCCGCTGGGCAGCTGAAGAACGAAGCACTGGAGAGGCAGAGATACGGTGGGGAGAAAACCCACTCTCCTTTCATTCTTGTTTTCACTCCCGTCTCAGAGGTCACCGGTTTATTTAATTAACCAAGTGGTGTCTCCCAGGGCTGCGAGGCTGATCCTGCTCTCGGTTATCCCACAGGAGAAGCATTTCAATGACATTTCCATGGTGTTGAAAGCATGGTGCGTTGGTCCAAGTCCTGGGTTTCTGGCAGGGAGGGGACCAAGTTAAAGTATATCATCAAGATTTCAGGTAACCTGGACTGGAGAAGCAAAAATATTAGGGAGGGAAAAGTACAGGTCAAAAATGGGCATCTAATGTCAGATACGTTAGATATCCCTAACACAGGGATCAGTCCGTGGGGTAGTGCATGCCGGAGCCCCCAGCCACACACAATTTCTCCATGCGAACAGGGCACATCATTGCTCTGTACCCTGCAAGATCAATCCAGCAACAGCCTGAATGAGGCAACAGTCAAGACTTCCCTTGAGTGTCTGCAACATTAAAAATTCCTATTATGCATGAGGAGCTGGATGGTCCTTCAGCAGCAGATTCACTCCTCAGAGAGGGCTTTTCCCCCCAGCAAAGTCCATCCTGAAATATGCCAGAAGCAAGAGCAAGAGAAGAATCAAACCCTCCCAGTTCAAGGAAAAAGATTCAGCCCCTGACATGAAACAGTTACTCTCTCTGATCCAGGCACAAAACTCCAAGGGGCAAAGTTACACCCTGGCCCCAGAAGAGCTTATCTTGCCCTAAGCCAGAGGCTGGATCACCTTTGCCTTGACATCCCCTTTTCCCTCATCTTCTCACTCATTTTGTACCCTTGCTCATCTCGTGCTTTAAAAACAAAAAATCCCTAAACAACCAAAATGTAGAAATTAATTCTTGCTAAAATTCTTTTCATGATTACTGTGTAAATAATAATCCAGTAAAATGAGTGATACAAATCTCCTTTAATGACTCATTCACCAGATTTCTGCCCTTGCCTTTCAGACCTCAGCATCAGTAGTGTAGTGTTTCGTCTTCTACCCATCAAATGATACTTAAATAATGCATAAAACTGTCTTATTAAATGCATGTTGAATATTTATTTGGAAGCTCATCACAAGTTGAAAGATAACCTTCATTTTCAATTCCCTTTGGGATAATCAGCTAATTGGGTATCAGCAGAAGCTCAGCCTTTTCAGTCTGCTGCTAGTCAGCGTTAGAGCCCCTTCTAACAATGCCCTCAACACGCACCGAGAGGCTCAGGCCCTCGTGCTGCTTTGTCCAACCCAAGCTAATCCACAAGGAGGACACAAAAGGAAAGATAATGAAAGTGGTCGCAGTCACCCTCCTCTTCTTCAGTCTCCTTTGTGCTTTTGGATTTGGGCCAGACACAGGCAGGAAAGAGCCAACCACTTCCTTGAGATAACCGCTTAAACCAAGTCCTGGCAGCTGTGGCTTTCACATAAACTCAAGAGCGATATGGGACCTCCTGGCAGCAGCGTGGCAAGATCTCAGGCTTGCTTGTTCCTAATATACTTTGCATTAAAGCATCTTGCGATAAATTCAGTTCTTAGAATTACAGGGTCTGGGATACAGCCTGGACCGTATCCGACTCTGACCAGCAGAGTTGTTTCCTGTTCATCACAATCAGGTAGTTGTTAATGAAGTCAGTTAAATAATCATGCCGCAAAGGCAGAAACCAACTCTACTTTCTATTGAAGAATCCTCTCTCCTCTTTTAAGAGCACACTGGCTCAGTTTCGGAGGGCTGCTCCAGACCCCCGGCATGTTACAGCTCAACATTGGAAGGGTGTTGGTAAATTGTCATTTATTCTGCGCTGCTGACTATTTTCTTTTATTTTCTTCGTAAAGAAAGACAACTGTATCAATGAATTAGGGAGAGGGAAGTGTATTATATCAACCTGGTAAAAAATATACGAAGGACTGGTCGAATGAGGGGCCAGCTCAGACACACCTCATTTCTGAGAGCATTACATTACATGCCCGCTGACGGCACAGGAGCCACCAAACCCTTTCGCAGATGGGCAGCTGCCAGTGTCTGACATATTCTGCAGTACAAGACCTGACAAATCAGCACATGGAAGAAATTTACCCGTGCCCAGAGCTTGTCGGGTCTCTGGCAGCTGCTGCAAATAGCTGCGCAGGGAGCAAACAGAAGCACTTGTGCGTAATGCTGTTTTCCAGGCTTGTCAAATTCACTTTAAGAGGAAATTCAGTCAAACAACGCTTGTACGGCAAACGCCCACTAATTTTCATACACTTGATTATTGCAAGCTAATGTTGTTCCCCTCCTTCTTCTCCAATTGCTGTTCACACTGAGAAGTGCTCCACCAGTGCACAGCAAGGCATCCCCCGGGATACAGGAATCACGCTGCTTAGCATGAACCGCTTCTACCTTCATGCTCAGGAAATATTTTCAATCGCATCCCTTTTCTCCCCAAACACCTGCATCAGTTTCAGCTGGATATTTCTTACTTGGGATCAGCAAGGAAATGCAGAAAGAGCTCCAGAACCTCCTAATAAACGTAGCCTCAGATTTTCACCAGCTATGCATTTCCTCCTGCGTAGAAAACAATAGCGCGTGTGAAAATCCCAGTGTGCATTCCCCAGACTCACCAAGTTGTAAAGCACAGCGTGGATTTTCTAAGAATCTAAAGTAAAGTGACGAACTGGTTTGTGATTTAAAACTATTTGACAACCAGGTCCTGTAAGAAAGATCTAATCGGTGGCATTTTTGTCCAAATTAAGTCTAATAATGACAAATGAGAGGCTTTACGCACTTCTGGAATGAGACCCGAGCAGCATGCAGAGAGCAGCCGAGGACTCAGCCTGCCCCCGAAATCAAACCTCGCGGCACGACATGTGGAGGAGAAAATCAACACACAGGGTAACTGACCACAGACACAGCCTGGAAGAAAAAAGGAGACATGAAACAGAGAAAAATAGGCACTTTCAGGGCTATTATCTGCTTGCTTTAGGCAGGCAGTACCTTAGGAGGCGAGGAACCACATGGAGGGCTGGTCTCTGGCCGCAGGGAGCTGGGGCCCATTCATTCACCTCGTGGCATCTATGTTTAGGCAGAAGAGTCTGGCCCTGGTGAATGAGAAAAGATCCTTTCAGCCCTCATCAGGTAACTCTTACTCCACTCTCCACATTTCATTTCACAGCAGGATTCCCCCATGCCGAATTAAAAGGCAGTTTCTTTTGCCAATCCACACATGCCCGCCAAAGACGGGGCTGCCCAGTGATGAGGTGAAGGGTCCGTGCGTGTCCAGCCACTGGGACCCAAACCCGAGTGATTCACACGAAGGGAGAGGAGCTGCCTCTCTCTGCACAGCAGCTCTTCCCTCCTCCCAGCCACAAGGACACAGGCATCCAGCGAGATGGATAAACCGTGCCACGGAGCCAAAGGTCCCTTCTTGCCTCTCTGCATGGATGAATAAAGGCTCTCACTGGAACCTTAAACATTTTCGCAATCCATCATCTATATATTAACATCCGACACGGGCGGGCAACAGACCAACTCTGTTTTTTCTGAGAGAGCTGACACTACATCTGGCCGTCTCCCATGAAAAAGTGATGACGAAACGCAAGCGTGTCCGAGGTGCATTCGATACCCAAGTCAGGCTCCTCCATCGTGTTCATCAGGTCTCTCCACCACATCCATCGCCAGGAAAGCGCAGGTTCTCTGGGCTTGTTGGGACTCGGACTGGAAACGCTGCACACAAAGAAGTCCTTAATTTCCAGATGTTTTGAATTTTCTGTATATTTGGAAAAAATAAAATGACTCTTTAATACTGACAATAGTTAGTGATATTGAATTTGGAACATGGGGGGGGGACTAGCCAAACAAACGCGTGGTGGATCTTTCACTGGTGTTTTACACAGGCAGAGAGAGAATAAAAAAATGTGGCAATTGTTATTTTGCAGGATATTTAATTCCTCCAACTAATTTTGCATGAGACTGGCTTTAGTTTTCATTCCCCCCTTCTTTTCTGTTTTGTTTTTTCAAGTCTTCCCCATATTCCCTTCCTTCTTGGAAAAAGGAAGAAAAAGGAGAAATGAAAAACTCACCCTTCCCCGCACTTCAACTTTTTTCAAACTGCTCTGTCAATCCATAATCAACCTTTTCTCCAGGTACGCACCAGGTAGCCTTTGACATGTTTTAAAAACTCAATGCCTATAGTAAGGTTCCTAATTCCATACTTCCAGCACCAAAAGCGTGAGCTGGTTTTAAATAACGCCGAGCGTGCAGCAACTCCCAATAAATTTCACATCCCTGCAAAAGTCCTGTTGTCGGGAACTGTTTTCATCCTTTCATTTGCAGGTTGCCTTCATTACTTCCTTCCCTTGGGTCACGAAAAGGCTGCTAGTGACATCTTCCATTTACCAGGTGCAGCAGTATAAACTCAGAGTAACTCCACTAAACTTAATGTGCTTAATGTAGATACTCTGGATTTGCGTTGCTGCAAATGAGATCAGAATTTGTCCCAGCCACAGGAGCCAGAAGGAGGTCAAATGCTTTACATACATTACCTCCTCTTCGGCATGCTAATGATTTGCAGTTTTCAAATGCTTTTCCCCAGACACTGCAGTTCCAGGAACGGCACTAAAAGCACTAAAAGGATACAAGGCAGTCTTCACCACTGGACCAGGCGTACAACCAGCGAAGCTATCAGTCTGACTGCGGCAAACCTTATTTTTGTGAGTTGAGAGAGGAAAAGATTTGGCAGGATCCAAAAGATATCAACAAACCCACCCTTACTGATGCCACTATCACAGAATCACAGAATGGTTTGGGTTAGAAGGGACCTTTAAAGGCCATCTAGTCCAACTCCCCCACAAGGAGCAGGGCCATCTTCAACTAGATCAGGTTGCTCAGAGCCCCGTCCAGCCTGACCTTGAATGTTCCCAGGGATGGGGCACCTACCACCTCTCTGGGCTATCCCACTTACTGACCACTGTAATGCCTTTCCCTGCTCCCAGAAAAATCAGTGCTGGCCACTCCAGCAGTCAGAAGCCACGCTGGCCGTGAGCACCTTCCTCCACCAGCCAAGGACCCGAGCGCGGTGAGAAGCCTGCGATGGCACAGGCACACTAGTGGGACACACTCCCCTCCCCGCCCCGGGGCACCGCCATCCCAAGGCACTGGGACACAGCCTGTTCAGCAGCCTTAAATCACAACTGCTGCTCTAGCTTCTGCTTAGCTTAAAGTGGACAAATGCCTCGCCTGATTTTCGGTTCAGCCATGTCCTGCCATCTGTTCATGGTTTTCCTGAGGTTACCTGTGCAGCTCGAGCGTCTGAACGTGGGCTGAAGCACATGTGGTTTTAAGCTGGATGTTAATTAGAAACATTTAGTGCGTCAAACCTATGATTAATGCAGAGTTTCAATTGAAATGAACCAGAGTCCCACAGATCTGCTCTCCTTCCCTACTGCAAGACTTTGGGGGGGGGGGGGGGGGGGCGGGGGGGGGGGGGCGTAAAGAGCTTTTTCAAAGCAAAACAAGGTCAGAGGTTTGGCCAGTGTAAAGCAGCCTATTTATATTGGAGGCAATGAAGGCTATTTGCTCCATCTTAAAATCTGGCCTAAAAACTGGAGACTGCATTAAAAATAATATGAAAAATGTCACAATACTACTCTGCTTTGTTTTCTTATTAACAAACATAGCTGCAAGGCATGATTAAGGGTGCTCATCATTCCCATTGTAATTATGAGGTACTATTTGTAATACCATTTTAAATTTGCCTCTCAGTAACCCACTGAAGAAAATCTGATTTCAGTTCACTTCATTATTATGTTTTTGGTGTCAGAATAATACAGAACTGCTTTGTTTTGACCAGTGGAACAGACTCAGTTTTCATGGGGCAAAAAGGATTGCAATGACTGCAAAAAAAAGAGCAAGAAACAATGAAGTATTTCGGAATTCATCAGGTCCAATATTAATTTCACGGTTTGCTTTTTTTAAAAAAAGCACAGACCATTTAGCAGATGAAAGCTGCCTCTCACCTCTGCTATTCTGAACTGCCAGGACTTCACCAAAATGTGCAAGAAGTATCTTTAGGTCAATTTTGGGACAGCTTTGCTTTGGCAGTGAATCGCAGAGCTCCAGATCTCAGAAGTCCAAACCAAATATGTTTTGAATTTTGCCATATATCTGGCTTATTACATTACTGATAGAGAGTCCCAAGATACTACTGTCAGTGAACTATGGAGTGTTTCTCAGGAGCAGCATAAACATCCGATAGCATATCCTTTACCCAGGCTATTCACCTCTTACCATTGAACGCTTGACAATATTCTGATAGGGTATCTGAAAAAAATAGTGGGTGACCATGAAATGAAAGGCAATCGTATCAGCATTTACACAAGGCAGTGACTTCAATTCTGGCCTATTCTAATCAGAAATTTTCTTAATATTCTTTAAAACTTATTCATAGGCAATTACAACAAAATAACATTTGCAATACACTATCAAGTTTTAAAGCTGCTGAATACTCCTCACCCTCACTTGTTTACACAACTTTGCCAAACTTTAATGATTTGAGATGAGATTTTACAGGTGAACAATCTGCCTCCAGCAATATTTTCTCTTTAATTTATATCTAAGATGACCTGCCCCTTTCTGGGATGAGGATAGAAGCAAAAATAACATCCTTCAGCCAAATTAAACAGTTCAAGCAACTTTCTCCTTAAAAATGCCTCATCACCTCTCCCACTTTGGAGCAGGCATTTTATTGGGGATGTCCCTGCGGTTCTCCCTGAGAAAATATGGGCAATTTACAAGCTTTTGTAAAGTCAGAGTTTGCAGAAGCTCAGAAAAACCTACATTTGCAGAAACCTCAACCCATCTGGGGCACGTTCCAGCCTGGAGCACAGGAATGGAGTTGGCCTTTCCCCAGCTGCAGCTCCGGCAACCGCTGCAGACCAGAACAGGTCAGGGGGCTGGAGGAGGGTGGACGGGGTCTCCTGTTACGAATCATTCAGTCTTAACTCACTGTCCCTCAGTAGAGCATAAAACAATCTTTGTATCCTGCTACCACAGGACTGCTGAGCGGGAAACCTTAGAGAGGTTTTTGTGAATAGGCCCTACTCTGAATGGCATCGAGATCAGGTAAGAGCAAAGTCAATGCTGCACATCACCGTTCAGATATGTGGAGGAAAGGTGTTTACTCTTTACGAATAAACCCGTATCAAACTAATTCTCCTTGCTGATGCTAATGAGAAAACCCAGGACATGATCTCCATTGAACTGGAACGAGGACCCGCAGCGTGGAGCCTCCAAGCTCAGCAGACAGAAGCACCCAGGCGCAGCACGCCCAGGCACAGGTCTGCAAAAGTGATTTGTGATGTCCCCGTTTTGAGTGACCCACCTGAATCATTTGGAGGGGGGATCAACAGCTTCGAGCCAGGCAAGGCCAGGCACTTCCCAAAAGTCAGCCCCACTGACTGTATCGGGACTTTGGCACTGAAGTCAGAGCACCTGGCTCAGAAACATACAGTTCAGCATAGCCAAAAAGAACAGACTGACCCATTAAATCTTCTACAAACAGCGCTGCAAGAGCCTTTATATTCTCTGAACCTTCGGCAACCTTGAGCAAGCATTCAATTCAGGCTGGTTTCTAGAAGCTGGCAAAATTGTGGGGCCTCTTTTCTGCTTTAAGCTGGCTTGTTTCCTCCAACTGTGCGCACACTTTAAAGGACTTCTCACGGTATCTGAGATTATGGTCACTAAAAATAAAGCAGGCAACAGGAGCTAATGGACTGCAAACGCAAGCTGTTTCTAGGTTGCAAGCGAAGGTACTGAAGTGTTTTTTCTTTCTTCCTCTGCCTTCCTTCTGCTTTTGCTTTCCCCAATTCCCTCTTTTCTTAACCCAAATCCCTTAATCTCAGTGCTGATAATTGTAATCACTCTAATACGTAGCCATCTGAGCAGCTCAGAAATGTCCATCTTGGGCCAGTCCCTCTCGTGGTGAGAAAGAATAAATATGAAAAGCACATGGACTCCTCCAGAATTTTAATTTAAAACAAATACGGAGTCAAGTGAGGATTAATCACATTTCCACTGAAGGCTGGCTTTTGTTGGGGGTTTCTGAATCCACGTTGCTCTTTAATCAAAGGAGGAAAATGATGATGGGGGCGGCAGTTGGAAGAGCTGATGGAGATGGGCTGGATTCTCTCCAGACTCTACTGTTCCGACCCACAACCACAATTGTGGTTAACATATCAGAGAGATGATTCCCTCCTTCGGCTGCTGGTTTTTGGCAAAATATCCAAGGATCATAGGGGGTCAGCACAGAAACATGCTGCATGGCAAGTGCCTCTTCCAGGGAGAAATGGCACACGAAGAGGCAGGCTGACTGCGCTGCAGGGCAATAGGTGACAGTGAGAGCAGTGGCTGTGGTGTGTGAACTTCTTCCCCAGTGCAAAAGAAACCTATTTTACAAGCAGCAGAGTGATGATGGGCCTTGGGGAGAACTGATGAGCTCATTCATGCTTGCAGCGGGTCAAAACTTTGAAGTCTTCGAGGGGCAAGCCGGGATAGGAATTAGAAAGCAGTGATTGCAATCTGAATTTGTACTACTCTATACCTCAGGTACACAGGACCTTGGCTTTCCAGTCACGTACCCAATTAGAGATCATAATTTTTAATTAACTTCCTTAGCAGTTCTTGAAGGACCACAGATTTCTCTAACAAGACAACCCAATTATTATACAGGCCAGGATGCTTTCAACTTTGCAAATGTTCAAGGCTGGCTCCCTCTGCCTACCTCCACAGTGGTGGCTCTTAGTCCACCAAATGTAGAACGGGTGAGAGAGGTCTGACTAGAAATGTCAGACCCACAAGTGAATCTGGTCCATGATGTAGCTGACTTTCTTTCAGGTAAGTATATCAAGCCAGGAAAGCAGGCATCAATGATATCTCACAGTAGCCAAGAACCAGGAGCGGGTTGCCATACATCAGAGCATCCTTGCCTCCCCTGGCAGGAGCTTCTGCACATCTACTGCCAACAGCAGTGGGGGCATCCAGCCCTGAGCTCCAGCAGGCGTAAAAGCAAGAAGCAGGCCTGAGTACAAACAAATGCTCTAATCTGAAAATCCAAAGCATAAGAAAATCTCTAGCCTAGGATGAGAATAAGGTGACCCACTCCAAGTACAAGGTGACCTGTTTTTTCCCCATTTCTGATAGTTCTGATCCTCCGAGTCTCCACGCAGCTGCACTGTGAAATCCATTTGAAACATCAGAGAGAGACGGCACATCAAACTAAAATAAATTCTTCTACCCACCCAGCCCCCTTGTAGGCCAACAAAAGGCTCCCCCCTTTCTCTGCTACACCCATTTCACTGCCCTTTGGCTCAGCAGCTCAAGTACTTTCTGGAAATCAAGCATGCATTTGATTCCCTTGAAAATCCAAATTGAGATGCTTGAGTTTATTTTATCCTATTTTCTTAAGCCCAAATAGAAAAATAGTTTTATACACATAAATAAAAAAAATAATAACCTGCCATTTAAATCCTGTTCAGGCAATTAGCTCAGTGCCTAGCTCTGTGCTAATGCGATCGCCTTCCTTTGTTTGTTCCTATTTATACTGCCTTTTAAAGTTCATTAAAATCACTGCTGCTATCTCACACAGAACAACTGTTCAAAACATCAGTGTCACACAGTCGGGAAATTTATGCTTTGAAGTTCTCTCCTTTATTCATTTTTATCAGGTTTTTTTTCTCCTTTTCTTTTTTTCTTTCTTTTTCTATTCTTTTTTCTTAATGACTAAACCAGTTTTATGCTCTTCACAGTTATTCCAAAATCTGTTCCTCCTGACATGGAGCTGATACATCATTCCTCGCTCATAACCCTTTTTCTCATTTTCATCATTTCTCTCCTCGCTTGCTTTGGCTCTCTGCTAAGTCCATCACAGCTTTGTTTTTATATCCTCGTCGCTGTATTTTATAGCCCAGTAAAACCTAGAAAGCTGCTTCAGAAAACACACATGCCAGCCCTTTGATGTTTGTGTTTGTGTGGCAGCTTGCTGGAACGTGTCAGCACTTGCACAGAGACAAAGCCCCGCGAACCTGCCGGCTGCCGGAGTCAGCCCTGCCAGACGCGGGGCTGCAGGCAGCGGAGCAAAGGCAGGGACGATAAAAGGGGAACAGGTGAACGCTTTCCTCTCCAACCCCAATTGAGATAAATTGCTTTTTTGCCCCAGTCCCCCACACCACAGTGAATTGCTGCTGCTTTTCCAGTATTAAAAGCTCCATGGGACAGAAGAGGCGTCTCCCCCAGGGGATCAGCCCTGGGGCCAGCACTGAAAATGCTTGTTGCCTTTGCTTTGAGCTCGCTGCTCCCCTGCACACTGCCAAAAAGCAAAAGGCAACATCGATAGATAGGGACCATTGCTCAGTGACGAAGAACAGCCCGTGCAGATCCTTGGCAATGGCAGAGTCAGGGCCAGGAGCAGGTGGAGGATGCTTGCAAAAATAATGGGGATTTGGCTGTGAGCTGGTGGGAGAAGGAAGAGAGGCCAGCTTCACTTTTCTGTATCCTAAGAATTGTGTTTGACAGCTTTGCAGCAAAACAACTTTCTTGTCCAGGATGCAATGTCCTGTCCCTCTCCACCACGTCTGCAGGGAGCCATGGGACAGCATCTCCAATGGCACCTACAGATTGTCTCTACTGTGGCCAAGGACAACATATTCAGCTGCCATAAATCCATCCTAACGGAGACTGGGGGAGCCCAGCCCAATTCCAAACCTTGCCTCAGCTTGGAGCAGGGTCCTCCCGTGCCAGACCTGGGACAGAGAGGTGCTGCCCCAAATGCTTTTGTGTTTAAGCAGACAATTCAGAGGGTGCAAGCAGGAACAGCACTGCAGAGGAGTGCCTGATCTAGGGTCCAAAAATAGACCAGTTTTAATGAACATTAAAAAGAGAATTATTTTCAGAGAGTTATTTTCAGACTGGTGCTACATCTGCCAGGTAACACCGCCTCTCCTGGGTACATGCACAAAGCCCAGCTTGCAGAGGATTGGGAGGAGAAATGTGGATTCATCCTGGATGTGTCCATCCATGAAGTCCAGATCACTGACTATCACTTGTTTTAACCAGCAGCCTGCTCTCTTCTGCTGGTCTTCAACAGATTTTGCATTAGACATGGAGGCCTATGAAGACCAAATTACCCGTATGATTATTCAGAAACAGATTTGTAGATCGTTTTAGTTGCATATACTCAAATTTTGTTTTGAATAAAACAGTTAAAAATACTGTTCAAGCTGAATACAGGTTATATTACTACGTAATTTTGTACCTATGCCCTTTAGAAAGTGATATCTCCCTCTTACCCAGAAGAACTGGAGAAACTTATATGCTGAGAATGAGCAGAAGACCTCTGTCGGGAGCCAGAATTGTTTTTCAGCCTGCAGTAATTAACAAGTGCTGTAGACCATCACTTAATACGATACAAAGAGCACTGCCAAATCTCAGGATTATATCTGGAGCTTTACTCTCAAGTCCCCTGTGTCTGAAAACATGTGATTTTAAGAAAATCTCAGCTTTAATTTTTTTAAATACTCTTCTAAATTTTACGGCTGCAGAGGAAAGCTCAAAAACATGAATAGTAAAGGCTATCAAAAGCAGAACAAAGAGTTCAGTATTAATGTATTTATTTCTTTTAACTTTTTCTTCTAAGCTGTCTCTTGAGTTGAGGGCCTGATTCATGGTATTTTGGCCACCAGCAGTTGGTGGTGCTCAATCTGTCATAGCAAATAATGGACGCCGTGAGCCACCCCTTCGGAGTTTTAAAAACAGTTCTGGCTCCCAGACACGAAGGGTCAGTCGATGGCTGGCACATGTTATCACTAACATGTTAGCACCTTCCACAGAGGAGTCACCACCCCATCTCTTCCAGGACTTCTGAAAGAGGAAAACATTTTTTTCTCCACTAAAACATGAGTAATACTAGCTGTGAGGTTATCTCATTTGGCTTAGCCAAATGTAGCAGAGTTAAACGGTTCCTAGTTCCTGGTTTCAGTCCACAGCTCTTTCGGCTCATCCACCACAAATCAAATGAGAATTTGAAGGGCAAACCTCCCTTTCTGGTGAGCCAAGGAAACCCTGCCCAGCGCCTGCACAGGCAGACACGTAACAGCGATGCCACGCTCAGCTCTCCCCACAGATCGCCGTCATCTTACTCTTCTGATGACAGCTCGGGAGCAGTAGAGAAATCTAATTTCTCAGCATCAGATTTACAGCTGAAGTGGGCCCATCTGACAAGGGAAGGCATTGTGCTTATTCAAGCTGATCAAGAACCTGAGAGCAATTTCTATGGAAAAAAGGTCTGCTTTAACAGACAGATATTGAAAGCAAACTCACAAATTGCTTAGGGCTTCAGATAAACAAAACACAAGGAGGATTTGATTTTCAGGTGCTTCCCCTTTCTTCTTTCCCCAAACCCGCACTGGTCTCAACAGGGATGTGGTGCCTAAGCAGCCCCTAAGCACCCACGAGGCTCCGCCTGGACCTCTGTGCCCCTCATTTTCACACAACAAGGAAAGTTGACAAGAACCATCTGCGGTTTGATCTAGCTTGCACACAAACACAACAGGGAAAGCTGACAAGAACCATCCAGGGTTTGATCTAGCTTGCACGCCCTCCAGGGAACGGCAAGTGTCTCCAACACAATGCCCAATACAAACTCGATGCCATCTATTCCACCGCTACAACACACCACCGCAGCAAGAAGGCAGCAGGCAGTGAACCACATCTCCAGGAGCCCACGTGGGCCAGCGCAGTTGGCAGCACCCATCTTACCAGTGCTGAAGGCCAAGGGCATTCAGAAAACCCCACAGCACGTGGTGCGTTAAGCTCAGACCTTGCCCCCAGTACAGCACGCTAAGGGTTAACATCAGAGTGCAATAAATGCACGATTAATTTAGTCCAGTTTTTACAAGGCTAATTTGTCTGCCTTTTCGAGATATTCTCCACCAGGGTCTTGAACACAAGTCTGAAGTAGGGGGTGGATGGAGACCGAGTGTATGAGCAGGGTTTTATGGGGTGAAGCGAAGGGCCATGAGCAGGCACCACCCCCTAAAAACCCTGGAGAGAAATTCTGGGTTGAAACGCCTAAACCAGGCTTGACCTGCAATGGGATGGAAAGGCTTCTGCTCTGGTTATTGTCATCTTGGGTTTGGGTCCTAAATGTTTACCTCTCTGTTTGGAAGCCCAAGGTTCAGACTCCCGGACGGTGCAGGTGCTGATGGACGTACGGAGAATTTCCAGACAGCGCTGGAATCCCAGCCGCAGTGCAGCCCTCCTCTGATTTACTGAGCTGTGCAACGGGCAGGGACAGATCCCATCCCTCCCTCTGCTCGCGGCGTTACCCCTTGCTAGCCTCCAATAATGCTGTGTCTCACCCAGAGGCGCTGCCTCCAAACATACAGACAAAACCCAAACTGAATAGCATTGCCATCAGAGGTCTCCAGTTGCAAAAGCTGATCCCAATTCCCTGCCTCCTCCTACGCTCCACTCACCAGTGCAGGGTGAGGTCTTTTCTGTGCTAGCTCCACACCGATCCTGGCAGTCGCCTGGCAGTGCTCAGCAACTGCAATGCAAGGTGTCCCTTGGTGGACATTCTCAGGCTCTCCCATGTCCTTCAAACTCTTCTGAAGGACCCTCTCAGCAGCATTGCTCTCATACGAGCCCATACTCCAGGACACAGAGGGTTGCACCCAGTAGCAACACTCTACAAACGAGGATTTTGGGGCTGCCCTATCACACAGGTTAGACCCAGGCAGGCCACCAGATCAGAAGCCTTTGGTAAGGAGCCTGCATGTGCAATGGAAAGTGAGTAACCAGAGCTAACACTGCGATAATATCTCTGAGAATAATCATGCACTGAGCTCCTACCATGTTGTTTATAAAGCCAAAGCAGGCAGCAATCCAGACGGAGCCACACGGGAATGGTGCAGGAATGAGCGCACGAGGCCCCTCGCTTGCACAGACAGGACATAAAACAGAAACACGGAATTTATTCCACTCTATACTGGGCTAGACTGGAGCTTCTCCTCCCTCCGCTCAGTGGATTAGCAGCCAGTAACAATGCCTCTCACAGCAACTCTCAGTTTTGTTTCCAAAAAGTTTATTCTGTTTGTAATTTCTCATACCTGTTAATCTCTCCCGGACGTCCTCAGCTGCTCCAGAGCAAGGGTGAGGCTGAGCCACGTGCCGCAAGGCTCACCGAGTCTTTCTTTGCCTTGCTGCCTGCCTGTCATCCCTGCTGCTGCTCACAGAGGCAACGCAAAGACAACGGATGGGTTTTGGATGCTCAGCTGCGGTGCTTCTTTCTGTGGGAAAGAAAATCAGTGGGAATTTTAAGAGCATGTTGAATGCAAGCACAGATGGTAAGTCAGTGTCAGCTTGTCCAGAGGACTCGCGTGTGGCTACAGCCCTGCCTCAGGCATTTCCAAGGGCCCCAACTGCTCATCTTTGCAGCTTGAAAGACCTTTCAAAGTCACTTTTGCAATCTCATGACTGCTTCCAGAGTCCATACGCTCCTTCTTCCCACCATAAAACTCCAGCGACCCTTTTAAACAACAAAACCAGCAAGGTAGCACTCAGAAGCAACCCTACAAAAACTAACAAGCCCTTGCACTCCAGCAACCGCAGGCTACTTTCTGGGAAGAAGGCAGGATATGGACACAAGGGAAGGGATCACACAGCAGTTGCTGCAAAGAAAGAGACTCCTGTTTCCAGCATAGAAAGGTTTCCTACGCACATAAATAAACCCTGTGGCCATGTCTTTTTGGTCACGCTGAGAATTTCCTCAGCTCCTGAGCCTTCTTTCAGTAGACACGGTACCTTTTCCATACGAAGCTCGTCCCACCTCGTACTTCAGGCTGCTCCTCAGCCACGGACCCAAAGTGACAGAAACGATGAAGCCGCATGGCTGTGTGGTTTCTGACAGCAAAAACCCACGCTCTGACACAGAGCATGGATCTAGACGTTTTATGGCAGTCCGGAGTATAAGAGCCTCCAAATGCTACTCATAAAAGGAACATGAAGAACTGCTTTTCAATACGATTCTCCTATTTTTTCCCCCTTTCCCTTTTTACACCCCCAATGGTGAATGACTTCAGCTCCAGTGGAAAAACAGAGAGAAGAACACCAGGAATTATTTACTTATTGCTGCCCTTTTTTCATCGCATTTTCCTCCCTTTAGGACTTGGTCCTGGCTGGTTTCCCAAGCAAGAACTGAGAGAGCCGATGGTTCATCCATCTCTGTTTAAATTACTTTTGTACTGCATTGAATAATTGTGCCTCCATTTTACTCCAGGGCTAAAGGTGACTGACTTAAAGGTGATTATCTTTTGTTAATAGCCTGCATTACTGAGTAAGATCTCAGAATTACCTTTGTAATTCTTCCCCACACTTTAATGTTGCTATTATTATTAATATTGCTCTTTAAAACATACTTTTCTCCTGTCATGTGGAGGCAGCAACTGCTGCTTCTCAGGGAGATGGTGAAAAGGCTGCCTGATATTATCAAGCAGAAAGAATCCCGTGCATCGCACCGCTTTTCTCCTTAAAGGTGGTAGGGGTTCGAGTCCAGCCATGAACAAGAGGTATTTGATTAAATCGATACAGGATGGACGCAGCCAGGCTTCCACAGTCAATACAGACACCACAGATTTGGGAGCATATTTAACCATTCTGTAGGATTTGTACAATATGTTTTATCTTTCAAATAAACCCATTTCCACCTTGGCATCCCACTGCAAGCCCTGGGGCTCGATGGGCACTTGCACCAGTAGTGTTTCTTTCCCCGGCGTGGGACTGGGATACCATCCTAAATCCAGTGGATGCAACTCCAACTTCAGAGGCAGCATCAGTGACTTCAGATTTTTTCATCCTTCTCAGGATTTACAGGAGCTCATCGACATTGCTTCAGGAAGGTCTTTAACCAAGCCAGCTCACACAGCGCTCCTGAAATACCCCATCAGGAAATCCCAGCACACCATAAATAATCGGTATTAGGCTTATATTTTTCATGGCCCAGACTTTCTGCAGTTTCTGCTCTAACAAATCACACTTGTCAAGCTTTCCCCGCATTGTCTGCTGAACACTGAGCACCAGCATTGTTTGATGGGTGTTTGCTGAGCACTCAGAAGGACAGGCTCTAGAAGGAGACTGTGCCCAGCACCACCGCCATAGCTTGAATATACAGTATTTCACACATACTTGCACGCTGTGTATTACTTCCAATGTCTTCTATCTGTTCTGTCTTGTCTTCCTTCTGTATTTATATTATTGTTTGCTGCCTCCCATACAGAGGAAACTAGCTGAAGGCTTGTGGAGAAGTGTATAATTTGGTTCAAGCGAGGCTAGCATTTTCTCTCATCATCAGAGTTGCACTCAGGTACGTAATGTGCAAATTCACCAGTGTATTGCAGGCAAAAGGTAAATGTCTTGCTATTAAAGATAAAATGTTATGAACTTTTAATGCTAACTATTATTATTAAACAGTTAAACATCAGAGGTGGAGAGAAGAAATACCTTTCCCATACTGAACTTCAGGCTGTGAGGTGCATAAACAAATGATGTATCTCTTTCACATAAAATGCATATTAGAATGCTGTTATTAAGCTCAAAACAACAGGCTTCAAAGGTAAGGAAATAGCCATGCCACCTCATCAATTAATCCCATACCATTTTTCCTGCCACATTTGGTGCCAACTGCTGCCTACATGACCCTAAAAGTTTAACACAGCCTCGTAGCCTGTTCTCCGCTCACCAGCGGTCAGCTCCCACAAGCCCAGCTCTTTTGCTAGAATCTCTGCTAGATTACCTTGGTATGCAAGGTGAGCGAGATCTGTTTTGTCAAAGACATCAAAATAGCATGTTTGGTAGAAATCTGAGGCCGCATCTTCCCACTTGCATCAGACCTAGCACATACAACTTGAATGCAAAGATGGCAAAGAGAACCGAGCCAGGAACTGTCACCCACCAAACCCCACGGCAAGTTCCTCAGACCAAGCCTGTTTCCGTGCAGACCAGTCTAATAAAACAGAGCCCTCCTGCAGAGACAGCTGCCTCTGCACGGACAGGCAACAGGTAACGAAATGCAGGAGAGCCTGTATCTCCCTGCCTTCCAGGTGCCCATCCTGCAATGCCATTTCAGAGAAGGATGGGTCTGATCCAGACCCCCCTTCCAGTGCAACCAGAAACCTGCCGCTTTGTCCAGGTCAGGCCGGGAGATGAGATTGTGTGACGCTACTGAAGTCACCCAGAAATTTAGTTTCACTCCCTGCTCTGACCTGGATCTGGGTTGGAAGCTAAACTCGCGTGCAAGAAATACAAGAGGCCAGATCCATGATGCAAATGTCCCAAACAGGCATGCAGTCTGGTTCTGCCACCTCCCTTTCAGCCTTTCTTTCAGCGCACAAGACGCCAGCCTGAGTTTCTGCCAAAAAAAGGCCCTGTGAGCAGCAGCTCTAAAGGGAAAGAAGCCGAGAGCAGCAGGGAAAGACCCCCAGCCTGCAGAGAGCAAACGTGGCATCCCTTTGCAGCACAAAATCATGCAGTTTCTGGAGAGCCACACATGCCCCCAGCCCACTGCGGCTCTCCAGGGAAGGCAAAGCCACACTTCAGGCTGGAAGCGCCTTCCCGCGCCTGATGAGTTATGCAGTTATTTAACAACTCATCGTCTGTCATTACTTACAGCTTTACACATAACCAGAACTTCCTAACTGGCTGCGCACATTATGGCCACGGCCGCCAGCAAATAAATGCCCATGGCTGATAGCCTTATTTCTATGCGGAAATTCCACCCTGGGTCTGAATACAAAATATTTAAGGTTAATCATTACATTTGTCAGATGATTAAATCCACTCAGTATTTGGCCTCTCATCATGCCCATTCAGATTAAAATCATCGGGGCTTGCCCTGCCCATAGCACCTTATTGTTCAGCGGAAGCTAGGCTCAGGTGGATAAAGTGCTGGTATATATCTCAGGCCTGAAAATAACCTTTCAAATAGTTTCCACTGTGAAACTTGCATTTTTGTGGCTGCAATCAGTCCAGAGCACTATCCAGGATGGCTGTTCAGCTGGCCCAAAACAGCGAGCTGGGCAACAGAGCCTGTAACACAAAGTCCCATTTCTCATATTGGTTTTCAAGTCGAGTTAGGCAAGTCAAGGGAAATGGTCTGAGCAGCAAGACAGAAGAAAAAGATATGAGAAAAAAATAGAGCGAAGAAAAAGATATGAGAAAAAAAATGTAGAAATGTCTGTTTGAGAAAACAGTACTTGGCTTCTGAGAATAAAAAACTTACTAGTCAGAATAGTCCTTCCCCAAAGCAGAAATTTTCCAGTGTTCCCATAAAAATGAAAGCCATAAAAAAGGATTTTCAATTCCAAAATATACACATTTTCAACTGAAAAGCTTTCAAATGTAAATAGTTTTGTTCAGCCATGATGTTCTGGCTTTGAGTTACTGATAAAGCATGGATGCTTTTAGAAAACAGCAGATACATTCCACAGAAATTTGTATTTAATTAAAATACTTTTTTTTTTCCTTTTTCTTTTTTTTTTTTTTAAATCAAAGAAAAGGTTTGGCAGGAAAGTTACAACAGGCTTAGCTGTGGTTAGGACTTTTGAATGTAGCCAGGACTGACTTAACTTCACCTCTGAATGACATCTGTCCTTTGACTTCGACAGGACATTGCCCTGCACCAGAACTGAGACAAGGGGGTCTTTCACCCACAAAAAAACCTAGCAGTCCCAAGTTTGATGCCCAAATATATTATTAGTGACAGGAAATCTTCAAGAAGTTCACTAATTCAGTTCAGCATCTACATTTTGATAACTTGTCTAAAGCTGCAAGATCTGGAAAACAAGACTGAAAATCCCCTAAAGCCGGGCCCTCAAGAAATATTCTGTATGTCTTTTTCTGAAGCATGTAGAAAAACCACAAGAATAGCCCTTCCTCAAGGTATTTTGAAACCTCAGCTCCTAGTTGGATTGGAGAAGGGCACAGGCAAGCGGAAATGAAAATCATCTGGGGAAATGTTCACAAGGCTGCTTAAGACCTTATGGAAGCCTCTGTCTGGATTTGGATGAAAGATGGAGACAAGGGCAGCTTCAGGGAACGAAGGAGATTAGAGGCAAAGAGGCTGTTTGCATTTTAGCAGGAAACTTGAGCAATCTTGAATTTCAAAATGGCTGAGAAAGGTGAAATTAGACCAGATACTGTCCCACCAGCAGCTGTGATGGTCTGAACTGGAAAAAGCTCTAATAGTACCTGAATTTAGAGGTGGATGAAGAATGAGACCCAGCTCTATTCTTCAGTCGCCCATCTAGTCTTTAACCCTCAGCACCACGAACAGGTTCTTCGCCACCTACTTTCAAACTGAACAACTGAGCAAAATTCACTCTGAACAGGGTGAAAAAGGAGATTTGAGACACTTCCCTTTTACAAAAACCTCTCAAATGACTGCATGCATGCATGCAAATTACATGTAAAGGAGGCCTGACTTACCTAATCAACCCCTTCTCTGGCACCAGGAAGCTGGCTGCCCAACATCCACATGGTGTTTCTGGGGGCTCTGGCAGCTCCTCTCTACGACACCGACGGGTACCAACACCACCCCCCAACCTTCCAGGGCTTCGTGCTTGGCTTACAGGCAGTCTGTTGGCTGAAGATAACATGGACTTTGGGCCAAACGTACAGCAAATGTTTTGATTTACAGAGTTGAGCTGTGGCAAAAGTGCCTGTGCAGGTGGGGAGGAAGCAGTCTGAAAGGAGGGTTTCCTTCCTCAGCTCCTTCCATCTGGCAAAAGGCTGCGGAAGTCATTTGATGCCGGGCAGAGCGGGTTGGGAAAGACCCCACGTTCACCGGGAACAGCCATGGCTTTGTACGGCTCACCATGTTTTTCTCCACAGCTGAAGCGTGAACTCACAAGAGGAACCTCAACGACTTGGGCTCAGTCGCTTGGTCACGGGCAGTCAATGACGAGAACAGCTCTAGATCTTGCCGTATACCTCAAAATACACATCCCCATTGCAGGAAGGACAGAGGACCAGCATCGTTACTCATGTCTCCCAATGATGACAGAAGACAATGCGTTGCCCTCAAAAAGGCTCATAGACCATCAGCTCCCATGGAACAATAACCAGTTTACATTGGGGCAGATCTAACTTTGCTCCCACACAAGGCAGAGTAGAAAAATACTAAAGTCTTGTTCATAAATCACTGTCAGCCTGTGACGAGGGCTGTCCAAGCTACAACGAGATTAATTGCTCAAGTCATGGTTCCCTCTCCATTCCCCTCCCTGCCCGCTCCAGAAGTTGGAGGATCTGGAAACCATAATCCAACAAACGTGGCTTTTCCTTTCCTTTAACCTGATGGGATTTCAGATGGATCAGCTGCAAAAACACTTCAAACCCATACGCAATCTTTCAGAAAATTGGGAAAGGGCCGTGGGTCTCCCAGGGCAAACAAGTGCCTAATTATGCAGCCAAAGATATGCAATGCTATCCCCAACTAACTGTTACGTGGCAGATGCCTCTCACAAATCACTCCTGCTGCTTATTTTTATATTTTTCTCTGTCTAGTCACCACATGCAGCCTAAAACAGATCAGCATGTAAAAAACTCACTGCTCTGGAGCAGCACTGAGAAAGACTCTCCTCCTCATCGGGGCAGGAACTCACACTGAAAATGGAGCAAATACTGGAAAGCGCATCAATAGCAAAATCACCCCACTACGATTATTATTTGACTTTATTACTTAAAATACATCTTAACATTCTAAAAACACATCCAGTTGTTGCAATAAGAAGGGAAGGGCTGAGATTTCACCTGTGTATAATACCACAGCTCCTTTTACTGCTCTCCAGAAGACAGGTAACCTGCACTGAACTGCATCTGCGACTGTCTTAAAACAATCAGTAAGAGACTAGAAAATGGATGCAACTCAAACGCATCTCAGTAAATGAGAGAGAATCTGATCTGGTTCAGTCTGAGCCCAGGTGTATGCAACAAAGCTTTGGGTAGAAACTAAGATGAGGATTTAAACTGAAGACTGTCTGGAAGATGTGTACCAGTGCTACTACAGGCATACTAACCTGTGCAGCACAGTGCCACAGTCACGCCTCAGCACAAAATACATCAGCACCCAGACCAGAACTGCCTTGCACCAGCTAAGCTTGGATCCCAAGCGTAACACACGCTGGCCTGGCTGCAGCCACTCCAAAACACTTACGGAGCATTTAAGGATATGAGGGTTTTTTAGCCTGTGAATTTTTCAGGACAGATGATGTCTCTTCACTACCTGCATGTACAGCATGAAGCACAATGGAGCTCTCCTCCTGCTTGGAACCGTTACGCAGGTGATGCCACAGCAGAATTTATTACCAACTCAAGCTTTCCCACTCTCAGATGTCACTGCTTTTTCTAAGCTTTCAGCCTTTCCCGAGACAGGAGGTGGCAGCAGGTCAGTGTGGTTCAGCGCTTTCCTTGCTATTGACCTCCTCATCCGTTGTGAACATAAAAACTCGCCTCCTCCCACTTCCACGCTTACCGGAGCCCCCGCCAGCCTCATGCTCTGCAACCCGAGCCCTTTCTGCAGGCCGTCAGCTCAGCCTTGACTGTTCTCAGTAGGAACCACATAGGCTCCATTAATCATCTTTTCTCCAAGCCTCCAGTTTTCCGCTCAGCCTCCCGCCCAGCCCTCGAGCATCCTGTCCTCCACGCCGCTCCTGGGCTGCGTCCAGGCCAGCCTCACGCTCACATCGTGACTTCTTTGCACCACGCACATCTGACACCATTTATTAAGCAACACCATTTACTAAGCTGTAACATGCTGGGCCGCACCGTATCTCTTTTCCTATTCAGACATAATTCTAGGAACAATCTAGATGAGATCATATATAGAGGAAATGACACTTCTTGCCTGTACTGAGGACCAAATGGCAGCATTGTACGTTGAAGTGCCACAGATGTTTGATACGGTTCTATTTTTAGCCATTCCCTCCCTTCCCAGATCAAAACAATGAGAGGGGTTTCTCAGTGACTTTTGCTATACGGTGTCTGCTCAACTGCAACTAGAAACATCTTCTCATGAAACCAAAGGTTTGAAAAGCCCAGGTACACACTGGCATATGGGCTTGAACACTCGTATCAGCTGTATTGGCATCATTCACTGTCCTCCTGGCAAACAGAGGAGACAGCAACTTCTCCTCTCCATTCAGGAATGAGACTTCAGCTCCTCCAAGGCCCCAGGTTTGTGAATGGTGCTTCACAGCTCCCCTGCATTTTCCACAGCCACGCAAAACCGCGGCAGGCAGGCAGACAAAACACCAAACTCAGCAGGACATGTGATCCTCTCTGAGGAAAATGTCAACTTTTCAGCCAGAAAGAGAAAACTCTGTCCCAGAGTGCTTTGAACTTAATGAGGCATGTTATTTTTAGCTTTTATAGATGAAAATGTCATTAAAAGCAAACATATTTCTGGGGAAAAAAAGCTAAATTCCCTGCAGCTTGGACTCTTTTGAAAGCCACCTCTACTTTCAACAGAAGATGATGGGTTATGATAATAATAAACACATTGGGCACCTTTTTCCTTTCCACGCAGGGCACTGCAGTGTTGCTTCCAAATAGATAACAATGTAATTTCCTTCCATTTAAAAATCCATTTGTTACTACCATGTAACTGAGAACCTGGTCTTCTCCTGCCAGAACGACCATCTGAAGTCTGGCTGAAGAGGCAGCACATGGAAACCTAACACAAGGCAGATGGCTCTGTACCCAGTCAGGCACAATAATAATCAGTCAAAATCCATACTCATAAATTGAACTAAACGGAAAGCTCTGTACAGGCAAGGGAGTTAGTTCATTTTGGGGTTAGTTTTATTTGTCCTAAGGGCTACTGGCACAGAGGATAAGTAGGAGGGTAACTTGAAATCAATCTTGCTAGAGAGCTTTCATCCCAGTGAAAACATCCATGAGTAAAGTAGTTTGCAGAAAACGATCATCTGGTGCCTGGGTTTGAATTATAAGAGCACAAAGTTAGGCTCTGACTCCATCTCTGGGCATTCAGGCACTCTGCACCAGAAGCACTTGCAATTCAAAGATGCAGTTTTGCAGTGCCAGTAGAAATCGGGCTTCTTTTAATACAGGACCTAAAGATGGATTTAGGAACCATTCTGGGAACCACGTTGTGAACATTTTTGCTTAAATCCTCGTCCATCTGATAATCTTCCACCACTCTTCAAGAAGTATCTGCCAAAGTAGCAATTTAATGACTTTATCCACGTGGATCTTGCCACCTCCTTGCTCTCCCCAGCCCCTCACACTGGTAAATGTGGCTCCTCAGAACTCACAATGTGAGGAATGTGGAATTTTCTCCAGGAAAAACACATCCATCTCCCAGGTCAGAGAAATTTGACTCAGTTGTAACATTAACAAAGCCTCTCTTGGACAGATGTGAAGAAGGGGGACATAATCAACATTCTTCCCTAGGTCTAATCTGCTGCTGCACTGGTGCCGATCCCAGAATCCATCTGAGCAACATCATTACCGTGTCTCCAAAGAGGTGTAGCTGGAGGACAGTGAGAGGCTCTAACTCTGCTTTACAAACCTTTCACTACAGAGGCAAACGCCCATGCCGAAACTCTACACTTCCAAAAGCTTCCAGATACCGCTTCCCCTCAGCCCCTACATCACTGGGGTCACAGGGGTATCATTCAGGGTTTGATTCACCGAAGGATTAAAAACATCACCAGGAAATGTTTAAACCAAGCACACATTGCATTCGCAGATGTTTACAGGGAGGACTCCGTGATCTGTTTTCTGTTTGCATCCTTTCCTGAAGATCAACCTGTACCCACATCTGTGCTGTCACCCTGGCAGCTGGAGGACACAGCAAGAGCCAAAGCATAGGTGGGAAAAGAGCGAAGGACTTGGATAAGAGGGTGCCCAGGGTCTGGCAGCATCCTCTACCTGCACGTGGGGCAGTGAGGACCATCCTGCAGAAAGGAGGTGGCTCTGGGACACTTGGCTGCCATCAGTCAACCAGTAACGGGAACAAGATTCTCAGTTCCTGGACTGTCCAGGATCCAAACAGGACAAGACAAATGGGAGGGCTGGAAGGAGCAGCAATTCCAAAATTGTGTATTAAATACAGCAGCTGTACATATGTGTGCTTAGGGAGCATGGAAGGCCTCAGGACGTTCTTGGCTTTCTTCTGAAAAAGACATACAATGAAGTCTTGCTCAATAGTAGCTCAGGAAAACATAATTTCTGACATGGGTGGGCTCCAAACCAGAGCTTTAACACTATTGACTTTAATCTCTGCCTCTCTGGAGTAAGTCTTGATGGATTTATTCTAAGCACCAGGTTAGATTCCCAAATGGTGCCAACCAGCTTTTTGTGGAGGCCAGTGGAGCTCTGCCAATCTGCACTAACTCTGTATTTACAAGGATTTTCGATAGGTAGAATTCAGAGATGTTGAGAGGTCCACATTGTAAAAAGTAGCACTAAATCAGGAGAGTGAAAAATGGGGCGACGGACAGACAGATTTCAAGAGACCATTCATAAGCCTTTGCTTTAGAAGGACATGGGCCACAGCCAGAACAAAAGACACACACATATAGCCCCACAGCCTAATTCCAGGAAACCAGAGTGAAGTGATGTCTACTTTATCACTATCATAAGTAGATGAAAATCCAGCAAATGCTTCAAGAGACAAACCCCCCTGACGTTAAGAGGGAAACTGCCCTCAACTTCTACCCACCTTGGATCAGGCTTAAAAAAAAAAAAAAAGTGTCAATTTTTTAAAAGTACTGAGGTAAGGAGCAAACTGATTGTCAGTTCAAGCAGCTTCATGTCTGTAGGTTAGGTGAGCAGCTGTGAAAAATCCTTTCCCTCCCCAATATGTTACCAGGCAGCCAGTTCAGCCAGTAAAGAGCTCCAGAGCACCCAGCCATGCCCCTGTTGTAACTCAAGTCCTTTACAAACCACTGCCTCCACCGCAGCAAAGGGAGAGCCAGCTCCGCTCTTGGGCAGCCTTTTTTGTCCATACAAATATGACATGAGAAATTTCAGTCCATAACTACCTTGCTAAATAGCATGTAATAGGTAGAAACAGTTCAACGCACTTTTCAGTCCGCTTTCAGTGCAGATTAACTCGCAAATTCTGTCTCTGAGCATGCCAGCACGTACCAAGCTTTACTCCAGGCAGAAGTGAGATCAGTGTTTGCTCTGTGTTTTTCCAGAAGGGGGGGAAAAGAAGACATTTGAAGGGTGGCATTCTTTTTAAAAAGGGGTCAACAATAGGTCAACAATACAAGAAAATAGGTCATGTCATCTTAATTGGGAAGTCATGAATTTGGGGCTGTCCCCATCCTGGTAACACAGCAAGGATCTTTGTTCCAAGCATTAGGCAAAAGCCAGCACCGTTAGCCAAAATAACTTTTCAAGCAAACTCTCATTGAATAAATCTTTTACACTGAAGGGAACATTTTTCAGTCCTCTGTTTTTTAACACCATTAACTTTAACTGTCAAGCCTGACAAGTACGGAAAACTGTTTTCTTACAAAAGTTAACATAAAAAACATTTTCCACTAAAAGGAGTTTTCCTCACTACACATTAACTCTCCATTTTGCCATTTAACTCTAATTGCTATTTTTCTGCATTCCAAATCTTTTTTCCTCTTCAAGATCTGGACTTTAAAGAGTCTGAGTAGACAGACGTTAACGCTTGTTTATAGAAGTTCTGTAACATGGATGTATTGTAATGAACTAATTATATTTAAGAGAAGGATCTGAGAATAACCATGACCCGTTAATCACATTCATTCGCATGCTCCTGTTCTTTTTCCCTACTGTTTCCAAGTGTCTAGGTGAATTCTTGAAAATATTCAGGAGTCTAAAAACATTTTGGGACTTTCAGAGCCAAATCATGACATGAATTAACAGCCACACAGGGTGGAAAGGGAAAAGGAGTGCTGGTCCATTAGGACATCAGCTTACAAGTGGGGAGACGCTGGCTCAGCAACCTGCAGGCACATGTCTCAGGAGGGGTTCCTCTCTCCTGACTTTACCTTCTGAATGCTGCATCTAGCCTCAGGTGTCTCCTTAGTCAGTCGAAAGCATCAGTACCTCCCAGTGACAGCGTGGGTTGAAGGGGGACAAATCTACGCTGCACAGACTGACGTTAACTGCCCGGGTGGGTGTGCCGTGGGAGTCCCTGCTGCTCCCAGCACGCTGCAGCAACGGGCTACATTACGAAAGGATAAAGCCTGAAGTGATTTAAGACATGTAACTTGATTTTAAAATGTCCGCACTAGTGGGATTTGTGTTGATTTACCTCTGTACGTTTCTAAACTGAGTTAAGTGGCTGCACAAATGGTCCAGAGATGTCCCCTAGAACAGGCTCCCAGGAGATGCAGCGATGCAGGCGCTTGTCTGCGTGGATGCGCTTCTCGTCTCCGAGCAGGTGAAGGAATCAATATGAAGCAAAGTGAATTAACCTGTATCTGGAACACTTTAATAAATAACAAGGTTTTCAGAAAATTCAGTCCCCAGTTCATAGGTTCTTCCGCAAATCCTCATCTAAGCTGGTAAGAAACAAATAAAACTCCTAACTCACTTCTAGATCAGCCTATTTTTGTGAAACCACCTCTTGTGTTACACTGCAACACACAGGCAGCTGAGCTGGTAGTGTGCATAGTGTCAGGGGTTGTTGGATTAATCCATGACAAAACTAGACGAGACCACTGTGATTTTCACTTCTGACCCCCTGGATAACCCAAGCCATAAGACTTCCCAGAACTGATTCCTTCTAAAACTAGAACAGATATTTTAGAAAAAGAAAAACATGTAAAAATTTCCAATGAAACAGAAAGCTTCGTGTTTCTTGGTGCGCTGTTGTGAGTGGTTAATTGCTCTCACTGCTGAAAATGTGTTTTATATTTAGTCTGAGTTCACCAACCTTCAGTATCTCTCTACTGGTTTTTACCGCATGTTTGTTTGCTGGACTGAAGTCAGCCTTTTTATTGTATTTGTTTCTCTCCACCAGACTGTTCAAGTCTCCCCGTCACCTTCCTCTCTGTTAGACGATGCAAACGGTCTCCTTCAGTCTCTGGTGGGTAGATGTGCTTTCCAGTCATTTAACAATTCTTACAACCTTTTTCTCAATTCTCTCCAATTGTTGATAACAACATCTTCCTTGAACTACCAAAGTCACAGCTGGCAACTGCAGAGGGAGCACCTTCCTCCTTGTCTCAAATACTCCTCTTTTTATACACCCAAAGATGACATTTCCCTTCTTTGCCACACTCCCATGAAGGGGTCTGTACTTGTCTGATGGTCCCCACAGCTTCACACATCTTTTTCAGAGTCAACAGTTCCCAGGATATGGCCCAGCTCTACATGGGTCCTATTAAAAGACATTGCTTGTTTTCGTCCAGGTTACTAATAGGATCTAAATCATTCTGCACTGGTGATCTGTCTTTTATTTCAGTTATCTCTTCTTCAGATTTTGACCTCATTACAAATATAGATCCGTGATAACCCCAGGACTCCATTAGAAGCATGTCTACTCACTGACGAATTCCCATTTAAAACTGGAGACCACAGCAGTTTCTTATCCATTTCAGAGGTGCCTAATTGGTTTTCTATCATTGCAGTATTGTATAAGAAGTTATTCATAGCCAAAGGCAATACTTTCACAGGACCACAGGGTGATTCAGGTTGGAAGGGGCTTCAGGAGGTCACCTAGTCCAACCTGCTCCTCAAAGCAGGGTCAGCCATGAGATCAGACCAGGATCCTCAGGCTTTTCTAGAAGTTTATCATACCGGTACTATTACATTTATCAACACAACTTGTAATCTTCCTGAAAAAAAAAAAATCTAATTAGACAAGAACCATATTCTATAAGCCCATGTTGATTGACATTACTTACATTAATCCCTTTAATTCTTTACTAATTACATGCCCTATCAGCAATTCCATTATTTTGTCTAGGATTAATGTCAGGCAGAAAAATCTGTAGTCATGTGAGCCACCTTGTTTATCCCTTAAAAAATAATGGCACAAAACTAAACTTCTTCCACATAGCTGTAACTTGCTGGTATTTATTATCACTAATTAAGAGCTGGTATACAATATTCTTTCAATACAAAAAGTGTTTTATTGTTAAAGGACATGATCCCACAATCTCCCTTTTCCCCGTAAAGAAACAGAAATATTTATTGAACTCTTCAAAATTCTGTACAATATTATAACAACGCTATCATTTTCATGTAGCACTGATCTATTGTAAACATAATTATATCACTCAAGAAAGAGAGCTGCATTTCTATGGGGATTTCATTTTCAAAGCCATATGTTGGAGCCTTGTGCTGCAAATACTAAAAATGTGCTCGGAATTCCTAAAATTATACTTGAAAATATCCAGACACAAAAACAATCGCATCTAACATAGAAGAAATTCTATATTAGGCCTCATTTTTACAGATCAAGGGGAACTGATGACAGAATGTAAAAATATAGTAGCAGCTTAGGTACAAGAGACTGATTTGATTACATTTGTTATGTGCAAATAGAATAAAGTCCAAACGAGTAATGTATCTACTTGATGATTTAAAATGCCAGCTTAACAAAGCTGAAAATAATTACAAAGCAAAACAATTGGGAGAAAGAATTTGAGCTGGAATCTGTGAATGATAATTGGGAACTGTTCAAGACCATTTTACTGCCTACGCAGAGGAACCACAATCCCACAGAAAAGAAAGAAGGCTGTGCTGGCTAAAAGCTGCTCTGGCTTGGAGGGCAAGTGAAAGCCAAATCATAAAGTAATAAATAAACGGGAAATTCTTCCCCATGGAAGACAAGAAACATTAATAGCAATGAATATAAGTCAGCAGCAAGGAATTCCACAAAATTGATAAGGGATGTCATGCATGGATTGAAGAAAAATAAAGATACTGAGGACAAAAGAGGAAATGAAGGTTTTGTCTTCTGTGTGCAGAAGGTCAAAGATTCAGATCAGTAAGCAGCAAACACGCTGCAACAGGCAACACAAGTCAAACCTCCTGCTGGCACGCTCAGTTCTGCTGTTGCTGGATCAGGTAGCCCCAGCAATGCCCTCCCACGCTGCAGTCATCCCTGTCCGTGACACAGATGATATCTCAAAACGCAAAAGGAGTGGCAAGTTGCCCCAAATGGGGTTGAAGACCATGCGTTTCCTCAGCTGGCCACTCTCCTGGGCTGTAGCAGCACGGAGGAGGCGACAGGCTGTCAGGAACAGGACCATAAGCAGAGGCAGAACTGAAGGAGGAACGAGCCATCACAGGATGCTCTCCCTGACAGGCCACTTGTGGTGGCTGTGGCACCCATTGGGTGCCTCTGTATTGTTAGCAGCAGGACACTGGGGTAGGGTTTTGCCCAACTAAAAACTGCTAGGCATCTTCTAGAGTTAAAAAAGACCATCGCTGTCTTCAGCTCTTTCCAGCTAACCTTTGACCTGTGTCTGCACAAGTTATGGATAACAACACACAAGCATTGTGCTGTGCTATGTTTGTCCATCCAACCCATCTCCAGAAAAACAAAGGACCAAGAAGGAGTTCCATGGAGCTAGTCCAAGGCTTCAGAACAACAGCATATAGAGCTGGCAGAGCCATTCCCAAAACAATCATTCCAGGCAGCAAACACTTCACAGCAGGTAGCATGTGAATGCTCCAAAGCCTCCCCAGCCACCACGTCTGCCAGGTTTCCCCTACCCAAATACCAAAGCACACGATGACGAGGAGATCTCAATATTGAGTATGTTGGGTGGCAGGGAAGCAGCAAAGACCTTTTTGAGAACAAAGGCAGTTACGAATGCCAGGAGTCAGCAGACAGTCCTGGAGAGACCCAGAATGTCCAAAGGTCCAACAAAACACTGAAGTGCATATCTGCATTCAGTGTCTCCCCGCATCACACGGGGAGTCTGAGCCAGCTCCCAGCTAGTGAGGCCAGGAGGAAACTTTTTGGGGCAGGTTGTCTGCTCTGGAGTCTCCTCTGCCTTGTTCATGGCAGAGAAGACAGTGGCTTAACCAAACCCCAAAAGGCTTGTCCAACAAGGGTACTATGAAAAAAAAATGAGGACCCGTGGTCCTAGTGAAGCAGCCCCAAATGCCTTGTTAATCTTCTGTCAGATACTCCCCCAAAGCTAAGGGTACTTCTGAGCACTGCAATAAGCAGATGATACACAACCAAACAGTCATTCGGCTGCTCAGGTTCGTATGACTGAGCCTAGCGAGGTCATGCAGACTTTCCTGTACATTCTCCCTCCAACCCAGAATACACAGGATGGTGTGCTTTAACATGGCGAAACAGGAGATGCAAACAGCTCTTCCACAAAAGCATGCCAGCTGCTCTCTACAGACACAGCAAATAACTCGCTCGTGGGTGAGGAGATGCTCGTGTGGCAATGACTTCTTTGCAAAGCAAGGTTTTCAAGGGAAGGCCCTTAAGGGTTAAATTCCCTCCCTGTCTCCTCTTCTCCACCCGCCTCCCTCCTCCCCACTCCAGCAAAGGATCCTTGTGAAAGAATCTGTATTCGATATGCACCAAGAGAGGCTCTGGTCTGGGCTTTTTAATAAAGAGCAATTCCTTTGCATTCTCAGGTGTCCCTTAAAATCAAGCTCTGATATTTCTGCTGCATTATTACCATGGTCTGTAGATGTCTTCAGACTCAGAAAAGCCATTTGGTCTGCAGGTATGCTTTGCCCCTGTAGTGCCGAACAGTTTCTCTCTGTTAAGAAAAGCCCCTCTAGAGAAATTGGTACTTGGAGCCAATTAATGGACCTCTTCCACCTTCTGTCTTGCCAGTTTTTCTTGGCAACAGCATCCAATCCCTGTGGCTAAGACACCGGTCGTTACAATGTGCCATTAAAAAGTGAAACTGGGGAAATAGCATGTGTAACCTCAGCAAAAAGGAGGTGCCTGAAACATTGCTGGCCTTTTTTCTAACCTGTGCGCCATTCTTAATGATGCACTTCATGATTCAGCTTTTGCGGCGCCACTAATTAACTCCGGAGAGCATAAGAGCTGCATGGCACAGAGATAAATTTAACTCTCAAGATGAGCAAAATCCCCATAATTACAAGCAGCAGAGAAAGGTGTTCCTGGAATCACGAGGAAATGGGGAGTGAATACCTGGCTCCCAAAGGTGCAACTGCTCAGCAACACCTCTGACCACAGGTCCAGCTCTAGATAACCACATAAAACTGGGACTTTAACAACCACCTGAGATCTGGGCTGAGAAAGAGTCATTCTGTACAGCCCAAAGTGAAGGTTCAAGCTCTTCAGCCTCTCAACCAAAATCCCCACAGACCTTCCTGGGCTGAGAAGAAAAGACTGCATTAAACTCCCCAAATTACTGCCCTAGAAAATCCCCTCTATTTCTCCAAGCAGACTGAATGAAGGGGGGGAATTTAGGTCCAGATTAAGTTTAAATGCAGGGCTTGGAATCAAGGGATCATGTTTGGGTTCAGATTCACAGATCCTTATCTCTTCAGATATGATAGGCTGACCTCCTGCATCGTCTAGGTCATGCAATTGCAATTAAAAAAAAAACGTGTATCGAGCCCCTTAACTTCTGTTTGAGCTACAGAGTATTTCTGAGGAAGACACGCATTCTTGATTTGAAGAGATCAAACCATGGAGAATCCATCACATACCCCGGTACACTGTTCCAGAGGTTAATTACTCTCACTGTTAAAAATTTGTACCTTATTCCCAATTTGAATTTTTCTGCCTTCAGCTTCCAGCCATTGGACCTTGTCATGCTTTTGAGTGCTCAATTAAAGAATGCTAAAGCATCAGATACCATTTCCATCTGTCAGTGCTTAAACACAGAAATCTCAGTAGCTGGTTCTCATGAGGTTTTTGGCAGGATCTGAACTACCAACAGTAACTTTTCTGTCTGTCTTCAAATCTGACTTGGAAGCCAAAAGGGTGAATGTAATTAATTTTTAATAATTTGTGATTTGTGAGAGAGCTGGGCAATAAATGGATCTGATTGGAAAAACTCTAATGAAACTTGTTTCTATCAGAATTCACCATTTTCTCCACAGTGAAATGTTTCCTTGGAAGAGTTCAGTTTCAAAGGATGGCAGTGAAGGCTGAGCAGGTTCTGTCCCTAAGTGCGCCTGGAGCCTGGACCATCATGGCATTCGCACTCAGCATCACACAGCGAGCCGGCCTCGTGATGTGGCTGCAACAGCACAGGGTCATGGCAAAAGGAAACTGCAGTTCCGCTGGGAGCTGGATCACAACCGAAACAACCATCCCTACTGTGACAGCAGTGCTGTCCCCCCAAACGGCTCTGGAAATGAACCCGAACACATCCCATGAGATGTGCTGGAGGGTTTTCCTCCTCCCACCTCCCTCCTTCCTCTGCTATGGAGCAAATCAAGTTCTTGACAACCAACTGGCAAAAATAATCTACATGTTCAAACGAGTATCGAGTGACATCACACCCCAATGTTATGGGACAGGCACCCTCCGTGGTAACTGTCTCATTCCTAATCAGTATCTGCCCAAATGAAGATATGGCGATGCTTCCACTAACAGGACTTTTTCCTCTGTCTAAAGAGCCACAAACAGCTTTAGACAACAAAAAACAGTCTTGAAGGAGACCTGGACAAGACTCACAAATTCAGACTGCCTAAACCTGAACGGATGGAGCAGTCAATGACTGCTTCCAAGTGAACTTTAGATGGATGGGTGGGAAAATGGGGATTTGTGATGGAACCAGACTTGCAATCTCATTTCTGGAGCTACTGCCACGTCTCCTGCATGCAAGGTGTTACTTCATTGCTACTCTGATACGCTGCTCACGAGCCAGCTATTAAGATGAACTATGCTTCCTACAAAATGGCACTTGCCTGCTTGAGGCAATGGTGCCATATTCTGCCATTGAATTAATTCGCTGTATGACAGGCAGACAGAGTACTCGAATACGCCTGGAGCCCAGTGATTTTGGCTTGCTTTCACAAGGGACATTTCCTCTATGCATGTGGCCTCCATTATGATCAGGGAAAAAAGGAACCAAGTTTACCTCCTAGACAAATATTTATTTGCTGGCCTATCAGCAAAGGGTCTCTTTGGGTTTTTATTGCTTCAGCTTGAACTATTACTTCCCCCACTGCTTTTCTTATTCAGCCCGAAAGCACAAGATACTATCACAAAGATCCGAACTCACAGGTGAGATGATATGCAAGACCTTACAGCCAAGAGCCATATGGACTTGGATAAATATTGCAGCAAATCCTCAAGGTCTGTCTAATTCAGCTCTCAAGGTCTGTCCAATTCAGCTACAGATACTTTTTGTCACGGTAAGTGTTCAGAAAATGAAAACAGGTTACAGAGGTCTATTCTCTCCTGTAAAACACTAAATGCTCACCTGAGGGAGGCTGATCCCCACGTCTGACATCTGCTTCTATAAAACCAGATCCAAAATGTCGCAGGGAAGAGGCTTGGGCAGGAACTGAGAACCATTTTGGTGGATGATACTATTCATTAAGAGTCCTGATGCAAAACCAGAGACACTCGTAAATGGAAAAGACCTCATAGATCCCCCCCACCTTTCCTCTGGCCACCACAGGATAGTTCCCACACCTTCAGCTGTCCACAATAGCTTAAAATGCCCTCAAGTGGGGAAACCCACCCTACAAAAGGCAGTTCTCCAAGGGAACTTGAACGCTGCCCTTCCCTGGCTGACCTCTGGGACAGCGCAGACCACCTTTGCCCGCCGCACGCTAGTACCTCTCCCAAAGTCAGATTTTCCAAGCCTGTGGGCAAGAAATCACACAGCAGGAGGTCGGGCTCATTTCTGACATTCTTCAGGTCATCGTTCCCAAAGATTCCTGTTACTGAGCCTATTTTTGACCCCATAACCTTGGCCAACTTAATCTTCCTATTATCAGGAGGAAATAGCAATAGTTTTTACTGTATCTACCTGTCTCAGATTTATTGTACCCAGATGGATGACTCTGGGCTGTGTTTTCTATTAAGAAGTATCTTTATTTTATCACATTAGTAAGAGAGGTATGCAGGTCCTGAAGGCTGTTCAGCCCAACCATCAGACACACAATATTTTTCTTTGCTAAAGAAAACTACAGGAGTTACCAAGGCCCTAAATTAGCAAAACTTCTAAGTATAAATGTAGCTTAAAAATACATGCTTAATTCCCATTTAGATCACGGGAAATTACAGCTCAATTCCAGCAGGCACCTACAGTTTTTTATACATACATTTATAAATATATAATTACATGTTAGCTGAATAAGTACACCTCAAAGCACGTGCTTGAATATATTGCTGAATCAAAGCTCAAACACCCTCCATACCAACCGTGCAGCAAAACACGATAGCGTTACTGGAAATACTATTAGCAGTGACCACGTCTTAATAAAATGCAGTTTTAATGCTAGGAAATGTCCTGTGTTATCTAACCTAATCAAAACACCAGTGGCTGCTAAATGACAAGACCTGCACTTGATCTCGCCTTTATACAGCAAATGCGGGAGGGAACACAAGCTCATAAACAAGTGAGGAAACACATTTAACCAACAACCGACAACTTACTTTCAACAAGCTTACCGATGTCAGCACATGCGATAAAATTAGCCTGTTGGAGTCTGCGATTTTGGCATGATTATCTGCTAATTACATGCTGTAAGCTGAGAGGGGTGGGCTTAGCAGCTTGCCGGGGGCTGCTGGCTGCTTGTCTTCCCACAAAACTTGCTCACAAGGCATCTAAAAATAACTTTATAGGCAAATCTTCTGAAGGGAGAGGCAGGGCAAAACAAAAGAGCGTAGACAGCTTAACCTCTTCATGCCCAAATATCCACACTTGCAGCAAGGTATCCAACATCCACATCAGCAGAACTGAATCCTTTGGCTCCTTTTCATCAAGGAGCCAAGGCCTAAACCCTATTCTTTTTCTCATTTCCTCCGAATTCAGCTTTCTACATCTTCATCTCTGCCCTGTCCCTTTAGTATCTAGCACATGGCCATTCCCTCTGTTCCACAAGTTGGATGCTTTCAATCCTGCATGGAAATCTTGGACTCTGCTACAACATACCTGCTAACTGAGAATAACCTGGTTTCACGCACAGAGACAACATGTCCCGTCTCTTCAAGCCCTGTGACTGACAGCAGTGCAGGTTACATGCTTGGGCGGATAATAGGAGCAGAGGTTTATCCAGCAGCTTTCCTGTGCCCGATCTTCTCTGCCCTGCTTCCATTTCCCCAGCAGCAGCTGCTGCTTTCCACCCAACTCTGATTTTATGCAGAGGACATTCATCCCAGTTCTTTTCAAAGGATGCAAGTTACCCGTGTCCTGGAGTACGTGTGGGGAAAATATGACGATGTTCATTGTCACAGGCATACAAGTGCATGATCGTTTTCAGTAGTTATTTGGATGGAGCAAATCTATCAAAAGGGTGAAATAGCAAAGTGGATGAAACACAAGCAAAATTTTATCCATTAAGCAATTCTATTAGGTTACAGACCAAAGAGAGTTATTGATTCAAGGAGCACAGCGTGAGTGACTAAATACTTACGAGCATCAAAGACCTGCTGCAGTCAATTACTGCTCACAGTCAGTAACTGGAGCTTCATGTTAGGAAAGGATGCGTTTTTCCAACATCAGTGATTTCGTGAAAAACTACGCTGTTGGCACTAAATATGATAAAGCATATATAAGGACTACAGACAAGTGATCATACAGGGAATATTTAAGCTTCTCAACAAACTAATTATACTGCTGATGATAAGCAAACCAGGAAGAAGCACAGAAACTCAAATACAGACTGCACACAAGACTTGCTCTTACGTGAAGGTTGAACTCATACTTTTAAATACAAAATTCAAAAGAGACCAAGCTTATCCATTTCTTGGATAATTGGTCATGTTTTTCATTACAAGTTCATCTCCATATTCAATCCGATGAACTTTTACATTAGACTAAAGGCAACCAACAACATTAGCAACTGTTACGGTTAAAGTCTCCCTGAGACAGGTGGGTGACATCTACAAATAAATACACAAGTAAAAGCAACAAAATGGCAACTTCCAAAAAATAAAGGCAGGCTCCTATGAGCAGCAGCAGCAGCAGAGAAGCAGTGTTAGAGGCAAACACTACAGCTAAACCTCATTAATCATCCTAAACTTTCCAAATGACTTCCTATTGCCATGCAGACAAGATGCAGTTTTTTTAAAGGCTTAATTTTTAGAGGTAGCTGAAAAGGAGATGAAGACACTCACACATCTCTTACACCTCTTCTGTCTTTCATCCAGAATGAAGACATGAGCCAGGCCTATTATGTATTAAACTGAAAAACAACCACACTTGCAAGTCTCCTGATGCTTGCCCATCATCACGCTTCCACTTGTAGAAGAGGCTAAGCTTGTTTCCCCAAACAAAACTCAGTATCTGCTGAGGGAAATGCAGAATATTGCTGGCAGAAGGGAAGCATTTTACACGACCATTTCCCTTTTTCCACATCAATCCCCCCTCCCTGCATAGCTCCTATGTGGATAGAATTAAATTATTTTTAAAGCTAGTTTTTCTTCCAATAGTATCACCACTGTTTTCCACTAGAAGCAAATGCACATAAACACAAGTTCCACAAGTTAAAGCTGATTTAACAAATCCCCCTATTCTCTGATCCTATCGTTCCTTGACAGGGCTGGCTAACGTCAGCTTTCACGAGTCAGAAGAAGCTGCCCCCTCCCCACTGTGTGGGATCCACTGGGAGCTTTGGCTTCAAAGTGTGTGTTTTGTATTCTTTTTAATTCTCAAACACTAAAAATGAATTGGGGAACTAGGACAGCTGCTGGAGGCTGTTGCAAGGTGGTAATTTAGCAGGGTTTATGAAGCCAGGCACCCTGCCTTTTACAGAAAACATTGTATTCCCCAGAGACATTTTAAAATAATAGGATAGGATATAGTTCTAGTATTTGCTCATGTAAATTGTTTTTCTTCACCCTTTTTTTATTCTGTTGGCTGATGCAAAGGATTAAAAGTATCAGCATGTGGAAATCATGCAGACAAACCCTCAATAATCCATTTTTACCCAACCTGCATATCATCAGGCCTTCAGTCTGAGAGCTCAGAGACTGAAACTGATGGGCGCCCTGCGACCTGAACTGATTGCAACATAAAATGTCACAAAAAAGGAACCAGCTTTTACATTTTATTCTCTGGTTGATATTGGGATTGATATTTGGATTATCGATATTGGGTTCTTTCCTGGCTAGCTGGTTTGGGGCAGGGGTTGTGGTGTGGTGTGTGCAGACAGTCCAATGTGGACATGTGCGTGCAACCATGCAAAGTCAGTTTGTGTCCTCCTGAACATCACGCGGATCCAGGCTACAGATATGCACATGCAGCTCCATGTGTGTTTTTGCGCAGGTGAGCAGGGACACAACTCCTGTCACCGCTTATGCACGTCTTGCATGGCTGCACGTAACATGCAACTGCCGCAGGAGGCTGAACGGGAGTTAATTTTCTGTGCAAACATCTTACTGGAAAAGGAAAACCCCTGGTGTATATGGCTGAGCTGCGCTTTCAACTTCACCTCCCGCAGCCTTGCAGAGCTGCCTCCTTCCACCCCGCTGCCTGCGGGGTCCCAGCAGACTTGGAGCAGACACAATTTCTATTCCATACCCAAGAGGCAAGAGAGGACAAGGCTGGCCCCAGCACCACCACCTCGCTGCTGGGTGTTTTGCTGTTAGAGCGGCAGCACTGCAGGTTTTGTAGTGGCCATCATCTGACAAATCTCTTTTTAAAAAAAAAAAAAAGGGGGGGGGTGTTAAAAGTCAGGGGTGTAAAGGCTCTGGCTTCTCCTAGGGCACAAAAACTGTGAGGTCATGGGGTTTTTGACACAATCCATTTTCTGCCCAGTGAAGAGGTGTGAGAGTGCTGAATCACAGACACAGCAGATCAGAAAAAACATATTTTGTTGAGACCAAAATGTTTAATCTGAACACTTGATTTGAACCAGCCTGAGTTTAACTGAAGATTTGCCACAATCTAGGCAGAATTCCCACATTCTTCCAGAAGCTCTAGGTTTGGAGCAAAGCTATCTAGCAGTATACCATGGGCTGAATGTCCTTACCATCCAGCAGTATACCATGTCCTTAGCTCTAAGTAAGACCCACCAAAGCAATAGGCCAAAGACTTGTCCAAGCCCAGGACACCACCAGTCATGCTCTGCGGCTTCCAAGGCTGCCCATGAAGCAGGCAGCCCTGCAGCTGTGCCTCTGTAAGAGCAGCTTGAGACCTCAGACTGCCAGACAAAGAGTCACTGAAACTGAATTTGTCCCAGCCACTGCTACTACTATCAAGAAGGTCACTCTGCCTGAGAACCTCCAAGATCCAAGATTAATTTGGGGTCATAAATGCTTTGTCCGTATGTCCAGAACAGATCAGATTTGGATTAAACCAAATGTTTAAGGAACTCCATAAACACTCTTCCCACAGGAGCTGGGTGATCATCAAGGAGACAACTTGTACAGTCCTTCATTAACCTCCTAACATGGCTGTTGGTCCCAACTGGTTTGATACTACCCCTTTCCATGAAAGCACATGCTTTCCTGCCACAACCTAACTGTGTACAATGTGCACGACACAGCCCATCATCACCAAAGCATTCCACATCTGCATGGCGTTTCAGAAGTCTGCAACATGCCAAATCAATTGTCCATCTGTTGGCAATTTCACAACATATAGAGCATGGACTGCACTCGATTTTCTTCACTGCATCACTCACCTATCAATATCCAAACTCCCTCTTCCCTCAAAACAAGTGTTTCATTTTATTAAAAAAAGACCAAGCCAAGCTATTGATGGTTTGCTACCAATTCCACAGAACAATTCAATACATATACAAATTTATACTTCCATTAATCAACACTTACTCATAGACGGCATGAAGGAGCAGCCTTCTGGGCACATACGTTTAGCATCAATTCATGACTATAAGCTAAATATATCTCCCATGGCTCCAAAAACCTCAAACAAAGAGCTCCTGTTCACTTGAGATGCACAGCCAGGGTCAGGTGAAGGTTATGAGTTATCCCCATCTCAAGGTTACTTACACAGTACATAAACTCCAGGATCAAGTTGCAGAGTCTGCAGCAATTGCTCAAAGTCAACCACCTTCAGTGGAGACCAAGTAAAAGCAGAGGCCTTTGGGTCCGCCCGGCTTCCAGGAGCGAGCTTGGCTGTTTTATCAGCTGTCTCCAGGGAGCCTCCTTAGATGTCAGGGCTTCTACTGCCAGCCCTGTGAACCACATCTGAAACAACGTGACTGCTACAATTTCTTGATATATTTGGGAGCAACTTCAAATTCAACAGAGCAGGAGAAGTGAGGTGAGGTCAGGAAGAGAGGTGTGAGAGGGCCCTGTGGAGGTCTGACTGCCTAGACACGAAACAAGCTGTTATTTCACCTTGAGACGCATCTCTGCCCAAAGGTGCTGTAGGGCACCAGGACCACAGTTCAAAGGACTTCTCTGTGGTGGGCTGTCATCTCATTTACAAATCAGCAAGGAACAAAGTCTACTCAGCTCATCCTTCACCCCAAAGGCTCAGTGGGTGAAGAACATCATCTTACAGAAGAACAGCTGGGAAAACCAAGAGCCCAAATTCTCCATGATTTTCACCTATATTAAAAAAAAGTATTTTCCCTAAAAAAAGAAAAAAAAAGTCTAATAATCAGGAAGGATAAAAGGATAAAAGACATGAACCACTGTTACGCCTTAAATCTGTGCATTCAGTGAGGCAATTACTGAGACTTCAACTTGCAAGTATATTTTGCAAACACAAGGTTTCCCTCTTAGGAGTGCCCACCAAGATCTCACTTGCTTTAAAGGGATTTCTTCTGAAGAATGGGCATAATTGCACTGCCTAGATTCACAGTCTGAGCATCTGGTGGGCCAATCAATATTTTGAAGATGATGATCAGCCTTTACATCTAAAAAATTAACTGCTCACTCCCTCGCCAGAGAGCAAAGCACGCATTTGGAAGCAGCCCTGTTCCCTTCCTGCTGCAGACTGCTCTTAGCAGCACTAAGTCCTGACAAATTTCTAGCCTGTCTCACAGGGGAATTGCAAGGCTCAGGTCCCTATTATTTGCAAAGTGCTTTGAAACCATTCTGTGAAAGCTTTATATAAATGCAAAGTATTATTATTGTATTACTTTTCCTAAGCTTTCACCCAGACTGTGGGACTCTCCACTTCTCACATGCACATGTCAGAGGGAGAAATCTTTTCTCCCTTACTAAATTGCTTTAACTTTTTTGCTTGAACAAACACTCATCAGCTTTCCTGTGGTTGTAGGAACTGCCCAGCAATATCCCTGCTGCTACAGGCGGCCTGAAGCCCCCCGGCTGCCCCCGAGCCCCCTCCCGATGCCAGGGAGCAGAGTAGGCAAAGAGTTCCTGCTAACGCAGCGTTTCATCCCAGGGCAGAAAACAAAAGTGCCGAGCCCCCGTGCCAAATGCTCCAGCTGCCGAAACGCTTTGTGCCCCTGGCGTGAGCGGCACTTCCCCGGCAAAGGCCGGAGGAGCCACCGCAGGGCAGGGATCAGCTGGCGCTTTCGCCTGCCCCGTGTAATGCATTTCCCTTTTATTCTTTCCCTCTCCTTTTACAGTGGTAGGTGGGAAAACAGAAGAGCAATCTCGCATCGACATCAGAAGCCATCAATCATCCTCTAAAAACAGCTGAATAATAGAACAAAAAAGAGAAAGAGAGAGAGAAAAGGGTCGGGGTGGGTCCTTGGGTATGAAAATGCCTGTCCTGGTGAAATATACTGTAAATTAGTCTGAGACAGGGGAATTTGGAGCCAGCAGGGTCCCCAAAGCTCGCTTAATATCAACTCCAGAAACATTACACTAATGTATTTTTAAATATGATTTACAGGACGCTCTATCTGCGAGCATCGAGTGGATGGAGGAAAATGAAGAGCTGGCCTGGCATGAGTAATGTTCTTCGGGGAGACAGCCGCTGCCTCCCTGCGGCAGGATGTAAAGCTGGGTGGGAAAGAAATAAAAGCACTTAAAGAGCAGCACAGCTTGAAGGTGGGCAGCCACCCACTGCACTTTGGAAATGCCTCTTGAAGTACCCAATTCCCTTTGCAAATCAGAGCAGTGGAGATTTAGGCACATGCTTCCCATCACCAAAAGCAATTTGAACAGTTCGAAACCTGCACGCCATGGAGTTTAAATGGCTTGGACCTGCCGCACAGCCTAACCTCAAGGGACAAAGTTCTAAACCTCTTTTGGCGTGCCTGAGGCTGAACCACAGCCACCTCTATGTAGGGATGCAACTGCCCATGTGCCTCTGCTCCCTGAAGAAAACGGCCTCTCCCCAGGACAAGTCCTCCTAAATACACTGAACAACTCTATTAGGATGAATCTCGGGTGGTTCAAATGGGGAAAACGAAGCCCATCCACAGGGACCCTTTGGTTGTACAGACTCCTTTGAAAATGCTTCTGCGATGGGCTGAACTCCACTCATTGGGATGGAGAAGAAATCCCCTCCTAGCAGCAAAAGATGCTCCTTCCATCAGCATTAGCAGACATTTTTGCACAGAGAGCAAACAAGCTGCTCCCCACGATAAAAGTCCAGCCAACTGTGATATAGGACTTGTCAGCAGAGCAGTGTCGAGTGAGGGTGTCCAGCCCGCTGTCCCCACATGCTGAGGACAAACAGACGGCTCCAACTGCAGAGGGACAGGTTCAGCAAGGCACTTAAGCGTACGCTTAAGTTTCAGCATGTTAGGAACTGTCCCCTAGCCAGCAAATCCCACGCCTGGGAAGCAAAGGAGACTCTGGCAAGGGACTGGAATTAAGCATGGTTTGGTGAACTTGGCCGTGATGCTGTCATTCTAGTAATTTTCACCTGCCTAGACTTCTCTTTTTAATAGCTCATTTTTAATTAAAATGTCCTTCAAGAAAGAAAATAAATACTTGCTCAGCTTAATGCTCTGTTTCTCATCTTGGTCGATTAGAGGATAACTGAATAAAACAAACATAAATAACTCCACTGTAACAATCTCCTATAGCATCATCATGTGATTCTGACAATGTATTTCAAATTATTAACACTCTTTGCAGCTCTATTCATCATCATCTTCAGTGTCAAGATACTTCAAGAGGCAAGTGAGCTTTTAATGAGCTCTCAGACCGAAACAGGAAAGGAAAAATATATCCAGTGCATACTACTTTAATGATCACCTAATTCATTTTATTGTATCTGCTGTTATGATTTATGAATTAGGCAGAAAGATCAAACATTAGAAAAACACTCACGTACACAATATCCAAAATAAGACAAATATGCATTTATATATATTGAATATATACACACGGATTTTATATATAACATTGCATCTTCACACTGGAGTTCGTTTTTCCTTATAAGCCCATGATGTTCTCACTGCACAAGTCGCTATGTAATTATGGATTTGTCATATTGATTTAAACTCCTACAGCCCATGGGTCCGCCTGCTCGCCTTTGTGTTTTATACCCACACAAAGAAAACAGCTCAGAAAGGTGGTTCTTTGGCCCCGGGGTATTAATGAGTTGTTCCTTACGGGCTCTGCCTCTCTCCCTCACTGACCCCAGCTCACCCCCCCAAGCCGAAATGATTTCCATCTGTCAGCTGCACAGGGGACAAGAGGCACTGGACGTTTCACAAATGCAAGTGACCCCTCTAACCCTCTCGGTGTAAGCACTTAAAACTTGCTCTCACTTTTTATTTATCCTGCAGTCATATCCCATGAATAAAAGGGAACAATTTCCTTTCCACGGCAATGACTACCTTTAGTTAGCTGGATATTCCCTGCAGATGCCTGTTGCAGGGTTTAAGAAGTGATTGGTGATTTCTCAGTGTCCTTCTGGAGACCCTGCAAAGAGCCTGGAGCTGCAGTGCGACACCGCATCAGGCTCTTTGTACCACCACAGCCCAGGAATCCATCACAGGGAATAAAACCAAAGAGACAAAGTCTTACCTCTACACATATCTGAAATAAAATCTTCCCTTTTTAAGAAAAAAAAAAAATAGAAGTTTCATGGAGATGCTGGAATATAGAGGATGGATGTGTTGTGTTATACCTTATATGTGCGCCAGGCAGGAGCTGGGTAGAAGCGCAGGGAGCAGCCCCTGCCCTGTGACCAGGGGCGTGCATGCTGCAGGCAGCGCTAGCCCAAAAAGCTGATCCCCCATGCCAGGAAGTCCGCCCCTGCATCCTCACGACTCAAGGAGAGCAAAAGCAGAGGAATGGACACCCCCAAGCTCCCTCTGGAGAGACCTTCCTCAACAAATGGCTTTCTGTGACTCCTGAAAGCCTACAGTCAAATTTATCATGCCAAATACTCACACAGGCTCCCTGCACCTTCAGCCACTCACACTCAGCATCACCCCGGCCACCACATGGGGCTGGGTGTGTAATCTCTTTCCAGGCATTAGCAGGGGTAACGCGAAATATCTGTGGCTTGTTTTGAAGCTCTCCCTCTCCTGGGGTTAGTGGTCATACAGTGACGGGAAGGGGGGACAGAGACCCCGAGCCCACCACCACCTTGAGAAGTCTCAGAAGTAGCTACCGAGGGAGAGCGCTCCTTCGGAGAGCAACATGGCTGTTTGCACACACAGCGATTTATAGCTCCGGGCTGCCCCAGTGCACCTTTCGCCTCACTTTGAGCACTCACTTCTGCGTCCCGTCCCCTCCCAGCACTCCTCGTTCACTCTTTGCTGCTTCAACAACCGTTCCAGTAATCTTGGTGCAACCTAAAGCTGACAACATGAATATGTGAAACCGAGGAACACTTCCATGCTGGAGTAGAGTTCACAAGCACACCCAGCTCTGGGCAGTACCCAGGTAGCTACTGATTCAAGCACAAGCCTTGGGCAGTGGCCCTTACCTTCTAAGCTGCTCATTTTAGGGTTGAAATCATGACAATCACAACCTGCACTTTGGAAAGCCTTCAGCCACCAAACACTCAGTCTCCAGAGCATAGTCAGCTTAGTTGGCTCAGTCCTTCGTCATAACATCACATGCTAAAGACCTGGGTGTTCAGAGCGAGCAGGTGAACACAGCAGCCAAGAAAACCTACAAAGCCCATCTCTATGATTTTATAAAACAAACTATTGTTTGCCATTACCTCTTTAAGAGAGCTTATCCTTCCAGCTCTAATATTAATTTCCCAATTAGAAAAACTGCTGGGCAATTTCATTAACAAATGCTTCTTCCTGTCACTGAAGGACTAGTTTACCAGCTGCTATCAGAGGGGAACAAAACCTTCATGATCACCACAGGGACTGGAGTCCCTCCAAGGCAGATTGCGGTGATTCTCCCGCAGGCCGGATTCTCCGAGTGATCTCTGATCTTGGTTTGCAGATGATAAATGACACTTTCTCTCATCCCAAGTATGCAACTCCTGTCACCACAAATTGAGCCGAACTCTTCTATTACTACGTAAGCCACGTATATCTGTCATATGCTTCTCCAATAGCCTGGTCATAACAGCAAGCGTCCCTTCATCTTTACTTTCCAAATGCCAGCTCCAACCACCTCCTTAGAAAGCTTCAAATGGCTTGTTCCTTTCCCACCAAGCACTATAATTCCCCCAAAATTCAGTCCAACACCTTCATAAATGCAATTACACTCTTCTTACCAGAAGAACCTGCCCACCACTATACCTTGTTGAACCTTCAGGCCTAAAAGTCCACTGCAAAGTGCTTTATGTGGGTCATTTTTATCCGTGCCCTGCTGCGGTACTTTGCAATGAGAAACAGAGAGGTTTCCCACTGCTGTCCATTTGTTCTGTTTTACTAGGTGTTTCTTCACAGCTGTCAGATTCCTTGCTGCAAATATTCTCCTCCAACTGAAAGCAATAAAAGATCAATAAAAACAGGAACTTTTCTGAGGGTGCAGGAATCAAACACCACCTGAAATACCCGTGAAAGTTCCAACCCAAAATGGAGACCTCTGAGACAGATACGTCAGCTGGATGGAGGAAATTGTGTATGCCAGTTTGAACATGAACCCTGGGAAAGCACGAAGGCAAATCAGCAGAATTGTTCACAGTGATCAGTGATCATGGTATTGCTCTCAGGTGAAAAATTTGTAAAGATATATTGACGCCTGGAAATTGGCCAGCCAATTCAACGCAAGGAATCTGTTCAAGAGAAGGGGCACGTGAAGTATTGTAACTATCCTAGCATCCCTCTGATGGTCAAGCGTGGCACGGCATAATTCAAGACGTGAAGTAAATGATAGAAGCAGAACTAATGCCACCATCAGCTGGTTCCTGAGATGGAAAAGGCACCTATGGGGAAATTAAAAACATCCTTCATGTCACTGAAAAAATAGAGTTTCAGCAGCCATTGGTTGTGCATTTCACAGGCTGCTCAAAATATCCAATACATCCCCTCTCTGCCATCAGATAAAGGAACTCCAGAGCATCTCACCAAATTCACTGTGATTTTCTTATTGTAAACAGAAACCATCACCATGAACAGCAGCAGTGAACAAGTGGTTTTGCACTGGGCAGAAGTGACACACACGTCCTGCCACCAAGCCTCTGCAGCTTGCAATTTATCCTACAACAACCCTGGCTAAAGTGGAAGCAGCTGGGAATTGCACTGACAGACACCTATTAACCTACATCATACATAACAGTGACAGACATAGCTCATTGCTACAACCCCCAGAAATACCAGAGTTAGTGTCAAAAAAAAAAAAAAAAAGACTATCGATGAGTATGGGCTACCCTCAAGCATGGTGAAAACAAACTGTGTGTGCATGTGGATGCAAGCTGTCAATATATTAAAGGAACTGATGACTTTGATTATATGGGACCACAGACACCAGACCAAAGAGGCAGTTCCCAAATAACCCAGAGATCGCTAGCAATAGCTTCCTTGGCCGTGGCCTCCCTCCTGAAAGCATGGAAGAACTGTGGAGTCTCAAAATATTTAAGGGTTTGATGAAAAGCTTAATTTTTCCCATAGCAATTTATGGATATGAATCATGGGGAAAGAATGCTGCTGACAGGGAGAAAAAACTGAAGCCTTAGTGATGTGGTACTGACATATCTTTTAGATTGAAAGGAAGATGAATGCTGATGCTAGAAATATTAGTGGAGAACAAGCAGACTCTGCTGTCAGAAATCAATAGATACAGACTTATGTACTTTGGTCACATCAGGCACTGAGATGAAAATAAACCCCAAGAAAGTAATTATGGAAGGGAAAGTGGAGGATCATTGCAGAAGAAAACAAGCAGCAAGGAGATGGAGAGGACAGCCGCGACAAGGTGGGCTGTCGACCGCTTGGAGCTGGTGGGAGCTCAAGGTGGCAGCTAAACACCCCTGCCACAATGTCACCCACACACGGAAAAAAGGACTGTGCTTTGCTCAGGTACCACAGTACAGCGATGAGACAACCAGGAAAAAAAGACAGTAGGGGCTGGGCGGGGAGGAAGGGAGAGTGGAGAGAGCAAGCAAGCAAGGTGAAAAGAGGAAAGGTTGCAGTATGCTCTGTATCCACTTAGAGCAAGATTTTTGGGCTTGATCTCGTGTAAATTTGTTCTTTGACCCTTTTCAGAGCTCTGTCAATAACCCCTTCCTTTCTATAGCTTTGCAAGAGGGAAGGAGGGAAAATCAAAAGTTCTTATTTGGTAAGAGTGGCCTTTCCCCACACCCCTCCTATCCTCCCATCACCACCACGCACCGATGCCACATACACAAGGTGACCACTAGCGCAAGCTCTGTGCACGGGAAGGACTGACCAGACTATGTAGGATGCCCAAACCTGGGCTGGCCTTCAAAGAAAGTCTTCAAGAGTCTTTACCCAATGCCCAGGCAGGACAGCAACAACACACCCGGTCACCCTCCAGGAGCTTTGCACTCCAGACGCTGAAAAGAAAAACCTAGGACAAGTCTTCATCTGAAATAGGATTGCTAGAGGGAGCAAGTTTTACATGCAGGAGTGTGTCTCTATGCATATACTTGTCTGTGCATGTGTGCAGGCCCACCCGAGATATACGACCAGTGTGTGCACGCACTCATGCACAAATGGCGTGACACATGGCACCCAAAGGTCTCACCGCTGCGAACAAATGCCACCTGCTTTTCTTCCCCGTCTCTTCCCCGGCCTGCTGGCCTCACAGGTCTCTTCACCTTCATTTGAACCCATCCCTGCTTTTTTCCAGCTCAGCGGCCGCTGCTCTCCTCCCGCATCGTCGGCGGTCACGGGGATGCAGCAGACCCTGCCACTGCGCAGGGCCGCCCCGGGGACGGTGCTCTGCAGTGGGGCTATCACAAAATCACACCTGCACAAAAGGCAGCAGCTCCTCATAAATTTCCAGAGATGAAATCTCTGACACAAGCTCTTAAAACTGTGATTTAAAAAGCATGGTCAAAAGCAGAAGTGGCAGAGATAGGAACCTAATTCATTCGAGCCAACTGCCACTTTCAGGAGTTGCTGCTTGGAAAGGAAAAGGAGCCCATGAACCCCAACAGCGTTTCCAGATCTCTGCCACTTCGAGACCCCTGCTAGAACCACGTTTCTGGGAAGCACCAAGTACCCGCTTACCTAAAATCCACCCTCTTTGGGAGCTCTCAAGCACCAAAATATTTTGACAAGAATCCAAATCCATTTCATGACAAAGGAAAATAAGAAGCAATTTGCAAGACTGAGAGCATCTAATTAGAAAACGAACACACCGCAGACTGTTTGAGCTGGTCCCAGAGCTGATGAATCAAGTGGGGGGTGATTTCTGGAGCTCCCGTGATCCGCCCGCGGGAAGCTGAAGATTACTGATAAGAGACTGTATCTGAAATACATTTTTTTTACATCAGCTACTCATACCAGACAAGTCTGAAGAAGTTGACTGTAAGATTCATGTAGCCAAGGTCTATTTTGCTCTTTCCAAATACTTAAGGATTAGCTTTGTGAGCACCAAGGGTAATTCTAACCACTGATGTTTTCTCAAAGGTACACAGCTGAGCCTTAACATTCTTCTTCTGCACCAAAACCCAAACAGAACTGTCTCTCTCGGGCTGCTGTTCAGTTCCGCCTGCTGTTTTGCCCATGAAAGCCACCCTAAAATGGTATTCAAAATCCACAGTTGGGAGATAATGCCTCAGAGTTCACTGGGATTAATTCTGATTTCCTCTGGCTAGAGTGTTTGCAAATAATACCAGTTTCTTAATTTAAAGAAAATAATTCAAGGTAAGACTGATCCCTCTCCCAAGCCAGCAGGTCAGGGAGGGGACGCCTTTTTCCACTGGGCCTTTGATCTTTGCTGCTTGACCTTGCTTTTGGCAACCTTGGGAGGTCAGGGAAATTGTTTTCCGAGCCCCGCAGCCTATTGATTTCTTTACAAGGCGAGGGACATTGGCATTGTCATGGTAATGGCAGACCCCTGAAGGCTTGTTAGGTGTACCACCCCTCCAAGACATGCACTGTGGAGGGCATGCCTGGCTTCTTCAGAGGCCAACAATCTGCCAATCAGTTCCACCCCATGAAAGCTAAGGTGAACGTGAGGAGACCTCACCACCTGTATTATAATCTGCAGCTGTATTGAAATTTTCCTGGCAGAGCTGAAATTTTAATGTTTAATTTACTTGAACTAATGGGTCACAAAATTCCCATCTACACTGGAAATTCTAATGAACCTTTGGATGGACAGAGAGACCTCCAAGCTTTGATCCTTTTCTTTGCTGTATTTTAAAACAAGCAGTTCCTTAAGAAGGTTAAGGAAGCAATAATAAAGAATTTTTAGTGTGTGTACATGATCATTCCATACTGATGCACTTCAGCTTTAATAATATTGTATTAAATTTTATTGTAACCTTGCTGACATTTACTGCAAGGGAAAGTGCGTAAGCTTAACAGCCTTATAAAATACAGCCCAGTAATGTACCTATAAAGCATAATATTTCTATACCAATGATGAGCTATTGCAATTGCATCCAATTTAGTGGCTCATTATTAATGAGTGCAATCACCTTCTCAGTCACATGCTCTGAAACACAGCATAGTATATTGATGCCATTTCACATTTTACAAGGCAGCTGCTCCAATTTTGCTCAGCGGTACAATGATCTGACAGTGGAAATTCTCTTCTCATTATGAATTAGCTGTAAAACGCACCTGATGATGAAGAGGTAAGTCCTCATGTGCATCACCATGGCTCTAGTATATTCAAAGGAGGGAAATTAGTTTACACTAGCTGAGATCAGGCCCATTAAAGCTGACTCGCCTCCTTCAACTCCTGTAAATGGCCTCTCGCTAAGAAGTGATACTCTTTAGTAAAATTTTGATAGAAAAAACAATTGTTGAAGTCCTTTTATGGCCTAAAATGGCTCAACAAAATTGGATCTCCGTAGAACCTGTGCAAGTGTCCACAGGCTGCTCCAAAAGCCCTTGGCCACCTTTGGAGTCCAGCTCCCCGAAAGGCTTTTAGGAATCCCACCTGGTGCCCAGCTGCACCGTTAAGTACCTAAATACCTTGGTAAATCTGAGCTCGGTGGTGCGTGTGGGAAAAGCTCATCAGTACCAAAAACTGGGACTTTGGTGGAATTTAAGCACCTCCTTTCACAAAAGCACATCTGAAAGTCCCTGCATACACAACCACTTATTCCTAGAAGCCCTTAAAACTCTCAAGTGACCTCTCTGTGGCCTCTTCATTTCCTAACATAAATTCCCAGGCTTTCCCAGACCTCCCCATTCTGGAGGGCCGAAGACCTGCTGGGATCCAGAGACCTGGCAAAGAAATAGCTAAACAGTCCTTATAATCCCAAAAGAGGTTTCCTAAGCGAGTCCTCTGGATCCTTCCCAAAGGCACCAAGGACAAGGCGATGCTTGAAGTAAGAACAGCCTTTCTTATTAAAGGAAGGACAAGGATACAAATTTCAGCACAAGCAACAGGCTCAGTTACCACCTCCAATAAATGTACTGTCTTTTCCTCAACCCTTACTCACCAACACTTTCAAAGCTTAGCTTAACACGATGCTTTCACTGTCACAGCTGCAGATTAGCATCATTCAAAGACCAAATCCTGGTGTTTCTTGATGGGCACAACTTTAAAACAGGCAGAAGGGGAACTCATCCACACTTGAAAACACCTACAAGCTTTATGACCATGGATTCCACATCTCCTTCAGCTGCACTGAGATGAAGCACAACAAAAAGATGATGGGGCAAGACCCTACAAGATGTGAGGGGTGCCCCTAGCACGAACCAAAGTTCAGGATGTCTGAGGATCTCTATCACATGACAAAAACGCAGTGCAATAAAGTTCTCAAGAGCAGCTGGGGATTTTCTGAGCTGTCAAGGTGACACAGCCTCAAAGCGATCGGTGCTGCTCAGCAGGATGAGACAAACACAGCTGGTACCTGGAGGAGATTAATTCAGAGTCATCTTGGCTGGAAGACAGCGAAAGATTTTGAGACACTGTGTATGTGGGGTAAAGAAAATAAGTAGTTCATTTTCTTAGAGCATTAAGCTGTAATGGCTGTCAAGGGGGATTACTGATATTGTTATGCCAGTGTCAGCACATGTTGTAGAACAGCTATATTTTGAATTTCCATACTTGCTTAATTTAATGTTCGGATAATCTGGCAAACGGAACAGGAGCCTCAAAGACACTTTTTCCCCCTCTTCCTTTTAAAAAAAAAAATCATTCTATTAAGAATGTTAAATTCTTGGGAGCATGAGCTGGCGTACATGGAGGGCACATACTAATCTCATTTATGCTGAGATTTGCTTTCTGTTAAGCAACAGAAAAACAGCTAATCAAGCATAATTCAATAATACATCATCTGCAGATGCAAAGACTCAGAAGATTGGTATGGAGCCTTGCCTATTTACATGAACTGATGATCTAGGCCAGGTGCATTTCATTGCCCACGGGCTGTGGGTGCACACCTAAATAACTCCTCTGATGGCTCCTCCCCAGCTTTCGGCTAGCTGAAATCTGGGACAGCTTCCAGCGCACGACTGAACAGCCTCCATGCTCCTCTACATGTGTCATCGGCCTGTGGCAGCCAAGACAGCCCGCTTCCCTGGGTAGGGAACACTGGCCCAGCTGCCATCATCCCTGTTGCCCAGTGTTGCCAGAGGCACAGCCCATTGCTTGAGGACAGTGTCAGGCGGAAGCTTAGACCAGCTGGTGACACTGCCATACCCTCTGCGTCACACCACAGAGCATTTCCAGACATCCTCAGAATAACCTTATGCTCCTCACGGGAAACTATAGACGGAAAAACAGCGTCTGCTCAGACACTGCACTGCCATTGCTGGATCAGCGTGGTCTTCCCTGTTTCTATGCTCGCAGCTACCACACGGCAGGAGCTCAGGAGAACTGACCCATTCGTTCTTGACATGGGTCATGTCATAAGAAAAAAGGCTCCCTGCCACAACAGCCCAGCCTACCTGCCACAACAGCCCTGCAAACAGAGGAACACGTTTGGCTCCCATGTGCCCTGTAGCTCCTACTGACACCGTACAAGGCAGACCAGAGTCTCAGCTCTGCTGCAGCTGATGCAAGGGCAGCATTTCACACCAACAGCAAATCTTGCATCACATTACACTTACCAGAGCTGTCTGGAGAAAAGCAACTTTGTTTTGCAGAGGATTTCAATACTCCTTTTCTTTGTTTCATTCAGATTCAAGCCAAAATTTAAGGTGTTTGAAATTCCCTACCTAAGAGAACAGAGATATGGCCCAGGGAGAGCTGCTGGGGGCTGGAGCCACCGTCTCGTGAAGCCCTGGACTCCTCGTCAGAGTCGCTGTGCCAAGGACCAACAAAGAGGTTCCTTCAAACCTCTGAAATCAAAAACATCCTCACTAAACAGACTATTTGGCAAACTGGCAAATTCTATCCCCTAAATATTTTTTCAGTGTTACTATTATGCAACTTCATAGATCATAATGTCATACAATAGAGTAAAAACCTCATGTTTCAGACTAACTTAAAAGAATGCAGGTATCACCTCTTGCCAATGCTTCCTCTGACTAATATCTGATACATAAGAAAAAGGCCATTTTGGGAGGTTGGAGGGTTTGAGGTGCAAAAATTACCAATAATAATAGATGCACTAGCAGAGAGATAGCACTATGCATGAGGATGCGTAGAGAGATATGGACTGATATGCATATAAACAGGAGAGAGGCCGAGAGACATTTCTCTTTGTTCTCCATCCCCATTTTGTTGTTAAGGCTCTATGCTAATTTCCGTGGAATTACTACAGCACATTTGTAAACACACATGAAATGCAGACAGCTCTCTGCAATCACTGCTGTCTTGGGCTATTAAGTATAATATTTAGCTCAGCCAGATGCCGCCAGAAGTTCGCCAAGCCCATAAAACAAGCTCAATCACATATTTTTGAAAACAAGAACATGAAGCCATTTTGGAAGAGTTTACGTATATGTTTGTGTATTTGTTTCCTTCCATCTGGCAAATTCCCTCCCAAGACAGAGAGCTGAAGCCCAAGGGAGGAAGTTTTTGTATTCAGTCACCTCTCAGCAACACCCTCCTGAAACAGGATTGCCATCAGTCCCCCTTAGCTAGAGCACATGCTGCTTCTAACGGCATAGAAGATGAGAGAAGATGCTGTTGCTTTTGACGGCACACAAAGGAAAACAGGACCCTCTGCTGGGTGCAAACCTCAAGGGTGGCTGGTTCCAGCATACTGCGGAGCCAGCTCTGCAGGCGTTCGTGGTGCTAAAACCCCAAGGTCCAGCCACAGCACGTTTCAAGTCTTTCTCTCCCCTTAAGGCTGTTTGAAGGGGCTCCGCAGAGGAAGGATAACACCACAGGCGCCAGACCCACAAATACACCTGCACACAGGCACGCTTCCAGACCTGAGCACCTCAGTAAGACGCCTTATGGGGTAGAGCCATCACATGTGCAGAGCTTGAGGCTGAGGATGTCAGAAAGGCATCACTGGATATGCTCTTCTGTCTACATGTGCTTTGAGGCTCAGGACATCCAGCCCTGTGCTGTTGCTTTTTACATTGAACTGAACCTAAGAGCTTGCACGGTCAGTTATCCCACAGCAAAACAGGGCAGGAACAGGAAGGCAAAGGACACTAAATTATTAAATCTCTTAAACTACAGCCCTAGAGCATATTTAATTATGTCCTGATACAGAAAGTGTTGCAAAGACCAGAAACTTGGAAAATCACAGGAGGCACTCAAGAACAGCTACAGCAGGAGCAGCCAGATGGGCTCATGGCCAGGGCACAGTCTAGCGCATGTATCAGCTCCAGTAATGGCCACCGTCAGCACAGACAGCAAGAAACCCACAGGAGAGAGGTGTGAAACAATCATCCTTTCAAGGAAAAAGGTCCTAAGCCCCCCCAGTGCCCCTGAGCCTGTCACTTGCTCTGACATTACCCACCCCCTCCAGCACTCCCACCCCAGCACTGAGTACAGTGATGCTCCTTACCTGCATAACTCCAATCCAGGATTTTTTCTTGTATTTTACCTATAGGAAGTTTTAGCTGGTTCCACAAACATTTAATGAAAATATTTTACAATTCAGCCACCTCTGAGTGGCACAAGCCCCTGCTGCAGCCACATGTGCTTTAGCTTTGCACTTGGTGTGTGTGCACTGAAGTGCCCCTGCACCCCACGTCCCACACAAGGTCCCGAGGGGAGATGTTGTCTTTTCCCTGTGCATTGGACCCTGCCTGGTACAACAAAAGGCACCTCAGGTGTTATCACAATACAGATACTAAGGATATAAGTCCAGCAACAGCAGATGCAAACAATTCAGACAGATGAGTGGCTTTAAAGTTAACACAGCCCTAAAGAAAATTACAACTTTGTCTCATCCAGAGAGCTCCCCCTCTGCTTCGCATGGCCACGTAGCCAAATCAGTGGCTCCAATATCAAAGAACCAAACCAACTGAACAGGCAAAAAACAAAGCTCTTGGCAGAAGGGCAGCACACAGGTCCCACCAAACACGTGCCCGCACCCTCCGCGGCTCTCCCTCGCCCCAGCCCAGTTGTTCCCCCTTGACTCCGTCCCATGCGAAGGGTGCAGCGGAGCGCACGGGAGCGCGCCCCTTCCCGCGGCTGCGAGCGAGCGGCCGGGGAGCAGCAGCTCCTTGTCCCATGGCCAGCCATTGTGCAGAGGAGCATCAGGGGTGGACCTGGCCGGGGGCCAGCGCCGCACGCACGTGTTCCTCTCGCAAACTAACCAGAGATTTGGTTGCTAGGTCTCAAGTTTATCCACAAGGCTGTAAGTCTGAGATGCTTGGCCCTGCCCAGAGCCAGAACACATGTTTGTGGGATATACAAACGGCTTGAAATAGAGGCCACAGAGGACCTATTAGAAATTCAATATTAGCTTTGTAAAATTGCTAATAATTAGCTACAGCTCTTTTCTCCATCACAGCAGCTGGTGACATGAAAGTGATTAAGTTTCTAATGAATAGATTAGGGTTACTGAATATATTAAATAACAAGGTTTTTAATCAACTGTTTATTGATTCCAGCAAGACAGTTCTGACGGCAAAAAAACCACTGGGTAGCAGTGGAATTTATTTATGGTCTAGTATTCTACATCAGAAATAATTAAAAATAGATTATTTTTCACCAAATCTAGAGCTTTTTTCTCTTTGAGGCAGCTCAATATGGATTAAATTAACGGCAAATAATAAATTAAGGGAGAATTGAAAGCTAAATTCAGAGTGGAGAGGTGCTCGCAGCTTGGCAGTCAATCTTTGTTTTCAGTTGTTGTGGCAAAACCAGCCACGTATTTATTGTCTGGTTTTAGCCACGAGAGACAAAAGGTTGGACATCTTGGGCAAGTGGTTTCTGAGACACCACCCCTGTTGTCCAGCCTCATAGGAAGGATCCATAAGGACCCCATCCCAAAAAGCATTTGGGGATAGGACCGTGTTAACTAACCAGAAGGCAAACCTTTATTCGCACAAGCTCTTTTATATGGCAAGAACTAAAAGTATTTTCCACCAAGGTGTAGTACGCAGCTATTAACACTTCTGGCTCTCCGAGGGTAGCTGGGGTCTGCACCCCAGCGTCACGGCCTGTGCCCAGCGCCGCGGGGAGCCGAGTGCCTCCGGCTGGGAGCGTGGAGGGGAGGTCTCGGCTACTGCAGGGGCAGGACACAAACACGGGTCTTCTCTGAGCGGGGTCCCATTAGAACACTCACAGCGCAGCATCTCCCCATCCCTGGGACCCTCCGTACCAGATGCAGCCAGAGAGCAGGGCTGGGGCCCCCGCACGCCACGAGGCACAGGGTAAGGGCTGCGAGATGGGTCTCTGGAGAGCCCGCACCCGCTGAGCAGTGTCACTACTGCCCCACAGCCAGGAGGGAGAGCTCTCCCCTTCCCTGCTCCAGGGGTATCTCCCCATCACTCAACCCATGAACCAGTGTTTATATGCATTTTCTCCCCTGCTATTCCCCTCCTTTCTCAGTTCATGGGGCGGCCCGGGAGCAGGGCAAGTGTGCTCACAGAGCACTCCTCTCCCAGGAAATTTCTGTGGAGACAAGCAACAGCCTGGAGTCCTGACTCCCCTTTTTGGATTAAGACAACAGTCCCACCTCATAGCCTGGTGCTCAGGTTATAGCCAACCAACCCCTGTAGAAAAACAGAGCTTTTCTGCTTGGCTGCATCCCTCACCGGGTGTCAGGGGTTATGTGTTGCAAAGCAAAGGATCAGCCAGGGGGTCATTCTCACAGCTGGAAAGACCTCTCCGACCAGCAACAACAGCTTTGCACTAAAAAGCTGTGAACCTGCCAGTGACATCTCATGTCCCAGCCCTTGTAAATGAAGCTGAGAAACAATTCCTCTCTGCTCATCGGAGACCTTTGCAGTGCTGCTCATCGATCTCCAAAGCCAGGCAGGAGACAAGCAGCACATTTCACATTCTCTTTAAGCAGTTTCCATTTCTGCTCCTGTCAGGTTCAGAGGACCACGACTGCATCCCTTCGTGCAATACGATCCAGGATGTTCTGCGGTTTTAATTACCCACAGTGGAAACCAGCCGGAGGAAAAAGAAGAAATGTTTAGGAGCGCTAACTTTTTCCATGGCTCCAAAGGGCTGAACAACTTTCTGCCAGTATATATAGCTACCTAGGGGTCTATTATTTTATTAAGGGATATTTGAAGTGCTCCATGACATAAGCAGATCCATAATACATATATACAGTGCATATGCATACAGAGCCATTTATAGAGCAAATCTTTCTAGCCCTGATAGTTTATAATGTAGAGGACCTTTAGTCTGGCATTGAACCAAAGCCAAATGCTGCATGTGCTCTTTAAATCAATGTAATGCAGAGAAGACATTTCTCTTTGGAGCCCCAGTGGAAGCAGGATTCTGTGGAAGGTTTTGCTCTCAAAATGGCAGCTGTTTGAAGCTGCCGTACAGGTCTGGATCAGTATAAGCAGTGCCTGTAAAAAAGGTCTTGGCATGCAGAGGGCTGTTGATGTCATCGAAGGGCCATGATAAATCAGATTGTGTTTGCCCATGGTGAGCTATAGGGTTACCACTGCTGAGCATGTGATGTGGGTTGGCATACAGAGACAGAGTATGTGAAAACAGGTTGGATCCGCGTGACTTTCACAAGCAACACAACCATGCCATGTGAGTGCTGCAATCCCCTCTTCCCTCCTGTTTCGTGTGCCTGTCCGCTGCTAAGTCTTCTTTCCCTCAAGAAAGTTAGCATACAGAGAAAAATAAAAACCAGATTGCTGACAATTACCTACTAGGCTTTCCTTGCACTAATGTCACAGTTTTAAGATCAGACACTGAGATGTGATCTGTAATATTAATATATATGATACCAACACTGCAATTACACATTTATGCCATGTAACTTGACAGGTAACCATGTATTTAGTCCTAGACAGTTAGATGCAACAATCGCCTACATCCCAAAGCCCAAATGCAATTTGATCAAGTTTTTCTTTTTTTTTTTTATTCTGCTGAGTCTCAGTATCTTAGCTCTTAAATACAGGAGGGGTGACAGAACCAAACACTAGCCATGTCCCAGTTCAGGTGAACATACCCATAGCACCTGCACACTTGGGACAGTCTTACACACTCAGCCTCCCTTGCTGCAGCTCTTCATCTCAGTGCTCCTGCCTAGGCTGGTCTGTGCATGTGTAAAAATATGTAAAAACCATAATGCTCTGAGGACTGGTTATTTTAGTTCTGGTCACTTAAGTCTGTATTCACCTGCTAAAGACACATCTCTTACTTTGTGTTCGGTGATGCTAGTTAAATTCAAGGAAAAGTCCCACTGCAGGAGAGATCAACTGCAGCAAGAACTTTCCTTTCTTATGCATGCAAGATTTTAATGTAATTTGGAGTTTTCCTAGGTTTTTGTTGATCATGCCCTTCTGAGCAGGATACTCGGGGAAGAAACAGCTCAATCTTTTGCCCCAACTCCAGTCAGCTGCCACTCAAGCTCTCACGCCTTGTAAGCAAAGGCAGCTTTTAGTTTGATTTTCCAGACAATTAACACTGAGACACCTGACCCCCGGATGGTGGAGATACCCCATGGAAACATGATGGGGTCTGACATATAGGAGTTCACAGCCACATATCAAACCAGAATCAGATCTTTAAAGCTGTTTGCATTTACCACCACCCAACAGGGTCTGCTCCAGGCTGGCTTCTCATTTAAAGGGACAGTGACTCAGTTGTATGGTTACATGTTTTCCTTAACTTACTTTTTTATTTCTTTAACTTACATGTGAACTGCGGTTCAGTTCAGCGTGCTGTCTCACTGTGTCTATATGGTGATTTTCCTTAGTATCCAGGTACAAGCCATCCACGCACACCTTATCAGGACAGAATTACATTTATTTGCCTGTGAGGCTCTAATTCAGCAAAGCCTTCGGGCTTTTATGACACTAAGTTTCAGCAGGCTACCCCGGCCCTTCCTGGCTTGGATGCTTTGGGAGGAAGGGGGAAAGTCTGGAGCACAGTCCTGCCAACAGGGATTCCCTGGGGGCTCCAGGGACATCTCCGGCTTCTGCTTCAATCTCAGACACGCCCAGGACAGAGGAAACTGGAGAGGTGATTTAGAGCATGCTTTCCACACCACAACCGAAGAGCACTCTGAGCTGAACTACAGTTAACATCTAAGTGTGCCGAGCAGAAAAACTTCAACAGAAAATAGAACAAACCCCAGAGGAAGAGGCAGCATCTCCCCCGTGTACCAGGACTGCTGCGGGAAGCAAGTCCCAGCTGGCATCGCAAGTCCCAGTTGGCATCAGCAGCACTGTGAAATAAATGAAGGTGCCTTCGAAGTATCCTTTTCCATCACAGCATCAGCCTTTTTTTTTTCCTCTCTCAATCCCAGAGGCAAACCAGCTGAATGGCACCACAGTGACAGCACTAACAGAAGCAGCATTTCATTTGTGCTTCCCTCCCAAAGCCCTCAAAGTTGGTCTTTTTTATGACAAAGTTAAGAATTCTTCCTCAGAGTCACTATCCCCATTGCTTGCACTCCTCCCGGTGTGTAGGAAGTGTCACAGGTAAAGAAACATATATCTTCCTAGTCTTTCTCTTTAAATATGTTTTTTAACTTGCTCCTACGCTGAACTGGCCAGAAGGAAAGCCAGGCTTGCAGGCATAATTCAATGTGAGAGATAAATGTGCAAGCACGGAAACGGCAGCAGAACATTTAATAGGGAAGGGGAATGTGGTCAAGGACACTGAAAAAGGGGGCCTGGGTTCTCCTGTGGTTGCATCCCAAAGACAGCAGTCCCTTCTCCTCCAAGCCTTACAAGACCAGATAACAAGACCCACGACATTCTCAAGAGACAAGTGTCAACCAAGAGTGCATCATCAATCTCCAGGCTTTTCACCTAAAGCACACTGTGTGGGGGCAAGTCGTTGCCCTTGAATCACTCCGATCACCTTGAAAGCACACCCGCACACACCCTGCTTGCTCAGCACTGCGGTTTGAGAGAGGCAGCATGGTGGGCTGAGGAAAGCTGCATGCCCCCAGGCACTCAGCTTACCAGCCACTCCTGCAGAAATCCTCTCTGCCCCTTCTTATCATCTGCAAACTCGTGCTCCAAGCTTAGTTTATCTTCTGCTAGAGGGGCTGGTATCCAGAATGTGCTGGCAGCAGCATACGGCTTCTTGACCTAAGCAGCCATCTGGGAGAGATGTTTCCAAGAGGTGGCTGGAAAATCAGCAGCGTGGAGCACTAGGAGAGGTATGTGGGGACCGCACACCCGAGTCTGGAAAGAGTCCCCAGCATGTTTCTGCAAGACCTAACCATGCTGGCAGCTGACTACACCTTCCTGTTAAGTCCCTAAACTGCGAGGTGTATGGGGGCTGTACCAGAGGGGATGGTGTGCATCCTGACACAAGGGCACATGAGCTATGGATTCAGTCTCTGAGGTTGTGGGGTGTCTCCTGGAAGCCACTGAGCTTCCAGTTCAGCTCAGCAGGACTAGGTTAGATGGCAAAAATGCACCACAGCAATCATCATGAAAACCCTCTCCAACTCATTAGCCCCCCCCCTTCCTTTCTTTCGCTGCTCCAATTTGATGAGTCCCTGGAAAGAGCAAGGTCAAAGAGGAAGAAAGTAGTAAATACTTTCAGGGAGACACTGCAGAGAGGTTGCACGGCAGAAAGACCACGAAGACCAAATCCATCCTGGGTGTTTTCACCATCTGGAGCAGCACTCACTCAAATACGCTCCTTGCAGGGATTACCCCATCACCTTCAAGCTCAAGTTACAATTTATAACACTGAAACTACAGGAAAATATAGTGCCAAAGCTCTACACAGAAGGCAAGCGTCACTGCGTTGCCCTAGGATAACCTCCCGCTCTGCGTTTTCCTCCCATCTCTGCAGTAACTGCAAGGTACCAGACATGCATCCACAGGCACATCCCACCACCGATCCACCCGGGTGCCCCTCCTCGCTCCAAGGAGATGCAATTGCACAGAGCCAAGGAGGGGTGCTCGAGGCTGCCCTTATCGCACTTCATCTGCATGAATTCCAGAGAGCCTCTGGGAATTTGAGATTTGTCGGCATTTCCCATCTCACATTTCCTACTGGAAATCCCTCCAGCTGGTGAGATGCTGTAATAGGTACCATTTAGTGAGCTAATGAAATCCATATGTAATTGTCAGAAAGATAATTGACACATTAGGACTCAGATTTGCATCTGGCCTTTTGCAGTTCACATCTCATGGCATGGCAGCTGCAGGGATGGCAAACGGGTAGCATTTGACAGCACTGCATGCATGTCATCTTTTCTCCCCAGATTAAAAGTTCTACCTGCCTACAAGGCTGGTTTAACATGGCACAAGGGAGGCCACTTATCTCTCCTCCCTTGATGACATTACACTGCTGTTTTGTGTCTTCCTTTCTGGAAGATTTCCACTAGGAAAATGCTTGCAAGGAGCACACTACCAGCACGCTGTACTACTACATGGAGATGAGTTAAACCGAAGTGAGGGCAGATAGGCACACTGACACACAAACTCAACTGCTCAAGTCATCACTGAACATAGCCTGCCCCGCCTGCCGCTCGGTTAGCCTTGGGTAAACAGCACAGAGTTGGACGTCAAGCGTTAACATTTATAAAGTTGGATGGAGGCAGACAGCCTTCTTCCTTATCATTTCCACCTGCAACTGAAGTTTTGACTATCCTAAATACTTTTATCACCTGCAAATTTTGCCACTTCACCATACACTTTGGCCATGGGGGACTCCATTAGTGACCTTTCTCCACCAGGAAAACCTACCGTTTATTAGTATCCTTTAGCCAGATACAAGCCCATGGAAGGATATGCCTTCATCTCCTACCATAACTTAGCATAAGAGCCTTTGATGAGAAAATTCGACAAAAGCTTTTTGGAAATCCAAGTACACTCTGCAGTCTGGATCAAGCTCATGGTGGAAAATGGCCAAAAATGCAAATTCTATGCAATCATCGAAAGTACATTTTCCATAGGTTGAGCATGAACGTCCCTTGGTAGAGGGGAAGCCAAACCTACCACATGGATCTTTACATCCAAGGCTCTTGGTTCAGGCCAAGGTATGACTGTAAAGGAGATCCTCTGATTTTCTGTAGAAGCTTCGCAATGTGTGAATGCGTATCCAGACAACCACAACACTTTTGGGCTAGGATGCCATCTGGAAATCATTATAAAGCACAGACTTGCTCATGGGATTTCATGCACTTCCCGCCCGACATGGGAACAGCCTGTTCCTCATTGTTCGGCTGCTTCTGTTCCTCAACATACCAACTATAGACAGGAGAGACAAAGCAAGTGTCTCCACACTGTGAGCTGCCTTTTTCTTCCTGCCCTTTTAAATCACTCCTTTGTCCCCAGTTTCCAGCACAGTAATTCTCCCCGTTGGCATTTTGCAATGACCATCCCTCCTGTCGGCGTAGGGCGATGCTCCACACTCGAGCCTGCACAGCCCTCCGGGACGAGGGCAGTTTGCAAAGCTCTTGGCTGAGGCCTGAAACCAACCGGAATGGGGAGGTTTGGTTTTTCAAGTCTTTTCATCGTCTTTTTTTTTTTTTTTCTTTTAAACTTATTTTGCTAAGCACAGAACAAGGCGGGAATAGCACAGAATATAAACTTCTTTCCTTTTCTAATTAATTTCACAAACTAAACAGGATCCATAGCTTTCCTGAGCTACCTCAGGGACCCTCTGGAGTGTCTCATATGTTCATATTTCAACCTCCTTTCCGTCTGCATTTTATGCATTCTTCCTCCAAAAATTTTGAACTCCCTCTTCCCTCTCTTCCCTGCTTTTAGGGAGATTTTTACAGGCATTGAGAGGCTTTGGATAAAACAAAGAGCCCAACTCTCCATTGCTACATAGTTTTTGCAGTCATTTACACTACTGAAAAGGAAAATAAAGTGTCACTAAGAACATTTCTGATTTATACTCACTTTCTGCTAACTAAAGGAGACTGAAAAATGCTACTCTGCTGCATATTCTGACTAGTTCTCCTGATTTGATCATGCATCTCGAAGGTGGAGAAGCAGCAGGTAATACATGTTCAAACAGCTTTGATAACTATCAGAAGACCTCCCAGTCCTGCACTGCAGAAGGAAAGTCTGACAAAGCAGGAACATCTGGATGTAGCCAGAGCAGTTTGTGCATATTTACTGAACAAGCTTATTTACCATCTAATTGTTTCCAAGCAGTTTCATGTTCTTAATGTTGTGTTAAGAGCAAAGGCAGAGCACTCAACATGTTTAATGACCGACTTAAAGCCCCAGTATAAGGAGTCACGCGATGGTGTGAGAAATAACTTCGCTCTCTAAGATTTCAGCCAAGCAGAAAAATACCTCCAAAGAACTTTCTGCAAAGGGGTGGATGGGTAAGAAGCTTGAAAAGGGAGACAACAAATGCCCAGAAAACTGAGGGCCAAAGAAAAGAAGCCAAATTATGTTTTTAAGAACTCATCATTATTCAACTAAACTCATGATTATGTTTTAACAGAGGGCCTGACTCATGCCATAAACAACAGTGGAAGTGACTGCTCAGCCCCATACACCACGCAGTTGTAGCCAACTTGAGGCCAGGATGGGCTGCTGGATGGATGGTGGGGCTGTTGAGCTGCTGATCCTGGAGCAAGTACCCCAAACTTGCTAAAATCGGCAACACTTCAACATTTTTTCATTGACAGCCAATGTGTTGCAAAGGAAGGAGAAAAAAAAAAACACCATTGTTTTTATTGCCTCTTGAATGTCAGCTGGCATACTCTGCCTTGGGATAATGTACCCTAATTATATAGCTAGCCTTCCAAACACACTCTTCAAGTCTGCCGCATGTGGCATTTACAGTTGCTGTAATAATACAACAGACAGCTAAGAAGCATAGCATAAGCACACCTCTGACCTGCAAGTGACCCACTAATTAGTGGATGCACAAGGTTAACGAATGGAGCACTTCATACAGGGAGGCGTGTTAGCAGCGTGAACTCCAACCTCAGTAAACTGGGAAATCTATGCCAGGAGGTGTTTACACATTCATTAGTGGCGTTGGCAAAACAAAACACAACAGAAAAGCCCCTTCCTGTTAATACTATGCTCAGAAAAAAATGAGAGGTCTCTTCTTTCTGCACGCAACAATTACTGCAGAGGTTGAATCGTAACTATGGAATTAGGCGCTGTATTTGGAGACCCTAGGCAATTAGATCCCAGTTGGCCCCAGATGCTTTGCCAGGGTTTGTCTACCATCACTACCAAGTCACAAATCCCTTTATTTTATCCTTTGGTTGGTAGTAAAATGGTTCTGGATGCTCAAGATTACAACTGGATTAGCACTTCCAGAGACCTGGAAGCATTTGGACCTGGGTTCAGAGGGCACATCTGGCCCAACACAAGGGTGCAAGACTTGGACAGCCCCAAGTTCTCCACTGGGGCAAGCAGAGCCGTGCTGCTTGCCGCAGAGTTGGCTGGAGCATCCCCCAGACCCAGGAGGCTGCATTTCCACCCCGGCTCTTCCTCTCCTCCCAGAGGCAGAATTATACCACAATAATCCAGAAAAGAGGCACATCTGACTTCTCCCCAGTGCTGACGGGTAGAGACAGCTAGGACTTAGGGTCAACCCCAGTCAAACAGCTGTAACTCAAGCCACGAAACCAAGCTTTGGTGTAAATGGGGTCAGATATCCCTGTTTGCCTATCGGGTGCTCGTATCAGGACAAAGGGAAGGTTGCTGTTGTCTCCGGTCAGATATATCAAAGCAGCTCCCAGCTCTGTAGTTGTAGTGGCAAATCAATAGCAGGGTTATTACTACAAACTGCTGATCCCACTCTCCATCACACAACGACACAGGCATGTCCCAAAATGTACTCAATCCTCAGTTAAACCTCCTAAGGCATGATCTAGACCTAACAAGAAATATAACAGGCAAAAATTGCAAAGAAACTGATGGGAGCACAGGCATCCCAGGCGGGATCCAGGGCTGTGCAATCACAGCAGTACACATGGGTGATGGATGGAGCATGAGCAGTTTGTTATTAAAAAAATGGAAACAGCTATTTCTGTCAAAAGAGTAATTTTGGTGGGAAAGCCCTTTTTTGACAGAACACCAAAAATCTGGAAGCTATTTTTATATTTTCTTTTTAAAGAAAAATAATCTAAACACTTCCAGCTCTATCAGAACAACCCCAATGGGCTCTAAGGATCTCCCATTTGGGAAAGGGAGGGTCAGCTCTGTTGACAAAACTGATCATCTTTAAGTTCTGCTCATATTTTTCCTACAGAAACGAGACATTTCTTGGGCAGCCTGTCACTCCCAGAGCTGCCTCAGTGCTGCTGGAGTGACACAGCCCAGCTAGGGACCAGTGCCACATGTCCCCTCCGAAGCACTGGCTAAAACCTGCACCCTCCATCACTCCTGCAAAGATGCAGAGGACCCAGAGAGGACGATTTCACTTCACATCTCCCACTCAAGAATCCTCTCTTCTCTGGACAACAGCGACTTCTTAGGGGAGAGAAAAAGAAAAGTCCAATTTTCCTGGCAAACTCATGGGCTCTATCCGATAAGTTGATCTCTCTCTGTTGCTGCCAAAGTAAGAAAAGACTTCCTGTGTTTGCCTCCTGCTTTAAGGGAGGTGAAAAGCAGAGCATTGCATTTCAGACAGGTATTTTTCAGCTACATTTGGGAGCAGAGATTTCCTTTGATCCTTAGTCCAAGCTGGGATTTTCAGCAAAGTTGCTCCCTCCAAGTTATTTGTGGTGAACATAATTCCCCTCCAGCTAACGCCCATATGGGAAGCAGCCCCCCAAACAGGCCCACTCCTGGAGGGAACAGTCCACAAGGGAGTTTCCACATCATCCCCAGCCCAGCTAAGCAACGTGAAAAGCCAAAATAAAAGCAATGGTGGGAATTTGTTTAGCAGCAAAGAAAACAACAAGTAGCCAGAGGCTGAGAAAAGAGAAATCAGAGCAGTGGAGAAGAAGGGGTGACTGCCAGCACCGGGGGGATTGGGGCAGAGATATCCCGGCGCAGTTTGCTGCACTCCTGATTTTGAACAAGGATAACGCAGCAGGGTGGTTTTCCTTGGAGAGGCTGGAGTTCAGCTGCTGGTAACTGTGGCTTATTCCTTCCACTCCAGCCTAGCAGGCACAAAGCAGCCTCTAGAGTGGGGGAAAAAAAAAAAAAAAGCTTTTTTCCCCTCTATTGGAAGATGAGGGGATTTTTGCTCTAATCCCTAAACAAACACATTTAATGCCATTAAACACTCGTTGGCATTACTGAAACATATCATTCTCATGCTGCTGCATGCAGAGCACAGGCTGGATTTCAAGAGCTGAGCTCCTGTGATCGCGTTGCACTCACAGCCTTCACCCGGTATTAAAAACGACTCCTTTGTCACCGTTCACTAGGAATAGGAGGAAAGTGGTGAGTGAGCTTCAGGGAAACGGACAGTTTGGAAGATTTTATGGTCCAATATCTATAATTAATTTCAAAGAACCAGTGCAAATCTCGAAACAAACCAGTTCTCTCTCCTTTCTCTTCTTGTTCTACAACCTTTTTCTCCTTTATCCCAGTTTGCCTCTACTCTTCTTACTGACAATTAGCACAGCTCAGAAAGAAGCATCTCTTCTCTTGCAGAGCAACGGGGTAAGGGAATCAAAGGGAAAAGGAAGATGACAGCTGGGCAGGATATTTCCCAGCTTCTGACACTCCAATACAAAAATATTTTCTCGCTCCCATCTTAAAACTGGAGAAGACAAAAAAACCCCAAACCTCTACAAAGTTGCATGAGCCAATATCAACTGAATGGACACATGTCAATATTTTTTTCCAACTGAAACCAAAACAGTTTGTTTCTTCTCTTCCCCTTTTTTTTTTTTAAATAAGGAGACAGATTAACCTAGGTTTTGTTTTATCGCAGATTACTGATAATTCCAAAGCAACACAGCATTTGTATGAAAAAAGTCATTGCTGGAGCTGGGAGTATTTAATTCTGTAACATTATAAAAGTCAAATTATCCCTTAAAATGATCCCTTTCTCATTAAGGGCTATTTGAAAATCTGGATTTCTCAAGACTTACATTTCCCAGACATTCCTGACCAGCTCTTTTCTGGGTTACATGGATAGAGATGATTATGTGGTTAGGAATTCAAATCACCGATATGATGAGTTGGACAGGGGTGGCCCAACTCCAGCATGTACTCAGAGCCTGCTACCACCTGATTGCTGCTCTGTGGCCTTAGGGCAAGATGAGCTCTGCAGATGCTCATCCTTTGCCCATCACTGTGGTAGGTCTTTTCCAGGCTCCAGATGAACCAGATATTTATAGCGATAAATACTTGCAAGAAAAACAGTTTTGGAAAGGATCTAAAAATCACAGTTTTCTAGGCTTAATGCAATGCCTCTGCACAAAGGGCATCTCCCACCCCAACTCTTCCCTTTACACCTTTCTCCAAAGCACATGGCTGCACAAAGACATGGGTATGGATCCACTTGGACAATTCCTGTCTTCCCATGAAGCCTTATAGGACAAACAATGCAGCGCAACTATCCCTCCATGGAAGCAGCAGTAAGGACAGGATCAGCCTGGTTCATGAAGACTGCACCCATCTCACACCCTTCTCCTGCTGCTGTCTTTCTTCCTCACAAGATACCACCTCCAGCTGCTCAGCAGCCACTCTCCCCTCCCTGATTTCAACAGTACAACCAGTATAAACAGCAAGTCTTTCCTGGTCAGACTTGCTTTGACTGGGACAGGTTAGGGAGCAATTACCGGAGCAGCTTCGCTGGTGGACTTTGGGGAGAGGGTGGACAAACAGCTGGAACAAATAACCACTGTAGCAAGCATAGCTGCAGCCGGAGGACAAGTCCCGAACCTTATAAATATCTCTCTGGTTTAGGGCATAGACACTTTCTTAAGGAAATTAGATAGATTCTGGCTCCATCTTCTCACCCAGCAACTGTGTGCTGCTCTGCCTCAGGCTCCCACACAGGGACTCTCAATGATGGAGACACCAGCACCTTACTGTCCTCAGCTCCTCCAACCCAGGCACCTTCAAGCACGGAGCAGTTGCTACAAGCAAAATACACCCAACTCCAACACACAGAACTGCCACCGAGCCTATGGCATCACTGCAATACTTGAGCAAAATAAAGCTGCAACCATCCCTTTAAAAGAGGAAGAAATTGGCTTTGTAGGACTATAATGATGATGAGGAGTTTAAATGTAACCGCAAATATAAAACTTTAAAACTCTCATAAACAGATTTGAAAGGGAGCCAGAGGAACTGGTGCAAATGTGAGCTACTCCAGTACAAAGTAATAACAAAGACACAACTATAAACGTGGGCAGGAAGGAAGAAGGAGAATCAGCGAAGAGTTTTCCTTTTTTGTGTATGCAGGAATTAGCTTGGAAATAGGACATTTTATAAGCAGGGCAAGATTAGTTTTATATTATTTTATTTTTTGCACTCCTGGTTAATTGGTGAGCACAACCAGAACACAGACACATGCCAAATGCAGATGTGTCAGCCCAAAGAGGTTCTTCAGATGGCCCTGAGCCAGGTAAACATTTGACCGAAAAGCCCACCTAATTCTACTGGGCTGAAGTCTGGAAAAGTGATTAACTACAGAAAGGCCAGTGTATTGCTTTGTACCTGGGGAATGCTGGAGCAAAGCAAAGGCTCTCAGGCCCTAATTAAAAAACTGCTTTTTCACTCGACGGAAAGCCGGAGCACCGTGAAACGAAGGAAGCTGGTGCTTTTCCAACAGGGCTCATAAAGCTGTCAATAAGTTGAGAAAGTGGCCTTGATGGTGTGAAAAGCCATCTCCAAGAAAAAAGAAAAAGATCTTTGCTGTTCAATAAAGCCTAACAAATCATTTAGGATCATATAAATGACAAATTTAACAGCAAATTAGTAGTGTTTATGAAATCTAGACAGCCAGCTAGAAAAGACAAAGATCAAGAGCAAGTAATTATGAAATCAGATTCAGTGGATTTTTTTTCCTCTTTTTTTTTTCCATCCTGGGCCTTTCTATTGTTACTCAGGACAGCGGGGGATTGTCCTTCTTTTGGAAGCAAAATGTTCCTTTTGGGAGCACGATGCCAACAGCAAACACGCCAGGCATGGCACGCTGCAGGCGAACATGGGCACATCGCCACCCAAGGGATCCCACCATGGTGACCATCCTCCGGCAGGATACGATTTTGCTGGGCTTCCTGCAGATCCACGGTGCAGTACAGACCTGGTTTCCAGATGTAGCTCTTGCAGCTGTGAGAAAAGTCCATCACCTTATCTTTACAGACTCCAGAGCTTCCAGAGAACTAAAATGGCTACTTCTCTTCATAAAATTAATGGCGTGCTTTTTATGGGTTTCAGCTACAGCTGGGAGCCTGATTCTGCTTAGAAGGGACTGTTAATACAATTACCAGGCTGGTTTTACACTGTAAATTCTCAGTTGTTTTCTTTGCACTGTTTAGGAGTTTCTCATTTAGACATGCCCTGGAAATCAGGTAGGGTTGTTACCGCAGCTGTACTGAAGGTTATGCTGGCACTTGCCTTATAAAAAACATATTTTCAAGGTTTATAATGGCAATAAAAGTTTTCCCTTCTTGCCGAAACTTGGAATTGACACTTCAGCAGAGCTCCGGAGAACATTTTTTGGAAAATTTTGATGAAAATACACACACCCCATGCAGTTTTCAGGCCCAGAGGCTTTACAGGGTAGACAGGACTGCGGGTTTGTAAATGAGGTGTGGGGGCATTTCTACAGCATCTGCACCACAGTATGAGTTACCCTCCACACTACATGCAAGCTCAAAAGGGACTTTAATCTCTTGTCCTCCGTTAGGAAGTGGTACCACATTAACTTAATTGCAGGCTGATAAACCTCCTGATGTGAATACAGTTATAAGTGTTTATTTTTAGGTATTTTATATCAGTGGAGTTACCCCCTTACGGGGAAAATAAGCTGTACCAGTGTAAGTTCTTACACTACTGAATGTACAGTTCTACACAGTTCTGAATGTGCAGTTATAAAAAAATCAGTTTTATCCAGTGTGACCATATCAAATATTAGCCAGACTTAATCAAGTGAGCAATGAAGGGGGAGAGAGGAAGCACAGCTCAATTCAAGCATATTTATTTACCACTAGAAAAGCAGTCAGGAAACAATTTTCCCTTCCCAGAAGAGTTTGAGATTCCCACACAAAATCAGATTAAAAATTGGTCTCAAAAATCTTCAGGTGCTGAAGGACAGGAAGGAGATGGGAAACTTCTCTGGATGAATAAAAAAAGGGAGGATGTTTTGTTTTGGTTTTACCTTTATGTGGTTTGTTTGTTTTCAGGCAAGATGCAACTTTCAGCCAAAACCGGATTTTTTAAATCTATTATTTCAGAAAATGTTAACTCAGGCCATTTAAGAAACTAAGCAAACGCAGGAGAAAAGGCCTTGCAAGGATAAATCCTGGTTAAAAGCTAGGAAACTGGGAATGGTCAGATCTTGCAAGGGAGCAAGGTCAGCATAGGAGCCCTGGAGAGATCTGTGCCATTAAAAATGCATGTTCATAAGTGACCTGGAAAAGGGCATGAGCAATGAGGTGGGAAAGTTTGCTGACAATACTAATTTTGAGCGCATTGTGATGAACTACAAAACAATTTTACGATACAGTGACAGGTAATAAAATGGCAGATGAAATTCAATGCAGATAAATGTAAAGGGACTCGCCCAGGAAAAAATACAGTCTAAACTTCCTATATAAAGTGATGGGCTCTAAGCTGACCATAACCACACAGGAGCACCACCTTGGGGTTGTCACGGATGGATCTGTGAAACATCAGCTCATTGCTCAGCAGCAATTAAAAAAATCCATCATTAGAAATTATTAGGATTAAAGAACAAGCCAGAGAATACCATTATGCCACTGTATAAATCTGTGCTTCACCTGCAGCCTGATCACCACTTTCAGTTGTTGTTCCCTCAACTCAAAAAGGATATTGTGGCATTGCAAAAGGCAACAAGGCTGGTCAGAGGTAACTACAGCTGCCAAACATAAGGGTCAAGCAAACTAGGACTCTCCAGCCTAGAAACAAGTTGACTCTTAGAAGGAAAGGACAAAAGTCTATGAAACCACAAGTGACATGGAGAGGTGGATACTGTTCACTCCCTGTTCCAATACAAGAATTCAGAAAGACCATCAAATGATGCTGCTAGGAGCCAGGCTCCAATCCAGTGAAGTAGATGACACTCTACCCTGAATATATTAGCTCTCACTGCCAAAGGAGGTTGTGGATGTTAAAGGTTTACCTTGGTTTAAGAGAAAATGAGACAAGTACATGGAAGAAAAGTCCACCAAGTGCTATTGAATACACAAAATACTCATTTATCACACGACAGCTCCTGAATTGAAAACTCTTGAAAGTTTTGAGCACTGGAAGAAGTTATTATGTATGCCTGCCCTGTTATTGCTCTTCCTGATGCCCGCACTTACGTCCACTGCTGGAGCCTGGTATTGAGCAAGCTGTGGTCATCACCTGTCCCAGCTTGGCCATTCTTAGCTTCTTTTCCCCTACTTTGAAATTTGTTACTTGCAAACTAACAAAATTGTCAAAAATTGCTCTCTCACACAGGCTGTTTTGCTCTCAAACAGCATTTTGTAAGAGAGGGAAAAATGTTCACTAGAAACCCTATCCAATGCAGTGTGGTAGCCTGCCTGGAGCCACCCAGCAAGGGACCCACCATGAGCAACACTGCGATCTCCCACTGCCTCCCCGCTGATAGTCCCTCATCCTATTTAGATGGGACTTATATCCAGGATCAGCAGGCAAGAAACAATCCCTTGCACCATTACCTTTTTTTTTAACCAATTACAGAGCAGATAAGAATTTCCCAAATACTAAGATTTCTACAACATTTTAAACTTGAGGGCAAAGATTGGCATAACAGATCTATAATCACCAACACTGTGTCAGTTCTCCTTGCATCAAGTTCTGTCCAGGACATCAATACCAAATGGTGGTGAAGAACAGCTGGACAGCCAGCCTTCAGTGCTGGCTTTAAGGAGCCACTGCTGAGTAAGACATCAGAAAATGAGAGCCAAGGGCTCTGTATGGCAACGCAAGAGCTATCTCTGGTCCTTCCCTTTCTTTCCTTTCTTCCAACATTTTTTCCTTAGTGTGATTTTCCTTCTCATTTACCTCAATCAATCTCTTCTCATTTCCAGACCAAAGCCAATTCTGCAGGGATTCATTACAGTTGTTATTTTCACAGGACAGCAGCCACACTGAGTGCTAAGTTAATTAGCCATCACCTTCCACTTAGGCTACTCAGAGCAGATTGGAACAATCGCTCCTTTAAGTCCATCTTCACCCCTGCCATAGCCAACCTGCTCAGGGGAGACCCAGCCAGTCTAGCAGGGAGTAAGAATGGACCCTGAAAAGCCCTTGCTGTGGTATTTTTAGGACCAAGGCCCCTACAGTAAGGATATGCTGCCACTGTGTGTCTGTTGATAAATTTATATGCTTTGGGGTTTAAATTAGAGTATGATAGCCTTTGACAGCACTGATACAGAATAGGGGAAAAAGTGGGTATGATCTCCAAGGCTTATGAAGGACATTCTTTTCCTGTAGATTGCGATCTAACCGTATAACTAGTAGAACAGGAGATTGGGACCATTCCATCTCTGTTTCAGTTTATCCCTTAGAAATGAGTAAGAAGTGTCTGGTTTGCACAGGCAGTTCCACAATGGAAAGGAGGGTCTTTGTAGGTCAGCCCTGAGGCTGGACAGTGGGCTCTGTTGAAACAGTAGCAACTGGACCTCTGATCATTCACTGAATGAACTTTTCCTGTATCAAAACCTGGCATCAGTCTGAGTTTCAGTATGCCCAAAGGTCCTTCTCTGATGCATTCTCCGTTTGGCTGTTCTGGCTTCCTGCACTGCACTACGTTTAGCCTTGGGCCAAGTTCTGATATCGTTCACTTATCATCCCAATGACGTTAATTCAGGCATCCTGTTAGCCACATCTGTCAGCTCTTTTGTGATAAGCGTATTTCTGATCATTGTGGTTACCCTTTATCCACAGCCAAGAAAATACCTCCAGCAACATCTCCAGCAAGCAAGTCTGGTCCACAGTTTTTTTGTGTAGTGGCTGATAATAGAACAAGGGACAATTTGGGGCTGGAAGAGACCAGAGCGGCATTGCAGAACCTGTCTGCAGAGTATCAGAGTGACCACCTTGGCCATAATTATGAGTATTATAGCTCATTTTTAGAGAAAACAGACATCACACCTCTGAAGCTTTCCAACACAGACAAGTATCTGTGCTACCTTCCTATCACTCCTGGCAACAGCCTCAGGTACCTGCAGCCTAGACGAACAGAAGGTGTTAAAGATGCAGTTATGTGTTACCAGAGGGAGCAGCAGCAGCAGACATCCTCTGTCCCTGTGGGGAGCAGAGTATGAGGCAGTCTTGTACACTGACATCACTCTTTCTGCTTCCTCGCAGGGAAGGTTCAGGGCACGTCAGGGCATTCCTCTGCAGATCTGAAAGCAGATCTTCCAGGGCTGCTGTCTCTCTCCCAGGAATAGATTCCTGACCTGACCTTACCTTATGGCAGAGACCACCACTGTGAAATAAAATATGACTTTTGAAGTTGTGTTTTTATGATCTATGAAATCACCCAGACCTCTTGGGTAAATAAATTCTGAATATGAAGCTGACCTCTTAGCTTTTAGTATATCAGTAAAGCCTTAAGGTTTTTCATTAAGCTTAAATAACATCTAAAAAGCCCTGTTTTCTAGTCTTAAAAATCCCAAGGAGGTAAAGCTTCATGGTAAATTTTGCTTCAAATATCAACCGGAGATACAAGTTCAATATGCGTAATATCTTAACTGCAGAATGCCAGAGGCAAGCAGCACTATTCACACAAGGCTTTTGTAACATTATTTCACTGTGCTGCCTATGTTGCCTCTTACATACTCTATCTCAGAGATTGGTTTCACAACTCCAGCTGATTTCAGTCACCAAGCAAGTGAGGAACTAACAGCCTAGGCCCAGAGAAAAGCACCAAATTTCATTCCTCAGAGTCCTCTCTTCTGTCAGTCACCAAAGCCTTACTGGCATGACCAAAGCCCAACTTGGCATCACACGACTGAGGGCCACAAACAGAACCACAAGTGGACTAATAACATGGAGAGAAAGGACAAGGGTGAAAATTAGATGCTGAAGCAGTCATCCAAAGAAGAATGCCTTCAGACAAAAGGAAAAGCAATGTATCAACCCCATCACTTCTTACAAGCAATATTCCAGGACATCAGAAGTTGAGAAATTGAAATCCAAAGAAACATGGAATTAAATTGCAGAATTGACTAATGCAAGAAGTTCTACAGGCTACAGACTCAGCAGGAAGCAAGACAATATTTGATATTACTTATTAAAATTAAAAAAAATCACATAAAAATACTAGAGGAGATATCAAACCCTGTTATCACTTAGCCTTAATTTCTCAGGAAGCATGAGGCACAATCCAGTCCCAGAGACAGGACACAAAACTATAGGTCTGACTGGTCTAATCTGACCAATTGGTGGCACGAGGTTTTCAAGAAAGATTTGAGCATAGTGAGAAGTTTAGTGACAGGCAAGACCAGAAGGAGCATTCCATGATCAAGGGACAAAAACTCCAAACATACTCTCCTCACCAATTTCTAGCACCTCTCCCTTATCGCCAGAAAATGGATAACATTATTTGGAGAGAAAAAATCCAGCTGCTGCCAATTATAACCCAGCATATCTATCTGTTCCAAAAAAATGTGGTTAAATACCTCATAGGCACAAATCATAACTTCCCTGAAGTCAATGCCAGTTTGCCACTGCCCAGAAGTGAACTGAGCTGTATTTTGTTGTGGTCAGATTACGGTAGGTGTTGTCCCTACACTCGTCAAGCATTTTGCAATTCAAACCCATTGACATGAACAGAAAGTCTCCTATTGACTTCCCTTGCACCTGAATCAGCCTCTACATCTCCACCTCTGATGGAAGGGGACGGGGGCCAAATCCTTTCCCCTTCCTACATGAGCCACTTGGTTCACATTAACAACAAAAGCCACATAAGACTACAAAGGAGTGATTCATATCGAAAGGCAGAGAAGGAAGAATAACAGTTCTCGTGCAGCAAAGTCTTTATTAGGAGACTGGAGGTGAGGAGGTCTCAGGATTGTCTGGAATGCACCCAGACCTTGCGGGATCCGTCTCTCTTTCAGTATGATGTAATCAAACACATCCATATGCCAGCTGGTTTGCGTAAAGTCTCTGCTGTTGCCCTCCAGCCATTCCTCCAGCCCCTGGTATGACACTTTCCCAGCTTGCTGACCTCACTTCCCCTTGTAAGGATTTTTGATGAAGTGGAGCAATGGTAACCACATGGGCTTACTCACCCTCACCCAAGTCATCTGCTCCAGCAGGCTTGTGCTCAGAGGATGCAGGATTTCACACATCAGCTCATAAGGACCCAGCAGTTCAGAAAAATAATACACACCCGGGATGGAGTGCACCTTGCTGCCTGCATCATTTTGTTTAATTTTTTTTTTTCTTTTTCAAAGAGATCTTCATAGTCAATTTTCCTTCTGCTTTCATTTGTTGACTCAGCTGCACTCACAGCCTGAGGCAATGGATCTGGCATGGCGGGGCCCTCATTCATGCAGTACAGTTGCTGGTAACAGCTGGGATCACTGTGGGTCTGAGGGTCTTTGATATATAGGTTCCAGTTTACGCAGAGAAGAAAAAAATCTCCTCAGACTGCAGGCCAAAAACAGCTCAGCCATGTAACATTGCCATGTTTGGGACTTCCACTTTTCCTCCACCCATCTGTCCTTTAAGGCATCAAAGAAGGAGAGCCAGGAGGTGGTTGGTAGCCTAACCAGAGCTAGTAATGTGGAACTGGGGATCAGTTATTAGGGTTAAAGAACAATTTCTTATTAGTCAACAGGTCACCTGCTGTCATCTGCCTGATCAATGACATATCCTGGACATTATTCTAACCATGCTTCATTGTCACCTTCTATTTTTGAGAAACACCCTCCCACACAACAAAACTTGACTGATATTTGACTGAAGGAGTTGTGTGAAGATACTCTCAGTACAGTCCTTAGTTGCAAACTATTCCCATCCTGATCCATTGGAGTGTCCATTATATTTCTAAGCTGCCTGCAACATCCTGGGCATTTTTATGGGATGGACCACTGGTTTAGGTTATATTGAGCAAAGACACTGTCACAGCCTTAATTTAAGAAGGGCTGCAAATCCCAGGCATATTTTCTGTACCAAGGTGTTCCTGCTAGTCACCTCACAAAGGAGCCACTTGAGCCATAACTGTGGCTCAGTAACCAAAAATGGTAGGCTGAAAACAAGGACAGACATTCAGGAAGATATCGGAAATCCCCTCATTAAGTGTCTTCTCAGGGCCTGATGAGTTCCTTGACATCCAGGAGAAACTTTGGCAAATGATACTTTCTAACGTGTGCACCATCAACCCACGGCTGGTGTAACTCTCCCCAAGTCACTTCTGTTCAGACACCTTCCACCATGTGCAAAGAGCTCTGCAGGTGGGATACACACAATTTATGGGTATCCAGTAATTATTTACTGGCTAATATCCCCAGTAGATTTCTAGGAGTTACATGCTACTAGGTTAAGTATTAGCACACCCAGTGAGTTTCTGCTGGCCAAGCAGTCAGGTGGGGATATGTTAGCCTTCTTCAAACAGGCCAATTCTCAATCTTTGTAGTTGCCGTCTTCCATTTTTCTACATTTTCCCTTACAGTTTTATAACTTTTCATGTCAACAGTTTCCCTCTTGAATCCTCAAATCATTATCTCAATATTTACACTTTGTTTTCCCTTTTCCTGCCTTGCACGCCTTTAGCTGATGGACTTTCTCACAGCTCAGAAACAATTTTCTCAGCAAAACTGAGCCAAGGTCACACAGCTGTGCTGCACCAAACCAGGCCCTGGGTCTGAGAAAGCTGAGCTCCTGGGCTGTAGGTTACATTGGGTCATCTTGGCAACCCAGGGCTCATTTTTCTGGCTTACAAAGATCTCTGCTGACTCCCAAGGCAGAAATCTTACATTGTCATTTGAACACTCAGTTTGAAGTGTGAGCAGCCAGGACAAAGCCCCAAGGGCCAGGCCAAGGCTAGGCTAAATCACACAGCAGCGTGCATGTGTCCTCCAGCACGTGAGGGAGAGCCTGCCAAAGACCCAACCACCAGACCTGCAAGCGGTGCATGCACCATACTGCACGGGATGGGTTACATCAGCATACGCCGTGTCCCACCACTGCTCCCCATCACTAGTGAAATATTACCAAAAGGAAAAATAATCATTACTTCCTCAAGGCTTTAATGCGTTGAGTGGAGAAGGATGTGTTGTTGCCATCGATGAACAGCAACCAGTGAACATCCGTGAGGTCAGCAGCTGCTGCCCGAATGCATTTCTTTCAAGGAAAAAGGCAAAAAAAGAGGCTGAGCTCTCACAGTGCTCTGTCCTTCAAAACAACAGCTGGGAACTCACCCCCAGGAGTGCTATACTGAGCCTCACTACACCACGAAGGCCATAATTGCATCTGCATAGGAAATTACTTCTCTAGTTGAGGGCCAGGGGATACCCACCCCAAAACAGGATGGGCCTGAGCCAGGAACAAGCATCATTTTCACATCTAGCCAAGTGGAAAGATCTAGACAAAGGATGGGGAGAGTGGATTCCTGGGAAAACACTGATGGAAGCAAAATGAGTTTGAAAAACTCTAACCCTTCCTGTCAAAAAGGAACTTTTGCCAAAAATATGTTGACCCTTTCCACAAAGAAAAAAAATGAGGTTTTGCAATAGGAAGCTAACATGTCTCAGTAAAATTTTAGTTCAACACAACCAACTTTCTACTGAGAAGGAATTTTAATGGACAGTTCTCAGCCTTATCTAACCATTTAAAACATCTGACAGAACATATAATAAGAGCAGTGGCTGGATGAAACTAACTTTCCTCCTTCTCTTCATGAGCACCAACGGAACCAGCACAAAATAGACTCCATCACCATTTCTCACTTTATCCCCCAGATTAGTCAAACAATTAACTGCAAGTAGCAGTCATTGTGGCTTCAATCTTCATCATCTGTGAACCAGTCCATGAGTTTTTGTGAGCCAATCCATGACTTCATTACTCAAAACTGCTCACCCCAGAGCTGGAATGAATCATTTTCATCCAATGGACTGTTCACTCCAGTGTGTTTGTTCTTCATTACCCATGTGTGAGACTGCTCATACAAGTCACACAATATCATTTCTACTGCCTCAGTGGATAACAAACTTTCTAAAGACAGAAGGGAGGAAACAATCTTCCTGTTCATGCAGAAGTACTCTTGTCCTTTCAGAGGACAAGAAGAAAGAACAGCCAACACCCAAACAAGGCATACAAGTAGGAAAGCATTCTTATGGCTGCTTGAATGGCCACAGGTAATGATCAGCCCTAGGCAAGACAACTGATGTCACTACTGAAAGAGAGAGATGCAGTCATGGACATTGCCTTGTGACAGTGAGAAATTCGCCTAAAGACAACTAGAAGAACGTCTAGAGAGCCCAGGGTATCCAATACAGAATACCAAGGTGAATGGACTCCAACACTACCCATGATGACATCCCACAAATGCAGCTTAGATTATCATTAACAACAGATTATCACTCAAGACGCTTAACCACTAGACAGTATGTTTAACCAAATGAGCCTTTTATTTCCCTGCTGCAACCCAAACAGCATCCTTTGGGCTCATCCCATTGCAAGGATTTCTGTGGCTCCTAGCACACATACTATGTTTGTCATCAATGGCTATCTTCTACTGCCTTTTCTGCCCTTGGAAAGGTTCATCTTTAGCAGCTTTCAGGTAGTGAAAGCTGTATCCCCATCCACCTAGAAGCATTCACAATTGGAAGCTTGCCATTAAAATGTCACTCCTAGGGTCCTACAGCAGAGCTAGAAGGAAGCTGGGCCAGAAACTGGACTGTAACTCATGGGAACGATGAGTCATTTGAGATGAAACCAGCAGTCAACATTTGACAAATGAACCTTCTCAGAGAAAAGTAAGTTCCTAATACACCTGTTCCAGATGAGTGTCAAGATTTAAATAGGCACCAGATTTGCATAATACCCTTAAGATAAGCAGCACTATGCCAAAGCCCTGCAATGCATGAAGGATTTATTTCGTGTCTTACACATTTCTGTATTCCAGAAGAGGCCATTCATCATTGTGCCAATACTTCAGAGATTTCACTGAAAGCTCCAACAGCTCTAGATTATCAAGGAATTATATATTTTTCCCCATTGAATAATCATTCCCAGAAGCCTGCTAGGAAAAAAAAAAATCCCATTTTCATCATGTAGGCTAATGACACTGCAAGAGATGACATTCACTTTTAATGACTACCCAGTCAAAGACATTGAAACCTCTTTTTGACCAGTTGAATGGATCTGTTCATTACTGCTTAATTTCCAGCTCTATTTAGATATGCACTCAACATCTTACAGACAGATGATCTTCAGTGCCCTGGCTACATAGGACCTCTACAAAAAGAAAAAATTCCAAGAGTTATTCCACTATCACTGTAATGAGAGATTCCTCCTGATTCAGGGACCATAAGAATGGATATCCCAATTCTTGTGGCCCGTACATTCAGCCTCCTACTCACAGGTCCTATCCACACTGCCAGCAGTACACATACAACTTGTGTGTCGGGGACCCCACACCAACATAGCCATATCCTGGCAAACCCAGATTAATCCTTTCCTGAATGCAGGTCTCCGAGAAATCACTGTTGCCTTCCTTGGCACTCAAGCTGCTTGACAAGGACAGGAACATGTCCAGCAGTTGACAGTGGCAACAGATTTAACCCAAGCGTGACTATTTTGTTCATCAGTATGTCAGAGGAACCTGGGAAAGCCAACACCAGCTCAACACTTGTGGACAGGTGGGATATTAAGAGAGGTAGAAGCTTGTATCCCAGTGGTTTGAGGGTTTAACTCGCTTAAGCTCCTCTTGAGACTGCCAGGCTCAGATATGATGGTGATGAGGCTATAAAACTTTCCTGTTGAGACTGACATCCATCAATCTAGAAGCTACATGAAATTTGTCCTGTCTGGAAAGAACTCTGCATGCAATATCTTACCTTCGGTGTTCTGTGATAGCCTTTAAACCTCCAGCCTCTGCTTTGGTTTAATTCAATCAGTTTTCCTTAAATAGGAAAGTGATTTTCAGGGTGCAAGGATCATGTCAGGCAGTGATGTTCAGAGTGAGAAAACCTTTTGATAAGAGGAAGGAGGTTACTGTATATGAGAAAAACTGTACCATCACTGCTGGAATGTCTGGAAGTTATTACTGTGTTATTTGTTTGCTCCGAATCTTCTGCTGCTTCTGCAAAGAGGCCCTTGGAAAAGACTATTAAAGAAAGCATGCTTATACGTTAAAGGGATGCTGTCACGGATCATGGACAGAAAGTGTGCACAAATCTCAATACTATGATCACTCTTACTTGCAATACCTGTTAACACTTGAAAACACCTCTGAAGACTAGTAACTAAATACACACAGTCACTAAAAGGAGGATGCCAGTGCAGGTAGTGAAATTAGTTCAGGGGCTTCCTTACTCTGCTGTTTTCAGCCCGAGTGCTAAAATCAACCTTGCTAATGCGGATCTTACGACCTTGCTGCAAGATCACCGATCTGTCTCTGCCACCCCACCCAATGACTTCTGAGCCCAGTGGCCTGTTTCACCCAGATCCAACAGCAGCATAGAGCTTTCAAAAGCATCATATACATGAAGATACGTGCTGAAAGACCACATGAGGCAGGTTGTAGCATAAGCCCAATCTTTATCAGGCACCAAGGAATCTCAATGAAAGACAAACATTTTGAATACTCCCAACTATGGGAAATATTTCCTGCAGTAGGCACCAAAGAACCCAATCCCAAGACCTGGCTCTGCAAGAAGGGAGCATTCTGCTGCTCACAAACCAATTTTTTTTCCTTACAGCTTTTCTGTATACTCACAGAGAGGACATGGCTAAACAGCTTTGCCAGCAACAGGTCCAGAAGGGCAACAGACCCTCCCTCCAGAGCCCTGCCTGCTCCCATCCATTATTCATCCCCAGCTGCCCTGGAGAGCTGCATTACTCCCTCCCTCCCACAGCAGCTATAACCAGCCCTGCACACCTCCTTCCTCATGGCACTGAGGATCAGAGAGACAAAAACATGTGGTAAAGTCTGTTTGCTGAAAGACACAGTACCTAGCTTGTCAAAACTATTCACAAATCTGAGCCAAATTCAGAGAGCTGTTACCTCCCCCTCTCTAAACAGCAATCAAGGAACAGCAGCATTTTACAGTCACCTTCCACGTGGAACCTGCCTGTTTTTGTCACAAGCTGAGATGCCTCTGAAAACACACGGAGATGGAGCAAACAGACTCAAAGCAGAGCAGCCTACAGCCAGGCACAGGGCAGACTCCAGCTCTGCAATCCCCCAGCCCCGCACCCCAAGCTGGATGACTTCATCTCCTCTCAGTGCACTCACCACTGCACAGATCCCAGCTGGGCTAGTTAGCAGGACAGCTGCGCACTGGTTTACAGTAGGAAGACTCTTTGGTAGAGCAACAACTAGAAGTGTAATCATTTTTTAAATGAAAACTGATCCAAACCTGACAGGGATGCCAGCACAGACTGAGAATCCCAGAGGAGAGGGCTTGCTTGGGAGATTTCTGGAATTTCCTGCTTCTGGACCAATTAGAAGTAGTACAAGATCATAATGATATATTCTGATGACAATGAGCCATGTCACTCATCATTTTGCTTTTGGCTTGAAACTTGGAATTATAGATGAAATAATGGGAAGAAGAAACTTTTTTTTTTTGCACTTGCAAGGTTTTCTCAAAGACTCTTCAGGGAGATAGGAGTGTTGTTCTTCCAGCTGTATTCTTTCACCCATCCCATCTTTATAGACCCTCACCTGGCAAGTTACATATGTTTCTGGAACATGTTCTCAGGAATTTGAGTAAAGGATATTATAGTTATAAACGAGAACATCCACACCGCCTGGCAGACAGTGCATTCACTGTGTTCAAAGGAGAATACATCACAGACATTTCAGAAAGCCTCAAAAAAAGGAAAATTCAAGGGGACATTGATGCATACGGATTAGGTATTTCACACTGTCAAAATTTCTGGGCACCTTGTAACCTTTCATACATTGACACCATCAATAGCCCTGGGAGATAGGGAAGAACTGTTATCCCAACTGTTCTGATGGGGGAACCAAGAGATGAAGAACATGGGTTCAACACAAACCAAGATCTTGAATACTGACTTTATAAGCTCTCAATAGATACCTTCACACTAGGCAAGGCTTCCTCTTTGAGCTGTATTGAAACTTAATGAGTATTAAATCAGTCATTGCCTCAGTTTCTGAGCTGGAAGAGGTGGTTCATGCTGACTAAGCTGCCATTCCCCGCCCATTCAATACTGCACATTGCACGCAGTTTCCAACTCTGACAACATTGTGGTTCCTACTGCTGTACTATCCAAGCAAGGACTTGGGTCCCATGTGTTTGGTACTGTACATTCATGTAACAAAATGCTGTTCTTACAATTAGGGAAGCAATGAAAAATTTAAGCTGGAAGGGACCCTGAAGGTATCCAGCCGAAGCCCAAAGCAGGGCTGTCTCCAAAGCTAGACTAGGTTGCTCAGAGCCCTGCCCAGTCAAGTATTGAAAAACCTTCAAAAGATGGAGATTTCACAGCCTCCAAGACCCCGTTGCATTGCTGCATCATCCTTCTTGAGCTGAACTTATTATTTAGCTTTGCCATTATGTTTCAAACCACCAATGGTCAACCCTTCCCTCTACCATGGCAGGCTGCACAGCCTTCCTCCCATCCACAGCAGTCACCCTGTATCCACCCATTGACTGCAAACCTTCTAGGTGCCCTTTCCCTTTGGGGCTGAGTAGCCCTCCTTCCCACCAGCCCTATCAACTCTCCCATTTTACACAACAGGGCCAGCAGGTCGAGGGAGGCGATTCTGGCCCTCTACTCCACTTTGGTGAGACCCCACCTGGAGTCCCGTGTCCAGCTCTGGAGTCCTCAGCACAGGAAAGACATGGACCTGTCAGAGCAGATCCAGGAGGGTCACAAAAATGATCAGAGTGATAGAACACCTCTCCTGTGAGGAAATGCTGAGAGAGTTGGGGTCGCTCAGCCTGGAGAAGAGGGGGCTCTGAGGAGACCTTATGGCAGCCTTTCAATACTTAAAGGGGGCTTACACGAAAGATGGGGACAGACTTTTTAGGAGGGCCTGTTGCAATAGGACAAAGGCTAATGGTTTTAAACTAAAGGAGGGTAGATTCAGACTAGATAAGGAGGAAATTTTTTACGATGAGGGTGGTGAAACACTGGCACAGGTTGCCCAGAGAGGTGGTAGATGCCCCATCCCTGCAAACATTCAAGGTCAGGCTGGACAGGGCTCTGAGCAACCTGATCTAGTTGAAGATGGCCCTGCTTATTGCAGGGGGGTTGGACTAGATGACCTTTAAAGGTCCCTTCCAACCCAAACTATGATCTAGCCTCATGGCAGGGAAAAAGGGATGAAGCCCAAAGGAAAGGTAGCTAAGAACTGGCTGAGGCCAGCCAACTTCATTTATATAGCCCACTCCTTGCCTGCATCTGAGAGGCCCTCAGGAAAGCAAGTGGCTGGGAATGGGCTCCAGGCCAGATGAATTGTCCTGGCAGGCCAGATGCAGCTCATGAGCCAGATACTGGGCAGCCCAGCTTGAGACTATTAAACAGCAAAACCTCATCACTGTTTACGGCCCAATCCAGGCTCACACGCAAGCCCTGTATCCCAAGCTCCTGACCCAAAACATAGGCAGCAGGTTTTCAAAATCTGGACCCAAGCCCAGAGCAGAATTTTCCAGCTCTGGCCACCTTATTTCACTGGTGCTTTTGCATTTCTGATGTCAATATCATTTTAGGTAATAATATGTTTCAAGTCAATTCACTGTCTGGCCTTCATGCACATACAAAGTCTGACAGGCAAATAAAGAAAAGGAACATATATTTGATAGATTTAAAAGCTGTTTCCATTTGGATTTCCTTTTAATGGAAACATTCTGTTGGTCTTTGGTTTTGTGGAAGTTGGGGGTGCTGGATTATTTTTTTTTTAAATAGAACATAACATAATTCAAGGGCCAAATTTGACTTAATAGGGTCCTGTCAATCCCTTGAAATACTGCCTTGGAAAACTGCAATTAAAAAAGTGTTTCAAAACAACAGGACAGACACTAAAATGGATAGGGTAGATTGTTGAAATGGCCTCCAGCTCATTGCCTGGCTTTTTGCAAATTCCGCATGATCTTTATATAAGCATACTTTTAAAATGCAAAGTAAAGTAAAAGGAAATACAGAAGCTTCATACACAGATGTCGTATGCTTCATGAATAACCCATAAGTAGTTGCCATCCAGGACTCTAGAACAGCACTATTTACCTGGACTAGGAAGTTCAAACCCGTGAGCACATGGTGACCGAAGCAACACAGGACATGTAACCTAGCACTGATGGGCAAGTACAAGAATTTTTACATGCATGTTTTTGCACACACAATTCAACACTTCAAAGCAAGTCTATAACAAGAGTAGCACACCCATCGTGTCAGCAGCAATACAGCAAGCCACTCTGATGAAAAAATCCCTAAGGACTAGAATATCACTTCTACTGTCCAAGGGCTTATAAAATATAAGTAATGGTGGAGAAATGGGTTTACAGAGAGAAAATTGCTGGATTCATTTCTCCGCACGCATTTACCACAATTCTTACTGAAAAACTTTATTTTGATAGATCCATGTTATTACAAGTATTTGGCACAGAGAAAAATGCCAGTGAAGTTGTCTCCCTTTCCCTTGCCCTCCCCTTTGAATGACTGAGCGGAAGCTTTGCTGCTCCAGAAGACGGCAGAACCAAAATCCCTCAGCGACAATCTGCCACAGAGAAACACTCAGGAAGGTCTCCTGCCACTTAGCTACACAGATGCCTAGCCTTCATGTTAGCTGCACATCGGACAAACACATAAATTAGCAGCAACAAGCTTCCCAGGAGCCAGAGTCCAACAAATTAGTGCAAGGAAAGAGTAGACCAAATTCTACCACATGGGAAGATTTCCAAATCTGCCCCGAGTTTTGTGTTATTCTTTGATTATACTGACATCTAAAGGTCATCAAATTAACTGTGTTAAACCTCCTGGCATCATTCTTTCTGCTTCTTTTCCCCTTATCTGATCTCATCTGTAAAAATCAATGAACATTTGCTACATTGTTAAGAAAAATGGAAAACTGGTAATACATTAAAGATCTTCACTGGTTCAGTTTTTAAATAAAAGACTTATGGAAAACATAAAAAGAAGTCTAAGTCTGTTAGTACAAATATATCTGAAGGATCAAGAAGGTAATATATGCTCTATCATACATCAAAACTGTGGACCTGATCCTAGATTTACCTCTCTGTTACACCATTGGCTTCTAAGAAGAAACTCCAGGTATTCAGCAATACAAGGAAGAATGAGTCTGGCCCATAAATCATAATTTTCAGCAGTAAATCTTCCTATTAGAAGAATTCCTGAAGTCTGGCTCACATAGACAGCCAGACCAGGATATTTCAAGGTGTCCAAAAATGATATCTGTACATCGTACCCTCAGGAGCCAAACTGTGACGGAGATCCCTCCATGCCAGACAGTTTACAAAACATTTCGACAAAGCTCCTGGAGCACCAGGTGAGGAGCTGAGCCGGGGATCCCATCCTGGTCAGAAAAGAGATATCTTCACAAGCATGATGGCTAACACAAACACAGCTCACTGGAAAACTTCAGAGCAAATAATGCAAACTGCAGTCTTAACAGCTAAACCTCCCTCCATGTCACAGGAGTAAAACATGCACGATGCCCTGTCCTCACGGGGGTTTGCACGTGTATTTGCTACCAGGCATGAATAATTACCCTTCTTAGCAGGAGTCAAACTCTGCCCTAAGCATGTGATCAGAGAGGGCAGACACGGCACAGGAGGGGACAGAGGTTTGTCCACACAAGCTAAAATGCCATTTCACATCTAGGTGACAGGCCCTGGAGCACCCTGCCATCTCTCCTCATGCCCTACTCAGTGTTACCAGCCTGCAGGGAAAAAGAATGGGGAATCAAAGAGCATTTGCCTAAACCAGCCATCACACAGGCAGGGATTAGCCGAGCTTTATGCACATACACCACTTGGTATCACACATCCAACAGCTCAGAGCAGCAGCAGCCCAAACGCTGACAGCTGAGCTGGACCAACCCAGTGCCCACGATGGGTACAAAGCAGCTCCGCAGCCAAATGGAGCCACAACAACTTGTACTGATGGGGCCAGGAACCAGCTCTCCAGAGAGCGAGGTAAGTGGATAAAGTCACTGCCCCATCTTGGTCAGCTCAGCATCCCTCCACAAGCAAACAACCTGGAAAATCAGGCAAATCCCCGAGGACACTTCAAAAAAGAAAGGCAGGTCTCAAAAAGGGTTAAACAGAGGGCAACAAACTTATTCACATATAATGCCTCCAAAGGGGGACATCCGAATGAAACAAGCCATTCACTCAGCCTTAACCCTCCCGCCGCTCCACCAAAGGAAAACGACCCCCTGAGTTTCCCTTCTGCAGCCAACGCAGAGCCAAGAGTTCAGACAAAGCCGTGCAGCCCGGGAGCCCCAGCCTCTGCCCGCAAGTGCTTTGAACCTTTATTATTATTATTTATAATCCTACACGCATGGACACAAAGAAGCCATCAGCTTCCCAGAGCCAGCCCCCTCGAGAGTATAAGCACCCCACACTCAAAGGGTAAACACCAGCTCTTGAGCCCCCACAAACCAGGCTGCCGTAAGCAGACTGGCACTGAATTAGTCACTAATCGGATTAGGATAAATTGCTTTAAACTGACATTCAGGAGTGAAAGGCTCCCACCGCCTCTACAGGGGCAGAACCCAGGGCTTCAAGTGAACCCGACCACTGCAGCTCACACCCAAAGCATGAAGTATTTGCCTTATTCCAGCCAGCAGTTTTATCATCTTAATTATGACTGAAGCAACTGGATTTGGGGGCTGAGGAAGGGGAGGGATTGGGGTTAACCAGGCAAAGCAATGGATGCTGCTCGCTCTCACAGGCAAAACACAGTGTGGCTGGGGAAATTGCCTACAGTATCGAGGTGGCAGAAGGTGGAGGGGTCTGAGGACAGCCAGGGTGAGCAGCAGTGAGGATGCCCTCAGCCCTGAAGTGCGCGTGTTGGAGCGGGCAGAAAGGTAGGGTCAGAGGCACACATGGTGGGACCTTGTAGGTGTTCAGCAACACCCAGGGAAAGCAGATGTCAGACCCTGCAAACCCAAGCAGAGATGCCCAAAGGACACATCTTGCTGCTGGGTTGTCTGAACAGCTGCCTCAGCCCCCTTGAACTTTGCTTCACACACACACTATTTGAGAGCAAAACCAGCAAAGCCTGGTTTCCTACAGATCTGTTTTCCCCTGTATGTTCTCTGATGCTTATTAAAGCCTGAACACACACTGCATTTCCTCCCCACAGTCACATCTCTCCACTACCCCATCACCTGCTTTGGACAAAGAGCCATGAGCCCAACAGCTCTGGGACCCTGCTCCCTCCATCAAATCTTGTCGCAATTGGCCTGCGGGTCAAAGGCTGTTTTAGAGGGCTGCAAATAGATAGCAGCAGACTTGCAAACACACAACTACGTAACTTTTGTTTCTTTAGGGGACAAAACAAAAAGAACAGCAAAAGATGAAAGCAGAGAGTGCAGCTGCTTTGTCCACAGTTACACTCAAATCCAGCACCAGCCCAGCAACAATCCTGGAGAATTAAAGCCCCAATGCTGCAAAAATGTAGTTGGGTATTGTAACTCCACAGGTATATCCACCCCGAACTTCAAGAAAAGAGCAGAGAGGCTGCCACAGGACAGATACCTGTTGCTCCCCTAAACCGTCACCCACAGAGTTAACAAGCAAGTGACAAGCAAAACCAACACATCCTTTTTATTTATAAATGCCAACCCTGCAGAGACTATACCCTTCACCAAATAGAGGCCCAATCCTGAAGCAGTGCAGTCATCGGTAATCAGGCAAAACATTTAGTGAGGATCACTGGGATTTTTGCCTGAGTAACACCTACAGGATTGGGCTCCAGCTGTTTTGACTTCCCTGGCAGACTGATGTCATTGGCACACTAAAACAAGGGCTTGAGTTGCTTTCCTCGCCACGACCTCCCTTCGCAGAATTAGGAGGTTTATTTGTTCTAAGATAAAGTATGGTGACACATTAAAGATGCCCCCATTTTCCTTCTTAGATCAGCTTGACATCTGGTTCAAAAATGTTATGAAACACTCTCTGAACCTGCCGTGGAATTGGATATTATGATATCTCACCAAGACATGGTTCGAGTGAACTTTCACCTCCAAGTGAAAGTTTGAGTGTTGAAAGTGAAAACAGACCATTCAGAGCCTTTCACTGGGACAGACCTTTCAGTGACACTGGATGTAGGGAAATAATTGCAGATGGTATTGTTGTGGGGGAAATATCACCTGCCATGAAATCTCACCCCAAGCGAACATTCAGTTGTTATAAGATCATATCATTGCACTGCTTCGTGGTAACACATTCAGGCTGCAGACTTGAGCAAGGTCATTCCACAGGAAACCCGCACACAACAACAGGGTTTTGTTCATTGTGGTTAATGATACTAGAACAGGGTGTGGAAAAAAAAGAAAGCCTATCAAAATATTTTTGCTACAGATAAAACAGCCTTCGATGAAAGGGATTGCTTTTTTCATATCCATTTACATGAAGACATTTCAGGTTTCCAATGGAGAAACAAAAGCAGCAGAAATGTGATGTTCAGTGAGAATGAGAGGGGCTTTTTAACAAACAATTGAAAAACTTGGTCTATAATCAATCAAAAAAGGAGAACGCTTGTCATCTTTGTTGAATTTTCTCACACATAACAACCCAACAATTTCTGTGTTCCTTGCAAAAATAGCTTGCTCAAAGCCCCTGGCTGATGCAAGATTTCCACATCTTCTTCTGTGGAAAGTATGTTTTATCCACATAGATGTGTTACAACAGAAGAGCGATGCTTATGAAAACCACACAGGTCTGAGCTCTGCAACCTGCTGCCTTTGCAGACTTTATAGCACTGAGAAGAAATCTTCACGTAACGACAAGCCAAACCCTCCTTCCCCTCAGGTAAGGAAGCAACTTGACATGGGAAAATCAATATGGGGGAAAATTAGAACCAGGCCATCTCCTAAGCCTTGCTTCTGCTACATGTGCATTTACAAATCCTATTTTCATAACCCAAAAAGATTGAAGCCACCTGCTTTCCAGGTGCTGGAGGCAGAAACCTTGAGAAACAGTCACTTGTGAAAGACGCTGAGTGGCATCCCTTGCTGGAGCTCACCACCCTGGGATGTGGCACACACTGTGGGGGCTGAGCAGCCTCTCCTCCCAAGATGTGCCCACAGCTGGAAGAGCAGATAAACCAGCAGCTATCTGAGCTGCGTTGTCAGCAGGGACCCAGATGCATGCTGGAGAGCAAGGGGATGCAGGGGTATTTTGGTAAGGGCCTGGAGAAAGAGCAGAGAAAACTTGTAGTCCACAGTGAGTGTGAAATAGAGGGTACCATGAGGCTCATCCATGATCAAAAGCGCTGCCTGTGAACTCTACTTTGGACTGAGACAAGCAAAACAGCTGCAAAGAGTCTGTTCAAGCCCTTGCTTCCATAACCGCTAGATCTTCCTTCAAATTTCTTTCTTTGATAAAAAAACTTTTTTTAACAGCCTAACTAGTAATACCCCCCAAAAAAAGAAACTCTTAAAAATGTTTTACAACCTGTTAACAGCCAAAGAAACAGCCCAAAACAATGTCTCCACAAATGCAGACGACTGTGCTTTTAATTAAGATTCACAACTTCTTTTATTGGAGGCAGTGAACTATAATGAGTTCATTCATTCACAGGAGTCGGCTCAACCTGTGCTGCCTCCATCATCTAACCTCCCCGGGATAATAATGACACCGTTCACACCTCACCGCCTTCCGCCGCACAGCATCATGCAGCCCCGCAGCAAGGAGAGGTGAAGCCCTGGATGGCCTCGTATGAGCCAGTGGTGGAGCTAAGCGACACCAGGAAACATTTTTGTGACTTCAGCATCATCCCTAAGTTTGAGTCTCTGGGAAACCTTGCTCTGCATGGAAGTGTGAGAAATACCAAACTGCCCCCAAAGGGGCTGTAACATGGGATAACAAATCCTCCAACAGTCCCTGTCTGTACCTTTGAAATGAGGAGGCACCCAGGGCACATCCCTTGGGGACAGTAGCACACATGGAAATGATGGGAAAGCTGAAAAAGTGCCCCTCCCTCTCACTCACCCTCACTGGGGAGCCATTAAATGCCTCTTGTTATTGCTTTAATTTGTGGGTGATTTTAATGGCCACAGGAGGAGACGGCTGGACAAAGGCACCTCCTCAACATCGCATCAGTCCTTGCTCCAGTGTCTCAGCTCATCCACACCAACACCCTGCCCCTCAGAAGCCTCCTGGGGTGCCTCTGGGAGATAAAACACCTTCAGATGAGCCCAGAAGCAGAGACAAGCAATTGCTGACATTGTACAGACACTAAACAAGAAGACAGAACAAAAGTGTTAATGTGGGGCTTACACATGAACCTCCTAAACTGAGGAAGGTCTCAGGTCCTCTGAACACTGTCTGCAAATTCAACCTATCAGTTATTGAGACCAGAGGCTCCTCAGCCCCTCCGAGCCATTTCCAGGACTAAAACATGATTAAGTTGATGCACACTGACCTCTGCAGTCACGTGTCACTGGCTTTATAGGGATAGGTATCTCTTTCTTAATGTAGTGCGGTTGCAGCCATATGGCCTAATGATACAAGGCAAGCAACAGCTCTGCAAGAGGGTTTGCAGGCATGAAAGCTTGTTTGTGTTTTCCAGCTATGTCAAGCAGACAAATAAAGCATTACCTGTGCCTCCAGCCTGAGCTTGGCCTGACAGTTGTCATGGTTTAACCCCAGCCAGCAACTAAGCACCACACAGCTGCTTGCTCACTCCCCCCTGGTGGGATGGGAGAGAGAATCAGAAGAGTAAAAGTGAGAAAACTCATGGCTTGAGATAAAGACAGTTTAATAAGTAAAGCAAAAGCTGCACACACAAGCAAAGAAAAATAAGGAATTCATTCACTACTTCCCATCAGCAGGCAGGCGTTCAGCCATCCCCAGGAAAGCAGGGCTCCATCACACATAACAGTCACTTGGGAAGACAAAACACCATAACTCTGAACATCCCCCCCCTTCCTCCTTCTTCCCCCAGCTTTATATGCTGGGCATGACATCCTATGGTATGGAATATCCCTTTGGGCAGTTGGGGTCAGCTGTCCCGGCTGTGTCCCCTCCCAACTTCTTGTGCACCCCCAGCCTCCTTGCTGGTGGGCTGAGAGGCAGAAAAGGCCTTGACTCTGTGTAAGCACTGCTCAGCAGTAACAAAAACATCCCTGTGTTATCAACACTGTTTCCAGCACAAATCCAAAACATAGCTGCACACTAGCTACTGTGAAGAAAATTGACTCTGTCCCAGCCAAAACCAGCACACCAGTAAGTCAGGAGTCTTCTTCCCGCCCACCTTCTTCTCTATCTTCTCCCTACAGTGGCTGGAAAGCATCTTTGTACATGGTGGTGTTCATACAAAAGGAAAGAGTTTCAAATAAATAAAAGATACTAGACTCTTCTACAGCCAAAAACCCAAAGAGAGTCTGTGTATGAAGTGTCCTGACAAGCCTTGAAAAAACTAGCATTTACAGGAGCACATTTCACAGGCAGCACCCTAATTAAGACCAAAAGCTTCTAGAGTTTGAACACATGAGCAACAGAGCCTGAATTAAAACTTCCTAGGTAAGACTGTAATGGACCCAAAAATTCCCCTGAGCTCAGGTGAGAGTGGGATCTGCAGTACCAAACAGGTTAGAGCTGCATTTCCATATCAGAGCAACCGTCAATCTGGTGGTAACCTACTGCTCCACCTCCAGTATTCACCAAGGTCAAATATTTGAAGGAAGCTAAAAAGGTTCCTGAAATGCCACCTATGCACCAGCAATCTGCAAATCTCTTTCTAACCAGAGCAAAAGACAACTGCCAGCCACAAGAGATACACAAAACATGGCCAAATCCTGAGGGAAAGAGCTGCTTGTAGGACATGGGAGCCTGTGTCATCACAGCAAAGTTGGTGAGCCCGCTTCCTCAAAAAAGCCAGCACCGTGGCATCAGGATTATATTGCACTTTATCAGAACTAAATCACTTGGACACAGAGGAGGAGAAAGGAAAAAAGACTCAGTGCTTGAGCCTCCTGCAGGTGTGATTTGTGCCTAGGACGCCAAGCAAGAGGCACACGGGTTTGCTGTGTTATGTAGCCAAGGCAAACAAGACACAGCAAGGTCCAATTCTGGCCCCCTCAGGATCCATAAACCAGCCTCTGGGAGCTGTGGGGGGCACGTTAGTCCTAATTGTGTGTTGTTTAACTTGGCTCCTCGAACAGCAAAGCTTTTGCTGTCTTGGCTAGAGTCACCAATCTCACACCTTGGTGGGACTTACCTCTTTTCTTGGATTGGCAATTAAAAAAATCCCTAATGTTGATACATGTTAAATGTTTTTGATCAAAACCCACTTATTTTTACAAGAAATAGTTAGGATGACGTACTGAGAACCTCTGCCCAATGCATCAGGGAGAAGCACACTACTCAGAGGGCAAGATCCTCCCTTTCATACTCCTTTAAAGTTTCACTGATTCCCATCACCTTTCTCTGGATTTTCGCCCCCAACTAGCAGCAGAACAGACTTGTGCCCAGCAGAGATGATATACGCCACTCTGCAAACACAGGTATAAATCCCAATATCCTCATTCCTCACTGCAGCCACTGACAGGCAAAGTGAGCTGAGGAGAGCCCTTCTGAGGAAGAAGCACCCAACACCCACATTGGGCCAGTCCAGTGATTTCCTTGACCCACAAGAAGTGAACAACTGGTATTTTTCATGCAGGCATAACCTTGCACCAAACACTCTGAAACTGTAGGATCAGAGCCCACTCTGTGCATGGTCTCATGTTGAACCCAAGAGGATAAGCCCCACAGAAGAACTCCTTTGCATTTGCTTGCCACCAGCCATGTCAACAAGCCCATGGATGCTGAAGCCTCAAGACCAGAGAGCCTCCACAGCAGCCTGGAAGCTCTGTGAAAGTACGTGAAGCTCCTGGCACTGGGTATCCTCCAGATCAGCCTTTCCCTCTGATTTCCCTCCACATTTCTTATTTTGGCCCAGTGGGGAACACAACTGTGTTTGCTCATGCAGAACTGGTCCAAGCTTGAGAAATGGAGGATGAGGTGTGATATTGTCACACTTCCAAAAAGCTTGAGGGATCTGTTAGCTTGGTACAGAGACGAAGAAAACTGAGGTGGGAAAGACAAACCAGGAGTTCAGTCCTTCCTCCCACAAGCTTAATGTTAAAACCACAACATTCAAAGAGAAGTTCACTTCATGGCAACCTCTGGGCTGGGGCAGGATGGCTCTTGCTGGCCCACCTCCAGCTCTGCTCACTCTAGAAGTGACTCAGGTGCTACTGCCCTGCCCTGATGGGCCGGCTGCAATGTTCACAAGCAGGCAGGGGCTAGGGATCTCTTTCAGCATGGCACCTCATCTACATTTTAGTCTATTACTGACAAGGTTAAAGCTGATTTGATGGCCTTGAGGTCTACTGCTCCCCTTCTCCCAGCCCCTTAATGGCTGTGTAAGCCTATTCCCCCCTCACCTGCAGGTTACCCAACCAAATCACATCCCTCCTGCCCAGGGGAGCTCCTTCACCCATCCCTCTCCTCTTTCTGCAGGAGCCAACCCTCCCAGCCTTCCACAATTTACCTTTGCAGTTGTACCTAACGCCTGCCTGTTTTAGAAGACAGGAACTGGGGATAAACACTCCCTTGCATTCCTACAGCAAAAGAAACCATCATCTGCTTGTGGTGTGCTGCATGCAGAGGCAGTTCAGAAATGCACTTTTTTCCTGAAATAAGAAATAACAAAAAACACACCACAAAAACGATGAGCTGCTTAGTGCATTGCAGGTTCCTATCTGATATGGTCAAAACTTTCTCAGCCCTGCCAACTCTCAAGCATCTTCCTCTGGCATGTGTGTCTTGGATTACCATTTCACAAGGGAGTTCACTGCTTTTTTCCTAGTTTCCACCTCCTTTTCTTATTTGTTCTGTATTTCCAGCACCTTTTGATCAGTTAATACACTGAACACAAGAAACAGCAACTGGATAAATCAGCAGCACACCTTGTCCAGTTACCCCCCATTATAAGCATGTCCAGATGCTTCACTGGAAGTTGCATGAAAGTCCATTGGGGATAGTTATCAAATTTAAAACATATCCATTCCACTCCTCCTGTTATCAAGTTGTAGTATTTCTCCTTTTAGCATCAAATACATATGTAATTTGCAATACACATAGCCCTCATCCCAAAACAGCAGGGAAGATGCAGAGTTGGACATTTACAGTATCTACAGACTAGACCAGACATAACACAAAGCTAGGGCCAAAACACAAGAAAACCTGTGGCATTTGAGAATGCAAGACCTTGTCCACATAAAATAACCCTGTTCCTAATCTTTTCCAGCATCCAGATTTCTCTGGCCCTGCTCCACTGGAATTTTTTCTTTTTTGAAAGTTTGCAAGCAGAACTCCACATGGGATTCCCAGATCGCATTGCCACCATGTACCATGACATTAGTGCTTTCTTATCACTGCTGGTGACAGCCTGCATACTGCATTTCTGATTATGTCAGTGTCTTGAAGGCATCTGTGATTGATTTACACAGACAGTTCCTTCACTTCTGTCATGGACAGCCAGTGAGCCTCCAATTTACAGCAAAAATTCCTGATCTTAATCCATAAATTCATCACCTTGCACTTAAATGTCAAACTACTTCTATTGCTCCACTTCTCCAATCCTCCTCCTCTGTTGATGCCTCCTAACAGTACGTCATCAGCATGTTCCCTCTTTCTGCAACAACTTCACTAATGGAAATATTTAATAAAATTAGCCATATAACCCACTTCACAAGACTACCTCACAACATCTTTTGTCCTGACAGCTCTCCTATCAACAAAATCTGTCACATGTCCTTTAAGCAGTTCCCTTTAGACCAACTTTAAAATCTTGCCTTAATCCCTATTTTCTATGGCTAAACTAATAATTTCCCATGTGGCACAGTAACAAATATTTGGTCAACCATGGATAAGATACCTGCCTTCTTCTAGACAGAGGAAAGATAGTGTAGCTTACAAAGGTGTCATATTTAAGCAACCCAATGCACCTAAATTGAAGCTGCATCCCATCCCACTTTCCCTGCCCCTATGTCTTTAACAATCTTCTCTCCAAGATTCATTGCAAAGCTTTTCCTGCTATTCAGGTCAAACCTGAAGGTCTATAGTTACCCATTACCACTAAGTCTTTTGTTACAGTCACTATAAAAACACAATTAAAGCTGGATTATGGTATGCTTATGTGGAACAGTATCTTAATCCACAAATGGTCCTGTGGAAGCCACATTTAGAGTCAGATCCTAGCTGGTGCAAATAAGAAAACTGGAATCGAGCCCAGAGGAGATTAATACAACAATATCTCACTAATTTACACTAAGGGTGAGGAAACCACATTGAATATTTCAGACTAAAAGGAGTAAGAGAAGTACAAATAAATGCATCACAAAATACTCCCCTTTTCAATTTCAAGTAGCTATCTCTGAGCAAACATCATGGTGCACTGAAATGAGAGGAGTATGCTATATATAGCTAATGAAATCTTGCTAACATTAGACATGGCTACAGCATCTGTTACTAAATCTTTGCTGAGGAGTGTAGATAGACCTCCAGGTTTCTAGAGAGCTTATAAGAAAAGCAATTTATTGAAGTGAAGCTTTGTCAGCTTCTATTGTACGTAAATACAACATTAAATTGAGGCTTAATATTTACTGCTGTGTCATCTCAGCAGGCAATTATCATCAGTGCCTGAGGCCAGACCCTCAGGTGACGTAAAATACTAGAGCACCAGTGATTTCACTGACTGTCCTTACTACTCTTCAGAAAGTTTTCAATCAAAGGAAATTATACCCAAGGCACAGCTGCAAGGCTCAGACCTGCTCTCATGAACTCAATCTGCATCCAACAGGATGGCCTGTTCGAGGAGATTTTCACCTTAAAAACACTTCAGCATCTTCCGCACACTGAGCATCAATCCCACAGACCTAGTTTGCAGAATCATCTTGCCACATGTGCCCCATACACCCACCAGCCATGATCTAAAGCAAAGCTTTGCAGGTGCAGCAGAAAATACCCTGCAGCAGGGCTGTAACTCTCTCCCACAAAGCAGGACAGCTTTCCTTGAGCTGTAGGTCCTCCAGGCCCAGTACACAGGGAAAACAGAGAAAGGCTGATTGTGTTTCCCCACGACCAGCGGGGATCTGCTGATTCAGTGCTATTGTCACTTTGCTCTCCACACTCTGCTGAGGACCTCACTCAAATATTAACCTTGGCCTCTATTCAAGACTAAACCCCTGCCCACCCCAGGCAGGCTCAGCCATTCACCTTGTTTGGGTTTGTTTCCCATGGGAGTTTATCGCTCCAGCAGGCAAGGAGGGGAGGAAGATGTTTTGCCCAGAGGAGGGCCTTTGCCAGCTCTGCACCGTGCAGCAACAGCAAGTCCCTGCACACAACAGGCTCTGCCCCACTCCAACATCCAAGCATGCGGACACCTTCGCTGCACGCCTGCACCCCCTCCAAATCTGTAAACCCATCTCATGACATTAGGAGAGCATGAAGGAAGAGGAAAGTAAGGCGAGAGAAAACAGAGGTCCCCAAGGATGGACACTCTCTTGTCTCTCTAATGGGTAGCAAGTGCCTTTGAACAATGTTTTATCTTAAAAGGGATCAGATTACTGTACATCCCCCTCTTTGCCTTTCTCCAGGAGGCAGGGGGGAGCAGCGATGTGAGGGGGGATGGAGATCACCGGCACAGCTCTCTGGAAGCATTAGCGTTTGGCCTGCAAACCCCAGAGGTCGCAGGGCCAGCGGGAGGGAGCCCGCCTTGACATGATTAAGTTGCTGGCTCTGGGCTAAGCACATTCAAGCAGCCTCCCTGCCGGGTGGGAACATTTGACACCCTCCTGCTGCTTAAACCCACTGCTGACCAAAATGAGCCATCAGCACTGCAGAGCAGGAGGGGAGCAGCCTCCGGCTCACGTGGCAGAAATAAGATCTTTAGTGGCAGCACTGCCGGGGGGAAGAGGTTGCCAGGATGGAGCTGACTTGCTGGTCCTGCACATGGGGCTTTGGGACCTCTCCACCCTGCGGCTCCTGGGCAGCCCAGCCAGGCTAACTCGGGTCGCAGGAGTCACACAGCAGTGCTGGTTAGGCAGCCCTGATGGGAGATCACATCGCACAATACAGCAATGTTACTTCCAGCACCCCCAGCAGCATTTGTGCACAGCCCCAGCCTGTTCCGGTGGATGCGCTGCTCACCCCGGGTCTCCACTACAGCCTCACACTCCCCCATGCAGGAACAGCATTAACACCTGTGGTGTTCACCATCAGCTGCAGTGTTCAGAGGATTCTCAACCCCTGCTCAGCTTCCCAGTCCTCAAAGGCCCCCAGCAACTATATTTCTGCCACAATAAAGCCCTCAAACATCAAAGTTTCCACCAACAAACATAAGCAAAAGTGTCCAGGTCTGGAAGCCAAGCACAGGTCAGGCCAAAACCCACCTACAGAAAACTTTCATATAACAAGTCTCCCCCAGAGAAAACCCTAAAGCCAGTGATCTACCCTGTAGCTGTAGGGTTTCAACACCCATGGGAGCAAGTCGGCTACAGCCCTACTGTGCCCCTCACTACTGGTGCAAACCCACACCAAGAGGTCAGCCCAGGAGAGCAGCCAAGGTGCAGGGAGGAGCCCTCCCCAGCACTGCAGCAACAGGACAGACACTACATCATCCCAAGACATGATGCTCTGAGTTTAGACCCTTTTGGGGACAGAGAAGGAGACTGTAAGATGATGTGGAACAGAGCTGGAGACCTGGGGACTTAGCACCTCAGACTATCCCAGCACAAAGCAGTACAGGTGACTTCCCAGGGATCAGCCAGTCGCTCCTACCACAAAAGGACCACCTTTGTGCAGCTAAGAACATTAGCTCAAACTGAGCACAGCATTCATTTCTGAGGCTGATTCTTGCCTTGCAAAGCCTCATACAAGAGAAGCAAGAAATCCAAGGCCACAGGTAGGTTGTTGCATCCACCCAGGCAGAAAGCCAGCAGTGGTATTCACTTAATGCAGGAGGCCCACAGCAAAATATCTAGTCCCTGACAATACCTTCTAGGTACCTAACTATCTTTTATCATCATGGTGTTAAGCAATAACAGTCAATAACTTCCTGCCATCTTGGAGAATATCCATCTGCACTTTGCTTTCTAGCGACTTACAAAATTTCTGCCTCGCAGGACCCCGTCCATTTCTTGTGCTGGTTCTCCCTTCAATTTCACACTTAATTAAGTCCCCGTATCAAGTCTCAGGATGGATTGCTCACTAGACCAGCAGCCAGAATTGATGTCATATCTAAATGATGGGGCCTGACAAAAAAAAAAGAGCAGGAGCGATAACAAGAGAGAGGGAGGGAGAAGAGGAAAAGCTGCTTTTATTTCAGGGTTAAAAGCTTAATCTTCTACTAAAACAGTATCACATGAGAGGGAAAGAGTCTCTCATCCATGTGATACTACTGACCCAGGCTTGGTTTAGAAGCTGTAATATCATTCCAAGAGAAAATTATGTTGGCAAGTAACTTTTCTTCAGAGGCAATTAAAAGGAAACACGACTCAGAAGGAAGACAGCACAGGATGGAAAAGGGGGGCTGAACAGTGCTCATTTGTGGAGGACACATGCTGAGCCTCTGATGAGGAACAGTGTATAACCAGACATCAGTAATGGGAGAGCCTACAAGGGCTCAGTGTGATGAAGTGCTCAAAAGCTTGGGTGTTTCCTCTGAACTTTCTCCAAACTCCTTGATTTAAGCTGAACAGGGCTGCAAACCTCATGAGCTAAACCCTTCTCAGGAGATTTCTGGAAGTTCCTGTTCTTGGAAGTATCACAAGGGGGCTTAGTTTTATTGCTGCTATTTGGCATTTCAATTTCCAGTATGGTCAAACCCAGGAAGGCCAAAGGCAATGAAAGAGCAAAGCTAACAACATTTTTTGAGCATCGTAAAAGGCTGAATTCAGGTTCACACTAATAGTGTTTCAGGTCAGTCTTACTCTGGGCTCATACAAGCAGGTCTTCATAGTAAGAAAAAGATTAAGTCCTCTCAAGAGCAATTCAGACAAATAATAAGGCATCTTCCAACATCTCAAAGACGCTGGTAACTTGTTGATGGTTAAGGAAACACGAGAGGACTGTATGGGCTTCCTTTGTTGATTGTGTATGTAAACTTGTATGTATGCACTATCTGTCTGGGACAATTTAACATCAGGCCATCATTTATATTCAAGTTAACTGGAACAAGTACTACAATAGCTGACTGAAGAAGTTCCTCCACTAAACTCACAACCCCCTCTCTGCATTTATTTACTCAGCTCCCCCTAACATGCTAGATAACATAGATGGGATAACACATGCTAGGTGCTGCAAACACTTACCATCCATTACACATCACCTGCTTTTTCATCCTTCATGACTTTGTTTTCTTCATTTACTGAAGTGTCACAACAGTGAATTTAGAGTCCTTTGGCATAAAAGGTTTGCTGCTTTGACACGTGGCCAGAGCACATTCCTGGCCTCAAAGTAAGGCTACAGACTCTGGTACTAGCCACCTGTCCAGAAAAGTGAAAGTGTCTTACTCATTAAAAGTAATGAGGTGGATTTAAGCTAGCCACCTGCCCTAGAGCTATAAAGGGACTTTCGGTTTGGTATTTCTGAATTAACAAGCAGAGAAAGAGCGGGCAGATTAGAAACAGTGATAAATGTGGCCCTTCAAACAGGTTTTGCTGCTATCAAGCCTCTGCAGTGGCACCTTTTCTATCTGGTCCTGTAGTTATCTGTCCATCCTTAGCCACACAGAGAGGTGGTATCTCAGCATACATGAAGGGTTAAGGCCATGACCTTCTCAATGTGGCCACCATGAGGTACACCTTCCATCCCATAACTCCCTGCTACTCAGAAATCTAACACGGCCAGAGCACAGCAGATTTCCAATACAAGAATGCTATAAAGTGTTGACAGCAAAGCACCTATCCAAACCCAAAAATTCACAGTATCTGGGAGGGCTGGAAAAAGCCATGAAAACTCACTCATAATTACTTCAAGAATTAAAGGTTCATTGTCTTGGTTTTGAAGCAAATACGGTGACAACGAACATTTAACACCTAAAGCACACTTATCAGAATCCACCAGTTCCATGCAAATTCTGTTGATTCCAGGGAATCTTACTCCACTCTTCACTAAACTGACATGACAGATGCAATGGACTGCGGTGGCCAAAATGGCGTGAGTGGTCAGGGTGACCCATGGACAGACTCCTTGCTCCCTTCCTTGTCCAGCCATCTCCATTCAAGCAGTTCCTACTTCCCATGGATGGGCACAGTCAGTCGGAGATGTGCAGGCCACATACAGATGATTATGAGAAAAAGAAGAGCTGTTTATTTTCACATATTCTGAGACCAGCTGCCCAAAGGAAGTCCAGATCCCAGACATCAGCTGGTGCAACGGCCATGCTCCATCATCCATCTCCTCTGCAACATCCCAGGCTCCTGCAGAAGCTATACACTGGAGCCATTTTATCGTATGTCATAAAAGCCTTGGACAGTATCTAGATATTTGTCTTTCTTGAAAAAAGGAAGCCTACATATACACCAAACAAAAACACAAATCTGTCCCCAAACTGGGGAAGATTAATATTCCTTGCAGTTCCCATATGAAGACAACTGGTAGGAGTCCGCAGCAGATTACACACAGGGGACGATTCTAGCACCGAGCAAACCCCATCATAGCTATTATCCAGGAGCAATGCTCTGATCCCAGCAACACAAGTTATTTACAGAACAGCTGAAGAACACAACACGAACTGCACACAGTCCCTGTGTTAACACCACAGCATTTTGACTGGAAACTGTGGATAAACCCAGGTAATAACTCACCACAAAGCCACTACAATTCTTTGCAAGAGGTCTGAGCATGGCCTCACGTCACCACTCTGTCAGGGGCAAACAGGCATCGATTAGTGCCACACAGGCCAGATCCCCTGGAGCTACAGCAAGAATTTGATGCTGCATGAGACTTCCCTACAATATGCTGCACTTTAACTGCACTCACATATACAGGGAGCTGTGTGCTTATTATTTCTTATTATTTTATTTGCTTGCCTGTTTCTAGCGGAAGGGGGAAGCTTCCCTGCAAGCCATCGCCTTTATCCTGACATTTGGCTTTTGTGAAAGCAATTTTGGATTGAGCCTCGAACAATGATTCTCACTGTTATGCTTGCTCTTTTGTCTCCTTGGACACGTTGGCAAAGTTGCTTCAAGCTAAGGCATGAATTTCACAGGGTATGAAGGGAGCAGTTAGTGCAGCGAGACAGCTGGAGATGGAAAGCATGCGGTGTGTCACAGTTTTTAATTGTTTCTGCTGTCAGAAAACAACCCAAGTACAGTAGCTCATGATATTTCCCGCACAAAATCCTAACCATTGCCTGCATGGGATCCATCCACTGGCAAAGCAAAGACTTTCCCAAATTCTGTATTAGACTGAAAGTAAGCATCCATAGGATTTTTTCTTGTCCCACCTCCCTGCATGGAAAGCTTTCACTCAGCCACTCTGTTCTCTGTTCCCATCAAGAATTTACACCTCATACCAATCTGCCTTCAGAAAAGAAACATTTCTAGGACCCCAAATAAGCTTTTTTTGGTTTTGGACTGTAACACTTTGCACTGCCATAGCAATTCTAACCAGAAGATAAGGGCATCTACTTGGCACTTACAGAGCACTTCACATTTTCAGTGTAAATTACTGCAAGGACACCTGCCTACACCCTTGGGTACGTACCTCTCTCTTCAGTACGAACCTAAATTTAAGAACATGCAAATAAGACTTTCCACGTTTTCTGAAAAACTTGGACCCAATGCATGCACCGAAATATTGTAGCAACAAGGTTGCCCCAGCTGTGGAAGAGATGGGCTTGAATCCCCTCTGGTGGAGAAACGGATAGACCAGACCCCGCTGAACTCCGCAGACACTGGGTATGAAGGAAACATGCCTCAGCAGAGTCGCAGAAAAGTAAGGGTGAATCTACAGGGAGGACGAGGGGAAATCATAAGCACCTATTTTCAAAAGGCAGATCTGGGCTGGGGACCATACACAGGACCCATCTAACCACAGGGCTCAGTCCCACCCAGGGGACCAGAAGCACTGACTCCATACAGCTGATATGCAATTCTTCTGGTTCCATGCAGCACTTGGAAGAAGTGAGAAGTCCCGATGTGCAGCCCTTTGGCTGCAAAGCCCACATCTAAGGCTCAGCATGGCTTATTGTCTTACACAGGCTCATTTCAATCCCAGGCTGTGCAGGAGGCTGTTGTGAAGTCAAGAGCAGAATCAAAACCACCAACATACAATGGTGCAAACCTGCCCTAACACAGGCAAAACTCAGGCTGGAAGTGAGAGCTGAGCCACCGGACTCTGGGGAGCTATTGCCGTTCAGCGTACTTGAATGGGAGCAGCACCACTATAGGCAGAAATCTCTGCTGAACTTAAACCCAAGTGGAAGATTACAGGGGTCACATTGGGTATATTATTCCAGTTGATATTTTGAGAACTGAAAATCTGAGAAGAGCAAAGTATACATACAAGAATCAATCACAGCCACAAATCCAAGCATTTGAACTTATAACCAGCTTTTTTTGTGTTCATAAACCAAGGAGGGAGAAGTAAAATCTTTGAAGATTTTCACAGAAAATGTTATTATGGGTTCAAAAAAAAAGACAGAGCAAATTTCATGGCTAGAATTGGACTTTTTGAACATATGCTGACACAAAAGATGGGAGCAATCTTTCAGTTTTCATGATTTTACCCAGCCAGCCATTTCACAGAACTGGTGCAGGGGAATATAGAACGTGGTCTGTGAGCCCAGAGGAATGAAGAACCACGGAAGGGTTTGAAGAAGGACTCTCCTTAGCACAGACTGGGCAACAGCCTCATCGTTCAGCTTCACAATTAAAAAAAGTAGGATCTCACAGTAAGACTAATGGACATTTACATCGGTGGTGTCCTCTCTCTCCAAACATTTGGTCCTGTTGCTATATACATTTGAATGCAAGAAACCCACTCGTTATCTAAGTACTTGGCCACCACCTCCCAGGAGAGAAGGCAGTGCCACACTCAGCAAGAGACACAGGAGCAGGCAGCCGAGGTCCAGAAAGCACCAGTGTCATGGGAGACTCCCTCCCCGGGCAGGCAATCACCCAGGACTCACAGCACTGCACAGGGAGATGCTCATCCATCATAACAACTACAATTCTGTGGTGTTAAATCCTCTACTTTCCAGTGAGGCTCCTCCTGTTCTCCACTGAGAGTCCCCTTCCCTGCTGAAGGCAATAAAGCTAACAAGGAAATCTATTCCATATTTCAAAATACATTCACTTCGGTCAAGTTTTTTCCCCAGCAAGAAAAGACAACATCCTGGGGTTTGTTCCAACACCTTGAGAGAAGTGAACTCCCTGTATTTTCATGCTAATAGACTTTTTTTGCTTCAAAAATGTTAATCTATTTAAAAGGTCGCTTTTATTTAAAAAAAATTCTTCATGAAAGGTTGCAGAGTGCCTTTGACATTGGATTACATCACGTTTCCTCTGACATCTGAGTCACAAAATGCTCAGAGCAGGATTTCCAAGGTTTCCCTTTATTTTCTGTTCCCATGAATTCCACTCCCACTGCGATCAATAGGATTATTGCCACAGGCTTCAACAGGAGAAGGGCTGGCAAATGCTGAACACATTTGAAGGCCCTAACCTCAAAGTCAAAATTTTCCAGTCAAGAAAATAGCACTTTGGTTATCAATGAATATGTCAAACAAGAGGCCCATTATGAACAAAGCAGGCTGGTAAACGATCCCAAAAGAAAAAAGAAAAGAAATGCTATAAGGTAACATGTTCCCTACAGCCTATGGCAGTTCGTTGTGATGAATTTGAGCTGGTTTAAGGTGCTGTTAAGTGAATCAAGAATTAAAGCAGTATTTCTGAATATCTGCAGAAGAAGGATGAAAGGGATGCCATAAGGCTGTCAGTCTCCTGCTTGTACCCCAAAGCAGGATCAATTCTGCCTGTGTCTTTCCTGCTAGATATTTCCCAAGCAACTATTAAACACCTTCACTTGTTCCATGCTCTTCCAAACTCCTCCAGAGCTTTGCTACCTTCACAGCTGGACACTCCTCTCCTAACACCTACTGGTTACAGCCCCTCCTGTAATGCAAACCTAGGGCGACACGATTAAAAGTCCTCCTGATCCTCTTTACAATAGCTTTTGCACTCATGAAGTCTGTTCCTCATGTCTTCTCATCTCTAAATTAAAACACCAGAATTTCTTCTTTTATAGGTCACATTTTCCCAGGGCTTTCTAAGCACTCACCTGCAGACTCTTCTGGAGGACCAGGCCTTTCCTGAATCCCTGACCATCAACCCTTGCTTGAAAAAACACTCGAGTGTTCAAAACCAACAAACTCCTTACACCAGCATTTCCCTTGATTTTCAGGGTTCAGCCCAATCTTTGAGCTAAAATCTCAGCATGATCCCCCTCACAGTAATCTCACTATTTTCTCCTTCAGTTTTGGCTACAACTAGGACATCTACTCTTTGAACTGTTTCAAAGAAGATGGGTCCATCTAGAGCAGTATCTGCAGTTTCATGATTTCATCTAAAATAGCAAGGACATTTCTGATGCAATTTGGATGTTTCACATGATTGCATAAAACCTTTTGGTCAGCACAAAACCAGCCAGGCCTGGAAGCGTGCAGTGGCAGCAGGATCAGTGCTCCCGCAGCTTAAAGCCCAGTGCTGTATGCTGTTACTTCAATGGAAGATTCTTTCAGAGCAGTATTAAGGTTTAGGACTTATAACTGAAGAGCTCTAATCCTTTCCAGTAAAGGCCAATGGTGCATGTAAGAGTATTAAACTTGGTATACATTAAATCCTAAACATTTCCAAGTTGCAAGCAGAAATAGATCACAATCAAAACCTGCAATTCAAATATGCTTACTTGAATGAGCTCAAAATCCAGGGTCTGATTTCAGCAGAACTCTTCTCCATACATTGCGAGCTCCAGATCTGGACTGAAGATATTAGATAGCAGTCTCAGTCCTTATCTTTAGCCCATCTGAAGATCAAAGAGAACTGGAAACAAAAGCATTCCAAGGCATTGAAGTGATACATTTGTAATGAGTTTCTCCTATTATCCCACACAGTTGGGATTTTTCGGGGGGAAGGAAGGAGATTTGGCAGCCAGTTAAGAAGCGAGGATGGAAACACATTTTAACACATTTTAATACTAATTTCCTTCCCTCCTCTCCCACTTTCTGCTCAAAACCACTGAACAGATCCATGAAATTACAGGAGATGCAAATCCTTTATCCACAGCTTGCAGTTGTTGACATGGAAGACCCCTGATATGTAAATAAATTGGGCTGGACTTTTTTTTCTTGTCAAAGCAGCATTGCTCAGCAGATAAACAGCAACAATGCAGCCTGTGTGATGGCCCAAATAATTAGTTTCTGCAACCAGGGCATCTTCTTGAAGCACCTCTTCAAGTCTAACTCTGATGGGGAGCAAGAGGGAAGGGGCTGCCCCTCAGCTGTAGGCAAGACAGTGTCATGGCTGAGAATGAAACTCAACTTCAAATCATCTGCCATTTTGAAAATGATGTCCCTTGATCATGAATTAGTGTCAAGGCAGATGATGAGGGATGAAGCAAGCAATGAATGAGCAAAAAAGAGCAGAGAGGGAGAGAGAGAAACAAGGAGATTCTCCGGAGGCTTACGAGAATCATGCCAGTGAAGAGACTGTGCACACAAGCCATCTCCTTCTCAAAGTCTGCATTTTGCCAAAAAAATAAAAAGACACTGATCCCTAGAAATGTTCCTGTCTGCTGGCTCCTAGAGATAAGGAAGCGATATTTCACAGTCTGACACTAATCATATTTGGGCATATTAAGTAAGGACGGTCCAGGGGCTTTCTTTGCAGCGTACATATTCCAAGTTCAAAGTGAGAGCTCGTTACTGTGCCTAAAAAAAAATCCTCTTAACTCAGAAAAACGAGACAAAGAGGGAAGAAAAAAGAGAAAGGGAGGGAGGTGCTGGGAGGGGGGGGGGGAGAAGTGTTGTTATCTTTGTATTGTTCTCCCTACCCAGCCCTGTCAGTGATGTCTGCTGCAACATTTTGACGGGAGGATGCTCCCCTCTTTTCCCCCCATCCATGAAAACAGAACAGGAGACTTGCTAATACAATATTCTATGGCTGTGATTTACACATCCCAGAGTCCACTCCACCTAAAGGTGCCACTACAGAGCCAGCTCCTGGGGTGAAATCAGTGGAATTATCCCCATCGGAGACCTGGCCCTGTTTGCTTCTACAGCAGGAAATTGCTCACCTGGCTCTGCTGCTCCCTGGAGCAGAGGTCACTGTCTGCCTCTCTGGCCTTGGCTCCTCATTCCACTCTGCTGCCCAAGGCAAAAAAAACCCTTCACTACAGCTTGAAACAGGTGGCCTCCTTTACAGGGACCCGGAGGCCAAAGCACAGCTAAAGGCAGACTGGGACGGAGAGCCAAAAGAAAACGTGTCCCAGTATGGACCAGCACTCAGGTCCCTCCATAGCACAGCCCATCCCATGATCAGCCAACCCTCAGCTTCTCCTCCAGGCTGCTTCACTCTGTTTCAGCTTTTGGAGAAGAGCCAGGAAGGTCACTATGTTGAATCTCAACATTATCCAGAATGAATGTTTCAACTCCCTTTTTGCTAAATCGTATTTTTAGTTGGAGATTAACCTACTTTTAATGAAGAGGATGAAATAACCCCCATATGAACTTCTATTTGTTCCACCAATGACAATTCCCACATATGTAATTTTTTATTCTGCCATGCAAGCAAAAATAAAACCCAGCCTGCTGCTTACAGCATGAGGTAAAGCTACCACAAGAAAAGGACTTGCCACAAGTCTTTCCCACACCTCCCAAGCTCTTCTGAACACCTCAGACTAAGTCCTGCAGACTGATCCAATTGTGGAATAGCTCTGCTAAACCCGAGTTGCTCAAAGAACCTATTCATTTCACTGAGATTAAACAGCTACAATTGATGGTTTTAGGAGCAGCACAGTTGGTCTGGGATTCTCAAACAGCAGATTATTAAAGAGAAGAAAACTGATCAGGATTGAAGCTGAGCTAAAAATCCCATTGGTCTCTGGGAAGCTATACAGGGAAATGGTGAGAGGTGGATTTTTATTACAATTGCTATCTTTGAAGCATTCACACAACACCACCCATCACAGTGTCTGGATAGAAGCATCGGAGTTTGCTTCCACATGATAAACCTCAAGGGGGTTTCATCTGAACCACCACCTAGGAGCTGGTCCTGCTCACTAGGGTAGACTTGTACCACAGCTGCCACCCGACTCCTAAATGAAAACTAACTTGGACATTAGGGGCTACGCATCAGGATTTAACATATTCCCCAGTTGAGTCTAGGCTAATCCAGCAACACAACATCCCTCCTGGAGCCCACACTGCTCATTCCCATAAATCCGGGTGTGTAGTAAAGCACTCTGAAAGGTACAACCTAAATTTTTTTCCCCAGTGGGAAAACCCCGCACTACCCTAGGCTTATTACATTGTACAGTGCCACTCACACACTGATTGCTCTCATTGGAAAGGTCAGCATTTCCAACATCAGCTCCTCCCATTCCAAAGATCTCAGGAACTGGAAATTTTCAGGTTAGGGATGACTTTGGTTTTGTGTTTTCACTTCACAGAGAAAAAGCCTTATGCCTTACCACGCTAAAATAAAATCATCATCTAGAGTCCTATTCCTCTATAGAAGACATGCCCTTAGCTGACTACCGACCAGTCCAAAAGCTACAGGAACAACAGGGAATATCACAGGGAATATCACTAAACCTGATGGCCGTTACAGAAGACACCACCAATTTCACATGGCCACATACCAGAAGTCCACAAGTGGCTCCTTGGTCTAATCCCACAGGGACAAGACTGCTCCTGTTTCCTTGTGTTTAAAAACCTACAACCTGAAATTCACTTACTAACAAGGTAAGCCTGGACACAGCCATTCCTGTACCCTGAAGCTACATCAGCAGGCCGGACCCGGGCTATAGCCCTGCTCCTTGTCTCCTCCCTGTTCATGCAGCAAACACTGCAGTGAACCTGCTGTGCCCTACAGTGAGCTGTGAGCACCTTCCGAGCTCCTTTACAATTCTGCTCATCAACTAGAAAATCAGTTTTACTGAAACCCAGCCTTACAGCTACACGGAATGGAAGGAATGAGATTAAAAGGGATTATGCGTTTCTTGCAAGCAATGAGGCTTGATAGCTCAGACAGGCATCGCCTTAACATGTCCTCCACTTTGTTTGAATAGTTATTACCCCTCAGCTCTTTGAGTACGAAGGTTTGTAGGGATGAGCCATATGCCATGCAATTAGGATTTCATTTCTGCTTATTGTTCACACAATTTGGAATGGTCTTTCGGATGTTTCCAGGTTGCTGACATTTTTCTGTATCTTCAGGCAAGACTGCATGTTTAGTAGTAAACATCCTGGAGGGGGAAGGAAAGCCTTAGATCCGAGTGGAATGGATGCTGAATCCAAACTTCCCTCCAATTTAAGCAGGGAAAGTTTTCAGAATTAGTTTATCCATTACTATAACACAGTTCCAGGCAAAGGCCATTCACAAGGTCCAGATGCCCTTAAAAATGGGACACAGGCTTTTGGTTCAGACTTTCTAGTCATTTCTGATTGAGTGTTCAGCTGTATTGCAACAGGATTCATGGGGTTAATAAATATAACCAGTTGTACCAAATAAAATGTATGTATTTTATGAGATGTCAGAGGAACAGGTCTTTTTCAGGGGGCTGTTCCAGTGACTCTTACTTGAGCAGAGACTTGAGGAATCCACAGCCAGACATTCCCTGACACACCACCAAGGTATCTGCATGACGGACTGCCCCACACCAGTGAAAAATGCCTGGAAGCATATACAAATACACAAGCCTTGAGTGGACCTGATCCTAGCACTGCTCCTCAACCGATCTTCATCTTATTCTGTAAGTTTAGCTTGAATGGATGCCTCTGCTCTCCAGCCTGGGGATGCAGCATTATACCACCTTACTGCTGGAAACACTTCTCATTTCGCACTGCTCATATCCTGGAGATACATGGCCATGATGTATGTTCTGGGATCCAAAAACAGAAATGTTACTTTTAAAAAAGCGATATTTGCAGTGGCAGAACCAGAGACACCAGAAGCCTTGGCCACTTCAAACACTGCAGAATATCTGTGCACTCACAAGCACCTCACATCCCACCTTCTCACGTTATCTCCACCACAGCGAGGCATCAAATCCAGCCAAAGCTTCCTTTTCTTCCCTTCAGCAGAGGAAAGCTGGAAAGGTACAATCCTCGCGATGGATGGATTGACACAATCAGAAGTAATTTAATTCATGTTTAATCTGCAGCTAATGACTGCAGGTTCCCTCCAACTCTCAGTCCCCTTCCAATTTTTCACTGGTAAATTGCTACGGTTTGCAGTTGAAGCTCTTCACAGTAGATTAGTTAACATTATGTTTTTATTAAAGTCGAAGTTAATATCCTTATTCTCTGAAGGAGACCACTGGGGTTGTTGGAATTATTTTTTCCCCTTCAGTTTTTTACTAAGGGCCTTCTCTGCTGAGTTGGAAACACAGAGCCTGCAGACCCCCAGCTGAAAGCTTAAGGGAGCCCCAAACAGTTACCTCTTAAATGATTATTTACATTAGAATATAAAAATCACTCTGCTGGATCAGACCAGAGGCCTGTCTACCCAGTATCCTGTCTCTGATGGTGGCCAGCTGCTCTAGAGCAGGGCTGGTCATAAGTTTTCTGTCAAAGCTTTACTGATAGATACATTTTTTTCATTACATAACATTCTTCACAAAAAAGCAGCCTGCTGCCTACAGAAAATGTTGACTTTGCAATGAAAAAAGAGGTCTCTAACCTGAATGATTTTGTATTTTGGACAAAGCTTTCCATTTGCTGATCAAAGATAATTGCTTTTCAGTGAAGAGTCAGAATTTTCTGGGAAAAAGATGTTATATGAAATTATGTTCATATTCATCAGTATTTTCCATTAAAATATTCCCAGTTTATAAAATATTCCAAAAATCTCTTTATAAAAATATCTTCAGCTCTGATCTGAAGAAATCCTCAAGAATTGTCAGACAGAAAATTATGGTACAAGTTTCTCCATAGAAGTTTCTCCTAAACCCCATAAAGCCAATGGCTACAATGCAATGAAGAATGATGTTTTCTGTGTATTATTGGCCTTTTCTGAACCGACTCAAAGTCATTCAAAGATGTCACAGGACCCAGTGGGCCACTGTTGGCCAAGCAACAGAAGGTGGGGATACCTGACAGAGACAGCTAAGGAGGGGGTTAACACCTCTGCCTCAGGCCATCCCCTAGACAAGCAGTTTTGAACTGGCCTGTGAATAACAAGGGCTCAGAGTTACTGAGCTCTCACAGAGAGCTCCAGATGCCCATTCAGGGCTAAAGCTCTGCTTCTTCCATGGCAATTTCAGAACCTTCCCCCTGCTCCTCTCATGCTTTCCTTCCCCATCTCTGCTCATGGCAGGACAGATGCTTCCAAGTCCCACGTTACATCCTGCTCTGTTCACCTCTGTGCCGCACACCAGTACTGCAAACCATCAAGAAGCGTAGCTCAAATCAACAAATGGCTGTTTTGAAGCCACTCTATCTATGGAGTATTTCCATCTTATGCCAAGAACCCTCGAGAGCTTCCTGCCTTCCCTCCCCACTCTTCACACACAACTTTTGTGACACAAGAATTAGAATCAAACCGTGCTAAATATCTGGTGTCCTTACACTGATGTAGATCACAAAAATCCTATAGCATCAGCCACACCACTCTGATGTGAACCCCGAACCAACACATAGCATGTCCAGTTGACCCATCCCTCATGGCTGCTCCTTCAGCTGCTGGAGTTCCTTCACCCTTCGTTAAATGTTACATAGATCAGTGAATTGCCTCTGACAACTGGCTCCATGGATTTAACCCCCAGCCCATCCCTGGCAAGCAGGAGGGGTGACAGGACCATCTTTCTGTCCTGGGACACCACACAGGGAAATGGATTAATGAACAGTCTGAGTCCATCCAGGAGAAGCAGCAATTGGCAACACAGCTAGAAAAAAAAAAGGATTCCCTCGGAGCAAAGACAGCTGAGCCATTATCATCTGGGGAGATTTAGGAGACAGCTCTAAATCCCACAGGGACCATATATTCAAGTTCATCTCTTCAATCAGGAGAGCTAGAAATTGCCTTTTTAAAAAAAAATTAATGCTGAACTGTCAAATAAGCATGAGATGAGGCTAGAAGAAAAAGCCTAATTTCTCTGGGCTCTCTGTGAAAAGAAGAGAAGCTGCCACACTGCACCAGAATACTTGTGAGCATGCTTTCTGCATGGACATGGGGCTAACCTAGGGTGTGCAGGGACCAGGGCTTGCCAAAAGGTGGTGGAAAATCTCTCACGAAGATGGACTTTGACAGAGAAAATAGCTTTTTCAACCCTAAAGTTAGTTTTTACAGAACTTCTTTCAGTTTAATCAAAACGACTGGGGGGAATGGATCAGTTCTACAAATTCTTAAATGTTTGTGGGGTTTTTTTCCCCTCTCTGGTCCAATACTGAAACTCCATGAGATGCTGAAACCTGAAATATATTTGTTCACCATTGAAAACTGCAGAAATTGCACAGAAAAGAGTACGGTGACAGGCTCAGATCTCAGATCCCTTCCCACCTCCATCCATAACCACAGCTACCAGGACAGGAGGGCTCCACTTCGCAGCCCAGGCTGGCCGCAGCTCCTAAACTTGCTCTCTCCATCCACAGCCACAAGCCCCGTGCTGCGGTTCACGCACCATCCCAGGGCCCAGCTGCAGAGCTGACTCGCAGTCCAAGCCCCAGGCTGCAAGAGGACCACTAGGAATCGGTGAGTTATGCCAGCAATACATAGGTTTTCTGCCTCTGAGCCCACATAGGATGCAAATCACAGCGCTAGCCAAACCCCAGGATCTGCCTCTCTCCAACCTGACACTCCTGTGCACTGGGTTTTTTTAATTAACCTTGGAACAGCAAAGGGTCTTTTTTTTTTTTTCCTTTTTGCCAAACACAGCCATATTTTACAGGGATGGTGACAAGCTAATTAACTTAATTCTTATGACACCTCTCTCTGAGATGAGGCTAGGGTTGGCTAGCTCTGCAATGCAGTGTTGGGCTAATTAAAAAATAATTACTACTTCACCAAGGACAAGAACAAGAAGTTAATTAAAAGAATGAGGTGTAGCCTTAATGAAACTCATCACATTGTATTCATTCAGATGTCCCACAGCCAAATTCCCCCCATTAGAATATAAATCCACGCTGTCTCCTTCACAAGTGTTTGCAAATGGGGTCCCCTCTCCCCCTCCCCCCTTTCGCCCTTCCCTGGTAGAAACGATACGAATTATTTCAGGAGCAAGAGAGTAAACTTGGGCTGAGATTTCACATGCCCTCAGGGGCTGAAGGATAAGATATGATCTCCAAATACTATCTGGGATTATTTGCAGTACCTCAAAAGCCATGTGCTGCATGGGGACTATACCATTTCTTTTTACCGAAGTCCTGTGGATAATTTGGGAGCACAGTGGTCCTCCACCACTGCAGCCAGTCAGAGCACGCCTCCTTCCAGACAGCATCCTGAAACAGTGGAACATGATGCAGAATAGGAGATCTCCTTGGGGAAAATGAGGTTTTACCTGAGTAAAATTGACCCATGCTCCAGATTCAGACCTCTTGCTACATCACTGGACAAGCTGATATAGTAAGCAAGCAAGCATTAGCTAGGGATGAAATCCCGCTCACGAACAGTTTGGTGTTTCAGGTTGACTTAAGTCCTTCGCAAGTCCAGGTCAAATACCTCTAATGCATCCATCACGGGAAAAAACTGAAATTAAATTTCAAATGGTAATTCACTTCTAAATGAGAGGCAGGTGCCCCAGAGTTGAACTATGCTAAATTTTCCAGAGGTAACTTCATTCTTTTAAATATATTTTTTTTAAACCAGAGTGTTTAGCCAGGAGTTAAAATGTGTTTGGCAAGAATATTTACTTTTTTGATGAGGATAAAAAACGACGAGGGATCAGACCAAAACAAAGAGGGTTTTCCCCATATTTTGGTGCCATCACTAACACAAAAATATATTTTGCAAGTCACAAACTGCATCCCCATTTATATACGAAGGTACTGTCCCTATATATATGTCTCATCTTAGACATATACCAGCTCGTCTCCCTTCTGGCATGCAAGCCACAGAGGCTCCCCCAGCACCCACCCCCAGTCCAGCTGAAGCCAGTGAAAGGTCCAAGGGATGCTCAGATTTCTCAGCACTTGGTGCATCCCCTCAGGGGATGACTGGTCACTGCTGGGAAGCTGCGAGGATGCAAGCGATCCCAAGCATTAGCTGGATGCAGCAGAGCAGGTCTGCTCAAGCAGTATTTCAAGAGTTTGCTGGGCTTGAGAAAATTCAAAGTTTGGAAATGATGGGGGCATGACAATAACATTCCTTGGCTGATCCCCAGGACAGCACAGAAGATGACAGCACAAGTGTCCTCACACATGTCACTGGCATCTGAAAGAGTATCCAAGGGCAAAAAAAAAAAAACATAAAAGGCAGAGAAAAGCCAGTTTCCTGGCCCTGTTCATTACACACCCATTAACAGCAGTGGGATCGGCTGCACTTACAACCCTGAGCGCAGGAGTCACCTGCGTGAGGCACAGTGCTTTTTCCAGGATGGATCCAGGAGTCCTCAGTGAAAGAGAGGACAATACAAAGACACAACCAGACCGGCCACGCTACTTAATGAGGAACTAGAAAGACCTTAAAACCATGTATTAACAAATGAGACATGAGACTGAGCAGACCAGCGCATGAGGCATTGACACGGAATGAGCCTGTGCAGGTGACAGCTCTCTGCGAACGAGGGGAGAAACTTCATCTGCTGGTGGGATCTGTTACTTGAGCACATTTAACTGCTGAAACTCCCAAAGGAAGAAACAAGGTGAAGGGAAGAGGTGGGGGGAATGGAGGGGTCCTTACACTGATGGCATCATCTTCCTGCACACAAGACACCACAGCTGCAGCAGACACAAGCTGCCCTTATCCAGCCTATGCCTCTTTCCAGTTTTCAGGGTCCAGCAACCACACCAAATACTCAGGCCTCAGCAGGGAGCAGGCATAGCTCTGCCCGGAGCCCAGCAGGTATCTCCACTTTCAAACATCTGCAAGGCCCACGTGAGGACCAGAGGGAGATCAGATGTAACTTCTCGCTGGTCACTGAACAAGAGCTAAGCAATCTCACTAATTTACATCATTACAAAAGGGAATCTATTCAGATTCAACTGATATTATACCATCAGTGCTTGGTCTAGGCTTTCTGGACCTGCAGTGGAAGTATTCCCTGTGACAATCCTGCTTCTTTCTTGTCTGTCCAGAGCTTTCCCTGAAGGGTGAAATTTCATATTCAAGCCACTTGACTCTCATACAAACACTGTCTACTTCTTACCACTTCTGTATTCCTCAACAAATTTCTTCTCTCCCGTCTAACACCCTTTGCTCCCTGGAAAGAAGCACAACTACAAAAGCAGCAGTTTTGCAGCTACACACATGCAGGTGTCTGGACGTGTATCCACACGGTCTGATAGACATATGCATGTAGACTGTGTTCAGATGCATGCAGGTATGCATGTGCCTATACCAGGTGGGTTTAAGTAACATCTTTATGCTTTCAGCTGTACCAGTTTGCTGCAAAGGAGGTCAGCTAAGCCCACCCTCCTTCAGGTGCCCCTCTGAGAAGGCTTTTTGCTAGAGGAAACACCAATCCCTAACACTGTTCATTTTGGGTACTTGCTGATCATTTATATTTCTTTAAAAGGGCTTTCACTTCAATAGCTCCAGAAACCAAGGAAGATGAAACAAGTTTCCCAAGGTCATTCAGCCAGTGTCCTCCAAACTGAAACCCAGCTTAGGATGCTATCAAAGAGCTCAGACCCACAGGGGTCCTAGACTTTTTGAAAGGTTCATCCACAGATCTTTCCTCATTTCAGGCTGTTTCAATCCAGCAGATTTACTGGCTTCAGTAGACTTACCAGAGTTACATCAGTACAAGTAGGAGCAAAACTATTTGCATCCCTCTGCCACAACAGGCTCACAGGAGGCTGAGCACCTGCGGTCTGAGCAGCACGGCCCAGTGGGTAGAGAGTTAGGACACGGGAAGACTCTTCCCCACTCTTTAAGGATTCACACTCTGGCCTCTGCAAAGTACCTCTATGTCCCTAGTTAGTGTCTATGAAGCAGAGCCTACAGCATTTAATTTTTGACATCTCCAAGGAAAGGCTGCCCTAAAGTATCGCTATCAGCACAAGCAAAACACCGCAGTATGAGCAGCTTTGCACTTCTGTTGTCTTTGGTGTGAAGTTAAGAACTGCTCAAGCCTACAAATTCAACAGTTCAAAAACAGAGCCTATTTGAAGTCATGGCTTCAGCTGAGGAATAGGAAATTCAAGTGCACACCTCAGTACAGTTCAAGAAATTAGTATTTTGTTGCACTTCAAATGGGATGACAATGCAAGAAGTCAGCCAAAGCACCTTGGAAAAGCCCAGTGGTGATTATGTGAGGGGGGAGAAAGGCTGCACAACTTTCAGTCTGCTTCAGCACTGGGTGGGAAAATCCCCAATTAAACCAGAAACACAGTACCTGTAGTCATCAGGCGAGAGGAAAAAATAGCCAGGAATGCAAGTAGAGGAAATTGATTCTTGGTGCAATCAAGTGTCTTCCTTCCTCCGCTTTCCTCCTCAAATATGAACTGATTTGTTTTTTTTAAATTCAAGTTCACCACAGGTTGTAAAATCTCTCAGCAGACCTGGCTCCCATGACCTGGTTTGTATTGTCCCATTTGGATCGAGGACACCAGCAAGAAAAGTCAGTTCATAGACGGGAAAGAACCAGTTTGAAATCCAACCCTTCATCCAAAAAAGGAGTATCAAAACAATTCAACATCAGAACACCCGAGTGTAAGCATTAGTGCTAGATGAAGAGATTTCTATCCCATTTTGCTCTGTGACAGTACTAAGGGGAAAGCTGTTCTTGCTTTGGACAAGGTTTTTGTGTGTCTGCTCTTCCAGTAAGCAGAGAGCAGCAGCGTCTCTGCTCCCAGCAGAACAAGTCCTCTGCAGGTCCACTGCTGATCTGCTGCAGTTTGTCAGGTCCCAGATGCACCAGCTCTCCATTTCATTCTTTCTGGACATCCATACTTATCTCTGGGAAGGGTGCAAGAAGGCCTGTACTACACTCCTTCCTAATCCCAATGAACCAGTGGTTGCTTCATGCTCTGAAGAACAAGGGTTTGTGCCATTTATTACTGCTCAAGCTGGGAATACATTTATTATCCACCCACATGTGAAAACTATTGAACCAGGACTCAGCCTGCCCATTAGCTGTGTAATCACCTGGGTACCAGGCAGGGTCAAGGTAAGCAAAGCTTTAAGGGGTTAATCCCAATGCAATATCAAGGTAAATACAAGGGCTTCAAATGAGGGAGTCAACTGAAATTATATTATAAATAAAAATAATCCTCAAATAAGCTGTTACCAAAGAGGCTAAGCTTCTGCATCCAATTTGTATCACATTCAGACAAGTGATGTTACAAAGCTGTGTCCATATATTATACAATTACAGGAATGTGGCTTTCATTACATGATTAAAGCACTCCTTGTTATGACACAGCCCATACTATCAACAGATGTTGGGCCAGCACATACCGCAGTCCTCTGCACTTTGGGTGCCACGTTGCTTCTGCTAATAGAGGCCACGCAAGGTCAGCAGGAAGCGCCTGCAGGCCCCCCGGCGTGTTGCTGATTGGGCTTAGCTTACACGAGGAACAGGACTCCCGCAAGACCCTTCCTCCCCAGCCCTTCCGAAATGCTCTCCTCCTTGTCGGCAGAAGCAAAGCAAACATAAACCAGATGGTCAAGCAGGTATTCCCAGCAAGGAAGAGAACACACTCGCATAGGATGCGAATGAAAAGGAGCTCGTATCACATAGGCTAGGCAATCTTTTCCGTGTTTTCAGGAAATAACCTATGCTCTGCAGACACATCGCTCCTCTCTCGGTCACTGACCAAAGTCAGGGGTAACTACACTGAAAACCACAGAAATTTGTGGTTTTGTTAACAGTTATCCAGGGGAATAAAAGAACGTGATTGAAGCTTCGGTAGTAGAAATAGGACCAAGCTTTGGAGCCCTAGCTCAAATGTTGACTTCTCCCTCCAAGAAAACAGGATTGGACCAAAAGCAGTCAAAAGTGAAATCCAAATTGCCCTCAAAACTGTTTTCATGTCAATATGTTCCAATTTACACAATTTCACTTTTCCCCAGAAGTTCTTATTTAGTATGTATTAAAAATACCAAAAACGTTAAGAGGATTAAAGCCCGATTTATAGGTTACACGACAGCTGAATAGTCATTTCAATATTGTTTAGATGGTTCAGATACAACTTGATTTTTTTATTTTAAATAGGCATCACAAATGAAAATATATTTGTAAGCAGTAACTTCCATTCAAGTAAAAAGCCATTTTTCAACAGCCTGAAAGGTTGTTTGGTTTTTCCCACACACACACTTCAAAACACTAATTGGTTATTATAGATGAAGGTGAGGTTCAAAACTGAGCAGAGGCAGAGGTTGGGGTTATACAAACTTGGAGACAGCCTGCGCTTCCTGCGATATCGGAACAATGCCATGAAACTCCTGGAAAGTTCATGCAATGGGAACCATTTGGCATCCTTCCACAGTAAGAAGCAGTAAAGGACAGGCTTGGATTTATATATATGCTAGATAGGGCCCTAACAGATGCCATGACCTGGAGCCATAGCCATGCACTAACAGCCATACTTCTGAATATCATATCCAATTATACTTATAGCCCCCCTTTCTCCCCCCAGCATGCTTCAGGCCTTCCAACCCTCTCTAGCTCTCCCCCACTTACAGTCCCTTTACATCTCCCTGGCCCATGCTGTTCCTCCACCAGCCCTTCAAATCCTCTCTCTACAGGGCTTTCTCCCTGCTACTCTACACCCCAAAGGCATCACTGCATGCTCCCACCAAATGCCAAGGCTTCTCTAAAGTGAAGAGAAGTTTTGAAGCAGAGGAGCCAATTTACAAGTCATCATATCCTTCAGTTGTCATTTATGCCCCTCCCCAGCTGCTCCAGCAAACAGCCCTTGTTGGTTGTGTTTTATTTTTGTGGTGCTCGTTTAGCAGCCGCATTCAGTATCTCTCCACAAAATTACACTCATTTAATTTCCCATGTGAATCTGTTGACTGTTTGCAGGAGTTCAAAACAGCAGCACTTCCACATAGTTCATGAGCACTTTATAACACATCTGTTAGGCACTGATGGGAAAGGTGCATCTGAACCACAGGCCCTTAAGTCTTCCAGAGAGTTCAGCTCACACGAAGAATTCACTTTGTTTAAATCTGCCCTAAGGAGAGGGACTGGAGAAAAGGAACAGGATTCACCATTGCCAAAATGCCTGACGTGTTAACTGCCAGCCAAAGTTAATCCAGAATCAAACAGAGCTCATTATATTTCTAATACAATCCCCTGACAGGTTCCCTCCATTTGGGCCACAAGACAGCCCCAGCTCCTCACCACAGCACTGGGTCCAGATCCAGCTCAGGTTTCTAACTCCCACTGAAATATCTGCATGATCCTGGGCTTTATTATTTTAGCTTAAGCTGCACAGACTGTACAATCAGCTGTACAAGTCCCATTTTCAAATCCTATTCACCAGCACCTGAAACTGGCTCTTGATCAAAACACAACCCAAGCCCAGGTCTCACTTTTGCTGCCTTTCCCAGCAGACAGCCAATACTCCCCTCTTCAAAAGCCATTTAATCCTTCTCCAATTCTAAGCTTAACCCAAGATTTCTTCAAAGAATTAAGTAAGTATAAAACTCATACTAAATGAATAAGGATGTGCCTACCTCAAAACTGTTCAGGCACCCAGCCCTGAACATGAGCTTAGACAAGTCTGGCAACACTATCATGGAAATTCCTCGTTAAGACATACCTGCAGGATATACACTGAAAGAAAAGGTATTTTATTCATTTGTCCAAACAGTTATTGTCTCCAGGCCAACAAGCAAGCAGCATTTTGTAAGGATAGATTAGGTGGTACTTTTGTACTGTAACTGAAAATAAACTCAGTATTTTATTTCCACATGACTGCTTATTTTAAAATATATATTTATTTTTTCAAATAGGGATAAATATCTACAGACATAATATATTGTCTAGAGAGGGACAGAAATAGGTTAGCACACCACAACATATGCTAAATGACAACTATATCCCATGAAAGCACATGTGATCACGTAAGAGATCTGCACTAATACAGATAGAGAAAAGAACTGAGGATGTGTACTGTAAGAGAAGGGTGGGGGAAGAGTGTGTATAATAATTCATTTAGCATTCAATCCATCCAAGGCATTTACAGACACACGCCATTTGACAAGCTCCCTGCCAGAGCTCTTAATCCAAGAGCTGACCGACCAGCAAATGCCTCCAGTTCTGACTGCCCAGCCAGACACCTGAAAGGGGCCCAGTGCTCAAAGGGCAAGAGCTCAGTGCTTCGCAATAAACAGCCCCGTCTAAAATGTGTTGAATGAGGCATCAAAGCTGAGGCACACAACATCACTAATTGCTTGTGAAAATCTAAGCTTCAGTGCCTGCAAACACTTAAGCATATGTACAATAGGGTCCTCCTGTTGACTCTGTGGTTGGCCTTGCTTGCATATGCTGGGAAGCTGCTGCAAATGTACATGCTTGGGATGGGGGAGTGCTATTAATAACAATAATATTGAGTTCTTACATAGCCTGGGGCACATCGGAGCTAGATAATTATTCAGGAAGGTGAGTCAGGAGAAAATAACAACCTCCCTCTTTCATAAAGAGCAAATTTCAACCTGACAAATACAGTGTAGTGAAAAACAGAGGAAGTAAACGAGTCCTGAACGAATTATATATCAGAAAAACTGCAGTCATTGTGGGCAGCTCTGGGAAAAAAGTCACTGCCCAGTGGTCAAAATAAGCAAACTAAAGGCAAATACTGTGAAATCCAAGCGAGAGCAGCACTAAGTCATAAGATGCACTCTGAGTGCACCCTGTCCTGGTGCAATACCCTGTCTGCACCATTTCAGACAACGCAGAAAGGGAACAGGCAGATTCAGAAACAACTCCCAGCTAACAGCGTGAATGATATTAGTTCTGGTGAGACCATCACACAGAGAGATCACAAAAATCATGATTCTTTCATTTCAAATTCCTACAGTTATGAAACAGCTTAAAAGCAGTACACAGAATGATGCATAGCAAAGGTGAATCCCATACCCTATTTGAATTTTCTCATTATACAAAAATGGGCCTTCTAGAGGAACTGAGGCATGACACATCCACAAGAGCAGCTCTGAAACCAAATTCACCAACTATCCCCACTGCTCAACCCCAGAAGCACAGCCAGGGTGGGATCAGGGATTAACAAATAAAATACCAGGGAAAAAGCCCTTAAGACATCCTCTCACGAGCAGGGCAAATGGACCAGACACAAGAAGGGCATTTCCCACCCTGCTAAACCCTCATGAGAAGGAATTGTCCTGTTTGCAACCATTTTCACCGCCTCCTTGTAATAAATGGGAGGCAAGCTCCCAACTGCCTTGAAGCTATCAGATTTACCCCAAATTATAGAAGGCAGCTGTTGCATAAGAAACAGAGCAACAGTCCTGCGCAATGGCCACTGGATCACTTCCCCTCCCAATCTTAAAGCTCTCACAGTAAGATGAAATCATCTGGAGGTGAGTATGTCCCTCCATAGCTAAGACCTTTGAAGGATGCTATGACAGATGTGTCCACCCTCACGGGCAGAAAGAGGTCACTAGGATTCCTCATGCCTTAGCTTAGGCACTTATCTTTAGACAACATTAAGGCTTTCTCTAATCAAATCAATAACAAGCCTTAATATATCTTAGAATGGAGTGAATTGCCTTCTGGAGACTCAGGTGTTTCTCTCCACTAACAAGGAAGTCTGCAGGACCAGGCAGCAATTTCTACATGGCTAAGATCAGGTGCATTGAAGTCCTTCCTAAATGATGAAAGTTAGCAAAATTAAGTGTTCTCTGCAGACATGTTACTGCAAACATTCCTCCACTAACAACTCTTTTTGGTCTTTTCTCTACAGCATCTGGTTCTGGCCACCGCTAGCAGCAAAGTGCTAGACTCTGTGGAAATCAGATTTGACCAAGCATGGGAATTCCTGTGTACCAATAAGTTATCCTTTGATTCGTGGCATATTTCAGATTAAAGTTCCAAGGAGCTACAAGGGGACAGGGAATTCTCCATTTCAGTCCTGAGGGCTGCACTGATTTATTATTTCTGGCACCACATAGTGCATTGTTTGGTTGAGATTGGCTGTTAAAATCCATACTTACAAAATGTAATATTCCTCTGGAAATGTCCCATTCTGATTTTTTTTAAATGGTATTTTTATTCAGAGGAAGGGGCAGGAACAGTGGAATTAGCCTAGTAATGATGTTCTAAACCATTTCAGCTGGTAAATTCAGGTAGACTAATATTTTATTTCTATTTAGCCACTTATTTCTTTAGCCAAAACCAAGATGAGACCCTTGTGAGAATTCTGGCAGAATAATTAAGGAGAGATGGCCGTACCTCTTCCTAATAAATTAAAGGCAAAAATGCCAAAGGACTGGAGCATGGCTCACTCCTCAGTGTCTTCTCACATTAGCACTGCTCAATAGCTAAATAAGGGTAGCTAAATAAGAGACAATCTGAACTCCAGTATACAAGTGGGCCAGACAGAGGTTCACAACCATGGGCCCCTCCAGTGAACAGATCGGTCCAGAGCCATCTCTCCGCTGGCTCAGGAGAGACCTTGGCAGATTATGCAGGCATAGGGCCACCAAAAAGTAACTGCAGAGGTTGACAGACAGCAGAACAGTGTAAAACCAGAGTTTTCCCGAGCTGTGTGCCATACTTCCATCCTGGTTGATCATGTGCAAATCACACTCATTGCTAAGTTATTAATAACTCCTTGATTTAATTCACAGAGGCCAGATCTTCAGCTCATGCTAATCGGTGTCACTTTACTGCAGTGAACAGAGGGGATCAAGCTTGCCACAGGTGAGATCGAACCCCCCGCCTGCCGACAGCAACCACTGTCTGGGAAATCCAGGCAGGACTTTGCAGTATGGGTAAAAGGCAGTTTTTAGGAATTGGCCTCCTTTCCCTTCAGGAGAATTTATCCTCTGTTTCCCCAGAGTGACCAGAGGCCTCCACGCTCCCGCTGTGATGGAGCAATCCCATGGGGAAAGGAGCTAAGGACAAGCAGAGAGCAGCGACAGCCTGCTCTAAACCTGAGCTCGCTTTTTGCTTATCCACCGTTACAGCCTCTACCAAAGTATTTTCAGAAAGCAGAGAAATGCATCTCCTGCAAGCAGCACTGAGAACAGGTCCCCACACCGGTAACTCCCCACGGCCCGGGAAGCAGTGCTGCGCTCCCCTGCAGCCCTGGGGCTGGGGACAGCTCGGGCACCCATGGGACTGCCACCAGGCTTCAGCCCGCACCAGCGTGAGCCTCTTCTGACACCTAGTGCCCAGATCGCTCAGAGCCTGGGCCAGGGCAGCACCAGCCTCTCACCACACCGGCCTGGGACACGTCCCTCGCACAGCACCCTGGCAGCCACAGGCACCCGTGACACAGGCAAACCACGTCACCTTAATTCGTTGTGTTTCAGGGCAGTGTCAGGTTTGCAGGGTCAACTACATACGTGCTTCAGGCTACTCAAAACAGCATCCATACAGAACCTGGTTAAAAATCTCGACTCCACAGAAGTAAACTTTGCTTTTGATTTTAGCAGGGTCCAGGAACACACCTTTTCCTTGTCACTGTTACAGGATTCTCTGGGTGTAAATACTTAATGGTAATGTTCCTGGAATCACATTACCGTGAAAAAGTGTGATCCCAGAAACATTTGCATGAGACAATAGTCTGTAGCTTTGCAGCATCCAAATCCAGATGTTTCTGGTGAGAAAGAAATAGATGACCTGAGAATTAAACCCAGGCCCCTTGGCTCCCCTCCAGATGCTCTACCAGCTGCTCACACCAAGTCCCCTCTGGTCAATTACTTTACTTGATGCTTCTAATCAACAATATTATATATGTGATGCTATAAACTTTTGTATTTAATATTAGCTCATAACTCAGCATCCAAAACCAGATGTTTTTGGTGAGAAAGAAATTGATGACTTATCAGAGGACTGAACCCAGGCCCCTTGGCTCCCTTCCAGACAGTCTACCAGCTGAGCTGCAAAGCTAACCAGTTACCTCCCGCTCCCCCCGCACCGCTTCTTTTCATGAAAGGAAAAGGAAAAGGATTTCACATCTCCCAGTGCAATGTGCAGGAATACGTGAAAGATGTTTTTATAAACACTTTTAAAACAGTATAACATAACATTGCTTTGAGTCAGAAGAACACACTTTTTCCCAGAGAAGGACTTTGCAGACAAGCTCCTTTCTTTCCTAATAGCCAGGCCTTGTTGAGGGAGCTCACGTGCAACTGCATGCAGAAGAAGCATAATACACAACTAATTTAAATCTGAACTTCTTCAGCTTCCCCATGCTCTGTTGAGGATGATTATGAGACACTGTCTGCAAGGCTGCCTTCAGGACAGCTCACTGGGTCATATGATGCAGCAAAATGCATATGTTAAAGGACTTAAAATGGATTTCTGCAGAGCTGAAAGACAGAATGCAGTCACTTCTGATTTATGGAACTTTTATATGTTCCAACCACACAAAGCAGTTAAGCAAGTGCTTTACTTCAAACCCATAGCAGATGCATTGAGTTCAGTGCAACTACTCATATATTTGAAGTTAAGCGCATACTTAAGTGCTGTCCTGTACAAGGCTACGCTTGGGGGAACCCAGAGCAGAGCACAGTACTGTTCTGCTGTTGCTCAGCTACTCAGGATGCTTTATCACAGCAATCACATATTTATTTATTAAAAGGATAGAGCAGTTTTTAAGTGTATTCAGAGTTTTGTTCTTAAATTATAGCTATACAAGATATGATGAAAAGCAACTTCCATGAAAACCCAAAGCCCACAGTCTTAAGAGCTTTGTTTAGGATTAGAGACAACATCCACTACAGATAGCATACAGATCTACAAATATTTGCCCACAATTGTCAGAAACAACTGTTAAAATATTATTGCAACTGAAAGGAATCTGAAAGTAAAACCAGCATGCTATGAAAATCTATTAGAGAATGTTTTCCAACGAGGCAATTTCAGCTTCCCTAACCAATGAAGATAGTATGCCTTGTCCAAGGAGAAAGTACTTTAAGAAAATATGACTGCAAACATGCAGAGAATTGGCAGTGGTGTTCAGAGAGTTGCATTCTTCTTCTTAGTTAAGTTGACTAGATTTTAAGACCAAGGTCTTGCCTTAAGTTAACTTAATTATAACAACGTTGTGATTTTGCAAACTTCAGTAAGATACAGTATTCATTTGCTAGGGCATCTCACCATATCCAGAAAATGAAATTAGGCAAAAGCTTGGATAGATCTACAACTGCTGGAAAAACAAATCTCATCCTCAGTGAAACAGATTTCTAAATTTGGCTCTGTTCTACTCTGAAGACTGAGCATTATCTTGCCAACAATTTCACCATAATCAAAGCAGCTGAAATCAAAGCTCAAATAAAACATTCTGACTAAACTGCAGTGGCATAGATAACTTTCCATTCAAGAACTGATACCTGAAACAGTACAATTCCATCGAGTCACCTTTCACCAAAAATTTCACATCTCTCTGGTCAAATTACTTTCCCAGATAGCTTCAAGCTATTTGGGAGGATATATTGTACCAAGGCTGTTTAGCATGAAGAGCAGGAAAAGAGAATCTGCATGGTTGGAGGTGACACAGAAAAGGAGAAACAAAGATGAAAAACAACAGGCTGAGAGAGCTTAAAGGGCCAAGAGGGTAGAGCCAGACACAGGGGCAGAACCAGCAGGTCAGGGAGAAGTCCAGGGAGACAACATGTCTGGAATCAGCACAGTCAGCATCTGGGGTTGACCAGACCACAGCACATGCAAGAGAAGGGCTGAGAGCTGCAGAGCATCACAAACATTTCATTTTCAATAGCTGGCACAAATCATGTTGGGCTTGACCCCAGTGAGATACCAAGACCTGTAGAAGCTGATGAGAGACAAGGGCACTCAGTGTCTCCTTGGGTGCTGTGCATTCAGCAGGATTGGGCCTGCACAAGAGCACTGTCCAAACAACTAAACTAAAACCCTGTGACAAGAACATCGTTAATATATTTACAAAGACTAATATATTAGTGCCTGATGCACTGCTGGGGGCAAAAGCACTAACTACAGCACCATGGGAGGAGGAGGAAGGTACATAGCACAGGCAGAACACAGAAAATGATGAGCGACTGAGACTGAGCCTGAAAGCGCAGGTCTCCAGGACCAGCCACACAGCACAATGCACATGTGGCCTCTGAAGACACAACTCGCTCATCTAGTCTTCTGCAGAGGAAGTAACATTTCAAAGTTCTCAATGTCTCAGCTCTCCTCACACTTACTTCACTAATGTTACTTACCCAGCACATCTCACTGGCCCAGGATGAATTTTAAGTCAGTAGCCTTCAGCTAAGCACTGCAGTGCCTTAGTCCTCTCTTGCACCTTTTAATCCCCAGCACAGCAGTTTCAAAGTATTGGTGTGACTGATTCTGACAGACTCAACCTGTCCTAAGCAATACCAAAAATTACAACACCTTTCCAGAGTTTCCAGCCTTTTGTTTTGACAGATTAATAGACACAGATATATATACTGTTTAAAAGGAGAATTATATCAATGGCATATCACAGGGTCTGTCCATCCTGGTTGAATGGCTACTGCAATGGAGAGGAGACTTTAGACACTTGGCCCTCATTTGGTGGTCTGAGTGTTGCAATACCCATCACCTGTGGGAACTGGGACACACATAACTGCAAGAAGCCCCTTCAGGGCCCTGAAACACTCAAACATATCTACATGAGGAGCAACCAAACTGGTGGATTGTAAGTGCTGTTTTCCACGGGGTGCTCCTGCAAGTTTTTCCTCTCGTTCAGCTGGCACAGCAACACACCATCCTGTACTCAGGCATCATCTTTCCTCTTCAGCCACATGTCGAAAGGCAAGACAGCCAAGGTGTGAGAACCTGCATCCTGTGACAGCCCAAAGACATGCAAACCAACATGACTAGGTATGACTATCCAGACTATGCTGTCAACTTCCAAGTCCAAAAAAAATCCAAGACCAAATGGCAAGAAACACTGCTCTTTCTTAAGATCAAGCTTCAAGGTGTGTGGAGGAAGGGCTAATGAAGTGCAAAACAGAAACAAGCACAGTCATCAACAAGTTGAGAGAGAATGGTGTTTCCTATTTCCTCATTAGGTGACTGCATTTTCAATACCAGCACAGGCTGCCTTTAATTAACCATGATTGCACTGAGCCCTAATTTGCAAGTTGTCAGTACCAGCACTCATTCAGAGAAAATCTACACTGCCCCCCCACCCCTTTCACAAGCCTACCTTGACTCCCAGATCATCCAGGGCTTCAGAGAGCAAATTCCAGGTCTTGAACCAGATCTGAAAGCAAAATGAGACTGTCTAGTTGCAGAAACTGAAGCTTTTCAAGGGTTTGGGGGTTTTTTTTTGCATAATAAACTGATGATACACAACATTTTGCAACAGTGTACAAATATAACTCATTTTCATCTTTTCCATAGATTGTAGATTTTAGAGCACTGAAACATGCTCTAAAATACTTCCCTTAAAGCCTCCTCTCCTCCTCCCAGTCTGTTGTCTGTGGATACAACATGGACCAAGTGATCAAATCTCCTTGTGGCTTCATATATTTTTTTTAATCATTCACAGACAGGACACTGTCCAGGAAAGAGCAGCTGGAATCACAGCTGCAAAGCTCTCACTAATGTGACACCACATAATCATACTTGATAGCTGAAGAGTTCTTTGGAGGAGGAAATCACTTTAGGAGATGTACTGTAATTGAGTGGGGCTCTACCAGCCTTCTGGCACTTGAGGATTTTTGTGCTTGGCGAGCTTTTGTTAACAAAATGCAAAGTCTTCCACTCAGACAAATGCACTCAACTGACAGAGATATTTTCAACAAAAAAATAAAATACATACAGGTATAAAGCTGGAAGGCAGACAGCAAGTCTTGAAAGAGTAAATTTGCTGCTAGTCTAAGTGAAGTTACTGCACAGTCTCCAGAGGAGATTGACCCTTTTTCACCAGGAACTAAGTTGGCCCGTGCTTAGGTCTGTGTGCCAGCCACTTACACACAAAACCCACCAAAACTGAGACAATCACTTTCATCCAGAGCTGTGCCCAAACCTTGCAGCCTGCATTGACAGCTTCCCTGTGTCCTCAAGGAAAGCATGCAACTAGCACATAGCATACACAGCTGTATTTACCCCAGACACAATCTCTGTATTTACTTGCAACCAGCCTCTCTGGGACAGAAAAAACAACGAAGAAAACCAGGCTCTTTGCAAACTTGATCTTTCAGGAAGGGAGAAAAGGAGGACAGCAGTACCTGGGTCTCTCTCTTACCAGCATTTTGCTGGAACTTCAGCATGGAAAAAGCCACGGGCACGCCTGGTCTGGTCAGAGGGCTACCTCCAGCCCTGCACAGCCTCACAAAGCACCCAACTTTCCCCGCCATTTTGGGAAGGGGGAAGAACTGCTCCCGCCCCTTCCTTTAAATCCTGCAGAGCCCTGTGCTGGTCAAGCACCCCTTAACCCCTTCCTGGCTGGTCGACATCCCTGCCATCTCAGTTAGGGGGGCTCCCACGGGGCAAGTAAAGGCAGATCCTGCATTATTGCACTCTTTGGGGTATGGTCCTGGCTGGTATAGCCCAAATTCAGAGGTGCTGTGTGCTGCAAGTTGCGGGTTTGAGCTGAATTCTCCCCGTAGCTGAGGCTGTCTGTGGTTATATGTGACCCTGCCTTAACATGGGAGAGGGAGGATTTTAATCAGTAGCCTAACATTTCTAACGATATCTATAAAAATGTAGGAAATTGCAAAACGAGGACCCAAGGACAAAGTTAGGGCCCAGGCAGGCACATGTAGTTTATAGCATTACACATATATGGAGCAACCAGAGTAACTCCTGGAGTACCTGAACGTCAGTCAGTGTGTGACACCCCACAGCTTGGGGACATAACAAGTAGTACCTGTTGGGTGCAACAGAGCCAGAGGGTCACAGTGTCCCTGAACATGAGATGGACAGACCCAGGGCATGTGACAAGGGGACAAAACAGCACTGAACTGGTGCCCAAACCCTACATCACTGAGGCAGGTGATGATAGCCTGCCGAGGGAATCGCCACCCCAGCTGCAGAGCGGTGGCAGCTTTCTGCAGCATCAGGGCCCCTTGGAGAAGGGAGACCCGGGGGTGCCCTATGGAGGGGAGGCAGATAGGAAATGCACACATTTCGTGTCGGCAGGATAAGACTTACCCCTCCGTGTCTGGCTCTTCTAAGTGGTTTTGAGGTGCCTGAATAGGATGCACATAGGACAGGCTGTCTGAAGAAGGCTGTTGTTCCCGCCCTGCAAGATGAGCCCAGGCTGCAGTAAGAGCACCTGGAATTTTACTGGGACACTGGCAGGACTGGGAGGTGCAGTTGCAATCAGCTCATTCACCTAATCCACAGTCACAGCCACAGCTTAATACCTGACAACCAGAACAGAAGACAGCAAATTAATTACGACAAGATAAGAGGGATATGCTCCAACTCACTGTTCCCCAAATCAAAAGAGCAAACACTGCTAAGATTACTGGCTTTGCTTATCAGGAGAACAAGGGAAACGACAGTAAAAGTTAACCTATGTGGGAATAAAACCCTCTTCCGGCAGCTTGTCCTGAGGACCATATGTGACATAGGAATGGAGGGGGGACAGGGACAAGAGGAGGTAAGATGTGCAGTGCAAGCCCTGAAGGGGGTTTCGTCCCTGTTGTCCCAAAGGACTCAGGCTAGCACCATTCCTGCGAGACTGTGGCCTCTCTTTCTGCATACCCAGTGTCTGCGCTGAGTTAGGACTTCATTTTAAAGTTATTCCACACTCCAACAGGGATGATGCAGTCTTTCTCAGCAAAGGTTTGTATACAACAAGGTGAAATGTCTGTAAGCAATGAGACGAGATGCCTATGAGATACTGTTTCTTTTCTGTTACTGCTTCTTTCAACCTGTGCTAAGAAGCTGAACTACAGACAGAAAGCATAGAGCAAAGCACAGGCGGGTGGAGGAGCAGAAGGAAGAACGCTGAAGCCTGTACAGCAAGCAGGCTGACGCATCTTTCTTCATGATCCGTTACCTCAGCACACTGCTCAAAGGTACCTGGCTGCAAACTTCAGCTGATGGGCATGGAAAACGTGCACAGCAGGGGTGTCTCCGTGGCCAAAGGGGGAAATTGAGCCTGGCTGCAGGCAGAGCACTGTGCTCGCTCACCACATGTCCCTTGTCAGCCTGTGCGTCGGTGAGACAGCTCCCTGGGCTCTGCCACCACTGTTTTTTAAAACTTGTTTAAAAGCACATTTATTTCTTGGAAGCTTCTGAACATCAGATGGAACTAATTAAAACCAGGAGGGCTCAGGGGAGCTGGGGAGAAGAGGGAGACATGCAATTTGGTTTCCACTTCAAAGTGGTTTAGCAAAATAAAAGCACTCAGGCCCTCTAACGCAAGTGCATGCCCATGGGGAGGGGAGAGAAGGGGGCACTCAGTACTCTCAAGTGGCCACTTCCCCCCTACTTTTGCTCACCAGGCTCAAAGGAGCTGTGTTTGGATGCTGTGCCAGCTGATTAGTCAGGGCATCAGAGGTTAATTGCAGCGATTCCTCCTGTGCCCTCCCAGCAATTTTGCAGAGCGGGTGGCACTGCAGGGGGAGGAGGTGGCATCCGTCGTCACCGTCACCCACCCACACAATCCTCCCCCTTGTCTGCAGGGGTTGGGATCGCCTTCAGACAAGACAGCAACTGCTGCTGCGGGGTTTCTGGGCAAGGGTGAGGAAACATAGCCGCCAAAGAGCGCAACCACTGCCACAGCCTGGCTGTTAGAGGGCAGAGGTCCCCTGGGACAGGCCTGTGCAGTCCCCCATGTCCCAGCATGGAGGGACACCTTGCGGGCAAGCCCACTGCCCTGCAGCTGCAGCAGCTGCGCTCCGCCACAGCCTTCCCGCCACCCCCGTGGCACTGGGGTCCTCTGTGTGGAGTCCCCACATGTCCTGTCCTGGGGGTACCGAGGCTCCCGGGGCCCTTCCCCCTGCACAGCCCCAGGGCCTCACAGCACTGACCCCCTGCCCGCCCCAACTCCTGAGCAACGCCCCGGCCCAGCCCCAAACCCCCATGGCACTGACCCCCTTCAGGGCAACTTGAGTCCCCCCATCCCCGAGACCCCTCGTGCCTTAAGCAGGCCCTGACACCCCGCACACCCCAGCTCCAGGGCCACCTGCGCTGAGGGGGACACTGGCGCCAGGGCCAGGCCAGGCCTGGGGAGCCACAGTGCTGGGGGCTGCACCAGGGCTCCAAACCCACCGGCTGACCTGGCTCAGGGCCTCCCCGCTGCCCTGCTTGGGGCCTGAGGTGTGCCCCCGCTGCCGGGGCTGGGCCCCAGCCCTCACCCCACCAGCCCGCGCCCATGCCGCTGGGTTCCCATACCCAGGCAGGGCTGGGAGGCACCGGCGTGGAGAAGCCGCTCACCAGCACTGCCCCCTGCATCTGCTCCATTTGGGGCTTTCTTTGTTCCTTTTTTAAAAAACATTTTTCCCCTCTCTAAACTGGCACTTTAAATCTCACTCTAAACCCTGCATTGAAGCAGGGGCTTGCACCAGGCTGGGCTCGCTGGCAGCTGCAGGGCTGCGTGATCACCATCCACCGCTGACAAGGACTAATGGGGCCCGTTCCCACTCCACGCCATGTCTGAGCTCCTTCCTCTCCCTCTCCCTCTCCCTTATTTATTCAACCTCATTCTCACTGATGAGCATCCCGGCCTGGGTGATGGTTTATACAGCAGAAGCACTTGGACCCACAGCCGGGGCCAGCAGCTCATGCCCCATGGGTCGGCAGGGAGCCAGGGGGTAATGATGCCGACACCCCCCCTCCAGCCCCAATTCAACCGGTGACCTGGGGTGGCACGCCGAGTCTGACTGCAGTCCCTCAAGCCAGCTGATGTCCCATCCTCCTGCACCCGCTTTTGTTTGTTCTTCCCTCATTTTGTGTTGCTGGGGGAATGGAAGGGGAAGGAATCAATAAAAATTAATTCTGAAAATAAATAAGGAACGAATTGGCAGCTTGCAAGTCACAGCAGATGAAGTGCCCCGTGATGGCCCCATAAAACATCTCTCCACACGCCATTTATCACCAAGCCAGTATGTCTTAGCATCAAGCTTAATTTACTCAATATTAAAAGACATAAACCCGGCCTTGCAAATTTGGGAAGAAGAGTTTCAATGGCAATTAAGATTTTAATGCGCCTGATGCCTGTGCTTGTGGTTTTCTGGCATTGGTGGCTTGGGGGGCTTTTGGCTGGGCTGAACTGTTGGGATGGGTCACTCAGGGGTTTAGGCTCCCTGGCACCTGATGTTTGGTTGCAAAACCTGAAGAGCTCTGGAGACGTAACCAGCTCATGCCTGGGAGACTGGGAAAGAGTGATTAGACTCGCTGCCGCATCTGACGCCCTCGGCAGCCTCCAGCTGCTGCAGCCCCCCTGGATGCACTTGCCCACGGCTCCAGCTCGCTGCGGCTGTAGCACTGCAGTCGCTGCCGTATGAAGGGAAGCTTTCTCCATCCCCTGTCTGCCACAGAGAGCTATTGTGAGCAACAAATTACAGCCCTGTCGGAGCCTCCTTGGCTGCAGCACAAGAAGCGAGGATGCTGGCCCTTGAGTAAAGCTGACTGGATTTTACTCGGTTGCTTTTCTTTTAAAAAGTTTATAATACACTGCCCAAGACATAGTACAAGCTCTGTATGAGACATGAATAACATTCACTCATGTGACTGTTTGTACAACCGAGGGCATTACAGGTCAGGCTGAGAAGTGTTGTAAGAATGATGCAAGGCCCCCAGCCTAGACAAGCAGGGAGCATGGCGAAGTAAGATAAAGAGGCATTCACAGGGCTGTGTGGGGTCCAACACACAGTAGCTGAAGGCCCAATAGGTCACAATTTCAATGCACGTTCTTGGGGCTACCCGTGGGGAAACGGCTCTTTTCTGGCTGCACATAATGTCATTATCAAACTCACCTTTGAGAGCCAGAGCGAGACCCCCATCAGCCCTGCAGAGACAGCGAGTGTGACTTATGGAGAAGAAACCAAAAGAATTTACATGATACACATGGCAGGGAAAACAGCTGAACCTTCTCTGAAACTGTAGCTAGCCATAGACATGTCTTGTGCTTCCGTGTCCCTGCTGTATCCCCTCACATTCACTGCCTCACTGTGCACCTTCACAGCCTCCTTGCAGGGACTAGGCTCTGCTGCACCACTCGCGTCCATCTTCATGGCCTTCTGGTTGGCTCTCTAGGTCCTCAACCGCTCCTAGTCACCTCCTCATTACCTCTTTCCTTGGCATCAAGCACCCTAGGGAGAAAAGGTCACTGAAAACAGATGCGAGGATAGGTTTATTCCAGCTTTTGACAAAGAGCCTACATCAGGTAGCAGTTGTTTTGGTTGTAACTCACAGTAAGGAGAGGAGGGAGAAGCGGCTTTTCCCTCCCTCCACTGAAACATTTCATCGCACACATTCTGGAGGTAGCATTTTGGCAAATAAAAAGCCCAGCAGCAATACACACAGTGCGGCATAGGAGCTGTTTTCCTTTAGTACTCGTTCCCAGGAGCCACTGCTGCTGGTTGGCAATTGTACAGACTCACACTCTTTATTTTTTTCCTCCCCAATGCAGTCCATCAGTTCCTGCTGCCACCCCGCACACCCAGCCTGCCCCTTTACATCCAGCCCCCCGCTTCCCCTTCCCTCAGCATTTCTACATGCAGCGGTGTTGTTCTGGTAACCCAATCCACCCCAGCAAAAACAACTTGGCTTGGGGGGGGGGTAGGTCTTCCCCTTGATTTATGTAGGGTCAACCTCATAATTGTACCCCTCTTTTTATCTCTTCCTCCATATAAATCATGTATGTGACATTTTAGCGGAACGCCAACAAATTGAGCATGATGTTCTTATCACCAGCTTAATAATTTAATTCAAAAGGGCTTTGCATCATTGCACACCGGGATCAAGAGGAGGTAAAATAAGGCCATCCCTGTGCAGCACAGCTTCTCCAGGCTGGGCCGGCATGCCACACAACCCTGCATTCCCAGGCTGATTTTCTTTGATTTAAATTTTTATTTGAACTCTGGGAAGAGCCAGCTGAGTGCCCCAGCAAAAGCAAAGCCTGTTCAGCCAAGGAGTGGAGCTAATGGGCTCTGCAGTGCTGGATTCTGCTGAAATGCCCATGAAAGTCAAGAAAAAGGCATTTTTAAGCAATACCTGCATCTCAGAGGAAGAATGGCCTTTGCACACAGTGCCCAGGCTTTGCCCATTGCCTGGCCAGAGCCGTGCAGGTATGGAAGGGGATCAGCAGAGCAGGAGAGGAGAGTCAGATTGTGTCTGCAAGTTCTTGGGTCCTTCTTTCTCACACCGGGCAATACCCATCGAACCCAGAGCAATGCTTTACCTCCCATTTGCAGGCACCTGGCCAACAGAAGGTCACAAAAAAACCAACCAAACAAAAAAACCCAAAAAAACCACCACCACAAAAATAAAAAAATAAAAGGCAGATTTGTTTTCAGGAGATGAAAACTGTCCATCTTTGAGCTCCAGGTCTCTTCCTGTGCTCACCATTTCTGGTGAGAGACTGAGGAAAAAGAACGAAGCTAAAACCAGGAGGAGTTTTGGAACTGAGACAAGCAGAGCCATGTGTGAAGGCACACGCAGAGCCGCACAGTGCGGTCGTATCAGCACGCCCCACCTCACGCGTGGCAGCGTGCGTATCTGCAGATCTTTGCCCCGGTACCAGACGAATGCCCTACGTGCCCCAGCTTGCCTCCCTGCCCAGGGTTTGTGCCAGCTCCCAGCCTGCGTGCAGACCTGCGCTGCTCATTTCCAGCTGAACAAGCCAGGCTCAATCTATCACTGCTGGGGAACAGGCACGAGAGCAGCTCAGCAGCAGCAGAAAGGGCGTGATAAAGAGATACAGCTCTCCCCAGCATAGCTGCAGCTGGGAAAGGACAGCATGTGTGCCTGTGCACGCTCCAAGGGATGCTCCATGCGTCCTGTTTTCCTTAGGCATTGTTGCTGGAGGTGAAGTGACCTACAGATGGAAATGAGACAGATTTGATTGATTACTTGGTGGGAGCTGGGCTATGAAAGTAGAAGCTCCACCAGCATGGCTATCAGCAAACCTGGATCTGTGCGTCTGCTGGGTAAAATGGTCTAATCAACAAAGTAAGATCATTTTTAAACAGCCTTCATAGCATTTAAAGCACGTCAAGAGCCCAGGGAAAGCAGCAAGCTCTCCAACTAACAGCCTTCACCAAACCCAGGCTCTGTTTGGGAGCCCCTGGCTCCCTCTCTATCCCCCACCTAACTGCAACACATGGAGCCAAAGCCCTCCACCCTACAGCCCAGAGTCACTGGGGGGTGATTTTCCAGCCTGCCTTGAAGGCACACATGCTCTGACATATCTTCACATCTCATGCAGGAGCTGAGAGCAGGCAGGGAAGAGAGCACCTCGCAGGTCCAAGTATTCATAGTTTACATTTCATGAGCCAGCCAGCCTCCTGGACAGCAGCACGTCACCCACAGTGTGTGGGCTTGGAGAGCTGCTCAGCGGTGATCTGCAGACCACTGATGGTCCATGAACGTCAGCTGGTCCAGAAAACAAACCCAATTACAAAGCCACATACTTCCATTTCTGTGCAATGGAAAGGGAGGGTCTGCTCCTAGTTGCTTTCTGTGCCCAGTTAAAGTGTTTGCAATTATAAAGAGTAAACTGTGATTTAACAGAACAATGGAAACATATTTACCTAGATGTTAAGTACTTCAGCACCCCCGTTTCCCACCCATCATTGGGGTTAGAAAGCAGATTTTTCTTTTTTTTTTCTAAAGGGCTATGTGATCCTTTAAAAAGTTGAGAATTTCTGGGGCACTGCCTGGGGCAAAGACATAGGTGAAAGAGGGGTAAGGATATGCCATGGGGGGGGGGGGGGGGGAACAAACCAAAGAAATTTTTCTTTCCTGCTTTGGCATTTCCTACCTCAGACCTGGAGGGCTTGTGTTGCAAATAACTTGTCTATTGGTGTAAAGAAGACTTAATCTTTACTCCCAAACTGCCGTTGTTGGTCATGTTAATGATTTCATCACACAACTATTTCAGAACCATTTGTTCTAAAAGCTGTTTGAGGAATATAGTCAGGCTTCCATCAAAAGGAGAGTTTTAAGTTGAATTTTTCAAAATGAAAAAAAGTTTCCATTGACTGCGTGTCCTGACCTGGAGTTAGTTCTGCCTTTGTTTCTCTGCTGCCAGGCCAGGCAGCATCAGGCAATCACGTCCCCTCCCCATGGGCATCTCTGCTGCAACCACAGGGAGATATCACCCCACAGCAAGCCCCACACAGGTCCGGCTCCTCTGCACCCATGCCCAGACCAGCGGGGCTGGAGCTAGCTCGGACATCCTCTGTCTACTCACCACACTGCAGTTTAATCAACTGTAGCCAGTTACTGTTCCACCTTTTTTTATTCTTTTTTTTCCTAATCATCTAAGCTGTGCATGTCTCCTACCACACATTCCTACATCTGCACAAAATCGTCCTGCTCTCAGCAAGTTCCCTCTGTACATATAAACTAAACAAAGCTAGGACACAGGCCTGAACATGAACTTGAAATCTATAGAGTTTGATTGCTTATGACATTCCTGACCACAGGTTTTGACCCGTGCCAACCAGCACCCTCCCAAACGGTGCTTGGGCACGGATCAGGGCAGAGCATGGGCCAGGAACTGTTCCCAGGCAGTGGTACGGGCAAGGTTTTATTAGGAGCACAGATACAGGCAGCTGAGCCCCTGGGGTGGAAGAGTCCTAAAATCAGGGAGCTCACAGTCCACTGTGAATTTTGTATCTCTGGCAGCCCTCAGACAGGTTTTGCAATCAAGACTAAAAGAGGATCAAGGCCAGCACCTTCTTGGGTGGCTGCAGGAACTTGTTCTCGGCCTCTGAGCTGCTGATGCATTTGAGTCCTGCCAGTCCCCGGGCGTAACCACACACCTTGCCCATATGTTATTGCTGACATGTACCCATGTGCAAACTACATGGCAAGCGAGAGAGCGGCATGCATTACAAACGAGGTGAAAAAGAAACCAGAACCCACCACTGGATTCCTGTAGCCCTCTGCTAATTAGGTGAGACATGGTAAGACGAACCCCTGCTATCAGCCAAGCCAAGGGAATGTAAATATTTGCAGGTCTAGGTCACCAGATCCATTATTTACTGCTCTGTCATATGACTTAAGGTTTGACATAAGACTTGAGGTTTTGGGGGGTTTTGTTGTTTTGGTTTTTTTTTCTTTTTGCTCTGAGCGTCCCTTGATTTCTTGCCAGTTAGGTAACTGCAAAAAGGGAGGGCTGCCTTCAATATCCCACACATGCAAAACAATGATGCTACTGTGAACTTTGCCCATTAATTCCAGTTTACTGGGTGACACAAGGTGTTGGGTGCTATGAGCCAGAAAGGAATATGAGGCACTGCGCTCAGCCTCCTGTCCTGCAGAGACGGGTGCCATGGCAGCCCTGCGCGGGCGTGCACAGCGAGTACTGTTTCCAGTGGGGGAAAAATACAACTGCAGCAACAGGGACATCTACTACAAAACCAGACAGCTCCCACCCAAAACTTGGCCATGGGAGCCACAAACTCTCAGTTTCTCTGTTTCGGCAGGAACCTTCAGTGTGCACATTTACACTGGACCCTGTCCACAGGTTCCCATTCCCAATTCCATTGCCAGAAAGTGGGGAAGGGAAATGGTTTTTTTGTACTAGAAGGGACTATTTCACATTCAAGGGGAAGAGCTGTATTCATCTCCCCGTATTCCCCAGCCCAGGTTTCAAAGCGTCCTGTCAGTCAGTACCATGCTGCCAGGGTGGTATCTTTTCAACGTTACTGATTAGATGCAAGCATTTCAAAGGTTTATTTCCCCTCTCCCCAGTAATCTGGTTTTGCCCATTGGGGGGGATTACATCCATCTTGGTGCAGGCATTTGCCACTGAGCAGTCCCCCATTCCCCACTGCTGCCCACGGCCTCAGCCTTCCCCAAACTGCAAAGGAATTCTGTATTGCTGAAGTCCTGCTCTCTGCTGTTCCCTCTGCTTCAGACCATCTCTGGAGATAGAATGTCAATCGTGGCTGGACCAGGAAGAAACAAGACCTCTGTAACTGGCATATCGCAGAGGTAAAGCCACGTATCTCTAACCCAGGGTCTGCAGACTTCCAGCAGCTTTGTGCAATCATCCAGCTTGGCCTGGGAGACTGTAGCTAAAGAAAAACAGTGAAGGTCTCCCTCCTTTGGGGCAAGTTCTAAAAACGTCAACTATTTTCCATTTTCACTAGAAATTTTTGACTTTTCTTCCAGAATGCAAAAATGTACATTTCGGTTTCTGATGGGGACAAAAAAGGAAAGCAGACATTTCCTGCAGGACTTTTATTTCCAGAGATGTGGTTGGCCCTGCAGAAGAGCTTCGATTTAAGATTTCCCACTGGTGCTGCCCCTGACACTCTCTGCTCCCCACCCGCAGGGGCTGGAGGCTACAGCTTGGCTCCGTGTGAGAGGATTGGGCTCTTCTGCCACCAGGGATAGGCAGGGAGGGGAGAAGGAGGCAGCAGCAGGCAGGTGGAAGGGATGGAGCAGGAGACCAGAAAGAGGCTTCTTTGAAACACTTTGTGCTCTGCTTGACCTTTTCCATGGGTGAAAAGGGCAGAATATTTGTTTGGCTGCATTTGGTTTGTGTGGTTTCACAGCAGGAGTGGGGGTGCTGGAGTGCCCTTCCAGTGTCCCCCATGCTCAGAGCAGCTCACATTGCTGGGGCTTTTGTGCTCAGAAAATACCCCAAATCTCAAAGGAAGATCCTCTCCAAATTCCCCTGCTGCTGGCAGCTCTCTACAGCTTCACTGGCTGAACAAGCAGGACCCATCGCACCCCACCAACCTCCTGCACATCCCAGCTGGTCAGGGTGCACTGTTGCCTGCTGCTGTCCTTGGCACACCAGGCACATTTTAGAGTCATCTTAGCACTGTTCATACCAAACAACATAGACACGCTGCTGAGACCACGATGGGCTTCCCAGCAAGGCTCTCCTGACCTGGGGAAATACTGACAGGTGCCCTAAACTACACGGGGTCCTTTGCGAACCCTCCAAGGGACTGCGCGACCCCCGGGCTCTGCACAGCCCCGCACTGCTGCACCATGATGGGCTGCCCTCGGCCGTGGCTTCCCACGGGGTATCAGAGGGGTCACCCCAAATGGGAGACAGCTCAGAACAAGCTGCCACAAACACACAAAGCTGAGAGGGCACAGCAGGCAAAGGAGAGGAGATGGGGGAGTTTAATTTTATACAGTCTGTAAGAAAGGAGATTAAATGGGGAGTGTGATAATGCTATAAATACCTCCAGGGAAATACCATCAAAGGAGAAAGGGGGATTATTCAAATGATCTGGAAATGGTAAAACAAGGAGCGCTGCGGCCTGAAGCTACAAATGGAAATATTTCAGGCAAGGCATTAAGAAAAACTGTCTTAGAAGCGAGAGTGATGAGGTGCAGAAATCGGCTATCGCAGCAACGAGTCAGGGCCTTATCAGAGGTATTTGAAGATGGCGTAAGCATAAGTCGGGAGGAGATGCGGATGTGACCCAGGTGAAGAAGAGGGGTCAGACCTAAAAAAGGCAGTTTGGAGCCGCCTCACCCGGGATGCTCCCGTCTCCGATACCTCACCATCAGCCGTGGCTGCATGGCCTCGGACTAGAGCACCCACCCGCAAAGAGCTGCAGACCCAAAGGCACCCACATGTACTAGAGCCCGTCATCCCAAATGTATGCATTAGCGCATTCCCAGGCACTCGCCTTCCTCTTCCCATCCTATCTTCCAGCCTTTCTCCATTTTTTTGCATTCATTTCCCTACCCTATGACCGAGGAAAACAAAGGCTGATGGAGCCATATGCTGACTTTTCTGATCCAGGATAAAATGCCATATAAAATATTCCAGCCAGCTCGCCACTGTGTAACTTGGCAGAGTAGCATAAGTAGCTAATGAGTAAAGCTGAAGTTGGCTGTGTAATTAAAAGTGATATATTTTTATATATAAATGATGAGTTTTCCATCCCCAAAGCTGATAAATTTCTCAGGCTAAATTTCTCAAGCTAAGAGCCTTTTGTGGCCACTTTTTTACACAGAACTATTTTTTTTTCGCTGCTCCCCTCCAAAAAAAATGACCAGTTTCCCCATCTACTTAATGGGCTGTAAATACTTTTCTGCTAAGATGAAAAGTCCATTTGATTTGCATTAAATCTTCATCATTACGAGCTCTCAGCTGCAGCAAGGCCTGGATACTGACACAGAATACTACATGTTTTTCTGGAAATCTCCTTTTAAAGATCCCAAGGGGAAAGAAAAAACGAAAAAGGGGCGGTCAAAGGGAGAATGAAAACCCATGGCACTCCTTGGTATTGAGACACAAATACTTGCTGGCAAGGGTATTGCTAGTCCTGGGGTCTCCTTCACAGCCTCGGTGCTGCTGGGGCGAGATGCTGCCCTGTCCCAGAGCATCTTTGCTGCAGGAGTCCCCCGGACAACAGCACTGAAAACCAGGCAGGATCAAGCCACAATGGCGGGTGCAACAGGACACCCAGGCCACATGCAAGGTAGGGCTGTCACACAGTTGTTTTAACCCTTGGGAGCAGAGAGGACCAAGGAAAAATGATCTACCATGCCAGGGGAGCCCCGCGGGGACATCCAGGGAGCTGCCGCTGCTGCACTCCCCATCCCGACATGCTCTGCTTTATAGCAAACACTCAACACTCCACTTCCTCCTCGCTCCTCATTTCTTCTTAATGACAGACACTTTTGCATAGAAACAGCTTCATTGCTGAGTGTTCAGAATGCAGGCTTTCCTGGTACTTTTTTCTGACCCAACTTTAATGCCTGAAGTGGAACTGGCCAGATTTGTTCACAACTTCCTAGTCTTCTGAACCATTAAAATACATTTTTATTCAGGCAAGATTGGGGTCTTTTCAAAATGCTTCATTTCATTAAAACCATCATGTGTTCCTGAAAATGTTTTTTACAGACTTATAGAGCAGTACAACATCTTCACTTTATCCTCATGCCCCAGACAAACAAGGCAGACTGGAAACTCTCCAGCTCCCATCCCAGCTCCAGCAGAGCCAGGGCTGTCCATGCTGCCAGTTAAGCACTAGCCCAGCCTTGTCCAAGGCTAAACTCACCCACCATCCATGGAGGAGCACGAAGGACAAACCTCAGTCTGTGCTCCAGAGCTCTTTGGAGGGAAGACCCTGAAAGCACCCAGCCTCCTGCGCATGGTCCCTGTGGGCCCCAGACTGCAACACTGTGTGCATGAGCCAGAATCAGCACTCAGCTCTCCCCAGGATTTTGAGCTGCAGAGAGCCCAATGGTCCCACTGTCTTGCTGCCATTGTCCTCGTCCTGCTCACTCTGAACAGCCTCTAGCTGCTGGTCCCAGCCCAAGATTTATGAGCTTACCCACGCTGCCCTCATCCCTGGCTGCTCATCTTATCAGCTCCTTATCATCACATTGCTGCTCTTCCTCAGCGGGTCCGGATGGGACTCATGTCCACCCCCACGCGAGTGTAAAGCAAGAGGCATTCACCAGCTTCAGGGCAGTATTTCCAAAGAGGTGTGACAAGGATGTGGTCTGGGTGGGTTTTTTAATGATCACTGGTACCTTGCTCTCCCATCCTGATTTGACCTCAAATACTCTAGAAAAACATTCAGCCTTTATCCTCATGTCTGCAAAGTGCTTCCTTCCCCATATCTTGTCCCAGCATTCTACACAGAGTGTCACCTGCAGGCCAGCCCCTTTTGATTGAGAGACATTAAAGTACCCCAAAAACAATATCTCACATGCAGAGGACCTGGGTCTGTCCCGGGCGCCACCATGGAGCGGGACGGAAGGTCCTGTCTCTGCTGCAGCTGTGCCGCATATCTAATACTGCTGCTTCTCACCTCTTTGTCTCAGTCCCATGTCCTGGAGGTGCTCAGCCTGCCGCTGCTTCCTTCAGCATGAGAAGATTTGGCATCAGGTTCAAGTCCTTTTATTGTTTCTCTCCAACTGCGCAGGACCCAACACGTGCGGCTTTCCCAGGCAGAAGCAGGATTTGAAGCCCCCCACCCCTCTGCTCTTCACCCCAGCATGGACGATGCTGTTTGCAAGATAGCACAACTGTCTCCTTTGAGGCATCGGACTGCACACAGGGCAGGTTTCTCTACCTTTTCATGGAAAAGAAACAGTACTGTGGCCTTTAGCTCTAAAACCTCCAGAGAAACAAGCGCTCCCCTGGACAGCAATGCTCACCCTACTTTCTGTGGGTAGGACTAGTGTGATGGACGCATGCTCCCAAGACCCTGCTCTGCTGTGCAAAGTGCCAGGCCTTGCAAGGGCTTTCCAGCCCCAGTATGGTAGCAGAGGATCATTACTGCCATTTTATTAACAGGTAAATTCGTTCTTCCCAAGGTTATACCCAGCCTGAAGCAGGGACAAGCCCTCAGCAGCTGGGCATCCTTCTGGGGATGAACATGGACACTCACACCTGAGCCACCTCCATGCCACCCCAGCAGACACAAGCCATCCCTGAGTGGGGCATGGCGCTTTATCGTGCCAGGACGCAGCACTCGGGCAGAGCCAGCCCTGCAGCACGGGGCGAGCGGAGCCTCAGCGCACGCCGGTGTGTACAGCGTGCACATCCTTGTCCCGGCCACATTCAGCCCCATGGGCAGAGCTCAGTTGTCACAGGGCACTGCTCACTGTGGCACTGATCTGCAGGGAGACTGTGAACGACAGGACCATTCACTCATGATTTTTAAATCCCCATGTGCCTCTGCAGCCCTCGGTGCCTTTTAGACAGGAAAACGCTGGGACAGCCCCAGCCCTCTCCCCACGCAGCAGCACAGCCACTGCCCCGGCCGGGGCCGCCGGCCGTTCCCGGTGAGGAGCCAGCCCGGCAGCTGATGTAACTCTGCAATTAGGACCGAGTGAAGTCAGAATTTCTGCTCCAGGCCCACCCTTTGGATATCCGCTTGACCCCCCCCGGAAGGCGGCTCCCCGCTCCCTGGGGCATCCCCGCAGAGCCACAGCCCGGTGCTTGCTTTCCTCTAAAAACTGCCCCTACAAATCAAGAGGGCGACGCTGTCAGCAGCACGAACATGTTTATTAAGTGACAACAAGCCCGTTCCCTTCCAGCTCCACTTTGACTCCTTTCTTGCATTCATTTTTCAAGTTCATTAGCTTTCTCATTTTTCCCTTCAGTCTTCTCCCTCTTACAATCCCACTGTCCAGTGAAGAGACCAGCAGCAACAAGAAGCCGAGTCCCCCATTTACCACTCACCCAGGAGGAGCATCTGCTGCACGCTCACGGCGCTGGCTCCTTCCAGCCCCGTGCCAGAGAAGGGCTGGTTGAGTTTCAGTGTTAGCGTCAGGCTCAGACCAAGCACGGAAAAGTAAAGACAAATGACTTGACACCAAACGATGCCTGATGTTTCCAAATGAGGCCAATAACCTCAGCAGGCCACAGCAGAGCTGTCAGACTGAGTCCCTGCTAAGGGCCAGATGACTGGACTTTGACCAGGACTCAGATCATAAGATGTTTAGAGCCGCTTTCTGCCCTAGTCCCATCCCAACCAAGTCCCCGTGCTCTGGTGCTCTGTCTACCTGTGTCACCCGCCAGCTGGACACGATCCCCATCACTGTCATTTCCATCCAGAGGTCTCCTGGGACATGCCCCTGCCTGGATGTCAGTGCCCTTCCCAGCGTACTGCTGGACACAGACACTATCATCAGAGAAGAAATATCCCCAAGCACAGGGCAGCACTCGATGCAAACAGCAGCTTTCACTGGGGATGGGCTAAATGGGAGAGAGTTCTGAATCCATCCGATGGAGGAATCCGTCTGTCATCTGCACTGAGGTACTGCACAGTGCTCCACAGGTACAAATTGTCAGTGCAGGCGTTGCTCCAAGGTAAGCCAGAAGACATTCAATTCATTGATCTTCCAGCCCATGCACAAGCGTATAGACGTGTTCATTAACGGTGTCTGCATTGCTGTCCTTTTGGCCCCTACGTGCCATGCTAGATAGTGGCATCTCCTTTGAACAATATTCCACCTGTATCAATCCCAGCTTAAGCTCCCCTGAAACACAAAAGAGGACAGAAGACAGTTCATTGCCAGCCGCTACACGCAGGTCTGGAGAGAACAGTCCTGCCCAGCACCAAGGCTTTTGATCTGTCCTCTAACGCAGGAACGCACACACGGGGTCTTGAGCTGCCCTTTCAGCTTCATGCGCAGCTATCATTGCTTGAGCCTGTGATCCTGCTAGGTCTCGGTAGCTATGGATTGACCTGCATCAGTGCTTAAAAGCTGCCTGCTTTGCCTTTCTTCTCGGCAAATTACAGATGATTTAGTACGTTTTGCTGATTTTTGACAATGATGAAGAGTAAGGTCTCGAACCGGAGTGCTCTCTATGAAGCTGGCGCTGAGCTCAGCACGGGGCTGCGCCCCAGCCAGAAACCCTGTTCTGATTGTCAGCTCTTCCCTTGCAATTGTATTCAGATATTCTGTTCTTTGCCTCTTCTCCTGCGCAGGCAGGACATAAAGGCTTCTACAACCTGTTAAACTATTGGCATGCTGTAAACCAAGAGAGGCCACACTGCAGTTGTAAATAACGTGATCCCAATGAATGAGTAATCCATGTTATGAACAGGACCACAAGCACTAGCTGTTGCTTGATAAAGATAGTCTGTGATCACAGTACTGAAAAGCAGGCACAGGAGAAGACCAGCTATGAAGCCTGACCTCCTGCAAACCAGAGCCCAGCGAGTTCCCCCGAGCCCCTGCGCTGGAGAGGGCGACTCCGCTGCTCTGCAGGAACCCACCAGCAGCACCAGCTCCGGGGCCTCGGCACCTCAAAACCTATCACAAGGGTGCAAGAGGCTTCCACCCAGGACCTGTCAGTCTTGGTCTAGTGCTCAAAGACAAAACAACATGTGAAGGGAGGTGAGGTGGGCAGAGAAACCCTTTCCAGAAGCAGTTGGTGCTCACCCTGGAAAGGGCTGACGGGCGAGTCCCCGGGCTGCCAGCACAGCATCCCCTCCCAGCCGTGGGTGCACGAATGCTCCTGCCAAGGCTATTTATTGTCTCTGCCATAAAAGAGTTTCAATCAAGCTGGGACAGTAAATTCTAGTTTAAATTAAACAACCCCATTTACTCACAATGAAGGCTGTTCACAACCGAAACCCTTGTCTCGGACAAGTAGTGCTTCAGAGCACAGATTTGGCTTATAGCGTTTAAAGCAGCTGTCTTCATAAAAGCTAATAAAATACAGTTGGATAATTAAAAGCTTTAATTAAAAGTGTAAAGTCCAAATAGTTTCATATTAACAAGGAAACTTGTTTTGACATCTGAAATTGCTGCACAAGCTGAATTCCCATGTATTCTCTCCAGGCTATTTAGAGTTTGCTGCGTAGCTGGAACTGTCTCCTAACTCAGTCCAATCACCATGTGTTGCTGGGGACGTGCACCAAAAATTGATGCTGCTTGTTTTACAACTTCACTTTTAATTATCACAGTCTGAGGCAGCAGTGGGCTTATTTGCATGCCAATCCCTGAACGCAGCCTGGGGATGGAGCAGCTTGGCACTCCGGAGATAAAATATGTAACTCCCGGACATGGGCTGCCAAGCTAAAATGAGAGCTGAGCAGAGCAGCAGAGCCAGCTTTGGGTGGAGGTTTCTCCGGCTCTGTCCTTAGCTATGGCACTGGGACGTGGGGCTACACAGTGCTACCACTGTGATCCCTGCCTGCGGCTGGGAGCACCCACTGCACGGGTGCTGGGAAGTGGAATTTGGTGGGGCTATGCTGGGGATGAAGGGGGAGCAGGACTGAGCCTGGATACAGGAGTTGTTTTTGCAGCTGAACGTGGGAGTGGGGTCCATGGCTGGTCCCACATCTGCAACAGCTCAAGATGAGCACGTTTTGTGGCTGTTTCTCCTTTCTGTCCATGCCAGGGTGAACTGGAAGCACATCTCTCCTACATGAAATCTTATTTCTGGCAGGACAAGTACAAGCATGGACACAGCCAGGGACATTCCAGGTGTGGGTGCAGTGTGCTGCCCAGAGAAAGGAAACTTCAGCCTGCAAAGAGAGAAGAAGGAATGCTCTACCCCATCCCTGGGATTTCTGGAGGCTCACGGAAGCCCCCGTGCTTCTCATATCCTCGTTTCAAAGCCCCCTGAGGCCATGCAGCCAGGGGGAAGCCTCTGCTTCAGCCACGCTGTCCCCTTTGGAACCTCTACAGCGTCAGATCTTCTTCTGCCAGGGCTGATGCATGGGTGCGATTTACAGCCCCTTTGCTCTAGTTAGTGTCTTGGAACAAAATACTCTTGTGACAAGTACCGGTGAAACGGCAGTAAATCCGTCAGTGCACCCTTAGGATTACAGATCCATAAGGCTTAAAACCAACAGGGACTGATTTAATTGTGTAATTTGACATTTCTCATAACACAGACCAAAGAGCCTCTCTAAGCACCAGCTGTTACATACCCATCACCAGAGCAACTTTTCTTTTAGCTACACATCCACTCATTTACTGGCCTTTGGCGGTGGAGAAGCCACCCCGGACCTGCTAAGGGACCTGGTGTTACTGCCCTCACTATGGAAATGGGCATCTCCTGTCCAGATGCCACTGTCCAGCTTCATCTCCGAGACACTGGATCTTGTTGGACCATGTTATGAAACGCTAACTCTTGACTTATTGGGTCTTAAGAAAGCAGATTTCTTTTTCCATTTGACATATTTTTATAGAGGTTAAATGAGAATAAACTTAAAACATTTGGATTTCAACAGCCAATGGCTTTGGTTTGGCCTTGTTCGGTGCTTTATTTGTCTTTTTCTCCCCAGGAAAACTTTAAAAAATTAAAATCTGGCTTCTGGCCAACCCTTTGGTGAGCAGTAGAAGAACCATGCACAGATTCCCATGCCTTGGTGCCTTTTCTTTTCCTCTACCCTACCTTGCCACTTCCATTTTTGTTTTGTACAGAGAGCACGATAAATGTTTATCCGTCACAGCCCCAAGGCTGGAAGTACCTGGGATAAAGGCAGTAACTTGGTACTAACACTGCACTTGGCCCAGTGCTGACCAGGCACTGACACCTAGCTGCATTTCTCTTCTAGGTGACCGCTGGCAAATGGTTTCTCCAACTCCTGCCTCAGTTTCCCCACTTGCAGACTGAAGCGATGATGGACTCACCTCCTCTGCAAAGTGCTTTGTAAAAGCTTCTTTCTCTTTTTCTTCTGGCTCTGCTGACTTCTGGAGGGTGGAAATTCTGAGTTTCTCAGCAGTCCCTGCAGCTCCACCGATCTGCCGCCTGCAGCTTGACCCATCCTGCTGAAGGGCAACGGTGTGTGCAGGGAATTTTCTCTGCTTCCCACCCATTTGCTTCCTGGCCCTGGTCACAAGGGGGCTGCAAAGGTCACTTTGGGTCCCCAAAGGTCACTTAGCAGAGCGCACAGCTAAATTAGCCCACAATGGGACCCTCGTACAGCAGCCCCCTCTGCTACCACTGGGCTCCAAAAGCTGTGGGTCAAGCCAAAAGCCGCCAAGGGGAAGGGGGGCATGGGCAGGGTGCCGGGGTGCTGGGGCAGGTAAGACATCACCCAGCGCGAGAGCACCCCTCAGTCACCCATCTTTAACATGGGACCTCTGTGGGGTCCCACAGCAGCGAGCGAGGAGGACACAGCGGCAGGGCTGGGAGGCCGGGGGACAGGGAAGGGGAGACCATGGGGGCTGCAGGGCCCTGTCCCTGCTACTGCTGGCAGAGGAGGAGGGAGAGGAGGAGGGAGAGGAAGGCAGCAGAGCCAGCAGCGGGCTGAGAGCACCCTCCTGTGGGTGCGAGCTGCGCTGCTGCTCCTCTGCTCGGGAATGCACTTTCCCTCCCGGCACGGAGCCTGTTCGCTGGCTCATCCTTCTGGCTCATCCTTCTGGTTTCCCACTTTTGCAGCCTCTGCAGCTCCCTGCTCACCCCCAGCGCTTTCCACCCGCTGCCCAGTTACCTCGGGAGAAGGAAGGGGGGGGTTGGCTCTTCCTGGGGGACACTGCATGGATTCTCTCCCGCCAGAAGCGATGCCTGCACCAGCCTCACTCATAGCTCTTTGTTCTCGGCGCAGACCTGGGGGTGGGAGGACCAAGAGGGACCTTTCACCGCCCCAGTGCCATCCTGATCCTGAAGCCAGTTGAGAACTGAGCTGGGGGCTGAGACCATTTATCCAGGCGCAGCAGGGAAAATGGCAACACAACCATGGTCTGCCTGGCTTTGGTCTGCTCGCTGACACCAGCATGGTAAGACCAACGTGTCAGGGCAGTGACACAATACCATCCGGGGCGGGGGGTGGCGGAATTAAAAAAAAAAAAAAGGCTAAAAGGCTTTAACTCATACTAAACAGAATATTAATGGATATACTGCTGGGAACAGTCTGCACTGAGCCCTGGATAAGCACCTGCATGAACTCTCAGGCCTTGTCCAGCTCTAAAATATGGGATGCTCAGAACCACATTTGATTACAAGAGTCTTTATTGAAACATCTCTCCCCTCTTCACCTGCAGCAAAAGCATTGGCATCACACCATAACCTAAGCACTGGCCAGTTCTTCTGATTCAGATGCTTTCAAGTGAGCAGCTTCCCAAAGGACTGCAAGGAGGCTGGGATCTTCTCAGTGTCTTCCCCCAGCCACATTATCCTGACAGTTTTCTTTCTTTAAAAGCCAGAAGTCAGGGTAGAGGAGCTCAGCAAAATCATATGCAAACTGGTGCATCAAAGGCACGTCATCATAGGTGACCCCGTAAAAGGACAAGGTCCTCCTGGGATAGTTCAGGTAGACCCCTACCCTACCAAACACATCCATTTTGAGGGGCATCTCCACATCACTGTGCCATGCAGAAAACCTTTTCCCATTCTGCAGGATGCTCCAGGAGAAGTTGTTCCCCGAGGTGCCACTGTTGCTTTCTGAACCTGTCTGGTCAATGCTTCTGTACGTCATGCCGAGGTAAACATCAGCCCCAGATATCTCAACCTCAAAATAGTAGCGGCTAAAGTACAAACTCTTGTCAGACAGCACTTGATGCCGGTGTTCAAATCTTCCAGGATGATCTGGGTACGGCTGTTCCCAGGGAGCAGTGCTGGTCCCTTTTTGGTTGTCTCCAGCTCTGCATCACATGCTAAGGGAAACAGAAAAATAGAAAAGAGTGGTTTTGAAACATAAGAGAAACCTTTTTTCCTGTAAAGGTCTTCAAATATTGGAAAAGTTTGCCCAGAGAGGTTTTGGAGTCTCCGTCCTTGCAGATATTCAAACCCAACTGGACATGGCCCCGAGCAGCTTGCCCCAGTTGACCCTTCTCTGAGCAGAGGGGCTGGACTCGAGACCTCCAGAGGTCCCTGCTAACCACAGTGATTCTGTGCAATCATTAACAGGACCTATCCAGGAGCATTCTCCGTCCTGGTTACCCAACATATGAGCTTTGTATTTAAAGTCTGCACATAACCACAGGAGCATTTTCTGTGACTGATGGAAGCTACGGTCATGCTAGGTTTCAGCCACGCACAATAAAACTAATTAACATGTGAAAAATCAAAGGCAAACTATGCAAGACACTCAAGAAAATTAATCTGAATTGATTTTTCAAGTGGATTAAGATAAGTCACATTAAACTTCTTTGTACCATTTTTAGCAGAATTAAAATGACCACGACTCAGTTTAGTTCTCCTTAAATGAATGAAAGTAAACTGAATTCCTTGTAAGAGTCTCCTACCAAGGAGTTTAATCCATAAACCTTTATTTAATTTAGATTTTCTTTCCTCAGTGTCCTTACGAGTCTAAGCCAGTCTCTGAGGCTCTCTGCAGTCAGTGGCAGGAGACAGACACCTCAAGAGCATGCTGCACCGCTGCTGACAGAGGTGTGTGTCCAAGACAGGTGAGATGGATTTCACTCGCTATCTCCAGAAATCTCTTGCCAACCTCCACCTCCCCCTACAAGCAGGGCAGTATTAAAAGCACCGACCCCAGGACCTACGCTTGAGGAAGTCACTCCTTGTCTTTCATTGCGGGGCAGAGATGTGATGGTTGGGTGGTCCAGTTGCAGACACCACCATTTTGATCCCGCAGATCTCTTCAGGAATAAAAGGAAAGAGAGAAAAGATTGCTGCCTCAGCACTAGCCAGGGGTCGTGGTACCTGGGACTCATGCACCATGGGGACAGGGGCAATGGTCCCCGGCTGTGCAGGACCAGCTCCTCACATTGTCCAGAGGGTGAGAACCTGCCAGCCAGTGCTGTAGAGGGTCCATCCGCATGGAGGATTTTGTGAGCACATGCAGATGTGGGGCCTGATTCCAGTTTCACCCTGGGCAACCCCACCTCAGCCTTTCAGCACTTTGGGACACAGCCTGGGGCTCAGGGTGCTCTGCATGGCACCCCTGCTTCCTCCAACCCACGACCACATACAACGATGGGGGACAGAGACCAGAAAGGATTTCCCAACCCCGGGATCTGCAAGTGGTTCATGCAGAGCCGGACAAGAAGCGAGGGGCTGCGTGTCCCGCTGTGATCAGACACGCTCTCGTGCCGCCTAGAGGCATTTGAGCTGTTTTGCAGGGCTGCCTCGACCGCTGTTTTTATGAGAAATTATTCCTGCCTGAAAACAGGAGAGAGGCCGGTTCAGCATCCCAAACGCACTGCAGCGCTGGTGCTTGAGCCCTCATCTCTGCTGACATTTGGGGTGCAAAGCGCTTTTCAAGCTTGACCCCAGCCAGCACAAACCCTTCTCTTCATCACTGCTGGTACCTAGTACTTTTGCCTTTGCTGAGGGAACTGGGCTGATATATATAAACCGGTGGGATTTATGAGGCTCAGCCACAATACCTTGTGTGGGTACAAGCTCAGCCAGTTTATATCTTGCTGCTTGTGCGATTTCTACCAGAGACTTAAAAGGAGCCGGGATAGGGACACCGATAAAGCTCAGGCTTTCCACATACTAAATCATTATCAGCTGACTGCTGCTGTTTATCATTTTAAAGAAAGACCAGGACAAAGCCAAAGCGGGGAGGCATAAACCCCTGGTCTTTTTTGCCCTCTGCTCTAAGGTGGCGTTGGAGCGAGACCCAGCATCCCTCTTGGTCTGGGGAATCCCTCCCTTCTCCCTTTGATCATCCTGCAACCTGCTAACGCCTCATCACAACCTGTCACTAAAGCCAGGCAAGAAACAGTGCTGTCAGCTCCGAAAACATCTTGTAATCACCACGTTTTTCCCATTCCCTGTCAAGATGAGACCTGAAATTATTCACCAGAAGATAAAGCAGACTTAGCTCCCGACCTGACCCCGATCTCAGGGGACTCACCGGGACGGTGAGTTCATGCATCTTGTCTCAAGCGAGATGAGCAGGGAGTTTGGTCTCTGTTGCTCACACTGTGAGTTCATGCCCTTTTTATCTGGCTGTTTCTCATTCTCTCCAGGTCTGACAAGAAAGTCCCTCCTGGATTTGAAACGTTCTTAAAGGAAGTTTTATCAGGACCTCTGAAAAGTTCCAGTTTCAGCAAATCAAAAAAATTCAAGAAGTTGCTGGCCTGTTGTGCTTGCTGTCACAGCAGCCAGTGTAATGTTGCAAATCCGAAGTGATGATCTTATCACAGAGAAAGGGCAGTATGGTGGGCTCTAGCCTGGTTCACATGCAATTTTCTGGGCCTTTGCTTTTTGCACTTGGTGATAGCACAGAGCTGTTTACAAGCAAGCACATGCCCTGAGGTGCAACTTCGCAAAAATAAGTACAAGCAGATATCAGGCGCCATGACGACCCACCTGATCCAAGACAGTTTGTCCTTCAGCCTGCTGTAAACGCTGGGAAGAGCATCCACCCTGGAGCTCTTTCAGAATTCACAGCACTCCTAGCCACAACATAAACAAAAAGATTCACCTGTTTCAGGCTAGGATGCTGCACATCGGAGGCATTTTGCAGGTGGGTATGGCACGCTGCGGTGGTCAGGGCAGGCACTGCTCTCCTGACTCCCCGTCCCTCCAGCCGCTGTAATGGGAGACACGTCAGAGTACCCTACTTTTAAGAAGAGGCACTTGGTACTGTGAGCAGGCATCTTCTGCTCTTTGAGCTTATTCTCAATGAAGGCTGGCTTGTGCTCTAAGTGGATCTTTATCCTGTTGATGTGGTTCACAGCCACCCTCCCGTTCTCCTCCAGAAAGGCCACTACCTCCCACGGGGCTATCCCCACTGCCACCAGCAGCAGCCTAAACCCTCCCGCAAGGCTTTCCACACCCAGGACAGATGCCTATGGGACAGAAGTCACCTCTTGTACCGTCCTTCAAGTCATCTCCTGCTGCCGTCGGCCCCTCTCCACCCCAGGGTACCTCCCCTGCAAACACTGGCATGTCCAACTCCTTTTTGGAAAGGGAAAACTCAGCAGCACAGAGGCAGTTGTGGCTGCAGCAGCTTTGAAACACGGGAGTGAGGCTGTTTTTCAAGGAAGTGTGTTACAAAGCTGGTCACACTAGGCAACCACTGTGACTACTCTGGGTGTTATAACTTCCATTATGGCTCACACTTTGCTGAAGATGACAAGTGATGCTGTTAGTCACACCTAGCAGTAGGGGACACTGCTATTTGGGTGGTTGATGCCCTCGAGAGTGATGATTCACCAAAGATGCACGCAACAGGCAGCTGGATGATATAGCCAAGTGTCGTGGTTTAACCCCAGCCAGCAACTAAGGACCACGCAGCCGCTTCCCCCTTCCCCCTCCCAGTGGGGTGAGGAGGAGGAAAGAGGGGAAAAAAAAAAGTAAAACTCGTGGGTTGAGATAAGAACAGTTTAATAACTAAAGTAAAATATAATACTAACAATAGTAATAATGAAATATAATAATAATAATAGTAATGAAAAGGAATATAACAAAAAAGGAGGGGGAGGAAGGAAAAACAAACAAACAAACAAACAAAAAAAACCCCACCAGTGATGCACAATGCAATTGCTCACCACTCGCTGACCGATGCCCACTTAGTTCCCGAGCCACGATCCGCCCTCCCAGTTAACTCCCCCCAGTTTATATACTGGGCATGATGTCATATGGTATGGAATAGCTCTTTGGCCAGTTTGGGTCAGCTGTCCTGATGGTGTCCCCTCCCAGCTTCTTGTGCCCCTCCAGCCTTCTTGCTGGCTGGGCACGAGAAGCTGAGAAATCCTTGACTTAGTATAAACACTACTTAGCAACAACTAAAAACATCAGTGTGTTATCAACATTATTTTCCTACTAAATCCAAAACACAGCACTACACCAGCTACTAGGAAGAAAATTAACTCTGTCCTAGCCGAAACCAGGACACCAAGGCTCAGTTTGGAGGGTAATTCTCCAACAAAGCCCTACATAAGGGAGTTCCACCTTCCTGAGATGGAGATATCTTCTTTTAGGCTTAAAACAAATCAGCCTGAAAAACAGGATCTTGGTGAGTTTGGCTTTTATTGGGAATACATGGAGTTTCAGGTTCAGATTTCCTGCTCGGCTGGGTGAGACCCAGCTCCTCCCAGAGCAGGACTGCTCCACAGCGTCAGCAGGGTTTGACGTGGTCTGACTTTTCCTGAAGCCCAAAGCACCCCAGGGTCAGTATTTGGGAGTAACCCCACGCTGAACTGCATTACAGAGACACTTGAAAGCCAAATCCACATGTAGTAAGAGCTCAGTCCAGGGAGCCTTGGCTTTTTAACTCATGCCATAGCATCTCACGCTGGCTTCATCCTTCAGATGTCAGCCAAAATTGTGGATTTTAGACCAGTTCATTCCTAGCTCACTTGGCTTTAACAAACACAGACGGAACTGCAAGAAACCATCCAGTCAATCCCCTGCTACAGGCTTCTTCTGAAAACTCAGCTTAATATGAAATCTCCCTCACCACAGACTAAGCCCTGTTCTCCTTCTCCACCAGGAGCATTCCTGATGCCTCCCAGAAACCACCTGATAGAAATTGGGCAGAATTGTGACTATCATCGTTTTACAGGGAGACAGATCATCCGTGGCACTGACAGCAAGCTGGGAGCAAACCCAGCTGTGTTCTGCCTTACCATGCTAGACTGGGTGTTATTCTGTAGTTTGAGAATTGCTTTCTCAAGAGACTTCAGCTTCCAGTCGTACACCAGGTGGGTCTGAAGAGGTTCACCCTGTGAACAAACCAGAGAGCCATCAATGACCCACCCTCTCTGGGCTCAGAAGACCAAGAAGAGGAAACTCTCCGAGCCCCACAGTACATGTTGGTTGCCCAGAGCTGGAGTGGAGTCCTCTCCAGCAAAAAGGACCAGGTCACCATACAACTTGGATGATTGCACCTTTTTAACAGCACCAGAAGACATCACGCCATATTGTTCAGCTTTGCCTTCTTCTCTCAAAGCCTGAGAAATCTCTCTGCCAGCAGCAGGAAATAAAACATTTGTTAGTAAGTAAATGCAGGCAATGTGCCTGTAGGAATGCAATCTGCCATCCATGATTTAAAAAACTGCTGGAAGAGGAGTATACAACAGCCACCCCATCCAAGCTCTCACCTGGAGGGAGGGATTCAAACCTACCTTCCAGCCTAAAAACTGGAGAGGGATGGAAGAAGAGCTGCCAAGCAGTCAGTGCCTGGCCTCAGAGAACTGGTGCGTGGTCCAGCCCTGCCAACCGCTCTAGAGCATCTCAGGCCAGGCGCCTAAAACTGGGCGAGAGGGATCCCTGCCGGGGTAAGGTCACTGAGGTCTCTGAAGACCTGGGCTCACACCTCAGGCTGTTCGATGCTCACACGTCCGCAGAGCTTTCCAGGCAGCCGGGGCGGCAGGCGCAGTGAGGGATGCCCTTTGCACAGCACCGGCCGCAACATCTAGTAAACGCACAGGACCAAAAGTTTTATTAAACTTTTCATTCCCACACTGGCAACGACCAGTTGTTTTGGAAGCGGAGGCCTCCTCCTACCAGAGGGAGAAAGTAAATCCATATAGAGAAAGGACAAAGAGCATTGTCTTTCAAACCTCACTCTTTCCCACTTACCTATCAAACTTGCTTCTAGGGTTACACCTAAAAATATTTACTCTTCACTTACCCAGGCTGTTCACTCATGACCAGGTTTCTGGTTATAGAGTTAAGTGCTCCAACCCGTGGGTTGGCAGCTCAGTGTCCTCGGAGGGGCTGCAGGTCCAGCGGCTCCGCAGCTCGCTGCTCCCCAGGGCAGCCTGGAGATGCTCTGGGCAGGACGTCACCACTGCCACCTCCTTGGCCAAGGAGCAGTCACAGTAAATCTCATCCTTTTTGCTCTCCTGAGCACTGGCTGCTTTCTCAGAGCCATTCAAAACCAGCCTGCACAGGGCAAATCTGGCTGCACCATCTGCTTCGCCTTCCCCACAGACGATGTCCTCTGGGCCAGCTTTGTCCCCAGGGAAGGTGCTGCCCTCGTGGCCCCACGCCGCAGGGAAGGGACCCTCCGGCCCCAGGTTTGGGGGCAGCTCTCCTGGGACAGGCGTTTCCTAACCTCTCCCCAAAGCCTGGCAAGCCAGTGCTGGAATCCTGGAGGCCAGGAAGGAAAGCAAGGCCACACCTGAGCTTCCCCAGCAACGCTGTGGCTTCACTCTTTCTGTCCTTGCCACAGCAGGGCGGCTCTGCGAGGAATCTGCCTGCTCGGCCCCATCTGCCCCCGGGCCCAGCTCAGCCTTCCCGCTTCCACCTCCATCATTCTCGGTGCTTCTGCCTGCAGCAGCTGGAGCATTTTTCTCCTGTTTTAACCTCATACAGAAAGTAGGAAACATAAGGGAATGGTGGCTGGAAAGTATCAAAATGGGAACAAATAACAGCCCTTTCCTATTGTTTTTTGCTGACATGATGTTTGGCAAAAGTTCGGTTTGGCAAAAGTTCGGTTTTCAAGCAGTTTTTAAGCAAAGTTCATTCCAGCTTTACAAAAAGTAATTTTACCAGTATTAGTTGTCACCCATTACCCAGAGCAGCGCTCGTGGATGGGGCTGGTCGAACGCCCTGATGTGCTCTACCTCTGGACAGCCCTGTGCCTGGGTACGGCCTCAGCAAAGCCTGAGAAAGAAAGTGAGATTTGACTTAATAATCACACTTAACACTTTTTTTTGATTTTTGTAAACCTGGGCTGGTTGTAGCTGAAAGGGACAAGCAGATGGTTTCAACTGCAGAAATAAATTACGCCCCACTCAGAGGATGTTTTTCTGCATAAATTGTTGGGAAAAAATCTCTCTCCTTTTTTTAGAGCCAAGTCCGTCTGTTGCCCAGGGTGCCCCAACGTGATCCCACGCAGTGATGCTTTTTGTTTCCTATCCCATGCTCAAATCATCAACCCGTCCCGAGCAGGGACTTGCTGCCCAGCTGAATTTCTCCAGCAATCATTTCTTCTCCCAGAAAGCCAAAGCCGAGCAAAACTGGTTCTTCTGCAAGCTCACGCAGCTAGGGAAGAGAGAAAAACATGCCGATAAGCATCTCTGATGGCTTCGGGATAAATTTATATCTGATCTTTTCCCTAAGACAAAATGTTTTGGTTATTTTCTCTCCTCAGCAATTGTACATTAAAATGAAAGTTAATGAGATGGGGATTAAATACCCTCAGGATGGGGAAATAAACCTTGACTTCTGGCAAGATTTGAGAGGTTTTTTTACAAAATCAAGTCATGTGAACAGCGGTGTAAACGGTTCGGCATGAGATTTCCCACAGCACTTTTTACCTTAAAGCACATTTTACATGCGAGGACAGAGGAGCGCTTGCCTGTCTCTGTCCTGTGATGTGACTCGACAGAGCCCTGAAGCCACCAGACATCCCATAGCAGTGTTAGGAGGATTTACTGTGACCAGGCTGGAACGAGGGACCGGCACTCTCACGTGGGGCAGGAGCAGGTGCCCCAGGTGGGTGCCAGTGTGCCCAGCCCCAGGGCACCACCGCCTCTGGGTGCTGTGCTCTGTGCCAGTGACTGTAGGGACAAGACCAGTCAGGACACGGGGCAGGTCTGAGTCGTGGTCCCCTCTGTTCTTGATGACACTTTGGGGTGTGCAGAGCTTCGCCACCTCATCCTACAGCAACAGCCTGAGTTTGGGTCATTTTGGGTGCTCAAGACCAGCCCGTTGAACGCTGGAGGGGTGATAAAGTGGTAACAGCCCTGCATGCCAAAAGCTGGGCTCCTATAATGATGTAGGAAACACAATGAAATGAAAAAATTTAAACTACCAGGGAGGGAAGTGTACAGGGGGCAATGCTAAGGCCAGCCAGTGTCACCTGCCACCTCCAGAGGTTACCACCGTGCCCCGCAAGAGCCTCCTCCAGCTCATGGTTTCAGTGCAGCATCAGGAGACAAAGCCACAATTACCAAGCCCATGTCTGGGGCACTATCAGCACCCTGCAGCTCCCAGCACTCGTGTGTATCGAGGCAGAAGGCAAGAATACTGGGCCAGGAGATGAGTTGACGTTAATAAGCATTATTCACCAGCAGACATTAAAAATTACTTATTTTAACAGGAGAACTCACTGACCTGAGATAATGTTTGGAGACCAGACCATAAGCTCTGACCAGAAGCAGAATAAGGGGGAGAGAGACAAACCCAGGGAGCCGCTGCTCCCCGTTCCCCCCTCTCCTCCCCATCCAGCAGAGATGCACAGCACCGAACCTCCTTGCAGAGCGGCCATCCCAGAGGCGGACCCTGAACGGAGGACACATCTCCATGATAATGCAGCAGCTCCTTATTTCCACTGGCACGTTCGCCACCCATCAAAACAGGGTGCGTCGAGCAAGAGGCTTGGATAACCATCCACTTCAAATTCATTCTCCTACTCCGGTTAGGATTAATTTGCAGCAGCTCTACCTGAAAATACCAGTCAGCACCAGCCTGCAGGATCTCCCCTTGTTGGTGGTCACCTGGGTCACTGAGGCTCCCACAGAGGAACCGGGGGAAGATGCTGGTGCCTGTTTGGCCATGAATAGGGCAAGAAACAGTCCCATTTGTCCCATATCCAAATTTCCCAACCCACTCAGCGCACTGTGTTACAGGTTTTCACACACTAGATGTCAGCAGAAGAATAAAAATAATGCAGAGAGGTGTCTGGTGCACCAGCTTAAACCTGGCAGCGATTTCCACCGGGCCACTAAAAGTCACAACCTGACACCAATAAATCCATTTGCTGCAGCAATAACCAGACTGGGCAGAGGGTGGCAGGGAAAAGCCACCAGAGGAGGCCCGGTGCCTCTCCATGAATCCTGGATAGGGCAAGGTGCAACCCTGGACTGACTTGTCTGTGTCAGCAAAACCCTGAGATACTCACAGACCAGCAAAACAGCATTTATTTTGCACGTACATTTTCGGTGGTGGGGGGATATGCTGCTGTCCCAGGGCCCAGCTTCTCCAGTACAGCTGATTTAACCGACCAGCGCTGCTCCCCTCCTTCTCCTGCAGACACCCTTTGAAGCTGGGGATTACGCAACGTGGCCCGCAGGTACGACCTGCCCCTTGCTCCACCAGCAGAACAACAAACTACACTATAAAACACCTTTCTGTATACCAGGAGAAACGGTCCCGTGCTATCAGCTTTTGTATCTTTATAGTTGTAGCAATAAAGTCAGACTGCAGCCCTTGCAGCGGAGGGGATTGAATCTGCGTGATGAGTGGCCCCAAGGCTTTACCTGCCCTTCCTGAGCTGGGGCGTTACCCTCTCCCAGCAGCTTTTACCCACTTTTTGGACAGGACTGAGAGCTGAGAGGTTTGGGGTCTGTGCTGGCCTCTTTGTACAAGAGCAGGAGAACGGATCACTGAGCCCTGGGAAAACCCCTGCCCCTGAAATCTGCCCCTACAGATTCAGCTGGGTACATTCTTCGCTCGCTTGACTTTGGGCCACCTGCCCGGTCTGGGCGCTGAGCATCTTACAGCACATCCTGAAACATCCTTGTGGGGTTCCTAAACCCAGAGGTGGGTTGCAGCCGAGGGGTCCCCTTCAAGTTATACCGGTACTTTGAGATCCCCAATGCTCTGGGGCATTCACAGTTTTCCTTCTAAACCACACCCTTATCCATAGCAGCTAAACCAGCCAAAATGGCATTGCACGTAGGGTAGAAGCAGCCTTTCAAAGACAGAACACCCCAACATCAAATTTGCTCTCCTTCTTCACCCCAAGCCACCTCCATCACTCTGGAAAACATGGGTCGCTACTCGCCCCCAAATTCCTCCTCCTGGCTAATGCCCCGGAGATGGATGGGCTCTGCGGGCTCTCCCACCCATACCTCTCCCAGGCAATCGGTCTCCCCTTTCCCAGGGTCTAGGATTTCAGACCCTCCCCATCCGAGCCCAAGGTGTCTCCCCGCGCGCTGACCCTGCAGGACACAGTTCAAAGCCTCCAACAGGAAAAACAGGAAAAGCTGCCCCGGCTCTCTCCGTTGACATAGTTTCGGTCTAGTTCTTGGTGTCAAAGGAGGTATTCACCTCCGCCTAGACTCGTGGGCCCTACGTGCCGCCTGATCCTGCTCGGCAGATGCCGGGAGGCCCCCGAGGGAGGACAACCGCCGGCACGTTCAGGTGTGGCCCCATGTTGGAGAGCTCCTGGCGGGTGCCATAAATCCCTGCCGGAGCAGGTTTGGGGGCACCGACGCTCTGCCCAGCTCTGGGAGGCAAACTCCGTGTTTTAATTGGGACGTGCAGGGGGAAATATTTCGGCTCCCTCTGTGACTCAGCACACCCCAGGGAGGCACCGGAGCCCATTAAGCATCTCCCGACTGCCAAGGTAGCAGCAAGCAAACACCGCGAGGCTGCGGGGTGTGAGACGAAACCGTCTGCTGGGTTTACAGCCAGGAGATGGTGACTCAGCCCACGCAGGGCAGCGATATTTGGGAAGCATGGAGCCTCAGTGTCTGCAGCACCGAGATGGCCTCCAGCACCATCGCGTTGACAGGGCCACGGCAGCATGGGGAGCCCAGGCACTTGTGCATGTCCCTGGCACGTACATGGAGAGCATGGTCCCACCACCACCAGCTTCTGGCTCTGGTGAGGGACGAGGAGGAACCCAAATCCAGGATCCTCCACTCTGCTCCACCCGGCATACAAGGTATCGTGCTGCAGTTAGGCAGAAGTTTGGAAACTCCTCCTGCGAGAGGTCTGTCACCTTCAAAGCGCCATGACCGCCCATGTCTCACCTCCTGGCTTCCTTGCTGTCAGCAGTTACCATCTATTAATCTCCCCCTGGCCCAGCCCTGGCCTCAGGCCAAGAGGTGGGGAGCAGATTTCCATGACATAGAAGAGGCTGCGTTTCCTGTTGAGCAGGTTCGTGGCTCTGCTCATCCCCAGGGCATTAGCTGGTGCGCCCAGGACGGAGCAGGGCAGCGCCCAGGGAGGGGACCCAGCCCGTCTGTCATCCCTGGGTCATGTGGAAGGGTTACACATTGGCCAAGTCAGGACCTGGAAGAAGGCACAGAGGGCACAGGTCTGAGCATCCTCATGAGCGTGGGGTCAGCGCAGCATCCTGGCCAACACCATGCCTCCAGCGATGGTATCCCATTAAAAGGTGCCCCAGTGATGAACCACTGATCCCCTGGAGATCAGGAGCTGTGCCCACCCCCACCAGGGACACAGAGGATGAGCGACCCCCCCCAGCATCCTGCTGGGCCACAGGCTCCCCAAATCAAAGCCTCAGCCTCCACAGGCTGCACTAAACACCTTATTAACACCCTCACTGAGATCCCAGCCCCACTTCCAATCCCTCACCTACTGATTTCCTCCAGCTGCTTCGCATATGATTTACATGAAGCAGTTCAGATCTGAGCAGCGTGGGCTTGGTTTGCACTCACGAGAGGGAGACGCATGGGAGCGGGTGCGAGGCAGCCCATCTGCGGAGCAGGGCTGGCAGCGCTGCCTTTGAAGAACCTCACTCTGACTTTTGGCTTCTCAAAAACGCAACCACAGAAAAGAATTTTTCTCTCCAGGCCTCATCTGGCGGGGTCCTTGCTCTGAGGTCTCAGCTTCCAGCATAAAAGCAAGAAATTCTTCCAGATCTAAGGCTGTAACTCCGAGGGGCAGATGTAGCATGAAGTGGGCGCGTGCAAAGGTCCCCTCTGGCTCCGTCTGCCATCACTCATCTCCCCAGATGGCACCAGTCCCACCTCCAGATGCTTTCCTGACTGCAGTTGCAGAAGATGCTCCAGCTCTCCCATGCCTGTGGCATCCACCATCTCTTTCCCACATCTCCTTCCCACTCCTTACACTGCTGTTTGCTGGGTCTGTCACCAAATCCATCACCATCACACATGGATGGAGATTTCCTGTGGGTCACGGACACCCTATTGTCGGCCTCATACTCAGCCTCCCTGTCTGAGCACATGCTGTCCCAGCACTCAACAGCATCTGTCCTTCAGAAACCACTTCCACAGAGCATGTCCACCTGGGACCTTCTGGCATTCACCGTACATCGACCCAGGCCAGCACGTCTGCAGGTCAGTTATCTGTCGGCTTCATGACCAGACTGTAACGGTGCCCAAGTCGCACCCAGACCAACAAGGCAGACCAACATCCTGTCCAAGCATCTGAACATCTGAGGCAGCCGGTATTTCCCTTCCAGATGGGGGGTAGCCAGCCCACCCAATGCACTGGAGATATTTCTCCAGGGCTGGTGGGACACAGAGCCATGGTACATCTCCCAAGCCTAAGTCAGGGCAATGCTACATAAAAATGCTGGTTTGGACCAACTCAAACACCCTCTTCTAGATCAAAGCAGCTATGAATAAGCTGGGGACAGCAAGGACATGTTGGTGCCACTCTAGGATCATGCAGGAGTGGTCAGGAGAGGGTCCTGCAGCCCCTTCCACCCCCCTGCCCTGCTCAGAGCTGCTGTCAGCAGCAGTTGGGGTGACACCAACTGTGCTTCCACTCCTGCCCTGCTCTGGCAGGGAGGCGAGGATCAGAGCGCAACGCCAGACACGGAGAAACAGCGTCCCTTTCCCCTTCCTCCCCCACCACGGGGCAACGCAGGAGTTGCTTCACGGCTTAATGTGAACCAGCTTTGGTAAATATAATGAAATCATAAAAAGAGGGGAAATCTTAGCACTCCCACACCAAAAGTGCTGGAGACTCTCACACGACTGTACTTTCCTCTCAGCTAAACTGACGTGAGTGGTGGATGGACCCTGATTCCCATGGGAACTCATCCACTTGCTGTTTATCTTCAATGCAATAAAAATTATATAAAAATAGACTGTGGAGTAGGAGCAGTAGAAAAAAATTCGACACCTGATGCTGTTCCTCTCCGTTGTCTGAAATCCAATAGCTGAGCTCTGGGAACAGGCATGTCCGTGCGATTACAGCTCAGACACTCCCAGACCTTGTCTTGAACAGGAGCTGAGACCAAATTATACTTCTAAAGGGCTGAAATGTTTTTGTTAGGTTATTGAAGCGGCAGGTATGGCGCTGCCTTCTCGCCCTGCAACCACAGCCGCTTCACTCCGTTTCCCACTCATGCAATGGGGAAAACAGATGAAAATATAGAAAACCACAAGGCATTAAGATATCGCAGTAAACAGCAGCCTTATAAAAACCTAAATGCTGCAGGAAAGCCTAGTTTTGTAATGTTCAAGCACTGTCAAAACGACATAAAAGAGGGAAAACTGTCGTAAAATGCTGAACCCACGTGCCAGGTGGACGGGGCAGTGCCGCGGCTCTGGCCGTGCCCGCAGGCAGGCTGAGCTGTGCAACGCAGGCATGTTTCCAGACTGGCTTGCTGAAGGAGAAGTTTTGAATTAAGACTGGAGGGGGAAAAAGCAGCAGGCTTGGAAATCGCTGCAAATCACAGGTGGGGAGGGAGTGAGGTGCTAGTTCATCCTCGCACTGAGCCTTGGGTTCAGGTCTGGACCGAACGGCTCTCTGCAGTTTTGCCAGGCACCGTCTGGCCAGGCAGCGCCTTTGCTGTCACAGAAGTGAAGTTTTTTCAGTCATCATTCACTTTTACTCCTTTTTACAAGTTTTAGTAACACTCCCATAAACAGGTTTTTAATGCAATCCTTTTTCTCTGACACGCTGCATGTTAAAGATTAGCAGAGGCATTTTATTGCAGGTAATAAAGAACCCTGATGTCAAATATTTTAACAAGCCAAGTGCTCCATGGGAAAAGCCCAAGGGGCTCCAAATGCATTTCTGCTCTCCAGCCTCATTCAGGCAGAGGGGGAAGAGATAGGGATATTTCTGGGAAAATATCTCCGTTTTTATCTATTTTTTGGAAAAGAAGAACAGAACCACAGCGACTCCAACCACATTGGCCATTCAGCGCTGCTGAACTCAGGAGCAGTTACCTGCCACGCTTCCCAGCCAGGCATTTCCCGCGCTCAATGCAGAGCCAGCTGTTCCCCCCCAGTATCTTCATGGATTTGTTCAAGGGAGGCACTATCTTTTAAGAAAAGAGTGAATTTCGGTTTGTCTTTTGGGAGCTGCAGTTTATTCTCCCCAACACACCCTCCCGGACCTGCCCGCAGCCAAGCGGGAACAAGCAGCAGGTCGATGCTACAAGCACCGCAGGACCCCACAGGGATGAGTCCACGAGTGGTTTTTCTCCCCTGAGCGATGCTGCCGGCTGGATGCATTGCATCCCCCTGGCTGCAGGCAGCCGGGAGGAGGAGGAGGTAAAACCCAGCAGCAGAACAGCATGTCGTCACACCACCCTCGTAAAACACAGCGGAGAAAGTGCCACTCGCCGGGGCACGGGGGGACCTCAGCCCAACGACAGCCGTGGAAATGAGCTTCTGCTACCGTTCGGTCAGAGCATGTCGAGTTCCTAATCGGGGACAGCTGGGAGAAGCGGGGCTTGGCAGCCCTGCCCGCTGCTCTCCGCAGCCTCAGCTCTTCCCTGTTTTGCCCGCTCGTTTGTACACCCGGGATCCCTAATGGCTCCCACGTGCGGAGCAGCACTCGCACGGCATCCCCCACCCGGCCCCAGCGTAGGAGGGGGGAACGCGCTGCTGAGCATCGCGTTGGACTTGCAGAGGAGAAAACTGGGCGGCCGCCATCCCGAAAGCATTCGGGGACAGGCACGCCACCCCCGTGCGGGATTAGGTTTCCACGCCTCGGCTCGCTTTCAGAGCGGGGCCGCAGCCTGAGAAACCAGGAGGGGGGACACACACACGAAAGCAGCCCACGCCGTCAGCGGAGCAGCTGCCAAAATTATTGCTGCCCACGGATTGAAGGGGAAGAGCCTCGTGCCGTTCCCCAGGAGCCCAAACCCTTTTTCCTGTTCCCTTTCCCCTCTCTTCGCCCACGCGCTTGTCCCTTCGGGCCGAGACAGAGTGTTGTGCAAGGGCTCACCCACGCCAACTGGGAAGGGTTTGCACCGCTGCTCTGGCTCCTCTTGCAGGCAGGGGAAGAAGTCCTGCAGAGCGGAATAAGTGTTTGCAAGCAAGTAATGCTCCTGCTGATACTGCCTCCAAAACCAGGCCACCCCAGGGCTGCAGCATGGGCTTGCAGAGACCCGCAGAAGCAACGCTGCCCGTGGACACCCCACCGCAGAGCCACGAGAGCCTCAGTGCCCTCCCTCCTCCTGCAAGCCCCACTGAAATAAGCAGAGCTGTTTCTTCACTTTCCCATGACCGGATTCTCCTGAAAACAGCAGAAAATACATATGCTGGTGGTAATTAATCTGACAAGAAGTCAGGAGACACCGATTAAATGTCTCATATCACTGGGGATCATGGATAATTGTAAAGATAGACTCCTTTACAAAATTGGCACACAGTCTCAGTGCGCATTTAGAAGAGATTAAGGGAGAGATAGCCATGCTTGTACCTTGGAATTCACCACAGTCTCACAGTGGTGATTCCCTACCACTGCTGGAGCACACACAAACGTGCACGCAGGGTGTGCGTGTTTTGTTTGCAGGGCTCCCCGTCCTGCTGGGATGTTGGGCAGGCAGGCAGATGTGCTGGACACCCTTTGGGCAGCCGTCCCAGGGAAGCGTGGGGACATGGGCACGCTCCTGGGAAGGGGAAAGGCACTTCCAAATGTTCTTAGCACTGGCCCGTCCCTGGTCCCAGTGAGGTGAATGGTCAGAGTGGGACAGAGGAGTTATTTGGCTACTGACCACCTACAGCAACGGTCCCCCATGGTCCAGGTTCCCTCTCGCTGCGACCCCAAGGGTTTCCCCACTCAGCAGATGGGAGCACCTTCCTAAGGCCTCTGGAGGGTCATTTATCTCTTTCCACAGACTAATTCAGGCACTTCCACTAATGCCATACATACATATATAGATATATATGGTTCGTAAAAATGCAGCCACAGCCCAGTACTGCTGCAGTCAAGTTTCTTTGGGAGCAAGTCAGCCGCCACCAGTTTCTCTGCCATCCAAGTCCGGCATCGCAGATCTCTACAGATGGCTCTGATTAAGCTGATTTCTCCCAGCACCTAAATAGTAGTGAAAATGCTTGGAAGTCGTATTATGTGACACCTTTTATTAAGCCTTCAGCACCTGCTTCAAGCCAATCTGAGGGACCTCATAAAAATCCCCATGTTATGATAGCAGAGCAATGCTTGCTGCTTTCCATGTTGATGCTGGATAGGAGATGCTCTGAAGGCAGACACTGAAGAGTTGGGCTGTTCGGCCACCTGCCGAGAGCAGCACAATCTTGAAAAAGGAAGAAACAGTGTCCTTGAAGAAGAGTAGACTGTAGATGATGGAGCGTTTGCATAATGAACGTGAGCAGAATACAACAACTGACCCTCAAAAGAGCAGAAAATTGGAAAGCTTTGTCAGGAAAGAGATTTTCCAGCAGCATGAGGGAGTTGCATCCTGGAAGGCCATCAAGAGCCAGGACAGGAAGGCAGAAACAGGAACGCAGCGCGCTGTCGGAGCTCGTTGCGAAGCCCAGGGAGCTTGGAGGAACCACAGCTGGAGCCCAGCACCATCGCCGGACTCCGCGAAGTTCTCACTCCCCATCTCCAACGCAAAGTGCCTGAGACACCCGTCCTTGCAGCTTGAGGCCGGCGAACACCGAGCTGCCGGGTTCGTGCACAAGAGAAAGGTTGTCCTTGGGAAATCACCCTGCACCTTCCTGCAGGACCTCAGACCCTGACCTGTGCCACAGGCACGGTGCCACCAACCTGCCCAAGCAGATGGCCCTGCATCGCACTACAGAGGCTGTGGCTGCTGGTGGGACAGCTCATGTGCTCAAAAAGGACCCGTCCCGTTCAGACAAGCAAAGCATCACTCTGCTCCGTGCCCGCCTTCACCCCCTTTCTCATGTTTCTTTTTGCTAGGGCAAAGGCAGATTTCCACCCTCAGTTCAAACCTGCTAAAATAACCCCAGAGCTATCTCGCAGCTCCCAGCACCGCCCACCAAAACAGATCTTGCTGGTCGTTGGTAAACTCTTGCTAAACTTGTCAGAGGAAAAAATGCCTTCCAGATGGGCCTGGAAAGGGAAGGCTTCAGAATCTGAGCACTTTTTTTGCATACACACAAAATTGTACAATAAATATAAACGCTGCCCTACTACACAGAGCTGTCCTCAGCCCAGAACCCTAGTACTGGGGTTTGGGCGATAAGGTGGTTTTGAGGATCCAGTATCATCCAGTCTCCCACTGGTGATACAAAGGGACATTTTTGTTTCCTTGGAGTAAAACTAGTGGCCAGATTTTTAATTGCCAGCAGACAGCAAGAGGAACAGTACACGAGCTTCCCACACAATAGAACTTGTTGCACTGAAGTAATTGGATCCAAACAAGTTTGCACTTGGTGATGGTCTCCCCAGCAGTCCAGTGCTTCCAGTCTGCCACCACCTTCACAGCTGGGGAGCTCTGGGGTCTGTTGCACACATCAGCTACCGAGGACAGCCCTCTCCGTGTCCCATGCTGTGCCCAAGTGAGAGAGGCATACGTGTCCCATGTATACATTATGTCAGCTACCGTGACTACAGCATAAATGTATTCTCCCCAAGATGCAAGCTAACACAAAGTCCGGTAAGGTGTGCTGGGGGTCAGAATCCAGACTCTGGATCCACCCGATCTCAGCAAAGCACTCAAGCACACACTGAATTTCGGACGTGTTCCTAATCCTCCGCTAAGCAGAGGGGGCTGCAGCACATACCTCCATCTGTTGCTGAGTTTGCGTTCCACTTTTCACTATATTTGATGGTTCAGTGTATTTCCAGGTTCAGGAGAGTGTGTGATGCTTGAGCCATCACTAGCAGCTACTGGAACAAAATCCAGGCTCAACTGCCTGCCTGAGATTTAGCAGATACTCTGCTTTTAGCTGCCAGTACCACTTACTTTCTGATCGTTTTTTCTGGTAGCAGTAGATGTATGAGGTAGACACTTAGTAACCCATCTGCAACTGCACATCATCCTTTCAGGATAATCCATGAATCCATGAAGACTTTGCAGCCAGTATCCATAATCCCACAACCCATCCCCAGGTCCTGCATCACCACTGCTTTGGCTGCGTCTTTAGGAGGACTTTCCTTTTTTCTCTTAAACATGAAAAGCTAAACTTGGATCCGAGATCAGAGGGGTTATGCTTTAGCTGTGCAATCATGAGGGTTTACTGAGGCTAAACAGGCCCTGACAGCAAAAGCAGAGACGTGTCTCTGAACAAACCAGCCTGGGCTGCGGCTCAGTCTCTGAGCATGGGGATGGCTATGGCCGGCTTGGGTTTTGGGATGGCTCCTCTCACTGCAGCTCTCGATTCCTGTTAATCAGCACGGGGATAAGCTGACCTCACCGCAAATGCAGTCACTGGCATTTTGATCTCAAAATTATTAAGGGCATCTGCTGTTCGGCACTGACCAGAGCAACCTATCGATTTTCTTTTCTCAGAGCTGCCAAGATTTCTCTTCCTTTCAGATCTGTGTCTGCAAAAGGCAGAAATTGCACAGTCAATGCATCTGAAAGGAAAACTTCAGGTGAAAGGGGTGAGCAGAGCTCAGAGGTGCCAGTGGGTTCTCCATCCCCGGCGGCTGAGGCTGCTGGACAGGCACATCCGACTCCCCAAGATGCAGGGAAACCCGTTCCTGTCCAATCTGCCATTTCTCCCACCATCGCAAACACAGGATGAGCATCTGATCTAAAGCAGAAATTAATAGAAGAACTGCAGAGGGGTTTCTGAATGTTACACTTGAACGCCAGAATGTTTTTAGGGACATCAATGCCATTTTCTTTCCTATTTTATAAAAAAATTCACAGTGAAAATTATCACGTCATTGAGAGCGAGCAGGAGATGAAATCCCTTCCCTTAAGCATACACCTCCCCCTCTTCAATGATACCCTGGGGGAACAAGGGGTACCTGGCCTCACTTTGCCTCCCCTGACCCCGTGTCCCTGTGCCAGCAGGAGCCACCCTGCGACGCAGCGCAGGGGACCACCGTCACCCTTTGCGTGGGCGACCAGAGAAACGGCGTTCCTGGCACAAGCTTCTTATAACATTCATGCCCAGAGACATGAGCTCCCTGGGTAGAAATTTAGACTTGGACTACCAGAAGCTTCGCCAGCATCACAAGGAGCAAGAAAACACAGTGTCTGCTTGGGCATGAAGATGCGAGCACCTGCCTCGCCGGGGAGGAGAGGGGGTCAGCAGCACCCAGGTCTGATGGCTGGTAATTATGCCCCTCCATTTAAATCACAGGCTAATTTGTTCATGCTGCAGGATAATCACACAATGGGACTTTAAATCTGGCCTAGAAGACAGAGTAAACCTTCCTGCTGGGCTGGGCTTTCTGAGGCCTTATTGTCTTCTCTTTTTTTTTTTTTTTTCTGTTCTGGGGCTTTATTGCTTTGGGCATGGGCCAGGCCTCCTGTCTGTGTAGGGCTTCCCCCCCCTTGAAGTTTTCTCTCCCTGAGTGCTGAGATGCAGAGATCAACCAAATTGAAAAATCAATTAAAACCAGAGGTCAGTGCTGTGCTCCGGTGGAGCCAAGTCCTCCAACAGAGGGCTGAGGTTCAGCCACCGCAGCCAGGAACCTGCAAAACCTGATGGCTGCAATTCCCAGAGGCATCTCCAAGCTGATTTCTCTGCAGGGAGCACCGGTGCGGCCGCTGCCCTGCTTTCATCACCCTGACTCAACCCCTCTACCCACTGCTGGCAAAGGAGAGACCGTCCACCGTCGTATTTCCAGTCTAGCAGCAGCGTGCCTGGTGCCCACAGCATCACTGTCCCATTCCCACCTCTGGGAACAAGCTCCACCAGTAATGCACCCTCGCAACATTGCTGCCATCAGCTTGCGTGGCTTTCATTACAGCCGGGGCAAACCAAGAGACCAGAAGCAGCACAAAACCGGCACAGAAACGCCATCAGGACCTCCCTGCCCTTGCCCTGCATCCAGCCGCTGCCCCAGCTCACTGGGATTTTCTGCTCCTTTCACACAGGGGCAAGAAAACAAGAGTGAACCAGCTTCACCCAGGAACACCACACGTGCCCAGCAGCCTCTCAGTGAGGCATGAAGGTTTTGCTGCTCCTTTTTTTTGGAAAAATACACTGAGAAAGCAGAAAGTTGAGAATTCACCCAAGGACATGCAGAGTTCGCAACGGGCTGGGGTGGCAGAGATGCCATCCCACTCCCGGCCCTCCAGCATTACTTTCTCCTCTAAGACCCAGCACAGGAAGGAGAAAGACAAACTCCAACACATCATTAGAGACCTGACACCGATCTGAGCTGAGCACAAAGCAGCTTCCCTCCCTGCACACAGACTCCACAGGGTCTTGCAAAGGTCCCCCCCCAAAATCAGAGTGAACTGCTTTGATTCATCCCAGTAGAAACCGCTTTCTCCTTGCACCCAGATCCACTCTTGGTCCCACCTTCCTGACCATGGCCAAGTCGGGATGGCACAAGGGTCACAGGTCGGTGTGACTCGACTGTGCCTGTCCACAAACTGTACAGCCACATGAAATCTCCCCAGAAAGCTCTTTTCCAGGCTGGCCAGTAGATGGGGATGGAAGAGCAGCCAAGGTCTGATCCACGGGCGACCGTGTCCCTCCAGCCTGGCTGTGTCCTGATGGCTGTCACGGCTCAGGTGGCACCGGCTGCTGCGCTGGCCGTGCTCGGGGCAGGGCAGAGGTACGGGCTCAGATAGGGGCTGCGTGACTTGGAAGCAGGGAAAACACCCAAGAGCTGAAGTCCCTGTCCTTAGGGCAGCAAAGCGTAGGTGATAAACCCTAAAATAACTCCACCAGATGTCTGTGGGGTCTGCCTGTCCCCTGATAGTCCAGGGTGGGGAGAACTGTCCTCACCATGGATGTCCCCACTGCCTGCTGGGGAGGGTGGAGGGGACCAGACAGCAGGTCCAAGACCTCATCCTGCCTGCAAGCACCACTACCCAATGAAACATACCCGCCAAGTATGGCTCCTCATGGGAAAGAGAGCCCCAAGAGCCCATCACATGCCCCTGCTTGCCTGTACCTGCATGCTGTGACCCCCCAGAGCGCACTCAACCCCCACCTTCCCGATCCACTCGTGTTCAGCCAAGACACTGCACGGAGGGGAGGTAATTTAGAAACCCCAGAAACAGCCCAGAGGCACAGAGAAAACTCCCTCAGCTCAAACAGCTCTGCTGGGCTCAGCTCTGCCCCACTGACGGGTGGCCAGCCATGCTGAATTCCCACCGGATCGTTGCCTTCAGGATTTGCCCAGTGGATGAAGGCAGACGGTGAACGGGATGGGCAATAAGAAATGACAGGGGACTTCCCAGCAGAGCAAAGGGATGTGTGGGTTTCCATGGGGTGCTGGTGCCTTCCGACCGAGCGTCGGTGCACAAGGCTTCCCCCACCAGGAACGGGGCAGCCAGCTCTGAGCAAGCCCCAAAGCCGCCTGCTTTCACCCTCCAAAATAAAGAAACAGGAACGAACAATGAGTGACACTCAGTGCCCTGCCCCTGAGCTTTGCCGTGTCAGGAGCCGTCATTATGTTGATGTGTAATTATACCATTAATTACTGACCATAAAGCTCTAAAGAAAACAGACCTGAAATGAATGTAGCGCTGGTGCAAAGTCCTAAGAGATAACTCTTTGGCTGCTAAGGTAATGTAGACCGAGCTGCATTTTCTAAACCAAAATTGAATTTGCAATTAGCTCTCCTTATTGCCTAAGTCCGACAAAAGACCTTCCTGCATTTAATACCAAGAAGGGATGTCTCTGAGCTGCCATCAAACGACAGAGGCTTACAAAAAGCCAACTGGAGCAGAGCGGAGGGACCAGAATCCCAAATGTCTCTTTGGGCTGAGCGAGGCTCTTGTTTGAGTTTGGATTTGCCGCACACTCAATGTACATCTCCGAGCAAGCCACTTAATCTGACCCTGGCCCAAAGTTTAGCTGTCTGTCAAACGTTAGAAAAGGGCTTTGTCTCCCTCACAAGGACTTGGAGGTTTAATTACCGGCTGTGCCAAGATGCCCTTAGGTGGAAGCTGCAATGCAAATGCAAAGTATCATTATTAGAGCTTAGCAAATAACTCAAATGTTTTTCTGCAGCAACTCCCTCGAAAAGAAATTAGATTCCTTTCTGGTGTGTTTGGGCGTCTTTCCAGGCTCTCTTGTTGTGACACTCGCGAGTGAGCGGAGAACTAAGAATATGAAGGTAATTCACCAAAAGTCAATGCCCAGCTCCTAAACCTGAGCCTTCGCACGGAGCCTCGCTTCTGCCGCAGTCCTTGTTCGTACGCCCGGACCCGGCACCGAGAAAGGCACATGATGAGGTTGCACCCAGGCAGGGTGTGCCTTCGGCAGCCTGCGGACGGATCCAGCCCATCCAAACAGGTCAGGGTCCCTCGGGGATGTGCGGACATCAGCCATTGCCTCCCCGCCTGGGGTCCAGTGTGGAACCCCTGGGACAGCTCCCACCCCGGGCAGTCTCAGGGCCTTGCTGAGCAAGGTGGGCATCAAAGATTAGAGAGGTGAGGGAGAGAGGCTTTGCTAAAAACATTTGCACAGGAAGCCACACATCCCAATCAGCTCATGCTATGCAAATCCCGATGATTTAAGCCATTTCACACTCGCCTCTGAAAAGTCTGGGGTGAACATTTGCATCATAAATTCTTTGGGACGGCTGTTCTCCAGGGCTGAGCAGTTGCGATAAAGCTCTAAGAGTTTATGAGGATCTGACAAAACCTGCCGGCTCCCGCTGTAATCACTCAGTACCTTCCTCAGCACCGCGTGCCGGACGGCGGCTGCCCGAGCCCCGTCCCAGGGATGCGCAGGAACGTCACCACAGCCCTGACCTCCCTAACAGTCTCGTGTGAGTGGGAACAGTGCGGAGGAATATTTACAATTAGCTTTACAGAAAACATTTGTCTGAAACTGGATGCTGTGTGAAACTCCTGAACTCTCCTTTTGCTTTCAGAGCTGGGGGCGAGGGAAGGGGTGGGGGCGAAATTGGAAGAGCTTTTTATTTTTTCGGATCCGAGCTGCGCGGCTTCAGAGCACGCGTGGTTTGGCCGGCCACAGCCAAAGTGTGATTCAGAAGCCGGCAGCTCCCGCTGCGCACCACACCCAGGCTGCTCCGTGGGACCGGACCCAGGACACGAAAGCAGAGCGCCCAGGTGCCTGTGCAGGAGCCGGCCTGCAGGCAGGGAGCCCTCGGGCTCAGCCCACGCAGCGCTTGCATGTCACGCGTGGGCCACCACCATGACACAGGTTACCTCGTTGGGCGTTGGTGCTGGGGTGCAGATTCAAAGCAAAAGGTGCAACAGGAGGAGGGGAGCTGGACCTACCAAATGCCAAACACCTCCTGCACCCCAACGCTTTCTTATTACCCCAACGCTAAACCTGCCGGAGCCCAGCAGCAGCACCTCAAAGCCCAGATCCTTCCCCTGGGCTCTGATGAACGTGTCCTTGGTGCTAGTGAGTCAGATCACCCCGACAGCCCCAATCTTGTGACAGCACGTCCAGACAAGGACGCCCTGCCCTCAATGCTGCCCGCCGCAAAGGCGCTCCTCAGCCGCCACAGCTTTCCTGCACCCAGTTACCAGCAAGCCCCATAACACGATTCATTCCATCCGATTAACCTCTTCCCTCTGTGGCTGATTTCTGCACTAAGTCAGGACTCCACGGCTTCTCCAGCCCGCTGAGCTGACAGCACAGCCTTTTGTTTCAGCACTTGCCTTTCCCTTTGCAGTGGGCAGCCCGATTTGCTTCAGTTCCCCCAAAAGGCACCAGCAGCAGCGAGCAGCCCCGGCACCGAGAGCAGCGTTACTAAAACCAGCCAGGGCTACAACGCAGCAAAACTGAGCTCCTGTCCCACCGTGAACTCCTTTGAGGTTTCTTTGTTTGTGTTTTTTTTTGAAACACCAGCAATTAGGAAAACAGAAAGAGCTTTTATTTAATTTGTTTTTCCTCCTTTGGCTGGGCGTTTCCTCCCCAGATGCCACCCTGCAAAGGTGCTTCAGCCTCTGCACTGCTCTGCGGGCCCTGAAGGATTTGCTGCCCCCATCGCAGAGCAGAAACTCTGTTGGGGAGAGATAAAGACGGGGTTTTTTCATCTGCAGCTGACAACTCTGGCTGCATCATTTGAGACTACTTGGGTGTGATTTTTCAGCAGTATTGAGCTTCCATCCTCTTGCTAAGAGCTCCACACACCACTTTTCTCTTTGGTGTTCCCAATGTACGTCTGGTCCTCTGCCTGCAGATGTCCTGATGCCTGTGTGGCCCGCGCCTGTGCTCCCAGCTGAGCCACAGCCTTTACAAATCCCTCATGGCCTAGGCACGTGGTTTCTAAAAAGATGTATCTGCCACGCAGACTGCGATGATGTGAAAAAGTAAAAGCATTTATAATTAAAGAAACCCATTGCAAATTAGTTAACAGCACAAGCTTGCACTAAGGCCAAAGCTATTAACAGTCTGAAGCCATTCAGCCAAGCCACACACTCAAGCCATGACAAGTCAAAAAAATAAAGTTAATAAAATATCCTCGAAATGAAACACAGGTCATGTACTTGATCTGTGTATTTATAAAAGCCTAGCCTAATCCAGCCAAACTTTCCAGAAAAAAAGATCTTGCTGGTCTTTGATCCTGCCTGTGCTTCCTCAGGGAATATCAATTTGCCTTCAGCAAAGTGAGATGGGATTAAAATTCACCTTAAAAGGAGCAAGATCTGCACTGGGTAGGGAAGTGACCGAGCGCCGTCTCTGTGAAGCCGCACGATGCTGACCATGCACAGCCTGCACCACAGGAAAGCTTCTAGGCACGCTCTTGCAGCACTTTCAGGGCAGCCAGACTTCATGCCCTCACAAGGCTCCTGGCTGAGCTCTGGGCTATTGCGGCACCTGCCAATCCGGCGTTAAAAATCCACGGTCAGATGTTAGAAGCACAGAACCCCTCTGCCCCCAGGGTCCAGCTCAATCTGCTGAAGTCCAGCCTAAAGCCTCATGGCAAAACCTTCTCTTAGCAACTCCTTTGTCCACTGGATACTGAGGTTTCTGCAAAAAATCCCATCTCCCACCTTAACCTTAAGGAATCCCCCTCACACCAGCAACAGGGGGAAACGAGGGCGAGGAACATCCCTGGGACTTCACACCAGGATCGACGCTGCAGGGTGAAGGCAGCCGCCTCCTGGATCAGATTATCCCCCACTGCTGCTAAAACCGTGCTCGCGCAATGCCACAAGGCTTGGTTTCCACAAAAAACTCGGCACAGGCACGGCGGGGAAGGCAGCCCCCCAGGCGATGTGGCTTGTGCCTCCTCCCCTGAGAGCCCTGAGGAGTGACATGAGCTGCAAAACCCCTCCGCGTCAGAGCACCTGGGTAGCTATAAACACTGCAAGTTGTCAGCAAGCTCCCTCCCAGCAAAGCGAGGGATTTGGCAAGGCGGGTGTGAAAGAGCGTGTTGCAGACTGGGAGATTAACGGCTTCACCCGGGCTGAAGGTTCAGGGGGAGGAAAAGTCTCCAAGTCATCAGGGCTTGGAAGTATAAGATGCTCCTCTGCAATACCAGGGGCTGAGAGTTGTTCCATGTGTTTGCAGATATAAATACTTGTGCAAACACAAGGGAAATCGCAGATATTATCCACCCAAAAAATTGCCCAGGAAGTGGCTGTGGAGATTAGCATCTTGGCTACAGGGTAGTAGGAAAACATGATTTTATGCCAACAGGACCGGTGGTCTCAATGTGTTGAGGTCAAGCAGGGGGAATAAAAATGGAAGAACGATTAAGATAAAAACCAATAGTTATAATAAAACCTCTTGTCTAGAGCGGGTCCTGCATGGGGTGGCTTAAACCCCTCCTCTTCTTTCTGATCAGGATTCAGCAAACACCATTGCTGCAGAGCTCTACAAGAACAAAAGCAGCAGCACCAAGCCCCGGCCCAGCTCCCCACTTTGGCCAGTGCACGTTCCCATTTCGGAGCTGGCGTGACATTGCTGCCTGCTTGCCACTGCCACCAGCCTGAGCAGCGGCCCCTGCTCTGACCAGCCTGTCTTGCATTTCCTATAAGAGCCAAGTCACACACACTGGGTGATAACCAACTTCCAGAAGAGATCACAAGGGACATCTCGCTGTAGCAAAAGTTGTCTGAAAGTCTTTGCAGCCCTGCAGGTAAGGTGCGTTGGCAGGATTCAGGCTCTGGCTCTCCTCCTGACTTTGAAATCCCTCCCCCAGCATCCAGTGTCCCTGTGTGAGTCAGTGCCCACGCGTACGATGATGAAAACAATCCTTCATCCCTCTGGCGAGTGCCTTTGCACTCTGGAGACAGCGGATTGCATGCTGTCACCAGGCAAATATGCAAGTTTCTCACTCTCTTGGCTGCAGAGAGAAGGCGAAGTGAGCAAGTACCACTGAGGCTCAGAAATCAGAAGGTAAATCCAGGGCGATGAGCACACGCACACTCACCGGCCTGCATGCACGCCAGCCAGCACGCACATTTGTGCTTGCAGCCATGAGGGTATCCATGGGCTTTCTGAATGTGAACCAGCAGTCTGGTCCAAATCTATGCTCTGCTCTCTGATCTTTTCCATCCCCTCCTCTCCTCTTTCACTCGCCATTTTAATATATTAAAGCATGAGCTTTAAACCCCTCCATGTGCAGTCTAACCTACACCCATGCTCAGGCCTGGGGCTGGCACATTGCAGAACAAAACATCGACTCCAGCTCTACTCACCAGGGAGAGAGGAGTAACAAGGCCCTGCAAAGAGGGACTCGGACTTCTCACCTTCCCAAACCTGGCCGAAAACAGTGGTGACCCAGAGCCGCTGGTGCAGGAAGGAGTTTGGGGTGGTGAAACCATCCATGGCAAGGCTCAGGGCACCAAGCGCCAGTGCCAGCTGGCAGTGAGGGACCTGTTGGGCAGAGCCAGGCTCCAGCTGGGACCTCGGCCAGCAGTCAGAGGACACTGGGACACTGCAGCCACCACCTCCTCCTCCAGGATGATGGCACAGGTACTCAGGTGCTCGGAGAGCATTGCAAGGGTAGGGGAGACTAGCAACAGGCTGCAGGGCTGCGGTTCAGCCTTGCCGCCCAGCACGCTGCAGGGATAAGCTAATGCACACGTGGAGAACTTCTCCACCCAAAACGGGACTTTCAGCAGGCTCAAGTCCTGGTTTTATGGCCACAGCAGTAGGCCAGAAGGAAAGCAGGGATTTGCCTGCAGTTACACAAGACGTTTGTGGAGAGGAAGCGAGCCCAATTTTTCCAAGTCCTCAATTAGCCTCCCAATAACGGGATGCACAGCACTTCCTCTGCAAGCCACAGAGATGCTCAGAGGCGGGAGGTGCCAGGTCTCTCCCTCCAAGGTCAGGGAAACGCCGGAGGAGATGAACGCCTCCCCCTGCTTTCCCACCTCTCCTCATGGAGCACAGGGATCCGTGGGCAGGGGGCTGCCCCACTGCACCCCCAGGGCCCCGCAAAGTCCCATCCTGAGTCATGGAGCGCTCCAGTCCCAACACATTATATCAGGATGAATCACTCACTGACCTCTGCCTTCCGCAGTGTTCGGTTTCTAATTTTATGGGCTATATCAACGGGGTTATTGAATCCAGATGTCTACAAAATGCAACTGCAGCACACAGAAACCCACAAGGAAAGGAGTTGGTGGCGAGGACCAGGGCACGTGGTTCATTTTTCATAAGCAAACCCTGGCTTAGGAGGGAGAGTTAGGCATCTCATCTCCCCTGCCTGCCTGGGGCTCTGCAGGAGCAAGTGGGAGGCTGTGATCTCTGCAGGCCATCTCACATTTCTCTCGATAACTGCTCCTTGCTCTCCCTTTTTCTGAAAGCATCTTTCCCCCAAGGCAGCGCCTGCACAGATGCATGAGGCTCCGATGGGTCCCCCCTGGAGAAGCTTTGGGAGATGCTGCAGAAACATGGGTCCTCTGCAGCCTCGGTGCCTTGGCGGGGACACCGGTGCTGCCATGGGAAGTGCACTGGGCTGGAGCAGAGCTTCGGCTTTCCCAAACTAACCTCTCCAGCACAAATCAGTCATGGCACAAGCAGGCAGCAACACCTGACAGCCGTCTGCAATGGGCATCTGTTTTGCATAAAGCGCAGCTGGCTCCGAAGCAACAGGAGTGCATTTGTCCCGGCAAGGCAAGAAGAAAAAAAAAAGAAAAGAAAAAGAATATCCAGACCTTGCCTAAACTTCAAACAGAAACCTGCTGAGTGACCTACCTGCAACCGGGCCACCCCCCCGCAATAGGTAACCCACGGCATCGCCCGTGCCACATGGGTGATTCCTGAGCATTGACACAACACGGAATCAGAGGCACCAGGGGATGGAAAGGATTTTTTTTTTTTTTTTTTTTTTTTTTTTTTAAAGACCTTCCTGCCCCTTCCCTTCTCTGCAGCTCTGACATGGCAAATCTGACCTGAGTCTCTCTGAGCTGGGGATTCCCAAGAGCTGCGTGTGGATGCACATCCCCTAAAGGGATGCTACCCAGTCCCCTCCATCACCGACAGCTTTCTGCAGCAGTGCAGACCCCGATACTTGGTATGAGAATGAGCCTGGTTGTGTACAGGACCTAAGCTAACAGCAACAGACCATCACACAAACAACTGCACTTTCTGCTTAGCTCTGTTGTAACAGTGACCCCAAACAAATCGTTCCCTTCTAGGCTTTAGTTTACCTGACATCTTGCAGTGACATATCTCCACCTTTACAAGAAACACTGACCTCCAGGTGGGATATTTCTAGTGATGGCTTGCTTCATGCTAACCGAAAAAAACCCTACTTGCTTCTTGCTAACAGAAAATGATTGCAAACTGTTGTGAGGAAATGAAAAATTTGGCCATCTTGTCCACACCTTGGCCTCCAGTCCTCCTAAATAAGCCCCAAGAGAACATCTGCCTTCTGCAGAGAGGCCAGCACTGGTCCTCTGCACGGCTCTCGAGAGGTGGAAGACACGCCAGCGCTTCATGCTGAGCTTGTCCCCGGTGATGCTGGGGTGGCAGCGGGGAATTTCTCTGCACCCACCATCTTTCCTGCTGCTGTGGGGCATGGCACTCTCAAACCGAGCAGAGACCTGGCTGGTAAAGGCCCTCTCTGCTCTCCCCTTTTCCCTGCAGCTTCCACGTCTCACTGCTTGGGACAGATGGAAGTTGTGCAGAGAAGGAGAGATCCAGGAACACATATGGGTTTTCTCATTTTCTACCTCATCACCTTGGAAAGAGCGAAATATAATATACAAAACAGAGGGAGACGGTAATAAAGAAGAAGTTGACCTTCGCGCTGATATTCCAGCTCACGCGGCTGCGCCTACGCTGAGTCGCTCCTGCTCCTGGCTGCTCTTAGGACTGCTCCTGCCTTGCAGTAAGGCTCCGCTGTCTGTAACCCAGAAAGGAGCCTTTTAGGGCAGTCACTGAATCTGGGCTGATATTTCTCTTGTGCACAAGCCACGCACACACACTTTGAGAAAGCTCAGAAGACCTGCAGGGGATGAGTTTAACGTACTGATGTCTCGATGCCAAGTTTCAGCCTAATGGGAATCACAACAGCTGACTTACACCCTTTAAAGCCAGGGTTTACGGGGAGGGAATCTCTGCCAGAACCAGAAACTATAGCAACTGCTGTAATAAAATAGCATTTCAGCATAAAGCTATTTTTACAACATATTGCCACGTTCGTGGCATGGCAGTTTCCAGTGTTTTTCAGATGTCTGCTGCCAGAAGATTTAGATGGATTAGTTTCTTAGTAGTTAGAGGGAAGGATCATATTGGGTTGTCAAATACACCCCTTTCCCTGCAATGGGAAAAATTATATCCTAAGAGGTGATTCATCAGGTACTGAATTCATGTAACACTTGATCTTGACTGACTAAAAGGCTAAGATTGCCTCAGGGCCCAAACCTGGTCGCATTGAAGTCAATATGACTTTTGCAATTGGCTTCGGTAAGGCAACTACGAACCAACCCATGATCAGACTTGCCTGAAGCCTAGAAACCCATATTCATGCTGTTCACATTATGAGCAGCAAAGAGTTATGATCTATAATAGATTAAGGTTTATCTCAGCTCAGCTGAAGCTGATGCAAATTTTACCACTCATTTGAATGGGGCCAAAACTCCAACCAAAGTTGTTGGACTTAATTTCTGGGTGGCACCATTTCTTCCTGTCCTTCCAGTCCAATGTTTGCCTCTTACACAGCTCGTTGGTCTTTTCTGTCGTAGGAAAATTTATTTCAATACTAATGAGGGTGGAAAAGGTGGTCCTATGAACAAAAGTCAAGTTTTACTCGTATCTAAAATTAAGATTCTACCAGTGGACAGATAAATTAGTCCTGCAAGCTTCACCACTGACAGCACAGGGAGGGAAATAACATTTTTTTAAAAAATCAAATTCTATTTCAAAGAGATGCTGATATCAGATCCAATGCTACATTAAACTACTGTTCAGAGAATTGTTCATTCCTGCTAACTCAATGCAAGTGATCCTGGCACCTCCATGAATATACAAGACTGACATCTGTAACTTGAAACAGGTCTCTTCTGGCTGGTAATGCCAAGATGCCTGAAACCTGACCAGTAGCCTCCCCCGTACGCCAAGTCCCACGTCCTATATTTAACCCATGGCTTTAATGATTGGAGACCCATCTGATTTACCCTGTTCTTGGGCCCAATCTCTCTCTGCCAATGTATCTTTTTAGTAATCCGCACCTTCTTCGCACAATTAGCTTTGATTTTTGTCATTTTATCAAAAAGTTTGGACTCCCACCATGTTTTGCTGATGCAGCCCAGGTCTCCCCAACCCTATCTCCTCTCCCACCACCAACAGTCTCCCCACATGCCACACTGCCTGCTGGAAGGTGTGCTCCATACCCATGCCACCAAAATCCACAGGCACCACCTGATGCCAAGACGGCCTAATCAGAGTTGAGGTTTTACACAGACCTTGCAGTCGTGTCTCTTCAAAACCCATCTGAAGCTGCGGCCCACGGTGGAACTGTAGCTACTCCCATTTCCACGTCTGTTAGTACAACACGGGCGTAAAGCCAAATGAAATCAGAAGCAACCATCCACAGGAGATAAACTTGGTGCAAACTTTTTGTTTCCCAAGAAACATTACCAACGTATGAGGCTTAAAGCCAGGGACGGATCACACCAAGTACACACCATGTAAAACAAAAGGACTTTGGTGCCCTGCTTGGTTTGGAGGGGCTTGTACCTGCAAACAAGCACACCTTGGGCAGCCTGAAGTGAACAAACCTCATCGACACCCTTCTTATGCGGAAAATACATATCCTGCTCAGCCTCTTAAATAAACGCATGCCTCATGAGGCTGTAGGACTGGTGAGGGAGAGCTGCTCTTCTGCTGAGTGTTTGCTGGAGTCTTTTCTGCATGACTCTGTTACACTGCTTACACAAATAGCGAAACTTTGTGGGTACCTGGGTAGGGAATGACCCATGGGTACGAAGCACGTGTTATTGGTATAAGCTGTGCAGGAAGGTATGTTCACCTCAGCTCTCCGAACCAGACCATCCCAGCCCTTACCTTGTTTACCCATCCGGGGCGCCTGTGAAATGTGAGTGGGAACCATTATACACCCACTCAGGACAGGCAGGAACGACAACACCAGGTGCAGAGCAATGGAGAAACAGGCAGGCGAACAGTTGGCCTCGCTCCCTTGGGCGACGGTTCCTCATCTGATACCAGGAATTAGAGCGAACAACCCGAAGGGCAATGCCCAGTGTGGAAAAAAATTTTAAGATCTCCAAATCTCATCCTCCTGCCCCGCTGGAGGTGGTAAAGCTGGGGTGAGCTGGGAACCGATGATGCAGTCAGATGATAATCCCAACAGCAACTGCACGGCTCATGGGCATCCATCACCCAAATTGCGTTTCTTCTCTCAGCTCTGCCATCACCCTCCCACCTCTCAGCACGAGCTGAAGATCGGACACTCAGTGAGCACTGTCTCGTGATGGCAGCAAGGGTGACAGCACCCTCGGCACACTGGAGGATGGGAATAAAACCTGAAGGCACCCAGAATTAGAGGCAGCTTTCCAAAACGTCAGCCTTAACCCCTGTGTTGGTTTGCCGCTATGTAAAATGAGGCTAATAAAACTTGGTTGCTGTCCAGGGGGGATTTTGAGGCTTGATCGGGCAATCATTGGAGATTGCTTTGAAGATGGAAAGTTTTATTAAGTGTTAAACTGGAACATGATGCATCCATTGATCTGAAAGCTCTTTACACAAAGAGATTCAATTCATTTGAAAACGGTATGCATACTTTACAAAATGACCTGCCCATATGTAAAGCTGCAAAGTGGATGTCTGGGGGCACATCTCCAGCTGGTGCAAAATAGCTCTGCTCTGACTGACTGTGACAAAACCATCCTGATTTACACCAGCCGGGAATCTGGCTGTTTCACAAAAACGGCCCCGTTCCTCTAAAATTCGTGATAAGGCTGACCACCCAGATGTTGACCTATCTTAGAAGGGAGGAATCATTATTTTCATTATTTAACAGATTTGGAAGTGAGACAAGGAAAGAATACTGAATTACCCAAGGCCATGCTAAATGTTGGGTTGGTTTTTTTTTTTTTTTTACTGAAGTCTCCAGGGAGATGAGCCACCTCAGCCGTTACCCTTCCCCTCGAGCCCCTCTTGTTGGCTGATACCCCAAGCAGCCCCAGGGGTCAGTTTTTAGCAGGGGAGAGCAGAACACAACCAATGTTTCCCCAGGAAATACAACTAGTGCTGAGGGAGCTGAAGGGGGAATACATTAACTATACAGAAAAGATAACAAATAACACCTTCAACATTGCCATACAAATAATATTGCCATACAAATAATATAAAGGGAAAGAAAAGGCACACCTATGTGCCTATGTGGAACAAAGATGCCCCTACGATTGCACAGCAATACCTGTCACCTCTACTCAGCCGTCACCTGTGTTTTTCAATGTAGAACCTTTTTGCATCTCACTGCTGTTGTCTGATGTGGTTTTTGCCTGAGCTTTCCTCATTTTGCGCAGCCGAGAGCCCCGTCCTGGCCTGGAGGCAACAGCTCATGGTAAAGCCCAGGGGTGCCTCCCTCCCCAGCCCAGGAAAAGCCCTCACAGCCCAGGTCCCGCAGCACTACCAGGGCGCAGCTAAATCCGTACCGAGCTGAGAGCACGGGGAGCCGCAGAGCTAGAGGGGGAAACGTGTGCTGGCCTAAGCCTAGCCTGTCCCCCTCGGCCGTGGCTCCTTGCCCTTTGCTTTCTCTGCCATGAATTGCTTCACAGCCACGCAAGAGGCCAAAGCAGCAAAGGCAGAGCTGGAATCGGCGTGTCCAACACCTGGGATCCGTAGGGGAGAGAGACCCTGCCAAGAATTATTTTAACCTTCAATATTTCTGGCAGCAGAATATCAGTCAAATGGTTCCTACTGTTTTTTTGGCTTATGTCACTCTGACACAAGCTGGTCCAGACCAAAAAGATCCGTGTGCTCAGAGAGAGCAGGGTTTGTTTTCCATGTTAATGGGCTTTCAGTAGCAGGGGGAAAGGATGCCTGAAATAATAATCCTTAATAAGTTCAACAGTCTCAAGAAGGAAAATCATGCTAGATATAGCTAATAATATACTGTACAGATGCAGTGTATATTTTTCTCCTCCAAACCTCTAGTCAGGCCAGTGGAGGGGCTCTTTCCTCCGGCTTCCCAAGTCCTCTCTGCAGAGCCAGGTGGAAAGGGTTATCCAGGGGCTCATCCCTAAACCTGGAGCAGAGGAGGCAGGAGGGTATGAGACAGCCCCGTCACGCAGCACGGCAGCACCACGGCCCGCAAGGGAGCTCTGGCTGCTCCAAAGGAGCAGAGTGAGAACCTGGTCCCCTCCAAATTCTCTTGGGAAGGAATTTTAGTATTCCCCAATTTTTCCATTTAACTTCTTTTTGAAAGCTGAAATTGGCATTTTTAGTGCAAGTTACTCGCTAAGAGAATTTCTTCCTGAAAAAGTAGGAATCCAAATGAAAGATTTCAATTGATGTGAACTACATTGTTTCCAGCTCACCATAAAAAAGAGGAAATTGTGAGGTTTTGGACTAGTTTGGAAAATCTTAGGGAAACACCCACCATTAGGCAGGGGGAATACCGGCTGCATGCCATTTCTTGTGGCTTTCTGTGCATTCATCACCGCAGGTGGAGCTGAGTCTCACGACCTGGCACATGCCCGTAGCAGAGGGTGCCCGCGCCGGGAGCCAGCACAGCTCGGTGGGCTTGGGCAGCTCATCGGACCATGGCAACTTGGCGATGTGTCTGGGCCCAGAAGCAGAACTAAACTGTCCCAGGGACGTCGACAATAAATATCCCCAAACCCATCATACTTGGACGTACCCATGCGCTCTTGCTGAGCCGGGAGCAGATTTTGACCTCTTTAATGGGTAGATGCAAATCACACAATGGCACAACCCAAGGCTTGCCCCAAGGCGATTTCCAAACCAGTCCTCAAATTCTCTCTCCCCTCTTTTCTCCCCTCTATTTCTGCAACTTTGGGTTAAGGTGAAAAACTAGCAGGTGTTGCAAAACATCCATTCTGACAACAGCATAGATCGTATTGACAAATGTGCTGGGCTTTTGTCTCGGTATAACCTTATTTATGACTAATTCAACTCAGGTTTTCCAAAGTTTTGTTCAGGAAGCTGGAGAAGAAGGTGGGGGTGATTTTCCAGGTTGTTACATGAATGGCATTCATCTTTAGAGGAAATTAATGCCCTGTTGGAGGATACTGGGAGCTGTACCTGGGTTAAGGAACTCTGTCTAGGCTGCCATGGGAGCAAGGGGCAGATGCTAGTGCACTGAAATTACTTTTAAAAATTACTTTTAAAAAATCATGTGAAAAACAACAAGAGTGGTTTTTTTCATCCCATTATTTGACTCCAGCTGCTGACCTTGGCTCTGGGAAAATAATTATTCTTGACTTCGAAGTGGGGAGGTTTTTTGCGCCAAAGGCAAATGTCTATAGATTTATACTATTTGGAAAAATCAAACGGCTGCGAGCCAAGCCATCCAGCTTATAACACACAACCAGCCCTCCAGGGATAATTTAAAGCTGACCCTGCAGCACTGAAATTCCAACCATAGATGATGCAAAACGTAACTCGCACCATTTTCCTATCTGCTGGATGCTCCCATCAGTGTGGGCTTCAGGGACAAAGACCAGCCAGAATGAGACTGAAAGAAAAGAGAAAAAAAAGCTCCAAAATAAGTTTGCGCTAATGAAGGCGAAAAGGCCTGGCAGGCCAGAAGGCAAACTTTGTCATCCACACAGCCAAGAGTTGCGAAGGCAGCCACAGTCCATGCTTTTTCCATTGTGCTCCGCCAAAATAACCCTCAAAATTCTCCCGGGATGAAACACAAGCCAGTCTCCGCTGCTCGGGCAATCCAGGCTTAGATCCTGCTTCTGACTAACAAAACTGTGAGCTGTGATGGTTCGTTCCTCCATAATTAGGACTCATCTGCCAGTGATTGGTTTCATCTCCAGTCCTCAAGCCTTTAAGCACAGCTACCTGGCCAAGCCCCGTTAAATCTGCGAGACCTCCTATGGCCAGAGGACCATCCAAACCAGGATGCAGCAGCACCTTGTCCCAGCACCATCACAGGTGTCACTGCTGGCGGTGAGACAGTTTGGCAAGACAGAAAAAGCTATTTACTGGGAAGAAGCTCTTGTGGAAGAGAGAAGCTGGAGGAGATTCGCCCATTTGTGCTCCTCACAAGCAGGAGCATTATGAGGAGCGTAGCCTGCTAGGGGGTGGACAGGGCTTTCCTGTGCCTGGGGTTTAGGCTACCATGATTGCAGTATGCTCTGCCTTGTGACTCATTGCAACAGGTTTCTGCTCCAGTTCACCAGGACATGGTGGCTTCTCTGCAAAACAATAGGTACAAGGCTCATCCAGAGCAAACAGATGCAACAGCCTGACAGTAAAAAAAGATGTATGCCAAGGCTTCAATAAAAATAGAGTGACAATTTCTCCAACATCAAACTCTAAATAAGGGCACGGTGATGAGACATCCAGATTGATCATTCAGCAAATCCCCTCTCCAGATTTGTACCACACATTCCTTTACCTGTCAGGAGAATCTGACCCATCAGGTTTCAGATGAGAGTTTCAGTACTTTTTAGTAAGAGAAACTTCACAAGACCAAATCCACAAACACAAGATCCACCTCCACCCATCTCTGTCCCTAAAATAACCAATTGCTGTTTGTGAGCCTCTGTGAGTGTGCGTACACACAAGGGTGTGCATTCACACCTCAGGGATGACAGATTCAATAAGGGATAAGTTTTAATTTCAAATTTCCAACTGGTTTTGGTCTCCAGCCTCCAATAAAGCAGAGTGTGGCGTGCTTTAGCACTTCACAGCTGTAGACACTGGGGAGGAGACACAAGCATCATCTTGCAGCACTTTGAGTTATGATTGTTAAATTACCCCATATGCTGCATGCAAAGTGCAAGCGGCTGAGATCACCTCTTTGCTAATCCCCGTCTTTTACCCATAAGTCCTTCGCAGATGTAAGAGCATGCTTAGGTTTCGCTGATCACTCACAGTGGGAAATTTTGAGAGACTGAGCTTGTGACTCAAAGATTTTTGCCAAGTAAAATATTGGCCTGCAACGATGTCCTAACAACACAAAGTAGTCGACACCATAAAATAAACAATTGCAGAGAGCATAGCAAAAGGGTATTTGGAACCGCCAAGGATCTTGCGGAGGTATTACTAAGCCAGACTGGAGTTAGCAAAAGCAGTTTTTATGACAAAAACAAGTGTCAGTCTTTCCAACACTCCAATCCCCACATAGAAAGAGCATCTCTGCCTAGAACAGGCCACATTGCTGGCTTCTTTCTTCAACTTTCATAACTTTTACAGCATGCAGAAATAATAGAAAGAGTGAAAACATGATCAGGGCAGAGAACCCATAAAAGAGTGAGTGTACATGTGGTCACACACCCCCACACTTGGATATACAGCTAGATAGAAATGGCAAAAGGAGAACTAGAGGCTGCCATGTTCTCTTAATATAATCACAAGAAAAGCATTGTAATTCCAAGCAGAAACTTTCTTTGCAACAATCAGCTGGGCTCGATTAGTGGCAGCAGTATAGCTGCCTCCCCATCGCGCTGAGAACATCAGAAAATAGAGAGCAAAGAAAAAAAAAAATTAACTACATCATTGTTATTTGTCAACATAGCCAGAAAAGCCCTTACCAGTTAGGATTTCCAACATTTCCTCTAATTTCTGCTCTTTGCTGCCAGTATAAAGAGTGCTAAAATGTTCATAGGTACTAGTCAGCCAGCATCAAGCACATCTGTAAGTCTCCCTTACTGAGCAGAAGGACATGAACATCCTCAGAGCACACCCCCTTAACCAGGCGCTTGCCCTAGTCACAGTTTCTGTGCAAGAAGTTATTTGCACTTTATTTTCAGAGGCAGATCAGACTTAAGGTCCATCTAGCAGCACCCTAACCCTGTCAGATGCTTCAGAGCAGTGTGGAGATTTCACAGCAGCTGGATGGTGGCAATATCTGATCATCGTCTCGATCTCAGTCTCGAGCTGAGCTTGTTGGTAAAGGTGGACTAAGACGCCTCTTTTCCAGAAGCCACCACTGTGGACTAGAACAACTTGAACGGGATTCACCTGCACTTAACAGGGTGTCTACAAGTGAGATGACCAAATCTAAACAGGTCACCCTGAGCTCTGTTGAAGTCCATGACGAGAAGCAATCACCCCCAGAGGATGGGCCCCCACCTACCTTAGGATGAGGTACCTCCAGGGGGGAGGTTACTCTATTTTTGCCTCTTTATTCTGATTATAAAGAGATCTTACAGAAAATAGCTTAGCCTTGGATATCTTGTAGACAGCTACGATTTGGTGAGATTAATCCCACCACTGATAACGTATGAAAATCTGGTCCCTCTTTGGATCCTATATTATTACAGCCTCTATTTGCCTATAGCACAGTACCCCCACGGGACTAAGCAGCAGCATGGCAGCGAGCACAGCAACGGAACGTGAGCCTGGGGAGAGGCACCCGGGGCAGCACGGTGGTGGCAGGCCACATTACCCTCCCAAATATTCCCATCGCCTCCCGAGAGGGCTGCCCAGCGCACTGCTCCACGTTCCCACGCCTTGTTTCAGCACATCTTCAACACCCTGCTCAGCAGAGCGCAGCCTGGACATGGTTTTACAGGTCTTTCGTTGCCAAGTGAAGGATATTTCTGTGACCTTTCTCACCATTTCCTATAGCAATATAATCCTAATTTAAAATGTCATGCCCTGCGGCTTCCCCATAAAATAATAAAAAAAAAACCAAAACACAAATAAACAAACAAACAGACCAGATGAGTATTTCTATAAGCAGCAGAAATAACACAGGGTAGTTTCCTGGGGATTTCTGCATTGTGGTTGGATTCTCTGGTGCACAATAAAGGATATGATGTGATTGAAACTCCTTCTGTGGTTGGAGCGTTTATAGCATCCCCCTCTGTGGATTCTCTGCTGTCTACTAAGGGTTGAGCTTAGATGTCAGTTTTCTCCTCACTGCAGCTATTAATAAAAATGTTTTTCTCTTTGGATCTGCTTATTTCCACACAATTTTAGAGATTTAAAATCTTCAAGACCACTATCAAAATGTCAGATTTCGCTGAAATTGGCCCAGGGGTTCAAAAACTAGCATGCAGGAGTGAACATGGATGCATAAACAAACACACGCAAACACACATACACATAGCCCCATATAAGCACGCCATCCTTTTTCTCCTTAGGGAACTAGGATTAAAATAAAATTAAAATACTATTTAGAACTTGAAATTCTGCCATGACAATCTACATCATTTCCTATTTTTAGCTAAGTTTTGTAAAGAAACAAGTCTTCCGTGATCACACTCTCTGCAAGTCTCCACACCCCCAAAGAGGTTTGTATGCAGTTGGCCGGGATCAGCCACATGCAAGACATGGGTGGAAGTCTTCAAGACAGAGTCCCCACACATTTTTTGAAAATCAGCACCTGGGTAAAAGGAAGAGAGACCTTGAGTCCTGGCGCTGCAGGAAAGGCAGACAAAGCTGGTCACCCTGCCCAGCCAGCACACACGTGCAGGCTGACCAACAGCTCCATGCCCGCTGCTACAAAGATGTCTCCAAAGGCAGACTTTATAGCTGGAATTTAAGAGGGCAGGATCCACAAGAGGGGCCAGATTTCCAAAGGACACAGAACCTCAGCCTTGTGTTTTGGTGTAATCCCACAGGGACTTGTTCCTTCCTTTGGGGCAGGGGTGCATGCTTGCTCACTGTAGAAATGTTGAGACACAAATTTTGGTGTGCTTGTCTCTAGAGGTGGTAGATGCACAACTCTGAATCCTGGCCTATTCTCTCTACAGTAAAAGCAGTTTGTCATCTTGCTTTCCTCACCAAAATGCATTTTGGCAGCCCTTGGGTACCTCTTTCACATTTGAAAAGCAGCCCAGTTTGCTTCATAGATTGATAATGCATCTGCTTCCCTTGCCTTGTTTGTCTGATGGTGTGCTTTGCAGAGAAATGGGTTGCTTTAAAAAAATAGAAACTACTTCTGTATATCACTCATCGTGTCATTGTCATCAGCCATTTTCCAGAGACATCATCACATCAAACTCTACCTCCTTTTCAGGCTTTGAATGATAAGACAGTCCCATTTAGCAGAGAGCGAGCTATAAAGGAATGTTAAGCACAGTACACAAATATTAGAGAAAGGCATATTTTTTAACACTTTTAGCTCAGCCACAGTTTTCAGAAGATATCCCAGCTGTCAGCTCCTGGAGTGACATAAGAAAGCAAAGCTTTGAACAACTGCCATCTCTTCTTATTGATCCACAGCCCTGCTGAGCCAGGACAAAGTTGCAGATATCCTCAACCTCATCACACAGAGACGAGCCAGCAATCAAACCATCAGCACAGACCAGGGCTCTTGCTAAAACCACACTCCAGCTATTGAAAGGTGTCTCCGTTATTGATAAAATGGTGGAAGACCTCCGTAGGACCAACGGCCAGCACAGACAACGCCTGCTGGTGACGTCCCCAGCCTCCCAGCCGGTCCTTTCAAAGCAGGTATGAAGTTAAGCAGTGTGTGTCCAGATCTTCCTTGCTTGCTTGACACAGGAGGCTGAAGGCAAAGCCTCCTTCCCCTGCACTATCAAGGCTGGGCTTCCCACGCACATGAAAAATTAATTTCAAGAGTCTACTTTAAAGTCACAGCGATAGCGTGCAAGCGGCAGGTGCTGAGCTGTTTGCTTTCACTGGCTCTGAAGTAATTGCTGTTTGCGCATTTCAAGACACTTGAAGTAAGCAAGAGTGTGACACATGAATCACGGCGCATGAAAGAAATGACTGAGGCTTAAGAGGGCCATGGCAAAAACAATTACAATCTCTCCCTTTCTGAGCTGAGCAGATGTTTAAAATTATGTCAGCGACCTCCAAACCATAAACATTTCTCAGGAAAATGTAGATGTGGTTTGCAAAAAAAGGAGATGTGTCCGATGTAAAGCAGAGGTCCTTGCTAAGAGAGCCCCCTTTGAGCAGTGGGAATGTCAAACATGCTTGACCTCCAAATCGGCAAATAAGCACATTATAAACAATGTTATTAATGGTTCTGCTTTCACTACAACGAGGAGTCTCCCTGTTTGTTTAACATACAGCAAGCTGGTTAAAGTGTACATAGTTTCATGGTCAAACCACAATAAAGCAGTATAGGGAATTTGCTCCTATTGTTTCTAGCTCCGCTGCTGTGAGACTGCAAGTGGTAGGTGGCAGGAGAGGAGAGACGCTGCTAATCCCAGCACCGTCAGGATCAGTGTCGTCATTTCATGTTTAGATACTGATACTGTGCCTTGAATCACCAAGTAATCACCACCCAACAGTTAAGATAGGCGTGAGAGTTCATCAGCTCCTCTGTGAAAACAGACAACAGTCTCCAAGTGCAACACGAGCAGATGTCTCCATCCACATGCAAAGCCTGCTTAGGACTCGGTCAGCCCAGAAAAAGCTGCTTTTGCCTTGGGTAGGAGGACAAGAAACAAGTGAGGTGCCCTTCCAGGACCTGGTTCTCCTCCCCATGTATTCCCACACACAAAGCCGTATGCTACAGCCAGTGTAACTGTATTACATTTCCAATAGAAACATCTCAGCGATCCTATAACCTTCCTGCCAACAAAGCTGAGCCTAGGCAGCCGGTCTACATCCTAACCATATCCCAAAGCACTTTGGAGTCTGTCCATCACACACCGCTCAGATTCCCATTATGCACCACTTCAGCCCAACTGCCAAGCATAGGTACCACCCCAGGCAACTGCGTGGCACAGCAGCAAATGAGATGGGGAAATTTCAGCTCAGCGTATTGAGGCAGAGGTGTGCAGAGTGACACAGCGGCTAATATTACCTAGAGTTGCCCAGACGCTGGTTTCTGAGATCCTCCTTCACATCAGCCAACATTAAGGTGCAGGGAGGCCAACAGGCACGTCTCCTAAAGAGTGGCTCTGATAGCAGCAGAATTGTTACAGGTTTCAGGCCACCAAGGAAATCCCTAACAAAAGTCACATAGGTTTTAGTCATGCCCGACCCAGTCCACGTCCTGCATTCCTGTAACTGGAGTTACAGGAGTGGAGCTGGCTCTGATGGAAACACGGAAGGGCTGAGCCAGTTTTGCTGTGGTTCAGGAGTCTGAATATTTCAAAGCTGATCCTCAAACCGCTAAACCTTCCCAAGTGACCATGCTGCAATGGCCAAAGATCTTGACATAAGGAGTAAGGAATGCAGGCTCACATTGAAAACGCATTAGATCAAGGGTTAACGCAAACCAGAGAGAAAATGCAGAATGAAAGGAAAGAGAGTTGTCCAACACCCTTCCTACCTGTGCAAACAAGTAATGATGTCCCAAGCACAGAGAAAAAGAGCAGAGACCCACCCAAGGAGCACGTTAGCAGTAACTGCAGTAAAGAGAAGGAAACAGAAGGATGGTCCCTGGGGATTAAGTATTCCTACACTGAAAGTCTGCACTTTGCAATGGACTTTCCTGCACGACCTTGGGCAGCTCACAGAGGCTAAGCCAAAACCGTTGGATCCAGGGTGGCCCTGGGAGCCCGACCTGTCCCGCAGGGCAGACAGGCGGCAACCTCTCCACTTCTCAGCTCTCTCCGATGACAAGGATAAGAAATTCCTTTCCTATTTCACAGACGCATTGAGAAGATGCACGCCAGTGTCAATGAGGCTCTCAGGGACTGTGGTAAGGAGACCACACCGATAGCCAGGCTCTGACAGCATCGCTCAAGTCCACAAGCGCTTTGTTTTATGCAGCTGACTGATTATTTTTACCACTTAAGGACTCATCCACATCTAATGAGATTCCTTCAGATCAGTCTGATTTTCTGCACTGATAAATCCCTTCAATCCACCCCCAAGACATCAGTTACTCTCTCACTTATTTTATGAGCACAGAAAAAACCCACAGCAGACTAAACACCTTCCTTGTCTTGGAGACTGTGCGGAGCAGCAATTTGCCATTAAGGACAAAACAAGCTGATAGCCCAGCAGCATCCAAGGAAATGAAAAGCAGATGAAGATAGAGCCCCTATAAGTTCCAAAAACATCCAGAGAGGCACGGGAGAGGTGGCAGGGCATCATCACTGTGAAAGGGGGTGACTCTCAGGGACCCCCAGAGGCAAAGCCCACAACTGTGATTTATATTCAGCGGGTACTGGGCTAAAACTCAGTATCTCAATCCTTTCCCATTAGCAACGGCATGCACTCGCAGAAAGCTCCTCTCTGTCTCCAGCTTCAGCCGTGTTACGGAGGAAGTCGCAGGAACTGAGGAATGTGCACCAGGGAGAGCAAATAAACAGAGGTGTGCAAATCTGCTAAAAATAATCCAGGAATTGCGGCTCTTGGAGGGGAACACAGATACTCAGTTGTTCACCACCATCTACCACAATTGAGGCCTTGTCTGAACAGGTGGGTGGCTTTCCTGGCAAATCCCATCTTAAAAAAAAACACCACACAGAAAAATCCCTCCTCAATCATTCCTGTAGCCCCTCTGTTTTCATCTAGATTCTTGCCAGAGGTTGTCAAAACAAGAAAGAAAAATAAAGCTCCAACATGATTTTTGCTCTTTTCCCACTGCTTTCCAGGGCATTGATGTGTTGTTCCAGGCAGCCCAAAAATGCCAGTGAGCTGGTGGCAAGGGGCAAGGCTGGCAGGGGACACAGCAGCCGGCTGTGCCAGAAACATGGAGCAACCTGTTTGAGATTCCCGTGCAAGGGAGCCCTTGAAGGAAAAGGCCTCGAAAATCCAGTAAGAACTGGAAATAGGATTAAATTATAGATCCCTGTGTGCTTGAGGTCTCAAAACTGAGTAACACAGGCATCAGCCACAGCAGGATGAAGGGAGCGGGGGACTGCGTGTGATGGAAAGCTCAGCAGAGGCACTGGAAAGATCGGGTTGTGTAAGACCAGTAAAATGCATCTCCTGCCAAACACAGAGGTTGCAAAGCAAACCCCCTGGTAAGAAACCCGAGCGCTCTGCTGGTTTGTCCAATTCCGGCCTCTAAGCTAAGTATGGGTAAATCTCCTAAAGTCAGGAGTGATCTGTGCGTGTTAAGAAATTGCCTTGCATCAAATGTCGTGGTGACTTCTTCTGTTTCTTTGACTTCTCCCTTAATTTAAATGTTCCAAACCCAGATAACCCCAAGTTTCTCAAAGCAGAATCTCAAAGCAAATATCTCTCGCTTGTCGTCGTTGTCCCCCCCCCCCGCCCCCTTTTTGGCTGTGCTTCTCAGAAGTCTCCTTTCATCTCACTCAAGTCTGAAATTTGCTGAAAGTCTCCTTAAAGGGTAACTCTCCAGCGCTGAGCATGTTTCCCAACACCAGAGAGCACACACAGCAACAGGAGCACAATTTTTTCCATCTTTCACTTTTCAGAGCGTAAACCCAAGCTTAGACCCAGACTAGCTGATCTCCACTCGGTGCAGAAGATGGGCACAACGACCACAGCCGTTATCTTTGCTCTGCTCCCGCCCTTCACTGGAGATAGAGACAGTCCCATCTCCTGCACCTCTACACTCTCATTTCTGGAGCAGACGTGATGGATGGCAGGAGCCCAGCTCCAACGAGAGTCAGGGAGCTCATTGGAAAGGATGGCACAGCCAGATCAGGACGTGGGGTACGGCACAGAGCACAGCATCAGAGGGATGTGTGACACCGGAGCTGTTAATCACCCTAGAAACACAGCACTGGTGCCTCCCCATCACTAGTGGGTGTCAAACACCATTCTGTGCAGCATTTTATGCTATTTCATGTCTGGCCCACAGGAACTGGTTACTACAGCCTGTGTTGTCAGCAGAGACCAGGTAACCTGCCCCAGCTTGCTCACAGCCTGCCTCCCACCAAACGCACTGGGGTAAACACAGCAAGGTTCGGGGGTCTCGCAGGGCTCTATGTTCCGCCATAGCCCAATGTTGGTTTGAAAGTAGTGGAGTGGCACTGCTCTGACAGTCTGGGACAGGGGGCATCCCCTGCTCCGGCACAAGCCCAGGAGCTCTTTGGCTCCCTGTGCTGGGGCACCGCGGGGGCTCCAGGCACCCAGGGGGTCAGTTCAGTGGAGCTGAGCCGCCTGGACAAGCATCAAGAGATTCCTCCACTTGGTCCTGAAGACAAAAAACTGCACCTAAGGACACTAAAAGAAAGAGCAGACCATGCGTAAACAACATGATGCCCCAGGGACACTGCATCATGCTCTGTGATACCCCACCCCAAACACATGCACCCAGCACAAGGCAGATTGGGGTCCACCCTCACAATGCAGATGTGCCTGGTAAACTCAGCGTAGCTCCCCTGAGCCTTCCCATTCTTGGCCACTGATAGAGTCAAACACAGCACTATCAGTCCAGCTGCTTTCTGACTTGCTTCATGTAACCTCAGCTCGAGTGACTGATAAAGATAATCTGCATGCGTGGCTTCCTCTGGGTCACTGGGAATCCTACAGACCCCGATCAAAGGGCCCCTGAGCTGGGCTTCATATCTGGCTGCTCCTCCGCTGCTTCAGCGGTACCAGCAGCAGGAGAAGAAGTCTGGCCTGTGCCAGGCTGATACTAACTGTAAAAATAATCTTCAGACTGCGTAGACATAGGAAAGTCTTTGAAGGGAATAAATAACTAACTTCACTTGCAGAGGCACATATTTGACCATATTACCTCATCTCAACTGCAAAATATCCAGCTCACAGCTGGTCCTCCTGATTTCTTCCCCTTGCAAAACTGCATCCAGCTCCCCCTGAAGCTCATTTAATAGCCTCTTTAACCGGTGATGTCCTTGGCCGTTTGCTCCCTATTTTAGGCGGAGAAAGTGAGCCTGAAATTTTTTATGTACCACTTAACCACTTTTTTCCTTGCTCAAGACACCTGGTTATAGCATTGTGTTTTCGTAAATGCTGTAGAGTAATGCCTCTTTTATAGCAGTCAGAGCAGTATTTTTCTGCTTACTTAGACTAGTTTTCAGTCTGGTTAAGCTCCAATGACTCCAGCAGTTACTTTTATTTGCAATGCTGCGTGCAAGTCAGCTCAGAAGCTGGCCCTACGCTAGTTATACAGTTTCCAGGCACTTGGCCTCCGTATTTCACAAAGTTATGGGTAGGAATGGTATTCAGAGAGGGCTTCTGAAGAAAAAAAACAAGGCAGCAAAGAGAGAGGATGGAATAACACGTCTTTCGACTCAGCAGTTAATGTCTGGGTTTTTAAGTTTTCCACTAATGCAGGAAATAACGTTGGGAAGGTTCAAGGTAACGAGGATACAAGAGTCAGTCTTCCCTATCTTTTGTCAGAAACTGGTCCAAAATTTGCTGCTCTTATGCACACCAAGGAGTGCTCTAGGAGAAAAACCCCTCTCCTGCTGCATGCCCTGCACAGTGCTGCAGGAAGCCACCCTCCTGAAGTGATCGTGAGCACTGGTTGCAAACGGTCCCTTGGATGAGCAGGGATTGCTGTAACACATCACCACCCATCAAGAACAGACAAACTGTTGCAACGCTTGGCTTTGAGGAGTTTCTGCCCAGCACAGCTATAGCTCCATGTGCCTTGCGGATGGGGGCTGCCTATGAAAAACCCTGAAAACCTTGGGTATTGGCAGAGGAAAACTGAGGTTTGTCACTTGGATTGCTCTTTCTTAACTGCACTGCAAAAAAATAGAGACAGCATTAATGTAGGATTCAAATCTACTGTCAGGTACATAGTTAGAGCTCTCAAGACTTCTTATGTCCTCCAAGAAATCCATCTATGGCCTCAACAATGCTGTAAGTTATAGGTCAAACCAGATAGTCTCCTGCAGTCTCCTGCAAAGAGGTAATTCTGCATGTACACTGGGCAGGGGGTCAGCCCTGTGCCATAGTCTCAAATAAGACACTTGCAAAAAAACCCAACCTAGCTTAGCTTAAAAATCAAGCCTGTTTCATCTTAAGTAGCAGAGTTTAAGTTCTTTTTATTTGCCTTCTCGTATTCAGTCTGCAGGGTGAAAGATTCACATTTTCCAGGTTTTCTCTACGACTCCAAAAGGTAAAACAATTTTCTCATTTAACTTTCTAAACCAGAACTCAGATTCCCCCTGAATCGGAGGGGGAAGAAGGGGTGTTAAGGAAATCGTTAAAGTTGCCAGGACTTTGATAAGGACATGGAAGCAGACACAGCCATCCTGGCATCACGGATGAGAGAAGCAAAGCAGACCAGTGACTAATACCACTTCCAGCAAACACAATCCAAAGTAATTCAGGTCAAAAGTGCTATGTTTTCCTCTTTCATTTAAAAAGCAAGACAGGAAATGTATAAAAGCTGACAGGATCATTAGGGATTTTATAAATGCTGCTTCCTGTGGTACAGAAAAAGGAAAGAAGAAAGGCACAGGGCCAAATTATGTGCTAGAGTAGACGCATGCGACTGCGATGCAAAGCAACGCGCTGCAAAACCGGCGGACCTGCACCCAGAAGAACGAGGTGATCCAGGATCTATTCTGCAGTGAAAATGGGGGCAAAGCTTATAACCCGTCCCAGAGGGCCGGCGGCGAGGTGGTGCTCGCCACGGGGGAAGGCTCTCCAGCACCTGCGCGTTTGATGAGTCAGCAGCCCTGGCCCCAACCTGAAACCGAGTGAGGCCCCGGGACAGGAGGGGAGGTTGCTTTTGTTTTATTTTCTCCAAGGCTTTCTCTATGAAAACATAACCTCCTACCAACATCAGACCGTTTTACCGAACCGACAAAGTTAAATAATGAATTTGGCACTTTCCTTCGGTGTCCGCTACCCTGCTCCGAGTCACGCGCTGGGAATTTGGGGGGAGAAGGGCTAGCAGGGAGGCAGGCTCATGTTTGTCTTGGAAAGCTGCACATAAGCCCAACTTGAAGCATCACTCGACACAGCCCGCTCTTCGTTTCGCTTCCACCCTCGGCAGCAGGCAGGGAGCCCAGCGCGCTGATCCCTGCTCCAAAAGCCTCGTGCCTCTGGTACCCATATTCCAGCATGCTCAGAAAAACAAAGTGAAAAGGAAGGGGTGGCATATGGATTTGTTTAAGAAGAAAGAAAAGAGCAAAGAAACAACACTCGCCACAGGACAGCATAGCTTTACCAGCATGCTACGGGGCTGGAGATGTTCACGTTGAGCATGAGAAGAGACCACCGGCCAGCCCAAGCCTTCCAGTCAAGGCAGGCATGGGAGCTCCTTATTTACCAAGCAGGTACTTCCCAACCAGGTTCAACGTTGTCAAGACAACGTTGTCCTGTGCACACCAGCTGCAAAACTTCAGCGTCGGAGGGACTTCAGTGCTGGATATCAAGTACCAACACACCAGCAGTGTCTCTGGGGGCTTTAGGAGTTTTGGACCAGAGCATCTCAGTCCTACCTCAATCCCTTTGTAGGTGTAGCCAAGAGCAATTAAAGCAGAGAGAGTGGGTGAGGCGTGTGTAAATCAGGCTGAATCACGGCCGATGGCCTGGGTGAGCTGTAGGGATGCACAGCACCTCGTCGGGGCCCTCTGCACCCAGGTGTATTTGACTGCCTGTTAGGACAGATGGAGATGAGATTATGCCAGAGCCGCTGCTGGCTGCAACTCTGACACAGCTTTGAGACAAATGCAGATAAATCCACTGTGCGCAGCAGAGCCGAAGCTCTCGGTGGAGTGTTTAGATTGTTCGGCAGCCAAAGCAAATACATTTGCTCTGCAGGTTATAGAAGGCTGTTAAACCAGCCGTGCAACCAACTCCTCCAAGCCAAAAACGATCTTCTTTCTCTATACTGGAGCCTAATACCTACAGTGACCCTGTTAAAGTTCACCGATTCTCTTGCTGAGCTCAAAGGATGCACATTATAAATAAAAGGGTGAATACTTCGAGCAGCAACACACTCCAGATCCAGCCAAAAACTTTCTTTTTTTTTTTTTTTTTTTTTTAAATAGTTGGCCTTTTTCTACTTGCAATTGAGCTCAGTCTTGCCCAAAACAGAGGGGAGAACAGCGAGGATTCTCCCTTAAATCTGTGACACTGAAAAGAAGTCTCATATATCACTACAGCAGAAGACAAGGAGTAGAATAAGGAGTAGAAGTGGTCTCTGGGTTTTATTTAGGGTATTGTCCTGCAAACGCCTCCTGCTCAGCACTGCACTTGTTCCCCCAAGGAGCTCCTTTGGGACCTTGCCTCCTGACGGCTGGTGAGACAGGGTCTGCACTGGCTTGCTTGAAAGGTGGTGGCAGAAAGCCACTGTTGGTTTGTTGCAGGAGGAAGGGAAGAGAAACCCCTGGGTGTCCCTTGCTCCTCTCATTGCACAAGTAACAGGTCAGCGGCAGGCGACGGGGACCACGGGCCCAATGCTGCCCATGAATCAGATGCCAGGGATGCTTGGCAGAGGTGGCACGTGGCAGAGCATGTCCTTGAGGCAGCGGCCTAGTAAAGGCACTTCCTAGACACCGGCTGGCTTGATAACAAGAGAGACTTGAAGGAATATTAATTACAGAGTACCTCTCTCATGAGGTTTTTTAAATCTCCAGTACTTTGTGACTAATGAGTCATGTTTAACTTGTAGCACCAACCTCTGCCCTAACTCCATCAGCACTAAATTACTGCTTTTGTTGCACTGAGCCCCAGTCCAGCCCAGCATGCCCTGGCCTAGGGGCTCTGCAAACACATTCAGCTCACAGGAAAAAATGTCCCTGCTCCTTCTCTAAAGCAAATTGCACAAAATACATGTAGCAGCTCCAAAAAAACCCACGTCTACCACTCCAGAAGGCCTGTTGTAGGAGTGTTGTTTATGTGGACAAACAGCTCTTATGCCACACGCTGTTGCAATACCCGCCTATCTCATCACGGTCTTCACTTCTGTCAGCAAACAAGTCCTAAACACTTAGCATCCACCCAGCGTCCTGCTTGCTGCCACAACATCTTCTTACACAGCTCCTTACGCAACAACCAGACAATCTGGATTACTCACTGGCACGTGGTTTTCTCAAGATTCATTGCTTATCAGAAGTCAGAGAAGGAATTTTATGTTTGTCAAGACAACAGCACTTAATGTCACACCAGGTAGGCTTACATTTGTCAGGGTTAGAAAGCCTTCAGCCTTCAAACCATAAACCAACGTTTAAGGGATTAAGAAAAATCTTTCCCCTAAGTATAGGTTACTCAGTACTTGCTGCCAAGAGATTTCTTTCCTCTTCCTCAGAAGTGTCCAGCCAGTCAATGTAGGAGCATGGTAACCGGTGGCTGTGGGACTGTGCACTGCCTTGCTCAGAGGCTTGGGGGAGCCAACCATTTAAACAACAACAACAAAAACCCAGAAAACAAAAAAAACAAACAAAACCCACTTTCATTTATTTTCCCCGTCACTGGCAGCATAAACACATTGCAACTGCTCCACAACAGCACACTGTACACCCGAATTATTTCTGTGGTTGTTTATTTACTGAGATTATAGTTGTGCCTCAAGGCCTTATCTTTGATATCTGAAACTTTGTGGGCAAAATTTTCTGGAGGAAAAGAATGACTTCCAGTATTCCCCATCCAGCCCTGTGCCTTGCCCAAGGTCACACAGCTGGGCAGTGGCAGAGTGGGGACAGCGCACCTCGGCATGGGGCAGTCCTGGGGCGACCTGCTGGCACCCCTTTTCAGATTCCAGTTGCACAGGCACTAAGGACCATGTCATCAGGGTGAAATCAATGACAAATTAGGCAGCTAAACCCTGCATGGGATCTTGGCTCACATCCATTCAGAAAAAATCGGAAACAAAGTCAACTTCACTGGGAGAGTAAACCATTTGCTCTACAGCTCTAAGAAAGCATGTAAAAGGGACATCAAAAAATCCCGACAAGAAACTCTACAGTCAGCCAGAGAAAAGAGCAGAGGAACATTTGCAGTAAAGGACAGGGCTACCTACAGCAACTGAACTTATTTTCACACAGGAGGAATAGGATAGATTAACAGATATAGCAGACTGAATTTCTTCAGCGGGTACAAGAATCAAGTAGCAGCAATATACACCAAAAACACTTACTACAGGTTAATGAACCCTCAGCTTAACAAGGCAGTAGGTCAGGAGAACGTATATGTGATTCCCCTACAGGAAGGCCAGATGCTGAAACAGGAGATGCCTTTGCAAGCTGAAGGGAGCCCCCAAAGGACTGAACACAGCCCACGTCTCTCTGGCTTAACAAGGTCCAGGGACACGGCACAGCAATTTATAGAAGAGCAACTTTGACACAGGCTGCAGGGTAAGGAGGGAGATTTCACACCAATTAGGAAATGCTGTGAAGAGGAGCCTAGGCAGAGGGAGTACAGTTTCAAAAAGCCATGCTGTGCCAAGTCACTGATTGTGTCTAATTGGAATATTTTAGGCAAACGAAAGCAGAAATGCTAGCAGGAATTTCTACATGTATAGCGAGTGGGGAGAATATCATATATTCCATCTGAAGGGGCAGCAAAGGAAAAACAGCCAAGAGCAGTTTTCCAAACGGAGAGCCAGACAAAATAATATATTAGACCCAGTTTTTGGCAGCAGGAGCCAGACTTTAAGGGTCTCAATACAGGCCCAGAGAATCTTTCACCTTTCCAAAGCCTTCAGTCCAATCTCCATTTAATGCTGTCTAAAACTCAGTGATCCAGCTGAATCCCCAGTTACAACGTGAAGACACCACATGATTTACCGTGGAAAGATGCCAGCTTTGTTATCATAAGTCAAAAGCAGGGAAGACACAGGCTCTGCTCAGGTTTAGGCTCGCAGAGTTTCACATTGACATTTTCTCAGTTCCTGCTTGTTTGGGAGAGATCAAAAAACAGAAAAGTTTGGTCAACAGCTTACAGTTATGCCTGCTTTCTACTTAAAACCAAATGGCCCACACCAAACTGATTCCAGATTTGCTCTGAGGACTTGCAGCCTTTAAGGCATCAGCCAGGGAATCCGTACAAAATTCAAACTTGAGCCAGAGTCTGGGAATGGAAACATGGCTCACAGCTTTCAGCAAGGCATCGTTAGCCTCCTTCAGCCTCACTCCATCCTCATCCCAGTGCCTGTGCTGCCGGGAAACACTGCAGCAAGCGTGCTCCAGCATGGATGCAGACAGACTGCTGTGCACGGCTCAAAAGCTACCACAGACCCACGTACTGAGGATTTCTTTCTGCTGACTTCTCCTTGGCATGTCCTACGTGAAAACAAGTGGGGAAGCAACTTGAGAGCAAGGATGACAGCAGAGACCGGCTAGATCCCAGCAACTGCTGCACCGGCTGCTGGACTCTCGCAGGGCAAATAAACCCCCAGGAGCATCACCTCTGCAAACACGCAATGTTCACAAGCACAAAGGGTACAGATGAAGCAAAGAATTTGGGAACAAAGAGCGGGCATTTTTCTGAAGCATCTTGGTGATGTAGAGAACTGAAATTAACAGCATGTTACGCTACTCAAAAGCTATGCCGAATTTCTCCAAGGGCCATCCTAGATCCAGCTCAGTTTTATGATATATTGATTTTTAGGACTCACAACTGCATTCCTGAAATAAGACCCTCGAACCCTCTGAAGATATACCAGAGGGTATGACTATTCTAAGATCAAGAGTAAGTTATTAATACATAGCAGAAGTGTGTGAATTGAAGGGGCAGGATGAGCTGCCTGCAAATAAACAAATTTGTAATGTTCTATTTTGAGGCGCAAGTGTGAGCAGATTGCAGTGCTGGAGAGGACCCTGTCAGACCCTTGGATACAGCCCAGTTCAATGCAAGAAGTCAGAGCAAAGATGTCTAGTAGTTCATGTTTGGGGCACACAGAATGAGGAGATGGATTGAAAGTTTGCTCTTCCATGATCTAAAATCCCCAGGACAATGTCCCCATCTTCCCTACAGGAATCCGAAGAACCGCAGAGCGAGCTGCTATGATTTCCTACTGACTCCGCCGGCACAGGGTTAGGATTTTGGTGAAAGTGCCTTGGAGTGGCGCTGAAGCAATCTTTAACTTCGGGGGCAAAGACAGCCAAAGGAATTTGGTTTCTCACAGGATTTGTCCCAGTAGGATAAAGTTTTCTCAATATTTGCCTGCCCAGTAGCTGAAATTATGATTCTTTCCTCTTGTGCAAAGTCATAAAACAAATGGTGACAGGCAACAGGTTGCACTCTGAGCTTCTGCAAGAAAACACATTTGATGCTTGCCCAAACGTCAGGCTTAAATAGACATTTTCTGCATTTCTCGTTAGATTTGTTCAACCCTTGCACAACTAGAGAGTCCTGATACTTCATTCTTTTTTAAGAAAACACAGGGCTTTGTGTACAAATGGGTAGTTCCTGGAGGTATTCCCTCTGGTTTGTTAAGTTCGTTGTGGGTCTTGGGACCCCATAAAGGGAGAGCAGACTCCCTTCTGCCAGAGAGTTAATAACCAGCACAGAAAGCAGAGTTGCTGCTGACAGACATTGTTTCTATAACCTACAGACAGAGAGGGCAGAGGGGACGGGGGAGATCAATAGACCTGGAGTGTGTGTATAAGTCAGCATGTCTCTGATCAGGTTTCCTCCAGGGGCTGGATCTCCATTTTTTTTCCTTAACAGAAAAAAAATCTCCCAGCCTGAAAGAGTAAGTTTGGACATAGATCTCCAGCCATAACAGAAAAAAAAAAAAAAAAAAAAAAGAAAAAAGCATATTCTTCTCCCATTTACACTGGTGTGAAACCAAGTGATCGGTTTACAGTGCTGTGACTGTGAGTACAGATTATCTTATCGTTTTACATGTTTTCATCCAGATTAATGAAGCTTTCATGCTCAGAGCATTTTGGTCAACACTTAACATTGACATCCCATTTTTAAGTGCTTGTAAAAGCATTTGTAAAATGATGAGTAGGATTGTTATTTTTACAGCCAGGATTCCTAAGAAAATGAGTCATACGCAGCAGAACTGCCTATTTCTTTGTCCCTTCCTCTCCACTACTCCTCCCCTGAAGCTGTTGAACCTCATTGCCCATTTCAATCACATTTGATAAAGGAATAGACCTCAGAAGGATATTCAGTCCCTACCAGTTCTGTAGTTTCCAGAGCCTCTCCAACACCCCAAATTGCAGCAAGGTCTCCTCAACCCTCCGCCAGACCTCAGAGAGCTCAAGCAGGCATCCCATCCTCCCGGCCGCATTGCTCCAGCTCTGAACTGCGTCTTAACACATTTCCATACCTACATATGGGGACTAAAGAAAACCTAGGAACCACCAGATCCAGTTTCTGCCATGGTTTGTCCAGAGCCTTCTGCCTCTGAAGCAGACCCAGCTGCTTTTCCTGCACAGACTGGTGCAAGAATACCCTAACATGTGCTTTTTGGTGTAGTATCTTCAACAAATTCATGCTTATATGCCTTACCACTTTCATCCTGTCCCCAAAAGCAAGCTTTTAAGACTCCTGCTCACATCTTTTCCTGAATCTTACCATGAATTCTTGGTCCCCGGCCAAGACTTTTTTGCACATCAGCAAGCACTGCTTGTCTCACGGGCGGGCTGGTCTCCATAGCCTGTCTCCACGAGGCTGCCCTTATCTCACTGGGAGCCGCACTGGGAACCGCACGGCTCAGCCATAGCAGCGCTGCTTGACAGAAAGAGGGTGTCAGGATCTGTGCGCTGTAAAGGGCTCTTCCTCACCAGCAAAATGCTGTTATTCATGCAAGGCTTAAACACTGGACATACAGATGCCAGCCACAGACCCTCAGACCTGACATTTAACATCCCAAAGCCATTTATCACTCAGCACCCTTATCCTGGTTTAAAATCCCCAAGTCACAAGGCAAACAACTTAGTGGTTCATTTTTCTGGGCTTTTGTACGTTTCTGACTGCCTTTCTCCTTCCGTCTATTCAACTGCTTCAATTAGCTTCCCCAGCGATCCCAATCTCTGCTGCTCTCCTCAGTGCCACCATTGTGTACCCACAATACCTTTGGGTCTGCCCCATCCAAGCATGTCCGTACTAGTTTCCCCATCAATTCCTCCACAATTTAGCAGTGCCATCTGATTCACAGCTTTTATACGTTCCTTGATAGCGGAGACCCCAGCGAGCTGCTCTGGCTGCCTTAGCATTTTAAACAGCTTTACCCTGAACTGGTCAGCTGAAAAGCGCTTATTTCTACAGAAAAGGAGATGACATCAGCTGATGCGGGATAACCATGACAACCTCCCCAGATCAGCAGGGCCACATGCTATTTGAATAAGTAAGCAAAGTTTAACTCTCAACAACTTTCTAGGCAGGACCTCCAGTTTTAATTGGCAGAGTGAGTGCATGTACACCTTTGCACGCATTTTACCTGTGCTCCCACCAGCATTTTTATGAATTAAAGACTCCTAAGATCTGGAGAAGGTAGTGGTATGTTAAGAGGAAATCTTTCCAAAACGGCATTTTGCATTCCTACCTGACACAGGGCTGACATGCAGATACAAAGGATATTAGCCCCGAAACCCTTCTTCAATTTGTTTTCTAGCAGACTTCCACCAGCATCAAGTAATTGACAGTTTTGCCTAAGAAATGCACTTTGGGATTTGACACATGACAGGACTTCATGAATCAGGCTTCTCACCTTTAATCATCTGCTAAGAAAGCAGAGAACTGGAAGTATTTCAAAGCTTGGATTTGGATTGAAACCATGACAAATCCATCTTCTAAATGCCATCTTCCTATGGCAAGGGCTTCATACCTGATCAGTATTTTCTTGCTCAAAGTGGGGTAGAAATATTTTTAAATAGGCTGGTGTGCAGAATCAAGAGGTAATGTGCTGGATCCAGAGAGGTTAATTCTCCACTGCCACAGTTTTAAAGCATGGTTGCATTCTGGAAAGCCCCACGCTTAGTTTCTACACCGTTGCTTTCCAACATATAAACTCTTTATTAAAATAAGTAAGTGTAGGAGGATTAGCCTTCTGGATCCAGAATCTCTTACTCCCCAATTCTTCATAATGGTGTATTTATAAAACACATGTGTCCCATTTTGGGGCAATTTAAAGTTTGCCTAGTACATAAATGCTTCATTAAAACAGCTGCTCACAATCTGTTAGTATAAATATTTTCCACCCCTTTCTGATCATCATGAAAGGAGGCCAAGGCTAAAGCCATGGATCCAAACAGCCTGCGCGTTGGAGGTGTTCACAATTTACATTCACATGCATACTTTAGGGCTTGAGCCTACTATCCATGGCTCCCTTCCAGGCTCTGGGAACAGCTATTTTGCACCACTTGGGTCCTTCCAGACGGAGAAACCTCCAAGAGATGAGGGCAAAAGGGAATCCAGCTGAGTTTGCAGGAGCCCTCCTGAGCATTTCTGTGCAGCAGGACTTCACTGGGTACAGTTACAGGGACACATTAGCCCAGCATTGACATGTCCTCTGCCAAAAAGGAGCGGTCCCTTCCCCACCGCACGCCCCTGCCCATCTGCTCCTGCTCCAGCCCTTGCACCAGCCCTACAGCAGGCTGGATCAGGAAATTGATTTAGCTGAAAAAAAGATACTCCCCCCCTTTTTCTCACCCCTGCTTCAGGTATTTCCTACAAGTTAAAAAACTGTATCTGAGCAGAACAAAAAAAAAAAAAAAAACCCCAAACATGAAGGATGCAGCCCAGATTGTGCAGCTCCAACCCTAATAAACACTCCCAGCCTGAAACCAGCAGGTCGAAAACGACTCTCACACACAACGAACATCTCGTCACCTATAAACGACATCCTAACTTGAGACGAGCAGGCCCCAAGGGGTGTAGCCCGGAGCAGGGAACTCTCCTCCTCTTAACACGTCCCTGCCAGCATTGAACAAAGACTTGTTCACTGGCCCAAAAGATCTGTTTGACTTGGAAAAATTAATCATGCCCAGAAAGCCAGTCTCCTTGAGATCAGGAGGCTCAATTCCACCTTTCATTAAACCCCTGCCCTTCTGGAATAACTGCAACCAAGTCAGCAGGGTCACATCTGATTCATACTGCGACTGGGGATGAAACCTGAACCGCAGGCTCAGGTCATTAATCCTGTTATCTGGCTGCCTCCCTGCATCAATCCAGAGAGGAGGAAGCCTCTTTATCGCAGTTCTATGCCTCACGATGAAATAATTCAACTGGATTAAATCAGCTCTTTGGGTGCATCAATCATGCTATTGTCCCCAGAGCAGGAAGTTTCCTCCTCAGCCTTTAGCCACCCCTGCCCTGACCCATATTCCAAGGACTTCCCTGCACATTTCGCTCATGCCTGTATTTTGCATTTACTTACACAAGCAGCTGTGTCCTGTGAGCAAGAGCAATAAAAAAAGCTAATAAACAATAAAGTCAATAACTCTTAAGTCATATGGGGTCTAAGAGATGCAGACAGTGAAGCCTAGTGAGATTTTCAATAGAAGCACCTTATAACTTGCTAAAAATTTCTCCAAGTAGGGCGCCTTGGAGCTTTGAAACTACCGCTGAGCACCTGCGTGAATTGAAGTCTCACCCAGGGACCAACATCATCAAAAAATGTTGACTCCTAGTAAGACTTAGGCAGTATCAGATGCTGAATATCTCTCCAAGGCAGCGTTGGAGCAAGGCACCAGGCGAATATACTGTCCATGTGACTACCCAGCTAGAGTCTATGTGTAAGAGCTGGGAAACCCATGGAGTACAACTACTAGACTGGGCAACAGCAACTGTAGTTCTTTGCTAAAAATCACTGGAAACATTGGGTTCTCCAAAGGAGCAACTTTTTCTCTTAAAACTGTTTCTTGCTGTGGAGATGACAGCAAAATCCACATCCCACTTTTTGGCTCAGTTGCTATACTTTGAGAGATGGAAAAACAGACAACACAGGAACAATTCTTGCCCCCACTTGTAACTTGTGGGGATGCTGCAAGGCTCACAGGATCAGTCTGGGGGCATTGATGCTGCTGCTTGTTCAGCAGTGCAGTTAGAGGTAGGGAAAAAGCATGGGAGCAGCATTTCCCCTGGGATCTTAGCACCCAAAAGTGCTTGTATTCTCCAAGCAGAAAATATCTCCTCCTTCACAAAATGAGTCCAGAGCGACCAAGGAGCCCTCTCTGCTCCTCACTAACCCCCATCTGAACTTGCATCGGGGAATTAATTGCTTCTGTTTAGCGGAGACGCGGCACAAAGGGGCTCTGGGGGAGGGAAGCAAAAGTGATCAGAAAGGATCAGTTGTTGGGCTACGTGAGATTTGGAATCTGGACATGTGAACTTCACAGTAACAAAATAGTCTTTCCATAGCATTATTTACTCTCCTGATACAGAGATAAACCATCACTTCCTTGCATTACCCTCTTCCAAGTAAAAGCAGTGAGAAACATGACAAAAAAGCATTCCCATTTAAATTCATGCTCTTTTTTTCCCCCTCCCTCTCACAAACACACATTTGCTTTGAGCCTCAGGTTAAAAAAAACCACAAAGCCCCACTTAGCCAAAACCACAACATTTTCCTTGATTTGGGGTCAAAACTGACAAGTTCTGCCTGTTTTCCTCCTGCAACCATCAAACTTCTCAGGTTCACTCTCAGAGCACCTCAGTTATACTGAAAAGTTCACAGACCTGGCACAAGTTTGGGATTTATTATTAAACCTGCCAGATTTCAGGTTTGATTTATGACTCTTTCATACAGCCACGTTATCGAGTAGAGACAGGCCCTGCAGTGCATGCTGTGAGGCGTTCATAAAGCTATAAACTTTGAAGCCAAAAGGGACCACTTAGGTCTGGTCTGACCCCCCGTATAAATGCAGAGCAGCCACCCACCAGGAACAGGGCCATAGCTTTTAACAATACTTTTATATTTTCTGTTTCTGCACCTCTCTGTGGTTTCTAGAGGCTGCTTGCAGCAGAAAGGACCCCATGGAGCAAAGCAAGACGGGAGGGACCCCTTGCTGAGCCCTCGGTTCTCTTGTGGCTGGGCCACTTTCTTCAGCAATGCTGAATGCTGCGAGAAGAGCACAGGAAGGTGAAGCTGTTCCTTTTATCAGGTTGTGAGTTACAGACTTTCTCCCCTGGTCAGAGCGTTTCAGCTCCATGCATTATCATGGCATTGCTTTTTGCACTTTGGTTCAGACGGATGACGGCCTTTTTGCATTTGGCCTCGTGCCTCTGCATTCAGCAATAAGCCTCTTACCCCCAGCTCCCCCGGGAACACCCCTAACGCACAGGGACAGAGCAGGATTCCTGCCGCGTTACGCAAGCTCTGCTGCTTTTGGGCACCTCCCTTCTGGGCCCAAAAGTCACCACTTCAAGCGCTTCCCCAGGGCTACAAAGGTAGGGACGACCTGTTTGCAATCTCCCCACCACCACTCCACACGGACTCAGCCTCCTCCACGGGCCCCACCACCCCTTCAGCTCAAAGCCTCACCATGCATCTCCTTCCTCCTGCAGCCCCCCAAAACCTCCCCACACACAGAGTCTCAGCCTAAAGCTGATTCCCCCAGCCCAGTAATTCGGAGGGAGCTCTTCGAGACAGGCGGAGAGGCAGCTGCAACACAGCAGGATGGATTGAGCCCCACAAGTCACTGGCACCGGCTGCTCCGCAGCAGCAGGGACCCAGTGCTGCTGCTACCCAGCAGGGCTGGATGCTGGAGAGCATCCCCGCAGTCTTAAAGTCACCTGAATGAGCGAGCACTCAGTTTTCTCCCTAGGTTTTCACCAGTATAACTCCCTGCAAGCCTCAGGGTCTCTGTGAATAAGCAGAGCTGTTACCAGCCTTAGTTCACCAATGCACTCGCTACCTTAAACACAACTGCTACCTCAAAACTTCCTATTCCTTTGCACATCCTCCCAGAGAGGCCTGATCTGGCATTGAACATTATTTGAAATGTCACAGCCGTAGCATTTAGTTATCACATACTGGCACCAGCACAGCCCTAAAGACCAGGAACTGTGGGAGCAAGGGGTCCCCAAAGGCTCCCAGCCAGCTGTGCTGGATGCTGCAGAGGAAGGCAGAAAAAAATAAATTTAAAAAAAAAAAAACACACCAAAAAAACCGCTCAGGATTCCTGTCAATATGACCCATAGTGGAAACAAAAATTGGGACCAACTGACATTAACCCAGAAGACAAATCTCTATTTATGTGAGGTTCCAGAGGTCTCCGAGAGATTACAGCAAGTGTGGAGAGGAAATAGTAAAAAGCACGCACAGGAAACCCTGACGTTTTGTCGCTAAGCCATATGTCCAGCATAAAATCGTTAATACTTTTTTCTTGGATTTGCAATGTGATATTTGTATTTTTATACATTTTATGTATAGATAAAATAAATAGAATTTATTTGTTTTACATTTCAAACTCCAAAGATGTCAAAGGCAATCTGCAGAGACGAAGGGCAATTTACTGCCAAGGTTTCGGGAGCAGTCCCAGGGGCCCCATTCGCAGTTATAACAACATATTTTATCTTCTGCGCAAGCAGGAAGGGGGGGTGTAGCGAGACGGAGAGACGGAAGTAAGTGCTGGCAGTGAATCAGATGATGTATATTAGGGAGATAATAAGCAGAGATTACACACTTGGCAACTGTTTTGCACTGTGCCCTCAGTTTATAAAGCTCAGGTTCCCCCGCCAGGATTACTTGCTGTCCCATAATGCCTCAGGTAGTTTAGTCTGAAAGCACATCCCTCCAGGAAGACCTGGTGCGGCCCAGCCGCCTCGTGCTCTCCCCTTTCGGTTTCGGCGAAACTCTCGTCTTCAGCAGAGGTTCAGCACAAGGCTGGCGGAGCACTTCGGTCCCAGCCCTTCACAGCTTCCGAGGACTCTAAGTGCTGCACATCCAGCACTCCAAGTGGGTGGTATGCCTGACTGCCAAGTTTTCCTGTTGAATAGTATCATTCCAGTACTACAATTTTTTTTTTTTTTAATTTTTTTTTTTTAAAGGCAAACAGCTGCATGGCAGAGACGCGCAAGAGCTCAGCAGGAGCCATCACCTTGCACCAGAGAGCTCCTGGCCAGGGCGTGCGGCAACCTGCTCAGGTAGCAGCGTTGTGTCTAATACGGTGCGAACTACTCACTTTGGACAGGGTCTTAGCTAACCCACACCCTTGCTTTAAAATGCCTGGAAGCCCAGCAGAATACTGTTTCCGATTCAAAGTTGCTGACACTAAGAAATTCTTGATTTGACAGTGTTGCTTAGTGGAAAGGCAAAAATATGACCCATTCAAAGCTTTTTGTACAGTTGCTAGTTCACCTGAAGGCAAGATGGCCAAAGCTTTATAAGTCACCCAAGTGAGCTCCGAGTGTTGTATTTAATCTCTTTGCACAGTGAATCTCAGCCCTGGCTCCCTACAAAACTTCAAAAGCTCCAAAGGAAGAGCACTTGACTCTAAAAATGTTTGCTGTCTTACCACAGGGACTCACTATTTTTATTCCAGTAAATGGTCACAAACTCGTTTGTTTTTGCAGATGCTTTCTGGCTTCTCGCAAGCATCACTCTGCCCTTTTGCTTTGGCACTTGAAGGTTTTCTTGCAGCAAACCACGGTGCCACGTGCTCATGAGGTAACAGCTAAATTTGTCAGTGGTAACAGACCTGCGGTAACCACGGGACCAAGGAAAATATTGTCCTCCTCTGCTGTGGGGTTTGTCCACCTGGTTGCCTGCACTAGAATCTTAATTAAGTCAGGTACAGCTGCAGGAGAAAACCCAATGAACCAGCAACTCCCCTACGCCACCAAACAACTCGAAGCACAGAGCAACAAGGGTGTGAGGCAGGGAGGAAAAACCTACACCGATCATTTTTAGTAATGATTTTTCAGGTGGTGTGACCCCAACTGCCCAAACCAGGGAAGTAATCAACAACAGCATCTCCAGCAACCAAAGCTGAGTCTCTCCAATATATCTGCTAAAGCTTCAATAGGAGATGCCAAAACCAAGAGGTGAATTTCTTTGGTCAATGTTGGGAGGAAATGCAATTAGATGACTGGAATAGGCACTTTTAGACCTAAATTTGGTAAAACCATGAAAATGCTCAATTATTCACTTGAGCAGGTGCTGAAATACTTTGCTCAATAGTTCTAATTTAGACAGATACTGGACTAACACTATTTATATATTAAAATCCTTCAGCTATTACTCATTTCTTTTTAGTTCTCTAGCTGCACGGCTTAATGAATGAGTTTTGTCCCAAATACATCCACATTCTCATCTGTTCTGTGCATTAATTCTCAGAAGGAGCTTCAGTAGAGGATTTCTTATCTATGCATTCATCAGTTCAAACTCCCTAGTGAGGTCATTTCCGAAGTTTTTAATAAAAAGAGACTTTTGATTCTTGGGGTCATCTTGCAAATTATATCTTTACTAATCTAGCAGAGGTCAAAAAAGAAGTTGGAGTCAAAGAGCATCTCTGACTCCTCAGCACACGTGTGTCTCAAGGCTTTAAAAATATACAGTCCTGCTGTTATAAATAGAGCATTCTTCTCTAAGGTCAAAAGCTTTCAGAGTCCAGCAAAACATCCCTTTATTTCTTTTTATAATTATTATATGTTTTTTCTCCTCAGAATAAGGGTGCACTAAACTGGGACAAGAGTTACTCTCAGGGGCAGCATTTCACCCCAGCTATTTTTACATTGCTGGAGGGTTAACTTGAACATCAGTGTCATTTCCTTTGTCAGACACTTCAACAGCACACCACCAAGAACAGCAGCTAGCTATTTACTCAAGAAGAGAATAAGAGCATGAAAGTCAAAAGGTGAAGATGAACAGTTCTCCACTGGGCCCTTTTCAAGGGCACAAACACAGGAAGGTGTCATGGTAGGGTAAATCCCGTGCTTGAGGCTGTGATTAGTTCTCTTACACTAAAAGGAGCTCAGACACATAGGAAACAGCAATTGCTCCACACAGATGAGGCTCTTCCACATCCACAAGCACAGCCGGACCAACTGATCAGGACACACAAAAGCAAAAGAGCAGTTTGGATCATGGGAAAACACTCTTCAGAAGTACTCTTATTTTCTCACATCCCTACTCAGTAAACACATGCTTTAAGGTAAACTTATGCTCAAGCTGTCCTTCAAAGAACAGGAAGTTTCACCTGTTTTAGCAGGACATAAGCATTTTTCCAAGGGCTTTGCTGAATCAGGGTGCCAGCTTGCAAGTTTGACTACGCATTCTGGAACATGCAGCCCAACAGGACCATAGTCCTACCACAAGGCCTTGGTTGCTATCAGTCTGCAAATAATCATGCAAGCCAGCAGCAGCCCACCCTCACCAGGTGTTGCACTGCTCATGTGAGCATTAAGTAATATCTACTGAGTAACTACACAAAGACAACAAACCAGACAATATGCGGAAAGAAAACCAAGAGGTCAGTCAATAGCTGAGAAGTGACAAGACTAAGGGATGCTTTGAAGAGGTATTTCTTCATGTAATGGGCACTTATTCATAGTCTTCTTGGTTCTCCAGGTGCAACAGTCCCTCTTCCGTCTCCAATACTTGGTGATTTCCTTGGGGATGGATAAGGAGAGCAACCTCTGTTAGCTCTCTAACTGGCCTTACTCTGGAGTGACCTTGTACAGCAATTCATGCCTCTACATCCAGGATCTCTCCTTTCTGGTGAGCTGAAACTGCACGGAGACAACTCCTGTGAATATGTCCCCAGGTTCTGCTTGGAGGGCTGTAGAATGAACAGGACAATGCATTTGCGTGGTAGACAAATCCAGATTTTATAAAGAAAATTTAGTTCTCCCAGGGGTCAGACATGCAAACAACCTGCAGTGTCCAGAAATTGTTTTAGCTCCTACTCTGAATAGTCAAGATACAAAGCCTGGTTTGTTTTCAAACAAACCAGTTCATAGGGGTCTGTCACGGGGTTTGGCCATTATATTGTCTTTGGGTTCAACCTAAAATAAGGGAATACAAATCAGATAAAAGATGTCATCTCCTTTGATCTTACTATCACTTCCGTGTCAGGCTAAGCTTGGCAATCACCGATAGAGAGGTAGTGGGATCTTTAAAATAAGTAAAGCACATGCACTCTTCCAAGAGAGCAGTAACAGGACACCATAGGTTTACTGAGGGACACGTTACTGTGCTGACCTACTAGTTAACTTGAGATTTGAAAATGTCTCTTTTGGAACAGTACAGGGAAGGCTTAAATGCTTTTAGGACCTCAGATTTTGAGGAGCTGCTCTACAATGTGATAATGTACATGCTTTCTCCAAGCTCTTCTGTTCCTGTATTGATGCCAGGAGATTAAAAGGGTGTTGAGTGGTGCTGAGCCTCTTGAGGGGTCATTAACATCACATGCGGTACTGGAGTTATTTTCACTGGCTCAAACCATCCTCGCCTGCTGATGAGCAGGCAGGGGTCAGAGGAAGTTGCTGTAGTCATAGAAACACATCCCTCAGGGTCTATCTTTCCTCTCCTTTCTCCAGGACACCTTGGGGCTCTCTGCCGAGCCCAAAGCCATTTTTCCAAAGCCCTGAGCAACATCTCCTCCCAGTTGCGCTGCTTACCATCATGACTGCTTTGGAACTGCAGTAGCAGTGCAAGAACTGCATTTGGGGAGCTATGCTAGCAGAGCCCTTGGCAATATGCACCACGTGTGAATTTTACCAGTCCCAAGACCAGTGTTCATTATTCATAAACACGCCACCTCCTTTCACACACTCAGACAGCTTCCCCCTGAAAGCACTCTCAGCTTTACACAACCCCAGCAGCTCAGTTGTTCCACAAAAGTTAACACCCAAGGGCAATATGAATCTAACAACTTGTACATGAGGCAAGCGTGGAAGTGAGGTGCTTTTCCCTACCCTCCTCCTGCACCAGTTCTGCCCTGGCCAGTCCCTCCAGTGTTAAACTATCTCAGCCAGTAAGTAGAATGGGTCCTAGGCTTAGAGACGGTCCCTGTATTGGAAACAGTGGGATCCATCCCCACCATTGCTTTTGCCAAGGGTCACCTCAGTGAAGTCTTTCCAAATTACATTCTTGCACTAAGCACAACAGCGGTGGTAGGTATGCCACCACCAGTACCACCATGCATGGGAGAGAGGTGAGGTGGCACCTGCCTATTGAGAACCTCAGGAAGCAAAAACCATGAACAGCCACCATGAACAGGTATGGGGGTAGGAAAAACAAATAAAAAAAAAACCCCACAAGACATACAGTAAGATCAGGGCTCAAAAGGACCTGCCAGAGCAAAGCAAGAGCTGCTGCCAGAGCATCCCCACAAGCAGCTCAGCATATCCCGTAGGACAAGTTTCCATCTAAGGACAGGGTGAGTCTCAACCCGGGGACAGTGATGTCCCTTCCCCACCACCCACAAGCTTTATAGCCTTGACTCTTTCCAAGCCTTATTTGCCTTCTCTTCTAAGCACTGACAGCACCCACGTCAGCACCATGGCACCCTGCTCACAAGGATGGGTGGTACTGTGGCATGGGGTTAGATAAAAGCTATTTAGCAGGTAGTTTCTCCTTGAGACTTCACCTTGACATATCTAGAGTGTTTTCTCTACCAAAAACTTCCAAAAACCTCGCAGTTTCTCCCTGGCATTTTATCTCCTTCCATAGCCTGACCTTTCTGCATGAGTGAGGCAGATGCAAAAAAAAAAAAAAGTCAACCTTGTCCCCCCTTTCTGAGCAGTGAGTCTGACAGGAGATCAAAGCGCACAGTAATTTAGTCCACGGAATAATAAAAGTCAATGAGAACAATGTGCTGCTGACAGGGGAGTTGTGCCATGCCGCAGCAGGGAGGAGGGTCCAGGCGAGCCGAGAGCTATTCATTGGAGCTGAAGAGACCAGAGAGCAGGGGAAGACGGAGCTCTTGTTTGTTTTAAGAAAAGTTCTTATTTTTAAAGAGAGCCCATGGATTAAACCACAAAACCAACAATATGAATATTTACAGGGCCAAACTCAGCAATCCCATACCCAAGAAAGTTTCCCACTGGCTTTAATAGGTACTTTGCCTTCCTTTAGGTAGGCAGCCCCTTGCTACCACATTGTTCTGCACTGTTGAGTGTGGTTGCCTTCTCCACTGCATGGACGCTTGGCCTTGCATTTGGGGCTGTTTCCCCTTTTTGTGCATCAGTTCCCCTTTCTGAGCTTCCCTCAGAGAGGGCTTGTGTAGGTGGAAAAGCCTTTTGGAATCACCAAATGGAGAGCAAGAGGAAAACAGAGTGTGGACTGTGGAAGGCGGCAGGTCCAAGTTGACAGTCCTTCCGCTGCTTCACCCTCCTGTTGCTTAGGGAAACCCTGGTTCATTCCAGACTGGGAACGATTGGCCATCACCCGAAAAGCAACTGAACGAGAACAGTTACATAAACCCAAACCCCTCCCACCATCAAACAGGAAAGAAAATCAAATTGCAGGACAGAGTCAAAAATAACTTCCCAGTTAGCAAAGATAACAGCCCAGTCCCCACCTCCAGTAAAAGGCATTCTCTCAGCCACACGTGCTTAATTCCACATGAATGTCTCATCTCACAGAGGAGGGGAGGAAGTGACAGCTCCACAGCCACCAGCCAAAGCAAAGGGCTAATGGGTTAATGAGCTACCTCCAACACGGCACACGGAAAGGAAGAAAAGGCCTGCTGCAGATCCCAGGAGATTCACTGGGCCAGAGAAAGCCCTTCACCTTCCTCCTGCAACCTCTGCTACCATCATGCCAAGCATGTGGCAAATGGAGCAAGTGAGCAGAAACACTGGAATGACAACCCCTGGCCAAAAGGATGATAATTAGATCCAGTGCTCATCCGCACACATTCTTCACAGTTGCAGAAACAGCTGGGGCTTTCCAAAAGCCGAGGCTGCTCTGATAGCCATCCCATTTTGGCAAAGCAAGCATGGCCTGGTGTGACAGTTCACCGCTGCCACAAAGGCTAACCGGTGGGTTGAAAGATCCCAGAGAGCCAACGCAACCATTTCACGTGCTCCGAGGAGGAACCCAGCCCCACTTTTGTCGCTCTGACAGAAGGTTGGAAGCAGAAACACGCAAACAAAACAAACTCCAAGTTTGGGTCTGACCTTATGATTTGGACAAAGTTCAAGCCATCTCCTGTCCCTCCCTCACAGGAGGAACACAAGGGTCCTCAACACAGGTTCAGAGGCCCCACCACCGCTTGCAGCAGCCACACCATGATCAGGGTTTGGTTCCTGGCATCCACTGGGGCCTCTGGTCTTGGATTCAGCAGATGAAGCAACCAGCCGGACTCAAGCCAACCTTACTGAGGTTTGAAAACATCAAGCTAACTTTTTTTTTGCCTTGCTTTATTTTATCATTTTTGCACATCTCCGCATTTTGTTGGCTTTGGCATATACCTGAAGCCATAATACCACAAGAGAAGCTGATCTCTTCGTGCCTCCACTCTGGCAAAACCAAAGAGCAATGGAAACCTCATACAAGTTGCTTCTAATTTTGTGAAGTTTCCAGATATCAGTCCAGACCAAGAGCTTCTAATGAGTTTGGATAAACTCTGGGTAATCCTCTGACCTTTCAAGTGCCTCAGGAAAACAGAGTCAAATACAGTACCTGGGACTTTGAAAGGTACTTCAGAGTTGGATGCTCCTGAAACAGCACAAGTATTAGAGATGCAATACCATTGCATCTCCATGACTGCATCCCAGCCTTTCATTAAAGTTAAAAATTTAAAAAGAGAGAAAGAAAAACACACACACACTTCGTTACTAAACTGATGGGAAAGAAAGGTAACCCAAATTCTCTTATTATATACCAGCCTAAGACCTGCAGGGGAGTTCACCGAGGCACACCAGAAAAGTCAGAACAGATTTATCTAGCAGGCTTAAAGAAGGGAAAGGATGAATGACAGCTCCTTTCTTGAAAGGGAAAGAAAAGAAACATTAACTCCTGGTGTTAAAATGCTGTAAAACTGGCTTTTGACTCAGCACAGCATAATGCTGCTTGTAAATGGGGTAATTGGTTTGCATGAGGTCATGAAATTAAGCATGCCTATGCTTGCCCATCCCCTGGAGCACAGTCAGCTGCAAGAGAACACAATACATGTACAGCACAGGTGAAGGTAAAAAGACTCATGTTCCATGCAGCTCCTCAATCAGGGCTAAAATATATTAATTATGTGAAGTGCTAAATATCTGGTAGCTTGAAATTCCTATACGCTTTGGGGTGACATCATGCCCATTAGCTCCATCTTTCTTCAAAAGTGTAGTGCTCAGCAAGTGCACACAGTTCTCTCCTGCTTTGCAGCCACCTTTCCTGGTTAGAAGTACTTAACAGACCCAAGCATCACCAAAACTGAGCATTCAGCAGAGCGCAATACTGTACTGGAAATAAGAGACAGGCAGATGTTGGAAGGGTGGCAAAGGATGGAGCATGAAGCACGGAATGTGGTTCAAACATTTAGACACTGGGAGAACTGCTGGAATCCCTTCTGTTTATGTTTCCAGACATCTTCATCAAGTAGGGGGTAATTAAACACTACAGCAATTGGGTGATAGAATGATTTATTTCTAAAGCACCCTCAGCCCGAGGCTTTGGGAAGCATATGGAGACATGAACCTTACTCCAAAGAGGAAAAAGAGAAAAGCGCTACATGCAACCCCGACTGAAGTACAGGAAGGAGGAGTGAGCATCAGGCCAGCACAGAAAGGTGACGTAGCTCTTTGTTCCGCTGTCAGCTCAGGCTCTTTAATCTTTGCAGGGGTTGTTTATGAGTTCAGGGAGAGACGGGAGTGGTGCCAAAAAATTTTAAAAAAAAATTAAAAATTACATATTCCAATACGAAGTGTCCCGCTTGGAAAGCAGAGTCCAGCGCACAGAGAGGGAATCCCAGAGAACGTGACCATTGCTCAGTAGACAGAAATGAACGAGCTAAACCAAGATGGAAGAACTTGCCCAGGGTGGGTCACCATGGCAGGTCTAGGGTAGAGGTGAGAGGGGTTTTTCCAAACTTCTGTCCATTTAACAGCTGCACTTCCCAAGAAGTGGCTGCTCCCTGGGTTCTCTGGTTTTGAGAGAGAAGAAACCAAGGGGAAACATATGTGCTCAAGCATAAGAGAGCTGTGACAAGAGATGAAGGACTTATTCCAGAAGGGACAAGCAGCAGGGGCAAAGGCTGCAGCAAGGGAGATTGAGGATGGATGTTAAAAAAGTACTTTCTACCACCAGAATGTTGAGGCCTGGAGGCCCAAAAACATGAATGGCATGGGACCTTTTGGCTTCGGGAGCTAACCGGTCCCTGGAAGTCTTTTCTGGTCTTGTTTGTCCTGAACCCCTTCCCTGTAAAATCATGGAAGTGGGAAAATGACAGCAACCTGTACATCTGAAAGACACGGATAACCAAAGGCATCCTGCCCTGCCACACAGGAGGTCAGGAGACCAGCTCCTTGAAGCCAAGGACCATGGGAATTCAGCTTTGCATTCAGTCCTGCTTCACAATCCATTTATTTTACTTGTTTATGTAACATCTACATGAATCAAGGCAATATTATTTCATAAAAACAGAAAACTTGGCTTCACTTATTCAAACATTTGGACAAGGAAGGAAGAAAGCCCAGCTCAGGATTTGGCTGGTTTAAAGAATAGGAATATGCAGTTATTACCCTGTTGTCAGTGGTTCAAAACCAGCCAGATTGGAGGAACTGAATGCGATTGCCATCTGGCAGTTGTTTGGGGAACCTCCCTAAAAGAAGTCATGGCCTCAGCTCAGATCCAAGCAGATAAGAGTCCTGCAAGGACAAGGAGCAAGGCAGTGCCTTAATTTTTCCTGGAGAACAAGAGAAACCATGGACCTTCTGGAGGTGCGAGTGTCCCAGTGTGAAGGTGCTTACACAGCTCTTGCAGTGTCCATTTGTGACTAAAAGAAGAAAAAGTCAGACCTCCGCTGAACCCATCCAGACCCACCATGCTTTTACCTTCCTGGCGTCTCCCAAAGCATGTAAGTGCCCAGAATAACAAACACCCAGAGCAAGGGCTGGTCAGGAAAATGCTGCTAAATGCTGGAAGATAATACCAACAGCACGAGGTCATAAACTAGAGCTGCCAAGACATTAAAACAAGCCAGGGTTGTTGTTTCCCCCGCCTCCCCTGAGAATAACATTAAACACCAAGGCAGCTGCAGAAGCCTTATTTTTCTAGCAATTCCCAAGGCAGCTACCATCTCCTGCCTTTAAATCAAGACTGGATGGGTTTTTGGAAGACATGCTTTTGTCAAATGCAAGTTATTGGGTTCAATAAGGGTTGAAATTCTCTGGCCTGTGCTGTACAGGAGGTCACAGCCTGGATGATTTAAAGTCACTTTTGGTCCCAATATCTACGGAAAAAACTACGAAGCCTCCCATATTGGAAATGAAAGAATAAACAGCAGCAAGTAATAAAATTGTCAAATGCAGACAGCCCTTGCCCACAGAATAGCCGTGAGCAAGATGAAGGCTCTTTGGCTTTGCTCATTAATCACAAGGATTCAAATTCATTACTAAGGTCTTTTATCCTACTTTCCAAACGAAACAAGGTTTATGGAGTCACGCTGGATGCACATTTCATCATATCTAGCATTTGAGCCTGTTATCCACTTTTGACAGGGACTGCAGATCTGAGATATTAACTTACTTCAAGTTTGGCAAAAGAAAGAAAGCGGATAGAAGGAAAAGAGCTCAATTAACATTCCCAGTGAAAGAAAGGTAGTAGCATAAAAATCAATCCTTTGCACACCAGAAAATCTCTTGGGGCAGGGGAAAGAGGTGAGGCATGCTCCCAGCGGGGGGAGGAAAAAAGCTTTGGTCAGGATTGTCATGCCCTGAGGAACCTACTTTGGCAATGCTTCTTATTAGTCTGGATTTCTAGCATCTAAGATGGACAGAGCTCATGCTGCAGTTTTAATGCAATTAATAAAACCTGAACAAGCCACCAGACACCAATCAACAGTAAACTGAGCTCTAGCAGTTTCAGTACTCACAGAATTACTTTTATTTATGGTTAATAAGACACAGCATAGATGGCAGAGCTTCAGAGCGGCTCACAAGCCTCCCCATCACATGGCCTACAGTACGGATACCACTGGGAGTACCGATGGGCTGCGGCCAGAGCCTTTGCAGCCCCCTATATATATGCACTCCTAATGAGCAACAGAGCTGTCTGTAGGGCTTATATAGTCTCCATCAAGACAGAACCTAATTTAACAGTTTATTCTCTCCATATTCTGTTGGGAAGGAGGCCGGGGGGAAAAAAAACAGACCCAGTGCCATTTAGAGCTTCCCTTTTGTTGGTTATTGTTATAGTTTTACTCTCATTGCTCGGGCACCCTATGCAGAAGACAGAATGTAAAGAATTCCTGCAATGACCTCATCCTCCTGGTTGGCAGGCACTGCTCTCACTGCGTCCTCGGGTGGAATTCATCATGAATATGGCTTTTGCTTATGTCCTTGTATATGCAACACCAGTGACATCAGCGTAGCTGTGGGAGCAGGGATTGCTCACTAGCCATGATTGCAGAAGCCCAAGAATGCTAAATGGTGATTTATATAAGGTCCTATATAAAATTTCATCCCCATTCCTGTACATTTAGCACTAAAACTTAAAATATCTATTTTCATACAAAATCAGATTTAGCTTTGTTGTAGTTTTATTGTTTTTAACCAGAGATGACACCACAGTGCATAAAAATCAGTTCTACATGCCTAGATTCATCACTGCCTTGAATAGAAACCCCAACGAAATCAAAGGATTAAAGGCATCTTTCTGGCATAAATCCAGAGTTAACCTAGGGAACCTGTAGGAAAGGCCGATGTTTGGTTTTGACATGCAGATCACCCAGGATAAACAGGTGTCAGTGGGTGCAGGTTCACTCCAGGGCTTTGCTGTAGTTCGCACAGGACAAGCATGTTTCAAGAACAAAGAACTCTTAAAAACTGAGAAATTTTTTTAAAAAAAATTAACACTCATGCCTGACCTGCACCCCATGATTACTCTGCTCCACAGTGGAAGCTAAATTTATTTTCCAGAGATAACATTGCTCTGGATCCAACATAAGCTTAATATTTGAGCACCTCTGAAATCCCAGTAATTGGGGGTGTTTATCCAAGTAGGGGTGATTTAATGAATCTGGCTGTGACTGCGGATACTTGTCATTTTTGCAGGTTTGGTCCATCAATGTATAATACCATTTGCTTTCAACTGGGGCAAAATTCAGTTTTCTTCACACCAAATCATCTGGATCAGCCTTCAGAAAACCCATTCTGGCCAGCTACTATGGAAAAACCAGGGTTCACCTGGAACTAGTGAATGAGTAAAACTGTGAATGGGACAGTCAGTAGTAACTTTTTCCACAGAAAAATCTAGCATTTTAACAACCAGGTGCCAGAATCAGCCCATAATCCTCCTCCAGGTTGGATACCAGGCTGAATCAGCCACTGCAACAGCACAGTCCTTTCTTATTCCGAAGTTTTCCCTTACTTATCCTAAGCCAAGTATTTTTTTTTTTCCCCCTTCTGATGTTTCTCTCATTTGGGCTCTCATTCCTGCATCTGTAAAGGCCAGTAGGAGAATCATACCAAGGGCATTATATTTAGATGTTGGATGTAAGAAAGTAAATAGTTTTTCTTACTTGAGCTCCTCCTTATGCAGAGCTCTGCTGTGCTGAACACTGCTCTACACAGCCTACGGGCCGGCAGGTCCCACCCGCTGAGGCCGGCACATTTTCCCTATAATTTGTTCCTTTACTAGGTTTCAAAACATATTTAAAATCCAGCTGACATGACTAAATTATTGATTCCACATCAAGGTGTGGATTTATGGCTTGTTTTGAGAGCTGCAGAGTCTGATTTTAAACGTGCTCTCTGTACACTTATACCCACATAGAAAATTAAAAGCTTTGGGGAAAAAAATAATTAAAAGAAAAATCAACGGAAAATGAAAAAGACAGTTTTACACTGGTTCTAGCACTGCTGAGAAATAATCCCTTCACCGTTGCATGATTCTTACACAACAGATCGGGGTTATCATCCTCATCTTGCCTTACATCTCAGGCACTGAAGAGCAGCACACCCATGCAGGATGTCCATTACAGAGTCAAGCTCATATAACGAAATCTCGTCCGCCAGTTTCTTGCCACTCTAGCATGGCCATCTCACTTGGCCCTCGTTACTCCAAGCAAAGAGCTGCAATAAGCAGATTAAATGCCAAACATCCACTTTGCAGACCTCCGGCCAGGGCCAAGGTCCCCGTCTGGCTGGCACGCACTGGGGCTATGCATGGGCAGACCGTTGCAGTAGTCCGGGAACCAGGGCTTGGACTCAAATTAGAAAACAGCAAGAAATTTTCAAGCCAAGAACAACAATACAGCTGGGAACGGTGTGCTGCTTTATGCTGAACAAACACGAGCTGATTTATCAGAGCATTGACTCCAGCTCCTTTCTGAGATAGCACTGGCGGCACCTCTGAGCAAAGGCAGACAGAAACAGCAGAGGAGAGGGTAGGTAGGGCATGGAGGGGGAAGTTCAACCAAAATCGCCTTTTAGAGTGACTTAGACTAAACCAAAACAAGAACAGAGGGCAAATGCTTAGAGCTCCCTTTGAGCTTTGTCATTGACTGCAGACACAGTGCACTTAACCCAATGGATCTAGGCACAAGACAGGCACTAGAATAAAGTGAGTGCAAAAAAAAAAAAAAGACAGATATACATAGACACACACACTGCCCTGCCTAACTACGCCAGGGTGCTGGACACACCTATCCTTTAAGAAAAGCGTAGCTCAACAACGTCATTTCAGCTTGCTGTAAGTCACTCCTATGTTTAATTTTATCTTGGTTTTAGTTTGCCCTGGTACCATTGTTGTACACAAGTTGGCTTGAATATAGGAGGACTCCACACAAAGCTCCAACCAAGTGGATTTACAAGTGAAGAAGAAAATGCAAACAGAGCTGTCGGCGGTTTCCAGCGTCACAACCCCTGCCCTTTTCTAGCACCAGACAGAGGAGCAGCACGAGGCATCAGAAACCTTCAGAGATGGCCCATTTCTTGCAAAACTTCTTTTGCCAGCTCTAATGTTCCCGTAAGGATCAGGAAATTTGGGTACTTATCCAAACCACATCTCCAAGTCTCTCTGTCCATTCAATGGCGATTTCAACGGGATTACAAGGCTGTCAGTTAACAACTGAGTGATTGAGGCGACTTGTCCACACACCAGCACGGCAGGACTCAGCTCCGCGCTGCCTGTGCCACCTTCTCTCTCAGTCACAAGCCCCTTTGGGCACCGCAGGGATGCATCCCTTACTGCTGGGCTTATATTTGTGCTTAGTGAAAGCAGAATGTGATAAAAAGAATAAAACCGCTACTTATTCTCCCTACTTGGGAATTTTTGCTTCTTTAACAGCTCCTTTATTATTTCACCAAGTCACCCGTATCTCTTTACAAGTAAATATATGCTGCCCCTTCATTTCCATGAGCGGCGTGGGGGAAGAAAGGACACTGTTTTCTCTCTGCAGTATCAGTTTTCAGTGTGACACACAGTTCACTGCAAAAACCAAACAGCCCTAATGAGAGCGGTTGTGCAGTTGCTGCACCCGGTGTCAGTTACTCGGCTCCTGCGAGCAGCTCCAAGCCCTTCACAGGGTCAGTGCCGAAGGGAGCGGGGAGCAGGACATGTCCCCCATCCCTTGCAGCTCCCACCATCACCCCCAGCAGATCCTCCTCGCTGGGGGAGGGTACATGGGAGCTCCGTGCAAACCCTGCTACAACTCGCTGCAGCAGAGCCGGGGTCACTGCACCCACTGCTATGTTTACACCACATCAAGGGGTGGAAAAATGACGCTGTATGACTTTACACCCAGAGTGGCAGTATGCCAGGGACCCAGATAAAGTGGTTTTCTAAATTTGGACAGCGTTTGGATGGGAGGAGAGGCCCGAGGGATTTCATGAAGTGCCTCAGGCTGGGGTCAGCCCTTGCAAGGGCAGTTAAGATGTCCCTACACTGAGGGGTCACCATGTCCCAAGGAAGCTATAAGAGTAGCAGCCTAAAAGGACTCTATCCACGGAGCTGGGCAAGCAAACTCTACAGCCATTTGGAGCATCTTCTCTAATCCCATTGACTGCAGTCATGGCATCTGCATCCCATGGACCTTGCTGGGCACTGGAGAACTTGCCCAAAGCACCATGTTTCCCTGCTTACCAGAGGTAGGTCTGAGCAGGCACCTTCACATGCTGCTGAAGGAGGATCCCAAGGAGGAACCTGCTCCAAAGGAGCAAGCTGTAGGTTGCATTTGGTCCTGCCCATCAGCCTCCGGGACCCCCGCCAGGCCCTGGCAGAGGACAGAGCTGGCCACCACCTCCCTTTCCCCTCCCAGCTGGAGGGGCCAGAGTTCATCCCATCTCTTTGCTCCCAGTTGCCTTTTCTCAGGCCGTGTTTTTCTTTTCACTTTTGACCAACAACCCCCCTTTTAATTAGACTCCAGCCCCATCACAATTGTTTCCTTATACATCCTTGCCTTTTATCTGCCTATCAGAGAGCTGTCCGTCAGATTTAGGATACCCCACAAAGCTGCTCCTCAGGCTTTGAGTGTCCCCATTGACTCAGGACGGGATCCCAGGCTGGGGAAACCGCCATCAGATCCTCATTCTTCACCCAGCTTTAATTTACTCCTGACACCAGGAGTCCCAAGCTTCTCCTCTTTACCTTCATTGTAGTCTCCAGCCACTGCAACAGCCCCGCTCACATCGTGGGCTGAGGAGGAATGACACCCGAGGAGCCGTTGCCATGGGCGCAGACGGTGGTCCCTCCGGGTTCCCATGGCGCCGGGCGAGACACGCACCAGGGTGATGAGAGGGAAGAATACGCACCCGCCAAGCTATTTGTAGCCCATCTAAGCATCTCGCAAGTTAAACAGCTCTTCTTTCTTCCCCCTGCTCCCAGCACCCAGCAAGCTCGAGGGGCTCCCCCACCCACCAGGACAGCGCTCGTGGTGCACAAAAGGCTAAATAATTGTCCTGACGGACCTGGAGACAAAAATAAAATTCACTGCGGGTGCTCAAGCGTGGCTGAGGGCAGAATTTGGCTCCAACGAGCTGCCTGTTGGGTGATTTGCATTTTGCAATTTTTGGCATGAAGTCCTCATCTTGGCCCTTGCTGGAGGCTGGGGTAGGGCGAGGGACCGTGCCCCAGGGCTGGAGTGCAGGAGGCTCCTTGGAAACCTGCTTTTTTTTCCCTCCGGGAAGCATGTAACACAAGAGTGTTGCAGGATGGATGGGAGGATGGTTGCCCTAGACCTTGCTGCATGGCCATGGGAAGGACGTGGCAATGGAGATTCATCCCTCCAGCCAGGTACAAGCGTGTGTGGGACATCTCCCAAGTCACCCTCTCCCTTGCAGGCAGGCTTGAGTAGAAGAGGTCTTTTGCCCAATCTGGGGTGGTTTTCACAGATGGAGAAGCTTCACCCAGCCCTTCTCCACAGCCTATAGAAAGGTTTCTGCTGGTCTCCGTAGGCTGCGCCTGCAGACCACTGGTCACCCTGCCAGAGATGAGGCTTCATCAGCTGCCAGCACTCAAGTACTGTATCATTTAAAATTCACTCTGATGTCCCATTTCACTGGTGATGTCAGCCAAAAGATATTTTAGCAGAGGGGGGAAAAAGCCCAGCTTAAGCATAGGGTGTGACCAAATCTGGAATAAGCTTTGCCTACAAATTAAACACCTTCTTTCTTTAAACTGATCCTCTCCTTCTCCAGGCCTCAAAACTCTTATCACCCCTCAGATCTCCCCACAAGCAGGGGAAATCAGCAGCGAGCCAGTCAGCGGGACATGGTGGTGAGAGCAAGAGGAATTAGTCTCCATAATATATGAAAAGAATTAGGACTATTTAATCTCCTTTTCCCCTTATCAGTGGTCTCAAATGTCACTTTGAGAGGGAAAAGCAGTGGGAATTCCTGCAAATCTTTCCTACAATTAAGGAATTGACAAGATTTTTCAGCTTTTTCTCTCTGTGTTTGAAAAATTACTGCATAAAGGAAACAATCTTTGCGGAGTATATAACTCACAATAGGCTGAAACATTATCTTAAACTATTCGTCTGCTTCCTGCTTAAGTAAACATATTAGGAATGTGTGTATATATTTCTTGGGCAGCTTAAAAATAAAAAAAGAGGTATATAGTCTCTCCTGCTTTTGAGTAGCATGTTGTTTATGTTGTTATAAGCACAGATCATATTTATAGCTGAACACTGCGTGAAAGTGCAGGCAAGCTGGGAAACATTTGTTAGGTTTAATGATCTTTTATTTAACTGGTGCAGAAAAATGCATCCCTTTGGATTGATTCATGACATGAATTGTCTAGAAACCTTCTTCCTCAAGAAAAGAAAAACCTCAAAAGGTCAATCTGACATTTCAGCTTTCTCAAACATCCAGCAAAGTTGTTCACAGAGCAAAATCCCCAGCCCAACAAGCTGGATGGGGTTAGAGCAGGGAAAGGACAAACCACAGCTAGAGATATATTTCAGGACAAAAAGCAGAGCCATTCAAATCACCTGGGCTGGAAGAGACCCATCCTGCACCACAGCAGCCCCACTCCGCAGTATGTGAAATGCATTGCACTCTTCAAAGCGTCCGGAGCCAGCAGCTTTGCAGGCTGCAAGGAAGGGGCTGACGAAGCCTTTTGGCTGCGTGGCATCTCCCCCATTTGACCAACAGCCTAACCAAGGCCCAGCCCTCCTCTCAGGCTCAGCCACCAAGTCAAAACCAGACCTGAGAAGAGCTTTTTCTCAACTCCCCCTTGCCTGAGCTGGCTGCAGCAAGCATCTGCTGTGGAGAGCAAGCCACACGGGCAGAGCAGCAGCTCCTCCTGCAAGCCCTCAGTCAGGTAGTCACAGGTTTTTACAGTTTGACACCTCTCGCCTTGCCAAGGGCGTTGCATCTCTGCACTGGTGCAGAATTAATTCAACCCTAGACCAGCCTTTTCCAAGCAGAGCAGTGACCTATCACAGGGCTCTGCAGCCTGCGCTCAGCTTCCACCGCTCCTCCAGGGCAAAGCATGTACACACACATGTGTGTACTAGTATTTGCTGCCACAGGGGTAAGGGCTGTCTGAGAACTGCTTTTGTGGTCATAAAGAGGGAATAACATGCAGGGACATGTACCAGAGCATCCCCATGAAGCCTACTGCAGAGCCAAGCAAGCCCAAGGGACCTGGTACAGCAGAGGCTCTCTGGGAGCTTGTGCCCACCCCAGGAGATGACCATCTCTGCAGGCACAGGGAGCAGCCACTGCTCCAGCCAAGTACATCCCTCTGCCTGCAATTTCTCCTGAGCACCCACCAGTCCCACGCAGACCACTTCTGCTTAGGGGCTGCACACTGATCACTCATTAGGCATTGTCCAGGTCAACCTGAGACATTCCCCGGTTTTTCCCCATACAGTTGGGTGCTTGGCAGGGATGCGGAGGGAGCTTCCAAAGCCCCGGACAGCAAGCACCACCAGCCTTTCCCTTTAATCTGTACTGCAGGTACCTCAGGTCACCACTGGTTTCCCAGGAGGAACAGAGGGAACACAAGTTTGGTACTTGCTAAAAATGTTTTAAAGGCAGAAAAAGAGGATTTGCTTCCAGAGGTCACCCAGGACAGCTGCATAATATAACCCCTACCATTGTATAAAAGGGAGCAAACACTCATCTCTTCTGCTCTCTGTCTCACAGGTATGGCTGTAGGTCTGCAAGCCTCTGAAGTTAGCTTTGTACCCCACGAGGGGTTTGGTGGTCTGTAGCACATGTGGACAAGCACTTCCAAGGAGCCAGCAAAGGGAGGCTGCTGCCTGGCAAAGCTGACTGCCCTCACCCACGTGCTCCCCTCCAGCCCTAAACCAGGTAAGAGATGACCATGGACCTTTATTTGCTGCTCCTGCCTCTTCCCGTTACCCATAGCAGGGCTCTGGGGTAAGGAAAGGCAGGACAGCAAGAGCTGCTTCACACTGGCCATATTCAAGGAAACCCTCAGGTTTTTCAATACTTGGCAAGTCACAAGTTAAAGCAGCAAATAAACAAAACATAAAAACCAAACCAAAGCACTCATCTCAGCTACATTGTCCTTATCTGCCTGAATTTTCCTTTTTATCCCACAGCTTCAGGGGAAGCAAGCCCACAGGCAAAGAGAAGTTATTCTAAGGTGCCAGGTTCACCCCCAGTATCACCCCAGTATCACCTCCCCACACAGGCAGCTCTCACATGGATTAAACAACATCTTTGAAAACCAGCATCCTCCAAGAAGGCAGCCCCAGGGCTCCTGCCCCAGGCTTAGCTGCTCTCAAGCCAAGTAAACTTGATTACTCCTGCTAAATTACTGCTATAGTATTGCTCCTCTGAAAATTGTATCAACTTCTCTCACCCCAAGCTGCATACCCACCACCCTCCAAGACCCTGCCAGGTGCCCAACCAAACCCCCCCCAGCTCCCAGGCACCTACCAGTAGCACCTTCCTGCAGCAAGCAAGCAGGGATAAGCTTGCAGATAGGGTGGCTTAATTCATTTAAGAGACCTGAAGGAGAGGAGTGGGCTCCCACCTCGTTCCCAAGTCCCACCCCCCCCCACCTGCCCCACTCCTGCAAGCAAACGGCAGCACAGCCCCGGGGCAGCAGCGCTCTCCATCAGCAGCACCTTCTCACCACATCACAGGTGACTACAGAGCAACACTAACATGGCAGGACCACTGGGATAAGCTTAGGCTGAAATTTTCTCCAGAAAGAGCTTGCTAGTCCTACCTACAGTTTATACCAGCTCAGCCAACTAAATGAACTCCTCTGGCAAAGTTTTCTGTGACAGTTTAGCTGGAGCGTTTCAGCTCTCACTCATTTGCACCAACCCAACAGCTCAAACACATACGGCACGAACACACACACCTGCTCTGTGCGACCACTCCACAACTTGGAGACATTTGGCCCCAAAGCAGAGAGGAGCTTGTGCTTGCCCCTTAGCGGCTCCTGCTTACGCCGGGCACCGCAGCACCAGCCAGCCTGCTTGCAGGGGGAGCTAACTGCTGGAGGTGAGGAGCAGGAGGAGCCAAGGGACAGAAATCCTGCGGGAGGGGTGGGATGAGATGGGTCCCTAAGGAAAGCAAAGGCTTCAGCATCTGCGATGAGGCTGTCTGTCAGAGCTCTTAGTCTATCTGGAAATGCCACCAAAGAAACGCAAGGCTCCACGCCCCGACTGACATTACTGTTCTGGCAAAAGCTCCCAGGGTGGAGTTTGCCCGAGTCATCAATTTTCATGTTTGAGTTTGATGAGATAAAGAGCTAATGTGTGATTTGTGCCAACCGAACCCAACGCAGCAAGCTCCGTCTGTCCTTGTCTAGAAGGGTAAGGTTTATCCGCGCAGCGCAGCTGCCAATGAGCCATTAATTATGAATTGCACACACCAAGCAAATCTCACAACAGATCTTCCTGGTGCTTGTCAAGTGACCTCCCCTGCAACTGGAAAAGGCCCCCCAGGAGAGTTTGGCTCTTGCAGGGAGCCCACCCCGCCATGCCCTCTCTGCTGTGATGGGCAGCCCCTGTTTGCCAGGAGGATTGCAGACTGGCAGGTCCGGAGGTTTGCACCGATGAGCCTCCTCTCCTTTCACCACCAGAAAACGCGATAACTTTCCCACCCTTACATTCAACAGCAAAGCCTCTGCCAGGCTTTACAGCTTCGGCATCCAAATCCCTGATGCAATCGTCTTTCCCGGCCTGCATGGCACACCTCTGAGGAGGTGCCGGAGACCTGCGTGCTCCTTAGAGGGCGCGGTGGCAGCAGTAGCTTTACAAAATGCCACTCACCGGCAGAGCTCAAGCCACTGAGATGCGACACACTGGTGCTGGGGGACATCCCCTTCGTGGGGATGCCTCCGGGCAGGCTTGGGGGCTGGGGGTGGCATTGCAATATGCTCCAAGGAGTTTGTTTTCCACGAAGCTAAGAAACAGAATGAATGCATTAAAATTCAGGCCAGCAACCTTTCTAAAAGGAGTTTTATTTATCCCCCACCAGGCAGGGTGCAGAGAGCTCTTTGTGTTGGCCCTGCTCCCCACTGTGTAGTTGGGGCATTTGCATGTTTTGGTTGGAAACACTCTCCTTTAGCTCTTACAGGAACCAGGTTCGCAGTACAGGATCCATTTGCTCATTGACTGCTGTGTCTCCTAAGACTTATTTTTGGTCCCTCTTTCCACAGACTGAGGGTGAAGACACTTTTTCCACGGCACACAACAGAGAAAGGTTCCGAAGGGAGCTCCGTGGAGCACCACGTAATGTCACTGTGAAAATGTGGTCAGGATGAAATTTTGCTGCCTATACAGCAGCACCCAGCCAAGGCCAAAGGCTGCAGGAAAAAATTGAAGGTTATGCCAGAGACACGAGTGCCACCAAGCTCAGTGGGACAATCGTGCTTTTGTCCTTAGCATGAAAGAAGGAATTCAGTTTGGGCTGTGGCGAAGCCTCGAAAGCACAGTGGGAAGATTTAATGGGATTTTAATCACCGATTTTAATGGGATTTGCTAGAGGTCCCACAGGGCATAGGAATCATAGAATTATTTAGGTTGGAAAAGACCCTTGAGATCATCAAGTCCAACCGTAAACCTAGCACTGCCAAGTCCACCACTAAACCATGTCCCTAAGCACCACATCTGCACGTCTTTTAAATCCCTCCAGGGATGGTGACTCCACCACTTCCCTGGGCAGCCTGTTCCAATGCTTGATAACCCTTTCAGTGAAGAAATTTTTCCTAATATCCAATCTAAACCTCCCCTGGCACAACTTGAGGCCATTTCCTCTCGTCCTATCGCTTGTCACCTGAGAAAAGAGACCGATCACAGCTCCCTGTTTTCATCACTCTGGGTTATGCACTGGGGGAGCAGCTGCCTTGCTGTACAGCTCCCCGTCCCCTGCAACGCTACCTCCCTCCTGCAAGGGAAGATCTCCCTGTTTCCAGGGCAAAGTGATCAGTAACGAGAGGATCTGCTCTGGGGCCAGGGATGACAGGGGACTCCTTGCACAGGGGAAGGCCAAGGATGTGTTTCCACACCCCTGCTTCCCTCAAACTACAGGAAAGTGGTGTTAGAAAGGCCTGTGCACCGTTTCCAGCCTGCACACCCCAGAGGCTGCATCCAGGTTAGGGTAACCCCAAGACCTGTCCTGACTTGCTCCCACTCCCTCGCGGGCTGTCAGGGCTGCAGAAAGAGCAAACCACCCCGCACGGCTCCCGCAGGCCCACCACGGCCGCAGGGCGGGAGGAACCAGCTCCGCAGCCCCGCTAACGCCGCTCGTGAGCCCCAGCAGACCCACGCTCTGGTTTGCACCCTCAGTTGAAAAAGCTGTTTGCTTAAAGCAGTGCAGCTGCCTTGTCCACGCTCTTCGGCCAGCTGGTGCCCCGCTTGTGCTGCTCTCACGGCAGGTCAGGGGAATAGCCACGCATTCCTCGGCCCAAAGGACTGCCGTTTGCCTCCCACCTTTCACTGCTTGGTGCCGTGTCTCTGCCAGCTAATTAAGTTCACATGAGAAGTGTCCTATTTCAGAGGTAGAAAGGTGAAGTCATGTCCACTTCGGTTACAGGGATTATTTAGGTATCAATGTGAACTACCAGCTGTAACTCCATCCAAACAATTGCTCCAGGTCCGATAAAGCCCTGTCGTGCCTACACCAGCACTTTTACTGGCCAGTAGTGAATGCTTAGAGAAAGCCTGTATGAATCAAGAGCCCAACAGCACATTAGGGACTTGTGGGCTGACGTTTGTAACAGCCACAGAAGGACCATCCACCAGGATCTCTCTTAACTCACTGTGTGTAATTCAGCCGCACTCACACACCCCACGTCGCAACCCAATGTGAGATGAGGCAGGTTTAAACCAGCAATAACATCCCTGCATGGGGTTGCATCAGCTTAATTAATGTTTGAAACACGCTGTCAAGGAACCCATGCTGCTCTTTGCACCGAGCAGAGGTAGGGCAGATGCAGGTTTGGGTGCAGGGAGATGCCACGTGGCCACAGGGTCACAGAATCCGCTTTGCTGGAGATGCGGGGTGGGAGAGCACTCTGTGCACGGCCAAAAGTGAAGCAATGACTTCTTGTCAGGAGCGCCTGCTTTAAGGTCAGCGTTTGTGAAAGCTGACAGCCTCAGAAACAGAAAAACAGAAGTCCTGTGAGCAGCCACGGGACAAGCATCAGCAAGAACCATGCAGGGGAGACTAGTGCTTGAAAAACACAGCGGAGTGGAAAAAACCAAATTCTCTGGAGCACAGTGCTAGGAACAGCACGTCTGGCAGTTACAGCAAAAAAACCAGAGACATCAGCACTTCTGAGTTCTCTCCCCAGCTCTAGGGAAGAAGGCAGGTTGGTGGCTGGAGTAAGGAGACTGAGGCACCCACAGGGTGCTCCTCCGACGTGGAGCAACCTCGGGCTCCCCGCTGCACTCTTTTGTGCCTCCGTTGACCACCTGGCAGTGGTGACCCTTCCCAGGCACGCTGCGGGAATGGTGAGCCTTTGGGACAGCTTGAAAGAGCCTGTGAGGGGGAAGGTGTTTTGGAAATCAAAATGGCTATTGTTTTTCTCCATGAAAGATGAACAAATTTCATCGTCAAAAGGTCAGCTTGGTCCATGTGAAGACCAGGCTATTGTAACCTCTGCTGCTTCTTTGAGCAATTTTTCTCCTGAAGAAGGAGCCGCCAGGCCAGTTCGGAGGGAGTACTCCTTCTGAAGGTGGAAAATGCCTGGCATTGTGTCCAGCCTGTGTTTGAAGTGGGAGAAAAGCAACTTTGAATAAGCTTTTTATGGGCCCCATGGCTCTGCTTGACCATAATGTCAGCTTGTAATTAGCAACAGATACCACTTCTGTCACTCGTGATGTTATCATCAGCCGTCTTGCGTTTCAAAGTGAGGAGAGGCATGTAAATTATGGGCAATTTGGTCTCTGAAATGGGCTTTATGGTTTTTTTCTGCAGGGCGACCGGGAAGCCTGGAGTTTGTTACAGAGATAGCTGTTGAGCCGGCAGAGAGAGGAGCAGGAGAAAAGCAATGTACATTACAGAGCTGCTCCAGCAGATCCCTGGAGGAAACACATATGTGCCAGCTCCCCGGTGAAGGCAGAGCTGAGTGGTAGGTCTCACAGGGGCTGTATATTTTGAGAAAAGAGGAGAGCAGGTTTGGAGGCAGCCACCATCCTGCGTCTGAGACAGGGAGAGCTCTGCAAGGCTTCATTCACACACCGACACAGAGAGCTGGAAGGGGAAGAGGATGGCTCGCTCCTGGGCAGCCAACGCAGCGTTGTTTCCTACTCAACATATTGCAAGTACTTTGCCTGACTAAGTGTTAGATGGCCCAAGAACACCTGAGACAGTATTTTCCCCTTATTGATAGAAAACATTGCCTTCAACTAAAATACAATTTTCAGAGCGAAGGCTTGCATTTCCCAAAACGGATTTGATTTTTTGTAAGAAAAACAAAACCCCCAAATTCAGCTCATTTCCAATTTTGACCAAAAGCAATTTTAACTTCTGTTAAAAAAAATGGAACACAATTTTTTGCTTGGGGGGGGGGGGGGGCGGAAAGGCTATGTCTTGCAGCAAGCCCAGCGACTTTCCTACATGCCTTGGCACTGCTCTGCAGCCTAACAGATCCCACTGCCAGAGCACTGGGCTGAGTATTTGATTTCATCTATTGCTGTACAAATTACCAAGCATCCTGTTTCTGCCTTGCTTTGGCCTCCTGCAGAAGGAGTCACACTGGAGCTACTCTTTGCAAGGGCTCCCCAGGAAATGGGCTAAACCAGAATTTGGCCCCACATTGACTCTGTGGTGTCAGGTTCTCCCCTTTTATTTGCTGAAGGAATTCAAGCATCACTCTACTGCTCCAATCTTTCTATCTACCACTGGCAAATAACACAGCTAAAAAGGTTATCTGCCTTCAAACAGAAATAGCTTATGTTTAGAAAAGAATTAAATTTTGTTCCCTTTAGAGTTGCAACCACATCCTCAAAGCTGTTAACCTGAAAGTGAACTTCAGATAATAAAACTCTAACCTCACCCCTTCAGAAGAGCTAGCAGTCAGCAGCTACCTTGTGTGCTCTCCCGCTATCTGCCCCATCGATTGCTTGATAGCACAGCTTGTTTTCTTTTTCAAGGGAAGACAGCTACTAAATCTACGCTCCCCATCCCTCTCCTTAGCACTCTTGGGCTTCTCCACAGCTGCAATGCTTTTCCATCGTCCCTGCTCTCAGTTAAATAAACATTATGACACATACTGATTGCTTTAACAAACTTTACTGTTCCACGTCCTCAGCAAAGCACGGTTATCTTTTTACAGGGAACATTCCTTTCCTGTTGCTATGCCTACTTCAGCGCCATCCAGCACGATAGCCAAGACTGCTGAACTAACCCGCAATTTCCAACGACTCCGGTTTGCTCATCTTGAAATAGCTCAGAAAGGGTGTGGGGCCAGACCGCCAGCAGATGTGAGCTGTCAGAGCTCCTCTGCCTGCAGCCGAGCTCCCGCAGTTTATCCCAGTGGAGGACCCGGCCGTGGCTGTTGGAGGGCGAATGTTGTCTTCTGAAAATGCCCCGGAGCTAAAAACGGCTGGGTGGAGAGAGGTGGGTGTAGGAAAAGGGGAAAGAGGGGTATGACTGCCAGCATAGCCGGGGAAGGTTGGTTTTATCCTCCCCATAAGGCTGCGTTTGGAGTTCTGTAATTTGCAACTAAATTGCAGAATCCAGAAATATTTCTGGCAAACGGTATTTCACAACCATTCATCATCGTCGTGCACAATTTCCTTCACATGACAACCTATGTTTTAAAACTTGCAAAGAGAAGGGAAACTGCCATTTGTTTTGGCCAAGCCAAAATAGCACTTGGCCCAGGGACTCGGGGAGCCCTGGCTGCTAGCGTTGATAAGCCGTGGCAGGCCAGCTCCTGCCGGGCAGGCGCGGGCACCTCGTGTTTCACGCATGCCACATAACGGTTTCAAGAAATGAGTATGTTTCAGTTTCCCCTAACCAGCTCGTTTTTCACATCTAACACAGCAGTGCCTAGCGTCCGTGTGGTTGTGCCACTCTGGTAATTGCCACAGGGAAACCTAGAGATTTTAACGACAAACTCCCCCGAAGTCAGTGATTTCACCTTTTTCCATGTTGTTTTCACTTCCCCTTGTGCAAACATTTTCTTCTTGATAAAGGACAGGTTGGCTCCTCAAATACTTCAATTCTCAAAGGTCTGATTATTTCTGTCTAGTGGAAACCCAGATGCAATAGCTCCAAAATATGTCTAGCGTGCTGGACAACACAGAGAGGCCAGCAAAGCCGAAGAGGATTTCTGGCAGCTGATCAGTTGTAAAAGATAGTTCTTCCTCTAGGCTTCAGCCAGCATATTTTTGGGTCCGCAGGACATGTGTGTGCACTGCCCTTGCAGCTCTCAGTTTGAATACTCCCGCACTTTCATGCACCGCAAACCCAAACTATTTTCTCCTTGTTCTGAGGGCATTAAGCAATATACAGAATCTAATTAAGATTTCTTCTTTTAATCTTTCTGTTTAGGCTTTTTTATGACCTAGCCACAATACATCAGACTAGTTGTGCATGAGGGGGAAGCACAAGGGTGTGAGCAGAGGAAAGGACTTGAAAGGAAGCAGATAAATCCCAGCCCAAGTCCCTCCTAGCCTGTATCCGGCAGCAAGCACGTTGCCAGCTGCACAAGGGCTCGAGGCAGCCGTGCAAGGGTTGGGGACAGCCCCCTTTCCCAGACCAGGCCAACACTCACCCCTTATTGGGGGATTCACCACCTTGTCCCCATCTCTCTCCCTCCCACCAAGCTCTGGGCCCAGAGCTGTGTCCATCTCATGGGTCCGGGAGCACTGGGAGGAGGTATCCCGGCGGTTCTACTGGGGATAAACTGGGGGGTCATCCTGTGATAAATCCAGCACTTGGGGAAGAGATTTCTGTCCATTCTCCTCCCAAATGGGGTTGTGCACGATCGCTCTCCGGACACTCTCCACCTACCCTGCCCCAAGAGAGACGGCAACGGCAGCCAACTTCTTCCGTAGCCGAACCCAGCGGTGCCAAGGGATGCTTCTGCTGGCAGCCCACCAAAGACTCATCTCCAGCCACGGTAACGCAGCCAGGGCAGCACTCAAAACCTGCACGGCTCAGGAAGCAAAGAAATCGGAGAGCTGGATGGGCCCAAACCCAGATGGAGAGAGACGGCCGCGTGAATGGAGGAAATGATTCAGAATCTGGAAATGTGAACAGCACAGGCCGCGTGCGCTGGGTCTTGAATTGGCCTCTCTCAACACAGTGGTTGGGGGGTTTTTTTGGGACTCAGACAGGGATTCTTGGAAGCGTGTCAGGAGCATGCTGGGTGCATGCGCCAGATCCGCATGGAGAAAACCTCCTGGTCTGGAACGTCAGCTGATTGTCTTCCCTTTTCGCTTTTTGAAGGTTATACAAACTGAAGTTTAAACGGCCGCATTCCTCGCAATCATTTGCTTTTATTAAAGGAATAATGTATGTACACATTGCCAGCAAGCCCTACACCTAGGAGATGTACTGTGGGTTATAATAGGATCAAACTGGCCTTCCATGGAAAAAGCATGTCCAAAGGCTTTTCTGGTCCATCAGGACAACTTCTTTGTTGTAATTCCACTGCCCATTCCCACTGAGTTGCAAACAGGTCAAGCCAGCAGCACTGGAAAGAGCTCTTTCCCACCATACCCTGTTAATGTGTGCTCTGCCCTGCTCCGGAGTGGCACAGTGCAGCCCCCCTACCCCAGACCCTGCAGGATTCCCTCTAACAGCCAGTCCCGGGCTCCCACGCCAGGCCCCTGTCACTGTCCTATATTTAAGCTCACCTTAGCCTAACAAGGCTGCACTGCTGGTCCTCCTCTTAGCTTTTCCAGCACGTTTCCTAGGCACAAGCTCTGGTTTCTGCCTCTCCGTAGAAATTGGATTGCACAGTGTAATTGTCCTAGCCTTTAGGTAAAAACCAACCTTCAAGATACCCCAGTGACTTCCACACTAGCTTGCCCGGTTTTCCAGCTCGGCTGTTTGAGGCCAGCAGACCCGCCAGCCCTGCTTTGGCTCCTTTTTGCCCCCATTAGGCAAAATGCTATAGGAGCACCTAAGCCACCTTGACTGCTTTTGCAAAGGGTTCCCCCGATCACTTCCACCTTCACTGCCATCCCACCTACGAGCTCCTTCCAGCCTTTGTCCTCCCACCATCCCTACAAGCTGCTTATTTTCCTAAGATCACCTCTTGTACTGCTCGTTCAACCTGCAGAGGTGGAACACGTTCACCTTTCCCCACTGCCTCCAGTGTGGCCTCTGCCAATTTACATCTTGGCTGGGTAATACAAGATCAAAGACAGCGGCGAGGCCTGGGTCCCCGGATGCTTGGATAGTCTCAGATGCTGCTGCGGGAGTTGTGACAGTCACAGGAGAAGGAGAAGATCCAGGCAGGTCGGTCCCAGATATCATCACGTTTAAGTTCACTTCATTAAATTGAAATGGGATTGAGTTACATCCCAGACAGTCTTTAAGAAATGCATTCATGGGGGATTGGTGGCGGGGTCCAACACTCGGACACTCCTGGATGCGTGGCATGGGGTGAAGCACTCAGGACCATAAATCGGTTCCCCACAGGACAAGCAGATAAAATTTCTGAATGCACCCCTCAGCTGGCTCTGAATTTGACACCTGGGAAGGGCTAGATCTGCCCGCCTGGGAAATTAATATCTTCCAGACCAGCCTCAAACCTGGTCCTGGAGGCGAACACACCTCCCTGCCCCTGTGTCCTCTGGCCATGGACTGGAAACACCACCTAAATTAGTGGGAAGGGAGTCTGCTTTCCTGTTTGTGCAAGAACTGACTTCTCTGAAGATTTGCCAGTGGTGGGGCTGGGTTTAAGAAGAATAAAATACTGGTGAGATGAAGAGGAGCATCAGTGAAGGTCAATGAGTACTTTGGATTGAAATTTCTCCCCAGATTTATGTGAGGTTTGCATTGTCTAGCTTTCTTTTGCTGGGTGATTTCTTGCATTCCTGTGGCACAAGAAACCAAATTCATCCTTGCTCTAAATCCATTTATTTCTCTCCTGAAATTAATTTTGCTCTCGCATTTCAAAGAGCAATGATGGCAGAACAGCTACTAAGCTCTGTGAGACAGAAAGGAGTTGTGTCTGCTGCAACAGCATAACCATAAACACAGTTTATGCCCTCTAAGGGAGGGCTGTGGATGTTTTGCCTTTGGCTTCCAGCAAGTCCAGCTTGCTTTGAGCCTGCTTCATAGTTCTTTTCTTTCAGGGGAAAAGGAAAAAGAATCAAAATCAGACCCACATTTCCAAATGCACCTATCCCTACCATCTTTTTAGGAAAAACGCATGATGAATCTTTACACGTCTCCCAACAATATGTGCAGAACAAGAATGGTTTGGTGAAGAAGTGGAGAAAAAAATCAACAAACTGACACCAAAGTTGAGCAACAGAAGAGATCCTGTCTCTGAAGAAATGACATTGTGAATCTGGTGAGGAGAAGGAACAGACTGTTTGTTGGCTTTTCTATCTAGGAAGCAGCAGGCTGCCAGAAGTCTCCTGTAAATGAAAGTCCTGGAAGAGAGTAGCACGATCTGTCAAAGGGAAGAGCTGGTGCTAACCAACACCACCAACAATTGTTGACAGATGAACCTTCCCTAGACCACTGTGTCTGGAGAATTTCTGAGGAGTGAACAACTTCTGTCCATTACAGAGGCTCTTGCAAAATCTCTACAAAATCCCAGCTCAGACTCAGCTATTCCAGAAACAATTGAATAACTTCAGAATAGCAAGCAAATATCTAGATAATCCCTCTTGATCCTGGGCCCAGCAATGGGCCGGTGGGAGGATGCCAAGAACCCAGATGTGCGGAGGGTAGCTAGAAAGCATACTGTTTCAGCCCTTTCTGCAAAGGGCTCTCCTTGAATGATTCCTTTCCCCTTGGCCAACCCCAACAGCAATGTCCCACCAGATCTGCTATGGCCTCAAGGCCAGGGTCACCACTCCTGTCCTTTACCCTGCAGCAGCTGCTCTTCTGGGTCTGGGTCAGGGAGCTAAACTGCTCTGCAGTCTTCAGATGGCCTCAGACTTTGGTGAAGAAAGTGGTTTCACTCCTGTTGAGCTGCAACGGTGGGAATGGGGCTAAAGAATTCTTGCATGCCAACACCTGGAGCCACAGACCAGAGTCATATACCCTTTTGGGGTGCCAGGGACGTGAGTGCTGCCCTCAGCTGGTTCCAGCTGCAGAAATCACTGCCCGCTCTAATGCATCGTCTCTCCTTGTTTGTGTCATCACCCCTTCCCCAGCATATGAAATGTGTTTCTATCATTTCCTATTTCTAATAATTTCCTACAGTTTAACCCAGAATGGGTTAGGGAAAAATGGAACAAACCAGTTGGATCAGAGGTAGTGACACCCAGAAGGTGGCTGTGGCAAGCAGATGGGATGGGCTGGTCATAGCTTCTTCTGCTGGAGCCAAGCAATGGCACATGGACATGGATCAGTCAGGGAATTTGGTTTTGCAGGGAAAGAAACTGCCCAGCAGGATGGCAGTGGCAGTGCCACCTCTATGTGGGATGACCCTGGGCACAGCAAAAATCCCTGCGACAGGACGAGAACGTTCAGGGAACATCCAGGTCTTACTCTGGCCCACGTCCCCTTGCTCCGCAGAGGCAGGTCAAAGCCCCCGGTGTTCCTGCTGAGTCTGGCACCTCCACGTGCCACACACCTCAGGGCCATGCTCCGGAGGCACAGGCTGGATCCCAACAACATCCCAGGTCACACCAGGTAGGAACGTGGCCAGGTCTGGCTCAGATGCCTCACGTGCACTGTGAGGCACAGGATCAAATAACAGGTACATTCACCTACCTGCAAATGACAGGTACCCCCATATTTTTTTTTCACTCCAGCCCATAACCACTGCACCAGTATTTCCAGTAGCTGCTTGCTGTGGCCACTCTGTGGACACATCCTGGGCAGCTGGAAGGACCACGATGGGTTGTCATATCTGCACTTCCTTCCCCTCCTTCTTCTCTAGTCCATGGCCACCCAAACGAGATTTTAATGACTTTCTAAGAGGAGAGATTCATACCTCAAGCAGGAGGCACAGAGCATGTAAATGCCTGTACCTTTTCCAAAATCGGTACGGATTTCGCTGGGAAGCTGCCCTCCCTATGAGCCCTCTGTTTTAAAAGATCTCTTACAAGAAAGTTGTCATTCAGTTACGTGGCATTTTTATACATAAACAACTGCTGCTCAGGAATCAGCTCAAGTCCATCTGCAAAAGCCTGAAAAATGCCAAACTGATGATTCCAGGAGACCATTATGTTTCAGGGCTCCCACCACCTGATCCAGTAGCAGATCTGGACTCATTTTCCAGCACTTTATATTTAACTCTGGCCTTTTAAAGCTGCAGATTGCTTAGCCCGTGAAGCAGCAAGTTTAATATCCCTTTCAGAACATCATTAGCATTAACTATTTTTACTGCACATTCTTGTTATTCATGTAAGCGGATCCCCCTTTGGACCTTGCTCCAGGCAATCCCTTGAGCATTCACTCAAGTGAACTCAGGGCACTCCAAGCCGCAGCAAAGGGCTGCTCCCAAATTTCCTGCACAAGTGATGCTCACTTAGCAGGTACTTCACAACTGGAGCAGTGGGCACCCCTGAACACATCCTCGTGGTCACTGGGCACAGCCTCAGACCGTAACTGCAGCAAGTTCCTGAGGCTCCTGAGCTGGAGGAGACCAAAACGGGCACCGGCACCGGCACCGGCACCGGCACCGGCAGACAGGAGCCAAGCATTGCCATGACGGCACACACCCACTGTGGCCAGCAGCTCAGCTCTGAGCGTGTGGCAAAGCAGACCCAGGGCAGATCCCCCTGTCCCGACACGCTGTGGCTGCAGGAGGGCCCCTTCCAGCTCTGCTCCACCCATGCACATCACTCTGGGAGAGAGAAACCTTCTCTGATTTTTTTGTTGTTGTTGTTGTAAGGCAGCTTGCCAGCCTTTTTGTATCACTTCAGAAGTGCAAAACAGCCTGATCTAGATCTCAGGTTCACACCTAGTTTTTGAATGATATTTTTGGACCAAGCCAGATTCTTAATTTGGAAGGATGTTACCTGGTGGCTCTGGAGTGAGGATCGATGGTAATGCATCGTTTCCTCTCATTAGATTTTCCCATTCGTTTTGCATTAGAAGCAATCCTGAGACCTATACTGCTGATAGGAGAAAAGTCTTCTCCCAGGAAGAGCCCTTCACTCCGATAAGGGCGTTTTTCCTCATCTGCTGTGAATGTCATTGCTGCAGCGTTCCCTTTTAGCACTCTGGGCTGTAGCTCTATATTAGGCCAACAAAAATAATAAGTCCTCAAATGAAAACCTCCAGATGATCTTGGCAGAAACAGCACGTCCATCACAAATGGAAATCACATTTGATACTCCACAATGGCAGGAAACTCACCTGGTTTTATTTAGTCTCCACACAGCTATGTGCTATTGGCACTCCTCCAGTGTATCTCTTTCGAGAGGGACTTTTTTTTTTTTAAAACTCTCTGTTAGTGGCTGTCCTTTCTTATCTAAAGCACCCTGGTTGTTTGATTTTTACTGAGGCCCTTCACTGAATTTTTTTGTTTGTCTGCTGTAAAAAAGTATAAGGGAACTCAGCAATTCATGCATTTACAGCTCTGTTCCCACAACAAGGTGCTTAAAATAAAGAAATTGGCTCAGGGTAATTGCTTGATATGAGAAAGATTATACAGGCAATGAACATCTGTATCACAGCTACGGTTGATGGCTCTGAGTGCTGTATCATGTGCCAGGAGTTCTCTGCCAAAAAAAATACTTAAAAAAAAAAATTTCCAACCCAACATATGCTTATATAAGACTTATCCAGTATGCAAAGAAGCTCATAAAAAAAAAAAAAGAAAGAAAGAAAAGGAAAAAAGACTAGAGTGTTGAAATAACACAGGAAATTATGCAACTGATACCTGAACCTGAGCATTGCAGATCCTATCCGGAAACCTCACTATCTCACAAAGCTTTGGTAAAATAAAACAAGTTATCCTTCTTTTCGAAACTGAACTTGTTGATACAGAATCAGATGGAGGTTTTGCACCGACACGGTCACTGCAGGCCAGAGCAGCTGTAACATGGGCCAAGTTTCGTGTCATCCCCAGCATCTGGGCAGGGTAAACCCCCCCTCGCCCTCCCCTCGGCTGCACCCTGCACGTCATGGAAACCGCCGGGGCTCGGCACACATCTGAGGGGCGTATGGACACTGGCTGCTCCTTTGCATGGGGTTGAATTACCTCTACGGCTTTCAGCATGCAAGCTGCATGGATAAAAGGGAATGGAGAAACAAGTTTGGAATAAAATCAGCCGTGAATTTTTGCCAGAAATTTAAGCTGACCCAAAGAAAACTTGTTTCTGAGATAAGTTCATTTCCCACCTTATTATTTCCATATTTGCATTTGACATACAGGAGGGTCGCATCCCTCCCCCGCTTCTCCAGGAGCCCCCTCCAGCCCCCCAGCTTTAGGGGCTCTGCAATCCCCATTCATCCTCTGCACAGGAGCTAACCTAGGACTCCCAGAAATTCACTTGGGAACCTGAGACAAAGCCACAGAGCCCGTAACCCCCATCAGTTAACAGGTGAGGGTTACGTGAGCTGCAAGTTCACTTCTCAGCACATGACAGGGGAGCGCGGTCGGGACTTGCCCAGGCACAGCACCGGGAGCTCAACACCACAGCTTCAGACTTGTAACGGGAGATCTCCTTCCCACCTAGCAAAAAAAAAGTAAAAGTTCTCAGGCTCGGATAAGCTTATCTGTCCTTTTCCTTGTGCTCAAGTAGGGCTGCTGACCAGGGAAGCTCTGGTTCGAGTTTTGTTTTGGTAACGAGCTCATCCATCCCATGACTAACCACCCTTGCCAATGGTTTGTGTCTGCACTGATCCGGACACCAACTGGCAGCTGCAGCAGGAGGAAGAGAGAAGGACCAGACATCTTAATCTTGCCAACCAGTCGCATAGCAAGGGGAAGGGAAGGCAGAGGCAGGACAGGACCAGAACAGTCTTCTTGCCCTGAGCAAAACACTCATATGTGTCTCCTGAAAGAAGACATCTGCCTGCAAAATGCTTTGATGGCAGAGTCCTCCAGTAGCATGGTGTAAAGAAGCCTTATGGACTTGGCCTGGAAAGGTTTGATTTGAAGTTTGGTGGAGCTGACAGGAGTTTTCACAGTGGCTTCAACAAGCCAGAAGTTCACTGTTTTCCTTGTTTAGCCTTTAGTAAGCTATACATTTAGGGGTACGCATGCCCCTGCCCTCCCCCTGGTTTCTCCCACCCCCACACCACCCACCTAACCGTTAGGTTGTCCTCTCCCACCGGTACAAAACCACAACCCGCTTTCCTCCCTGCAGCACGGCTGCCTCCCCATCAGCCTTGGTGGTGAGTACATTTGCAGAGCCTGGAGGGAAACTACCCTCCTCCTGGGCTGCTGAGCCCCAGAACTGCCTAAAAACAAATTAATAGCTTAATGTCAGGGAGAGAAATACGTCCCCACTGCTGCCTTCCCAGGCCCAAACACATAGCACCTCATAGACAGCCGCACTGCAAGGATCTGGCCATGCCCTCTGGCCCGGTGGGACCTGAGCCCTGTGATCATGAAGGAGCCCTTTGTACCTCTGAAATGCTGTCAGCTTGTGAAACAAAGCTCCAACAGTCCCAAACTCCTTGATGCCCGAGAAAATGAGTGAGCAGAGGGGCTGGGAGAGTTCCCGAGCACGTCTCAGTGGGCAGAAGGAGGACTATCTAATCAGATGTGGATGGAGAACAAATAAAAAACAGCTGCTTTTCACCAGCTCTTCTCCCAACTGGAAAAAAAAATGCATACACATACAAGAACAAGAGAAGAGGCACTGATGAGCTGTTATCTGAATTTATTGCCAGCATCTGACCCACAGTGGGGTCTATTTTTTTTTTTCTTCCTTTAATTTATGACCCAGTTTCTCATCGTGTCATGACATCACCCAGGGAGATAGATTTCATAAACATGCACACACATCGCACTGGAAATAGGGTAAACCCCTAGGCCATCCCAGGCTCCGTGCAGCATCACCCCAGCAGCAGTCCCCAGGCACCCTCTCTTCCAAGAAATCACTTGGCGTGGCCGTGACAGAGCCACCCACCTCCCAAGTTTTACTGGGCTGAAGGCAGCTTGGAGGGGATTTTTATACCACACCAGTCTAAAAGCAACTTTGCACCCTTGTGTCCTCTTGCCCCACCCTAACTGCACTTTCCCTCCAAGGGAGCCAGACAGCTCCACACTCAGAGATGATTTATGCTGTTTTCTTTTGGCAGTAAAATATAACAAATCCTTCAGAGACTGGGTGGAACCAGAACTGCCTTCTCCATCACTCAATCCAGGCTCAGACTGGAGAAGCCAATGGTCAGCGTATGCGTGACTGATGTGTTCCCCCATCCGGCGCCAGCCCGAGACCAGCAGCGTCCATGCGGCTGGCCCAGGAAGGAGCTCTTGGCTTTCCTACACCTAACGTAGGCAAATTGATGGCAGATCTCTTGTTCCAAAACGCTCTGATATTTGTTTGTCTGCCTGCAGCTTCCCTTGGTGAGAAAGCAGGAACTACCCATCTTCACGGTGGAAATCTCAGCTGAAAGGTCAGGGCTAGATGAGCACGGGGCTTGAACTTCCCTCTGCTTTCGGAGGTGGCGATACAAGCTGAAGCTCAGGGAGGGCACGGTTAAGTACATAACGCTGTCAGCACAAGGGCAGTTTGCCTCCAAACTGCTTTTAAAACGAGTTCAGCCAAACTGGTGTGAGAATGGATGGAAACCAGCCTTGAGACCAGCAGCGATAGTGCAGGCAGGTATTTTGTGGATTCAGTATGAATGATTCAGGCTGCATTCCCAACAGCTTGCCTTAGCTTGATTACTTGTAAAATGAATTAAAATTCATGAAATGGGAAACGGGAGGAAAACGGACTTCGCTGATATGTGAAGGCAGGGAGAGAAATACAGAAACCTGGCCTTACTATTTTGGAGAAAGGGTTTGACCAAGGAAGAAAGAAACTTCTTTTCTGTTTTTACAAAGAAATGTTCAGTACAGATGGTGGAATGACAGGAAGAAGCATGTCAGCCCCCAAATGTACGTGGGCCATTAGGAAACCCAAACAAGCAAACCAATCATAGCAATTCTTCTCAACACTTACATTGCCCTCTTCATCTTCACAAGGTATCATTACACCACAGTATAAAGAAACTGAGGCTAAAGAGCTGGCCCATAGTAGCAGAAGATGCAGGGCAGGCAGGGGATTACAGCTCAGGTCCCCTGGGTGCTCCAGCTTCTCCTGATTCCTGGGAACCTCAAGCTGAGGCCCACAGCATGGGTGGAACCGCATTTCAGGACAACATGAGTCTTTTTAGAGCTCAAAAAGCGCTTTTGTGTCATCAGGCTTTAAAAGAGGACCAACATTAAATCATGAAAGTGAATGTGACTCTAAATCATCCTTTCACAAGGTTTATGAAGAGCCCCAAATCTCAAATATCAGGTCTGGTGGTGTTACCTGCTGTGATAATACAATACAGCCATGGCATACCTCCTCCATCACATGAAAGTTCTTAATAAAAACAGCTAAAGAAGAGCTGACCAGACCACTGGGATTTAGACTATTTTCTGAGATGTCTTCCTTGGGGCTTTTAGCTTTCTACTTTATTTTCTCATGCTTGGGACAGAAGTCATCTTTAACAGACATTGTACATGACCTCATCATTAAAATATACTGCCATCACAACTGGAACTTCCCCCATTTGTTAGCATTGGGTTTAAGTTCAAGTTGAACCCCCGACCTCCTGGCTCCACATTAAGATGCCTAGCAAGCCACTGCAGTTAAGGATGCTATGTAATGAGCCAAATCATCCTTCCTGCAACTCCAACACAGCCAATGGAGCTGGGCTAGAGGTTATTCTGTGTCAATGATTTTAGCAGTCTGTCGGAAACGCTTGTTATATGTAATCCTTATATAAATAGTCGTGAGGTGGGTGGAAGGATATCATGATTAAAGAGTCCTGTCCTCAAGGGTCACAATGCAGAAGGTAGAAAACTCTCTGTTTATGGATCTGCACACAAGCTGCAGAATCTCCCACCCAGCAAGTGACACACAACCCACGTCCAGGCAGAGAGCTGGCATAGAGAACAAGTTAGGGAGGGAAGACTTCTAAGACTCTTCTTGCCATAGACTGAAAGGAAGCAGGCTCAGCCTCTTCAGCCAATCCTTTTCTGAAATAGGATCATCTCATGCCTTCCTCCCATCAGATCAGTATCTAACCACACAAGTGACCCCATCTCACAGTGTGCTGAAGATAAAGTCATTCCTTGCACCCACCCTTCACAGCACCCAGACTGAAAAATCCAGACAGACATCAGGTTAGCATCAGGAGACCAGGGAACTGACTGACTTGTCCACGCAGATACCCAACTATGCTTGTACTGGTCCACGTTTCCTTCAGCACAGACGTGCCTGAGCAGGGCTTCTCCTGGGGCTGGACACCACCAGGGCCAGATGACCCCACAGGGCTGCTCACAAATACAAGTCTTGACATCTAATTGCTTCATCCTTTTCTGTGCACCCAACCTACAATCCATCTACCCAACCGCTCGGCTCCAGACTTACGTTCTCAGAAACTCCCGGGCTCTCCGCAGCAGATTTAACCCACGAGCTCTGGGATAATCTCCCGCCAAAGAGGGAGCCACCTCCTCCAGCCTGTTTGCTGGTTAGAGTAATTCTTTCTTTGACTGATGATCAAGAAGCTATTATGTACTGAGAGGGGAGTGATTTGTTCTGTAATGCTCGTGGCATTGCTTCAGTGCTTGGCAATTCTGTCTTGTTATCACTGGTGGAGAATTTTACAGGCCACTGACAGACCTTCAAACGCAGCCATTGCTGTGTGGAAAATCCAATTTGCTTTGGAAGTCTCCTGACACAAGGCCTTGTCTTCATGGTCCCTTGGCAAACCATTTTCAGCACATGCACTAGTTCATGACCCTGTGATTTAACAGACATCATTAAATTTTAGCAGAAGAATCCATCACTTTGAAGGAACCCCTAACAAGTGTGTGACCTAAAAGTGAGACCTAATATACTGGCATCTCCGCACAAAGGGCTCCTTTTCTCTTAACGTTTGGCTTATCTCCATGCCACTCCCAGGTCAAGTTCAGTAGTAAGCCCTCGTAGTCAATGCACCATTGAGCTGCTCCAGGAAAAGCAAATAGCATCAATGCAAAAAATGTAAATGTGCGTTTCTTTGCAGCATCCCCTACTGCCAAACAGATAACAAGTTTATGTAGGCACAGAAAAAAATTGCTATTTGAATAATTATTGTTTGCTTATAAATTAACCCACAGAACTGTGCCGCATGCTGTAAAACAATTTTACTTTACATGGGCTTAAACGGTAGGACTGGTATAATAAACTCTATGTTGAGTCACCAAATTCCTCACATTCTTTGACTTCCCATTCTGTCTCAAATGTCAGATATCTCGCTGGGGTAACACAAGCGGTAGCGAGGGCCGGGGGTTTGCGTGGGTTTTAATTGTAAAAGCAACATTCTCACAGAGAACGACAAGGTTCACAACCCCACTCTGCGGCTTGAGCAGACTGGGGGAACTTCAAAGGCTTCTTGTCTCCCCACTGGGTGTTTTGGGGTTTAAGGCCTCTCAAGTCTGGCTGAGGGTCTCGAAGCTGTACAGCACCCATAGCCCCGGGTCACCGAGCCTCTGCAGGCTACTGCCTTTTCATGAAAAATATGTATCAATCAGAGCAGATCTGAGCGTGGCGGCTAGCTTCGGGAGGCTCCTGTATTTGGGCTGCAAACCACCAAATCATTGGAATAGCCTGACGGCTACTCTCCATTGCCATTGTACCAGTCCAAAGCAAAGGCAGAGTGAGTCTTTATCACTTGGAGATTGTTCAGCGACATCTAGGCTTTATTTATAACTTCAGTATTTAAAGATTTTAAGATCTTGTGGATTCTCCTCCTCCTTTGTATTCTGGTGCAGTGGAATCCAGACTGGTGCTTGGTTATGTAGAGATCATTTATGCTTTGTAGCTTTCTTTTGGTTGCTCCTCTGTCTTCAGCTGAGCACCAGTGAAGATGATGCACCTTCTCTGGGGAGCCAAGAAAAACCGGTAGGCAATTTTGACATAACTTTTCTCCCAAAAATGCAAGTGATGCTTAGACCTTGTCCATGTCCTTAAGCATGGATGCTTGGTGGAGGCAGCCCGCAGGAGCTCAGGAAAAGCCTGGGAGCCCAGAAATATCCCGTGATGTTCCAAGATGTGTGTATGTGCCTGGATTAAGGGAGAAATTACCCAGAGCCAGCACAAAGAGCTGGATTTCCCTTCCCTCATTCTGGAGCACAGGTTTGGCCTGTGTCTAAAAACATGCTGATCCAGGGGTAAAGTAGAGCTCAAGGCCGTGGCAGCAGACGTGCAGATTCAACACTTGCAAGCGAAGCGAAAGCACAGGCAGTCCTGGCCCGGTGGCCGCAGCCCTGCTCCGTCCGGCTCCCAGCTCTGGAGGAAGCCCAGCAGCCCGCGGGAGGATGGCGTGCACCTGCGAGCCTTTTCATCTCAACGACATGGCCCCGTGCCTGCAGTTTTCCAATGCTGACAGAAAGAGGTTGAGGGTGAAAAGCGAGCTGAGTGGTTACAACCGGATCCGTTTCATTCCTCCTGGGACCTCTCTGGCATGAGCCCGCTGTGCTTGTCCAAGCAGCGTGTGCTTTAGCCGATCTGGCAGGAGCTGGGCTGAGGAGGGAAGGGACCTGGCACCCTGCAGCCACAGAAAATTCAAAAAGTGTCGTGGGGGGTCTGGCCACCGAGATTCACTTTTTCTCTACCTCCTTTTTTAGGCAAGCAGGGAGGGGAGGGCGGGCTGCACTCCCCAGAGCCACTCCAAGGGACCCCTGCTGCGGTCCACCCCACGTGCCCCAACGGCAGGAGCATCCAGAGCCGAGCAAGCCCTGTGCCCCACGCTGATTTAAACAAGCCTAGAAAAACCGCAAATGAAGCGCATGGATTTAGCATCTAAGGTCTCTTCCCAACTATGACCAACAGAAAACATCTGTAGGGGGAAGGAACTGCTCATTTACTATCTGAAATGTCAGTGAAACCCAAGAGAAAAGGAACCAAATGCAGCAATTACCCAGGCCTCCTGTAGCCCCCTGCAATAATCGAATATAGCTAATTTGCGCTGACTCCTTTTTGTGCTGACTCCAGGCATGGAACAGAAAGATCACAAAGGAAAACCACCCCCAACCCCCTGGTCTTTTTTTTTTCTTTAAAATTGGGAGCTGAGGCTAACTAACCCGTTGGAGGAAAACATCCAGCCAGAAGGGCAGGAGCTTTAAAAACTTAATCCTTTCAGGCAAATGCAAAATACTTGTGTTTCAGCTGGAGAATGAATCAGAGATGATTCCCAGCAATTCCCTGATTTAATAACGGCGAGAGCTGGGTGCAGTGGATGCAGCATTCTCCCTTCCTTCTACCTGCTGAATCCATCTCCAGTTTTTGAGGTTGATTCGGGGCTGGCTGGGGCAGCATTAACTCAAACCTAAACAGCCTGCTCCCATCATCGACAGGGAGCCATGGGGTCAACTGGAAACCAGAGAAAATCTGTTTAGTCATTTCTGAAGGCAAAGCAAACCGTGATGATATCACTTACTCGTGCAGACGCTCAGTCGGCAGTTCGCTGCCAAAGCACCTGGTCCCGCTGCCTCAATAAAGCAATCAGAGATGCTTTGGTGAGCTGTAAGGGAGCCCCTTACACTTTATTAACCAAAACCATGGGTTTCTTTTTAGAAAACCAAGCAAAAACTGATGCATGGGGCCATGGGTGCAAGCGGGACCACATGAGGCTGGGCTCAGCCCCAACACGGTGGAGCTGAGCCCTCCTTCATCCCCATGGGGTGTTTTGGGGAGCTGCTCGCACCCATCCCAAGCAGAACACCATCATCTGCATCAGGGGCTTTCGCGGTGGAGGAACAGCCTCGTCCTCCAGCTGCCTCTTGTCAAGGCCAGTGAGCTCCCCTGGCTCCCAGGCCAGCGCCGGGCCGTCCACCCCCGCACCAGGCAGCCTGCCTGAGCCATAACCGCCCTGCAGCGGCAGCGTCTGGGCACGGAGGGAGGACACGGCCCCTGGGAGCTCCCGTGGAGCTTTGGATGGCCGCCAGCAGGCCAAGGAGGTCGGGAAACCTCACGCTACAAAAAGGCTGCATCCCACTGCCCTCCGGGGCCGCTGCCCCTTGATGGAGAAGCATCCCAAACCCACGGTCCCAAAGAGACCTGGCCTTCCAGCAAAAGAGCTCGTCTACCCCATCACAGGCGAAGGCAGGGTGGGAAAGTGTGGAACAGCATTGTGGGGACGAGGGGGGCATGGCCGGAGCCAGGACTCGGCTGCCTGGGGCCCCCGCCAGAAATAGCATGATGCTCTGCTCTGTAAAGCAAATAGTTCACAGCTTTTGCAACTTCTGAGCAGCGAGGGGAAAGCTACCTGCACTGGGGACCTGCCTGCCTTCCTGCCTCTTCCCCGAGGCTTTTACTGGCTAAGGAGGCAACAAATAAAACCACTCTAAAGCAAAGTCGTCCTCTGTTTGAGCCGAGAGGCAGGAGCCAAATGCCACCAGCGCTGGCGAGCACAGCATGCAACATGCAATCGTAATCAGCTCTTGTGCTTCGATTGCACCTGCAGGTACGAGCCAGGCTGAGGACCCTGGTGCAGCACGCACACAGCCAGCAGCACCGCTCTCAATAGCTTTTGCACTAAATAAACAGGATAAATAGAGGGGAAGGGAGGCTCAGAGAGAGGAAGCAACTTGTCCCCGAGTCACCAACAGCTAGAAACAGATTGCAGGTCTCCTCCTCCAGACCTGCTCTGCTTCTCTGCCTGGGAATGTTATTCTATGGCTGTATCACCGTCTCCCAACCTCTCCCCTCAGCACTGTTTCACTCCCCCCTTCCTCCCCAGTACTGAAGTATTTAAGCAGCAAGCCCAGGGTTGGTGGTCCAGTAAGAAATGCAAGCAGAGAGGCAACCCCTCTCCTGGGAGCAGACTAGGTGGCCTTTTTTTAGTTCATGAGGAATTCAAGGGGGGAAAAAAGAAAATAAAAAGAAGAAGAAAAAAAAAAAATCCATGTCCAAAGCTCTTTTTTTTCAGCAACTGCAATTGTTTCTGTTTCCTAATAAATCATGTAGGCCAGGGACGACCAATCTGCACAGCATTATTATTGTCTCAATACATTTGTTGAAAGAAAAATAACACTGCGGCTTTGCTGGAGCAGACAGGATCTGCTTTTCCAAAAGGTTTGTTGATATTAGCCCACAATCTTGTCAGGCTCCATGTATACTCTGGACTGAAAGAGCTTTGCTGCATTCCCATCTCTAAGATACGGAGAGTCACCAAACCCAAATATTACTCTGAGCAGCTGAGACCTCAAAAGGTCTGTCTTTATTTTCCTCCACACTCTGTTTCCCATTAACTCTTCAGCGGCATTTGTATGTGTTAAACTTACAGAGCCCAGCGGCTGAACCCGGCTCCAGGCTGAACTATCTCACATCCATCTAAACAACAGCAACAGTTTGCAACGCGCATGATTTACTCCGAGAGATTTTCCACTGGATGTGAGCAGGGCAAGTCTCTCCTGCTCAGGGGCCAACCGAGGGCAGCCCAGGCTCCATTTTGTGGATAAGCGTCAGACTTTGGTACATGCTGGCCCACGTATCAACAAGTTACGGCCATCGTACTCCCCCAGACAGTGATTCTCAGCCTTCCCCAGCCTGGGCAGCACTAAGGAGCTGTGGGCTCTGCTCCCCGCCAGCCCGGTCCTTTGCAGCTCCCCATACCTACAAGCAGCATCAGCACCCCAGAGATGGTACGGACAGACCATATGCTTAAAGCCCCAGGGTTTAAGCAGGCACTTATCGTATGTCAGACCAGAGCAGGGGCCACCAGCACCCCTATGCTGGCCCTTGGTGTCCCCGAGAGAAGCAGCCAGTTGGATTGGGTGCAGAAAGCAATGCTCTCAGGTCAATGGTGTGCCTATGCCCTTGTCTGTCCATGCTCCACTTATGTCATTGCTTACCTCTGGATGAGTATCGGAGCGCCTGGATTTTTCTGATTTTTCTTAATTTCCATAGCGCATGGAAACCAGGAGAGTTCTCCAGCATGTCCAGGAGGCTGCAGCCAGGGCGTATCAAGGGCAGCTGCAGCTCACACAGAGACAAGGACGTACTCATCCCATCACGAGGAGTGCCCACAGCACGAAGGCTGCGGGATGCCGCAACGCAGACCCTCTGGGCTGACCTTGTGGTGTTTTTGAACCAGGTTACCTGACCCACAGGGGTCCCATAAGCAAAAATGGAATGCCTGAGTTGTGCTCACCCCCAACCCAGCCTCGTCTGCCAAGAATGGCCAAGTTGTCCTGCAAATCATGGCAAACGAGGCAAAGGGAGTCCCGGAAGGCTTTGGGTACGCACCCACGGGGAGCCCAGGCAGGGCACATCAGCTCAGGTGCACCCGTTCACACCCACGACAGACTGATCCCAGTCTGCAGACATGGAAAGAAGGGAAACACTGAGATAAAAGAGCCAGCTACAGGGAGTGCTGCCCCACTCGTAGGTGCAGCCCGAGCGAGAGCTGCTGGTGCCCATCAGCTCTGCAAGCTATGGCAGTCACTGACCATCTCTATAGCCAGTAAACAATGTCGCAGCAGACAAAATTTTTCCGCTGATATTTCCAAGTGTCACATATTCTGATACCTATGGCTTTGAGGGAAATGATAGTTTGATTTTGGATGCTAAGCTAAGTCTACATTGGTTTTAGAAGTTCAACAACAAGCGTAGAGGGGTTTTTCCACACAGCTTCACTTCTGCTGCCTCTGCAGCAGTTCCCCAAAACCAGGCTGCTTACGCAGGGCTTGCTTAACATCATCGCCCATTCCCTGCTTGCAGAGGGCCCTGTGTCACGAAGGGGGAAGCAAAGGGCATGTGGTATCACAAGGGAGATAAGGCAGCAAGCAAAAACAACTCTGCAAAGGTGGGCAGACATGGCTGGCCTGACTCACGGGCTGAACTCATCCCTTCTGAAGGTCTTCAGAAACAGTGGAAAAAACCTAAGTGAAATAGAGGCCAAGGTTTAGCTTCAGGTTTAGCTACTTTGAAGGTCTCTCAAGCACGATTAATACATGTACTAGATCCTTTCACCTCCAGGAGACACTCCTGCAGTGTTTACATCCATGGTGTAAGGAGGCATTTGCATCCATGAGTCAGGAGAAGGCACTTGGTCTCCTCTCAGTGCAAAGGGGCAATTGAACTAGATGAGTCCAGCCAGGGACACATCCCCACTGACCGTGGCACTCACTGTCTGAAGTTAGTCAGTGCTTGAGCCAGACTGACCAGCCCAGGTCTTCCCTGTCCAAAATCCACCACTCATACCCAGCTCCCCAGTATCCACCAGCATTCAGGGCTGGGATGTTCCTGTGTCCTCCCAAGCACTGACTAAAATTCAACACCGTGTTACTAGCAAAAAGCAGTCACAGATTAAAACATCCCCTGGAGGATTAAAGAAAATTGTGCAGGGTAGCAGCATTTGGGGTGGATTTAGAAAGCATTTTTTTCTGCCCTGGGAAAAACACAGTCTTTTTGCATTTGGGTCACAGTAATAGGCAAATAGGATTTCTCTGGAATAAGCAGACTAAGAACAACCCAAGGAAAAGTGGTAACACTGCATAGTCAGAAGGAAAAAGCCCAAGGGCAAGGCAGGCTTTGCTTAGCTGCCCCAGCAATCGTTACACAGGGCTCGGGCTGCTGCCGATGAGCTGGATGATCGGCAGCAGCCCGAGCCCCGTGTAACGATCTCGTGTCCATGCTGAAAGCTGTCCCTGGGATGTGTCTGTGCCTGAATTTCATCCTCCCATCAGGCGATGATGCACAGGCAAACCATATTACCGGCACACTGTCGTCTCCATCCAACAAACGGCTCCCGTGTGAAGCATTGACATGTCTCCGAGAAACTCCGCCATCGAGATCATAATGAAAGATGTGTGTGTTTGTGTCTCATTTGAGTCCCCATTTGTCCTCTCTAAAAACCACAGTGTAATTCAGCTCCAGGGCAGGCTCCGGCATGGCGACAGCACAAGAGCAGTGTGGGGGGTGCCCAAGACCCCCCCCACACTGCTCCCTTTAAAAACACAACTCTGGGCTGAGGCGACTGAACTGATTTTGTTAATTATTATTATTTTTTCCTCTCCAGGCAAATAAAGCCTCTGCACAAACCAGTCTGACTCCAACTGGATTTGGTGCTTCCCAAAGGAACTGGAGGAACCAGTTGGTGATGGGGCAACCCCTCCACAACCACCACGGTCCTGGATGGGCACCTGTCCCACCTCCCCACACCCACAGAGGTGGCAGTGGCATCCACGCTGCCTCATCCACCCCTTCCTCATCTCTCTCCTTTTAATAAGGAATTTCAGCAGGTTTCCATGCAGGGCAATAATGCCCTCACCACTGTATGAGCAGCAGGGCTCTCCTTCAAGCTTGACCCAAAGTCCTTCTCCCTCAGCTCATTTCAAGTGGGATAAACAAGTTTATCGTGGGAGCGGTCAGGACCAAGCAGGATTCAGCCTCACAGCTTCAGGCTCCCACCTGGAGAAGAGCCCATGGGGCTGATGGAAGCATCAGGAAGGACCCATCAACCTTTCAGGGCAACCTGGAAAGGGCAGCAAAGCTGCTGGGGTCAGCATCCCTTTGGCTGGAGCGGGATCCCACATCATCCCAGACTCCAAGCTAAGAAATCGCCTCCTTCCCAAAGCGGGTCTCTCCGGGAGCCATGCAAGAGGCGGCAGCCCCAAGGGGGATCCCCACTTCTGCACCCCCAACTCGCTAACGCCACAGGAGGGGGGCCGCAGGGCAGGAGAACCGGCTCTGCGCTCCTCAATGCAGGCGGCACACACCGCTGCCCGCAAGCAATGCGCTGCTGCGGGTCCCGGAGGTGCAACCTGCTACAATGGAGACAGAGCAGGGAGCCTCACCCAGCACCCCACGCACTGCTATTACCAGGAGATCTCTCTAGTAGATTAGACACACAAGTAGATCCTCAATACATGCACAAGATGTTCCACACATCCCGGCTCAGCGCTTAAAACTATGTGGCCACCGGCTGCAGAGGGCAGAGCCAAAGCTCAGGTGTCCCAGGTGCTGTAAGCCCAGCGTGGCCCCACTCCCAGCAGGAGACAAGACCTCCATGGTGCATTTTTCAATCCAGAAGTTCATCACCGCCTCACCCAGCCTCCTCCATAGTAGTTTTGTTCTGACATATGCATGAGTAATACCATGAAAAAAGACTCCAGTGAGACCCTGCCAGCCGGAGGAAGAGCCTCTGTGCCCCGGCTCACCCCCGCAATGGGGGGACACAGCAGCAAAAGCAGCATTGTTGCAACACACATTTGCCCCAGTAATGAGTCCAGGCTGGACAGCACATGCTCCCCAGCAAGAATGCAAAATGTACACCCAGAAGCAACCTTGAAGCTTTTACTGAACTTCTTGGCTGCTGCCCCAAAACATCCAAGACGTGACTCTCCCAAAACCAACTAACCACTCACTCCTGCTGTACTACTATGGCCTCTGAGCCCCAGGAGATGCCCCTGGTTTTCAGAGAAGCCAGTAAAAGGCAAAGCAGCTGAGTCAGCACCCAGCCCTGGGGAGAAAGCCCTGAGTCAGCTCTGCTGCGAGCACAAGCCGACACTCAGCTCCTCTCCCTCTCAGCACTCCTGGCAGCCTCCTCCTTGCCCCGGCAGCGCCGTGCCAGCCTGCACAGAGAGAGCCCATGAGTGAGGCTTTGCAGGCTGGAGACCTCAAACACAGGAGCAGCCCATCACTATCCACAGCTCAGGGCCAGTTAACTCCATGCAAGGACCAAGGGGTCACCCACAAACCTTCTGGAAAAGCTCACAGCAACATGCACTATCACTAGCACAGAGCAAGGCTGAGAAGAAGAGCTGTGAACAGGGTTATATAGCACCCGTGTCCTACAGCAGCCTCAGCTCAACACGCTTCAGCTGGGGACAGGAGGCAAATGCCATGAGGAGGCCCCAGCTGACCCAGTGTTCTGCAGCCCCTTCTGGAGCAGTCACTACTGGTGCTCTCATTACCGTGCTTCATGGCCACGAACAGGCAGACTCAACCATCCTGGGAACTGCCTGTCTGTCTCTTCAAAACCTCTCCTACGAGCTGGGCCCCTTTGAGGCTTTGCGAATCCCCGTGCATGCAAAGGCTGCTTGCCACAGCTTCCTCCAGATTATTATATTTGGAAGTTCTGCATCTCCTCCCCTGCAGGGAAAAGGGAGAGGAATTATTTTATTCTTTAAACATTTCTTTAAACTAGGTGAGATAACTATTGAAAATTACCCTTTCTTTTGTCTTCCCCTCTCCCCAGTGCTCTCACTTAGATCTAGCTGGATATCTCCATGGATGCTCTTATCCCAGAAGGCCAAAAGGAGTCTCTTCCCTTAGAAACAGCTGCTTGGCCTCAGCCCAGCTACACGATGCACTGCCCGCATCGCAATGTGAGTGAGCAGCCAGGTGCCGGCTGCAGCAACAACCACGTACCGGTACCAGTGCATGCTGCTGGCTGGTGTGCTCCCAGCCTGCCGTGGGCATCCCCGTCACCCACGCTCGGCTCTGGCACACAGCCCAGGAGAACTGCCGAGAAGGGACACAAGGGAGCAGTTATACGTAGCCCTGTTCTTTATTTTCTGCCCAGCCTTGGCCAGAGATTTCCAAATGCTGCTTGGGGCAAAATCAAGGCATTTGGGTGATGCTGAGATAGGTGGAGGTTACACCACAAAATGAACTTCACAGGGCTGTTTTGTTTTCATTGCCGCTAAGCATCTCACTGTTGGTAGGGGAGGGAGGGGGAGGAGGAGGAGGAGGAGGAGGAGGAGGAGAGCGCTCACAGTTACTCATAGGGTCTGTCCCTCAATGACTCTCAGTGAAGCTCTGAGGCAAAGACTGATGGTGAAGGAGAAAGGATTGTCTGGAGAAGGTGCCTTCTTTGCTCCAGCACCTGGACCATCGCACCATGTTCCTGCCCACCCGCAGCCAGCCAGAGTAAGGCTGGCTGATCCTCACTAAAAGGAGGATCAAAGTCAGCTGAAGAAAGAGAGGGCTGGCCCCTGCAGCAGAAAGGGGAATCACTTCTGTCAAGCTGGAAAGGAGAAACTTGATTTCTCCTCCCTCACCCCAGCAGCTCCGCTCCTCCAGGCCTGAATCTTGCTGCTGTCAAGACATTTCTGCACATTGTTTTGGCTCTGTATTGCTTCTAACCACTCTCAGAGACTTGCACATGTTTCCTTCCTGATATTTTTCTGTTTTACTTAACAACCAATTTGGTTTTCAATTTGATCTCTCCTGGAACAGCTGGTCCCAATATTGCTAACCTTATTTACCATTCAGCCAGCCTCTCTGACAGATATCACTAAGAGACTTTTCCAGTTCCAGAAATAAGTATCATCTAATTAAGTTCCTGATGAGCAGGAGAGCTCCTGTCTCCCTCGGAGGTGTTGCACCATGTCAGCTGGTCAGGCTTGGAGCTCGTACAAGTCCCATCACACTTCAAAGGCGAGGTACGCAAGAAACACCTGCTGCATTGCACCACGGCACGTCCTTGGGTGCACGGCCTCCTCCCCAGCCGGTGAACGCTCCTGGACGCTCAGAGGAGCTTGATGCAAGAGCCAGATCACCTCTCCTGCCTTCTGCCAGGGTGACTCACTTCAAATTACATCTTTCCCCCTCTCATTTCAAGCAGCACAGGACCAAGCAGGTCTCTCTCTGTACTGAAGAGGACATTGATGCTGGTGTTCAAGGTGCCAACAGCTTGGCTACTGTTTTGCTTGAGTGTGGCCACGGTGTCCTCCCCCACAGCCCGTATGTGTCCTTAGAGTAAGGAGAAGCTGTTGCACAGAGGACCAGACCACAATGTGCCCTGACACAGTAGATAAATCAGGGCAGTTCCCTGCCCGGCAGAGCACAGGCTGAGCCATGCTGATGATAAGGTGCTTCTCCCTTATCGGGAGAAGAGAGCAGCAGTGGGTTGGTGCTAAAGTAACATCTGATGTTTCCCAGAATGGAAACTGGGATCACCAGCAGGATTGGGACAGCAGAGCTGGCAGAAGGTGGCAGCAACAGAAAAGAGCTTGATGAAAAGCTGCCTACAAATGTCTCTGATCTTACTAGCCAGTTGGCCTAAGGGTGGGATGGGACATCACCCGGCGGGGCAGGCTGTGGGGCACACACCTCCCCACAGCGTGGCCGTGGCTCACATGCAAGAGGCAAAGCATAGCAGCATAGCCTGGAGAAAAATGGCCTGTTCTTCCTGAACGGGAAGCAAATGGGTGTTTTAATCGAGATCCTCCGGTCTGGCTGTAGGCAAACCAAGCACGGGGATCTCACTCCCCTCCACGCCGGGTGCTGAGGTTGTGGTGTTTGGAGAAGAGATGATCCTGTCTCTCCACAGGATGAAAGAGGGCAAACTTTCCCCCAGGCAGGCAGCATCTGATAGACCTCAAACAGACCCGTGCAGACACCCACACAAGTTTCTCAACCTCCTTATTTGTCACCGCAGTAAGCTCTGCATGGCTCTTACCTAGGGGGTGGCTTAGTTCACCAGTGGGCTCGTTACTGATGCTTTATGGAAAAATCAGAGTAGCAGAGAGTTACCATGGAAAGTGTTTTCACTAACAACCCAAAGCACACGCTTGCCAGAGTTCAGATGCAAAAACACAGCTGACGCCTTGTGCCTATTTATGGGTGGTGTTGCCCAACTGAAGGGGGCTCTAACAAAGGCAATTGAAGTTCATTAGTTCTGCTTTCTTAGGAACAGATAAGTCAGTCTGTTGCTTTTAAGAGGAATTAAATTATGTTAATCAGGTATCAAGAGGAAGCCCTTCATCTTCAGAGAGCTGCAGCAGTAAGAAAAGCAATGCTTTGCAAGCATTTGCAAGCACCTGCTCCACCTCTGTCCTGAGTCACCTTCAGCCAAGATTTTTCATTAAGTGGCAACAAGCACGTCCTCATATAATGCTGCATCAATATGTCATTTGCTTCTCATTATAGAGTGGAGTCAGCACATGTGAGCAAAGACAGTAATTTGTAATCCATCCTTTCTATCCCCGACTCTGCTGCCAGATAGGTCAAGCTGTAATAATGTAAGACTTAAAGGTGAGCATTTGGGAACTGGATTTTAGGGCAGTGCGTGGAATCCCTCCATTAACCTCCCACTGTACGAAGTGCACGTACACCTAGCTATCGAGAGACGTGGCACCAGGCCCTGCGGCTGGGAGTGAGTCCTGCAATTACTGATGACTTGCTGGGGATGATGCGCATCAGCCAACCTGTGATGCTGCAGCGAGCAAGGCTCAAGATAAGGACAAGGGCGGGGGGGGGGGGGGAGAAAATGTTGCAGAGCAAGACCTTAATGCCACTTTGATTAAAGAACTGGGTTCTGAGCAAAGTTATTGCTCATCCAGCCACTCCCTCCGATGCTCTGTAATTGCAGGCGTGCAAGCACCATCAGTGTGATGGATGCATAGCAACTACAGAGCACTCCAACACTGCATCTCAGCAGTTTGTTGTGGAGCTGAGGCAGAGCAAAAATCAGCAGGGCAATATTTCCTCTCCTGCCAAGGATTTCCAGAGAGCTCACAGGACACAGGCAGCTTCTTGGGGGAAAGCAATTCGGCAGGGAATGGGGCCAATACCAGTGGAGGTGGGGGAAGGCATAGCCCTGCTCCTCGGGTAGGCAAACCAGACGCCGGAGTAAAGAAAGGCGCCAATTCAGTGCTTGGCTCCAAGTGTGGTTCAAAGGGTATTTAAAAAAAAAAAGTCTACAAACAATTTAAACTGCCATAAAAATCAAACTGCAGCCAAAGCTGGAACTCCAGGGCCAAAGCCTCCCTGACTGTTTGTATTTTGCTAGCACTGTCCTCACAAATACTGGCTGAACATTTAATTCAGCCTCTTCCCCTTGCTCCCGCAGCCTCGCATAGGAAGGGAGAGTGGGCAGGTTGGAGACAATTCCAGGAACATGTTGTTCTCCCCTCCTCATCCTGCCAGCAGCCACTCTGCACTGGAAAAAGCTCATATAACACAACAGGAGAGGAGAGGTTAGGTACAGGGCTTCTGAAATGCCCCCTTAGATGTACTCGGGAGTTACCTCGGTGCTAAATCACAGAATCATTTTTAAAAGCCTACAAAAGGCTGGGTTGAGATCCCTGGAAGTGGAAGCAGTGCTGCAGGAGAGGGGTTGGGGCAGGCTGAAGACAAAGAGTGAACCATTTCCCCCCTCCACCGGTCCTGGCCCATTTCTCTTACAACTCAAAGTAGGACGGGGGGAACCTCAAACCATACAGAAGAGGATGCTGGGTTTGGTGCTTTGCTTACAGGAGGCTGGAAGGCAGCCGGGGTCAAAGCAGCAGATACACGGGTGCTAAATGGGGTTTAGAGGTCTTTGCAGAAGTAGTCACAGTCTCCTGGAGCCTCTTAGGATCATCTTAGCACAGCTAAAAGAAACTCCCCTTCTCCAACGGGCCCACAGAATGAATCTTGCTGAGAGAAGTCTACAGAAATACTTTCAGAGGGATTTTGGTCCCACTTCAGGCCAGTATTTTGGTACAACCCTGGGTTTTTTTACCCCCGATAGGTCTCGTGGGACATCTCTGTCCCATCCATCTTAGAACTTCCTGCATCCACCCGAGAAGACCATCCTCCGAGTTGCTCCAGACGCCCTCCCTGAGCCTCAGAAACAACAATGACATGAAGGAGATATGAAGGATGAGGCAAAAAGAGTCACCAAGCGGAAACTTTTTATTTAAAGAACCTGATGGCCTAAAATAAAAGTTGGGGCAGTACAAAGCGCTGAAGAATGAACATGGGCAAGAGGTTAAAAATCCTTGCAAAGGTACCATTAAAGTGATGCATTGCAGGTTATGGGAAACGACGGGACTGAACAAGGGGGGAGAGCTCCTGTACCTCCCATGGGACACTGCCTGCAAAAGTGGCCCACTCTTATTAAAGTGCTTATTTTTCGCAAGGTGGCCTGGTCCTGTCCCCCAGGACTCGCAGGCAGGCACGAACGTCCGCCTCGCGCCGAGCTACCAGCCAGCACAATTAAAAGCTGCAAGCTAAACACGAAGGGGCAGCCTGCTCTTTGGAGCCGTTCCCAAAATAACCCCATAGGCATCAGAGAGAAGAACACTTAGAGCCTTGCCTGGACACGTGTCTAAAAATCTCCAAAAATAGCTCCCGCTTCCCCTTTGAAAAACACTGCGGTTCCCAATGCCTCACAGGAACTCTGTTTCTGCTCAGAGAAGCCACAAAATAAGTGAGCAGCCCAGAATTGATCTATGAGCACATCTGGACTAGCTGAGATCGGCATTACGGAGAAGAAAAAAATAAAGATTTTAAACAGCATGTGTCAAATCCAGGGACCTTTATTTCTCTGGAATGGAAAGAATTTGCCAGCCCGGACAAAAAATTGCAGGCGGCGATTGTACATTCTTTCAAATAAAAAAAAAAAGAACACACACACACAAGAGTTTGGCTCCATAAATTTCTGTCATAAGAAACAACTTTGAATTGTACACCAAGCTTTTTACAAAGCATCAATGTTAAGATGTTTTACCGTGCTCTATCACATTCTCGGCCATTTATACAGAATATGCCATACCAAATGCTACATCAGCTTAAGACATTTTTAAAAATTAGTATTAAAAAGATACAAAGGCATGTTGGCTTTCATTTGGGTTTTTTATTAAGACATGGGAGTTTTCTTTGTTTTCCTAAGGAAGTCACTAAAAAAATATAATAACTTAATTCGTAAGGACAAGATTGGTTAAAAATCCAGCCTTGCTCGCTTGGCAGCCTTCTGAGCTCGTACCTCTGTTGCTTCCATTAGTCTAACAGCATCGCAGGCTGCAGACGTGTCCTGTGGGGTCTCAGCCTGCACTCCAGATCTGTCCATGCTCTCAGTTACCGTTTTTGTTCAGTTTTCACCGCGGCCAGGAAAAATTCCCGGCCAAACGCTAAAAGCGATCTTCAGCCAAACAGGGGATTTCAATCTGGGCCAATTTCACATGGGTTTAGCCCTTTGTCTTTTGCCTCTTTGTACATCCTTTGGAAGTCTTTAAAACGAGGGGCACAGCCTAACCTGGCCTCCCCAAAGTGCATGCGTCCCGTGAAAAGGAAGTCTCCGTCTCCTGGTTTCACCCCACACTCCAGCAGGGTCTTTATTTGTCCTCGCCAGTTCCCACTCTCCCCCGTGAGCTGAAAGACTTTGCTCTTCTGCCTGTACAGTTTGTTGACACCGACGTGAATTATGGATTCTTGCTCTTCTGCCTTGTTCGTTACATCTTGAATGGAGCCTCTGATCACTGGAAACAGAAAAAGGATGTAAGGAAGAGTTACCCCAACCCCTCCCCCTGGAAGAACCAGGTCCAAACTCAGCCCCATGCAAGCAGGCAGTTCAAGGGGAACTGATTTCACTACAGCAGCCCCAGTTTGGGTCCTCCGTTATTTTTCAGAGTTAAGTTTATGTCAGTAACCTCCAGCATATATTTGTATTCGTTACAGTTTATATTTGTAACCTGTCCAGCAAAGGGCACCCACGTATTAAATTTAAACCCAAAAATAATTACATCAGAAAAATAGCATCAATCGTGATAAAGAGTTCTAACAGCAAGATACATGCTTAATGCTCCCTGACAACATACTTTCTGTTCTTCAGCCATTACAGATACCAGCTAATATTAATTTCCCCTTTAAAAAGGGAAGCACAGAGAATTATAGAAACTTTTGGTCTTTCGTCAGCAGTCCATTTTAGGGCAGCAAGTAAAGGCCTCTCCTAGATGCACCCAAGTCTTTGAACTTCTACTTCCATTGTGGTTGCTGCGTCATTCTCTGTCCACCCTGGGGAAGTGCGAGCTGGGCACACGGTTTTGAGGTCCTTCACACCACGTCCTCCTCTCTCTCCCATGCACACAGCCCCTTTAGACCACATTTACTGCTGGTGGAAGTTGCCCAGTGTAAGTAGTGTCCATCAGCATTTATGGATGTCACATTCAAGTGACACCCGAGGGAGAAGGGAGGAGGGAAGCAACAACTCACCAAAATCACTAGTGCAGACAGCCAAGAGGACCTCTGTGTCACTGCATGGTCGGCAGGGAGCTGGAGAGAAAGGGTCAGAATTAGCAAAGGACTAGACAATAGTAAATAAACAAACCAGTATTTAAATTAACCAAAACCAGGACACACACATACACGCGCGCACACACACGACACAGGGACAAGTGGTCCCAAGACCTGTCAGGCACCAATAATGCTAAAAGAAATGGAGGCTAACCTTAGCCTCCGTGAGATTTTTGTACTTAAGTAGCAATATGGATCTCTTTAACGCTCCTGCTGGGATATATTATCTAGCAAACACCCCACACGCTTGCTGCGCTTATGCAAAATACATTTTGATACTGGGTGTATTTGCAGCGTGCTCTGCTGTAAATTCAAAGCTCTCAAAAAGGCTTTGAAGATCATGTGCCTTTTAAACTCTGATGGCAAAGCTTCTTTCTTACAATTTCTATCAAGTATTGTTGGGCTATTTCACAAGCCATTTAGTCTATCACCACATCAAAGATCCAGGAGGTTACAGAGTCGGGGAGGCAAAGCGGGGAGGAAAAAAACCCCAGCGCATGTGTTTGAGGGCATCAAGGCAAAGCGGAAACTCGAGCCCATATCTGTTAGAGCTCAAGCAGCACAAAGACCATTTCCTGTACTGCTGGAAACATTTGGATATCTGCACTAATCTAATCAATGCAAGAATGTGACTCCTCTTTGTACTCAGCCAGCTATTTCTGAGGAGAAGGTACTGTAGTTGCCGTACAGATGTTTCTATAATACCCTGTTGAGTTCAGGAATTTGCTTACTATCAGGGTCTGCCCTGCCCAGCGATGCTAATTAAGTCTGTTCACTGGCGGCAGAAGGATCAGAGCCCACGTCTTTCACTTGATGTCATCTTGGAGCAGCACTTACACATCAGTCAGAAAAATGAAAACCCATCAAGCGTGCTGCTCTGCCTGGATCAGCACAGGCAAAGACTACAGCAAAGCAGGGCTCATGCTGGAGACGAGGCGAAGCATTGGAGCTACAGCTTATTTCATCACGCAGTTCATGATCAAACCCCAAGCTGAAGCTACCCCATTTCTCCCCACCCCCAAAAAATTTAGGTTTTGAACCTCAACATCTGAAAACACTTAGTTACCAGATTCCCAAATAGTCACACCCTTCCTCTCACCCCCGCCCGCTTCCCAGAGAAGTTTATCCATTGCACTAAGAAGTAGATTTAAACTAGTCTAAACAACGCGTAGCTGGTGCCTACGACGCTCAGCTATTAGCCTTCCTCTGTTAGACGGCACAAGCCATTCTTTAACGTAAGACATGGCAAATCTCTTATTTTTTCCAAGGTCCCAGAAAGGCAGTGATCCAGAAAGAAGGATTATTGAACCAAATCCACCAGATTTGCTCCAGTCAGATGATTAATACACAGTGTAACACGCTGTTTAATAGGATTAAAGAGAATGTAAAATGCACTTTTCTGGGCAGGGATATTTGAAGGAATAATTCAAGAAGGTTAAAAAGCTCCAAAAGAAGAGACAAGGAATAGGCAAAATGGTTTTGTTAAAGCATCTGGATCAATCAGGCATTTCTATTTAGTCGAGTCTGAATGCCTCCAGGGCCTTTAGAAACAAGTCAGCCTTTACTGCCCTTCTTTCCCCCACATACCATTTCAGCTCTCTTTTTTGGAAAAGTTTGGAAACTCTTTAATATAATGAGAAATACAGAGCCAGCCAAAGCCTGGACTTAATTGGAGTACTATAATAGATTCAGTCTAAAGATATTTTAATTTTTGGACTCAAGAGATTTTGATTAGTGGCTAGACCAAACATCCAAGTTTCATCTGACAGAGAAAATTATATTAGTCACGTAACGTCCTACTATGGAGTTGTTTCATTCATGGCACCTACCAAATTCATCCAGGGCAAATGCCCCTCTTCCCCGGCCTCCCTCTGCCCAAATCAGGACCTGAGTTAGATCAAGCCAATGGAGAGAACCTGCAATCCTGCGCGAATCCTACAGCATTTTCACATGGACAGAAGCTCTAAAACAAAGCACAGCTGATGGACATCCTCAAAATCCACAGTTGGATTTCAGACACTGGATTTCAGATATTTTGTTCTGCAAAGATCTAATAATAAAAAGGCATCTCGGCCTTTTTAAGTCTGAGTGAAAACAGTCTTGGTTTAGACCAGACATCTCTGTAGTTCATCCAACCCCATCAGAAAATTGAAAAAACCAAAATGACTAAGCCATTTTTGTTCTCAAAAGGAGTGCAACACAAGCAATGGCATTAAAGATGAAAACCAAAATACTTTAAAAGTGGTTCCTTCCATTTAAACAGACTGACACTATAATAAATCAAATGAACAAATCTCCACGTATACACAGAACCAAATCATTTTAATTGTGGACTCTAGGCAAAATCCTGCATCCTTTTTAAATGCAAAAGGAAGTTAAAAGTGCTAAGCACTGCTCACACTAGATCAGTACTTAAAACCTACTTCAGATCCATGCTGACTCACAGCAGTTTGGTGGCATGCAAGCTTACTTAACAACCATTTACCACCACCCATCTCTGCAATACCAGACACATGAAGAACAGAAATCCTTTTCTGTGGAACAACTCCCACATCTGCATTCACAGAGTATCAAGTATATCTTGCAAGTGGCAAAAACAAGGTATGCAAGCACAGATGGAAAGCGAGTCGTGAAGGATTACTGCCGAGGTAAATGGACCATTAAAAAGCAAATAACATTCACTCGCTACAACCAAAGCTACATCCCTATACAGTCTCATAAAAGAAACAAAATCCTTAGGAGGAGGCAATGCCTACACTTTCTTTTGAATCACAGCCATAAAGGAATTTGTGTGTTTATGCCGCAAGTCAGTGATTTTAGCTGCAGTTCAGCACTCATTCACTCTGGGATCGGGCGGCAGGTGTTTTCCTGCATCAGTAGGTCAAAACGACACACACACCTCAGGCTAAAATGGGAAGCATCCTTATAACTAAAAAAAGAAAACAAAAAAAAGCACTTCACTCATGCACAGCAGGTGAAGATGTTCATTTTCTGGGGAAACAGGCCCGGTTACTGAACAAGACGGCTGTGTTTGCCGGATGCCTGACTCCCTGGGGATGTCTCGAGGGCTGCCCAGGTTCTCGCATCCAAAAGCAAGTCTATGAACTTGCAACAACAACAATATCAACGTCAGCTGCTCTAATTCCTTTAAACTCGATAAGCCAAAGAGCCTTAATTCATACAGCAGCAGGGGAAGGGTGGAGGAAAACAAAAAAAGAAAAAAAAAAAAGAGAAAAGCAACGTTTTATTGAAGCCCTCTAAAGCCCAGATGCCTATAACTCAACTCCACCGCCGGTGGCATAAAGCCTGCATTGTGCACATCGGCTGCCGACTCTCCTGGGAATGCCTTTGATGGATTTTGACAGTATCCTGACCTGAAGTAACCTGAGGCAGCCCTCTCCCTCCACCCCCCCCAGTCCAGTGCCTCCAAAGGCCTCTCTATTCACCTCCCCGCAGAGGGAGATGTAATTACATCATTCCTCACAAGCCAGCAGTCATGTCCCAGCTGCTTTGAGCGATTTGCCCTCTGAACCTGATGTTACCGAGGAGGACGTGGCGATACTAACAATAGACTGCACTTGTTGGCCAACAGCTTTGTCAAACACGTTGCTGGTCCTCTCCGCAGGGCGGCAGAAACGCTCAGGAAGAGAGAGGGACATGCCCTGAGGAGATGCCATGAGCTCCAGAAGGTCCCCAGCTCAGCCAGCACCAGGGAGTTGAGTTGCTAGAAAGGATCTCCTCCAATATTGGGGATGGATTCAAGTGCACCTTTAGTGCTGCAATTCAGCACGAGTCCCCTCTGCCTCGAGAACTGTGGGTAGCTGTTGCCATCCTCTCTCAGCTCAGACACATAACTCCAGTCCTTCCTCCCTTGGTTTGCGACATTTGCACGCAACCCTTCTATCCTATGAAAATAGGAGATGGGGGTTATTTGACGGGCCATCGCCATGGTTTAGGATGACAGCTCCCTGCAGGACACATTAAAAGTGAGACGTGCTGGCTCTGGCTGCAGGCGTCACAGAAACCACATGAATGGGCCTGATCTTCTTTTGAAACATTTGTGTTTCAACAGCCACCCATGGATCCGACTGACCTTACCTTACCCCAAAACCAGCTTCCAACCCCTAAGTAAGAAGTCTCCTCTGTCTGTCCCGAATTTTCTCAACAGGCTCCACAACCTCATAGCTATGAAGAAGACTAGATGAACCAAGCTGCAGGTCTCTACACACTGTCCCAAAGCTCCACTCACTGAGCCCAAAAGACCTTCTCCATCCATCCTGCATCTCTGGGTAGGCTCTGCTGAACATACATCACTGCTCCGGCAGCACGCACAGGAAGAGAGACACCCTTTAAGCAGAAGTGAAAATGTTTAACACAAAGTAATTGCAGAAAACCGCTTTACCGAGGAATACCCTTTGGTTTTATTAAGAAGCTTGTATACGCATGCGGTGTGGTAGAGGTGTGGATGGTGGCGGAGAGAAACACAGAGCTGGTTTATCTGCGCTTCCAGTTTCCGCGGCATACATCACCCACACGCTAGTATTTCTGAATAATCCTCTGAAGAGCAATCAGACCTTTTAAGTATCAAAAGCTACTGAGGAGGCCCAGGCAGGGTTGGAGCACTATTTTCTGTTAGCTCTAGGTTTAAATCTTTTGATTAAAACAAGTAGTCTTTTCTCTTGCATGCTCAGCAGAAGACCTTCAAATGGGTCTTGTTGCAGACCAGGTTGATTTAAGCTAAGCCAGCCCATACTGCAGCACCTCAAGCCGTACCAGCGTGGGGCCACAGCAGACCCATCTCCCATATGACAGCTCTCAGCCTGACATCAGCATTAGTTCCTACGGAACAAAAAAAACCACCCACACCCTTCAAATTCTTGCTGGCAGTCTCTAATTGCAACTGTACTGGAAAGGGCATCATAGGATGAGTCTCCTTCCTGGAAACACGGAGTACAGACTTCCGAGAGCAGATTATAAAAATAGAGATGCGGTTTCTCCAATGATGGTGCATTTCTCAGTCATTTTTCTGAGTCTTAAGCAGAAGTGACTATGTCTCAACTGATTATTGGATCACTGATTTAGCTGGGAGACAAGAGTTTAAGGGCAAACATCATATGAGCAAGAAAAAAAAAAATCTTGCCCTGATCCTGCTTTAACTAATTAAAAAGTAGAATAAATCCTTGTAATTATTTCTTCCTAAATTTGCCTAGGCTTCCTCTCCGAACAGGCAACACTTCTGCCATGAAACAGACCTCTCACAGCTCATATCCCAAACAAAAAGACCTGCTACTTTGCAGTGGAGGTGGACAAGAATTTGAAAACCGCTCTGGTTTACCAGGCTTTGACTAGTCATCTCCTTTCTCGATATAACTTCAACTTTCCTCAGCCCCTCAGAAAGCTCTTCCTGAGCAAGTCAAAATAACACTCAACCTCAAAACACTCACAACCCCCACACCGATACACCATCTAAACTACATCAATGCATCTGCACGTCAGCGCATCTCAAATTTAAACTGAACATGCTAGCTGGGAGCTCAGGCCAGCAGAGCTGCATCCAGCACACCTGCATTTAACATAATACCTGCAGCCACGCAGAGAGGGAAAACGTGGCCAGATGACACAGAGCATCTCCACAGCTGGGCTGGAAGTTACTGACACCCAGTCACAACACACAGAGGAGCTCTCTCATCACTCTTTTGTTTTACAAGGTTTTCCTGTCTTTGGATGGGATAGGATTACACGGCTTTCTGCAAGCACTGCACTTTTTCCAGCATGTCAGTAGGAAAACGCCAAGTCAGGGAGCAAACACGAGAGTTGGACTTGCGCTACTCCCAGTCCCTTGGCTCAATAAGCCTCGGACACAGGATCCGAAGGGATTGTTCTTCTTCGATGAATAGAATGTTAATGCTATGAATAACATACTAAGAGAGCTTAGTGCTCTTCTGAAGGCAGAAGAATTCATCCCCATATTTGCTAGAAGGTTAACCTGAGCCCCTGTGCTGAGCAGAAAAGGCAGCTCAGAACAAGGACCATGAGCAAAGCCACAAAACTCAAAGGCTCCCTTCTTCTACAGCCAAAACACAGCCAAGGTTTGGTACAGGACAAGATGGTGATTCAGCTGCTGGACCAAAATCATGATGCTGCAATGGACATTCTCCCCTGACTTCTTTATGTGAAGCAGCAATATTGGTGATTTTACCTCTTCAGAAAAGAAAGTGTCAACTCCAGTTCCTTGCCTTAGCTCGTTTCTAACATTCAGTTCAACTTGTACATATGTACAAGTTTCCAGAAGTAACTTGGAAAATATAGACACTGGCCAAGAACAATTTAAACCTGCAAATAAGTTTAATGAAATGCAGACTTTCATATGCTGTGGCATGGATTGTGCCAGGAGAATTGAGTTAATACCACTTCCTTCCTGCAAAGGAAGGATAAAAAAAGCATATTGTAAACCTCACCATTAGAGATGTGATGACCTCTGTGTTCTGAGAAATGTTAAAACAAGAGACCATAAACCAGAAATCTACCTTTTCACAGAAATGTCTTCCAACAGGGTATTAAAGTCCTTAAGTACCAAAGGATTTGGTACAGTACAAGCTCCATTTGCAAACGTACAATTTATGTAAACAGTGTGAGGAAGAGATTGGTACTAGGCAAGCTCCATTTGCAACAGCTTTCAAAAAGAAACTTGGCTTAGCAGCTACAGAGCACGTAAGGATCCTCTGTGATTGCAGAGTCAATGCCTTTTTGCTGTTCCAAGATGCAGCACCCATTCTAACAAATGAGCTGAAAGGTCAGCTAGAAACACAAACAGCCATTTGTTTAAAAAAAAAAACAAAAAAACAGGGGGGAAGAAGAAAAAAAAAACAAGCAGAGCAGTTTTTATTCAAGCAGCATTAGACACTATTAAACTCTACTCCAGGCCCATGCACGAGTTGCATCAACTCAGGAGAACTTATGAGAAGTGTCAGTTCTTTGAGACACTTTTTGAGACACTTCTTTCTGTCCTGCCTCCTCTGGGCTGCTTATTACTCCATCAGGGAAGAATAACGCCTGTCCCAAACACCGTCCCCCTTCCTTCCCTGCCTCCCCTCCTGCCGTATGCAGCCAACAGGCGCAGTTGTCTCCATCGCTACCTCGACCCTCTCCACCCTCTTGATCCCAGGGCAGCGTTCAAAGAGCAGTGCTGGACTTTGGGCTCCCACGCTGCCATGGCAAACCTCAGTGCTGGGGTGGGCAGCGATGTAACTGTCACAGCGACAGTGCCAACTCCCAGCCGGGCTCCTACACTTACCCGTTGCCTCACCAGCCCTATAAAAATCCTCAGTTACAGTCAGGTCTGCAATGTATCGTGTCCAGAAAGCCCTACTCAGCAGATCAGATTTTCAGTTAAATTCCTTCTGTCTGAATTGCAGCAGAAGAGAGCGAGCCCAGCAAACAAGAAGTATCTCTGCAACTGTACTAGTCCACATTTTTGTGCAAGCAACATTTGTAATCATCTGCCATTTCTTTGCTTTCTCTCTCCCCCTTCCTAACTGCAGTTAAAGAGAAAAGCAGACAGCAAGGTAACTGCTGGGAATTTTTCCTGCTGTATGGCGACAAGACACCAATATAAAGCCATAAAAAAATATATCTATTTGTTTATCTCACAGAAAATACCTCTCTCCTTCCTCGAACGTACCGCTGCTGCCCAAGGGGGATTAGGAATGGGAAGCGCTGGGCAGGCGTGAGGATGGACGAGTGTTGCTGGAAGTCAGAGGTGCCTCCGGATGGTTGAGGGACTCCTCCGATCTCCTCCAACCTTGCAGCAGAGGAAGGGCAGGGGCAGGACCTCTCTCCTGGCTGCCCAACGAGAACCTGCCAGCACAGGCAGCTGCAGCATCACACCTCCACACTGCTCATCTACCGCCCAGCAGCACAGGACCAAAGCAAATATTTCTACTGACTCAAAACCCACAAAGATTTATAGCTTGGCTCATCCCTTCCTAAAATTCACTCAGAAAATACTTCTTTTTTCTTCTAAAGAAAATGTCATTCCAAAGCCTTGTAAAAGCACGCACTAATCAGATCTAGGAAAACATAAACTTATAAAGAAAGTTTTGATGTCTTGTTTGGTTTTGTCTCTGATAGCTAACAAAACACTCAGCTGAGACGTCATGCAGTGCTTGCAAGGCAGGAAATGAAAAAGCGAGGTGTTTTTCACTCCCGTGCCCTGGGGAAGCTGTGCAGCCAGGCGCATGGCTCGGGTGCCGGAGCTTCCCTCTGCCCCTGCCAGGGCTATGGGAGAGGCTGGAGCCAGCACCTACTGCCAGGCTGGAGACCTGCCAGGAACGCAAAGCCTTCCCTCCCTCCCCACCACCCTCCTCTTCGGTCCGGTCCATTAATGCCTCCTATGGAGCAGGGCAATAGAATTAAGTAACAAGTGGCTGGTTAAAGTTAAACCCTGAGAGTGGAGTAATGACAGATCAAAGATTAAGTGAGTCTTAAAAACAAAAAAAAAAAAAAAAAAAAAAAAGAAGAAGAAAAAAAAAGTAGCATACGTGCACTCACATCCACACAGGTCCTTCTCCTTCCTGTTTCTAGAAATCAAATTCTTTTTGGTATGTCGGAGAGCTCTGAAGGAACAAGGCCAGTTTTCATTTTAAAACCATGTTTATTTGATCAGCCTATTCTTCAGGAGGATTGTGGAAGGGCTACATCTCAGGCAGTGAGATCTTCAATGCTGTAACATTGTTCAGTTAACCCAAAACAAAGTTACTTAAGGTTTTCCACTTGTAACAGGAAAAGCTTTAAGACATACACACCTCTCCTTACTTAACAGTGCACATTTCTTTGTCATATTAAGATCATTCACCTGTTCTACATAAGCTTGGACTTCTTCCTTTTTTTTTTTTCTCTTAAATTTCTCACATCCACTTATACATAGATGAAGTTGGTGTAAAGCTAACAACAGTTCTGGTGGGGCAGAGGTGCATCCTATACAAGCAGGAAGGATCCTGGGGGGTGGGTTAAGGCAATGGAAAGCCAGGCTAGGCTCCATGTGCATATCCCAGCACTAGCGATCACCACAAGTCTCCCAGCAGCGGGGCTTCGATCCAGAAAGGACAGAGGCAACCACCAGAGTTTGTGCCCAGCGCAGGAGTCAATGCCCAAATCCCATCTAGGAGTCAGAGCGGTGCAGAGAGACACCCAAGGAGGTGCCCATACAACCCATACAAAAAAAATCCTTCCACAAATTTGAATCAGCAGCAGAAGTTACTGCTGGATCAAAGCTGCACAACATATGGTGGTGGCTTTTTTGACCCTGTATTAAACCTCCCAAGGTCAGATTTAGCATATCACAGCTTTGGGTCCAGGGTAGCTTCCAAGTACCCGTGCAATATTACAACGTGTATTTTCTGGCTTCTACAACAGATTAAGGTGAAAGAGATTTTCTGTCCTGTAAATCAAGGCCCTAACACAGGAAAAATTTGGCCCAAGTTTCAGCAAGTTTCTTATTCCTCCGGGAAGGTGGGGGGCGGGAAGAGGAATGCGGTTCTCCCGCCCTCCCATCCCTTCTTTAACTACAGCCTCAGGAATTAGCAAACTAAACAGTTTTGCAGAGCAAGCACAGAGCATTATTAAAGACTGCCAAGCAACTCCGTTGGATTGCAAATCTGTTTGTGGGACTATCTTCCGCAGTACATAAAGGTCAGAGCAAAGCAGAGCCCCAGCTGCCCGGACAATACACCTGACTGCTTATTGGTTTTGACTGCCCACTGAGTTGAGAAATAAGCTAACGGCATTCGTGGCCAGTCTAGCAAAAATAAGCTATTTTCTTACCCCCTCTCCCCTGCAGCTGTGTATTTATCATTGCAGCTCCATTGTCACCTCCTCTGCCCACTGCAAAACCAGCTCCTGTCCTGGCAACATCAAAGGACAAGCAGGGCCAGAGGAGACTGCTGTCAAACTCATTTTCTTGGGGGAAGGAGAGATTAAATTAGGGCGTCCCTCCAATTTTGTTCTTTTTTTTTTTTTTTTAGGTGAAGCCTTCTCAGTTCAACATTTTTGACCTCATTGAGGCTCAGATCCCGAAAACATCACCCCTGCTCAATTTAGAGACATGTAAGAGCGTGTGCATTCCCCGAGCACCAGAACTGCACTTTGAAATTGTTTCACACAGGAAGAAACCCCAAAACTTTGCTCTCAAAATCCCCCCCCGTCAATCATTCGCTGCAAGTCTGACCACTTTAGGCACATGAATAATTAGAGCAGGTTTCTAGCTCCTCAAAATTAATCCCACTCCAGGCTCTGTTATACAGCAACCAGCCTGACCAATTTAGATGTTGACCCATGACACTCAGTTCAGTGATATGCTCTCAGAAACTAGCTTAAAATGTGCTTTTTCAAATACGTATAGGGTTAGGGAATGCTGTTTACTTTCATAAATGTTACTTTGTGTCTAGTTTTGTCTCATCATTTACTATGGGAACAGACATGAAAGTAACTACAGAAGACCCTCCTGCAAGGAGGGCGAGCACACAAAAAACTATTCAGAAGATAACGTATCCTAAAGCAGGAGTGTCAAAATGGTCCCTTACAAGGCCAATAACTGAAGTGTATTCTGAACAAGTGCATTAAAGGCTGTTTTCTGGTGGTTTTCTCTTAAAACTTGCTGCTGACCTTTTAGAGAGAGAAAAAGCATATAAAGGAAACAGCAAACCATTAGCTGCACCGGTGAGCCTACCTTACATGCCGCCCAGACAATGTATACTCAGACTTATAGAACAGATCCCTCGACTTTGCTTAGCTGCTTTTTATATGTTTCACCAGCAAATCCTGATGGGAGGAGTGCGATACCAATTCTGTTCTTCTGTGCAAATCAAACCAGACCTCACTTGCTTTTTTCCCCTAACAGGGGAGTTTTATCCTGTGTGGGAAACAGGGGGGGAGGGGAAAGACAAAGCAAGCCATTTTTCTCATCTCATGGGGTGTATCGGAATATACACCGCTGTCAACCCTGCAGCACACAGCGGTGCTCCCACCCCTGCCACGTCGTGCGGTGCCAGCATCTCAGATGGTCACAATGACTCAAGCAGAACCTGTGCTAAGTGTAAAGGTCGCAGGGACTTTCAATTTAAGTGTTCCAAGTGCCTCTTTCCATCACCTCTTCTGCTAATGGTGGCGATGAGCACAGCAGGTACCAACCGCCATTTCCATATTGCGAATACCTTGGCAGAGAGCGGGCACGCCAGCCACAGCTTCCTCCTCACCGGCCTCTGGGACAAAAAACAAGAATGTTTCCACTCCGATACGAAGCGAAAAATACACCTGCGCATCTGCTGCTTCAGGCTACAAAGCTTAGCGGCGCATTCAGCCTCCAAGAAAGAAAAAAAAAAAAAAAAATTGGATATTTGGGAGCAAGCAGAGGAAAGCATGAGATTAGGAGCCTACGAGCTGCGGGGACAACAGCGCTCTGGGAGAATACCTGCAGAGATACGGCAGATGGGTGCCCCACCTCTGCCAAACCCAAACTGCATTAAAGATCAAAAGTCAAGAAGGGTGCTTCAAAAAGCCATTTGTTAGTAGCAACACTAGCATAGCCCAAATACTTACGAGCTTTCTTAATTTCCAATCTGTTTTCTCAGGCCAGTGAATTAACAGCATACAGGAAATAGCTGAATACTGTTCTTAATTAGTTAACTGGATTTATCCAGTTTTGCCTTGTTTTTCAGATACCCACTTGAGTGCTGTACCTCCTATCTATTAATATTCTCAGCCAGGTACCCAGCATTAATAAAGAAAACATATAAAACAGTTACTAGAACCTGCACTAAGTGGGTAGATGCCATCAAGATAAAGGGACGTTTTTGTTAAAGTTTGACTTCTTTACTACACAAAGGCGGGTGGGTAATGAAAGGGCTTTCAATTTACCTCCTGCACTCTAACAACCAAATTACAGACATCCCCATGAGTGTGCAATGGGAAAAGCAAACTACGCAGCTTACATAAAGCTGGATCCAGAGCTTGGATGTGACACTCTTGAAACACAGACTTTAGGTAACAAAATAAAGGTCGTTTGGTGGGAGAGGGGAAGAGGATTGACCTTCCTCTCCAAAACGTTTGGTCAAACCTACAGATTCTTGTTTCAGACTAGTTAGGCAGAAGCTGAAGAACTTAAAAAGCAAATGACTCTCAAGGGACCTTCACACTTTTCATAGGCATTTAATCCAAGCAGCTTGCTGTGGTGCAAGGCAGACCTAGACCAGGCACATGCTCGACTCTAGCTGAGAAGCTCGTGTGGGTCAACACCTTCAGAAAACTTCCGGGAACTATATGGCCAAATACCACTTTTGCGAAAACCTCCATCTACTTCCCAGTATAGCTGAGACCCAGAGTGTTTTCTTCCAGCACAAGCAGAAAAGATTAGAATCAACAGAATTCAGCAACCTAAACAAGTTCTGCTGCTTCTCAAATGGCCTCGGGCCAAAATGTCATAGTGCCTCAGTTCTTCAGCTGGGCAAACACCAAGGCTTCAGAGCCTCACTGCAAGCATGAGCTGAAGTTAATGGACCATCAGTGTGGATGGGAATTATATAAGGGTCCAATCCAAAACCTAATCTGAAATCAAAAGCGCTTTCAGTCATCCATCACTTTGGGTATAAAGAGGAGAACACACCCATCAAGATGTCTGAATTGTCAAGGTGACCCTTCTTAGGGACTACTCGCATAAAATGGTGACAAGCACTGTAGCATGCTTGCCTTCGCTCCTCTGCCCAGCATAAGAAGCTACAAACCCCCAGAAATGCTCTTTTTTGCTTGTTACTATCACAGTTAAAAACCTTCCCATACCAAATTTCAGCAATCTGAATTAGAACCTATCAGTATACTACAAATACTTCCTACAGCTAGGGAAGTCTTAAGAGAATGTGGTAAGGCAGGCTCAGAGCCAAGAAAAGGGCTAAACCCCCAAAACCTGGAAAATTGTAAGACTGCACTGTGTCATTCTATCTTCCCCAGAAAAGGGAAAGGCCAGTTCAGAACCTGTGTATGTTTTCTACTGAATTATTTGCTAGACTCTGATTAAGTGGGAAAGAATGACTGTAAACTAATAAAACTTGAGGTTTTCTAATTAAGCCACAGGCACCTTGCCAAGCATTGTTGATTTGCTGATGCACCCTGCAATGTCAGGACTCTGAGGACACAACAGGTCATTAAAGTATTAAACAGATGACTTATACTCTTTAATCAGAGCTGGGATGCCAGGTTAGGAAGAGAGTATAAACTCAAGGGCAGAGTACAAGAATTATCACCAGGAAACAAACACATCGTTTAGGGAAAGTGGAGAGAAGTTGTTAGTGAGTAGTTATTGCACAAGGAAAGGGCTGGATTACTGAGCCCCACACCTGGGTCTTTTATGATAGTCATCTCCCCCACTCCGCAGTCGTAAGAAAATAATGCAATATTTGTGATTTTTGGTCCTTCGCCATCAGACGAAGCGCTGCAGCGCTCAGCGAGACCAGGAAGCGCGCGAGCTTCCTCTGCCCAGCTCTGCCAGCACATCTCAGCCCCCATCTGCAACAGCATCTCACGGCTTTGTCATCTCTTCACACGTACTGCCAGCTCTGCTGAACTCCGTCAAACTGCAACTAAGAGATGAGCAGGCTCGTTTTTCCAGTGTGCAACAGCCAAAACACTGTAAGCCACGTTTGTGACCCAGGGACAGAGGTATGCTTGGAGAGAAACGCAGAGCCTTAAATCCAGTTTTCAGCTCCTTTAAGGTCAGCACTTGCCTCTGGCTTGAGCCTCCTCTCCGATGAAGAAGTCACCAGTGATTTCAGTCAATCGATTGTAAACTTCCCCTCCAAATGAACAGCTCAGTAAAGGGCATTTCTTTGGAGGTTTCACAGAAAAACTAGAAGCAGCTCCAGAAGAAAGGAGGTCTACGAATTGCAAAGAGCCCCAAATATATTGCTCTATAGAAGCCTCACAAGGCAGCTATTTGGCAGTTTCCCCAGACATATAGATATTTATAGGAGAATAAAAGTGCTCATCTGACTGAGTAGTGGAAAGAGTCATGTACGGCATTTTCATCGTGTTTTCACCCCCCGCTGCCCCTCCCCAGAGTCTGGGGATCCAAAAAAAGGCAAGAGAAATAATTTAAAATACAATAGAGATGCCTAGTTTGCCCTGAAGCTTCTGCTGATGAACTATTAAAGAGCTTCTTCTGTCCAAACAAGACACTTGGAGTGTGAAGCAGATAGCCTACCACATTGTTTTATAAGACAGCACTGAAATTCAACCAGTGTCTGTTACAGCTGAAAATACAGCAGTCACAGAAAAAGTGATTTAATATGCCTATCAAAGAGGAAGGCTGTAATTGGATTCAGTCCTCAGTTTGACTTCTGAAAGTCTCTGAAGAAAACTCCCATCAGCTTTAAAAATCTCCAAGATTTTATGTGGAACGAAGAGCACTTAGTTCTAAAAACACAGCAGTTTGTGCCGGCTTGTGATGTTAAGTATGCCAGCAGTATGCCCTCTTGATTTTAGTAAAGCTCGAGAGAAACCATATCTATGTGCAAACTAAAACCAGCAGTGATAAACAGTATTTCTCGCATATTATTTTTCTACGTGCAATTTCAACTTTTTTGGGGGGGGGGGGGGGAAAGTATAGGACTCTTCTTGGTAAGTTAAAGTGACTTATCACTAGCCTGCCTGTGTCTCCATCCTCACAGCCTGTCAAAGAAAGAAGCACTGAATCTGGGAACATTCTCCAAATAACTGATTAAACAATGTATTTAATGTCTTCTGCAATGGAATTTTACTACATAGCTAACATTCTGCACAGCATACTCATCTTTGCAGAAATGATCTTACTGGGAAAACAGCTCTGCAGCAGCTACCCTGCTTCTTTTGCAGCACTTGTAAAATGTAGAAGCAGAGAAGTCTGCTTAAAATGCAGAATCCTCAATATTAAGCTACAAGTTGCATACACGGCAAGAGTAAGGAAGGCAACTTAAATATTTGAATATTTGTGTTTATAGTTCTTTTGTTTCAATGGCAAACACGCCATCTATCAGTTATTGGGGTTACTGCATTAGCCTGCAGCCAGCTACTGTCTTGCTAAGTTAAGAACTGTTCATCTCAGTCCAGCTAAGAGCTGTACAAAAAAAAAAAAGCCACATCTGAATTGGTGTGCCAACATCTAAACGCTAGCAGGGTGGCGAGTATGCGCAAATATACAAACATACAAATCCAGAGTCCTGTTGTGGAAGGGAGCCAGGGGAGGGGAGAGGATGGGACTCCAGTTCTGCAATCGCTTATCCCAAAAAAGGAGGGATGCAATGCCTAGAAGATACAGCTGCAGTTTAATTAGCCACACCACTGCTTATCAAGTAGCATCTCAAGCAAAGCATATGGCATCACTACCGCAGAATCTAGACAGCCTACGTACGGCATCTTAGGCTCACTTTACATCGGGTTTTACCCTGGGCCGAGTCATCTCAAGCGTGCTGTGAGGACGCTTCTCCCCTGCTGCGGGGCTGCCTTCACTCCCTACCATTTCAAGAGAGAAATCTGTTTGCCACCATGGCCTCCCCACTTAAAATACCTAAACCTTGAAACCTCCTTAGTCATTTGGGACAAACTACCCTAGATCTGCTATTCCTCAGGCTGTTCTGGAAATCTCCCCTCCTTGGTTTCGGGGATAAAAGCTAGAGGCAATTCTGAATGGAGGAGATGCAGGAACCAGATACCACCTATATAAAGAGAATTTCCCCTTCCCCGCTGTCATCCTCCACAAATGCTAGTTTTTCTTCTTCTCAAACTGTCTAATTGATTAGCACAATTAGGTTACACCTAGAGCTATTTTTCCCAAATGGTATTTAGCTTGCTATTTAGTATCAGACTTTACAGGCTTGTAAGCTCTTTCAGTTTGTCCACTCCCCCTTCCTACAAGCTTTTCGTTGGCGTAAAATTCCTCCCTACAAAACTTGCTTTTCATAATGGTTGAGAGAGAAGACAACACCGGCACTGTAAAAGTATTGTCATGGTGTTGAAGGGCTCTGCCATGGCACAGTAATGCTCAAGAGAGTGTAACAGGCAGAGCTGAGGAAGGAACACACCATTTTCCTTGTTTTTAAAAAAAAAAAAAAAAAAAAAGAAGCCATAATTAGGTCAGCAAGTAGCAGTAGTTTCAGAGGGAAAAAAAAAACCCACGGAAAAGGAGTTCCTCCTTGTTTAAACGTTTATTATTCAAAACATGCAGCGGGGTCTTAAAAACTGAGTAAAAAAGTAGTTAGAAAACTGTTACAGCAAGGCTCGGAAGCCCAGTTCACTCTGGAGTTCACTGTAGGGTAAAGCCAGCTCCTGTGATTCACCCCACGCCTGCAAGGGGAGAATTGTTCACAATGTAGCCCTTAACAAATCATTTGGAATTCAGCCTATGCTACCAGCTTCCAAAAAACAACAACAAAAAAAACCCAGAAAAAAATCAATTCTTCCGCAATAGCCTGTTTATAAAACATGTCCTTAAAAGCACATGAAATTCAGACCCAACCACTTTCCCACTCACTCACTCTGCCATCTGTTACGCATCCCATACAGTACATGAAAATATGACCAATATCCCAGAACTCACCAGAAACTGTGTGCAAATCAGATGCTATCCCCTTGTTCATCAGTTCGTACTGGAAGCCTGTAATCTTCCGGCTAATGTCCTGCTGAGGAGTGGCCTCAACAAACAGGCCCCCCTGATCATAGCCAAAGCAATATACTTTACTGGGGCTGCGATCTCCATCTCGGACCAAGAGTTTCAGTTCTCCAGTTTTTTCCAAATAAATATTTGCTCCTGCAGAGTCCTTGAAGGGCTTTATGCAAACAGTCAAATGTTTGTAAGAGGCAGGTGAAGTATTGGGTCGCAGGTTGACTATGAGTGCTCCCGTGGGATACATCCACTCTATTGACCCTTCAGAACAGCGGAGGTAGACCTGTTCAACATCCTTCTTGTGAGACTCGTGAGTTAAGCCACTGGGGGAAGAAAGAAAGAGAAAGTTAGAGAAATGACAGAGCTAGTAACATGACTGTCATAACCTCAAACCTTCAAAGACCCACATCAACAAACGCAGGAAACCTACGGCAGTATTTAGTATTAGCCCATCCAGCTCAGCAGCAGTCAGAAGTGCTTGTCTCTTGCAAGACTGCAACCTTAATATTATGGGACAATTTTAAATCATCTCCCAAAAGAAAAAGTCAAACCACTAGTAATTGACTTCAAAATTAAATAGGATATAAGCACATGATCAAAAGCAATTAAATTACTACAGCCTCAGTTACTGTCCATCAGCTGAGCTGTGGCAAATGACTTGGCGCATACTAAGTAAAACACGTACGCTTGAACTCCCTTCCTGGTGGCTTAAACCAGCACGTTCTCCAGCTTCGCAGATCGGACTCCACCTTTTTCCGAGTACTTTGTTCCCCTTCCAAGTCTATATTCCCAATGGATCTGAAACTGGGAGGGATGCCAAGCTCACCCTGTAAACTGGAGCAAAGGGATGCTCTGGGTGCTACTGATACCCTCTGCCCCAGCTGGGCAGCCCCAGTCTCCAAACGGGGAGGTAGGGAGAGGAGAGAAGACACTACACTCCCCAGTCATAGCTGGGGAGGCGCTGAGTTATGCTGCTTTCTTCAGTACGTACCTGTTCCCCCACTTCTCCCCAATATGAGGTTTAAGTTTAGCTTATCATTTTACTGCCCAGCTCCGATGGGCTACAAGCAGACACGCAGCTATGGGTGTTCAGCAAAAAGGAGAACACGTGGCCAGCTACTATTGCTGGGGCACAGGGCCACTGTCAGTCCTGTGTCCTTACCCAGCACCATGGCCAAAAATTAACACCCCAACAGCCATTTCGAGAGCCAGTGATCACAGAGATGGGATATGAGAGCAACACGGGGATCCCAGGGCCAACTGCAGTGAAAGGAGAGCAAATTGCCATGCTTAAGCAGGATGACTAGTAAATCCCCATGACTTGCTTGCCCACAGCCTAAACCGAGGACAGCTCTACACAACCCTTGCTGCCTGTCACTGATGATGGACTAACCCCACAGGTTCTTTACCCAGAGTGACTCAAAGCACTAAGACGACACTGCATGCTGTAGGCACTCCAGTTAAAAGAAAAAGTTGTTGGAAGCCTGGTTTATTGGTTGCAGTATTTGGGCCATTAGGCAAAAATCCTTTGGTCCCAGTCCCTGTCCTGTCACAAACCTATTATGCGAGTATGAGCAAATCACTTTACCACCAAGCTTGTTTCTCCTCCTACGCTTTGCGTACCTAGTTCCCAAACATAAGCATCTTTTATTCTGTGCCTGTAGAGCAACACCCAAAATGAGACTCTTCAACGCAGCTCACGGGTCTGCTTTGCAGTACTTTAGAGAAGCTTCACAACATTCCCACTTGTAGCCAGATGAACCAAGACAGGGAAAAAAAATAATCAAAAAAGATTAAGTGACTCGTTTGAGGTTACACAGGAAATCTGTGGCAAAGAACGTATTTTACTGTACTGCAAGTAATGACATCAGGTTCTGGTTTCTCAACAGAAACCTCCAAATACACAGCTCCCCACCCCAAAGATATATTGAGGTGCTGAACAGGGTTTAAATTCAAGTCAGTATTTAGAAAGTAACAAGAAGCCATGTGTAAAAAAAGGGAAAAAAAAAACCCCATATGGTTTGCATTTACTGTTGACGTGACTCATTATTGTGAGTGTCAGTGTGACCCACTCGATAGAGGTTACATGAGGAAGCTCAGAAAAAAAAGTCATCTTTAATAACAATAGTGCCTGCAAACATATGCTTTTGAATAATCTTGAAAGCCACATCAAGAACACAGATGAGGAGAAAAGAGGGACAAGTTTTTGACCTTTAGTCTCTTGCCCTCAAATTCAGTAGTACTTAACACATTCAGGAAACTTAACTTGCAATGGGATATTTCAAGTTGACTGTAAATCCACATCTGGTCCACAAAATCAGTTTTCACCACAGCATGCGCATGATGCCACTCAACAGAAAACACAGAAGTCTGTTTATGCGCAAGCAGTGAATAAGTAAAATTAGAGAGTGTAAAGCTTATCCCTCAGCAAAAAACTATCCTCGCACATCACTTGTTCCTACTCAAGACATCAAAACAAGCTGCAGAGGTTTTGCAGGACTTATGCTGGCAAATTCCACCCTGAAGCCTGAGTGCTTAAACAGAAGGAAGATACCGGGGGCAAAACTCCAGACTCATGCAGTGAAACTGCTGTTGCAAGTGATCCCAACAACACTGAGGCAGTGAATTTCTGCCAGAGGAAAAAGCCTTAACCTTCATTTTGTTCAAACGTTCATGCTGTTCAAACAAAAAACAGGGTGGACTCTGAAATTATCTTCTGAAAGCCAATTATATCCCACAGGCAAGAGTGATGCCATTAGACAGCTACATCAAGCACAAGTACCTGTACCCATTAAGCCTTATAATAAAGGATGACTCAAAAGTTAAGCAGATTTCAAAATACATGCTCACATTACTTAACAGCAACCACCATCATCCAGTAAAACCTGTCGCTTTGCTTTCTGTCAAAATGACATGTCATCACATTGAGAGATTGTTTAATGTCATGTTTAGTTCTCACTAGCCATTCATCAGACACACCATGTCCATAAAATAATGGAGGTCCAGGAGCCTTTTTTTTTTTTTCCCCAGCTCATTTGAGGGGTTTTTTGTTTTGTTTTTTTAAGTATATGGCAAGGAGATAGGGCAGCTGTTTCATGGTTACAGTGATGGATGAGCCATCCATCCTCCCTTTCAAATCTGTGCTGTTTATGGGGACTTACTTCTGCAACAAGTACTACTTCCTCATGCCAATCCATGAGGACATCCTGAATCACTGCATTTGTCTCCTCACTCTTCTCCCTTTCTGGTTTCAGCCATCCCCCTATGTCTGCCCTGAAAGACCTATGACACTATCGGTGCAGTAAGCTGTTATGCTGCAATATGCAACAGGTGTTATTTAAAGAAAAAGGGAGCGGGACAAATATTCACACTATCTACTTTAGCTATTTACTTTATTTATTCTATTACAGATGCTCTGAAGAGCCCTAGAAGTAGCCACGTCCTCCCAGCACCCCTCAGTGAACACAGGGAACTTTCGCTCCTAACTTGGGAGTGTTTAATTGAAGATGACAATCTAGAGAGCATCGAGACTTCCCTAGAGCACCCACCGGTGCAGAGGACAAGATCGATTGATACAAGCAGCCACATCAGAGCTCAGTTCTCGCTCCTACAGTCAAAAACGCCAGACTAGCATATTCTCAGCATGTCACTGAAGCACTTTTGCCCAACGCATTGAGAGGTCACTGCAGTACGAAAACCTGAAGTTACAGCAAGGGTAATAGCCAGACACATACCATAGTGAAGTTTCTGCTCTCTTCTGGACAAAGCTTTCCTGGAAGCTCTCTGCCAAGCTATTTATTAAGATGCTGCTATGGCCTATGGAGTGTACTTAAATTGCAGGTGTCAAGCTGTGCATTGCATCAGATTTCCCTGGAAGCGTGAGGGATATCTGTAGGAATCTTAGTGAAGCTCTTCATGCTACTCAGGGATAGAAGCTCGTCACTTCTCCACAAGCTAATGGGAAAAAAAAAATTCATATCCAGAATATTCTTCTTCTAAGATTGTTGCTTTTAATATAGACATGTATATAAAGGTGAGAAAACACCTTCAGGTTTACTGTAGGAGATGACTACACTCTCAAATCTGCCAGCACAGGACAACCTAGAACTTCACTGGGGGAAGAAAGACTACATTTTGGCATTCAAGTTCATACGTTTTTCAAACAGTTAGTTAAGGTAAAAAACATCACAGGACTTCAAAACGTTATATTCCACATAAAAAAATCCTTTCTGACCCATACAGCTATTAGTATCCACACTGAAATATTTAATTAGATGGTATTTACTGGTACATCAAATTACCTTTCTTTCCTTCTTAACTGCTAGTCTTTTAGAACAAAGCAGATGATATTTAACAGCCTTAGGAATGCCAGCATTTCTGACGACACTTGTTTGCTACCAGCAAGGCCAAAGTCAGCCTGGTTTACATTATCCCCTCCCGAGACTCCTGTCCGCCTGGACTCCGGGACCCTCTCACCCAAGTGAAACCACCCAGACTGAACTGTGCAGGCAAGAAGGCAGCCCTTCCTTCCCTGTGCCTCCAACGGCATCATCATGGAGCTGTCACCCTCGGCCCCGCTTTGGCACACCAGATCAATAACAGGCGAGTGAGTCCAAGCTTGCATCACCAGTTCACCCCAAACTCAGTTACAGGAAATGATATTTCACTTCCCCCTCCCCTCCCAAGCATCACCCCCTTAGCTGATACTCAAGGCATTGCTTATTCCAGCCCTGCTCAGCTGACATAGGTGGTCACTGCTTGCTCTAAGAAAACAGGACAAAAATAAGAACCAAACAGGACAGGATTACAGGGGCTTATCATCATTCTTTAAAAAAAACATGCTGCGGTACCACATGGTAAGGTCCAGGTAAGTACATGCAGCTAGGATGCTTAGGGATGAAAGCAGGTACAGCTTTCGGAGGAGGGGAGCTTGGTAAAGCAAAATGATACAATTAGGAGTCCGCCACAGAACTAATAGGTTTGGTCCCTATTAAATAGAATCACCTTCAAGTGGATTCACTGGGATTAACTACGCATGAATTGTCAAGAGTCAAGAAAAGTTCAGAAAAAAGTAAATACCAAGTATATGCATGTTTCAGACAGTAACAGATAAGAAATAATTATGTTGAAAGTCAATCCAGCTGTTTCCCCGCTTTGAATTCTCCCTACTCCAAAATACCCTACTGATACAAGCTGGCCAAACTTTTAAAGCAAGCCAGATTTGAGCAGAATATTAGAGTCAAACCGTTTTACTCTGCGAGTACAGAAAGCCTGACCCAGGAACACTTGCTTGTTAGCAGAGTCGCTTTTTTAAAACTATGAACAGCGGAGGAGGTCACAGACCCAACCACACACGTTAAACTTATTACAAGCAATTAAAGGAAAGATAATTTGGGAGATAAACACTTGAGAACTGGAGAGGTTTCACAACCAGTGCAATTAGAATAAATCAGGAGGGAGGCTGCTGTGCCAGCTCCTGCTCCCAGGGCTCATCATCATCATCATCTCCGCGGGACGAAATGCGGGATAACTTCCCGGGAGCAGGGAGGGGCACCAGGGGTTGCGGCGCGGCTGAGTGCGAAGTGCCGGGACCTGCGCGGAGGGGGGGGCCGGGAAGGGCGCCCAGACCCAGACCCGCGCAGGGACGGCCCTCGCCGCGGCGGGAGCGCTCCGCAGGTGCGCCGCATCCCCGGGCGGGTCCCAGCGGGCCGCGGCGGCGGGAGAAGCCGGGGGAGATACCCGGGACGATACCCGGGGCTGCCCCGGGCGCGGCGCGGCCGGAGCCTGCCCGGCCCCGCTGATTCCCCCGGGCGCGGCCTCCGCGGAGCGCTGGGGGCCGCGGGGAAGATGGTCGCGGGGAGAAACTTCTCCGTGGCGGACATGGCACCGCCCTCCTCCTCCTCCCCAGCCCACCGAGCCGCGCTGCCGGGCAGAGGGGAGCCCAGCCCGCCCCGGCCCCTCCATCCCTCCCCCGCTGCGGGGGCCGCTGCCCCGCGCCTCTTCGCGGCGAGCCCGCCGGGAGGGGCCGGCTCCCCGCAGGGGGATGGAGGCAGAGCCGCCTCGCAGCCCCCGGCTCTCCGCCTTGTGCCGCCCCCTTCCCCGAGCCCCGGCCGGGCATCTCAGCGCCCTGCGCCGCTCCGCAGCGGGAGGGCTCTCCCTTTTGTTTTCGGCACCAACTTCTTCCCCCGACGGGGCGGAGGATGGACGCGGCAGCTCCCGCTTCCCGCCCACGTCCCCCCCCCCCCCCCCCCAGCCCGGCGGGGTCTCGCCTCACCTCCCCTTCCAGTTGCACAGGTCGCTGGAGTACTGAGCCGCGGCGCCGCCGCCCAGCAGCAGCCGCAGCCCCAGGAGCAGCGGCAGGAGCCCGGCGGCCGGGGCGCTCCGCATGGTCCCCCCCCACCCGCCGCGACTTCCCCCCTCCCTCCCCGGCCCGGTGCGAATGCGGTGCAGGCGGAGCGATGCGCCCGGAGGCTCGCCTACATGGTGGGGAGCGCAGCAGGGCGGAGCGGCTACCCCATGCCCAGCTCCGCGCTGCGCCGCTCCGGCTCGGCTCTGAAGTTTGCACCAGCTCGCTGCGGGCTCCCAGCTGAGGGGCGGGGAGCGGCCCTGCCTCCCTGAGCCGCCTGCAAAGAGCCGGCTCCTCCTTCCCCCCCCGCCCGTCCACCCGCCCTCCCTCCCTCCCTCCTCCGGCGGGGCCGGCACTTGCTGTGCGAGCAAAACGCGGCGCCGGATCGGGAACCGCCGCTGCCCCGCGGGCACAGCCCGGCCCGGCCGGTGCGGGATGCCGCCGCTGCCTCCCCGACCCCTTGGCCGGGCCCTGGCCTGGGGCGTGAGCCCTGCTCCTGCCCTGCCTGGTCCCCTGCCTCGGGCTGCCCCCGGGCCCGCCGGGGGCGTGCAGGGAAGGGGTGATGCCCAGAGAGCCCGGTGAGAGCAAAGGGTTTCGTTTGGCCGGGAAAGTCGCTGGGCCGCTCCTTCTGCGCTGGGGGGAAGCCGTGGGTGCCGGCAGGGACCTGCTGCCTGTTCCCGGGCAAAGCGGGGTGCCAGCAGCGCACCTCGCTGCAGCGGGTTACTCTGCCCGCAGCAGGATCTCCACCTGGGCACGGTTCCTGAATGGATGGAGGCTGACAATTTTGCTGGAACCTTCTTGTGTCTCCGCTTACCAGGAAGCACTTGGGACTCGATCTTATTTGTGAAGCTCTCCAACACTTACTGACCACTCTGGATAACTCCTTAATGTCCCTGCTTATCCCATAGTTGACTTCGGATACTTAACCCTTGGTGGCAGAGACCCTGCTGCGAGAAACCAGAGGCAAATGCCTTCCAGGATGTGAGGGAAGTGCAGGGGATGAATCAGCCCAAAACCCAAACTACCCGGGCCAAGATAAACGGGGAAAAAAAAACCTGGTTGGGGGGAGAGGATCCAGCTGCACGCAGACGGTGCTCCGATATGCCAGGCGCCACATATTTCTTTCAAAGAAGAAACGAGGGGGTCGCGATTGATATTGTACATCCGCAGATAGGAGAGGGGTTAAAATATTTCCAGATCACTGAGTTTCTCAGTCTCCTGTTGTTCTTTCAAGTGTCTGTCATGCAGCTTTGTTAAGGGCACTGCACAGATTTTTCTAGGTGAGAGTTCATGGATGAGTATTAAACATTTACACCCTCTTCACAGTTTGGTGTGTTACCCTCGTTAGTGCCTTTTAAAACACCTTGCGGTGTGCCCTGGTGCTGTCTGGGAGGATCCGATGGCTAAACCAGGATATTCCAGTTCTGAGTGCTTCCTGCCTGCTTCTGCACCGAGGATTAAATCCTTTGCAGTGTATCCCCTTCCATTTGTGGGTTTAGCTTTTCATGTCGTTTTTGTTTGGTAAATTACAGGTACTGTTCTGTTGATTATGAAGTATTAACATAATTACAGTAATTATGTCAAATGATGCAATGCATGTAAACATGTAATTAGCATGCAGGGACAACACTGAGCAAAGTGATGACAACATGCAATAATGCAAAATGCCTTATTCTCCTGGTCATGTGCAGTGACACGGGCTTTAGAGCTCAGTGCCTTGATTATTTCTTTAGAAGGAGGTTTTGTTAGGATGTTTTGCTTCCTTCCCTCATACTGGAAAGAAAAGCATACAGAGAGAACACCGTATTGCTTTATTCCTCAGCGTGCTTATATGTGCAACCCTCTGCATGCCCCCCAACTTACTGTATCTGATTTCCTTTGCAATATTCTAACTCTCTGCATTTGATAAAACAAACAAGTGCCCAGGCAGCTGCTCACGTTACACTTTGGAACTTTTGAAAGTGCCTGAAAGCTGGGAACTTTGTGTGCTATTTTGCAGTGGCTACTACCTCTGGCTTTCATTCTCCCCCTTTTAACTCAGAAAAGGCAGCGGCATTGAGTTCTGGGGACCCAGAAAAGTAATGGCAACATGGGGGCTTTGAAAGCCCCTCCTGTCCTCCATGCCTTCACGGTGCTGGTACAGTTCTTCATCTGACTCAAGCTGATGAGTCTTACAAATGAGCAAAGCCCGGGGTTGTGGCCGCAGAGCCAAGGATCGTGGGTGCCGAGCCAGCGTTTCTGGCTGCAGAGCCAGGGTTCGTGGCTGCAGAGCCATGCCCAGGTTAAGCCTCCCCCAGTTCAAAAGTGAGGGGCAGAAGGAGATAGGGAACCTCTGCAGCGAAGGGGGCTGTTTGGTTTGCTCATTTGCATCTCAATCCCCACAATGCTCTTCCGGCTACTCACAGCTATTCCATAGTAGTGCTCTTGGCTGAGATCTGGGAACACGCTCAAAGGGTGAGGCAGCTTTTGGATGCACTGAGCTGTTTTCTGTTTGAGCTGTGAAAAGCAAACATCTTTTCAAGAGAGAACATTCTGAACAGTAATTTTTTTGCGTTTACAATTCAGAAGGAGCAGAACTTCACTGAAATCTGGGAGGAAAATATTGTATAATGTCGAAAGGAAACATAAATCCTCTGCAGCAAAGGCTTCACACCACTCTGAAAACAGAAGCCACTAAGTTACTACACTGGCCTAATGTGGCAGGACTGGAGATACAGGTTCTGGAAACAGCTTCATACACTCAAACACTTGAACCCCAATAAAGCTCCATTGCCTTCCTCAAGGAGCAACTCCAAGATGAGGATCTACACCGTCACTTCAGACCCTTGCTTCTAAATTCACTTTAAATATTTGCTTGTCACGGCTACAAACCCAGGCACAAACAGCGGTGATTGTAGAAGACTCGGAGAATGGGCGGCTGCAGGAGGAGAACCTGTTGAAGGAAAGATGACTAATTTGCTGCAGTACTCAAATGTGCAGATTTGGAGAAAACAAAATCAAGCGGCGATTGGACATGGGCTCAAGCTCAGGTCTGGATTTACATTTTCTTCAAAGCGTGGCTGCGTTTAGATCCTAGGTATTAAGGACAAAACTCTCCTGCCGAGTTGGGACCCAGCCGGAAAGCACAGTAAGGGCACTTTCAGATGCAGGATTTTGGGTTAAGCACATCTCAGCTGAACATGCAAAGCTGGTTTAAACAGTGTGGCAGAGCTAATCTGTTGAAAGGTCTCACTCAGCGTTGCCGTCCCAAAGGGAATATATATGGGAGAACTGCAAACTCCTTGAGAGCCTTGCTGGTCCTTACCCAGCCCGTGTGTTGGTTTCGCCATGTGTCCCCGTGTTTTGCAACTCCCGACCAGCTCCCTCTCAGCTGATTTATTTTCACGCTACTCAGCTTGCAGGAGGTGAATCAGGTCCTGTGGTTACAGAGCGGACCCAACGGCTACTGCATGGTGTGCAGCCCCTCGCTGGCTGCCAGGAAGGGAAATCTGAAACTTTAAAGGAGGAGGGGAAAAGAGGAGAAGCAGGGTATTTTCTGGAAAGGCAAAGCCATAGCTAAACAGCATGCGTGGCAAAGCAGGAGGGAGAAGAGAGTGGTCTAAGAATTCAAACAAGCCACAGAGAGGACAATGGAAAATTAATACAGGAGCAATATGAAATAAATAGAATTTGTAAGGTAAATCCAGCGGACAGACAGGAGTAAGCAGAATAACAAAACAGGGAGAGGTTCAGTGGCTGAACAAACAGTGGGAAATCCTTGTGTGTGGTGAGGGGGGACCGTGTTACTTGCTCTCATGAAATTAAAATTAGTAATGAAAATACACTCATCCATAATTGCACGCTTCTGCTTATTCCTGCTTACTTCTGTTAGTACTAATATCTGAGCATAGTTCCTATTACTCCTAAATAGCTACTACTCACAGCTTGCTCTTCTTATTTTAAATGGAAAAGTTTTGGCCTTTGGAATGTAACAGAAAACGACACACATTTAAAGAAAAATGAGCAAATCTTTCCTAGAAGAAGCTAGCGTTAACTGCGTGCCTGAAATCACGTCGTAGGACCACAGGATTTCTGGTGGAACAGTGTCAATTTAGCGATTGCATTTTAAAGAGTGAGGCAGCATTACAGAAGTGTTGAAAGAGGGGGCGGGGGAGCGCTGGGAGCAAAGCTGTCCCTCTCCCCTTGGACACACAGGCAGCTCTCTGAAACAAACAGCTACCCACTGAACTGGCAGCTCCCACTGCAAGCACAATCGAGCTTCCGCCTCTGGATGTTTGCATTAGGATCCCAACCAGCTCCCACTCAAATCAATGGATTTCGCTGTAGGCACAGAAGTGAGACTTAGGTATTTTCAGTCTTAATTGTCAGATACACAGGAAAAACTCGGGGGGAAAAAAAAAAGCATTATTTGAACAAGTTAATTACAAGACATAACACCCAAATAAATAAATAAAGAAGCGGAGATGCCCAGACCTGTGATGTGGCCAGACCAGTAGGTGTACCTCAAGTTACACCTATCGGCTCTCACTGCACGAGGGAATGTGCAAACAGGGATGCTACCTCTGCAGGCAATGAAATTCATTTACCATGAATACTTAGACATTTAAGGCAAATCAGTAGTTTGGCCAATGTGTGTATTTTATTTTTTAAATTTCTACACTTAGAGTTGCTGGCAAATAAATGTTCCTTCCTCCTCATGGTCTTTGCTTCCATCTCACAGATGTGGAGCAGGGTAAGACACGGGACTAACACCGGCCTTTAAGCAGGGAAGTCAGGCGTGTTCCCCTCCCCTGGGTCCCCCAGAGGCAATGGGGAGCGAAGCCCCTCTGCAAGACCAGGTAACTCAGCCCAGGTAAGAGCTGAATCACCTTCTGCAAGTGCCTACCTCTCCATGCTGACTCCTGGCTACACTGCTCTTAATTTAAGCACCTCAGCTAGCTAAAATACATGCAGATTAGGGAGGCTGAGTGAGGTGTAGTCTTGGCCAAGGAGTCTAAGGTGGAGTAAGGATTAAACCTATGCTCTGTGATAGTGCTAAAACCATAGCTTTAGGATACCAAGGACCATTTTCCCAAACCACACGGCTTGGTCTTCATCAAGCCAAGGGCCACAGCATCATCGGTAGCAACAATTCTTGTGCTTTTCTCTCACCATATTCCCCCCTCTAAACACCTTAAACTGTTAAGCAACCCAGCCCATGCAGACAGGAATTTGCGTTTTACTCTTTGCACGTCAAACTGAAAAGCAATGAAGGGAATGAGGTCTGGACCCAAGCAGCCTATTGAGAGGATCAAAAAGGTAAACGCAAGGCACAAAAGATGGCTAAGAAACACAGATCGTTTGCCATCCCACACAGCAATGCTGTCTCAGGACCTGGGGACCCAGGCAGAGGATTTAGTGCCTAAGCCTAGAGACTCCTCTGGGTTGCAGGCATTAACTCATGCTTGCATGCCTGAGACCGGATAAAGCTGAAGTCAAAACCAAAAACCTCTAAAGAGGCCTCAGCATATTGTTGTTTTGGGGATAGTCCTGTGCATTTCGTCCACAAGAATTAGTGTTTTCTTTTCATTTCACAATAACCTAGGTATTTAAAATGTCTGCCAAAAAGTACTCAGAAACCCAGCATTTAATCTGAGGACTTTTCAAGAGGACCAGTTGTTTATTTCTACCGTCTAATGAACATTAATTTCCTGTTTCAGAAAATGTAATTTATGCCACTGGTGAAGCTGATATTCATCTTGATGCATATCCTCTTGGCTGGCTTAGTTTTTCATTTTCTCTAGTTTCTCCAGCCTGCGTACACTCTGCAACCTGTAGACTCAGCCTGTGCAATCAGTAGTTCTTCAAATGTATTCACAAGTTTCCAATACATGGTGGGAGAATCTGATAGCAGAGGACACAGGTCCGAATCCGTTAGTAGTCACTTCTCATAATAAAAACAAAGTTTAAGAGAATATTTGTAACACTGATCTGAAAACAAGAATATATTTTCCTTTCTGCTTCAGAATTTAGACAAAACTAATGCAAGTTACACTAAACAAATCCAGCCCTTGCCAGGATAAACAAACATTTGCAGTGTTGTTTGCTACATGCCTGTCATGAAATAAAGACACTGACATGCATTTTAATGCAACTCTCCTACAAATTGTGAAAAAATAATTGTGCACTGTGTATTCGTTGCTAGGTTACTAGAAGGGAAGAGAATATTTTTGCAGACATGATGAACTAACAAGGTAAATAACTCAACCTAATCATTTGCAAATTTCACACTTAATTTTCAACAGCAGGTCTTTTCAGAGCCCAGATCAACCTCAGATCTGATGACAGTGATTTTTTAGAGCAAGGCTGACAAGCTCCTGTGAGCCAGATTTGGCCCATGGGGTAGTTTTTATATGACAAACTTCCCCTCCCCCTGAATAAAATGGCAGTTTTACTAGAAAAAGGGCAGCGAGGTTTGCCCAGTTGTTACTAACAGCACATGAATCTTCATTTCTTCTTAAACTCACTCACTAAATGAGTGATGTCTTAGCAAATATTGCAGCATTAGAGAAAAAACTAAAAGAGCTCTCTGCACATACCCAATCTGTCTGTCCAGTACTCCTATCAGCAACATTCTGGGAGGAATAGCACTAATTCTGATTAAAGCAGATCAGGGATTGTCTAACTAATCCATAAATTCCAACGTTATTACATATTTGCTTAAGGAAAAACAATGGATCAGATCATGAAATCAGATCTGTGCTGCTCCACAAAGCAGGGTCCTTTGTGCTGCTTTGTGGCAGTACTTGCAGGGCAGATGTATCTGAAGGAAGGGTAAAGGGCCCTGCATCCCTGTGTCCCTTTTAGCACCACCCAGCTCAGCAGCAAGAAAACTCCTCCAAAGAGACCTGAAGCTGAGATGAGAATCTTTCTGTTTTGCAAAGTTTCCAGATGACAAACAATACATCTGCTGAAAGAGATTCTGATTTATTTATTTATTTGGTTATTTATTTATTTGGTTCAAGGCATGTTTTGGCTATCGTGGCTTTATTAGGTCAGATTACTCTCTCATTTAGGTGCCTATAAATCTGACCACAGAAATGTTTCACTGATTAAGTAGTGGATTGAGGAAGAGGCAAGTTAGGTTCTCTGTCAAAGTCTCCACTCAGTTCCTTGCATGACCTTCTGAAAGTCATTTCTCTATATTATGATGCTGAATTTAGTTGATGAGGAACTCTGAAAATCAATTGACGCAAATTCATGGTGGTCTGCCAATTTATTGTGAAAGCAGTGGCAAAGACAAAACAATATGAAAGCTCGAAGGTGACAGGCCTTGTTGAGGCTAAAAGATCTTAATTTGAAACGTCCCAAGGACAGTGACAAGCCATGAAGTCTAATGAAAACTGGCAAGTAATGACTAGCAAATTAGAAACTATCTTTACTCAGAAACACCATGAAGCCAGAATAAATTTTAATATTTTTAGAAGATGCTGTAGTCACCCAAACTCTCTTTCTTTTAATGCTTGTGGGAGAAGTCCTTGAAGCAGTACTTAAGTATCAAATCTCAACTTTGCTATCTTCGTAATATATATGTCTGTGTATCTTCTGCTTTCTCAGGCAGGATTCTGGCTGAAAATCCAATCAAATCCATTCAAGGGTAAAAAGACTAGTGTAAGACTTTGAAGGAAAGGAAATCTTCCCTACTGTTGATTTCACTAGATACATGTGCTCCCATGAAGAACTGGAGGAGGTCTCGTTATGTATCAAACTTTCTCATTCTTTTATTCCTAAGTCTCACGCTGACAAGACTGGGTTGGGCCTTATGTGGACCCAAATGCTTGAATGGATGCAAAAATCTGACAGTCTGTACTTCTTTCCCCTAACAGTGATCTGTCTCATGCTACCTAACTTGTTTTCCAAGCAGATTTCTGGAGATCTCATGCATCACTTTTAGATCAGATTCTGTTTTTAAATTATCCTTCGTTTAGACTGAAGGAATGAGATTACTTTCTTCTGTACTGGAAGATTTCTCTCTTACCGGTTTACAGTCATACTTTTTTTTTCTATTTTATCCAAAAATGATGGACCATTTCAAGAAAAAAAAAGAAGTAGAACTAACCCAAATGGTTGATTATCTTGCTATCTCCAGTTCTATTTCATTTCATGCCTCCCTCACTTCACAGCACTATAACCTTTTTGAATTGCCCTCTGTGATATCCACTCCTTCACTGTTGACCATTGCTCACTTATTCATTGCTTGTTGGATCAGCTGGGCACTTGCACAATCAAGTCTTTGTTATGCTTTCAGACAGGCCGCAAGTCACAATATTGAAGCACCACAAGGACTGTTTCCTCTGCTGGTATTCTTCTTCCCTGGCATTTAGGAAGACAGCATCCTAAACACCTGAAAATGCATATAAAGTAATTATGACAATAATTCATACAACAGCTCTCATTTAACTGGCTATATAATGTCTTTCCCGCTTTAATTGTCATAAGAGAGTGAAATACCCAAAAGTCTGAAGAGTTTTTGCAAGTTGGTCAACTGAGAAACAAGAATTTGCTGCTTTGAAAAGTGCAGCAGAGCTCAGGTTTATTTAATGAATCAGTATATGATGGCTGGTGATACACAGTTAGCGGGGATCCTAGAAGAGCTGCTCTCTCCAACCAGTCAATTGGCCCAAACAAAGCAGTATTTTGTAGTTTTCTAACTAATAAACATTGACAATAATGAAGAGCAACTGCAGGGATGGTGGGAAAATAAAGGAATGCACATACCAAGGTTCTGCAACAGTATGAAATAGCAAAGTTCACGTTTACATGCATAATAACCACAACTGGCACATGGGTTGTTGGGTGCACGAATAATCTGAGAACCCAAGATGAGAACACTAACAAATACAACTTTATACAGTTGGAGGTTTTAAAACAAAATGAAACTTCTCATATGCATATACAGATACCCCAGTATTTAAATACCTGCAGGATCTGCTTCTAGGTCGATGCTATCAATGGAGTCGGACACCTATATATCCTTGAACTCTGTCTCAATAGGCAGAGTATTGGACATAGCACAAGAAGAAATGTTAGCAAAATGCTATTTTTAGTTGATTTCACTTGAAGTCAAAATGAGGATCTTGGATTCCCAGATGGTGAAATTAAATCTCTCTCTCTCTCATAGTAGAAAAAAAGAAGTACCTTATTTGGGAAGGGAAAGTTTAGATAGACGTTAAGTAGCTGGGTTCATTATGGAAAGAATAAGGGTATTCAGCAGAAGGAGACGAGTAAGGATTTTGTCACAGGGAGGGAGAAGCAGAGTCTTTTGTGTATGGTGGTTTATTGCAGGCTCTAATGGCATCAGGATGATGTTACCAGGGAGCCTCTACACAATGAAATAATTTACTGTCATCTCTTATATCCTGCTAGCACAACAATGTAGTCTCCATAGACCTACTCCTAAAACAGTTTTGATAGCCAAATTCTATCTGTAATGTCACAGAAGATGTCATAACCTTACCTAAAAAAAAAATACTTGACACAATTGTCAGTTTATTCACACAAAATTATTGTGAATTGATAATGTCCTTTGAAAGGATTATTATACAGACAGGTTTGCTGAGGTCTAAAGGACTCCAGACGTTCCTTTCCTTTCCTTCTCACGTGCCCCAGTGCTGGCAGCCCCCACAGTCCCTAACGCTGCATGGGGCTACGGCTTCTTCTCAGCTCCCCTGAAGCCAGGGAAAAGCAGCAGTGCTGTGCGGTCCCGAGGGCCTGGTGGTGTCATCACCTCCTACTCCCCACAGCAGCCCACGCTTCCTCCAGTTGGGCTCAGTGGCCCAGCATGAGGATGTCCCCATCATGAGTCTTGACTTGACAGATGATCTCACACTGGGGCTGTGCCTCTATCCCTCCCACAGCCCAGGAGCCACATGCACTATTGGATAAGATAGTAACAAGCCATCACGGATACCATTTGCACAGCTTGTTGGCTTGTTTCCTCATAGAGCTGGAGGTCCCCAAGTTAGCAGCATATTTGCCAGGCTGTTCAAAGGCCTTCCTGGCCTTGAAACCAGTTACATTCAGAAAAGAAAGTACATAAAAATGGAGTAACAGCTTTTCACTGAAAGAGAACAGTTTCCTGTCTCTGTTCTGCTCACATCTGGTCAATTTTCTGTCAAGAATTACATCTTTACTACTCTTTTACAACACACAGCCAATACAGCTGTAAGGGAGTAAGCTGCTCACTATACTAGCCTTTGTATTATCAGCAGTATTATTAACTTTAATAAAGCTGTAAAATCTGTTTTACTGAAGATGCACGAACCTGAAAGAACTTTGAATTTCATAACCCAGGGTGAGTCTGAAGAATTGGCATTTACAGGAAAATGGAAAAACAGTCTTTGCTTGAAAATTAAACAAAACCGAAATGGAATTAGTCATAATAAACTGTACTTTAAGACCCACTTTTCAGAGCAGATTAGTATTTTAAGAATGATATTAAAAGATATAATAAGATATGATATGATAAGATGTCTTTTATAGGGCAGTATAAAGATTTAAAGACCCTATTGAATTCTATTTTCAATGAAGATGTATTAAGTAAATGTTGCTGTATTCTCTAGAGCTATACAATTCTTATAATCTTTTCTTCAGAGGCCTTTGGCTAATTCATAATTCAAAATGTTACTCATTTCCCTTCCTGTCTGTATGTCATATAAAGATGTGCATCCAATACATTGTCTTGTGGATCTCTGTATGTTATACACATTCCAGTTCCTGTTATATTACATTCCTTTGCAGGGATATGATTTATTTCTTTAAGCACTTTCCCATCTTAAAATGTCAGATGCTTCCTGTACTTATATACAAAGAAGTTTAAGCTCCCAAAGGTACTGAAGTTCAACAAACTTCTGACTGTGGACAGTATGAATTTACCAGTGAATCTTTGGCAAATATACAATTCCACCTACTTTCCTCAGCTCTTTAGCATAACTTTATTTCATAAGTACTAAGACACTTCAGTCATCAAGAAGATCAAACAGAGGTATGGTTTTGAAAAACAAAGAACCTAAACTGAACTTTCTAAAGGTTTATTCTTCAAGTAGAAGCTTTGATTCTCAAGGGTTATCACTTGTGGCACACAGGAACTTGTCAAGATTAGGAAAATGGGATTTCAAGGCTAGCTTTTATCTATTTCCATTATCTGAGCCTTGCTATCTTTTGTAAATAAGATGTTTTCCCTCCAAATAACTTACTTATAAAGCTTTTTGGTAAGTAAGGAAAATACCATTATTACTTTACTGGGTTTCAGATTGGTTACTTAATAACAAAACCAAACTGCATTAACCAGGTGGTTAGACCATGATCAGTTGCCTATCACTGGATTCTCCAGCAGATTTCACCAGCTAAAAAGTAAAGATGTTTCTTTTATTGTATTTTAAAAGTACAGCATTATATAGAAACATTCCTTTAAGAAAAGATTGCCAAATAAAAGTCTAACTTTGCATGAGATTGCTCAATTATTGAAGCCCTAGGCAAAGAAAAACCTGCACTGATCTTGTTCAATTCTGTGGAAGAACTGTGCCTCTCCCTTGCCACTACCTTATCTCCTGCAGTCTTAATGCCACAAAACCGCACTAAACATAGAGATATACTCAACAGCCTGAACTAGAGCAGCTGAGAGAACGGCTCAAGCAGAACAGGGAGCCTGCACAAAATTGCAGTGTGGCCCAGCAGACTGATGAGAGGACATGAAATGAAAGTGCACAGGGAGCGGGATGACTGGTGGTGGTCAAGAAGAGTGTATGTTTGGAGCTGTGGACTGGTACTGAAATGAATGGGATCTTTCTAGTTCACCCACAAAGGTACCTAAGTCCAGTACTCCTGTTAACAGAATATTTGTGACATTTGCCAACTCATAAAAACAACCATGGGCTTCTTCAGATTGACTCATTTAAAAAAAAGAAACAAGCAACAGCAACATCCTTTATAACGACAGCTAGTGTTTCAGAGAGAGAAATGTATCACACAACAGTTCTCTAAAGAGCAACAGCATTTTTCAGTGAGGTTACTCAAACTCAATATGTCTAAGTTATAAGAGGTTTTCTTCAGAGCAATTAGCCCTGCAATTTCAGCCAAGCATTTGAAGTCTTGAGTGCACAGGGAAATTGGCCCAAATAACTCTTAGATACTAGTCCCCACTAGTAATAAAGGCTCTGAAGGCCAAAGGAAGGCATTAGCAACACTTGTGCAACTCCCTTAACAGGGTGTACGCATGTAACTAATGGGAAACCAGTAAACAATTCTGGTATTGAAGCACAAAGCAGATAATCTCACTCACACTACTTCAGTCATTTTCTTCTCATGTGGCTGACTGGAATAAAACTGCTAAAATACTGTTTCCCTCATGCAGAAAAAGATCTAGGGGATAGAATAGATCACAAGCTGATTAGGAGTCAACAGTGTCAAGCCATTGTGAAAAAGGCAAACACTGCACTAAGCTGTGCAAACAGGAGTATGGCTTGCAAGACATGGGAAGTAATCCTGCTCTGCCCAGCACTGGTACAGCCCCAGCGGGAACACTAGGTCTGGCGCTGGGTCTCATTCTCCAGCGGAGATGCAAAGCGCCCAGAGAGAGTCCAGAAGAGAGCGATGAGAATAAACAGAGGTCTAAAGCACGACCAGCGAGGAAGGACTGAATGAATCAGATGTGCAGAACCTAAACAAGAGAGCGGGATGGGAGGGAAATGTAACAACAATTTGCAAATACCTAAATCGTGGCCGTGGAGAGGAAGGGAATGACTTGTTTTCTGCGTGCAGGGTGGATAAGGAATAACAGATTTGGGATGGAGTTTGCAAGCCCTCTCAGGCAAAGAAAGGGTTAACATAGGCATTAGCAAGAAAGCAGCTGAGAAGGCACACAGCTGCAGGGGATAAAAACACTCGGGAGAGGGCTATCGGAGGAGCCCTTAAGGAGGGGGCTGAGGGAGCCTCTCAGGGCAGAGATACAGGCTTAAGGGATGTTGGGCTGTGTTCTTTGTAAGTGATTCTAGCCTTATCTTTGGTAGGTTACTGGCCTCCTCGTTTGTATTGACTCAGTGTGCTTGATTATGAAATGGGTATCCTTTTTTTTTTAGGCCTGCAAAAAAGCAGGACAGGGTGCTAAGGTTTGGGTTGTTTTGTTTTGTTTTGTTTTTTTAAATAGCCCAGCAAAACTTTTCATATCTGGCCTAAAGTGTGGTCAAGTGCTGAATCAACTAAGGTAAGAGGAAAGTAGGATAATTTTTGCCTAAGGAAAATATTTAAACTCCTGTTACTAACAGAGGACTCAAACTGAGGAACTGTACCTTGGGAGCTGGAGACTTTAGTCTGTGGAGGGAGAGAAACAGCAAGAAGCTTTGGTATAAAAGGGAAAAGTTATGCAATAGGCTCAGGCTCAACAGCTCTAAAACCGGGAGATGTCTGGATCTTTTTGCTAGGGGAGAAGATCTTAGCCTGCCAAATTGGAGGGGACTTGGAAATCACAGCAAGATCTAGGTTAGACATTAAGAAATTCTTTCCGAGGGTAAAGATAGTGAGGACTGCGATAAATTGTCTGAGGATGTTATGAAGCCTCCATTGTTGGGGGAAGGCCTTTGAGAACAGGCTAGTAGGTATTCATCAGGAATGACAAAATTGATCCTGTCTCAGGATGGCAGGGCTACTAGATGAGCTTCTGAAGTCCCATTCTGCCCTATAGTACTATAAAGAGAAACTTTGCATCCTTCTTTTCTTGCCACTCAACTGTGACATTTTATGAAAATAACTGAGCATTTTTGGAAGCTCAAAGCATTCTTTGAATAGAAGTGGTTTCAAAACTAGGTCTAAGCTGAATATTTTACCTACTCTGTTGAATGACCCTTTCAACATGGTGCGTTTTGGAAATACTTCAGTACTGAAGCTTGTGAATTCAGTGACAAATGTGTTAGAAGAACACTCTATACTTGCTCATTCTGTCTTTCCAGTAAAGCTACAACTAAATTAAGTTGCCCACATGCTCCACACCACCAACAAACAGATTTGTTTGTAAGGATACTCTTTTACCCCCTCAGTTACAGTTTGACCTTTTCAAAAAGAAACTAAACCCAGGACTACTTGGCCTAAATAACCCTAGCGATACCCTACACAAGCAGTCCTTTTTTATCTTTTTTTTAAACTCCCAGTGAAATCAGTTGAGATCTGTCCTTACAAGTCAATAGGTCTAAGTTGTCCATACTATAACTAGTCTGTGTCACTTTTGAAATGACAGAGTTAAATGTAAAGAAAGGAAAACAACTTTCTAGATACTGTCTTTCCATCAAGATGAGGCTAAAGCCTCCAGAATTTGCAAGTTTTAGGTTCACAGTAATGATCCTCAAGAGATTGTTTTAACAGAAGTAAAAGCTAAAAACTAGTATGATGAGAAATGTCTTTGATTCTGTAATGCTTTTAGCTGTATGAACTGCTTTGTGTACTGTTCCCCAGCACTCTGAAAAATCTTTAGAGCGATTGGAAATACAACTAGGACCAAACCGTTTTTGCTTTCTTCTAAATGAATTTGTCATGACAGCATTAGGAGATCTCTTTCCATTCTGACCCACATGAAAGAGGAACAGGCACTGAAACAATGGACTATATTTTGAAAACTATTTAGTTGCCCAAGAACACAGAAATGCCTGCTAGATTTTCAAAAGCCAGTAGGTAATGACTCTCACAATGGAAGTTAGATGCCTAGGTTGCGCTGAAAATCCCACTGAATAGCTTTTGCATGCTTGTGGGCCTTTAAAAGTCTGTCCAAAATCCCCCCAAATGAAAATCACATTTTAAGTAGATGCTTGTATTTAATTACCCTCTGTGGTCAGCTACAGAATATAACTTAGAAAACATTTCTGGTGATTTTGATTGGTTCTCTGTTTTCCTCGGGGAAGGAAGCACGGGCTTTGCTCGGCATTTTGTAGACTGCTTCACATAATGAGGCACTGGTCCCTGACTAGGACTTTTGTTTGGTTCAGCGCGAGTAAAGCAATACTCCACTATACTTTCTTCGATGAAGCAAGGCATGCAGGCAACGAAAAAGTGCTAGCAGCCTTCGTTGCCAGAAAAAGAAATGATCATATTTAGCAGCGTTGTTCACAGAGAGATTAAACTCAGGCTGGATGGAGAGAAGCTGTGTAGATAATTTGAAATAGATTCCGAGGGTGAATTACTGCTTGGCTGTCTTCCTCACCTCCTCAGTTCTCAGATTTGTGTGCCAACAAACATTTTAAGATAACTCTGCTCTGTTTGCTCCTTGAATTGTCTAGCTGTTTAACAGGCTCTTCAGATCAACAAGGGATAATCTCAGGATTTTGCTCAACAAAGATTGCTTTGTGCAAAATTTTAAGAATTCTGAATAGGTTGTTGTATAGGGCCTGGTCTTGCGATCCCTTTTAGTTGTGAATACTTTCGACGGAATAAGTGGTTGGACAATCATAGTTTCAGTAAGTAAATGATCAATAATGGTATCATTACCACCAACAACCATTTTCCCCATTTTTAAAGGTTATTAAAAAATAAAAAAGGCACTGGTAGCACTGAACAGACCAGTCTTGACCAAGAAAAGTGCTGACTGGAGAGATACCTGTAAAAAAATGTAATTAGAGAACAGGTGGCAAACTGCAGGCACCATATATTTAAGAAATTAGTGCCTCCACAGACAGGACCTTCAGCCCTCCCACGGCCTAACCAGCAGCAGCGCCGGAGACGACACCGCACACACAAGGAGCAACGTTTTAAAACTTTAAAACGCCGCACAGCAGCCTCCGGCCGAGGCAGCCTTCCTGAGCAAGCGACACGGCCGGCGGCTCGCCCCCAGGGCCCCTCCAGCCCGAAGGCGAAGCCGCCCCGGGAAGAGATGCTCGGCCCGCCCGCCTCCCGCCCTCCCTCTCCTCAGCGCCTCGCTGCTCGCCGCCGTCCTAGACTGTCGCGCAACGCAGCGGCGGCGCTTCCGGCCTTTCCAGCCGCCTCATCGATCGTTGTTCCTCCCGCTGGGGTTTCCCCGCGCGCGGAGCGGGGGGGGGGGGGGGGTCGCGCCGCCGCCCCGGTGCGCGGGGCCGGGGAGGCCTGAGGGGACGAGGCCTGAGGGGACGAGGCGGCGGGCGGGCAGCTCGGCCCTGAGGAGGGGGAGCGGCGCCCCGCGGGGGAGCAGAGCAGCGGGGCAGTTCCTCAAGAGAAAACCGGGGGGCGGGGGGGGGCGGCTTGGCAGCACCCCGCGGCGCTACCTGTGAGGCAGCCGCTTCTCCCCCGGCCGGGAGCCCCGGCTCCTCCAGGGCGTTACGGGGTGAGCGGCCCCCCCCTCCTCCCTGAGGGGCGGAGGCGGCCATGGCGGAGGCGGGGAGAGCCGGCGGGAGCCCCGCCGCAGCCCCCCGCCTTGTGCCCCCCCGGCCGCCGGCGGGGCGAGGCCGCGCCGTCCAGGTGGTACGTGTCAGGCGGGCGGCGGCGGTCGAGTGCGGGCTGAGGCGCAGGCAGGGAGGGAGGGGGCGTCTGACCGGGCGGCGAGCCGCGGGCCTGGGGGAAGGATGAAGTCGTGGGCGGCTGTGGCACTGGGGCCGAGCTCCCTCCTGTGTGCTTGCCTTGGAGGCTTTGCAGGTGCTGCGGCTGCTCGGCGGAGGAAAGCAGCGGGGTTTTTCATGAGGGGCTTTTGGCCTTGGTTTTGTGCTGGTTGGCCTTACCGAACGACGGGCCGGGCACGTTTGGTTACATGGAGTTTGAAAAGATAGTTTTAAAATTTTCTTACAGTACTTCATTCTTTTGTTACTCCCTGTAACAATGTTGGTTTTTTTAAAATTAGTTTTTCTTTTGCAAATTTATACACATACAACTGATGTGGTTTGGCAGCAGTTTAGATTTAGTGAGGCAAACAGCTGAAAAGCAAAAACATACAGATCAATGGGCAAGTAAAAATGATGAACAACTTCACAGAGTCTCAGATCCTAAAGGCAGGTCAAAGTTTGTGGCCTGAAAATCTGTCTGGGTTTATTTAAAGTATCCCATATATGAGATTTGACAAAACTAGTATGTTTTTGCCAACAGCCATGAGTTTCTAAATGGTTTGGAATAGTGACTCATATGAAAACTTCATTTAAAAATAACAGTTTCTGACTTCTATAAAATCTTCTGCAGTGTTAAAATGATTTTTAAAATTTATTTTCCACATTCAGATATGGATGCAGGTAGGAGTCTGCCTGAAGAAATTTGTGAAAACTGAAAATAAGTTTTCACTTTGGAGTTGTTTATCATATGTATTCTTAGTAGAGGATGATAGTGGTAATGCCAGAAACAAGAGATTTCTTGGATGCAAAACATTCAATTGCACAGTTTCTGACTTTTTTTTTAAACCTCACATTTCCCTACTTCTCTTCAATCTTGTGATTGATGTATTGTTTTACAGTGGTCTAGCTGAGGGAGGACGGGAGTTTTTTGGTTGAGTAATACGTTTGTAGAAGCAAGGGGATTGAACTACCTGTTAACCATTTCGCATTCTGTCATTTTTGCCATACATCAAAATTCATTTTGCAGCGAAGCCAAGAATCGTTATCTTCAGCTTAGTGAGGGTAAAACTACATTACTAAAAATACCTAAAATCGCTTCAGGTCTTACTCTAGAATGTGTGAAGTTCAGGGAAAACCAGGTAGTGTCACAATGCTCGAATCCAGATCTGATTCACAGTTCTGCATTTTAACTGTTGTACTTGGCTCATAGGCCTTGGAAATGCTCCTCTGTTGGATTCTGCTGTAAATCAGCCTCAGCTAATGAAATGATAATTCTGACTCAGTTGATCTTGTAATGACAAAAATACATTAGTTGTTTGCAATTTATGTCCCCGTGTTGACTCAAAATTACTTTGAAAAAGCTTCATGCGTATTTCTGCAGTTCACTGTTATGGTAGCGGTCTTCAAATATATGAAAGGCTGCTGCAAAGAGAACTAGAATAATAATCTGTGCTGGGATCAGGAAGTAGTAGTTAGCATAAACTGCAGCAAAAGGACTTCAGACATTGGGAAAACTGTATTCCAGGTCTCCCTTATGCCTGCTTTTAGAGATTGCCTTAGCAAGGTTGGTGTTCCTGTCCCTGGAGATTATGGTTTGTCAGCAATGATATAGCTGTAGTTGATCTTGTTTTGGGACAGAAGAAATAGACACAGTCTCTTGAGGTTACTACCAGCTGGTTTTTTTACTGTGAATCTGCACCTGTAAGTGAAATAGTGCCCTGGTTCATGTTTTTCCCTCTTTAAATGAACCAAGGAGATTGAAGTATTCTGATACAGTCACACAATGATGAAGGCCAGTTTATGAATGCCTAGTTCGGGACAAGTACCAACTGCAACTTTTAAGCCAGGCTACAAATGTAGAAATGAACTAGGGAGAAATGAAAGTTTAGCTCGGCGGTGTTTTTAATTTATCTTTGGCTTAAAAAGAAAAAAGTACACACAGAAAAACAGTAAACTGAGTAAGAACGGTAGAACTTAAGGAACCTTTAGTATACGATGTTAGCAGTACTCTGATATTTTAATCATATTGCTGTGTACAGTTATTTGTATGAATTTGTTAATTTTTCAGGTTTTACACAAGTGTCATCAGCAATTCAGCTCTGTATCTTATTTTGGCAGGCATCTAGCTCAACATTGTCGTGATAGTTCTGTGGAAGTAGAAGTTGCTCACAGTAATGTGTTTAGGAGCATGCTAATATATTACGAGTTGCTAAGTTCAGAGTACCTTAGTGCCATCAGGTATTTATGGATTGTTTTATATGTGCTGCAGTTAAAGTACTGTTTTTTCTGTTTTCAGTTCAAACTAAACAGAGAGGTCCAAATATAATATTGATATTTTGCACTGCTGTCTTGACTTAAAACAGGAGTTCGTTATGAAAAAAAGCAAATAAGTTCCAGTTTTACAGTTTTCAAGCCAATATCAAGCTAGTTTGTGATGGCATAGTCAAATTTTTACTGAGTTAATTAGAAAACAAATTGGAAAATCATTGATTTTTCTGGATGTGCAAAACTGTAGCTAGTTTATATGGTCATTGGAAGAATTGGAGAACCCTTTTCTCTCTGAATGAATATGTTAGATTGATTAGTATGAATGTATAGGGTCGTATTTTAATTGCCATCCAGACATAAAGGATATTAAAATCCTGAGTAAATTGAATATATTAGTTTAGAGTCTCAGATTTTTGGTTATTTTTTTGTCTCAAAGTACTAATCTGAGACAGTTCTGAAGTAATCTTTTTGTCTGTATGTTGTAATTATTTGATAATCAATTTCACTTTTTTTTATTTCTCCTTATTTTACTTATTTATCTCTCCAAAACAGAAGTCAAAGACCTGCTTTGCTTAAAATTTTAGATTGCTTTCCTCCTATTCCTTTTAAATACCCCTTTCGCCTGTTACAGCCTCCTGCCAAAAATCAGGATGTTTGTTCATTTTAGACAAGTATAGTTTTTTTTATTTTGCTGTGAAATGTTAAGTTTCTTTTTTGTTAATCATTGTACCATACATCATGTTCTGTAATACCTGTGTGTACATACAGCATACTCTGTAAAAAACCAAAAATACACTCCTCAAAGTCCACAAAATCTGCTTACTAATGTATGCATTTGCATGTATTCGCACAATGTACATGTACTCACATGTCACTAAATCTTGAAGAATTCAATTTCAGTATTCTTCTAGTATTTTGTTTCTTAAGATTCTCACATGCTCACAATAGGAACTAATCCTTTTTCTTCAAACTATATGCGTTTATGGTTACACCACACGATAAGGAATTTAAGTTCTGTTTCTAGGAACTTCTTAAAATGCCCCATGAGACATTTTACAAGTTACTTAGGCTCTTTGCCTTAAGTTCCCCATCTATTATAAGCGATCTTAACGGCTACAGGTTTGGACTCTCCCTTTACAAACATAGGCAGTGTATTACTGTGCTGATTTCTTAGGACTTTGCATTCTGTGAATGGAATGTATTCTTTTTTGAGATACTGAGAGAATTGGGGGGGGGTTGTTGGCTTTTTGGGGGTAATTAGAACAGTGGTGAGTAACTGAACAGAGAAATCCCTCGTCTCTGGTTTCTAACCAATTTTAAAATATTTCAGGTAAGTGTTCATGCTTTGCGTCTATGTAGCTGAACCAGTAGAGGCTATAATAAGAAAGCCTGGAATTGAAACAGTAGACTATGGAACTATGTCATATGTCATCTTCTAATGTGCTTAAAAGCAGTTTTAGATAGAATCATTTTTAAAAACATGGCTACAGCCAAGATGCATATATGAGCATCTCCAATTAGGTAGTAAGCTTAAAGAAAAATTGATGAGTAAGATACATTAATAGAAGACAGAAGTAAAGAGCGTCATAAGAAATGCAGGAATACTAGAAGCAGGTTAGTGTGGTGTTATAGATGTTTTGTTAGCATTTTTGGTTCAGTAGTTTCTTTTGTTTCCTTGGAGATCTACCAAAAGCCATCTTGTAGAACTCAAAAAATGGAAAGAGAGAAAAAAAAAAAGAAAAAAGTTTGATAGAGAAGAAAGCAAATCATATATTTATAATGAAAATAAAGGATCTTTGCCTACTTTTATATTTTTAAGATGCGTTTTTCATGAAAGTTAGTTTCAGAAGGATCTGGCACTTCCCCTTTTTAGTATTCTTATACTGTAAGTAAACAAAAATAGTGCTTACTGACATACATTTGGATTTTTGTTTGTTTTTTTGTAGTCTGTCATTGTGCCTGTTCACGATAGTGAGCGCTGGTTAGATGAATGCTTGAAGTCAGTTTGGGAACAAGATTTTAAAGAAACCATGGAGCTGTCAGTTTTTAATGATGCCAGTAAGGTATGTTTCAAACCTGATTTAAAATACTGTCCAAGTAAATACTGCCTCTGATAGCAATTTTTGTTCTGGATTGTGTTTGGTTCACCATACAAGTTAAAATGGCTGCATCTATGTCATTTTTCTAGGATGGTTCAGCTGAAATAATTGAAAAATGGAAGATCAAGTTGGAAGCTGCTGGTGTTCCAGTAATCATTGGTAGTAATGATTCATCTCAACCTCGAGGCGGTATGTAGCTTAATAGTGATTTTTTGAGAGTTAGGTTGTTATGGCAGTTTTTTAGTTTGAAAAGTGTCTTTGTAGCCACTTGCATTGCAGTGGAAAAAAACCACATTGTTTTCCAGAGCTTTCCATTCAAAAACTCATTCTAATTTAGAATTTGGCCCTGTTGGCTTTGGCTCTGTAGAATTTGTTTCTACGTCCAGGAGGGAAGAACTTGGCTTAACACTTGTGCTCTACTCTGCAAAAGAATTTTGTTTAATTGTAGTATACACAATGTTGTTAATGCTTACAGTTTTACTGTGGCTTTCTGATATCTGATTTATCTTCAGGAGATGGGTTTTAACAAAAAAGAAATCCAAAATTTCTTACATAAAGATTTAAAAAGTAAACGCATATCTTTCAGTATTGTAGAATAGACCCTGAAATAAAACAAAATACATTTTTTATATCCCCTTGATGATCAGATCAAAACAGAGGTTTCAGAAAAGTTTTGATGTGAGCTGAAAACTCACTAAACTCCTAAGTATTTACACAAAGGGTTAAAACAATATGTTTAGTGAGCTACCGGATAGGTGTATGGTGTGATTCCCTATTGATTTACATGCTAATATGAATTACATTTACCCACTGGAGGAGATAACAAACAAATGTCTCTAGCAGTTTTTCTTTTGCTTGTTTTGGTTGTTTTATTTTTAGGGTTTTTTAGCAGACAAGCTTGCTAAAATGTAAAATAGAAATAAAAGTAAATTGCTCTTTGAAGAAGCTGGTGGTGAATGGCATTGAAGTTGGAAGATCATGTCTGTGTTATGAAGGAGAACAACAGGACAAAGCAAACAGAACAGTGTGCTCGCATTTGGTATGAGAGCTGTATAACTAATGTTTCTGTCATTCTGGATTTTGTGACTATGAGTAGACAGGTAGGAATTGATATAAAACTGGTTCCAAATTTGTGTCTTTAAAGTTATCTCACTTAGAAGGCACACTTTGGAAACATTGTAACACAAAACCTGGTCAGTTTCTGGTTTTAGGAAGATACCGTATTTGTAACTGGAAAGAAACCTAGGCTTACTACAGTCTCCTCAAAACGATCTTCTTATGAAAAAGCCCAGTTCTGTTTCCGAAGGCTTAATTTTCATCCCCTGGTTGAAACACACAAATAAATTGGAGTTTGTGCACTGAATTCATCTGCAACTTGGTATAGGCCCCTGGCTTTATTTACCGTCATTTCTTTTGACCATAGAGTTCTTTAAAGCTGTTTTTTAAGCAGTTGTCAGACCTAGCAATACTGAAGTAACACAGCATAACTATTACTATAAATATTTTTAGTATTTTAATATCTCTAGCATGAACTGGTGGTGTTTTGACAGTGCAACTTGTAATATTAGCATTATTGAGCTGGTGATGACAAAAGACAGACAAGGTTTGTAGAGGGAATTTTTCTCTTTTGGGCAACTGATAAAGCTGGAGTTGAGCAAAGTCAAGAATTGCTTGTATTCCTGGAAATGTGTCTATCTTCTCTTTTTTCCCCGCTCAACTATTGGGTGATCAGTCTCCTTTCAAATCTTACTTCTCTTAGTAGTTGATGATTTAGAAGCTAAGTAGGTTGCGATTTCTCAGGAAAAAAGTCAAAGAATAATACCAGAGGTTGTTAATTATGGTGTTTAGGAAAGTTGGTTAGTAATGTTTTTGTTAATACCATCTTGTTATGTCATATGTTTTCCATTTTTATAAAACATTTTCTATGCATAAAGTCTTGTTCCTAATGGAGTGTTGTATTAAATGTGTGTAAACTAGTTTTTAGTTCGCAGGAACACACAGGTGCAATGTTTTGACAATAATTTATATTAGAATTCAGAAGTCAGTTCACCTTTGCACTTTAGGAAACTGAAACTAAAACTAAGTTCGAGTTGTGAACTACAAGGAGTATATTGTGCCATTAGAGATGTGTCAGATTTTTTTGTTTTAACCTGTATTTGTCAGTGTTGGCATAGCTGAAACCTGAACAAATCTTTAATAATTGGGGGTGGGGGATGCAGCTGTGAACATTGTTTCAAATAATGGTATGAAATGCATAGTTCTTTTAAAAAAACAAAACCAAGCTTATACATGTGGAAGTCACTCTCAGGTCACGATTAAAATGAGGACATCTTTTCTTCATGGTTGTTACATTTTAGGAGCAGGTTACTTGAAATCCATAGTATTTGTTTGCTTTCAGTGATTTACTTTTATTATGTTAAGGACTAGTTACAACTGTAAGGAGTCTTTCCTTTAAAAGAAGATGCTTTAGTACAGAAACAATGTACTAGTCAGGCTTCACATCTTCAACTATTTACACAAGATTAGGATTTATTTCTGATTCTTTTCTAACATGTAAAAGAAAGGGGGGGAACCTAGAAGAAAAGAAAGGGTCACTTGCCTAAAAAAAGGAAACCTTTTTCTTTCCAAGAGTGAGGAATGTTAATATCTCGCTGAGGCTTAAGTTTTTATGGCTGTAACCATGGTAGCAGGCTCTTTTCACCAAGTAAGCAGGCCTTACAAAACTCAGAGACCTGGCACAAACATTTGATTTTGTTCAGTAGAGTAATATTAAAGAAAATTTTTTACTCATGCCAAACATAGGATTTGTTGTGGTGAAACAATTTTTAATATCTGGTTTCTTCTACGGGGAGTTATATCTCTCTTCTTAATAATTTTTAAAATATGTGTATTTTCTTCTGTCCTCTCTAAAAAAATAGCTGGTATATTAAAAGCTTCAGGATGGTTTCTGTCTTAATCTTAGAAAGAAATATTTTCCAACTTTTTCTCATAACAAATATTAAATATTTCATTATTTTATTTAAAGTGTTTTATGTGAAAACGAGATCTGAAATATTTCAGAAAGTTCATAGAGTAATTTAATTGTCATCTTGTAGTTGCCTTTGAGTCTCCTTCACTTTTTTCCTACATTATTGATTCCTAGTACTTCATTATTTTCTACTGAAGGTTATTGAAATATTGGGGTATACTAACGACAGCATTGAAGTCTAAGTACAGGCTGCTTTACAGCTGGTAATGAGAGTATTGATTTGATTGATGTTGAGCAAATTTAGTTCTATCCTGTTCTTTTACCTCTTGCTTTAGTAGGGACCTCAACAGTATTAGGGTTTTGCTTGTTTGGCATGTCCAGACCTGCTAACTTGCATCAGTTGTTTCCCACTAAAACTGCTCATGCCAGGATTCAGCTCTGCTGTTGTGGTAGCTACTGACTTTGCCAGCTGCTTTTTTACTGCCAATAGGAAGGAGAATGAGAGTAACTGTATATGTGAGATTAGATATTCATATGTGTATAAAAAGTAATATCTAAATATACTGTAAGATAATAAGTCCAAGAAATCCATGATGAAGAGAAGTTAAGGTGAGGATTAAAATACTCAAAATACATAAGAAAAGAATAACACAATTATCAGGAAGAGCCTTTATTAGTAGTGTTCTGTTGGTAGTTGACATAATGTTCCTTTGAGGCAGTAAGAAATGCAGTCATAAGTCTTTTTCTGTACTTGGACAACTCAGCAAAGTCACCAAGGAGCATGTGCGTTAAAACTAAATGAACCTTTGAGCCCAGTTAAATTTGCTTCCTGAGCAAACTTAAACCTGTATCACATAAAAAGAGTAGAGAATTACAGAAGTCTGCTTTTTTCAAATGCAAAATCAGGAACTTTGGGGATAATATTATTTGAAATTATCCTGCTCCACTTCATGGTGAGATTTTCTGGCTTTATGTTTCCAGTTTTCCCATTAAAGAATAAAAACCCCACAGTATTGCATTTCTTCACATCGTTGGGTTTGCATGTCAGGGCAATCTTTTGCTGGATTCCCTGACTTGGTTCCATAAATACTTTCAACACAGCTTAAATGTTAACATGTATGACCAAGTGGAATTCATATAGTGTTTTTCAGAATAACACTGGATATAGCATGGTCTTTTCTTATAATGCTGCCCGGGAGAAGAATTCAAAGACCAGAATGTTATTAGGTAGACCTTGTCTACATACAAAAATTATCCCAGGTAAACACTCCTACCTTGCAAGATGTGTTTCAGTGGTAAGCTGAGTTCATCTTATTGCTGGTTGCTACAGTCCCCTCCTTACCCTTGGCTGTGTATTCCTGCTTCCCCCCTTTTTTTCTGGCTCTGCTATTTGTTTGACCCTCCAGTGCTGTCATCTGCTTCAGAAATGAAGCTGACAAAAAAAAGTTTTCTTCTGGTTCAACTTCCTGAAATGGCTTGGTAAAAGATTCAACAAGTGTCAGGGGGTCAGAAACTAAAAGACCCTAGATGCCAACGCTGTCGCTTGACTGAATTTATATTTCAGTGTGGTCTTCCATAGATGGCATAACATGTTATGGTATAAATAAGCCAGGTTTGTGCTCCTTGTACATATATTCTTCTGCTTTGGCTCCCCTCTCCATTACATGTGCCATTACATAAATGGCGCATAAAGTTTTTGTATTTGCATACTTTCACAAGCATAATGAAACAGAACTTTTTTTTGAGTCCTTCTGAGGACCTGGTTCCCTGATGAGAAGAACAAGTTGCCTAGCAATCTCTTGTTCTTTCTTTGCCTTTTTATGATTTGTTACTATTTGTTATGACTTAAGAGATGAATGTGTATATACAGCCAAGGGTTTTCAGCATCTGCTCATTTTAGGGGAGTTGGACTAGATGACCTTTAAAGGTCCCTTCCAACCCAAACCATTGTGTGATTCTATGATCTGAGGTACTGGGTGTGAAACCTAGGTAGCTGGACTCTTCAGGATGCATATTACATATTATGTCTTTGTGGAGGGCCAGCAAAAGTCATCTAATTCTATTTGGTGGTAGAATTCTAACACATACAACTGATAATCACTCAGAGAAGACGACTGAAATAGGCATACTATTTAAATATTTACAAATTACCTTATTTTAAATATGGAAGAATTGCATATGTTACCTGATACTGATTTTTGTATTTCCTTTCATCTCTTCCTGACTGTAGTAAGATGTAAAAAAATACAAAGGTAGAAACTACCACATAATTTTATCTTTGTTTTGTCAACAGTTGGATTTGCTAAAAATCAAGCAGTAATTCAGAGCTCAGGAACCTATCTCTGCTTTCTGGATTCAGTAAGTTAATGCATTTTGTCTAACTTAGTTTTGTCAATAAAATTTTGTTGGTTTTGATGTAGTTTTTGGTTTGCCTTAAAGACAAGCTGTTTAAAGGTGTTTGGGTGTTAAACATGCTGGTTACTATTTATAGCCGTAAAGTTGTCTTCCAACCTGTAGAAAGCCTACAGCCATACACCATTCTTTGATCCTATCAGATTTCACAAGCTATTGTGAGCAGGGTTGGGCAAGGTTAGTATTTAGGTGTTTTCAGGATTTTTCTTTCCCACATTCTTCAGAAAATTATATTGACGATAAACTAAGAGCTAATCTACTGGCTTTTTGATGCAAAATAGGAGAGGTCTCACCTTCCATCTTGAATTTTTTTTCTGTCCTTTGTTGGATACCTTCTGTGAACCCATTCAGCTCACTAACCCACAGATAACTATCTGACTTTATGCAGCTTAATATGCAGTGAAAGGTTTCACAAATGTGCATAGCTGATCTGAGGAATGGTGCCATGTGGCTAGGATCAGGCAAGAAGAGCAGGACCTTTAAGGCTCACTGATCTCCTGTAATTTCACCTGAAGATTGATTCTTTCCTCTGAATTGGAACTGAACTGTGGTTTAGTGTAGTACTAGGATGAACTGGCTGCTGAAAGTGTAGGTTTTCAGGTAGGATTCAACTTAAAGTTATGGTTGTCTGTGCTTATTAGAAAGTGTCATGAGAGCAGGGATGTAAACTCTACAACCTTATAACCACACAGGTTTTAATTTGGGTAATCTTTCAGTTTTAGTTCAAATGCAGACTCCATTTGTTGTATCAACTAGATAGAAGGGTTTTTTTTCATTTCTGTGTTAAAATTTTGTTTATTAATCAGTGTACTGTTGCAAAACATGGTTAAGTGCTGGTATATTTCTTCTGACCCAAGGCAATGCAGCAGAAATTTCTTGTCTTACAATTTAAGGAATTAAGTTTTGCAGGTGGCTTTCCTGGCCTTTATTCTTGCTTTTATTAAGTTATTACTGTATTTAGCAACACAGTGTTCCTTTTTAAATGAGTTTATTTGAATTTATCCTAGTGTCCCTTTAACAGTTTGTTGGTTTGGGGTTTTTGTTTGTTTGTTTGTTTTACAGAGTGTATTTCATGTAAATCTTTGTATATAAGTTTATGGAGGGTGAAGCTTTAAAATGCAATATCTGATACATATGAGTATTTATAGGTATTTCAGAAACAAAATTTTGAACATCCATTGAATACGCAGAACTCACAATCACATATACAAATTAATGGTGTTTGGAAAGGTCAGTTTCTCATATATCAAAAAGTAAGTATTTCAAATCCAGCACTGAGTGTCAGTGTCTGTTTCATAAACAAATTATTTTGAGGAAGTATAAGCACAAAATCTGCTGCTCTGTTTTTGATCACCTGACTCACCAGATTTTGAAAGAGTGTAGGGGCATCATAAATTATGCCATGAAGTAGTTGGAGTGATGCCAGTTTTGTTGAGATGAATGAACTTGGGATCCAGTTCTTTTTGCTTTACTTCAGGTAGACACAAACCCAAGTGCCATTTAATTTATATGAATGATTCCATGGATTTAACTCTCCTCTATTGTGAGTCAGTGAGGCTGTTTTCATATCTAAAATGAAAAAAAAATTGGATCTTACTTATGATTTGCAAAGTTCAGGTATTCCAGGCTTGGATAGATACCACATTGTATGGGGCATTCTAGGGAGTATGTAGGATGAGTTATGTATGTACTTATGTTCACTGAAGTTAGCTGAGTCCACATATGCATGAGTGAGAAGTTAACCTACTATTCTCTTGTCCCATGGAGCTTCATATCTTCTGTCTCAAATCTGTATAGAATAATTTACTGAGGTAAATTTTGGATTAGTCTTTCTTTTCAGTCCAGATAGATCTAGTTGTTTGTAAATCACTAGCAGTAAACTAGAAAATTGAATTCTTTAAATTATTTAATATTTTTATAGAGATCTCTTCAGAATTCTTAATTTGTTATTTACCTTATGGTGTTTATACAATATGCATCTTCATGTTGCTGTGTTGTTTCTATTTGCTGACTAGCTGTGCAGGGTAAGAAAACATCAGGGAAACAAAATACAACTATTAAGGAATGTTACAGGTGATGATTTTGGATTTCTGCAATAGTATCATTAGCATAAGTTTAGTATAATTAAGACCTACTCGAAGTGATTTGAGAATTTTATGACTTACAGTGTGGATAAGCTTGGAAGAAGCTACCAAGATTTTCTGTTCTACGCATTTCTATTCCTGCTATTGAGCTAGATGCTTCAAAATAGAAGGCATTCTGAACTATCAGAAGCCTGATATTGATACAAAAGAACTAGTAAATGATTGGCGTTACTTAAATGTATTTTCTACTGTCTGTCCTTGTGACTAACATTTTTTGCTGAAAACAGATCGGAGGAATTAAAATGAAGGTGGAAACTGCTACAAGTCTAAAAATTGCTCAATATTTTGGCCATAGTTAGTAAATGTTGTGTGATAATAGCTGAAACACAGATGTTGCCAGCTGTTTAACAGCTCCGCTTCTGCATGCCACCTACCTTCTTCATTTCAGTCACCAATCCAGTATCAAGCTCTCTAGGAAGGAATGTTGATATCAGCCTTTTGGAATGTGCTGCAGTAATGCCAGGGAATTGACCTTCAGAAGTGCAGCCATAATTTCAGGTTTGCTATAGGTGGATGTGGAGAGAAATGGGGCTGGGTCAGTAGTTTGTATACATTTCATATAGGTGGAGAAATACATTGCGGCTCCTTGTATGTTCATTTCACTTCTTGGAGTGAAATGAATGTACAAGCATATTTGGGAGCATCTTTGGAAGTACTGGCTCCAGAGAGACTGGTTTGCTTGCCATTCCAGCTGGAGTCAAGCTGCTTGTGTTATGTCTCTCAACACAGATTTGTGAGGACAACAAATTGGGAAGAAATGTGGAAAAAAAGGTTACAGAGCTCAGAACTGTCAGAATTTGATCAGCCTATTCTAGTATGAAGTGGCAGCTGTTTGACTAATAGCTATTATGGAGGTTTTTTTTCTGTGGTTGTTGTTACAGATTTCACCTCTAAGCTACTGAGGCATTTTTCCCACCAGGAAAACAAGTAGAAAAATGGGAGATACTTCATATTTAACATTTGTAGTCTCAGAAAATCTTGGTCATAACAACAATAGAATGAACTAATTATGCAAATACATTTCACTGTTAGCTTTATTCTTCTTCAAATTGTCTGCAGTTATGACTTTATCTACCAGTTACATTTTATTGTAACCTTAGTTTGTCAGTTCTATGGGGTGGTTACCATCTTTGTTATAATCATTTACCCAGTTGCAGCACAGCAGGACGCTTACACTAAAAATTCCTTTTTCTGCTTTGAACTGCTGTTTTCATTGACATTCACTTAAACATGCCTATACTTGTATAAAACTGTATTTCTTGAAAAAGAAACATGCTTTCATTTCATCCTAATAATCTGTGTAGTTTCCCATTTATTTCAGGTTTAATCAGTGTGTTGTTGGAGGGTTCCTGACTGTTAAAGAAGAAATATGAAAATGTGTGCTTTTTTGACCTGCAGTATTTTGAACCCAGTCATATTCACTTGAGTACTTGACACACTTGTTTTAGTCTTTTGAAAGGCTCTGTGGGTGATGTATTGCTATTTCTGAGATTCTTAGCCAGTTCAAAGATGTGACGCTAAACCATGTTGCCACAGTGTCACTGCTTGCTAATAGTTGAAAATGACACAGGGGAACAGTTAAGTTCTGTTCACCACAAGTGAGGGTGGACCACCGGAATCGGCATTCCCATATTTGAATTGGCAGCTGCTGACCTGTGCCTTTCCGTTTGTGAGATTTGCTTGTATGATTTAAGTTGGGAATGTTAATTCTTAATTGCTGTGAAATTGCATGCTTTTCTTGAGTTTCAAGTTCAAAAACACTTCATTGAGGGGTTATTCATAAAGGTTTGGAAGGAGGTGGTTGGACCTTAGCTAGCCAGACTTGGTAGATGTTTCAGACTTGAAGTATTTGCTTTTTGTTGTTGTTTTAACATACTATTCCTTGCAAATTTGATCCTCTGATTTAAAAACTGAAATAAGCTGTTACTCAAATAGCAGTAAGTGGATGTAGTGATGAACTCCATTACCAGAAGTCCCTTCTGTCCAGGAGAGTTGTGCATGTTTCTGAATAAGTAATGAGCACCAAAAAATCAAAGTAGGAGTGCTTGAAGGTATTGTTTTGTAAAGACAAAACATTGGGTTTTTTATTGTTCTGTAAAGAAGTGCATGTATTAAAAACAGATTAAATGCCTCTATCTGGAATGTGAAATGTTAAATTTCTGTTTCATAAATGAAGAAGGAAACCTTCAGAATCTGGTTGCCATAACCTCTCCCTACATATACCGTCATCTGTTTATTAGTTAAAGTGGGTGTTTGGAATTGACAGTGAGGATTTTACTCTTGCCAGAGTTGACTGACTTTGCTATTGAATACTGTATAAATTAGTTGCTTCCCTTGCCTGCAAACACTCATGTACTTTTTTTTCAGTGATCTAACTGTGAGAAAGATCCAAGGTGATCTCCAGTGACTACAGAAAAGCTAGATATGGAAAGGCACATGTCTGCATTTGCTGAACAAATGCACCGAGGTGGGACCTGCTTCGGCAGCAAAAATGTGCTGATCAATTAATAGTGATGCTGAATGAAAAGATTCCATAAAAAGATTGTAATTAATTTTATATTGATGGAAGGTACTAGTCATTCAGGTGCATAAGAACACCACGTATATCCTCCAATGTAGACCTTTTTGTTGCCATGCTCAAGAAAAGAAAGGTGCTCAATAATGTCAGCTTCTTAATCTTTGAAGTGTTTTCTTTGTTGTCCCCTTCTTTCTCAATTTAATTTGGAAGTAGAAGCAGAAAAGTAGTATTTTTTCCTATGATCTTGCAAGTACTGACAGATCATTAGGATGTCTTCTGCTCTGGTGACTTGTGTGTGGCCATTAGAGTGCATGATTCCAATGTGTTTGATAGCGTGGGGCTTCTTTAAAATCCTGCCTTCTGGAAAATTGCCTAGGATCAAGTGTACTTGCTTTGGTAGTGCTGTTGACAGGCCAGTTTTTGGAGGTCCCAGGCCTTTTACTTCCCTGGTTCAAGGAGTTGAACTGAACAATAGCAAAGAAAGATTTTCACTATAGTCTGAGCAGGTGCAGGATAAATGAACGCCCATTCGATAGATTGAAAGACTTTGGAGATGCCATATCCTTTCTCAGTGAGTCAAACATTCCTCCTGGTGTTGCTACAGGTTGTATTTTATGTGTAATAGCTGCAATGGAAAGAAGGTGCTATTATTATGAGGATGGAGTGTGTCAGCTCTTTTTTTTTTTTTTTTTTTTGAGCAGCCAAATATGAAGGAATTTGGAAAAGCATGTGATGCTGAGACTGTAATGTGAGCTTAAGAAAGTGCTTCAATACTGAGCTGTAATTAGTGTGTTGTTTTTTGTGAACTTGTCCTTGGTTTTAAAAAGTAGATGTGTATTGTACATTGAGTTGTATGTTTTGTTTTACCTTCTGAAGTGCAGAACCCCCCACTTGTAAGGGAAAATCATGAAGTTATTCACTGTGGAGTTCAGTGTGGTTTAGACGGCCTGGTTGAAGAGGCCAGTGAATGCTTGTCATTTGAATTTACCCAAATTGATTTAAGAAATGCGTACTGAAACAACAACAGCTTTGAGTAATATTCTTAAGCTCAGTCTATTGATTTAGTTTTCCTTTTCTTCAACTAAACATATGAGTAAAGTAAAACAAAACAATTAGCTCAGTATAAATTGCGTGTGTTTTCATAAAGAATGGTGCCTCTGGTTGGAAGGAAAACAACCCAGCTGATAGTTGTATAACTAGCTTTTCTGATTTGGCAGCATCTGTAAGTGGTGTGGAACTTGACAGGAGCAAGCCAGCTTTCTGCAGAAGGGATATATTTGATAGGAACACAAGCAGGCAGAATGCCTGTTGGACTGAAAGGTGATGAAGATCATGGCCCCCCACTGGCAGAAACACATCTGGGCTTGTTTAGAAATCCCTGCTGGCTTTTCATGTGAAATAAAGTCCTTTTCATTCTCCCATCTTTCAGCAAATTGTTTTCTGACTCAGAATGGACACTGGAGAACAGGAAGCATGTTTGTAATCAACAAGATTCTTATAAATTCGGGGTTATTTTGAGTGCCTAAAGTAGGTTTCTATTCATGTTGCTTTATTTCTTGCTGTTTACCTGTTTGTTTGGCTTTGTTTGCATTGTATGTATGTACATATTTAGATGACAGTAAACCCAGCTGTTACCTGACATTTTTCTTAATTTTTCTACTAAGTTTGGTGAGTGGGGTCACATGAAAATAGAGTTACTTACAGATTCTTTTTTATTTAGCTAGCCTATTTTATATGTTTAGCGAAGGCATGCATTTATCTAGCATTTATTTTAAATCTGTTCTTTTGTCCATTCTTTCAGTGGGGAAAATCTCTCTTCATCCTGTCTGCCTTCTATCTGCTAGGAGACAACCATTAGAGACGTCCATGTTAACAGGGAAGATTGAATTTCAGTGGAAACTTCTGTTAAACTTCCATTTTTTAAAATTAGATCTTCAATGTAATTCAATGCCAGCCTTGTTTTCTTCCCTACTCGCACCTAGGAAACAGAAACAAACTAAATATACTTCCCTTTTTGATATAGCAGCTACATTCATATATGTACTTTTTTTTGTCTGACATGAGTGAAAAATAATTTGGAAAGTGTTTGTCTAATTACTGAGCTTTTGTTATCAGTTTTAAACCAAAAAAGATGACCAAACTCTGTTGACTGTAGAAACCAAAGTCTGGCAACACAGTTGCTGAATTCAATATCATAAATACAAGTTTTGATAGAAAATTTGTGATTACATAATGGGCAGCTGGATAAAATATTTTAACATCTTAGTTGTCTAATATTATAGTTGCTTAAACTCCATAAACTCTTACCAGTACAGTGCATGGTTGGACGTCTTACTCTTATCAATGGCCTATGAAGTTGAAAATTTTTTGAAGTGCTCTTATTTTGTGGTACAATCTTTTTGGTTTTACTCATTGGAATTTAATTTGGTTTTTAAACACTGGTCTAGAATACAACCACATTACTTAAGATTATTTCTGTATAAATATATTCTGTTTTCCACTTTGTGGTTACCTGCCCAGTCATCAATAGTAAAGAATCTGTAGCGCATTGAAGTTGGATTTTGCACTTAGCTTTCTTTTATAGTTGCCCAACCTGAGTCTAAAAAGCTAAATGACTGATGTGACTCAGTTTTGTTTGGGATGTGATTTGTATTTTATGCTATTCTTCCTCATTGCCTAATTGCTTTATTATTTTATTTGGGATTATGTCTTAAACTACTATGTTTTTTTTTTTTTCTTCTTTCTTTCTCCTTCCATGAACCTGGAAAGTATCACAGAACTATACAGCAGTGCATCATATGTGTAAAACTGTTAATAAAATAAAAAAAAAAAAGACAAAATTCTTTAAAAAAAATTTTTTTAAAGGTTATTCAGGATAAGAGTTCATAGAGCTTTCCAGCTTTACAGAACAAAGATGTATTAATAAAAAAAGGCATTTTGAAGTTTTTGTGGTTATAGTGCCCCCTCTTTAGCTGGATTTTACAGAATACTGATGATCTTGATGATAGCCTAAGACCCAGATCTGTAGACTTGTTAGTTTTGCCAATAGCATCAAAATGACATAGTGTTTTGTTAGGGGGAACTAGACCTTTCCTGTCAAGTTGCCTGCTTATAAAAACATAACATTGACCTGTTTGGTGAATAGGATATTTGAATTTGGTTTGAATACTTTCCACGCTGATTTAACCTTTTTAAATCAAGTAGATTATTTTTCATCTTTGTGAATGTATGAGTTCTGTTAAATTTATCTCTGTTGTGCAGGATCATAAACAGTGGAATCTTTCAGCACAAGACCATATGTTGTATATTGTAAAAGATAATAGTAACATTGTTCTAAGCATTGAAATTCCTTGCTTTTTGATGGATTCTTTTGCATTCTTATTTTGGGGGGATTTAACAAGAAGACATCTAAGAATCCCAAGTAATTCGTAAAGGAGAGAACAAAGCTCTGTTAAAATATATCTCCTATGGCTTATGTGAAAACCAGGGTTTAATTTACAAAAATCAGCTCTGTATTTGGCATAAAGAAGTAGGATTATGGTGGTTCTTATGGGAAATAGGGTAAATGTTTTATTGGAACATTTGCTTGATACAGTACCTGAATTTTGGTGCCTTTTTGATAAAGTGGATTAGATGGTAAATAATATCGTTGTAGTTTTGAAGTAACTGATGTACAGAGGTTGAGAAATCAGAAGGGTTTTTTTCCACTCTATTGGCTTTGAAAATCAGTAACATCTCTTATGCTTATTACTAAATATATCCTAAATACAAAATACAGAAAAACGCTTTTGACAATGTATTCCTTCCATCTTTTATAAACTTGCATGTGATAAGGGTCAGTTTTATTATTCATTTGTTTTATCTTTAACCTTGAATTGTATTAAATAGTTGGATCTACTTCTAAAACTTTTTTCATCCTTGTGTTGTTTTTGATAAAACTATAGTGTTGCCTTTGTATCAAGGTCATTCAACCCTCTGAGCTCTAGATATTTAAGCACTAATATAGTTTTTGTTGCCATAGATTTGACTGAAAGTTTTCATGTGAAAGTTGTTGGAAATTCAATATTTTTTTTTTGGCTTTAGTAGGAATCTCCTTAGAATGATTTTAATGTGAGGAACTGTTGAAAGAGTGGATGTAGAAGAGGAATTCAGGGCTCCTTTGAATTATATTTGCCTGATAAGGTAGGGTCATTTGGAAACACTCTGAGAAGAAATAGGCTGTGTTAGCTTTAACCAGCATCTAGGAAAGACTGAACTGATCCTTTAAAAGGGAAGAAATATGGCACCAAAATGGAATAGAATATAGGTAGAAACCTCAGGAGGCTAAATTCAGGGAAGAAAATTTGTGCTACAGTTGGGCATTTTAATAGACTGTAAAAGCATAGTCTAGAAAGGATATCATTTTGAACAGGAAATAATATAGTTTTGAAAGGAATATCTTCTATCTGTTCAAGGAAGGATAGCAAGGTTACTAACTCTTTACAAGGCAACCTGTCTTTGTGTATGTAAACAAAATAGACCTTTATGCTACAGGTGAAAGAAGTATTAACATCAAATTTAAATCTAGGTGGTGTGTTTTAAAGCCAGTGTCAATGCTGATGCATTTTGTGAGTGTGGGGTTTTTCTTTTTTTTTTTCTTTTTTTTTCTCCTTAGAATTTTATCATTTCAGAAATAGTAGTTTTTGTGCTCATGAAATAGGACATACTGGTAGCTCTAGAGATTGAAGGCTTTTCCTTATCAATGAAACAAGGTACAGCCAGACTACAGAGAACATTTCTTCATATTGCTAGAATGTCTCAAATCTCATGCTTTTAGTCAAGGTTAGTTCCTTGTCCACACATACTGCCAGTACTGCTATTAGAGTTGTTAAAGAGTTGGTGAATTTCTTTAGAAATGTAAAATGTGTCGGTGCCCATAAGATGTATGTTGAGATAACAACACAGTTGTCACGTAGTAGTTTTGATCACTTCCAATTTGAACAGGATTGAGTTTAATCCACTGAAAGTGTAAAGTCTCTTAGTGTTTGTTCCATTTGTACTTCTGACTGCAAGCCAGTAAAATGATGTTAGTTTAGCAGCATATTCTAATGTGTGTCTGAGTACTGTACTGTGACCCTTTTTATATTCAGTAACAGTGTGCTATTTATTCCAGGATGATGTGATGATGCCACAGCGGGTTAGACTGCAGCACGAAGCTGCCATTCAACACCCAAACAGTGTGAGTACTTTTTTCTTGTGTGTATTTGTGTGTTTTTCTTTTACAGAGTGCCGGATACATCTTTAAAAGGATATGAAAATTTCACAGTAGGGCTGGTAGAGGCAAAGCAATAACCAGTGTATTCTTTTCCTTTATTTTTTAATCCTTGCACTGAATAGTAGCTTTGATTGAACTTCTTTTCTTCCATTTATTTTCTCTGTTCAGTAAACCAAATCTCATTATGACAGTTGATACTGTCTTTCAGATAACTATACAGGTTTCGCTAATGTATGAATCTAAAGGAGAATGCCTTTTTTATGTAGCCTTACTAAGTAATGTGAAAAGCTGCAAAGGATTGGCTACAGCTGTGGTTTATCTGTTTTTAATATTTAAGAAACTGTAAACTGTAAAGAATGTATGGGTTGTTATCGTTAATAAACTGGCCTGCAGTTAAATTGATGTTTCTCCCTACGTCTGCCTGGAAAAGAAAACATTATTAGAATGCCATTCTTTATTCTTGTGAAATAAACTCTCAAAAACGTTCTGTGAGATAGTTGTTTTATGATCTATATGATTTTGATTTAAAATAAATTTCTGTGATTAGGGCTAGTATCCTTTAGAGAGAGCTTGTGTATATGTTCTACTTACCTGAAGATAATAAATATAAATAATTTGTTATGGCAATTACTTTATTTGTCAATGTTATTGACAGATACTCCTTTATAAACTTGAAAACTGAGTTTGTATTCCTATCAGCAGTGTTCAGCAAAAATAGGCTTATTATTTGCACATCTCTGACATTTTCTCTTGTGAGATTTATTTCAATGTGCAAGAGGTTTCTGGAAAGGAAAGGTCAATTGACTTGATCTGTCAAGAAGGTATTTCCTGCAGGTCTCAGAACAAAATAGACAGTTTTAGGATTATCAGCCTCTGGGAATTAAACATGTTTTGAACTTTTCCTCTGAAACACACTTGCTTCAAAGTAGAGATTATTGCGGTTGTTTCAGCTGAGGAATGTCTGCCAAACAACCTGCTGCTTAGTGGTGGGATGTGTACCTGCTCATTGCACCACCTGTATTGTCTCTTATGAAATCTGATAATCCTTACAATGTAATTTATCAAATTATAGTTTCAGTAGTACCTGAGTAGCAGTTAACCTAATTCACATTATGAACATAATAAAATGATACATCGAAAGTTGTTTTTGTTCTGATATCAATCAGTTAATGTAATTCTGTAGTAAAATGCCAAAAAAACCGGAGAGGCAAGTTGATCCAGTGAGCTTGTCTTATGGAAACTAGTGTTAAGAGCTATCGTATTTCTTGCTTATATGACTTCTATATCTGTATATTAAGACTTTTTTTTAATTGGACTAATTTCAGCTAAACAGTTTGTAGTCTATTTAGAAAACACTTCAACTGTTTTGTTTATATTCTGTTATACTTCAGTACCTAACAACATTCAATATGAACTATTAAATGACAATCAAATAAGTAATAATGAGTGCCTGAGTAGAATGAAGGGTATGTCTTCATGATATATTCTAAGCAACACGAACTTATTCTTCCCATGCTCTAAACTAATCTAAACTTGTGGTCCTGTTTTAGTGTGATACTTGTGGTGGGTTGACCTTGGCTGGATGCCAGGTGCCCACCAAGCCGCTCTATCACTTCCCTCCTCAGCAGGATGGGGAGCGGGGAGAAAATCAGATGGAAAAAAGTTGTGGGTCAAGATAAAGGCAGCTTAATAAAAGCAAAAGCAAAGACTGCGCGCGGAAGCAAAGGAAAACAAAAGATTTATTCTCTACTTCCCATTAGCAGGTGATGTCCAGCCACTTCCCAGGAAGTAGGGCTTCAGTACACGTAACAGTTGTTCTGGAAGACAAACGCTGTAATAACAAATGCCGCCCCCCCCTCCTTTCTCTTAGCTTTTATTGCTAAGCAGAAGTCGTATGGTATGGAATATCCCTTTGGTCAGTTGGGGTCAGCTGTCCTGGCTGTGTCCCCTCCCAAGATCTTGCCCACTCCCAGCCTACTGGTGAGGGGGGAATGTTGGAGAGACAGCCTTGATGCTGTATGAGCACTGCTCAGCAGTAGCCAAAACACTGGTGTGTTACCAGCACCTTTCTAGCTACAAATACAAAGCACAGCACTGTGAGGGCTGCTATGGGGAAAATTAACTCCTCCTCAGCCAGACCCAATACAGTACTACTGGCCTATTTGCAAAGCTTAACTTGAGCTCTGTGCTTTACTGAATAAAACTAGCAAATCTTCAATTTAGGAAAGTGTAAAGATTCTCAGAAATGAATGGAGAGAAAGGCCTGAGATTTTAAACATTAAGAAAAATGGTAGATGTGTGCGTGCTCCACATACAGCATGGCATAGAGATAGTACATCTGGCTAGAGCCTCTCTCATGCCATCACTTTCTCTCAACTTTCTACTGAATCGGAGGGTTTCCTCACAGCTTTTTGGGCAATGACCTTGGTTTCCTTTTTTTCTTTTCTTTAAACTTCTACTGGTTTTTATTTTCTATTATTTCTTGCCTTTTAGGCTTAAGGATTTTCCTTCTTTATTCTTGAACCCTACAAAGGCAAAAATGAATCTGTGTTTTAATTGAATGGAATGTGTTTTTCCATTTTACAGGTACAGAAAACATTTGCAATGCCTATGTGAAATATACCTTCTGGGTTAATGTTGTGTTTTAGAGAACTCTAATTCAAAGGCCTGAAAGGAGAAATGGGAACATATCCAGCTGTTCCTGATGAGCAAATAGATCAGTTTGGTCCAGAGCCCCCCAGTAGTTCTGTCACAACTTGAGTTAATTTGAGAAAAGAAAAGTTGACCTTCTGGCCACAAATCTACCTTCTGACTACACAAATCTACTGACTTCCCATTCACAGTCAGGGTGGACTGCTGTTCTTAAAAGAATGATCTCTCCACTGTCCTCAGAATAATCGTGCCATTGAATTTTCTGGCCTTGGAAGATGGTTGGGGATGTTTGAATAAAGTTCTGTTCTGTATTTGAAGTTCTGACCCTAGCTTCAGTCAGTAGGATAAGCCAGAGTAGGTGGAGGGGGGAGAAAAAAAAAAAAAGCAGAAGCTTGAGAAATGCCTGTGAAGCAGTGAGCTTTTTTAGTTTGTTCCTGAAATTCTAATTTGCAGACTTGGACTTTCCACTGTTTTGCAACTTCTTCTGACCTGGATTTTTGACTTTGTGTAGTCTCAGTGTACTTTCAGAAATTTTGTTCCTAATCCTAGCCTTGCTGGTTGTTACTGAGAGCCAGATTTGAAGACTAGTATTCCTAGTGGGCTCTAATATTGGAGGCTTCAGTCTACTGTCATTACTACTATAGATATACAGGTAAGAAAAGTCTCCAACTTTCTCCACCAAGAGAAATCTTCTCGCAGATCCTAACTAATCCCTGAGGTTCTTCCTCTTTCATGTTATTCTTAAATGCAGATTGCCTTACCCTGACTTGAAGCCTGGTTACTAAACAGCGGAACCAAAGATATCAGGTGCCTTTGGAATTGACTCCCCAGCCAGCTGTTCTTCAAAGAAACTGGTGTGTCTATCTCTGAAAAAGCAAGAGGCTTGCCCCCAGGTTCAGGTACTGGAATATGACTGGGGTAACACTGCAGCAGCCTGTAGCTTTATCAGTCTCATTTCCTGTATCATAGACTACTTAATCATGCTTTAAAGAGCAAGAGCAAATTAATTTCCACTCTCTTAAGCTGTTCTTATCTGGAAGACTTTTTAAAAAAATCTTGTAGGATGGAATTGTTCTGTCATCGGTAACATTTAGAGTGGAGGATTTTGGATCTCAAAAGACAAATTACTAATACATTGTGCTTTTATTAAATGCAGCTCTTTAGGACCGCTGTCATCTTGTCCTCTGGTGAATATTTTACATTATCTCCAAGTCCTGTTGACAAGGATTCTATAAATAGGACACTCTCAGAAGACACACGTTTTTGAGACTGCATATTTATACTACAAATTCTTAAGCTCTGCTAGCTCAATATGAATACCTACTTTCAGCAATTTGAAAGCTTAGGGACGTTGTACTGTCTGTGGATAACATAATAGCTACCAACCTTTTGGCACTGGTTGTCCAATGCACATGTACACTTGTGCTGCATACAAGCGTGCCTTCAAATTGCTTATGCTCTAATCAGATAAGGAATGACTTTGTTACTAGAGAATGAACAACTGTTACTAAAATTCCTTGCTCTAGTTTTTGTTTATCCCTAGAAGCAGAATCTTTCCCGTTTATCCAAGGTAAGCCAGGTGTTGCTTATTTACCAACCACAAATCATGTATGCTTTGTTGGCAGCTAATGAGTAGGAAGATTCAAGATCACGTTTCCCTTAATTCTGAAAAAATCAGGCCTTCATATCTTATTTTACTTACACTTGTGTTCTTCTGGTGGAGATCCAACTTTGTGTACATACTAGTGTTCTGTTGAACAAGGCTTCTGAGTTTGGAGTAGCCCACGAAATTATTTCCCAAACCACACACACACATACTGCAGTCTTTCATGCATATGTCCCACATTTATTCTGTTATTTTATTTGAGCAGAGTAGTACTCTTTAAGAACTCGCAAAGCTTTTTGTTTCAAGGAGAGAGAAGATGGTTAGCAGTATCTGCTCCCAGGTTGCCTTGTTGCCGGGTGCTTGCATCAGGACCTGCTATGGGCATGCTGAGGTGAAATCGCAGGATGTAGGAGTACACTCTTGGAGAGCTCAAGTAGCAATAAAGAGCTTCCCTGGAATGTGCTTCATTCCTGAGTTGCATAGGTACCTGGCCACACTTTGCCAAGCCACTGTGCCATTATGGAGGCTTTCAAGAATAGTGCAGCACTTGGAATACTCTTCCAGTTTTAGTTTTTTCTAAGGATTCCAGATACTGGAAGGAGAAAAGAAGGGTGCTAAAATGAGATGTACTATTCACACTCAAAACCCACTGACTTTCTTATCTGTCTTGGAGCCGTACTGAATATTTTTGGACCCCATATTGTCTGCTGGGCATGGTGTTACTTTATTGTTCCTCTCACCGCTGTTTAATTTGAGTATATGTGCGCCCCCACAATATGACTGTGCACATGAACAGCATGTGGCTTCAAATTTTTATATCTGTTTCTGCAGAATTGCTTATAAAATAGCTAAGCTTTTCCTCACTGTCTCCCATGTCTTCCCAACAGCTGGAATCAAAATGTGGGCAATGGATATAAGGAACATTATTTCCTTTTGTTTTCACTGGCTGAATAAGAGGTGAATCTGTATGAGTGTCAGAATGAACACCTTTCTTTTTGTTGTAAAATTACTAGCCTCTTTCTCAAACATGTAGGATACTTAGGCATGTGAGAGAACATTGAGTATAATCATTTGCATTTCTTCAATGAGAAATTCTCACTGTTTTGCATCTCTAAAGCAAATTTTTGGCATATTCTGGAGCTTGGATTTAGATCAAGAGCTGCAATGCCTAAGGCCATTTTAACCTATTGCATTATCTGAATGTGTTAACCAACTGACTAAGTTCTGCATATCTTTGATGGTTAATGTGACTCTAAGATAGCTGATTGGATTGAGTGAACTTGAACAATGCATGGCACTACTAGTTCACAGACCTGTTCATCTGCCTCTGGGAAAACTGTAAACAAATATTGCACGATCAGCAAATGAATTGGAGAAATGAACAAATGAATCAGATAGCTGAGCTTGATCCTTTCTTTAAGGCACAACTCTAGGCCAAAGGCATTGTATGTCTCTCCCCCATCCCCCCTGAAGCTCACAAATTAACTAAACTTAGAAATGAAGTCGTGTTGTTTTGTTTGGTTTTTTTTTCTTTTGGTCTGGACACATACATTTCTTGATTTTGAAAGTTATAGTCTAATAGATAATAGATCTTTTGTATTGTCACTGTACCCTGTGCCATTCTACTTGCCTAGACCTGTTACACATTTCTATTATGTGTTAGAAAGACTGTTCCCCCCGCCATTTGCCTTGCCTATTGCTTATTGAGCACTAGTTTGAATCGTTTCACTTTCTCTTTTTTGTGACTAAAATGATCAGATTCCATTGATTCTTGATTATGTCAGTCCTTTTAGCTTCCACCTTATTCATTTAAATCAGTATCTGAAATTGCAAGTAAAGATTTTCTTAGTAGCAGCAGAAAGAGTATACAATAAAATGAGTAGATCCTCTCTTACAGGTGTAATTAAAATGAAATTTTAGTGGTACCTGAAGCAGATATTCATGTGGAACAGAACTTTTAACATCAGCATTCTGAGTGTTTATATGGCTGTCATAATGAGATCTGATTCTTTTTCAAAATACCTAAAGATTGACAATGTTTCAACTATTTTTACATTGGCAAGAGACAAGGGTTTTTATATGAGTTAATCCATGAGAGCAGTTCTGTGGGAATGGCTTAACAAATATTGAGCTTTGTTTTGTTCTGAGTGCAAAAAGATTAATAGACATTCTTATGTCATCTGTCAGGGAGTTCCATATTTTAGATCTAGCTCTTGTCCTTGGAGGGAGGGAGGTAATTCTAGGTAGTCTGGACCAGTTTAGATATACTGTCTTGCATATCAGAGCAGTTCTTTAAGTCAGAGTGTGCACTGATTGTTTTGTATACAAAAAGAGCACTGTATGTAAATAGCATGTTCTAAGTGATTTGTTTTGCTGAGTAGTTAAGACATTGTGTACTCAACTAGTGGAAAAAACATCGAGACAGCTGTTTCCATCTCATCTCAGGTGTGCAGCTGCACGTGTAGAAACTGTTGTGATAGAATTCCAGTGCAGCGTCACTGACTAGAACACTGGCTTGTACAACAGAAACTTTTCAGTGTAGCCTTTTACTAAGCAGCTGTGCCATAATTTATCACATTAATGTGGTTGGGGTTTTTTTTGTTCCTGCTTATTATCACAAGTCTGAAATAAAGGCAGAGATTGTTTTATCTTTCTTGTGCCAAGCCAGGCTGCTTCATGATGAAAGGGAGCATGGGATAAAAGATAAAAATGGGAAGAAAAATAAAGAGGGAGGCCATCTTATACATTGACAGTCAACAGTAGCAGTTTGGGAATATTGGCAGTCGTCAGTGTGTAGTGATTTTTACATTCCACATACCAATGGAGTTTGGTCACCTCTGAAAGATCTTAAAGCCTTTTGTTTGCTGTATCTTCTTATTAGTCTAATGTTAGAGTAGTCCTGAAAATAACAGATTACCTTTCAGACTACATGCTCTGCTTCCTCTTGTGTACTTTCTCTTGGGAGTCAAAATTGTTATTATGCAGTCTGGTAATTACATTGCACTTAAACATGGATTTATTCTATCTAATGAACAAAGTAGCCTTGTTTGTATGGCTAGAGCTGGCAAAATTGAGATAATGCATGTCTCCTATACCTATGTCTTGTTCTTAAAATAGTCTTTTGTTACATAGTACTAATTGGAATTCAGAAGCTCTAAAACTTGTATGGATTTTCATATAATTGCACCTGGTACTTTTTTTCTTTTAAACTGGAAACCATGCAAAGGAACAGTTTATTAGATGTTTTGCTGTTCTAGCAGAGTTACAAGTCTTTTGTAAATTCATTAAGAAGTGACCTGAAGTCTAAATCTGTTCATGATCTATTCAGCATATTTGGATCACAGTATGATGTCACACAGTGAAAAAATATGTGCTATATTAGGAGTATATCTTCGGGGGGGGGCAGTTAGCAGACAGAAGCTTGCTCCATCTGAAAACTCTAGCTGTGATTAGAGCAGTGCTGAACCCTAGCTAGTATTTCCTGCCTTACAACAGTATTAGCAGAGCTTACATCTGCTCTCACAGCAGCTTTACAGCTTCTGGTCAGCCTGGAACATGGGCAGACTGAGGTTATATCTGCCTATACAAGAGTTGCTCTCAGGAGCTTTAGATCAGATCTTGTTTAGTTGAAGTAGTGTGATGCAATGGACAAGGACTTCATTTAGGAGTGAGAAGATGCAAATTTGCCTCCCGAGTGGCTTTGCCATTCCTGTTTTAAGGAAGTGGTCAACAACATTGTTCTGTAGTCTAAGCCTTTATTCCTGAGGGATTTTATTACCTTTTCTCTACTTAAATTAGACTGTTTTAGTCTGGACTGCAAAAATAGGTAAGTAGTAACTTGTATGTAATTTTGCAGGTGTGAAAAGATAATAAGCATGTGTGAAGCTCTACGAAACTGTCATTAAACATAACTACATAATGTTGAAATATTACCTCTCTGTTTGGTGTGATAGAAAAGTCCCTCCATTTAAATTCTGTCCTTCCTGTGTGCAACAAGTTAATGGTTGTTGGTGATCTTCTCTCATTCTGTGTGTTCTACTGAAGTTCAGGTTTTACCAGTCTCCCTTTTATTGTTTTGTTTTGCAGTTGTTGCATATAGCTTAGCAGATTTTTCTTTGATAAATTCTTTTATTTTGGACATGAAGTTGATTAAAATCTTCATCGTGTAGAACTCAAGTAATCTTTATTTCTCCTTAGTTAATTTGCATCAGTTCTCCTTCTGTCTCCCTTACTCAGCATGTTTGAGACAGATCAGTGTGTATTGCCCAGGCATGTCCTAGCAAGCAGTGCCTATAGAGTTTAGCTTTAATATAAGCATTAATTCATATAACAGCTATTAAAGAGAAATTAATTTGATACTGGCATGTCTTGAAGGATAGATGAATAGATCAAATTTGTTTGCTTAACCCTGTTAGTAGGAATTTGCTCCACTAAGTGGACTAAGTAGATCTGAGGAGGCTCTGGTCCATCTTTGGTATGGACAGAGGGGAAAATGAGATTATATTCCTGAGGTGATTACCTACAATTGTCGATTGTCCAAAATCAGTTTATTTTTGATGTAGAAGAAAAAAGTGTCCAGAGAAATATTTTCATGAACCATTCTGGTCGTTATAACTTTAATACTTTATACTCAGTTCCCGTATACTGCACACCATAAACAAACTACAAGTCTTTAACATTTTTCTCCAGCCTATGGAAAATGTAACTCTAAGGCTATCCAGTATAGATACTTACAAAAATATATATATTTATGACTTTGGGAAATTGTCATTAGAGGTTTTTAAAAGTTATTTATAATATTTCAATAATCTTCTTTTGGTATGGAGGGTAGAAACTAAAGCAGCAGTTATGTGAAGGTTTTGTTCTGAAGTGGTGACATTGGAGTATGTTTAAGAGGAGAAAATAAGATTCCTTTTCTTTTTCTGCACTGAAGAGTATGAAAATTCTTTGTTTGACAATGTGAGAGTATTATTCTTACGGTGGTTTTCATTAATTGGGCCTTTCCATGTATATCACCCAGATCTGCTGGAATTCAGCTGTGTCTTTGCTTTTTATTAGGCAGCTTCCTTAAAGATTTTTTTTTAATTTGATATTTCTGAAAAACCGCAGTGCATTTTCAAAGTCACAATGTCAGTTTAAGTCTGTTCTACATTTAATCAAATATCCCAAATGAGAAACATCCCAACTTACACCACTTTGTAACTAAATTTATGTTTAATGTGGCCTCCACATGCCAATAACCCCATCAAACAATTGTGATTACTGGAGTTTAATATTCATGAACGTCTGATTGTAATGTAGACTTTCAGCATATTTCATTTTTAAAACTATGTCTGAAGCGTAAAATGTTTGAAAATCGAGATCCCCTCCTCCTTGTGTTTAGATATTTTGCTGTGGTGATAACTATTACTGATCCAATCATACTTTGTGGAGCTACAGACGCAAGAGAAATCAGTTTTAAAATAGAAATTGTGCAAACATATTGCTCTTTTTGACTGTTCTTAAGCTTTATGCAAAGAACTGGTTGTGTAAGCATCTTGACAGGATCCAAAGAGTTTACTTAATTTGCATCAAAGTCAGATGCCATGTGCACTAGCCTTAATATAGAGGTTGAGCCCTTAGATCTTGTTTATCCCAGGATGGCAGATTTTGAATGAGGGCTTCTGAGGTCTGGCGCTTTCTCCTGCCTAAGCTAGTTATCAAAATACTGGGGCTTACTCATTTACCTTCAGAAAGGACTTCTGACACTCATTTAATTTGCTGTAATATCTACAGATTTGCTGCAGTATCTTTTCAGTGACACTTACTTGAAGTTTTTCCAAAAATGTCATGTTCGTACTTCGTGATTTCATATGCATGGCAACATCCTTTTTAAATGTATGTGTGGTGTGATGCTCAGCTGTGCTCATTCTGATTACATCACCTTGACTTCTTGTTTTTCATATAAATTCACTAAGGAAAATTCAGACTTCCTTGGTTTTTAGTTACTCTTTTTTTATGTGCTGAAAATAAACACGTAACATCCTATTGTGGACTTTGGGCTTGAACCAGTGCCAAATAGAACACTTAACAGGTGTTCTTAAAAATGGATTGCTACTAGATAAGAACAGCTGTGGAAATGGATATTCATCTGACCTAAAGGATTCTCTGGGGAGTCAGCACTATCAATATATTTTATATTTTTTAAAACACACTTTAAATACACTAGGGTGTGTTTTGTATCTTTACACCTAATGCAAATTACCTCACAGGTGTCATTGTTTCCTCCATTGGAAATGGAGGGGAGAAGAAATACATTTTACTACCTTCTTGCCCCAGTATATAACTTTGGAAGGATTATAACCACATAAAAATATTCTTTCCATTTATTTCTCCTTTTTGATTGCATTAAATGATGATCACAAAATCCTTCTTAAAGCCACTAGTGTCTTAAATCATTTCATCATTCTGCTGCATTAAAAAATAAAAGGTCATGGGCCTCTAGACAAACACAATATAATTTAAATATCTTTCAGTAAGATAAATCTTAAAATCTTTCAGTATTTTTAACAGCATAAATTTCAAGTCTTGATTTTAGTAAGGTCAAAATCCAAAATGCTAATTGTTGGTATAAATATCTAGTCTGTTTAGCTGTTGCTGTGCCATATAAGTTTCTTATTCATTAAAGCAGATGTTTTAGTTGTTGTGATCACCAGGTACTTGTCTGGGAAGTCGATGTAATGTGTACTCAGTAGGCAGCTATATTTTGTAAATCTCTCTTCATCTTTCAGGTAACATATTTTTTTGGACTAACCACCCTGTAATTTTGTCACATTATCCAAATATGAATTTTCTTCAGTTTTAAAGAAACTTTGTGAATTCTTGTAGCGAGTGTTACCTTTAATGAAACACATGATAGCATAAGGGAAATTTGGTTAAATGGCGGCTAAATCAGGCCTAAACAAGAATTGTTATTATTGACACAATTTTATTTCCTTAACGGTTAGCGTTTTATGGACAGGTTCTTCTATAGCACCATCACAATTTGAAGGAAGACTATCCAATAATATCCCACATATATTGGGATATATGTAATAGATATATATTTTTTTTTTACAAAATATGGATTTAGCTATATAGAGCTTTAATTGCTTGGTCAAAGTAAGAAAAGTTAAGAAGCAGAACCGGGAACTTTATCAGCAGAGCTGATAAATTTCTTCAAGATGATCTTGCTTCCCTGTGCCAGTATTCTGCAATTAAAATAGATTTTAACATATAATTCCAAATATTCTTTATCTTTTCCTTAGCTGGGTGAAGGAACAAATTAATAATGTAAGTGTAATCACTTGTTCACATTTAGTTAAAATGAGTGAAACAATGCTTCTTACCATTGGCTGAAAATCTGAGCCAATACTTAGATATTTTAATGGTTAAATCTTAGTTTTACAATCATGCTAGTTAATGCAATAAAGTTCTAGCTATTCTGAGTAAATTACAAATAAAGACTTGTGGAAGATTGTGTTAATCATGTTTCCTGTGAGAAATGGGTGATCTGATGAGATAATGCTGAGTCACAGCTGTGCAATTAAAAATTATGCTACAAGCACTATTTCATAAGTCTACTTGAAAAGAAGTCCTGGACTGTCTCAATCAATTGCTCTTTTCGTGGTAGATTTCTACTTGACACTTCCAATAAAACATACTAGGGACGCTGCTGATCCATACCTGTAACAGCTCGTGTTAGAGGTACTGCACCAATACCTAAAGCTTTGCTGATCTCTTAGGCAAATATTTAAATATATGTATTTATAAAGGGGGCTGCGTGTACCCAGGAAGAAAATGAAAACTTTTATAGAAGTTTTTACAACCAAATAATATTTAAAATATTACATGAATGAAAACCAAAGAAATCAATACAGAGGGAAGACAGAGAGAAACATTTTCACTCTCCTGTCAAGTTTTCTTCTGAATTTCAGGATATGTTTGCAGTGTCGCATCAATTGAGGGGGGGTGTGTGTGGAAATTACTACAACAGAAATAATAGAAGTAGGGTTTGGAGACAGCACAGGTGATCTTTCCTTTAAACATCAAGATGTAGATATGAGTAACAAAAGCTGTTCTTAAACATTTGGGATAAGGTAAATGTCTCCTCTTAGCTTTTTTAGTTTAGGAAATTTCCCTCTGTGGGCACTCATAAACAGACATTGGGGAAAAAGGCGTTGTGCGCTAGAGAGAATCCTTCCTGTATTGCTTGTCATTTGGATAGCCTTTCTTCTCATAGAACATTATCTAGGATCAGATGTCATGATACTTCTAATTAAAGCTTCTCTAAGTAGTTAATTACATTCTCTTCTAGAAGGTTTATGTCATTCAGTCATATTTCTAACATGAAACTCAACACTGCACACACTTTCTCAGTGTGTAGAAAGTTTTGTACTTTATATAACCTTTGAAAGTTGCATTTCATTTAGTATCATAAGTTGAGGAAAGCAATTTATTTTATACAGGAAAGCTGTAGATCTTTGCTGGTTAAAAATGCATATTTTTCCAATACCTGCTTCAATATCATTATTGGTTGGTTAATTAAAAAACTTCATAAAACAAAATTCCTTAAAAGAAGACATATTATATGAAGCAATCATATGTATGTATATACACTTAGTGCCTACTGCCTTACAGAGAGTTTATGCTTTTGCCTGTCTTTGTTCATTTCCCCTTTTTATAGAACTAGGATGGAAAAAATTGGGATAAAATTGGAGACCAATTAATTTTTCATCCTCATTTCCTCTTTAGTACAACAGGAGGGTTCTGACCCATAGGCTGTCTCCTGAATAAGAAAGATTCTTTGTGCTAGAGGAAGTTGTACTGATTAAAAAACAAAAACGCCACGTCTGCAGAAAGTGTGTTGTTTTTAATTACTGTCAACTCATTTAATCTTTGCTTCCTCTCACCCGCTTCCTTTTCCATTTATATGTGCAAGAGAAAACATAAAAACCTAAAATGATGAAAATAAGAAACATCTCTACCTGAATATTGCATTAAAAAACAAACACTAGTGAAAAGTTGGCACAAGTTATGGCATGTCAGCGAATGGCTGATGTTGCTGCTGGGTGTAGAATGCTGATTTTTGCACATATCAGATATATGGCTGAAATACTCTTGTATTTCAGTGGAACAATTTTGTAACTGAACAGTGACTGTATGTGCTTATAGTACAGTTTTGTAATGTGTGTAATAATCCTGCCTGGTTCCTCTGAATGTGATCATAACTGAACTTTGTATTGATCAACAAGTTGTTGAGTGTGCTTGTTAGATTTGTATTTCATACATTGTGGCTAGCCCAGTGTACTGTGACCGATTTAGAGCATCTGTTTCATGGAGAACCCCATTATTCTAGTTTTATATTGTTATTTGTACTGTTTTAGTTGTATCATAGTTATATTGTATTAGTTTTATAGTGCTTTAACTCCTGAAAATGTTTTAAATGTAGTGGCATAAAGTACATACCCATGACTGATTCTGTTAATCTTATTTAGATACAATTCATTAACTCCACTCCTAATCATGTGAAGTGGTAGAGTTATTAGAGAAGAGAGATTCAGGTGCCTAAACATAGACATATAGTGCTATTTTGACACCTTAGGTTGTCTGAGACCATCGAGACAGGACTGGCAGATAGTACAGGCCTGGTCCTTCTGTGAAGTGGTAACTGGAGGCCAGGCAGGACCGTGGGGCCATAAGCTAGATGCTTATATTTGGCCACTTCTTCCCACAAAGCTCATTTTAAGCCATTTATATTTTTAAAAGGTACTTGTATGGCTTTTGAGTGTATGTATTTGTTGGTAGTTAAGATAAAACCAGACCACTATTTTATGCTCTTAATATTCTTACTGTCTCTTGCTGCCATAAATTATAAATTATTTTGTATTTCTTTCTGGAGAGGCCAATGCTGATTGCAATTAAGTAAATAGCTAAATAAGCTATAAGTTACATTTAATACATAGAAAAAGTAATTGTCTGTCTAGAAAGTGAATTACCTCATCTGATGTTGTAGCAGAAAGGATTGTCATGATTTTCTCTCCTGATCAGAGTTTTGCTCTTCCATGAACTGCCATAGTCCTTTGCTATGAGCCAGAAATTTTTTTTTGTTTATGGCTCATGTTACTGATTCCTCTACAAGTAATATTAATACTGCATTACAGCAAGTTTCCCGTTGAAATATGAAGCATATTGCATTTGTTGTATATATTGCATAGTTTAATCCAGGTACAGGTATATGCCAGTATACAGTTAGCATTTGTAATAATAAAAATAAACGTGCCTAATTAGATCAAAAAGTTGAAACTTGGATGAACTCCATTTTTGCATAGAAACAGATACTCAAAATATTGAAAAGAATATTTCTAATATGGAGAGTTTCTTGTACTTTCTGGAAGTCTGAATGGGTGTAAAATAGGCCAGAAAGATTTTTATCAAAGTATTTTAAAACTTATGAAAGAAGCAACAGTGAAAAACCTTTCCCTTCAACTTAAAAGCTATAAGGAAATATCCAGTGAAGCGAATATAAAAGCTCTGTGAGACGTGGAGGAAATGGGAAACAGTGTGCAGTTGCTTCTGATGCCACACCTTACACAGGGGAACTAGAGGAAGCCGTTTGTACTCTAAATAATCCTGATTTTGATTGGATGAAAGAAGCTGGTTAAGTGAGCTATGCTTTACAGAAGCTGTATCAAAGGCTCAGGTTGAGTTACTCTATGTTGATGATGTTTATCTTGCAACCACATAAATCAAGAATCCCAGTCATGAGTCAAGAGTCCCGTTGGGAGAGGAATGGTACAGCTGAAGAGCAGAAAGATGTGGAATTTTTTTGGCTGAGGATCTAGAAATAAATTTGATTGCACAGCGACAACTTTAAGATTTGTCTGTAAAACATATCTCTTAAGATGATGCTAAAAGCAGTCTTGAGTGGTATTGGTTCTGAAAATGAAAAGAAAGCAGGAAGTCTGTGTGCTGTGCAAAACATTTCACTGTTGGGTAGAGGGAAGTGTGAACATTTCACTTCTTACAAAATGTTAACTTTGTTATGCATTTGTAGTTATTTTCCTGCTGTGTTGCAAGATCAAAATGCAGCTGTTCTCAATAACATGCATTTATACTGTTAAGTGTATTTTGCTGTGATATCGTTATAACTAAAGAACGTGGTGAAATGATTTTTTTACAATACCGTCTTCTGCAGGAGAGAGATCCTTGCTTTTATGTACCCTGCTGATGGGTTTGATACGTCCATGGAAATCTTACGAAAGGCCACTAAGAACACCAACTATGGCTTTTTTGTTCCTTTGCTTTTAAAGAAAGGAATTGTCAGGTGGTTGTTGTGGGTTTGGGTTTTTGGATGAGGAGGACTGAAGACAGCAATTCAATTTGCTTGTGAAAGAATAGATTTTAGGGATAATTAGAAAGCCTTCTGGAAATAAATACTTTAGTTGTGTGTGTAGATAGCACGTTTAGGTAATTTTAAGAAAAAGCAAACTTAAAGCCCCTACTATGGAAGACATTTGAGTAAAAATTTAAGTATATAAATCCCTCTTTTCCTCTCTGTCTTCCTTTAATTCCATATATGAAATAAGTATAGTATTGCTAAGTATGTATTATGATGTTTTGTTGATAATGATAGTGAATCCTTGTTGAATAGATAATGAATCCTATTCAGTGTGTAAGGAAGAAGAAATTAAGAGTGAAATCTTAACCTCATCTTTATATTAACTTCATTGGAGCCATTTCATTCATCAATAATGCCTGCCTGCTAGAGCTCAAACTAGAAAAGAGTAAGAAAAGCCAAAGGCATGGGGAAGAAGGTATGATATACTAAATATCATTTAGAGAAATGAGGACATTAGTAAGCATGTGGAGTCTCAGAAAATTTTGTTTTTCTAAGTTACATTTTGCATTGTCTTCATTTTTTCCGGCAAGCAGCTTTTCTTTCTCACATTAATTCTCAGCATTGGTTTTACTGTTCTTCATTTTTAGTGTTCATTGATATTAGAGTAGGTCATCATAACACGTTGTTAGTGATTGCAGAATGGAGGGTTTTGGAGTCTTATTTTGAAAATTCAAGGATCAAGAGTCATCAACTGTGTCCTGTTTAGTCATGGAAGTGAAATCCGTTGCTCTGGAGATAGCTTGTTGTTCAAACCCTTTGGCACCAATTCTAGTAAAACTACATTTAGACTCAATGCCATGAACCTTTAGGTGTTTAAGGGACTGCTAAAGGGACTTTGAGTCACAACAATAGAAGGGTTGCCCTAATGATTATTCTAAGTTTTCATTGGACTAGGTAAAAAATGTAATTTGATTCGTGAAACATTGAGTTACCCTTAACATCTGACTCTTAAAAGTCAGAGGCCAATCCTATTACTTTCTGCTGTATTTCTTTATATATTTTTCTAGATTAATATCTTATACTGGTTTTACTATTGTTCTAAACACTAGGTTGAGCTTTGCTGTAGAAAACAAAATTGCTGGGTACAAAAAAATATATTTTTTTAAATGTAGTTTTTTATTTTATTACTTGGCTCTAATTGAAAACCAGGTTTTCAGAAAAACAAATTTGAGATTCTCCTTTTTATCTCTTACCTCGTGAAAGCTGTTTGTGATTCTGTATTTGTTCAGCTTAGGCTGTGACTATTTGAATAAAGAAACTAAGTTTCCATATTGTATTGTTATAGGATACCTTTTGAGAAAAAAGTGCGTTGTAATTTTTCCGTTCTGACTTTTGTGCATAGTTTTGTAAAGTGTCTTTGTAAATTATAAAAACCTAGGATATGCAAGAGAAGGTTAATGAGGTCTTGGTTAATGAATGCTAGCAAGACTTCTGTATATAGTTCTATTCTTAAAAATCATCCTCACAGAACAGAACGTATGTACGTCTGATGCAACTTCTGTGAAGTTTTTATATCCATGGAGTGCCCCCTTTAAAAACGTATCTATGAACTCTTCTAATTGATATTCAGTTTAAAAGAATTTTGGATTAACCCTCTGAAAATGTCTTAGTATTACTTAGCTGTAATTCAGGAGAAAGTTAGGATGAGGATTGAAGTTGTCCATAGTAGTTCATAGTTGTCATTGAGGAAAAATTTCATAGTTCAGAGACATTCTGTTTTATTCTTATGGGATAAGCAAATAATGTTTTCTTTTTTTTTCATATTTGTTATTTTGATCGTATTTAATCATACTCTAAATTGTAATGTTTCCTTGCCAGCAGTCCCCCAGCAAGATCTCTTCGTGGTGTTTTTGTTGCCACATCAAAAGTATTCATAACTGCACGTGCAGAATTCTAGCCTGACTACTTACATCTGTGTGGGGTTTAAAGCTCTGTAAATAGAGATACCTGAATGATTTAAACTTGCTGTGCTCAGTATATACACTTAAATTCCTTATGAATGCTTAGGATGGAAGATAAACCAAGTAAGTTTTCCACACTGTTCTTGAACAGCACCTGATTATCTGAAATTAGAGTTCAGAAATGCTAATACCTATGCTTTAGTTTTAATTCTCAATGAATGAACACATCCTCAACAAGAAGTACCCATCAAAATCTGGAAGAGAAATAGACAGTTATAGTATGACAGGAGTGCAGTAGTTGGTATAAACCAGTATCAGCTTACTTTGCATATATAATTAAGTCCTGCAGCACCCTGAAGGTTTAGGGTAGACTGCAGACGACCGGGAGTAGCAAACAGCAGAGTTCTGCATAGTCACACTCCTAGGGTTCTCCTCGGCTTCTTCTTTGTCTAACCAGAGACTTGTGAACAGTTTAGTGTTTGTATGAAATTGCATTAGTATGTGTCTGTGCAGTTACAGATAATATGAAATCCCTCTAATATTCTGTTTGATGCATATTGGAAGCTATTTATTATGCCAATAGATGTTCAGAATATTAAAATTCGTATTTAACCCGTACAGCTACAGAACAGTATTTATTGGAGAAGAAAATGTTGCTTGAATGGCTATATAGTACTTCAGTGAACAAATCAAAACAGGGTGTCTACATTGTTCTACCATGAATGAGACAAATCAGAATACAGATTTTTTTTTTCTTTATTTTATGTAAATTATAAGTAATGTGCGGTATTATAGGTTATGGCACTGTTGGTATGATTGTCTGATGTTATCCAGGTTCTAATTTTCATTTGCCAAACTTTAACTATTTTGGTTGAAATTTTGCATTCTAGATGTCTGCCTTTCGATGACTTTCCTTGGAAAATTTCAACCAAAATGGTTCAAATATTTTTCAACCAAAATTGTTCAAATATCCCAAGACTGAAGCTATTGGAAAGATGCTTCTCAGTGTTAGTTTTCTAGAGACCTTTGAAAATCTGTAACTATTTAACATTTGAGCAAAGCAACTGTGACGTATTATATTATGAACATAGAAGGGGGCTAATAAGGACTGTATAGATAATCTTGGAGTTCCCATGTTTTGAATGCTTATTTTATGATCTTGTTTTGTTGCCATGTGGGTGTAAAGCAGTTTACACTATGCGATTTATCTCATTTTGCTTTAGATTATTGGTTGCCAAGTCAGAAGAGAGCCACTGGAGTCTACTGAACGGTATACTCGTTGGATCAATAATCTGACTGAAGAACAACTACTTACACAGGTATTATTGTTTCAGCTGTGACTGAAATTACAGCAGAAAAATAGAGCAAGAGGTTTATTTAGATGGATTTTTTCAGTCATTAGCAATACTTGATAACTTACTAAGGTTATCAGATTCTTATATTTAAAGGCTAGTCTTTTCAATAAGAGACAAGTTTGGTGCATGTGATCATTATGTAATGATGACTTCACACTGAGTGAGAATGAAGCTTTCAACGTTGGGCTCTGAGTGAGTCTTAGGTTTCTCACTGCTGTCTGTGGTTAAATGCATACACTTTCATGTTCTAATAATTAGTTTAGGGTTTTCTTTTTAAAAGGTGTATTTAAATACAAAAGGAAAAAAATCTTTCTTGAGAATGATTCCCCCCCGCCAAGGTTAGGTACTCACCGCTTCTGTGTCTGTTTAAGTTTTGCTAGGGATCATTTTAAAAATTGCAGTTCTTCAAGCATTAAACATTGGGCTCATTATACATGTTTGTAAGTAAGATGCGTCTTGTGCAACTGAAGATGACAGTTTTGGCATAAAGAAAGTTTGTTTCATTAGGCAGGCGGCCAATGCTGAACTAAAAGAGACTTTGGCAAAAACAAGTTAAACTGTGGAAGAAATCAATCCAGCTTGTGGAGGAATGTGTGTACTGAGTATTATAAGAAATCTAATGGATGGTTAGCAGAAAACATCCCAGCAGGCATTAAGAAGCAAGTATTTGGGGTTGGGTTTTGTGATGCTATGGTAGGAAGACATTTGCTTTTGATTTTCCTGGATTTCAGTGGCTGAAAAGATTAACATACCCTTGTTTGTTAGACTTCATTGTAAGCTGTGTTGTGTTCCCCATTACCCTAGCCCCCAAAGACATACTTACAGGCTCTGGTATGGTCATTGTAACACAAGAAGTAATTTATAGACCTTGTTTTAAAATCAGCAGTGGTATTATGGTTCCCTGTAATTCACCAAGTGAAAGTAGTTACAGAAAAAGTTACCCATGGAATATTTGGATTTGCCTTTGCGTATGGTATTAGAAAAAAATTATAGATTTAAAACAGTGAATTTATCTGACAGCAACATCTGGATCACTGTGTTGTTGAAGAGAAGAGAAAGAAAAACTTGAGGATGTAAAAACTTGTCCTACACAATCTGAAGTGTTTCACCGAAGTGGCCACTGGATGGAGTCTTTAATGAATTAAGCTGGAAATTAAAAGAAATATCCTAATTTCGAGATTATTTAAGGGGGGTATGCAAAAAGCGAACTCATTTTAAGATGGGGATGTGTGTCTTCTGGAAGAGATTATTTAATATAGTGTTTCTGATGGTAGGATGCAAATACAGTGACCTGGGAAGTCCCTTGCAATCTTATGTGCCTACAAATACCTCTTAAAGTCTTAATCAAGCAGCATGTGCAATCCATTATTTTTACATATGATTTAGATTCACACGTTTTACAAGTAGATGAGAAATTTTGGAAAATATATTGGGTTTGGAACTAGGAGGCTACATAGCAGAACTTGTGCTACTTGTCCATGAATTTATTAACAAGATGAGATTTATAGAATCACACTATTTATGTGTTCCTAATTCGTTTTTTTAACTTGTTACCTGTTCTCCACCAAATTTAACGCAGAAGTAGAAGTTCCTCAAAGACACTAGATTTCTGAAAATTCTGTGGAAGTATGAAGCTAAGAGAGATTGTACTGCACCAGCTGCAATTCATATGTTGTTAAGCACCACAGAATCAACTTGGACAGAGCTTTTAGGTGCCCAGTCATGAGACAAGCTTCAGCTGTGACACAAGTCTGTAGGAAGCTTGGCTTTTCTAATGCTGGTGCTGTAAGAACTGCTTGATTTCCAGAGCAGAGCATGTCAGTGTATGGCACCTCTCCTGCCCCAGTATCCATTCTTCTGATCAGAAATTCAGGTAAGGAGGTAATTATTTTGCTTTTCATTGACTTAAAAAAAATATGGGGAGGAGGAGGAATTGGGAGTAAAAACCATCTCAGCTGTGCTCTAATAATCAGGATATGAATCAATTATGTAAGGTTAGGCCTGATTTGTCCCACTCCTCTACCCCCGATACACCGTACGTTTTATTTTGGGTGTGCTTTTTTAAACTCTCTTCAGTAATTAAGCCCCAAGAAAACTATAATGATGGGCCTTTGCTAATGGATTGGTAGAATCTCTGGGAGGAGCAGTCCTTCAGGGAATTCAGGAAAATTGGCTTTAATTTACAGCATATTGTCTCCAGCAGTTTCCTGTAGTGAAAGAATGTTCAGCTTTTTTTAGCTGTGTCTGTACTCAGTGCCCAGCTTTTTTTACAGTTACTTCTGTTGCATTTCTGTATCATGCACATGCAAATTATTTGTGCTGTAAATTGGGAAACCAAGCAACCAATTAAAAAAAAAAAAAGCCGATTGTCAAGATCATGTAATCCACTGTCATAATATTCGTGTTATTGATCAAATAATATCCTATAGCATTTGATTGCTTTACTGGACAGCGACTAAAATCCAGTTTGAAAGAGGTGGGTGGTAGCAGATGTTTTGTTAGGTGCTTGGATGGCTTCATATGCCTCAATGCTGGCTGCTGGTTTTATATCACTTGAGTCAATACCAGATTTTTGGATCAAATGTCCATCCTCTGTCCTCATGCTGAGAAGATCATTCAATACAAAATGCTTCTAGCATTTTAACTTTTCATTTCCCTTAGCCATGGCCTCTTGATGCTTACTCATCCATTAAATGTTTCTCTAAACAATTATACTGTAACATTCCAAAGATACTTTATGGTATGCGTGAAATTTCAGAATATATACCCCAGAGAGCGTGGTGGAAGTAAGAGAGTACAAAGAGAGCATAGTAATGAGAAAACTACTTTTTAAAAGATTAATATTTGCTTGTTTAAGGTTATCTTCTGTATAAATGATGAGTGCTTAAAACACGCTTTTATAGGTATACTAATATAAGCCTTAAAATATGTGTATATGTTTTCTGGTAGACTTGCTATCTTTCTGGACAATAGGGTAAAAAAAAAAATTAACTGTTCAGTAAGTGCAGAGCACAGTGACAGGTACAGGAAGAAAATGAGCAAACAAATTAAGAGAACTGACTGTTTTGATGTTGCAGTAAGTGAAGAAATGTAGATTAAAACTAATCCTACAGGATATCTGAGTCTGAATTGTGCTTGAAATGTGACTGAAGTTTGATCGTGCAGCCCTTCTTGTACACTGGAAATTTTACTGTGCTGCATAAGTAAAAAGGTCTGAATGGTTTTAAGGTTGGATTAATTACACAAATATTTATACAAGTAGTTTTTAAGGATTGTTGCTGACTGTAAGTAAAACAGCTGAGTTCATATCCATGTCTGTTAAACCACTACTTTAGGTTAGTTTAGTCTCACAGCCTGTTAAGTATTATATTCAGCCTGAAGCTTAATTCCATCTGACCTACCATTTTTTCCTCCTCAAAGACAAGAGAGTTCTCTGCTTTCCTATGGTTGTTCACTTAGAAAGGAGACAGCAAACTTAGAGTGACACGTGAGGAGGCTCTTGCAAAAAGGACTGGGCTCTGTAGTTGATAAGACTGGACTGCCCTAATTTGGAAAAATAACGGTCTGAACAAAACATGATGGCTCTGTATGTCTCTTGTCCACCGTAATGTGTCTGTATTGCTTCCTTTGCAACTTTGCAGATTATCTCAGAGCTCTCTGTGTTGGATAAATCTGGAAGTTTTCACAGGTGATTTGTACTTGTTACCAATAATCTCTCTGGACCACCTGATAGAAGAACAATAATTAACATATTAGAGTTTCATAACACACACTTTTCTGTGCTGTTACAGGTGCCTGTTAAATTTAGCTAATAGGTTTAAAAGCTGTGCTTCTCTACTTACTAAGTCTTCCTATATTAGAGTTTAATTAATATTTGATAAAAGTTCATGCTACAAATCAGCATTTACTACAGATACTCAGTTTGGAAATAGATCCAGCATTTTGGTTGAGTCGAGCATGTAGCTTGTTTTTAAGGCAAGAAGGACCTGATAACATGGTTGGACCTTTTCCATAAATTCGATACACTCAATATTGCATTGTCATCATGTATCTCAATAGGCAACTTCTTACTAGTAAAAAGCTGGTAGGAGTAGATTGCAGGAGGATGAATTTTCCAGGGGGGCCACAGATTGAATACCTCTGGCTTGGAGCATCTGTTTTGTCTACTTGCAGACCAGAAGATTGCACCTTTATAAGTGCTAGGGTTGGTTGTCAGTGTGTCAGAACTGAAATAATAATTGATGTGGCAATCTGAAAGTGGATATCTGCAATGCCTGTTGTCTGGTTATATTAGTAAAGGCAAAAACTGGACAGAAGGTAAGACTTTCTTAAGAATGAATAAAACATGAAAAGGCTGATCCCCCCCTGGTTAATTACAGTAGATTCTACTAGTTTGTATGGGATTAAGCATATACCATATAAGAAAAAAACCAATTGGCTGCTTCCTTTTGTGGTTGATCCTCGTTCTCCTCTGGAGGAGAATGAAACAAAGTTTCACAAGCTAGTCAATGTTTATATTTACATTTGAAAATGCATGTCAAAGGAGTTCATGGAGTTCTAGGAAGTTTAATGAGAAGTGGCTTACCCACATCTGTGAATTCAAAGCACAATTAGAACTTCCTAGTGAGGCTTTATGTAAAGGCATCTCAGGGTCAAATATTTTTGAACTTAGGAATAGGTTTGTAGTAGTTCAGAAATGTATGCAGGTTTTGCTTTGTGTGTTAGCAATTTTGCATGAGTTTAAAGGTGTACCGTAGAGGAAAGAGTGTTAAATAACTTGGATTTTTCATTTTTATATTTTATTTGATAATTTGCATGCTTGAACAAGGCTTGAATGTGGTTCATAATACATAGTAATATTTAAATGGAACAGAAACATTATAATATAGTATAAAAGCAACTTGGGAGTAGAATAAGTTTGGCTTTATTCCAAAAAGTTCTTGATGAATACAGTCTTACAGCATGATGGATAGTTGTATGGCAGAAAAAGCATGATAGGATTTCGATGAACATTGAAATTAAGCAGGTAGAAAACAGTTTATCTTTGATTTGAGCTACAGTTTGTTCCAGCTGATGATCTTTTCTTGTATTTTAAGTAATTAATCATTCCAATATGGAATGCAACATGTTTGCAACCTAAAAAACATTTTTCTTAAGACATTTGATGTTGAGATGGACAGGTAATGCCAAGTGTAAAGGAAGACTGTCAAGGATTAAATTTTCAGAAATGCATAATTTGTTTTCCAAACTATTATTGACATTTACATCTCCTCAATACTTCTGAAAATTACTTTGAAAAATAGAGCAAGAAGTCAAAATAAAATCAGGACTTGGTTATTAATGTAGGACTGCAGTTAGGGACATGGATGGAACCAACTAATAACTTCCAGTTTCTGAATGCTCCACTTATTCATTTTTGATCTTCCATATTTATCCTGTTAATATGCTAGCTTACAAATAAACAGCCTTTAAGCTTCACTTTGGGCTTCTGTCTCATTGCCTTTTATAGCTTAAGGAAACTTTACTTTTGTCTAACAGATGAGGGACAAAAAACAGTTTTTGTTTTAAAATGATAGGTGAGATAATGAATTAGCTGTAACTTTTTTTTTCTTTTCAAAACAAAAAGTCTACTCCAAATACAAGTTTCCAACTAATTTAGTGATGTTTATTTTTCAGTTAGTCTTCCATATGTGAGAGCACAGGGCAGATACACCCTTAACTTCCTGTAATTTTCTTTCTTTGAATTTGAAAATCAAAGGGCTGATTCCACAAAAAAGGGAAATATTTTTAGTGTAATAAAAATTACTGATTTCAAACATTTTTTTAACTGCAATGCAGATCCCTATTATGGCCTTATATATAGCAAAAAGCATTTTTTTTTCTCTTCCAACTGGACACTGAGCAGTTTTTCACTGTTTAAAAACTATGTATGAGCACGAGTTAAGTGCATTCTATTTATTATTGGAAAATAACTTCCTTTTTTGGTCTCAGCTTTTAGCGATAAAAGTACTGGGCCAGATTTTCAGGAGAGCTCAGTAATTTCCATAGTAATTGGAGTGGCAGAGTGTGTGAGTATGAAAGCATCGTTTCCCGTATTGGACAGTAGGTCTAAAGGCCAGTTTGATCTATCACAGTCAAGGTTTTGTTCCGTAGTATTTTTTTATACTGACCTCACCCTCCATGTTTGACATTTGTCTCTACAGTGGTTCTTGCTTGTCTGATTTTTTGACTAGTTAAGGAAGCTGAATTTTAAAATATTTACATCCACAATATCCTCTCATAATTATTAACAATATATGTTATACTGTTATGTTTGAGGCCTTTTTTTTCTTTCTGTGTTGTAAAGAAAACAGATTCTGGTCCAGTCTAGCAGCTTTTGAGTATAAGGATCCAGATTTAATGATTAATTCAGTTTTTTTGTGGTTTTGGTTTTTTTTTTGTTAGTGCAAGTGTGACAAACTGGGACATGGGATTTTTATTCTGTTTGTACAGCCTTGGCCAAATGGACTGTGATTACAAGTTCTTGAGCTGACGTTATGCAAATAAAAAAGAAAAGTGAGCTTTTCAGAGTGTTAGCGTGGATCAACTGTACCTGTGAACAGTGTCCTTTTTCATAAAGAATAGATGTTTGTCTGTTCATTTATTCCAGTTATGTGATCTTAAGGATGATTAGCATATCTAGTTCCTCTAGAAGTCGTGCTTGTGTATGCAGCTCGCATTTTGAGAACTAGAATGATCACATGTAAAGGAGGTGGAGTAAGCATGTGCTTTGTGGTTAGCAGAGGGATAGTCAAGCCCTGGCCCAAACGGAAATCTGAGCGGTTGCAATGCATGGGGTGTATAACAAGGAAGGAAATGGTCTTGCATCTGGCTTCTAGTGTAACTGTTGGTCCTTTGCCACCTCTCTGGATGAGTTGGTTTCTATGATGTGGGTGGATTTAACCTTTTGCATCACTTGCAGTGACTGCTCCCACAGTGCAGGAAAGGGCAGCAGAGGAGAAATGTAAACGCAGCAGTTTTACACCCTGCATTTTACAAACATAATACCTTAGTGAAATTGAAAATTCTGATGCTGCTGGTAAACAAAGTATGATGGCTTAGTAGTTGCTGCAAATTATAGTGATTTTTTTTTCAGAGCTACTGAAACAGAAAAAGCAAATGTTACCAGACTGTTTTTTATTGGACAAATTTGAAGTATTTTCCAAGATTTTCCATTCATTTATGGTGTTGACTTCATTGGAGTAGATATTAAGCATGCCTGTCAACATAAAAGATAGGTGTTCAGAAAGTTTGCACAATAAAAGGAATTATTATTTTCAGGCGTATAATTTTTTAGCATGCCAGGAGTTCTATATTTATTTTGGATAATTCTTTGCATACCTGTATCCTAATAATGTCAGAATGAAATAGAGTAGTGAACATATTAATCTCAGGATTGTGATTATTTTATAAAGTGGTAAAGACAAATTAAGACAAGCTCTGGCTGTTTAAAGAAAGGTTCAAATTTTACCTAAAATACTGTTCTAATCTTTATCACTTTGGAGGGTTTATTCTGCCACTAAAGACAAAATAAGTGTGCTGTCTATAATGTAGCTTGTTAAGCCTGTAGAAAGTTTATTATTTTATCTATCTGGTTAGGGATTTGATGCCAGAGTATACTACTAAAAGCCCTTATGTGGGTTCACTTGTATAAAAGTGATTTGTATCAGCATAGCTCATAGTTACGTCTTAACTACCTACAACTTTTATGCAAATATAGCCACATCGCTACTAGAAAGCTGCACTGCTGTGATTACACTAAAATATGTACAAGCCTCTGTAGCATAGCCATTTCTTACATGAAAATATTTATGCCTTGTGTAGCCTGTTGGATTGATGCTATAGTGCAAGAGCTTTGAATTCATGTAATGTATTCCTAATGTTTTTTCATTTTCCTTGTACTCTATATCTAGGTCATCTTCTACTGTATAAGTATATAACAAGACAAAATAATATGCTTGATGGGAGTTCAGATCCTAAGCAGTGATGCTTAAGATGCACATCCTTTTTTTTTTTTTTTTTGGTTTGTTGTTTTTTGGGGGGGGTGGTTTTTGTTTTTTAAATCAGACTGCAGCATGTTATACAAATGCTCCTTCCACAGCCACTTAGCACAAACAGCCTTCTGCACTAGATTTACTTGGTGTGCCTCTGTTTTGGTTTTTGCCTCATCTAATGTTCATGTTCTTTATTCTCTTCTCCATCTGTCATTCCCTGTCCTTTTTAAGCACCTTTGCAGCAGAGTTGTGAATTCTCTAGAGCGAGTCATGTCCGTGTTCTTTGTTAAAAGCCAGTAAAATAGAGTCCCAAGTTTGTGCTTAATATAGTGTCACATAATAGTGATACTGACTTTTTTTATACACCTTAATTGAAATTTATTTTGAACATACGTGTCAGACTTCTATTTTCTGAAACACATCTGTTTGTGTAATTTTGGGGAACTTTGGGACTGTATGGCCAGGTCTCATACTATATGTTTTCTTTTGTGTGTCCTAAAGCTTTTTACTCTTTTCCACTGCAAACTTTTGGAATTGATTGTTATGGCTGTGACAGCATTCAGCAGCTTTCACTTTCCCACTTCATGCTCAGTTTCATCTCTTCCCCCAAAGAATTTTGTCTTTCCCTGGTGCTTCACAAAAGAGCCACAAGTTCACCACATACTTAATTGCCCATTCATTTTGCAAGGAGCAAATTGCTTAGTAGTTTCTAATAAAGAAATTTAAATGTAACCACCCGTGAGTGCAAGAAAGTAGCAGATTAATAATCATCTTCATATTCAGGAGAAAACAGTACTGTATCCATGAAATGCTCTATCTATTGAGTCAAAGTCTCAGGGAAAGGAGGTAAATTGGTCATCAGGATGGCAATTGCATTTAAACAGGTTTTAATGTTTCTGAGAGAAACCAGACTCTACAAGTCTACAGACCTCTGCTAAGCAGTGCTAAACTAAACGCACTCATACACTTTGACACGCTTCATTTAGAGCGGTCCCAGGCCAGAAAGGTAATACTGAACCCAAGCTAGCAAGAAGCAGTCTTACTGTCACAGCATTTACATCTGGGAAACTGCAGGGAAATTCTCAGCTTTATTATAATAGAAGCAAGAAAGAGAGATAAAGAAGTCATTGCAGTGGACCTGAATATAGTGTACGCTTCAGCAAGACACTAAAAGGACCATGTTTAGCTTTATGCTTATCATTGTTCTTTTCCTTCTGGGTATTTAAGATAAAGGAGAAAGGATTTCTTTTTTTCTGGTTTTGTCCCGTATGCAGCCAACAATCTACCTATGCTATGCTCAGGGGTCAGTCAAGAAAGCCTTGTCATGTTATGTTCCAGTCCTGGAAAACTGTCTGAGAATTATACTGGCAAGTACTGACTCCCCTTGTGATTTGTTCTTTTATTATTTCTGTTTCCACTCTTCTGCTTTCACTGATCATGAAGAGTAGCATCGCTAGTGAGTACTGCAGGCAGGCCAACGGCAATGCATCTATGCATCTCCCTTTTTCTTTACTTCTCTTCCTTTTTAGCCAGGCATGGTGACAATCTAAAATTGTAGTGTGGCCACGTTCCCAGAGTTTTATCCATATTTTTCATATTCACACACTTCTATAAAAATAAATAAATATATAAATAAATCTGTGATTGTGAAATGAAAATAAATTAGAAACTGTTAGATTCAAATACTTGACAGTCTTAGAACCCCTGATGAGAGTGAGAAGAGCGGAAAGTTGAGTTTTCAAGTGATAGTGCTGCTGTTCTATCCTCAAATGTGTTTCTTCTTTCAACATGACTTGAGTTTCAGTTAAATGTGTCCATTGGTATATCTGCATCCTCACTTCTTCAGGAGTAAGATGTTTGAGTTGAGATTTGTTGTACTTGGCGTGAACAAGCAATCAGAGGAATCACAGCTACTTCTCATGGAGGTAGCTGCTACGGAGCCCACACCAGTGAACTGTTGCTCCATTTACCTACAATATTTGAAAGTGTTCTGTTGTCTCAACTGCCAACATTTATTTGGCCATCTGATTTTAGAAGGTAACAGTCAGCAACGTTAACTTTTCCTACCTACCCTGAATTCCATTTTAATGGCATCTTTCAGAAGAATGCAAATCTTAACCTGTGAGCAAAACAGGCGCTCTCTTAATCTTGGTGTCAGATTACACATGTTTAAAAAGAAAAAAACAAACCCAACAACCTTTGGAGTCAGTAGGAGAGATTTTTTTTGTGTGTGTCATAAAATTATTCATAGATCTGCAGAGCAGATGTTGACAATTACAAAAAGAACAGAGGCTGGTCTGTGGCTAGCCAGCAAGCTCCATTTCACGTGGGTAGATCAAGGCTCAAGGCAGCAACTATTTCCTGTCAGCACGCTGGGCGTCAGCGATAGCAGTTTTTGTGGGCTATAGCCCAGTTAAATTATACAAAGTCACTTTTGTGAGGCCTTGGTTCTGTCTCTCGGCTGAAAGAATAATGGTACTAGAAGGCTCAGTGTTCTGTTTTGTAAGATCTGTGTCTATTGATACAAAATTGTGGGTTAAAAACTTTTTATGGATTTTGTGTTTCTTTGCTAGATGTTTGCCTCCTCCTTTTAGAAAGTGTAGAACAGCTGACTCTTTCATTTACTGCAGTAATTGCCAGTGTGTCGTTTCACGTTTTAATTCTTTTAGCTTAAACCACATTTAAAGCACAATGCCCATAAAATTTTAATGTATTTTTATTCAAGAATGTAAATGGTAGCTATTTCCTGCAAATTAAAAATGATGAATTGTTATCCTTTTGCCTTCAGAGCAGTTTTCTTTAAAATTCTCATGGTTGCAGGTGACCTGGGGCATCTCCTCTGTTGACAGTGCTGCTTGGCATGCTAGTGTAAATAGGCATTTCCCAGTAGTTAAAAGAATTTTAACTGTAGCTCATTTTCTCTCAAACAGAATGGGGTTGTTGAAGTAAGGATGATGCTGATGCCATGTCCGATGAATTCCCATTTTCCTCTTTGTTGGTAGAGCTGTATAAATAACCATGTATTAGTGATGGAAAATTAATAAAATTTTCTTCTGCCAATAAGTAATTTTGACCTTCAAGTTTAACAGGTATAGGTAGTGATGGAGGAAGCATCCCTTGCCCTTTTGGAGACCGCGGGAAGAGGAGAATGAACAAAAATATAGCTTGGTGGAAGGAGAAGAAACTTTGTGGTCCTGGTTGCTATTCAGGATCAGAAAGATGGTTTCTAGAATTGGAAACGGAAAAAATTTTCTGATGTTCTGCCATATTTTAAATTCAGTCTTTCATAGCTTTTATAATAAAGCTGTGGCCATGGAATGTGAGCACGTTAATATCAAGTGCTAATGATTGGGTCTGTCATCTTGCTGTTTTGTACAATAGAGGATGCTACTAAACACAAATAGAGCATTGATAAAAAGGCAAAAACAAAGCATAAAAATATTTCTTAAATGGCTGAAACAATATCTGTAGTAAATACGTGTTTTGTTATTGAGAAACAAGAAATTATTTTCTGTCTATCTGAGGACAACATGCATTTCACTGTTTAGTCAGAAAAGGGTCCCTGTGATAAGAGTCCACAATGTTCTGTCTGTGACTCAAATCTTACGTTGCTTGGGCTTTTTTTCATCAAGTAGGTAATGTGAATAATTTTAGAATAAAGAGGAAGGAAGAAATTATGTGCCTCAGTAGCAAGCATGTTTTCTCTAATACTTTGGTTTCAAGTTCTGTATTAAGGATAGGTGAAGTCCAAAGTCTCCTTTTATAGTAGGGTACCAGGTGCAAGCAGCTGAACATAGAACACAATTCAACTTTCTCTTTAGTGAAAATGATAACATAGCTTGAGTCTTAATGGCAAACTGCTGTTGCTGTGGCAGGGCTTGTGCTGATTTGTTAGGAATAAAACATAAGCAATGCTAATAGATATAAATTTTTAGTATGAAAGAGGCCAGTGCATCTGCTCTGTGAATGGAAGTGCTGTACAGCCTCATGGCTGCAGCTGGGTCACATACCAGTGAAGGAGAACCTCACTGATCAGCAGCGGCTAGGGGAATAACATTCTTAGCCCTGTAAAGGCAGGACAATTATGTATTAGTAATGACAGTTTCCTGTAACTCTACTGTATAAATATAAAGATATCTGTGCCAGACCACATATTTAGAATGTGTCATGCTGAGGTATTTACCTGCAAATTAATTGAAAACCGTCCGTTGTTTCCTGTTGATAGTGTATAGATAGCCAAATGTTAGGCCAAACTGTGTAATGTAATACCTATTTCTATGAAGGGTAAATGTTTGGTGAGTAGGGAAATTAAGGCAGTATTTAGTTACAAACGTGTTGAAAATGGTAGCTGTTACTTTTTTTTAATATAGCATGAATTATGAGATTGCAATATAATCTACTTTCTCTAGATTAATTTCTAAGCTGTGCCATATAGAATATTATATTGATGGGCAATAGTAACGGGGGGGGGTGATATTAACAAGGGGAAGTTGGAGGGGGTTGGTTTTTGTTTTTCTGCTGAGACCAGGAAGCAAACCATTGGAGAGCTTAAAAGTAGGGACCAAGGTTTTTTAATCCAGGCTACTGAATTTTTTTAATTGATAGAAATTTTTTGACTTGCACTTAACACATATATTTGAATGTCCTCTTTTAGATGGAGTCAGCTTTCTTTGAATTATATAATTGTGATTTGGAATCTCAGAATAGTAAACTAAACGCCATATTTTTGTTTTCCCGACATCTCAGAATCTGTTACAATTGGTAAATTAAGTGACAGTGTTGGTACTTATATTTTGCAATATAGATGGTGCATTTACAAGTATTAAAAATCCTGAATGAAGGCAAATGCTTAATAGTTACTTAGCTTAGAAGCCTAGAAGTCTTAAAACAAAGATTCTGAAAATAAATGTAGTTGTATACAATGGTGAGAAGTTCAACAAAAGGACTGTTAAGGTGCTAGGATTGATGGTTATTGATTTACATGATTAGATTTAAAGTTTGTAGGAAGAGAAAGAGAATTTGGTTTTTGGGGCAGGGGGTGGTTCTGGTTTTTTTGGGGGGGGCTAATATTGTTTAGTTGGGGAGGGGGGCATTGTTTGTGGTTTTAATATTGACTTGATGTATATTTGCTGGTCAAGTCAGAAGCTTTCCAAAGTTACAAGTAAAATCATAAGCTAAATAATTATTTTGTGGGAAGGCAGACTGATGTTCCGTCTTTGTGACACTGGGACTCTTTATTGTTGTTTGTAGGACTTGTGGTGAATAGCCTGAAGTGCAATCTTTTCTCAGTTTTGACCTTTTACTGGAGAGCTCTATAAACACAAATAATAAATTTTGCAAGGAAATAAACTTTCTAAAACCATTACATATTTCTGCTACTGCTTCACATATTCTGAAGGTTGTTTGAATTTCCATTCGGTGTTTGTTTGATATATTTGGTTAATTTTTTCCTGATAACTTTGGTGATTGTAGAAATGTTACCTGTCAGTGACATCAGCAAACCAAAAATGTTTCTTAGTAATATTTTTACTGTCTCTTTATAATGATGATAAAAATAACAGGTTTTGGCTTTTATAACTTCTGTCAAACCTCTTTTTAAAGCAAAAAGATGTTTGTACATTGTGTATGTGAAAACTCAACATCTGCTTCACTGACTATGCATAATTATGTGTGAGCAACTGGCAAAGAAAAGTAGCTTATCTACCTTCTGCAAAAACAGACCCTTATTCAGGAACAGTTTCCGTAATTGTCTTCTGAAATGTATTTTCATTACGCCTGTCTGAATTTGAGATACTTTACCAAGGAATTATGCCATAAACTATAATAATTATCATTTGAGAAAATCAGAATATTAACAAGACTGTGCTACAGATAGGTAGTTCCTTGAGAGAGAGAGCAATGTAATTTTATCAGAATCTGAGTTTTGAGAGTTGTACAGACAAGTCTGAAAACATAACTGAAGAATATTTAGTCATTATTTCAGCTTCCTGTAGCTCTGAAAGGCATGAACTACTTCATTAATCTCAGTGCAGAGCCTTGCGGGGGGAGAGAGGATGGGGGAATCGTTCTAACAATACTTGAAAAAATTGTTCCACTTCTGCTAAAAGCAAGGATGTTGTGGCCTTACCCATAATCATGAATAGGCTATGGAGTTGTCTTAACATGCTATGTTGGGCAAACGTGTATTTCTACTGGGATTAAATGGTGTTAAATATTTACTGTTATTTCAGGGCTTCTAATTGTCAGGAATTTACAAATAATGAGAGCTCTGGATTATATATGTGTCCAGATATAGCCTGTGTATGCAAATCATGTGCCATCTTATAGTGTTTTTACATACACATCAACTGCTCTAAGTTTGTGTATCTTTTGACCAGAACTTTACATTTGTTGCTGTTCATTCATTTTAAAATATTGCATTTAGGAAAAATGTTTGTTCTTCATGTTTTTGGGCAGTGTTACAGGGCTAGCACGTATTAATTTCAAATACACTCTTGATAGATGTGCTTGTATTACCATGAAAAATTGATGCTTTTTTTTTTACTTTTAGAAGAGAAAATAGGTAAATGTCACTTTTATATCTTATTTCTGTAATTTATCTCAAGAACTGCTAGTTGTGCTTTGCTGTTATTCTTTCCTGCTTTAGCAGGTTTGAAGCTTCTGAATCTGATCTTTTAAGTGGATATGTGTAGATTTTTATGGAAATTTGTATGTCCACAGCTGCTAGAAAATGAGAGAGTATGTGCTTGTGAAAGATGACAGATTGCCAAATAAGCCTACCAAACTGAGGTCTGGAAAAAATAGGAATTTCCAAGCAGGCTAGAGGTTTATCAAAGAGGAAGAAAGCAAGCCAATTTGAGTACTTTGCACAGCTGTTTCAACTGAGACATTTCATCCATGTGATACTATATACTAATTTGATGCCAAAAGTAATACATAAACATTTTTTTTTTATTTTGAATCAGTGGCATACATAAAATTGGTTTCATATGGTCAAGAGCTTCTGCATTTCAAAACAAAATAACCAAAAGTTTGGCTCATCTTGCATTTGCAAAATACTGCAGCTAAGTAACAACTACATTTTCTGAATCATCCGGTAAGCATGAGACTTCTCTGATCATAAATCAGAAGAACTGACACTTTTCTGTCTTTCTAACTGCAAGAAGTTTTTTTTATTTGCTAACAATGTAAGTAATAAAATTCTTACTTTGAATTGAAGGGTGATGCTTTTAGATTCTTTCACAAATTAAATAGCTGTACTAAGTGAAAATGTATTTTCTTAGGCATAGGTAAGCAGACACTGCTTTCATATTACTGTGCCTGTAGATCTCTAGTTCTTGTTTTCCACCATCGGAAATGCATAAGGAACATTCAGTAACATACAGGATGCTCGTACTCCGGTGAACTAGGTGTGAGTACTTCAGTTAATGCATTTGGAGATAGATGACAAAGAGAATGCGTTCACTAGGTAGAAGTGCAACAGATGCCAAACAGCTGTGAATCATTTGTATTCTGTTATGGAAGAAGTGAGAACCTTTAAGCTTGAATTGAAGAAAGACTTTGTTTGTTTGTTTTAGCACAAAACTGACTGTTTTAACCCTTTCTCTCCACTCCTAATTGCATTTGTTTAGCTAGTTATCCTTAGATTAATAAATAATTCTTTTGGCTGCCAGTCCCTCTTAAAGCCCATCAGATTATATCTCATTAGAAGTCAGTAAAAACAAAGTGTCAATTTTAAAGTATGATCCTGTTTTGTCCTTGTTAGTGTCACTTGACATTAAGTTCCCATAAGCAACTGACCTTCACACCTATCAATATAAACAACTTAAGTAATATGCACTGCTTTTGCACGTATAATGCCATTGGACTTCCAGTCCTTTGATACCCGGAGATATCCTGCTATTGTTCAGTCCCCTTCGTTTTCTTGACATGCAGGCCTCTGCTGCTGCCTCTTTTTCTTTAAGATTTGCAGTCCATTTTGTCTGTTGGTTTTCCTCCTCTAGCAGATTATTTCTTTGTATCCCCTGGGTTCATCCACTTTTCCTCTGCATCAATCACCCTCCCTGCCAGAATTCTCTGCTCCATCAATAAAGGCATAATTTGGAATACAGTTAGACAGCAAAATGCCTCTTTTGCCTGAGCCTTTCATTGTTTTCAATCAGAAAAGAATAGTTTTAAACCTAAATACTTCTACCTTTCTCATCAAACATGAATGGCTTTCCCTCTCTCACCCTGGCAGCTTTTTTATGCAGTTGCAAGGTCCAGCAATCTTTTTTGCTGAACTCAGCATGTTGTTTCAAATCTAATGCACAAGTGCTCTCCACAGACACACAGAGCATTCTTAGATGCTTGCTGTGAAACCCTCAGAGCATATCACAATTTAATAGAATGGTTTGCTATGTCCACTGGACAGTGAGACTGCTAGATGCCAGGAATGGGATAAGAAATGCTGTGCACGTGGGTTTTGGTTTGGTTTTTTTTTTACAGAGACTCGGTAGAAAGAAAAGGATTGGGAAGCTTACTGAGGACTGTAGTTTTGAAAGTTGTCTTGCGAGGTATGGGAGGTAAGAATCTGAAATGAGAGAAGGGAGTTCAAGAAGGGTAATTTGTATGCAAAAGACTGAGAGGAGAAGGCAAAATTAACAATACTGGTTTGTCTACCTTGGAAAATGAAATTCCCAAATCTTTTCCGATCTCTTGGGGGTTTGTTTTTCATGGCTTGGTGTGAATTTGATGAACCATCAAAAGAGCTATATTAGCACTCAGTAATTGGTTGTAATGGTAAAAAATCATTGATCAAAAATGCCAGTTATTGTTGGAACGAAATAACAAACTCTGTGACTGTTTCTGGATTATCTTCCTGCTCTTGCTTAACAAGTCTGACACTAAAACTGCTGTTCTGTCCTTTGTGAATTGAAGCATGAAGATGCAGTGAGTGTGTTTGGGCATGAGCTTCTTACATGTTTGGATCAAAGGGACTGCTGTATGAAAGACTTGCTGACTTACTGTCACTATGGCAGTTTATATATGAAGGCAGCTTGGAATTCGGTATATGCAACATTGTTACTAAGTTGTTATTGACATTGAACAAAGGATTATTTATTTTTTGTTTGTTTTTAATCTGAACCAAAGCTTTGTGAGTTTTGATGGCATTTTTTATGAATGCAAACATATTAAGATAAGGTTATTCAGCGTTTTGCCTACTTTTTAGGCTTTTCTTCCTTTAAGTTACAAATTAGTGTTGTTTCTGTCCATATTGCAGAATCAGTCTTTGACTAATATAATGGAAGAACTGGGTTTTTTTGTTTGTGTTTTAAAAAACGCATTTTAGTAGCTAGAATGTTTACACAAGACACGTGAGATTATTATGCAGTTTAGAAGCCAATAGGTTTAGGTTTTGTTTGACATTTTCTTTGCTGACAAGGCAATTGTAGCAATATGATTGTATTTTGTATGTTAGACATTTTAGGAAGTGCTATCTTATTGCTTGCTAATTTATTCTTAATTTAAACAGGTGGTAGCATCTTTAAGGTAAGCATTTAAAGAGATACATGCTTTCTTTTTTGCATCTTTTAGGTCCACGACACGATTGGGTATAAAGCAGTTCTTTTTGTACATCAAAATCAAAGAAAATGCATAATGCTACACAGACGCAACAATTCTGTCAGTTGTTTGAGAGAATTTTAGAGAAGACATTCCACAATTTAAGGTGGTCGTGATATGACAGCAGCTAAAAGTGCTTATTTCCCTGGTGTTATGTTATAAAATAATCAAAGCATCATTTCTTGACTTATTTAATGGGATGAAGTCTTAAAAACCTACCAAAAAACTCTAGTATTGTCTAAGTAGATGGAGAAAAACAAAGAGTTCTTGAGGTTGTGCTGCAAACAAGCATGTGCTTAATAAGTAAGAGTCCAACAAATTCAACGTATAGCAGAGAACATAAAGAAACAAAACTAATTTTGCTAGAAAAGCCAAGTAGTCCCATCACCTACTGCTGCGACAGAATTCCACTCTTCTGTTCCTTTCCACCTGCTATGAAAATGCACTGTGCTATGTTTTGGAGAAAAAGACCTGTTCCACTTCACTCGGTTGGATGCCACACTTAACAGAGGTTTTAGAAGGTTTTTCATCAAAAGATGTATTTAAACCAATCCTTTTTACTCGCAGGTTAGAGTTCTAGTTTCATTAAAGTCAGTGTCCATATTTTTGACAGACATTCTAGCCTTCTTACCACAGACATCATCACATGCCATGAGAGGTTACAATTACACTTGTTGAAGGAAAACAAAAAAAAGAGAAAAAAAGAAAAATATTACTATGATTTTTATAGAGCCAAGATACATTCTGTTGATTGCTTGTGGTCTTTAGAGAAGCATACACAGTTCAGGGTATCTCTGGGTCACTGATTTTTCTGTTTTGATGGTGGAGGTGTATAGACATATGCTCCAGTGCTTTTATATTGTGTTTCCTTCTGTTTCCTTATTAGCCTTTGAGAAAGAAGCTGAGGGATGTTTGGATAGAAGGCTGGAACTTTTATGTGGAGTTGACATAGTTAGGGCGCTATAATAATGACTGTTGATAGACAACTCCCTGAAAAGGAAATGAAAATTATGTTTATAAAACAACACAATGTGTATTTCCAGAAGAATTAGGTGAGAGGCAGTGTGCAAGAAGATGAGGTAACCACAGGCAAATGTGCTTCTCTTTTTGTCACTGGGCTTTTCTGTCATGTCTACTATCTTTAAGCAATAATGGCAAAATGAGATTATGTTTATTTTTTTCTACCTTTTCATGGTGGGGAATTATGGATGAATTCCAGTTTGTACTGTGCATGTTGTGTCTGGCTCTTTGAAGTTAGGTTTAAAATGGCAGTTTGGTTTCTAGGCATTTTATTGAAGCAGATTTTTTTGGTGAGAGCAGTTGTCACAGTATCCTGAGAGGCCTGTAGTGTTCTCACTCTGTTCTTTCCCCCTGTGATACCCTCAAATTCTTTCCTCTGTTTCTCGCACTTGATTTTATTTTTCTTTAATTTTCTCATAGAAGACATGAAGAGGAGGGAGTAACATGTGATCCATTTGTCAACAAGTTTGTTCCTCTTCAGATGCGTAATTTTTGAAAGCACAGAAATTCTAATTTCAATAAACCTTAGTGCAGGGAAGAGACTTAAAAATGAGGGAAAATACGACTGGAAGACCTGAACTTGAATATACAAAAAGCCCATCAAATTTATCAGACATAGTTGAATCAGATTGCAAGACGTGATGAGAAAGTAGCCACTATGAACTAAGGCTGTCAGTTGCTGGGAGAGATTTTGTTGTAGAAGAACAACCTACAAGGATATAAAGAAAAAGCAGAACTGAAAGTACAGCTATAGTAAAAGAAAAACTGAATTTCCAATGAGTTGATAATCCTAATCAACATAAAAATTTGGAGGATGTAGTAAGAACCTTTTTTACCAAGAGGAAGTTATACCTCATCACAAAAAATAAAATTCAGCCATGCAAATGTGCCCGAAGGAAACCTCACTCTGTGCTAGGAAAGGTGGCACAGATAATTTATATTGCTCTCAAACAATTTGATATGGCCATCAAATGAAAAATGATAAATGGGTTCTGGTTTTTTATTTAGAAAAGTAGAGTATTGGAAAAGTTGTGTGTAAAAGCTGTATTTCATTTTTATGGTTTACAGCTTCTAAAAATGACAGCATATCACTATTTGATTGTTATGAGCTGAAATGTTGCCAGCATGGTGTGATTTTATGCCTGGTACTTGAGAGTAGCTGTCATATAATAGTCTTGTGAACTACGATATCAGAAAAGGCTAAGTGCTGCTTAAAAGAAAACTAAACTCAGACCTCTACCAGGTATTACTGAATTACAGCAGAATGGAAACATGACAAAGAACTTGAAACTAAGACTGTTACCACCACAAAAGCTGTTTGATTAAAAAAAAAACAAACACAAAACAACCCAACAAAAAAGCCTAGACCACCTGTCACTGAGTGATGTTAAAATGTGCAAAGTTGATATTGGGAATTGATGCAAAAATGCAAAAAAAACCCAAACAACCAAACCACCAAAACCTTAACCCTGTAGGATTTATATATGTATTCTATGTTCAGAAAAGATAACAAATTAAAATCCATGCAGCCACCATACTCGGTACATATAATGGCAAAGCATAATAGAGAAGATGGTTGTATTTCATATATTGTCTTCACCCCATGAAGAGATTATTAAACAGGAGTAGAACTGAAGAAGGCAAAGATTTACCTGCAGTGTTTTCCAGTGAAGGACAAGGGAAAAAGAGATGGACTGTGAGTTTCCAGGTTCAGAAACAGAACAGTCAAGAGCTCAGCAGATCAGCAGTGCCAGTTGGAGTGAACTGAGCTGAGCAATATGGAAATTAAAACCCAGGAGATGCTTTGCAAATCTATAGGAAAAGCAGGCCAAGAAGTCAAGCCTGTGGAAGTAGGCTGAGCTTCATAAAAGTTTAAACTGATCAAGGTTATTGGCGTTGCCACTGTCTCCACTGAACCAGCACTGAGTTCGTGTGACTGTTACTGAACTGTCTGAATATTAGCATCTAGAGACGCATGTGGCACAAGCATGTTCCCTGCTTGTTCACACTTTGTCTGTATGTCCTAATGTTTGTTTATATTAAAAAGAAATTTCATTTACAAGAGCTAACACAGAAACGTCATTAATCATTGTTCAGGGTACTATTTAGGAATACAGTATCTGTTTGCATGCATTAAGGAGCGTTAACAGGAATGAAACCAGTTTGGTTCTCTGTCCAGGCTGCTATGTGTTGCTTCTAGTACACAAAAACTAAACGCTTTTCAGTTCCTTTTTTGTTTGCATAGACTGTGCAGCCTCATCTTTCTGGATATCAATAAGAGTCCTCTTGCTGTCAGATACTGTCCTGCGCCCTTTTTTACAAGTCTTTATTTCTGAATACCTGGCATCTCCTTCTTTTTCTGTTATAATCAGTTCACTTATTTCTCAGTTGATCTTTCAATTGAACATAATTCCCCTGCTTTCCAAATGTTCACTCTCTTGTCCATGTTTGCAATATTGTTCATCCCTTATCCCATGTGTTGGATGGTAGTACAACCCTTTCAAATGCTTCTTTTGTTGGTGCTATCCTTCTACCTTGGGGATCTTCAAGAAATTCAAGGAAGTGCAGTATAAATGGTGGATGTGTTTTGTGTAGCTTGTCACTTCCTGATCAGTAAAATACTGATGCAAAGGAATGCATAGACTTCACGTATATCAAAGCAGTTATGAACCAAATGTTTCATAGCGTCAATCGGAACTCTTAAGATACTCATACAGAATAGCTATGTTATCATACCTACATAATTGGCTGCAAACCCCTCCTTCCATGTGTGTGTGTTTTTGTTCCTTTAAATCTCTGAATTGGTTTCCTTGAGTTCTGTGGGTCAGAAAGTAACCACCTTTCCTCTGCTCAGAGAGATCCAAGTTTCTTCTTACATGTATAAATAAAATTTGAGACATCTTTCAACTACTTTGAGTAAAGCTTACTTGCATTTTTATCCTTTTAGAAAATAGCCTGAAATAGGACATTTTGGGAGAGAAGGGTTTAAACCTAAAGGATATTTGTATCCTTACCTGTGAGTATTTAATCAAGTTGTTTGTCATCTAGAGCTAAATTCTTTTATGCAGATCGTAATTTAAAACATAACCTAAAGGAATAATTTGTTACATTTTATTTTTTCCTACAGTTTCTTCGGTTCTTTAGTTCAGTTGAGTGGGGGATGATGTTCTCAGGAGATGGAATCATACCCTTTAGCAACACAAAGAAGAATAGTGCTTACAATTTAATAGTTACATAAATATTCACCATGCATCTTTATATTCGTGTTCTTTGGCTTTCTCACGTCAGATCCCTGCATTTCAATGTCAAAGAAATGTTAGCAAACATCAGCTACATTCCATTGTATGGTTGATTTATATTTCACATCATGGCCAAAGTAAAGAATGAACTGAAACCAGAATCCAGTGCCATCTAGACTTTGGATGTGGTTCTTGAATTGGAGATCCGTGTTGCCAAAAAAAAAAAAAAAAAAAATCTTGCAATAAATTAAAAACCACACTCTATAATTCACTAGCTATTGTGTGATTATACAGAAGCTGGCTGGACACTTATAGTGGGAAAAGCCAACAAGAATTTTTCCTTGTGAGATCTTTCCAAATGCTTCCTTCAGCTGCTGTAACAATAAATAAACACAAGACAATAGAAAACAAGGATAAAATGATTGAGCCTAAATCCCTTAATTACAAGATTTATATAACCAGGTAAGTCTGTTCAGGAGAGAAAGATCATGAAAAAATCCTTTACTTTTTAGTAAAAGTGCTGTAAATATGTATAATATAATCAGTTTTGGAAATAATGAAATGTAATCTCTTACTGAGAAGTGTATGTGATAAATCTTCAGAAAATAGTAAGCTACTGTACATAGGAAGAGTACAGTCTGTGCTTTCAGGGCATTTCCCAAGATAAATTTACCTCATGAATAAGGCCTTTAGTTGTTAACTGTTGAAAGGAATCTGAAATAGAAGACACATAGGGTTTTCCAAATTGAAAATTACATCAGGGAGTTCATTATGATGCATGCACGTACGATCAGCTGCTCTGTGGTTTAGTACTTGTGTCAGCATTTTTCGTATAGTAGTGTTTATTCTTAATTCTGTCAGCTGCATAAACTTAAAACAAATCTGAAGATGTGGTGAATTTTAACACCAGAGGGAAGTGGTTCTTTTTTATTTTGTATTTTTTTCTGGTAAAGTGAACAGTCAGCCTTATTCTGCTAGCGTCTCAGAAAAAAAATAAAAAACAGTATATGAACATGGTTATCAGTAGTAAATGTTGGCCACCTTTTGGCCATAGTACTAATTATGAAACAGATTAAGAATTTATTTCTGGTATTGACATCAAACCAGTTACTAAACAGTATACAGTGAATCATGAAGTGTGTGCAAGAATTTTGTTTGAAGATCGTCCATTCTTTACTGTCCAACAGAAAATATATACTAGCATTTGAAAAATGGTTGACTCATTTAGGGGAGGGGAAAAAAGCTAACGACTGTATGGCTTTCTTAACTTTGCACAGAAATGACTGAATTTAACCGTTTTTATTTCTTATAAAGTAGCTGTTATTTCACTACTTTAGGCTCTAAGAAAAAAAGAACAATGCATGTGGTATTCGAGTAAAATACTTGTTTGTGTAATTGGGAGAAAAACAGAAAATGTTTTCAGCTCATTGTCAAAACCCCCATGTCTGGCATAAACTTTTTTAAAAAATGCATTGTTTTCATTTAAAACGCATTATTATTCTCATCTCGCACCCTTGAATTATTGATTTTTATCCTTCTTCTATTCAGCTGCTACTTTTTCAAGTATATTTTTCTAATAATTACTTGAGTTACAGCCAGTCAAGAGAGATTTGGACTGTTCTCTACCCACTAGTAAATTTAGGTTCTGTATGGATTCACAGATTTGACCTTCCTTGTGCACTTAGCTTAAATGGAATGTATTTAATCTTGGAAATGGGAACATACACTCGGAATTGTAATATGAAAGTGCATGACTTAAACTGTCACTGAACATGAATAGCACTGTCTTACGTAAGGCAATATGATATAGTCATTTGCAAAGATATAAGAATAGGTTGGATGATACTTGAAGTCCTGGAATAATTAAGAGTGTGGGAAGTCACCTCTCTAACATAATGTTAAGCAAAAGTTTATAGAAGAAACATCACAACTCTATCTTTCAAAATTTTACTTCATTCTATGTCTAGTATCTAGAATTTCTGAGAACTTTCTCATTGTCACCTAAGTGTTGTATAAACATATGTCTGTTCTGTGAACCTTAAGCTACGATGTAATGTAGTCTCTAAAATCAAAACTGCTTTCAAATATGCTTCTGAATATAGCTGAAACCAGAGCACAAAAATGGTTGGGTTTTCTATTAACTTTTCTTAAGCTGGAACCGAGCTCCTTTAAAGGACTATTTTAGTAATTAGTTTATTTTGGCAAGTAAGCCAGTAGTCTGACAGAAAGGTCCTTTGGTAGAGAATTCTGGTGTGCACTCTCACACTGAGTATGTCAATCACGTGTCCTAAGGGACTGGAAAGTTTTTCTTTTGCAACATCTGTAGAGGTGAGCTGTAACTGCTTGGTGACTTTCATTTAAGTGGAGTTTGTCTGTTGCCATTGAAGACTATCTCACCCACCTCCGAGTCAGAAAAACCTGCTGTTCGATTTTTCCATCGGTGTAGTGTTTTCCCTTGTCTGTTTTGATGCCTTTTCTGAAGGCCTTCTATTTTTATCCTTTAATCTGAGCATCATACTCTACATTGAGATTTGCATTCTTGATGCTTGTACTGTCTGGAAAACGGCCAAGAGAAAAATCCTACTGCAGTTGCTCTTGAATTTTGAATGAGTCTCAGCTTCAAGATTCATCACTTGCTCAAGCAAGAAACTAGAGCCAACCCAGCCATGGGACAAGCACTGGCTAACCTAATTCCAACCTTCTTAGCTTCAAAGACATCTGCCATGGATTTGCTCCAGGGAAGTCTGGTAAAGGAGTCTTTGCAGCAAATATGCATCCCATTTGGTTGCCAGCCCAGAGACTCTGCTGAGTCTCAGGCTTTCCATGGAAATAAGTGCAAGCCTCTGTGAAAGACCTCCACGTTGAAGGAAAAGTGTCTGAATTAGGAACAGATTAGATCTTTCATCCTTTAAGGACTCCCATACCACTCTGCTGGTGGTGTCCAAGAGGGGAGTATTCTGTTCTTTCGCTGCCTGCCCCAGTCTGTACAACAGGCTGCATTCCTGCAGTTGTTTTTTGTGACATCTTTCAACCAGCATTCATGGTTGCAGCATTTCCAGATTTCTAGTTTCTGCAAAGCAGAGTAGTCCTGTCTCCTTGTTTTCAGAAGAAATGAAGACTATGATGAGATCTATAGCAAAAGCAAAATTGGGATTAGAATGAAGACATCCACTTTGCTCGCTTGGTTGATTTTATGTGTGGGATTAAAAGTGAAATATGACCAGTCTGATCTGGGCTGAAGTATTATATAATTGCCAGATGAGCCCAACTATTTATGCAGAGCACCAGTATCCAGCTGTACGTGGAAATTTGAAGTAAAAAAAGTGTGATCAGTAAATCTTTTGCTGTTTACAGCTGAACCAAATGCAGCTTTGATATACAGTATTTTTTCATGTTATTTAGTACTGTGTTTGTAGAGAACTACTGAGAACTGTCCTTACTGTGAAAGCCATCTTCTCAGAAGTCATGGCTCTCGGACAGCAGGTAATATTTAATGTTATCAGAAAGTAAGTGGCTGTTACCTCTGTGTATATACTACAGAGAAAACAGCATCGTCGTGTCTCCAGGTCGTTTTGTATTAGATCCTTTATGATTGTGTTGTAGATGCTGTTGCATTACCTACAAAAATCATGAAAATAAGAAAGGTGAATGTGTGGAAGATTTCTAGTCAATAGTGATACTGGAAGTAATAGAAAACATTACAAACTATCTTTTATTTTTACACAATTGTAAGGCAAAGTTGTGTGTGTTCATTTCTGTCCTTTGTTAGTCTAAACAAAGCAGCAATGACATTTTTATTTTTTAATGAAGCATCATTCAGCATAAAGTTTGTCTTACAGTAAATACCTATTTCAGATTGAATTCAGTAAAATCTTGGCTTCTGTATTTAAAAGCACTTCACTGTATTTTTAAGCTGTGGTTCTTTGACATTTTAGTTTACATAAGTCCTACCCTCTCTCTTTCTCTCCTTTCTTCATGATCCCACCCATTTCCTTGCTGGTACAAGGGTTTAACTGACTTCTTAATGAGCCAATTCAGCTTTCTACAAAGAAAAGAGAAAAGTTTTCCTGTTTGTTTAGTACACTGACCTACTTCATCAAGGTGTGGAGGAGCACCTGTGCTGGCACAATGGAGGGAGGAGGCAGAAGCAAGGCAGTTGTTAACTTAGGTTGGTATAAGGGTTGCAGCCTAAGGTTCCTTAAGAGCTGCTGAGCTTGTCTAAGAACTCATTGTCACCCAAAAAACCTGACTGCCAGCAGGGCAGCCCGGCACCCTCGCTTGAGCCATCTCTGGTGCTTGTCTCCTGAATGAGCCAATTGAGCTTGCTAGTCAGGTAGGAAATAAAGAGAGAAAAATAAATATTTTTTTTGCTTGGTTAGCAAGCTGAATTGACTTGCTGAGGGTTCAGACAAACAGCAGGGCTGTAGCAGGGGAAATAGTGGGGAATGTGTGGCCAGGAGGGAAAGAGCAGCACATCCTCTTCATAACCACAGTGGTGTGCAGTTACGTCAGCTCAGTCTTGCAGAGCTTCACATTCATGGTGCAGCTACATAATGCAGCAGAACTGATCTCATGGCTTACTGCCACCAAAAAATTCAGCCAAGCTCCTCCCTCACGCTTCATCTCACTTCCTTTTTTTCTCATTTGGTGGTATCCTTTTTTGCCAGCTTAGCAAGCTGAATCAGTTTATTGTATAGCTGAAGGAGTGCCAAAACCAATGTAAGGGAGGGGATGGACATTTGAGGCCAGGAAGAGATGGTGGGCATGGGGAGTATGGGGCCACCTCTTCCCCTTTTGGCTATGGATCAGTGCAGTTGAACTCGTGGTGCAGCACTTTCAGTCAAAAGGGAGAGTGGTAACAATCTGACAGGAGTTAGTTATTTGTCCAAATTTCACTCCCCTTCGTCTTGATGAGTAATCAGACTGTCTTAGCACCGCTTCATTGCCTTAATACATTGTCTTCCTTTCTAATGTCACCAGTCCAGTCACTCTTGCCCTTTAACGTGGTTTTCAGAAGAACTTGCACTTGCCCTAGGTGTACATCAAGAAATAGAGTAAAACAAGTTTGTTCTTACAATTACACTTGATCATTGCATTTTACATGAAGTATTGTCTATGCACAGTATTTTAAAGCAAAAATGACGAAGAAAATATTTGATTCATAGACTTACGAATATGACTTATGGAAAGTTCTGCTTTTCTTTTGGCATTGTATTACTGATGTGTGGGTGGAGCAGTTGGGTGAAGGGTAATCTCAATGTTTGAAGTCTTTTCAGATGAAGACTTAAAAGTTGGTTTAAACTTTTTTTTATAAAAACAAGATAGCATCCTTATTTAAAAAAAAAAGAAAGAAAAAAAGAAAACCTATATGTTGCGGCTTCCTGTTTGAAAAGACAGTCTGGCAAAGCTGAAAGAGGGATTTAGCTGGGGAGGAGCATTGCTGGTGATGGTGACTTTTCTAACAGGCTGTTTATACAGTAAAGTACCAGACAAAAAATTACTGGCAATTGTATATATGTTTCAGAAGAACATAGGGGAATAGGTCTTGTATACCCACTCTTGTATAGACAGCAACTGATAATGTTTTTTAATGTCTTTTTTAAATATCATAGATATTTTGTAGGTGAACAAAGCCTGTTATGTTACAAAAATCTTAGTTGAGCCTCTGCTTAGATAAGAGATTTTTCTGGAACACCAGCTGTTTTTCTCTAGCTTCACTTTCATAATCACATTTCTATAAAGGCGTTTCAGGAAGATATGAGCATCCCTTTCATAAAGCAAGAGAAGCAGTACAATATATACACAGAATCTTTGTGATCAGGGCAAATGTCTACTTGCAGTTTTAGTAACAGGAGAATTTAAGGCTTTTTCACAACTGAGACATTGTATTAGGTAGCTAGTCATTTAATAAAGCATTTTAACAATGGTGTGTGTTGGTATCAGCCCTTTTTCAGATGTAGCTGGGGCACATTCAGTTGGCAGTCATAATGCTTCTGAGTTTACAGTACTCTTGCACTATGAACGAAACCTACATGACATTTGTCTGTTGAAAAACTTCAAAGGGATTATCCAGACAAATGTTTTTCCTTTTTTTTTTCCTCTTTTGGTTTGAGCTGATCCTAGCTTGGTGTTAGCTGTAACTCAGAAATTTTCCCATGGGTTTCGTTTCTGGTTCTGTTCATCTTTAACTAGCAAGCATGAAGAAAACACCTGTGAAATGACAGGTATCTTTATTAGTTGCTAGCAAAGATTGCTGCTGATGCAGAGGAAGTATGTATTTTCTTGCAGAACGTAAATTGATCATCTCCATGTTACCGAATATTGCTAGATTGTCATCTGTAGTCATTTCATTGGTTTAGTCACAGTTCATCCAAATACATTCTCTTAACATTAGTTTTAATCTATTCTGTTTATTTCCTACCAGTTCCTAACCCTCATGCTTATTTGGCATGGGAGAATTAAACTGGTCTTTGTTAGGGGATCAGTAGTTAGGTCTGGAAATTCTAGCAATTACTGTGATTTCTCCGTTAAGAAAATAAATTGCAATTCAGCTTCAGTTTTGTTAGTTATGTTCAATGTGCTATCCTTTAGACCAGTATCCCTTGATTAAAAACAAAAGTGCATACTTTTGAGAAGCTTCTTGGGGAACTTGGTAGAGCTAATTTGAGGTAAGTATTTGGAAAAATGAAGAGAAGTATTTCATGCAATATAAACTTAGTTTTATCTAACAAAATAGATTTTCAGAAAATGGAAGTTGGGGATCAGACTTTAATGAAGTGAAACAATCCTTGCCTTCCTAGTCTATGGAATTTTAATTTGCTTGTTTAGAAAGCATAACGGTGGTTATAGAAGCATACATTTAAAAGCTCTTTAAAATCACCAGGGCATCTAAGGAATTTGAGACACCTGTAGACCTTGAATAATACTAATTGATATCTGTGAAGACTTTATGAAATCTGCACAAAAGATAGAATTTTGAGTGGCTTAAACCTTTATTTACAATTCAATACTGACAAGAAGTTGCTGAAACCTCTCTCCTCTCTCCAGTCTCTCCCCTTTAACCTCTGAATTACTGAACTGGATGGAAATGTATCAGTCAATGAAATGTTGCTGTAAGCTTCAAAGGCACTAACAAAAGTTAGAGGTGCACATCTAAGTTTCTTAGAGTTTTTCTAACTTTCTTAGAGCTCTCCAAAAATCAAAAGCAAATTATATTTCTACTTGCATCCAGGGTAGTACTGAGCCCAGTGTTAAGATAAAAAAATAAAAACTGGCTGCAGCAGACACAATTTTGCACCTGCAAGCACTGGGTATTTTTCAGATCTTTGTGTGTACATATATACATACATATGCATCATTTGAGTGACACAACAGAGATATGGAATACCAGCAGGTTTATAAGTAGTACTAGGAAAATAAGTATTTATATTGTTCTCATTTGGATAGAATAGCATGAAAGTTAGACAAAAACATAACAGGGAGTTATGCCGTATAGGTGGTGATCTGATGATATTAAAGCCCTGACAAGAGAGAAGAATTTCAATTAGCCGCTTTTATTATAGAAGCTTTAAAACATTGACACTGTGTGTGTCATCTCAAACACTGATTATTGGTAAATAGCCTTTGTTGTGTTTTTGGCAGTATGCAAAATAATGCATTTTCCTCTTCTGTACGTGCTGCGTGTTTAGAGCAGAAGACAAAAACGAGTATGCGGATATGTGGTTCTTGTTTACTGTCTTTCTAACAGCATTAAATCCTTCTTCTGATTATGTTGTGCAGGCAGCAGAATATCAGAATTACTGGACTGTTCTGCTACAGAAACTTTGGGTTGTTCCAGTAAATGTATTTTCTTCTCAATTTTACATATTCCAACTGTTGTTTCTGTGATTGTAAGCCAGGTCTTAAGAATCTGGCAGTTGGGCACTTTAATGTCCCTTTTATGTCTCATTCCCATAAGGAGGAGGATACCTCTTCATTCGTGGTCCATTAAGCATTGCTGTTGTTAATGTGACATAGCTTGACTGGGCTGTTAGCATGAATGTTAGAATGAATGGCTGTATGGGCTTTCATTGGGTAGGAGAGGGAAGTTCTGTATGGATTTTAAAATACTAATTCATCTTGTAAATATCCTTAGAAGTCTTGTTTGACAGTTCATTGTTTAAATCCTTTAATCTAGGGAAGTTGTCCTTATATAAGATTTCCAGCAAAGCTCTTTTCCTGCTGGATTCGTACGGTTATTTTAATATCATCACAGCTTGTGTCCTGGTTTCAGCTGAGATAGAGTTAATTTTCTTCTTAGTAGCTGGTACAGTGTGTTTTGGATTTAGTGTGAGAATAATGTTGATAATACACTGATACTTTAGTTGTTGCTAAGTAGCACTTATCTTAAGGATTTTCCAGTTTCCCATGCTCTGCCAGCAGGCAGGTGCACAAGAAGCTGGCAGGGAGAATGGCCAGGACAGCTGACCCAAACTAGCCAAAAGGATATTCGGATATTCCATACCATAGAATGTCATGCCCAGTATATAAACTGGGGGGAGTTGGCCAGGAGGGGCTGCTCGAGCATCGGTCAGCGGGTGGTGAGCAATTGCATTGTGCATCACAGTTGGTTTTTTTTTCCTTGGGTGGTTTGTTGTTTGGGTTTTTTTAATATTCTTTTTCATTACAATGATTATTATTATATTTTATTATTTGGTAGTATTGTATTTTATTTTACTTCAGTTATTAAACTGCTCTTATCTCAACCCATGAGTCTCATTTTTTTGTGATTCTCCTCCCCATCCCACTGGGAGGGGGGAGGAGTGAGCGAGTGGCTGCGTGGTGCTTAGCTGCTGGCTGGAGTTAAACCACGACAGCTTGCAACATCTCATTCAGTAATCCTGTATTAAAAGCACTAATAACTTCTCGAAAATGCATTACTCTGCTCTATGTGTGAAATTTTGGATTTGAGCTGACTTCTTCAGTTTTGTATTGGGTAAGACAGTAGGGCCAAATCTGAGTTCCTTCCAGTAAACTGTGGCAGAGAAATTGAACAGAATACTTTGTCATTTTTCAGGGTTCCCTCTTTTGGGAATTACAGAGAAAATTAAGGGTGGATTAAGGCAAGACTCACGGCTCCAGGTGAGAAACTTGAGGATTCACTGTATGTGAATCCCAGGTCAAGGGACTTACCTATCGGAAAATGTGGTAAACTGCCATAGGCGGTCAAGGGAAGAAAATGACTTTGATGTGTTAGTAGTGCTGGTAGATTTCTGTTGTATCCGAGATGGATTTAGGCTCTCTCCCAGGCTCGTGAGCAGGGAGTCATGTATCTTCCTACTGATTAAACTGGATGTAATAATGCTAACATTTCTGTGACAAGTTTAAAAGGTTGTCAGATGAAAACGGATCATGTTTTCAGCTGGTAATGGTTTCTATAGCTGCCTAGATGAACCCAAAATATCTGCATCTTAGAAAGATAACTGAGCAGATGAGTGCACTGTTCAATCTCATTGAATCTGCTTTATGGTTTTTTTTATTTGCAACATGCCTTGAATGAAGACAAAGAGTGGACTTATGCAGGCTCCCCATTATTATTTCAAACAGTTTATCCAAATTTTCAGGTGGGTGAAGCTGATTATTTGTTGTTGACAGAAGGACTGCGTAGGGAACTTGTCCGAACAAGCAGTAATTATGTGATTAGGAGAGTTTAATGAAGAAAAGGAATTCTAATTCATTCATAGTATTTGGTTTGTTGACAGTTAATGTCATTTTCATTGAATGAAATCTATCAGTGACACTTATATTTTCAAGGTATTTGGAAGTGCTGGTATTCTGAAGCTCTATTGTTTGCATCTAAGACCAAAGTTAAAGCCTGTAGACACTGGAAAATATTCTTCAAAAAAAGTAGAAAACTAGTTATATTTATCCTTGTTCCAACAGTTACTCAAGGTCTGTTTTTTATGATGTGTTCTATATTAATGTATTAATACAGGTGTATTAATTGCAGATGCATTAATCTGGAATAGTTTAAGTTTGAAAGTGATAGACTTACTTGCCACTTTTTGTTAGGAGTGGCGTTAAGAACAAATGTTGGTTTTCTGCCCTAATTCTGTGCTTTGCATTCATTCTGGATTTGCATCCAGACTTACTAGCTGACTTTCAAGTGTATGGGAGGGGAAATGTCTACGTGGACATTTTTCTTGTGTGTTATTTCGCAACAAAAAGGATGGCAAACACCTGTACTGATGTATAATTTTCCTGAGGGATGAAGAGGTTTTTCTAGTGTGATATAGAGAAACAAACACATTCAACAATGCCTCAAAATATTGGCAGCATCTGCCGATAGTGTAGTCTGTACATAATAGGAGAGTTTCTGCTAACAAAGAGGAGGTACAAGATCCTGGCTTTTGAAATGGGTTAACTATTCCTGTTGACTTCTTCAGGGGAGATTGATCTTCATTGCAGTTCCTCCAATGAAAACAGTAAAGTAGATGCCAGTAGATGGTGAATCAGGAATACAACTTTCTCACCTTAGAAAACAGATTTCTGTAAGTAAGCCTCCTACTGTTTCAGCCTGTTTATTAGAAATAAAACTCCAGTGTGATGTCTGCTTTCCATCATTCTGATTATTCTGCTAATGGAAGTCAGTGCTCTCCGTGAGCAGTTTCCACATGCACGTTTTCAGAGGTTTGCAAAGCTCCAAGTGTAGAGATCTGAAAAAGTACCTGGTCAAAGCAATATCTGTAAAGATGCAAGCACCAATAGAGTATAAGTGGATAAAATGTTTCTGTACCTTAAATCCTTCTTCACCACTCAGCTGAATTAGTAGAGTTTTCACAGACTTCGCTGAGTAGAATCTTAGCGCTCTGCTCACTTTTGGGCTCTCCTTATTTTTCTAAAAATGCCCCACTTTTTTTCTACCTTTGTTTTGGTTGGTTGGTTGAGTCTTCCTTGTCTTTTCTTTGATAGTGGCACTTTTGAAAGCCAGAAGGTTATAAACTGGGCCTTTCTTCCCAGGGACAGGATAGGCTGTCTTACTAGATACTGAAGTTTCAAGCCAAGGAGTCACTGAGGCGGGGGGGGAAAAGAGGTGACATGGGGGGGGAACAGGGCAAATAAATGTAGACATTAATGTCTCAGAAATTCACATACTTTGTAGTATGATTAGACTGTAGAATTATGTAAGCTCTTTTGCTGAGAAATAATTTGCATTTGGAAAAGGGCATTTTTGAAAGTTTCATAGTTACTGAATGAAACTTGACAGCACTGATCTATTTACGTTCACAGATATATAACAAATGTCACTTGTTTTATTCATACTTTATGCTTTGGAGAGAACAGTGCAGGGCCCCAGATATCTTCTATTATTTTGGAAGGGAACAGTACAAAATAAAACTGGTAACATACAATATTTCTCTCCCAAATAAAAATTTTCTAAGAGAAAAATTGAGATCACTTGAAGCTTAAAACTACTAAGGTAAGTATTCTAGACTTCGTAAGGAAAAAACTAAAAGATTACTAAAACATGGATGTAACCAATACAGATGTCGTTAGTAGTCCAATATCTTTACAATTTATATGTTTATAGCTGTGTAAGACCATTCTTTGCCTATTCAAAAATAATCTTCTTATCCAGATAATAAAATTATGAATCTGTAATTGCCCTCGCTGCCTCCATATGGGTATGCATTAGATAAAATTAAGTTAATGAGGCTTTTTGGCTGGGATCTATTTTTTGGTCAGGCATATAAATTAACTGTCAAAATTGAGCATTTTCACTTTGACAGGAAATTATTTTTCTTACAGTGAAACATAATTTATGATATAAATACATGATGAATCAGGCATTGTAATGCAGATGACCCAATGGCCCTGTATGCTTTCTGAAGTTTGGAGTTGAATACTGGTTCATAAAAGTTCTTATTTAAAAAAAGGAAGGGAGAAGGGAGAACTGGGGAGAAATTCCCACAGCTCAAAATATTTCTAAAGCTGCCTAACAAAGCAGCTTTAACTCTCTGTATAAAGCTTTCTCTAAGCATCTTGGTGGGTCTGGCATAAGTATCAACTTTGAACAAGATTTTCATTTCTAATCTCTTTTCCTGTCTCAATACTGAATTATGTTCAGAGTTTTCGGATCATGCTTGCCACAGTGTGACACAGGGAGGCTGCCAAAGTGTAGAGCCTACGAGCCTAACTCTGTATTGATTACTGAGAGAAGGCGTACTTCTGGCCTGTGTGGAATTGCATTTGAACCATTCATGTCAGTGTTTCATATTAGAAGTAAAATGTTTACCTCATTTCTTGAAGTGATACTCCATTAAACTTTTTAGGCCCTGTTCTTGTATCACAAACTTTTGTCATAGGATTGGAAATATATGGAGATGAATACAAATGCTGCAAACAGAAAGTAAGATTTTGAAACATGAGGTACGTACTTCTATCACGGCCTTTTTCTATCATCAGTGTATTCCTGATGCATTTATTATAAAATAAAAAAATAAGCACCTGTCTGACAGGCAGCAATACTGCTTGTAAGTGAAAATATTTACTCATGGGCACCAGAACTTAACACTTAAAAGTCTTGTGGTGTCAACTTGAAACAGAATTTCAACAATTCTGTCTTGTTCCTGCAGGTGTATTCTTACACAAAATCATGTACATCTTTTTGTTTAGACTGACATTTCTAAAATGTGTCCATTTTACTGTTCCATACTTGTTATGCAATAAGGTTATATAGGCAGAATAAGCTTATGTTATGCATAAGATTATGTAACCTTATGCATGTTTGGTTTAGTAAGTCAGGTGATTTGAAGGACAAAATTGAATTCTCCACTGCAGGAGACTTTTCTTGTGCCATTTTTAAAAAGATTGAAGGAACTGTACCCTGCTCCTGTAATATGGTCACGTAAGGCAAGTTTTTGCAGGGAAACTCTTCAAATAATTAAAATCAATGTGCATCCAAAAATAAGAAGCTTTTGATTGTTTAAAAGAGCCATTTTTTAGTAACTTTGAGTCGTGTTTTCTTTAAGGCTGTTGTGACTGTCTGCATTGTACTGGTGGTTTTTTCTTCCACTTCATTCTGATTCCTAGCTGAGACTTCATTGACTTATTTCTATAGTTCATTTAACAACCTGATTTACTTTATCTATAAGCTTGTCTTCTAAAGGAAAAAGAGATACCCATGTAAACAAGATTGTGGCTCTTGTTTCAGCTGTTATTGCCTGGAAGCTTTTTACAAAACATATATGATTAAACATGACTTATTAACATAAGTCATTAACATAACTCATAACATTAACGAGTACTTTCTTAGAAGTGCAAGACAAGAAGCAATAGGAGCCTTTTTCCCCATCAGGATTTACTATCCATCTTTTCTGTATACCTCTGAAGTCACGTGCAAGTATCAACTCTTGAAAAGAGTTGAAAAAAAGCATCAGTATTGGAAATGAATTATAAAAACTGTCAGCTTTTCTGTGTGTCTTTTTTCAAAGTATTAGGTGCTGATCACTGGAAAAGCCTGGTTAATCTGCTGAGTGAGATCAAAAGGAAAAATAAGCTTCAGTTCAATTTAGTGTTGCCTGAGATTTATGGATCCTGTGCTGCTCATTTGGCTCGTGTCTGCTTTTTAACCTGTAATTCTAGAATTTGGCAGGCTATTTTCTCCATAGAGGTCTGCTTGCTGTCTGGTGAAACATAATTTGGGCAGCAATAAAGTAGATGGAAAAGTACAAGTGCAATTTCCCTTTTTTAGTTTCTTTCCTATACAAAATGATAAAAAAGACACTCCCAGTAAATGAAGTATCGAATGAAAAAAGGGCTGTTTGAAGTCCACTTCAGACTGGGAGAACTCTGAAATGTAGTGGGTGTCCTCTTTGGAGTATTAATGTGTGTAGTTTTTTTTTTTTCTCCTGTGGAAAGACTACTGGCTCAATCACACGTGGGTGTGTTTTGAGTTTAAGGCTCTTGTTACAGAAGATCTTCTTGTAGTAAGGGTCTGTGTTTTGGAGCACAACATGCTTCATGCACAGCTGGTCTATATGAAATAATTGACAGTTCTATAGCCCAATTGTTACATTACTATTTCCTGGAAGAGACAGATTGGGTTCACCAGCTTAATCCTCAAACATGTGGTCTATATTCAAATATGAAATGAGGCGTAACTGTGAACAAGCTTTATGTTTGGTTGGATTTATTTTGGTATACGCCAAATACATATTCCATGCAAGTGCATCCCCTGGGTTCTCTTCCTAAGTTGCTACTGCGACCCTTTCTATCAGGCCAGTATCTCAGTTCCTCTTATTAGGAATGTGTTGTATACTGGGCTAAACCTTAAACTTCAAGCAGATTCCATTGCGAGGCAATGTTTATGAAAAGACAAATAAAAACTGTTTGACTGTTTTCCTTACTCGTCCGTTGTTTCTACTTTCTGTGAATCATAAACTTTCAGAGAAAAAAGTAAATGTTAATGGCAAGGAAGTAATTTTTGATTAATGATTGAAATTATTCTCTCCATGTTCCATGTGTCATATGAAATCTGTAAAAGAGATTTTTGTGATATATTCTAATAGCCTCTACAGCTCAGCAAAGAGTGAGAAAATGTATTAAAATTAATTTACAGGTATCTATTTGATGTAGGATGATTTAGGAAGCTCATCAATAAAACTGTGTAGATTAAATTAAAACCAAATCCACATGTTTTAGTCTGTAAATGCAGATGTGTATAAAATAAATTGGTATATCATGTTGCTTTTGTTTTTCTTTAAGATGACTTCATGTGAATTAGACTCAACTGTGGAGTTACGAGATGTGTTGGAACATGTTGAAAGGTATTAGCCTTATGCACAACATCACCTCTTTTGAGTTGAGTAGATAGGCAGACTTTGGGGTCTTGTGAGTTGTTTCTGTTACAGGATAAGCTGATGAAAGCAGCAGATATTTCGCGTCATAGTCTAGTTTCTTTACCCACGCAAAATCTGATCTTTTTCCTGAATAAAGCATAAAGGAAGCAAAGGTAAGCAATTTCTTTGCTCACTGTTCCCAGCCTTGTAGGTTTTTCTACAAGTTCTTGCAGTCCTATCTGCGGCTTTTGGGTCCTGCCCAAGGGTCTTCCGCAGGGTGCTTTTATTTCCGTCACCTTCCCCTCTCTCCATTTCTCTCCTCCTCTCTCCTCATATTGCTTCAGTTACCTATTCCATACTGAGACTTGAATATAGTTTGGTTTTGCTGCATACAGGTCAGATACTATAATTGTCATGTTGAGAGAGATTTCAGCAGTCTGCACCTGAACAGTGTCTGGGCATTTTTAGTGTGGAATGTCTGCATAGGAGGCTGACAGCGTATCTAGCAGCAGAGCTGAATTTTAATCTTCCTTTATCTTTGAAACTTTCTTTCATAATTCTACTTGTGATTATTTTTCTTTTTTCCTAGAGGACACTGATGTTTTACCTTTTCAAACACAAAAAGAAAAATTTATATTCTGTTTCCTAGTGACGCTCTTTGATCAGAAGGTTGTGTTAACAATTTCTTTTTTATTTTGAGACCGAGAGAAATGCCCAAGGGTGGCATAAATCATCTGAGTTCCAAGAGCCTTTCTTTTAAGTAAAGAATTTTATCCTTACGGGATTGAAACTTGTGATCTGTCATCAGATCTTGAGTTACTTATTTGAGATTTTAGCACCACGTTCTGTCTTTTGCTGAATTTAGGGGAAGCTATTTACTCCTCTTAGCTGAGGGCTAAATATGTAGCCAAGCTTTTAGTTTTTAGATAAACATTTAACAGCCTCATGGTTTTGCTCACTGATATCAACTACTAACAAAATAACTTCAAAATATTTGCAGGTATTCAGAAGCACAGTGGCTTAACGAGATTGCTTGATTTTACTGACAGAATGCACAAGCTCTTTTTTTAAAAAACTTTTTTGAAGTACAAATCAAGGTATATTGGGTCTGGCTGGGGTGGACTTAACTTTCCTCATAGCAGCCCATATAGTGCTGTGCTTTGTATTTGTAGCTAGAAAGGTGTTGATACCACACCAGTGTTTTAGCTACTGCTGAGCAGTGCTCGCACAGCATCAAGGCTGTCTCTGCAACTTCCCCTCCCGCCCCAGTAGGCTGGGAGTGGGCAAGATCTTGGGAGGGGACACAGCCAGGACAGCTGACCCCAACTGACCAAAGGGATATTCCTATGGTATAACGTCATGCTTAGCAATAAAAGCTAAGAGAAAGGAAAGGGGGGGGGGGGGGGGGGGGGGGGGGGCATTTGTTATTAAGGCATTTGTCTTCCAAAGCAGCCGCTATGTGTACTGAGGCCCCACTTCCCAGGAAGTGGCTGGACATTACCTGACTGCCTGCTGGTGGAAAGTAGAGAATAAAATTTTTTTTATTTTTTTTTTTCTTCTATGTGCAGCCTTTGCTTTTTTGTCATTAAACTGCCTTTATCTCAACCCATGAGTTTTTCATCTTGTTTTCTCCCCCATCCTACTGAGGAGAGGGAGCGAGAGAGCGGCTTGGTGGGCACCTGGCAGCCAGCCAAGGTCAGCCCACCACACAAGGTTTGGACTGCCTTGGAGTTGAGGGACACAGGCCTGTGTATTGCAGGACAATTTATCTTGTTTATGAAAAGCAACAACAATGGCAAAGTAATATGCTGTAAAAGGCTCATACTTTGCTCCAACTGTTGAAAATGAATTATAGTACAGGCCCACATAGTAGCATATAATACATTTCTGTGTTTCTGCAATTACTTTAAAGCTGCAGGGTTCATTTGCAGTCCAAGGGCTGATTTAGGAGCAGTGCAGCATTGACTGGATTGGCTGAAACTGGTTTTGAAACTGCACGCTCAGGAAGAGCTTGAAATGTAAAAGTTCTTAGTTTTCTCTTGCATTAGAAAAAGCCTTGCTTTCACGTTTTTGTCAAGAGAGTGGTTTATTTCAACTAAATGAAAATATTTAGAACATAAAGGACATTCCTGACAAGATTATGGTTTCTAATATGGAATGGATTTTGGATTTTAACTTCTGGTGCTATTTTAAATATTGACGTTTAAAATCATTGTTGGATTTGTGAAGCAGCTGCAATGCTAAGGATATCTTCTGATTGCAGCTGGCCAATGAGAAATTATGTTGAATTGGAGAATACCAATTACCTTTTTATTCTTAGTAAGTTAAGAAAGGAAATTATGTCTAGAACAATTTAGAATGACAAGACTATTGTGACAACAGGTGATAAGACTGAAAAAAATAGTGAAACACTAAGATGCTGTCAAAATTATGCATAGTTTGATTTAAACTAGAAGAACATTGACCCGGACCTTTTTTCATAAAAGGAAGGAATGAAATGCATAAAATATGCTTGAAAAGCAAACGTTTGTATCAGTTTGTATCAGTTTGATCAGTTTGTATCATGAAAAAACTTCATTTGAGATTTTAAAAGTTGCCACCCTGTGAAAATAACATCTGTTAAAACACAGCAATCTAAGAGGAACATGTTTCTATGTACCCATTCTTCTTTTATAGTACTTCTGACTTACAATATTTAGTTTAGTACAATAAACATTGAGATTCATTTTTAGTAAACGACGACTGAAGCTAGAGTAATTTGCAATTAGTGTCATCATTAGGAAATGCATGGTTTTTAGGAAGAAAGCATGGTGGTTTTTAACTTGAATAAGTTTATTTGAATCACTGATAGCTATCCTTGTAATCTTTTGTGTAGGTCAAAAGAGAAACTAACCCCTCGAGGTATATATCTTTTTATTAGAAATAAAAATTGTTAACTAATTCCATAGCATTATCGTTTGTATTAGTGTACTTCTGCCAAAAATACTTAGATCATAAATACACTATTTTCTTTGAGCTACAATGAATATTTTGTTATCAGAAGATCATTATTAGCTTTCTAAAATTTAGCAAAAGAAAGGATGAAGTTTGAATTATTTGTCATGGCATTGATCTTAAAAGTTTCCTTTTATTTATTTCAGTTCTTGTGAAGAGGTGATAGGTCTCATGTTGCAGCAGAAATGAGATAATCCAGGTCTGATAGTTGTTGTACAGCATACGCATTATGTTATTTTGAACTGTTTGACTGTTAGACTGAAAAATATTTAAACAGAATGCAAGGACTAGAACAGCTGTGATAGCATAGGAAGTTTCAAGTTTTCTCCTTTTTTTCTTTTATTCTTTTGTTTTTAGTTTTCTTGAAGACCTTGTTATTTTCCTATCCTTTTCCTTCAAAGGACAGCTTGTTTATTTTGTGTTCACTAAAGTAAAACTGGAGGACACACCCTTCCTTCATGTAATGAAAGTTTCAAGCATAAGAAGGAATACTTGAATTTGAGTGACATGAAGGGCAAACTGCTCTCTGCTGCCATCCCATTGGTAATCCCACTGTGAGGTTGCTGGGGGAGCAGGCACTTCGGAGAAGATGGTGGGGTGGGGTGGGGTGGCCAGCGGGGCCCAGTGGAATTAGCAGGGCAAATGCTGAGGGAAAGGATGTGCAGAAATTTATCTGGACTGATAGCCTGGAAGTTGGAAACTTTACAACTTGGAAATTGAGAATAAGCCCTGCCTGTCACAGAAATACCAAAAGTAATATGATAAGGCTGAGTAGAACTTGTCCAATCATCTTTTGGTGGTGATAAAATAAAAGTGTCTGTTACTTTTGAACAGGCTTCCAAGAGGGGTGGTCGATGCCGCAAGCCTGTCAGTGTTTAAGAGGCATTTGGACAATGCCTTTAACAACATGCTTTAACTTGGTCAGCCCTGAATTGGTCAGGCAGTTGGACTTGATGATCGTTGTAGGTCCCTTCCAACTGAAACAGTCTATTCTGTTCTATTCTGGTTTGCTCTGTGTGTATGAAAATGGGAGATTTTTTTAATTGCAGCTGTGCTTTAAAATATTTATACTTTCTTAAAACCTTTCAGGTTTGCTCTTGATGTCCAAATGACCTGGTGTTTGGACAGGCCATTTTAGAAGGCCTCATAAATCAGCAGAAATGCCCTCTGCTCTGGGTATGTTGACACATTCGATGATGATGAGTTTTATCCCAGGTCAAAGTAGTGATGAATTAATTTTGCTGACTCACTGATTTGATTGGAAGCCCTGTGTCCAGGCTTGGCATGGCACTACCCCGAAACCTCCTCTTTCTGAAAGAGCTGATGTCTGCCTGCAGAGGATCTTGTAGATAGGTCAGAAATGTATTGCAGACCAGAAGGTATAAACATTACATCCAGTTATGCACTGGATGCAGTAATTCTACTGAAGTCAATGAAGGTAGTCTATATTTTCACTGATAAAAGTGGAAACAAACATCTTCCATTTAACTTAAAACACTGTACAGCCACTTCATGTAATTTTTTAACTTTACATTTTGCAGATACCATATATAAACCTGGTTTATGTCTTTTCTAAGTGGCAGTTGGTATAAACATAGTATCATTGTATAGAATGAAACATGTGAGAAGTTCCCCTTGGAAATGAAGGGAAGAGGTTATTATAAACAACCTAATTCAAATTAAAGTGCTTGAAGTGTCACACTTGCTTCAATGCTAAAAACTTGGCACACCTGGTGCAGGGAAGCAGCTAAAGCGTGTGTATGGATTAAAGTAAGTGTACTTCCCTTGTTTCCTCTGATACTTCTATTAAAGGGAGGTTTTTCTCAGCCTGGAGGATATTTTCTTTCCTCGTCCTCCATGGCAGTCGCACAGTACAAATAGCAGCAATAACATACAGCACTGTATTCTCTACTTCTTCTTAGAATTAAGTTTTCTCACATTTCAGTGAAGTAGAAAAATAAATTCAAATTTCAACTGAACAGGACATCTTTTCATGTTCCATGAGCTTTAAAGAGCTGATGTGTTCTCTTCATTTTCATTAGCAAGCTGGAAGATTTGCCAGTCAGTATTTTTTGTGTATTTAGAAATGATGTTGCTGAGTTTGAAGGTTTGAGTCCAGAGAACTGCTGTTGGAGTTCCCTCTTTCTTCTTTGGCTGATACCTCAGTGACCAGTTATTGCACTAACACAGGCTATATTTCATAGGTCCAGCACTGCTGTCATTTTTCACAGTGTGTTGGTTGAAATATGCCAGAATAACAAGTCCTGAAGGTATTATACCTCATTAGTTTTATGGTCTTTTGGCCGTATTTGAAGTTTTTTTTGAAAGGGAAGAACATGTTTATTATCATGAAACTGGGTGCGTGGCTAAAATGCTTCAGCTGTTTTTGGAAGATCACAACTTGCAGTTCTTTTGCTGAATTCAAATTAGAAAAGAAGACTTGTTGCTAGTAGAGATGATGTGAGTAACCTTCGCAACATAAATGTAGCTTTTATAGATGAATTGGCGTATTTTTCAAGATCCTTTTTCTCTTTAAAAAGCTGCTTTTTTCTCCTTCCAATCTCCGAAGAATTTTGTTGGGGCAGAATAACACATGTGCATGTGTGAAAAATTGGTGTTCATAAGTGTTTCAACCTAGCTAAATATTTAAACATACGCAGCGTGCCTACGTATATGCTACTAAAGCAATGGTTTCCTGAATCAGGATTTAAAAGATTATATCTGAGGTTATGCTGATTTTGGAACTTAGACTCCATTACTGCAGTATATGGATCCTTTTGGTTCTATAATTTATTTTTACATAGGATTTCCATGTGAAGTGGTGCAGTTTTGAAAAGGGCAGAGATCCCCACTTCCAAAAAGACGTTATAGTGCTTATGTTGGATATTATTAAAATAAACACAGGAGTCTAATTCCCAGAGTGTTAGATTTGCTGAGTTTCTTATGCAATGCAGGGAAGGATGTAGGTGTTTCTGAACTGGATTCAGAACAGCCAGAATTGCCGCCGCTGGCCAAGAGGAACTCTAACTGAATGTGTTCAGGGATACTGCAGGACAGAGATGCCTTAATTGTAGAAATGTGCTTTTTTTGCATCTTGCACAGGGACTCAGAGCTTCAGGTTTAGAAATCATATATGTTGTTAATTAGAAGCTTAATTTCTCATAGATTTCAGTGGACATCTAGAGTCAACGTAGTAGTTAGAAGTCATAATGTCTTAATGGAACAAATATGAACAATAGTAAATATTTTATAAGAAATAGGACTAAGTAGTGTTGATATATTGATTGTGCTTAATACAAAGCTAAGTTGGATAAAGCCTTATTGGGCTGATTAATGCTCTTACTCTTTTTAATTTTTTTGTTATGCTGGCATTGTACTTGAGCTTCAAAGTTATAGGTGTTTGTCATCATGACTTGTTTGTTGCAGTGAAACTCCTCATTTGCTTAGTTTGTAAGACTGAACGCTCCATCCGTGCTGGCAGAGAGATGTGCTGTTCCCTATAGGAATGTCCAAACTGGTGTCTTCCCTTACTATAGAAAAGATCGGACCAACATTCATCAAAATTTGCGTCAACAATTATTAGAAAAAAATATAGAGAAAGCTTTGCTGAAAATTCCTCTTGGATTGCTGTATTTTATCTTATTTTATCTTTTTACGAGTAGCATGTGCAAAGTTCTTGTTACCAATTTCATGGAGTTTTGGGAGAATTATCAAAGATTTTATCTAAATTTTACGAAGTAATGACAGGGAAATTAGGTTTATTAAATATTTTTAAACACAATATTTCTAAGATACATTGTTATTGTGCTTTTGTGTTTTACACTACCTTTTTTCAGAATTTGTAATTCAGAGCTTTGAAACCTCATTTAAATCTTAATCATTTTTAGCAGGATGTGTGTGACAAACAAAGGTGTTTATGTTGAGTGACCCATGAAACTTTCAAAGATATAAATCACAAGAGCTGCTTAGTAGATCCTTCCCAGCTGGTGCTATAACCATATTTGGTTTTCAGTATAGCCAAAACTGCTGTTCTGTTTTCAAATTTTAAATTACACTAAGTACAATTCTAGCATCTGTTTCCTCAACTGATTTTCAGCTTTTTGGCAGCTGAAAAATCAACATTTTCTTTTCTGATTCAGTTGGCTTCCTTTAGATAGTTATTAATATTTTTTCTTTGAAATTATAGCAAAACCCTTTTTGCTGCCATGTAATGGCATCGTAGAAACCATTTACTAATGATACGTGCTGAGTGCCAGATAGTACATGTCTACTATCCTTTTAGGTGTAAATATTTCTGCAGGACAGGATAAGAAAAAGATATTAAAAAAGAATGTAAAAAATCTTTTTCATATGTGTAGCAGAATTGACTTCCTCTTAATTTTTTGAACATTTTAGCTGCACTTTACTTATCAGATTCACGTAGCATACTGAAGCAGTTTTTTAGAGATGATTTCTTATTGCAGAAATTCATTTAATCAATTCGAGGATAATTATAACAGTCTAATTATAGGGATGTATGGATACATGAGGCTTAGGCAGATATTCACCCATTTAAAGGTGCTTACCTGAACTAGTGAATTTGGAAGCCTCTTTCTCTAGGAGCTCCGCTGTATTCATTAGAGATGGCAACAGAGATCTTAGATGAGTTGAGTTGCCCGTGGCAGAAATTCTCTATGGTAGATAGGACCCATATTGCCTGGGCTGCTTGCTCGTACATCTCTGATTTAGGATGATTCTGGGCCCTAATCCCTGCTCTTTATTGTTGATTTGTATTGTTCTAATTGGAGCATAGATGCCCTGAAGCTAATTCATACCAGCCTCCACTTAGAAGATCTTAAGCTATTTATTACCTTCTTTCTTCTCATTGAATTCTTGAGACTTTGAAAATATTTTAACGTGCTGGATAGATTGAATGACTGACTGTCTGAATAGTAACTAATTCAAACGAGTGACAGGGAATGCCAAGTTCAGACAGAACTTAACACAGGAATAAACGTCAGGAGCGATGCATGCTTAGAGCCCAGTTTCAGAGCTATGGTATGACCTTCAAACTACCCATGCTATAAGAGTTTTGGTTATAGAGTAAGCAGTCACAAATAAAAGGAAATGTTGATCAGATTGTTGGCTGGGAGGCAGTGAAAGAACCTACAAAATCAAATCCCACATATAAACCCATCAACAAGTTATTAGGGAGGCTGAAACAAGAGAATGCAGATAGGAGGGAAAAGCTTTGTAGTGCTCTCAGCTCTGCTTTTTCTCAGACTTTTACAAATTGATGTGCACTTAATTTTTATTTCTGCGTATTCTCAGGATTAGTTGAGGTCTTTCCAGTTTTGTCTTCTGCACTGTTGAAAAACAAACTGTTGTAACAGATCACTGGGTTCTTGACATGTATTAGGACCCTTTCATTATCAAAAATGTATGTGTGTGTAAAAACTTTTGCTGAGGTACTGCATTTTTTTCCCCCTCAGTTAGTATACATCATTATGAGAAAGTGTATTGTGGGGAAGGCTAGTGTTAGGCCATTTATGTAAAACAAAACTCCGAGAAGAGTTTCATTTTTCCCCCTGTGAAATAGGTTACGTTGCTGTTTCTTGCACTAGCAGTGAAATTTATTTTTCTAAAATAATTAAATAACTGATTTTTATTTTCTGTCTTTTCTTTGTTCTCGCATTCACAATTTTGAAGTGATACAGAATGCAAATCAAACACTCTTGGGGCACTGTCGTGGTTTAACCCCAGCCAGCAGCTAAGCACCACGCAGCCGCTCGCTCACTGCCCCCCCACCCCTGGGATGGGGGAGAGAATCAGGAAAAAAACCTCGTGAGTTGAGATAAAGACAGTTTAATAGGACAGAAAGGAATGAAAAACAATGATAATGATAATAATAATAATATGACAATAGCAATACTAAAAGAATTAAACTATACAAAGCAAGTGGTGCACAATGCAATTGCTCACCACTCGTTGACCGATGCCCAGTTAGTTCCCGAGCCGCGATCCCCCCTCCCAGTTAACTCCCCCCAGTTTATATACTGGGCATGATGTCATATGGTATGGAATAGCTCTTTGGCCAGTTTGGGTCAGCTGTCCTGATGGTGTCCCCTCCCAGCTTCTTGTGCCCCTCCAGCCTTCTTGCTGGCTGGGCACGAGAAGCTGAAAAATCCTTGACTTAGTATAAACACTACTTAGCAACAACTAAAAACATCAGTGTGTTATCAACATTCTTTTCCTACTAAATCCAAAACACAGCACTATACCAGCTACTAGGAAGAAAATTAACTCTGTCCTAGCCGAAACCAGGACAGGCACTGCAGTGCATTTGGTACTTTGATACCCCCCAAAGACTTGTGATATGATGGAAGACATGAGGGAGAGATTTAGGGTAAAGTTTGCTTCGATTTCCTAAAGAAAACATTCTGCTATTGCAGTTGTTAATCAAATAAGCAGAATCTGTAGTCTTAAGATCTGATCTGATTTTTCTCTTTTTGCCTACTGTAAATGTTAAAAGTCTATAGGGGGAAAAAAAACCACACAAAAGAAATACCATTTATTTTGAAATAAATACGGCAAGTTTGCATGAATATTTAATATTTCTCCTGTGGATCTTTTGCATGTACATTAGCACACAGCTGAACTTTTCCAATTCAAAAGTGATCTCCTTACCTACAATTCTATGCTGGTTTAGAAGATGCTTGTGTTTCTTTCATTTAACTGGTGTTCATATGTCCTCCCCCTTCCAAGTTGCATACAACTTTTATAACATGAGCATTCATTTGAAAAGGAGAATCAGTGAGCATTAGTAGGTAGGATATGTTATGCTTTTGGATAAACCTGAACACTGAAAAATATTTCGTGTTTCTCTTTCAAAATACCTGCATTTTAAAATGAGCTGAAGTTGAGATTTGCCAGGAGGTTTATTCACATATCAACTGAACATTAATTTTAGAAGGTGGTATGTGGAAAAGTTTCATGTGTTGCTTTTTATGTGAATTTGTTTTCCTCTTTACTAGCAAGTCTTAGAGAAGCAAACAACTGACTACTTTGCTAACTGTGGATATAGCATCATCCACTTTAAAAGGCAGGATAGTCTTATTTTTTTTGCTGCACACCATGTAGGGAGATGAAGTTGGAGGAGAAGTCGTCAGGAAGATGGGTAGGAAAGGAAAAGACTAGTAAAATGCTCAGCCAACAGCAGCATATGCTTCCCCGGAGCTGGCACTCCTTACTACTGAAGCAGGAGATGTTCCTCAGAGGTAACAGTGTGAATCCAAAGAAAAGAGGACTTTGCAGACCATTGCAGGGCTAGCATGATTATCTTCATGCTGTATATGTTGTTATCTATTAAATATTATTAAATAAGTCACAAACATAGCTGATGTTTTTATAGACAGAAAATGAATAATACTTACTTTCAAATAATCTTCCGAACACTACAGATTTTATCACTCTTTGTAAGAGTAGGATTGTCCTATCATTGCAAAAAGGACATTTATGTCGTCTTTTGTTTCTCATAGATCTTTGAGATGAAAATTGCTGTGTAAATATATATTTTGGTTTAGTAACTTAGAATATTTCAGTTATGTCACCTTCATTTGGGTACTGTCTCAAAATCTAGAAGACCTATTCAGTCTTCATCTTGCAAAAATACTAAATGACATGTCCAAAAATCAAATGGAAAGATCATTTTTAAGACTTATTACCTGAGCATTTGTCGTTGTTGCTTCTTAGCAGATTTCTTGTTTGTTCTAATCACAATTTAGTATCTGCTAATATGACTTTAAGCAGACCGTTTTCTTTCTTTCGTGGTAAAAGCTCAGCATAAACAGCAGGCCAAGTAGACAACCTCTTGGTACAGAATGCTTCATTTTACTGGATGGAGTAATTCTTCCATTGTAAATACTTGACTCTTTAAATACTGGAAACTCTCCAAGAATTAGAGAGACTTGTTAAGGCATGGATGTTACAAAGACCACTTTTAGCAGCTTACAGACAAGAAAAAAAGATGTAAGACATGCTAAAATCATACAGGCTATTCCCTTCGCATGCATCTATTCTTTTGGTTTCAGCAGTAGGTTAATTCATCGTCTTTAGTAGATAAAAGCTCTGAAAAAGACTAGAAGAATGGCCCTTGCTATTGGGTTTTACTAGGAGCATTCAACTACGAAAAAGAGATATTCAGCAGTATAGTTGGCTCTCAATTATCCAGCACAATGAGGCTGGCATGGGCTAGCTCACATAAAGCAAAAACACAGCTAATTCAATACATATGTATTAGACTATAAACCCAAAGTTAATATATTTACCTTTAGAAAATTTGTAAACAGATTTCCTTTCAGCAGCAGATTTAAAAAAAAAAAAGAAAAAAAAGAGGTAGGTAGAGTGCAGCCTGATATAAGCAGTCTTGCGGGCTTTACCCTGCATTTCATTCTTTGTGGCACTCTGTTGTAGCCAGAGATGTCAGGAGGAGGTGATGCCTTCTTAATACACACCCTCTTACTCATTTCAGATGGTGGTTTCACATCCAACAGTGCAGACACTTGATATTAAAATTTTGTATAACATAGGGAATACTATTTGTATAGAATTTTATGTTTTGGTATAATGGTCCAATAGCTATAAAGAGGACTATCATGTTTTTCTTAAAGTGAATGGCCTTGTGAAAAGCACTAAGAATGTAATAAACTGTGAGGGACAAGGGAGTTCGTTACAGCAGTTCAAACAAATTCAACTTTTTTCTCCCAGCACTACTGCTCTCCCAGCTTTCCTCCCGTTACTGTTGTCTGGTTACATCGTGAGAACTGGAAGTGTTGGGATGTAGGGAAGTGGGGAGCAGGGATTTGTATGAGGGATTCATGCATTGTGTCCCTCGAGATTTAGGTATGCTTTAGAAAGTATTAAAATATACCATAAATATTTTAATGAATGGTTTTTCTTTTCAATCTGCATAAAAAGATAAAACAAAAGGCAAACATCAGCTTTTCACGTAATAACATTTATGTCTTGGTTAACCTTATGGGCTTTCAGGAAAACAGCCTATGTATGAAAGTGAACACTTTCAAGTGTTATAATTTAGCCTATATAACTAGGATTCTAATAACTTTGAATGCAGACTTTTTTTTTTTTTTTTTAAATACCTGGCACTCCATAAATCATGTAATACTTTGTTACATAGATATTCTATACTATACTATTGACTGGCTGCACCTTTGAATAGGCTTAAGACTTTTTTACATATATTTCAAAAAAGTTAACTGTCAATCATACAGTGGCTGTGTAGGTAAAAGTATCAAACATAAATTATTATTACTACAGCTTGTACACAGATTTGATTATTGGACTGTATTTGTGTGGAAGATTGACCAAAGAGAGAGAGAGATCGCTTAACTTTTATAACCCTTTTATAACCCTTTCTTTTTTTAATAGTATCTTAATTTGAACCTCAATTAAGTTTTGAAATGTTGGAAGGGATTGTACTCAGAGGTGTAAGAGAACAACTCTGCAGTGAAATACTTCTACTCTCCAGCTATATACTGAAAAGGGAACTAGCTGTATAATCTAGGTAGTTGTTACAGAAAATAAACAGTATAGGTCCCTTCAAACAGTGGTAGGAAACACTAGATAGAAAAACAGATACAGCAACTGAGAAAGCATCATCTTACAGCTGCTCTCATTGGTTCCATTCTTGCAAAGAGTCTGAGTTTCCTGGAAACTGTGAAACATTTCAGCCTTCGTTAAGGCTTCAAATCCTGAGAAAATTGTGGGGACCAGTAGGAGCAGGGCTGGAATACCTTCTCGGAGGTGCTGAATGTGCTCTGCTTTCACTGGCATTAGCAATTCTCAGGACTCTTGAATTCTTTTTGATTAGTTTTGTTGCTAAGTAGAGTTTGGGATTGTGAAGGTTAAGTAACGCTGATTTTTAGTCAAGTAACGCTGATTTTTAGTCAAGTAACGCTGATTTTTAGTCAAGTAACGCTGATTTTTAGTCAAGTCTGTCCCAGAATTACTGTGTATATATCAGCCTTTCAGTATGGAGAGGCATGGCATGTTTTCTTTCTGAAATGTACTTTTTGCTGTGCCAGATCCTGGCTTCTGTAGAGCAGGGATTTTCAGCTAATGTCAAAGCATGCAATGATTAGGTGATACAGGCAATTATTTATATAGGCACATGAAAGGGTAAAACAGTTCAGTACAATATAAACTAACTGAATGTAATCCATACCAGATTGGGCGTTTAGGTTCCTTAAAGCTTAAGAAAGTTTGTTGTAAATCTTTTTTTTTTTTAAATCTTATTTGCCTCATACTTTTTTGAAGTAGGTTAAGGAGTCTTTTCTTCCCTTCCCTACCTTCCATACCTCTTCTGTCACACTAATACATGCACCTGATTCTGGATGTAAACCTGGTAATCTTTAGTAGTGAGGTCCTGGTACATTCACTGCTGAATGAATGCACTGGTATCTTAACACATAATTTTTTCCTAAGTCAGGAGTGATGTCCTTTAGCCTATAGTCTGCCTACAGCTCACAAAATCATTGTGGGCCTCTGCAATGTGATTTTTTGTTTGTTTTGTTTTGTTTTCTTTTTTACCTTCTAACATGTTAATGTATGACCCTGGCTATTGGAAAGCTTTATTTATCGTAACATAGGAGATTGTTTCTAATCCTTGATCTGTGTGGATATAATTTTCGTAAATGCTATAGCATAAGTAGAATTAAATGTGTAGAGTATTTTGGGGAATTAGTTTGTTACATTGGAAGGCAGTCTGGGCCCTTGATTAAATATGTTGCTCTTGTGAACTGCCTGGTTTCCTCTCTGTATTCTGCATGACATAATGTGATAAGGTTGTTTCACCATCTGCATGTATTGTTTGGCACATTGCTGTTAGATTTTGATTTGCTGGTTCAGGAAATAGAGCTTTCGTTGAAGAGTTACTATAAACACATGAATGCCTTTCTCAGTATTGGAACTTAAATTTCGTGTTGAATGCTGACATGATCTGAAGTGAACATCAGTGGGGACCAGAATTACATGTGCTGTTGACAGCTTTGAAACACAACAAATGAAAGTCACTTTATCAACTCTTTATATTCTTTAGATTTATTTTCAGAGAATCTCTGTAATAGTTGAATGTAATTCAATAGCCAAACAGTTAGCAAGAACAAACCAGAGTAAATCAGTTTCAATTACTTGCTACTTGATCCTTGGAATAAAACCAGATGACAGTAAAAGTTCTAAATAATTTAACAAATATGGTGCTGAAATAGCAGGCTGTCTCCGTCACCTGGAAACTGATGAAGATGGATTCCAATTTGGTTATGACAACACTGTGTTGTTCAGGAATTATAAATCTGAACAGATTTATACCTTCATCTACAAGCTCTGTAGTTGGTTTTTAACAAGTTGGTTTCATTAAACTAGGTTATATTTAGATAATCTTTACAGCATACAGTGTACTGTAATTAATAACAACTATTATTAAGCATTAATCTTCCAATACAGCTGTGTGTGAAAGGTTCACAGGTCCAAACTGCTTTCCAATATACTGTATTGACTCCTTGAGGAGGACTGAAAACCCACTGAGGTTCCAAGGTGATACAGGACATTTGTTGGGCAGAGCTGGAGAACGTTTCCAAGAAAACTAAACATAGCAGTTACAGAGCTGCATCATAGTTAAAATTCTGCTTTTGATTGATTTTCAGATTAAGGCTAGCATGTCCTCTTTGTTTCTCTTGTTCCAGTCCACGCAATCTAAAAGATTTATGGATAAAATCTTGAGTGGCAATCTCACAAAGTGAGAAGTTGCGGTTTTTATCACAGTCAGCTAATTCGACCATTTTTTAACACCTTGGCAAGAGCATATGACAAGAGTAGGCAAAAAAGAAATCCAGAGGAGACTTTCCCATCTGACTAAACCAAGCTGAAATCTAGAATTTCCAAACTGCAGAAGGTTGAGGTTTGGTTTTGGTTTTTTTTTTTTCCTCTTGCAGATGAAATTTCAAAAGCTCTTGAAGGTAGTTTTCAAAAGTTTGGCAGATGCTGCAGTGTTCCAATACAGTTATTAGGAGTTTAGTGTTTTTCCTGAGCCAGTTCTCCTCCCATCAGTGTAAGTATTCAGACAGAGGGTGCAGTTTTATATTACAGCTGGACTGATTGACTGTGGGCAACGACCAAAAAGGGAGGTCTTGTTTTCTTCTCCAAAGCTTGTTCCTTCCCCCTCCAGCATGTCAGCAGTATTGCTAGTCTGACCCCACAGTGAACCGATTCAGAGAACTAAGGCTATAGAAAACTAACACTAAAAAAAAAAGAAAATAATAGCTTTCTTACTGATGTAGTGCTTGGATCTAGCTGACCATGGGGTCAGGTGAGTGCCAGTGCTGTTATAAGTGACTGGGATGCATAGCCAGAGGCAGGATGAGTGGGAGAGCTCTTAAATTAATATAGATGTACTGTAAATCTAGACTTTGAGCATACAGTTCCCCCTATCAGGTTAGAGATTATTTATGGATTATCTATACTGCTGCTGAAAAGAATGGTCTTGCTGTCCTCTCTGTGTTTGGTGCCCTGTTTTCCTACATCCTCCTTTGTGGTGACACCAGTGTTTTTGTGGTTAGTTGGATCAGGGAGCAGATCCCGCTGAAAACTAAGCTAACAAAAAGAAGAATTTCAGCTTCACATACGTTATTGTTAGCATAGCAAGGGACAAGGTAGCATGAATTTGTCCATTGTGGCAGCAGCACAAATTTAAATTTCCTAAAGTTTCTTTTGACATTGCATTATAAATATTCATATAGAAAAAGCTTATTTACCAATTCATTGACTCTTCGCTGGTGTACTGTTCCAGGTTCAAAGACCTTCTGGAAGGACAAGACCCTGAAATCATATGTGGCATCATCAGTCTCAGTTTTGTCTGTGTGATTCCCCTCTAGTATCTTTTCTGAGATGGACAGTGAGCCATAGAGCACTGTTTGATTTAGGAAAGACATCAGTGTATGCAGTGTGTGATGGTCTACTATATAATCATCATCATATCATCATCTATGTTAACATAAGTGACATTTTGATGTTTTTTCTTTTCTCAGTGTTTCAAATCTGTTCTATTTGTTTTCATTTAAGTATATACGTCAATGGAACACACGTCATCTAAGATATTTGGGATGTATGCTGGTTGCACGTGAGCACGACTAATTACGTTGAGCTACAGCTTTAAGTGCGTTTATGTTCTCTGATGAACCTGGCTGCACTGAGGAAATGGCATTCTAACCTCTCCAAACACATTTCACGTATACCAATAGGCTCAAGGCTTTCTTTTGAAGATTTTCTTTCATTCAGAAATGAGATTCAGTGAAATGCATTCTAGCCTAGCTTTTCTCCCTACTGTTGTTTTCTTTTGGGATTACTGTGTGGTCATTGTTTGGTTCAGGCCATACTCAATTGCCCTTGTAATTAGTGTGGAGCTAATAACCATGTACTGAGTAATCATGTCTGCTCTGATTTTCTGGGATTGTTTTGACTCTTTCAGCTCCCACTGACTTTTTGGGGGAGCTTCAGACATTTAGCATCTCTGAAGCAAGGGTATTTTAGTTACGAACGAGCTGCTAATGTGTTAAGTCATAGCCATTAAGTGATAGGATTTAGTCAGATATTCTGACTAAATATGACTGCCTAAAATTTAAGTGTTAATATCAAGATGAGTCACCCTAGGACCCCTTTATGAACAGTGAAGTTCTATCATTATGTTCCTGGAGTTAGCATGCAGTGTGTTTCACCCTGAAGTGGATGCCTGTGTTTGGTCAGATGGTTCATGCCATAAGAAAAGTGGGAGTAGACCACCTGCTGAATTTTGATTAGAGTTCTGATCTAGTTTGTTTGGAGAGTTGGTCTAAGAGTGTGTAAAATTGTGTAAAGTTGGTCTAGAACTGAGTGTGTAAAATTTGGGTTTTAAATCCATGTTTATCTGTGATAATGGAAGTTGCCAGACATAAGCAGAATTTAAGGAGCTCCATCCCAGGTTGAAATCAAGAGGAGCACCTTTAAAATGTAAATGCTTGGATGCACGTGACAAAATTTACATTCATGCACTGATGTTTAAAGATTTCAACTATACAGGAGTATTAATATTATCACTGTAGCATGCTATGAAATCATCTGCTCATAAGATCAGCATTTTCATTAGTGTTTGAAGACTGGCAGTAATGGTGAAGTTTCTTTTTTCTGCCTTCATAAACCAGGCTGTGCTCTTTATTTCCTGTGTAGTTCTTGGAAGCAGGCACAGTCTCCTGTCTTAACTTTGCACGTTCTGTTTGACAAGTTCAGTCTCTTGTTTGGCTAGATACTTCATCTTGTAATAAAAGAACGAACCAGTTTACCTTCCGTAATCCAGATTCTGGTTTATTTCACAGTTGTGTTTACAACAAGTTTGTTTAAAGCTGCAAAGACCGATTTGTATAGTTCTTGGCTGTTACTAGTCAAGAGGATGAAATTAATAGCCACTCCCTTTTCAGTCCCTAAAGCATTTTCTTTCCAACAACCTTTTAAGGTAGGTACCACTGGGTAGCAAATCCATAGTGCTCTGGTAATGTTTAAAATAAATTATATCTTACTTGTCCAAGCTTGATTAAGATTTAAGTGTCTTTGGCAGAAATAAAAGATGAATGAAAGTTCCTACTTAATAAATGTATAAGTAATATAAAATGGAAAATCAATGCACAACAATTGTAGAGTTAAGTTTAGGAACTTTCTTCTCAATTCATTCACTTCAATATCAACGTTGCCATTATTAAGAGAAGTGTCATTTCCAGCATACTTCTCTAAATTTGAACTAAAGTTTGAAATACTCTGCATGTGTTGCAACTTGTGATAGAAGAGAGGGCTATGGAATATGAAGCAGGAAGTAGATTCATCTGTTGGCTGTGACACCTCAAAGGTGCTGGTATACACTGCAGTTTAAACACTAAGCACATGCTAAATTTTAAGCACTTGCATTTCTCAGTGCTTAAAATTGCTGAAGGTTAAGTATAGGCATAAGTATTTGCAGGATTTCAGGTGAATGTGTAAGGTCTACTTGGTTCCCCAACAGATGCTGGTTTTGACATTCTATTAATTAAGACTGGCTTTTTTTACCTTTTTCCTAGGTGTTTACCTCCCATGGACCTACTGTGATCATGCCAACCTGGTTCTGTTCTCGAGAATGGTTTTTTCACGTGGGAAAATTTGATGAGGGTGGAAAGGTGAGTGCTACAGGTGATATGGATGATATGTAGTCCAGAAACCATCTCTTTGTTTAACAGCCTCTGAAAGCCCTAAACCTGTTATTAAGAAGCACTAGGCAAAGGGGTATAGATAAAAACTGAGGTCTAAAAAAATCTGGGTCGTACCATATACCTGTTTTTTTTTAAAAACAGTCATTAACAAAGTACAGTTGTTTTGGGGTAACTCTGGTGATTGAAGGACATAACTGAGATGTTCTTTGTAAATCTAACATATTTGTTAGATATGTCAGCGTACTTGGAAAAATTAAAGAAGGATTCAGTCATTTAAGTTCCTCTTCAGTCCCTGAAATAGATGCAGCAGATCTGAAAGCTAAACAAATGTCAGCTCATCATTTCATTATGAACCATCTCTGAAAGGTAAGGTAGATTGGGTGAAAGAGATTGGAAGGGAAGAAAGGTGCAGGATGGCAAAGAGATGGTAATACATTGTCTGAAGGGGAAAGATTTGTATCCCTAAGATGAAGAAAGAATGGAGGAGGGGAGGTCACAATGTGCCATAAAACTACTGTCATTAAATCTCATTTATCCACTTGTCAGTCTTAGTTCTCAGGCTTGTCCTTGGGAGATGTTAAGTAGCTTTTCCTCAAGGATCAGGACTGAGAGGTTACAAATTAAACGACTGTTATGTGAGAAATGTTCCTCCACTGACAGTTAGGTGTTCTTTTTCATTATAGATTTCCTGTATGAGTTAAATTTCGTTGCTTTAGACTCATCAGCATGTTTATGGAATAAAATACAGGGATGTCTATTGGCAGTATTTATTGTGGTAGTACTAGAAATATGTTGGCAAATAGATCTAATTCAGATGCATTTGGATCCATTCTGTGTGTTTTGGACCTGAGGGGTTTTGCTTCCAGTGGTTTTGGTGAGATTTTAGGGCTAGAATGGGTGGTTCTGAATTTTTTTTGGAAAGCCTTCATTTAATAGTACTCTAAAAAAAAAAAATCTGCTAAGGCTATTTCCTATTTTATTATTTAAACTACAACATATTATGATTATTATTCTTTTTATAGCCTCTAAATGGAGCCTTCCTGTGCCATGCAGTGTGTATAGATACACACAGACGTACACACACACATGTATATGTATGTATGAGGATATACAAATATTATTCTTTGGGCTGCCAAAAAAATTGTAATTTAAGGAGACAGTGGACAGAGAACAGAATTGTTTAGAGTGGTGAAAAGAATTGCCCTTAATTACATGGCAGGTGAGCGGAAGAGCTGGGAATGGTGCCTGGCTCCCAATACAATCTACATTCACTGACCTGGGCTCTTTATTTCTTTTTTTTGTTATTATTCCTTATCATTGTATTTTCACTCTCTGAAGAATGTTTGACTTAACTTCTTGAGCATTGTTAGTAAGCTCAAAAAAGAAGGAAAGCAAGCTAAAACATAGTAACAACAATAGAACAGCAAGCCTAATGATAAAGTTCAAGAGGTTAAGTTAAACAGACTATTGTTCTGTGCTTTTTGCTTCTAGTTTTGGGTTTTTTTCTCTTTGTTCTGTTTTTTGGGTTGGTTTTTTTTTGGTTTTGCTCTCTATATATAATTGTGTAGGAACTATGCCACTGGTTATTCAGCTGTAATATGCTGACAATCTTAATGCTAATGATTTTTCAGCCACAATACATGATATGTTCTTCTAGTTTTAAAGATTGCCAGTGATAAGTTAAACTTTTTGTTTGTCCCTATTGTGAAGTGTCCAACATGTCAATACTCAAACTCTGGCAGATACAGAGGACCTTCAAAAAAAATACCCGATGAACAAGGGTGACAACAGATCTGAACAAAGCAATGAACATAAGCAATGAAGTCAAACCTTTGTCCTATGTGGGTTTAGAGGACACAAAATCAAGTCCTAAATCTTTCAGCATTTAGCACTGTAAAGTATTTAGCATTGATCTAACTCATTCATTTTCATTTGAAAAGAATGCCTTTGAGGCAAAGAAAGATTTTCTCTCTGTATCAATAGAGCTGTTATAAGCTAGTACAGAGTACTCTTAAGGATCTTATCCGTGTGTGTATGTTCTGACCTGACCCATGATCTGACTATGTTAATTTGATCACTTCCATCTCCATTTTTGGGTTAGTATTTAACAGTGCGACCTGTAAGTGTCATTTTGCTGCAAGTAAACACAGAAACAGGCCAACAAATCTCCACGTTTCAGCCTTCTCCATTTGCTGAACTGTTTCCATGCCAAAAAGCTGCATTTCTCATTTGGAATTAAATCCAAACACCTGTTCTTCATATTTCAGTGCTTAGAACAAATGGAAGATAATACTTCCTTGGAAGAAATTGTGATTTGATGTTTATGTTAATAGTATGGGTGGACTGATACAATACAAATATATAAGCTACGATGTAATCTTTTTTTTATTACAGGTAGGGATGCATGTATGCATGTATCTCTCCATCCATCCAGGCTTTATGTGAAACAGTTTTTAAAAAATATTTACAAAATGTTTTTAGAAATAAAGTTCTTTCTGGTCGAGTTCTGCAATTGTTGGAAATGTGTTCCTTTTATGTAATCACTGTGCAAAGTCCAAGCAAAATCCTAAATAGTGTCTTCATAAATGGTGGCTAAGAACCTGACAGGTTTGCTTTATGCACTAATTAACTAAAATGGTAAAGGTGTTATTTATGCAGCCTCTGGTATATGATAATTAAAGCAGAAGTACTTAAAAGTAGTTGATTTTAGCAAGCTCTAAAGGTGTGCTGAGACAAAGATAATACAACAGAAATGGTCACAAACCTATAAAGTAACATTTTAAATAGTATCCACTGCTAGGAGAGTCACATGAACCATATTTCTGACTTAATTTTTCAGGAAACTAAAGAGAAATAATATTCCTGTTATCCAACCGATTTGGATAAAAAGTGCAGTACTTCCTTAATGAAAGAAGTAGCAGGACTTTACAAAATCCTTCAGAACTCACACTTGAAAACTAGTGTGTGACGTTATCCGCACGATTGGTTTTGCTCCTGTACTTTTTGGTGTTTTCTAACAGCTAGCACCATTGTTGAAAAGTCATAACAGTGTCCAAAAGTGTCACAAAAAGTTATGCTGAGAAAAAAATGCACATGATCTTGTATAATATGAAAAGCAGATTTCAAAGCTATATCATGTGTTGAAGTAGGGAACTTGTGAAGTCATGCGCAGTGGTAGACGTGGTGTCTGTTATTAGCTAAGGAAAGTTATTGCTTCATATGTTTGACAGTGCACTTCAATTTGCATACAAAACCAACATTGTGCAATTGTATCCGACTGACCTTGTGTACTTCTACCAAAATGTATTCTTCAAGGTGGACAACAGATTTTGTTTGCTATTAATGTCCAAATGGAGATCACCGGGAAGGCACATTATTTGTCTCTTTCGGCATGTTGTCCTTTTGTTCTTGTCACTGTGTGTAATGGCACTAAGCTGAAACAACCTAGCTTGTTGCTTTTCATAAATGCTCTAAGAAATCTTGAGTATAATAAGAACTGTATAAATAAGCATTGCTAACCTGCAGGCTCCACTCCATGCAAATGTGGCAAATTGTATAGTCTTGGCTTTATTCAAGCAGTATTATTCTTGACATCATAACTGTAATATGCCACACTTGTTTTTTTTTCTCTAGAGTTTTACCACAACTTAGTCCCAAATTTCCTGTCGCCTCTGTATTTAACCTTCCTTTTTAAGTGTATGAAAACTAAAAATGGAGTGACAGCCTTAAAGTTCTAAACTAATCTCAAAGTGTAAACAGGGGGAAATTATTCGTAATGAGCCCCAGATGGGATAGCATATTATAGGCCACTGGCCTTTCTGACTACAAACTGTGGCTCCGAACAAAGTGTCTGGAGCTCAGTTTTGATCTATTTTTGTGATAAAAGGTCACAAAAAACACAAATTGAGGAGGTGTCAAAATATCCTTTGGTTGACAGGAGACTGTAGCACATGCTGCAAAGCTCTAAGATAACTTTGTAGGCTATTAGGTGCTAACTAATGCATTTTTCAGTTTTTCTCTGCCAGAGCACACAAATGTCGTTCGCTCCAGAAAGGCAAGCAGTTATGATAACGCCTGAAAGGTAAAAGGCTAAGTAGGAATTTGGTTTTTTTGGAACCTGAGTTAAAATATGGTCAGTCTGTCAAATCACCTATCAAGGTGCTCTGGGGAAAAATCTGGATAAAACATAGGCACTAATGTTTTTGGCTTGGTATAGTTAAGGCTGAATGGAGATCAGTATTTGATCTAAAAAGGAAAGAAAAAGCGGTGGAGCCAATGATTAATTACACTTTATAAGCTATTCGAAGATTCACCCCATACCCCATGTCTAATGATATTTTTTGCTAGCCTGCTATTAAACATCATTTAGAATTTACCACTTCCCTTCCATTTGACTTCCCCATCATCTTTGTTTAACTGAATTTTTCTGTGCCAATACATTTGGATGAAAGCAATCTTTTGGAGTTTCGTCTAACCTGTTACTTCCCAAACAATGGTCTTATTGGCTTCAGGTCTTATAATCAAGGCAAAATGATGTAAAGACATGATTTGGATGGGAGCCAAAAAATGAAGTGACAGATCTGCAGAAAGAGAGGCTTAAGAATATCTTGGATGATCCTGAAGAGAAGCTATTAATAGGTATTTAATGTGGAGTTAGCTTGTGGTTAGTCTGCTTGCATGCTGCTGGTGACTATCCTCAAGGAAGTTAAACTAAGGACTATTTTCAATTAACGATAATTTCTCCTTGAAATAAGTAATTTCAATGAGAAGTTGTTCATTACAAAAGAAAAATACAATTGACATTTAATACAAAACTTGTCTTTAGGGAAAGACCAAAGGATGAATAATTCTTGATAAATTACTTTAGTTCCTAATTTTTTTTCACCTTTACATTTAAATTGGAGAAGAGCTAAAATTTCTCATCTAGTTTTAGCTTCCAGCAGCTTAGTAGCTGTTCCCCATTAGCAGCAGCACACTTTGAACAGCATTGTTGGTGAGTAAGAGAGTTTAATGCCTGGCAGAACAGCATTTGTTTCTGAGGCAGGAGTACTTCCTTTAAAATAGGGTGTCTTTTGTGTTCACTTCCATGCAACTAACCCCTCTGTATGTGTTATTTCTGTAAGTCCAAGATTTAGCTGAAGACTTTGAAGAAATGGTGTTGGGATATGTTATTAAAAAAAAAAAACAACAAACTTTGATTTTTTTACTCAACATCTCTGCTTTGTTGCTAAATGACTCTGAGTTTAGAATTTTTTTTCCTGTTTAATCTTAGGTGTTGTAATATACACCATTTGATCTGCTTTTTATGCAGCTCCAGCGTAATACTAATACTGAAATGTTTTTCTTTTTTAATTAATGTTCTAAAATGTGCAGTATGAAATGAGTTAGTTTAAAAAATAGCAATGAAACAAATTCTTTCCAAAGTCCTGTAAGAAACAGGTTAGTATGGAATCAAAAGTTACTTCCTTTTTGATTCATTCTTTCCATTCACCAATTTTAGGCTCCTCTGAGGAATTAAAGCAATTTGGCTTATTCTGTCCAACAATTACCCTGATGTTACTGTCTGGATTGCAAAAAGTGTACCAAGATCTAGCCCAATTTTCCTTGATGCCTCTGATCAAGAGGAAGGGCTGAGCTTTCTCAAACCTGAAGGTTTTTTTTCATGTGTGGATAGATTTACTTCCCTTGTCTTTTTTGTCATCACTTTTTGTTATAAATGCAAGTATTCTTGAAATATAAAACATTCAGTGTTAGATTTCCCATTTTCACTAGTTAGACTGCTCTGCATAGGCTAAATCTCCACTGGTTTTGCTCACAAGGATCTGCCACCCCTACTAGAGTGCCTGTAAGCTGGAAGAGGACAGGGGAAGAGTAGACATGTCAAAGATGATTGAGAGAAGGCTGAATGGAGGGAAGAGAGATGGATGAGGAAGTTGGGACAGATTGATTCTGTGGCAGAATCAATCCGCTGTATTAGGTTTAGCAGAAAAAGGCAGCTCTTATATTGTGTTTATGCCTGTACAGCCTCATGGTAAATTCTGTCCAAGTGACCAAAAAAAAGACTTCTGTCAGCCCTGAGTTCTGCAGTACTTACTGTTGGTCGTCCCAGGACTACAACATGATCTCTCACGAGGTGTTACTAGTTACAGCATTGCACAGAGGGCCACTCTTTCATTAAAAGTCCTCCAAAAATAGCTGATTAGTATCCTCATCCCTACTGATGCTCCTCATCATTACTGATGGTGGAGCTGCAAAAATTGTAGCCAGAATTGCTTGTTGTAGTGGTGGGTAGCTTGCACCTCCTTGCCAAAGACATATGTTGAGGACACTGTAGTTGGAGTACTGTTTCATGCACGGTGATCTGCTAGGAATGAGAAACAGCGAGCAATGAGAAGATGACAAAAGAAGAATCATGGAACAAGGAATTACTGTAATTCAGGTTCGGTTCTGCTTGACATCCCATTGTGTATACAAAATCAATCCCCTCATCTGTACAGCCAACCATCAGCGCAGCAAGTGACACCTGCCCAAAATACTGGCTAAACACAAACCCTTCGCCGGTTTAGTAGCAATATGTTACAGTGAACGATGATTTTGCATATGGCTAGTGCGTGCTGGTTAGAACAGAGCAGGTGCAGGCTGTGTTTTTCACTAGGAGTTGTAATCGGCAGCTGATGAGCACAACCTTGAGTGAGGCAGGCCAATGAGTTTATCCCTTAGTGCAGCAGAACTTATAGAGTTGGGGTTTGCCTGTAATGTGGAAAATTCTGTATATAGTCCAGAAACATGTAAACTGTGCAATTTAATTGTATTTATTAATGCTGAAAACTATTTATGTGGTAGCCCATTGCTGAAATGCTGGATTGTTAATTGATACTTTTAGCTATGGGTATTAATTTTCCAAAAATACATTAAAATATCCCTTTAGTGGTTAAACAGCTTTTTCTTTGAAAATGGTGCTGTTTGACAAAGATTCCTGGTGTTTAAAATGCCATCTGGATCCAATAATATGTCTCAATTGGGAAGAAACTCTTGTATTGCAACAAACGTACACGCTCAAGAGCCATAGGAAGTCCCATCCCTGCAGGATCTATAACCAGTCAACATCTTTCCTCCCCTGAAAAATGCATGGCAGTGCTGCTCCTTTGTAATGTGAGAGGCCACTGCTGAGCCATACAAGGCACCTGCTCTTTCCTAGCGGTGAGTGTACTTTATTTCAAAGTATTTCTGCCAGTTGAAGTAAAGCAATAGAGGAGCACTCAGAACCAAACAGCATTTTGAAAGATCATTTTACTTTTGCAGTAACTCTCTTTTTTAATATACATATTAACAGTTATCTTGAATAATGTGAATGCTTATCCAAAAGAAAATGGATTGCAGATACGTATGTGATGTAATCATGTATCTGAATCAAAATGTGACTACTGCAGTAAGCTGATATGTGCTACAAAATTTGTGCCCTGCCTGACACAGTCTAGTGTGTGACTGGAGAAGAGAAAAAGGTTTAAACTTTGCTGCTGACTCTCAGTATTTCCATTAAAGTCCAGAATAAGAAAAAGATAGAAAGGGCTATGAGATAAATGGAAAGAATTTGAGTTTGTGTTTTTCTTATATTCTTGATGACTGTGGTTGCTGTCTGCTACTCCAGCTTCCCCCAGATTTGTTTTGTGGCTTTCAAAGTAGGTTCATACAAAGCATAAATTGTATGAAGTTCTCTAAAAGTTTTCTTCTGCATCGCAGCCCTTAAACTAGAAGTCAGACAAATATCTACAAAGGCAAACAATAGCTACAGATAAGCTGCCCTTAGCAAGCAGTCAGATCAGAATCCATTTTATTCAGAATCTGGGAGTGTGGCCCAATTCAGTGTCTTAAATCAATCTATCATATAGTGAAGTCTGGAGCTGCAAGGTACAGAGCTTGATTTGGTTCTGATTTCTCCCAGGATACATATGTTCAATTGAGTGTTTTGGATTTGTTTTCCAGGGTTCAAAGCTTTTTTTTTTTGTCGTCTCATTTCTCTTCCTTTCCCCACGCCCCCTCGGCTGCTCAGTCTGGTGGGTATGAGAAACAGCCACTGAACTGTATTGCTCTTGTAACTAGAAGGCCAGAAGAAACCACAGAGGGATTTTGTGTCCAGCACTTTAATTAGAGAATCTTCTTTTCTTAATTATGGAAGAAACTCAGAAGCTGTGGTAATGGCGAAAAAATTCAATAATTTTTTTTTTTTTTAACTTGTGCTATTATTTTTCTGTGTTGAAATAGAATACTTAAAGTTGTGGTTGAGGTTTATGCCCCTGTTATTCATCTATGTGATATTGCTTACAGAAATAAATGTATTTCAATATCTTTCCCTTTTTTTACTTTTCCTTCTCAACTTTGTCGTGTTATCTTCCAGCTTTTTATTGATGCTACACTTAAATATTTTATTTGGCCCACCTGGTTTTATGTATCAGAGATTTTTAGCCCGATAAAATCGTGTGACCTTTTAAACACTGGGTCGGAGGAAAGAAAAATCTGTATTTCAGCATAGAAAAATTAAATGGTTCTAGCGGTATTTCAAGAAGTTGCACCATTGCAAAATGTAAATAGGTGCTACTTTTTTATCTTCAGTATGGGGCTGTATCTTTAAAGGTGAGTTTATGCTTTCGTATGCTATGATGTGTAATTGAATACTATGTGCCATAAGATTGCCCTTCTGACACTGTATCTCTGGCATGAAGATTTTCTGATTTTTAGGTGGGAAATGTTGCATATGATCATGAAATCTCTAGTATTTCCTAGAGCCTGCTAGATCCACAATTCTAGGAGATTTTTTTTCTTGCAGTGTTACAGCAGTATTGCTTGCAATCCCATTAGGAAGAATGTACTATGGAAATAAGTTGGGGGGAAAAAAAAAAGTTTTGTTTTCAGGCGTTGCCTCCTTCTCAGGTTGCTTTTATTAAGGTTTTTATTAAGGTGTCTTATTATGGGGCCTGATTCACCTTTCCTCAGTAGAAACCAGTATATGTATTTGTATGGCAACCAAAGAGAGAACGATAATTCCAGTAAAATGAAAAAACACTCTTCTGAAGTCACTGATCCTTTTCAGTAAACTATGTGGTTACGTGGCACTTCAGGCTTCGTGAACTGTTCAGCAGCTGGGTTTCTCTCTTTTGGGACTAACCTGTACCAAGCTTTATATCCCTGACAAAATGAGATGATGTTCATTTTTCTACCTCTGTCCTTGTGGTCAGCTGTACTTCACTTTTAAATAGCACTGCTTGCTTTTTTCATAGCTGTATCTTTTCTACAGATATCTTTATTTAATGACCCATTAGATAACTTCATGGAGGCATACAGAAATAATATGAATAAAATGGTGTTAAATCTTATTCATTTGGCAGAAAAATAAAACGTGTCTTCAGATGTAACTGCGTACTGGTCACTTCCTGGTTTGAAATAACTGCTTCTCTTCCAGGGTGTTCCAGAAGATCTGTTGTTTTTTTATAAACATATCCAAAAGGGCGGTGAAGTCTTTCGAGTAAACCATTGCCTCCTGCTGTACCGTTACCATCCACAGGCTGCAACTCATTCCGTCCTAGAGTAAGTTGCATTTTTTTGGTAGAACTTCAAAATGAGCTTCATCTTGGATGATTGGCAGCAAAGATGCTTAATCTCTTCAAGACATCACACGGCAAAATAATTACCTAGTTGTGTTTAATTGTTTGTTTTTTTAAAAAAAAGACTAAAAAGCAAGCATAACATAATATGTTGGTAGTATCCTCTTTTGATGGTGGAAGGTTAGTTTTCTGTTTGTTCTTGCTAGAATTTGCTTCTGAGTAACATACTGTAATGCTGGAATTGAAATTATGAATTGATATCTTTGGTTCGGATACTGTTGCCCATACACTATCGGTGTACCTGTGTTAATGATTTAGTGAGGCAGGGATGCGGGCACTTGACAAACATTTGACAAATATTCTAAGAAATTGTTTTGTCTTTGCAACTGTGTTTGAAATAATTTCACAATAGGTATTGTAAGAGCAACGAAGCATTTTGGGGACTGCGTTACAGCAGCACTGTTTTCTCAACTTGCGGTTGCCGTTCCTTCAGCTGATCACGTGAGATCTCGTGATCTGCCTGAATAACCTCTCTGGTTACCTACAGCATCGGAGTTTCTCACCCTCAAAGCAGATTAAGAATGCTTTGTATGATTATGTATCTCATCTGCTGAACATGGCAAAAGCAAGCAGTGAAGCAGTAACTTCGTCAATATTTTGAACACGATGGCAAGAACGTGTTTGAAATGTATCCTAGTGGTGAAATTCTATTGGCGTTTTTAATTAGGATTTTCAATATGTGAGGTTTTGATTCTCATATTTTTTGCCATATGAACCATAATGTAAAAAATATTTTTTTAATTTTAAAGCTTAAGTTCAAAATGAACTGTCTCAATTTTAAAAAAGTAAACAGAAACTTGTAATACCAACAAAAACCTTCTTTTGAAAAAAATAATAAAACCTGAACCTTTCACCTGATAATGTGCTGCATTTACATATATTATTTTCCTATTTTAAAAGGTCTAAACCATCTAAATCAGATAATGAGGTTTGAAAAATACCTGAGGATGTTTAGGAGTAATTATCTCAGGTGCTTCCTTGCAAGCTGTTGCCTACTGCTTTTACAGTGCTGGTCTGCTCTTAAAGAAAATGTTAAATTTTTGATTGCTGATTGCTCTACATGTTCATTTTACCCATCAAAGGTGTTCTTCATGATCAGAAGTCCTGCAAGCTGAGCCAAAGTTGTTTCTTTGTCTTATGCATTGACATTAATGAAAAATTATGTGAGTTTTACTGTCCTTTAGGAGTCCCACACCAGAATCACAGTGGTAATTAAGTAAACTGTTTTCTTACTAATTAGTGATATCAACACACTTTTCAGTCAGTCCTGTTTGTATGGCTTTGTAGAACTGACTAGTAAAACCAAACATTTTTATGTGCAATTTAGGTGTATATCACTATATTATTGTATTACTGTAAATAGTATAGTATGCTAGCATAAATATCATGCTTATGGTTAATGTCACTATAGGTCTTTATAAATACATATATATATGTATGCATATGTATATAAAATCATTTAACTCTGAAACAGTCATTCCAAGCAAAGAGAAGATATTCTTTGGATTTTGCAAACAAATATGAGGTAAATTATTTTCCTTTTTATTGGTGTTTAAATGTAAGGGGTTTTTTTTTCCTCTTTTAGTGTGTGATCATTTTGGCAGTTAGTTACAAACTTTTCAGCCACGCATCATGGGATGCTAGAAGTCTTGGAAGCCTGTTGCTTGTGTCTGTGGGAAAACATCTTGCTCTTGGAAATGAGTTTGTTTTGAATTTACTGCAAGCTGTTGCTTATTCAGATCTACAAGGTTGTGTGGCACAAGCACCCTGAATTACAACATACTGTGAGAATGTGGAAATACTGTAAGCTGTTTCAGATGTGCAGTTTGCGTGTCCAAATTGGCGCATTTCTTGTCTCATTCTAAGAAGTCAGGCTAGCCATTCTTCCTGTTGGCTTTTTGCTGGTACTACTGTTAATGATATTTTGTGCGAACTTTCAAATACGAGGTTGTGTAACGTCTCTTCTTATGGGCTTGTTCCCCTGTTTGTTTCCTAAGTTGTGAAGGGTTGGCCAGCATTTGTTTCTAAAGACTGAGGTGCGCATTGAGCAAAAAGAGATTAATGGACTCATCACAAAGGTTTAAGTTTATAATTTAAACTGGGTCTTTCCTGATTTGCCTTTTGGTCACCCCACCTTATTTAATGTGTGTTCTACCTTTTCTAGAAGTCTCTCTCTCTCTCTTTTTTTTTTGTTTTGTTTTTTTTATGGTGTGTTTTGTTTGAGCAGTTTTCCGTGGCATTTTGCCTTTCGCCATTGGCCTGTGCTGTCTTTGAATTTTCAGAGTTAGCCTAGACCTGGATTTGGAAGAAGTAACTCACCAACCAGATTAATATCTTGTCTGAGATCAAAATGATGCTTGTAGGAAAATTGATTTTTTTTTTTTTTTTTTTTAAAACTGTTTATGCCTAGTTTCAGTCTTAAAAAATAGAACTGGTTAGTAGGACTTGTTTATACAAAGGTGCGTGATTCAGTCTTTTCAGCAAAGACAGCAGTCGCTTGTAGCCTGTTATGGGCTGATTTCAGTTTATACGAGTGTCTTTCGTTACTGTTCAGGGGAAAAAGTGTCTGATTTTGCATTTTCAGACTTCCTAAAATATATATAAAACTACTTGGCAAGCGACATTTAGTTCTTTTTATTTAGTATGTATAATTGTAAACGCTAATGATTTTTAGGACATTTCCTATGATTAGTATCCTTCTGGAACAAATATCTAGAGGTGAAAGTATCTGTGAAGCAGGAAACAAAATCTTATTTGCATTCTCCCTTACCCTGGAGGCATCAGACTGCATTATTAAATGTTTTGGGTGTGTGACAGAATCTGAATGAAGTACAGTGTCTATATTTAGATTTCATTAGGTGCATACAGAAATAGAAACGTTCTTATTGTAATTTCATCTAAAGTCTATGATGGATACCTGCTAAATGTGAATGAGCGATACAAGTCTTGAGAAACTTCTCTTCAGCCAGGAATTTACAACACAAAATCCCACATATTGTATCTCTTCGATCTAAATCATTTTATCTCACATTACAGCTTGTATCCTAGGGCTGTGTGTACTTTGTGCTACATAGCTCCATTACACTGATTTGATATAATATCAGAGCTGGCTTTATAGTGAGAAGTACTGTAGTAAGAAGGTTTGGTGTATAATAAAAACATTGTAAAATTCATAGATTTGTATCTTGCCAAAGGGGAGAAAAAGGAACTGTATATAAAACAATATACCTCATTGCGAGATAAAAGTCAGCTTGGAACAAGATGAGCCATAAAACATTGCATTTGTCTTTAGGTAGTGTTGCTCATGAAGACAGGCAGCTGGGGCAGGTAGCTAATCTTTGTAGCAATTTGTAAGCTTTTGGTCAAGAGAAATTTAATGTACACAGAAAATAAAGTTTGTACCTTCCGTCTGAGATTCAGGCAATTCCCTTTTATGCAGAAAATGTGAAGTGTACTTACAAGGCTTACAGTAATTTCATATGCCGTGTATTCAGAATGAGTATAATATTGTAAGAGCTTGTTCCGCAGAAATAACCAAGTTACGTAATCTATTGAAACCATCTGGTTTCAGGCACTAGAAGCTTCCAGTGTCATCTAAGCGAAGGAGAACAGGCACTTAGTCTGAAACACACATTTGGTTGTTTTAGAGGTACTCTGAGGCATGGGTCTCATATCACTGATGAGCGCAGGAATGCCTGCTTCATTTCCTGCAAAAACATACGCATCCAAAAATAGGCAGGAGAGAGAAATAGCGTAACATATTCCTGTACAACTGAAATAAAGATGAGGTCAACTGCATTTTTATCTTCTATGCTTGCATTTGGCACTTCAATTAAACACGAAAACTAATGACCTCATTAGATTCTTGAAAAGTAAATGGCATTAACATTGATAGTCTCTGTCTTTCTTAATAAGCCTTTCATGAAAAATAGGCCATAATGCAAACCATGCCTCAGTTAATGACCCATGACCTGAAGATGAACTCAGACATTAATAGAACCTATTAACAGTGTAAATGTAATAACTTAGTGGGATGATACAGTCCAGCAATTAATAAGTTCACATGAAGTTCAACAGAACAACAAGGACAAAAAAAATCAGTTTAGTCACCAGTATGGTCAAGGTTCAAATGGGATTCATTTCTGAATTTCCTGTGGATTGTAAGGGCCTTGAATTCTGTGTGCAAAACTAGCTATAAAGAATCTGTTCTTTCAGCTCTCACTGTGATGAAAAAGTTCTCTGTTCTTCCATCTCTGGATTATCTATCAGGTGAGATGCACCTATAATATAGAACTCTCTTATCCTGCCATGAATAAAAAACCACTGGAAGGGCCGTTCACTTGAATAGCTCCTCTTCCTGTCTGGTGTTACCCGAGTAGCGTGCGGACCATTGTATATAGAAAAGGTCAGATTTATGGTATTGCTGTGGATGGTAATCAGTGCCTAAAATTCCAGTACTGTTTAGGATATCGATATTGTATTTGTGCATTTCTCAAGTACTTGTACATCTGTCTTTGCTCTGTTGATTCACTTATGTAGCCTCGCTGGGGGAAGGAGGGGAAAGGCAGTCAAACAATATGGCGAGGTTTAACTCAGCTCAGACATTAAATCATATAGCTTTTATTGTCACATTATCTTTCATTTCAAAATAGGAATAGAGCAGATGTTTCTTGACTCCTGTATTCAGTCAGTAGGTCACCACACATTTTAACAGAGCTCCATTGTTATGTTACTTGGGTGGATGGTATGGTAATAACTACTTGGGACGGAGGAACACACTTCGTAGTCATTCTCACCCGCTGCATGAATACCCTCATTTCACTCCTGCAGAATTTTGGCTCCTCTTCTTCCTTCCAGACTACATAACTGATGAGTATTGAGGGGCCACAGCAAGTGAGATCTTAGGAAAATTATGTAAGCCTCGAGAATGATCTTCCAAGCAGAAAAATGTATATTTCTAACATTTCTTTTGTAAAGTAAAGAAGTGACAAGAAAACGAAAGAAATGGGAAAAATAATGTACTTCAAGAATTTGGGTCAAGGAGGAGTATTAGGATGCGGGAACAAACCTCTACAGTCAGAAGAACTTGTATCCCACCTTCTGGCTGAGGAAAATCTTGTTAACTGAATACAGGCTAGGAAATGATACTAAAGGCTACTGGGAAATGGCTTACTTGAATCCCTTCTGACATGGGTAGGAAAAGCAGCCTTGATTTGGGATGATGCAGAGTAATAATACCTCCTAGTTTTTGCTGGTGGCTATGAATATGTAATAATGTAAAATCTGAAAATAGCTGTGAGAATCATCTCTGAGTAGTGGTTTGTACAACTTCTAGATCGTTTCAGGCATTTTTCTTTAATCATCCTTTGCACGTTGCTACAGTTCCCGTCTGTTGCACCTGCACTGGCTCTTAAAGGATGGGAAACTGGCGTTCCCTTATCCCTCAAGGCAGGAATCCCAGTTATCTATTCTGGAAACATCAAAAAATGTGGCAAATTAGGTGAACCGGAAACCTGAAGGGGATAACTGAAACTCTCTCTTTTGACACTCCATAAGCTACCTTTTGCTTCAACATGGGAGAGAGATTGTTTGTGCAGAGCAAGTTTTCACAAAGATTAAGTCTGTGATTGTCACTCTAAAGCTCAGTCGCAAATTCTCTCCTCAGTTCTGTATTTATCTGATGATCTCGGCTTGCACTGTTTAAAAGTATTTCAAGGTTAACTCAAGACTGCAAAGTGTTCCATATAACTTGAAATTTTCGTTAAAAATGGCACACACAATATGGGGATGTGATTTTTAAATTCTTTTCTGTGAGCATTTTCATAGGAATGCCTCATAGTGATGCAAGGAAAAAATCACAAGTGCTGGGTATATTGGCTTCATTTTCACAACCCAAAATAGGTATTTAAGAAAGCCATTTATTGGTGCTTAAATGAAGCTCACGGACAACATTCCTGTATTTGAACAGTGATCCAATTAATTTGGAGTTTAATAACTTTTGTATCCTTTTATTGCTGAGTGCAATTCCCTTACATACTTTCCCCACTTGCATTTCTCAATATAACATTCATAGATAAGATTGGGTCAGTAAATCTGCTTCAGTCTCAAATCTTTGTGGGTGATTACCACCAACGTGATTTGGTCTGCTTGAATTTTACCTCTATAGGAACTTCTGTGGAATACAGGCACCCATCACCTAGACAGCAAATGCGTGCTGTCTGGAAGCGACCAATACTGAACGTACTGGGGCATCTCCATGACAATTAGAAACATTTTCTGTGTGCCTGGCTGTAGGTTCCAGTGTTTGCCCTACAACTAGAAGTTAGTTGATAATTCTTTTTATGCCTTGTAAGGTTGCCTGTTTTTTCCTTAGCTTTCTTAACTTTGCAAACTCAAGTGGAAAAGAAACTTGCCTGTGTCACTCAAGTCAACAGAACAGATTCTGAAGTACCTCTGGAATGTAATACAGTGTTATCCTTCTGAAGTCACATTTCAAAGTAAAATCAGTTTTACAACCTTTCCATTTACGTGTAAGGCAATAATCTTCCTTTTTAGAAGCTAGCAGAAGCTCTAAAATTTCCAGTAAAGTGATCCTGGAAAAATACTTGACCTTCATATTTCTTTCCTTTAACTCTCCTTCTGGGAATATAGTATGCTCTAATGAACACGGAAAAAGGCAAGTGTCAAAGGATGCCAGCACCAGCTAAAGCTTTGCAGCAGGAATGCAGCTTGTGGTTGCATTAGAAGAGATTTGCAATCAAATCTGAGATTTTTTTTTTTTTTTCTCCATTAGTTGAAGTGCTGGTGCACAGCCGTAGTACTCGAAAGAGTATGGAAATTTTATATGGAGTAGCTGTTCTTCTTGGGTACATTTATTTGTGTGTGAAGTTCTTTCCAAGTTATCACACCACAATCAATGATGAAGTGCTAAGCAGGATCTGGCTGTGCTCAAAAATCGCACGCTGAAGTGAAGTGGGCTCTCTGGAGCTAACTAATAATCCCAGCAAGAATCCATATGTCTTAGTACCATGAGGGTTGCATGTTTTTCAAACCATAACTCAGGGCTGTGAAGGAACGACGCAAATAAAACCACAAAATTCCTATCATTAAAGTATTAGAAGAGTTTGCTAACAAACTTTTGGGAACAAATTAGGCTACCTATTAACCTCAGTAACCTCAAATGTTATATTTGTACCTCAGAGGTATACTTCGTAAGAATAACTTGGAATAGTAAATTTGTATCTGTTACAGGCCTTTGAAATTTCATAATCCGTTACAAAAAGGAGAAATTTGAAAACATTTCATAAAAGTCAGATGTTACTGTAATGCCAGATGATCAGACATCTCTAGCGATCATACTCATGTATTTTACAGTTTTGTAGTAGAACCAAAATTGGTGTAATGCATACAGGATTACGGATAATCAGAACTGCAACTAGGAGACGGAGCAGACCGATGCATTGATGAGAGTGACTGCCAACAGCACCGCTGTAGCAGCTCCTGTTCCTGACTGTCTGCCCACCTGGACAGTTTAGATCCTTAACATCAAGGAAACTTGAATGGATTTTGATTTTCCTATAAAATCGCAAGCTGCGCTTGCAGACCAGTAGTAGCTTACTGTAGCTGCCCCACAATAACCTGTGCTGACTCATGAATCAGAAGCCTTATTTGAAGCAGAAGAAAGAACATATTCTTTGAGTATTTTGGTGTTTAAATTCCATACCAACTTGATATAGTCAGAAGACTGCGGGGCTCAAAGTTGACCTGTGAAGAAGGTATATTGGTAGGAAAAAATACGTGCTTCCCAAGACAAAGAAAACCATAGGCAGCTTTAGGATCTCACAGGAAAATTACTAGGTTTTTTCTGTTAATGCTTTAACTAATTTCAGCATCTAATTTCTTGGATCACAAGATGTATTACAAATTGTAGAACAAGTTGTAACAATTGTTATAAAGTGTATTGTGTTCTGTAATGATAAAGCAAATGGAAAAACCTATTTGAAGAAATGCTTTCAGAAAGGAATGACAATTGGGTGTTTATCAGAATTTCCTATGAAAGAAATTTTCAACTCAAGGTGCCTTGTGCGAGAGATGTAGATTAGGAAGATTCGTCCATCAAGACATAAATTGAGGAAATCAATTTATTGCATCTAGAAAACTGTTTATTAAGTATGAGATAGGTTCCTAGTTAATGAATATTCAATGAACCCTGGACATAAAACAGATGTTCCTAACAGCAGGCACTTTTCTTTAAACCATTGTAAATGATGTAGTCTTAAATACTACATTATAGGTCTGCCGTTCTAAACGCCTACCTGGTTGAAAGTGATAGGAAATGTGCGCACACGCATGTGTACACACACACGTGAAAAAAAGCTGTAGCTGTCAAAGTGAATCTGACAGTTGGGAGGAATGGTCCATGAACAAAAGGCTTTCCTTGAAGTTGTCTTCTCTTTCCGAGAACCTGTCTTGAACTTGTTGAAGATCTCAACAAGTCTTCAGTATTTAAAGATGTTAGGTGTTCCCTTGTTACTGGTTCCAAAGCCATGTGGTTCATCATTTGGTATTAGTCTCACAGTTGTTTACCTCAACTGCTTGGCTTAAGTTATGTTGTGGAACTTACTACAAACATGAAGACATAAAGGTGAAGACATAAAGGCGTAACGGGACACAGATATCTGCCAGCTTGCTTTTTTCCTACAGCATGTTTTAAGGACTTTTATGAGGCATACCACTTCTTCCAAAAAAAAAAAAAAGAAAAAGAATTTCCGCTGCTCTTTGTTTCTAGAAATGCTATTTCTTATAAAAGTCGTCTTCAAATAAAGGCACAGTCACATTTGTGTCACTGCTGAATAATACTTCAGAACCTTTAAAATTAAATTGCTCTTGTTTGGTCTAAGTGTGTGCGTGCACATTCGTAAGTGTGAATTGTGTGTAACGGTAGTTTCAGTGTTGCGTGTGACTGCAGTTCAGTGATTATTTGTTGCTGTATGGGTGTCTGCTGATTCAGAGCTTTGAAAACTGACTTGTTGAAGACTTGAGCCGAATACCACAACTTAAATGGACTTTAATCGTAGCAGTGGGCTGTATATTTGGGTTGATTGGAGTACTGAATTTGTGACATTTCAACTTTGCATTGACAAAGGAGAATGAATGCATAGGCAGATGGAACATGAAGAGGTCATCTTAGATTTAGGAGATAGTTTGCTTGTATGCACTGCAGGGTTATAGCACAGTTCAGACAGGGAGTACGGGTATGGGCAAAGAACGTATTGGTGGGCACTTGGAATTGTCGATGTTGAATTTGATTACCATAGCCACACTTTTTCATCTTCTTGTGATCTTCTGTTAGGGTTCTTGAAAATAATAGTGGTTTAGCTACGGCTTCAAATCTGTCCTAATGATTTTTGCCGGAGAACTTCCAAAGAATTTCTTCTTTTTCTAGCAACAGTTTACATTTCCCTTGGAAATTTCTAGTATAATGTTTTAGTGTGATTTTTTTTGTATCATGTGTGAATCCGTTTGGTCAGGTTTATGTGTATGAGAGTATGTACATATGCGTGTAGGTATATAATAATGCTAAAAGTTTTAGGGGTCAAAATCCACCCTTTTTCTAACTCTCCAGGGGAACCATCTGGAATCACCGAGTCAGGTTTCTTGAAGACAGAGTCCTGAGCTCCTGGACATCATTCACCATTTGGAATGCTGGCAAGCAAGGCAAGAAGCTCTACAGAAGCTTGTCACCAGCTAATCGGAAAAAGGTGAGCTAGTAAGAGTGGGTAACATCTGTGCAAAACCACTTTCTTCTCTTTCATATGCCTCCTTGCTTCTTCTAACATAATGTAGCAAAATTCTTATAAGATATTTTGTCCCCAAAGTACTAGTTGATGATTAATATAAATTGGGGAAATTCTCAATATTCTGCATGATGTATTTCTTTTCAAATGCTATATTACTTTATTTAGAGCGTACGGTGTGTATGTAGTGCTACATATGCACTCATGTTCCTGCTTGCTGGTGACTAAGCATAGTAATAGGTTAGACATGCTATATAACTGTTTATGGCCTGCTACTGTGTAAGTAACCATGTAGTAGCCAGGTACCCAAGGTGAGTAGAGTAACTCTTTATTTGGATGGTATAATACTAAACTACCTTGTCCAGGATTATTCATACATGTATAATATTTGCCCAGTTCCTAAGTGGATACCGGACAGGTCCCTATCGGATGCTGATCCGCCTGGTTTGCATTAGGAGGAGTAGTTGTACTGTAACTCCCTTTTCAAAAGCTTGATTGTTTAAAAATAGGGGTGGGATGCAGGGTGAGCAGGCGAGTAGAAACTATTGTACATGACTATCTAATTCAATTTACAATCAATTGAAAATGTGGAGGTTACTTATATTTGGCAATGGCAGATATTTCTCAGGAGAGATTTGTCTGAGAGTTTAAATACCTTACTTTTATAGCATTTTCTTCTGCGTAATAACTTTTGGTTAGATAAAGGCTTTAGGGCTAATGTCAAATGGCTGTTTCTTATCAAGAGCCACAGAACATTCATTTTATTACCGAATGTGTTTTCTTTTCTTAAAAATATGGATGGGAAGACAAAATGACAAATACATATATAAACCTGATTAATGTTATGGCCCTCAGACCACACACATATTAAAAAAAAAAAAAAAAAAAAAGAAGAAATTTGGATACCCATAGCTGAAATTACTGAATAGACATGGGAAACACTCATACAGTAAATACACAACACAAGAATTGAACCTGAATGTCCTGCTTGATATTCCAATGCCATCCCTCTTTCGTTGCCATCACGTGGCAGTGGGTGAACTGTATGAAGAAAGAAGATTAAATGCTATGTCTCTCCAATCAGTTACTTCATTCAAAGAGGATAGAACTGTCCATTAAATGTATTGAGTTATCTCGGTCATGCAGCGCAGCGTGCACATGACTTTGGGGGGTTTCTGAAAATGTTCTCTTTCGTTAGTATTTTGCAGAGCACTTTGTGAATTCCACTAACTTACTAGCAACGATTGCACTTTTCTGTCTGCAAAATTATGAGAATTAGAAAATAAGTTCCAAGGGAAGAGATGGCAGGTTGTCTGGTAGATTTTTGAGATGTTATGGAAAAAAGAGACTATGTTGGTTTTGCAGCAGTGTCTCACCATCTTAGGTGTTGGGGTTTTTTGGTTTGGTTTTGTTTTCTAGCTTTTTTGTGCCAAGCCAAAATGGAGATTGATATTAAGATAGAACGCCTCTCTAGCTTTGGGTTACATTTGCCACCTACTTCTATAGGTGTCTCATTCAGGACTTCACATCCTGTTCAGCAAACACAATGATAATTTGAAGATGTCACTGCAGAGATGATAAAAAGGGCAAGAGAAAAATAATATCGGTGGTTTTTTGCCATTTGTCTGCCGAAGAACCAAAGCTTACCTCTCCTTCAGCACGGAACAACCTTCATTCCCCGGTATGCTAGCACTGACAGTGTGGTTCTCATTAACTGGAGCTTGACGTTCTTTCCAGCTGACCTTTACATAACGTTTGCTTTGGCAGTGCTGCAGGCCATGATACTATTTTGCTTCTGTCAAGGTTACAATTGCACATATTCCAGTATGCTTTAGTTTGATATTGAAATATTGCATTGAGCATTAACCCATTAATTACTGGATACTATACCAGACACATTTAGCAAGCTTACATGCCAGATGCAATTGCATGTGCCAAGTATGACTCATTTTGCAAATGGACTGCAGAAAACTACTGCTAAAATGCAGTCACAGTCTGATCCTTAATACTTTCTATAGAGTAATCAAACTTTATCCACTGTCTGACATGTTACCTGAAGTATTCAGAGGTTTTTCTCAATAACCAATGAAGGTAAATAGCTTCAGAAAGTGACTTGTATCATCCTAAGTGAGAGTAGAGGCCTAGCTTTTAGATAACACGAATTTAATCAGAAATTAGCTATCTGTAGTGACTAAAGCACTAGTTTTATGTAGTTGTTCAGGCTCATTATGATTGCCGTTATAACTTCCTAGCTTTGCCAACAGTGAGATCCCAAGTCTATCCGTCTCAGTCAGAACTGAAGCTTAAATGATATCCTAATGTTTCATAGTAAGTCATTGGCAAAAGGCTGTAGAAGTAGTTAAAACATCTCGCTTCTCCAAGTGCTAATCAAAGGATTATGCTGCTGGTGTTTCAGGAAATAAATTCATAAATTTTGCAGTAGGTAATTCATGGCAGTTTTCATTTTATTCTAAATAACAGTAAAGGAGGCTAGTTAAACTCCATGTTATACTTTTTCTCAAAAATCCTTCAGGTATTTTGTGACTAATCTTCAACTCTTGCCAAAGACTCTAAAATCCCATATGAACAAAGGTTGTAAATAGTTGTTGCTTCGTCCTTTCCAGCCCGAAAAACAATTAAATACTTTTCCTGTCTCACACTTTAAAGACTACCTTAACTAGATTGAAGCTTTCATATATTCTGTTAATTATGAGAACACTAGAGATTCAGTATCATTTTGAATCTACAAGTAGAATCTAGTGCTGTCTTGTAAATGGAGGCCCTGGGATATGAATTAATCAATTATGTAAAATAGACACCTTTACAATACAATTCCAAAAGCCCCTTAAGACAAAATGGGATGTATTACATCAATACAATTACCATTTTCTCCTCTGAAGGCCCAGTTGTGTAAACCAATGTGATCTTAAAAGGTCTAATACCCTTTGAAATGCAGGTAAAATTGCCAAAATAAGCTGTATAACTTAACTAAGCTGTATAATTTAACTGTCTAATTTCAGTTGTTTTTATACTTTAAGTCAGTTTAGACTCTTGAAAATTTCACCTATGCTCGGTTTCACTGTTGCTGCATCCTTTTATTGAGATTCAGAATTTCATTAGTTGTCATGAGACTGATTTTGGTTGGAATATGGAGTCACACCAGGGTTGTTTTCTAAATTGGCACTAAGTACCTGTAGAAAATTTGGGACACATACTCCTAGAATAAATAATAACACCCGCCCCCAACGTATTACATACAGCTTGTATTATTTTGTAATTGTGAAAAAAACCTAAACTCTACTAAATCTTCAGGAAGAGAATTAATTAGTTTGAACTGTCAAGCTTAGGGCATGTAAGAAAACATCTTTTTCAAAAAAGAATGTTTCTAGTATTTTTAGAACCTGATAAACAAAGCAATTGTATTTCTTATACTGACTAGGTTTTTGTGGGATGTTTGAAAAGTATTAATATGTTGCATGCCAAACAGCATTGTTTCTTAGAAAACAAAAATTCGGCAATTCCAGGAAGCAGCAGTCTGTGTATGTTCATACTCACTAACAAATTATTACTTTAGTCTGTTTGGAAAACAGTCTGAATTTGAATTATGGCTGTGTTAAAAGAGAAAAGGACACCTAAGCAATATTCTCCCTTTTCCTTCAGACATCTGTATGGTGAATATTAAAATAATGCTTTGTCTCCAAAGAGTTCAGGCAAAAATCCAAGGCTCAGTATTTTTGCTGAACAGCAACACAAGAAAAAAATTATTCAACTAGTAGGTTTTTTATGAATTAATTACCAGGATCTCAGTATTCTTAGGGAAATTCTGTTTCCTGGCTGTCCCCTTCTTGATTCACGCAGTTGACAGTGGTTCAGTATTAGCATTTCTGCAAGAATGAAGTCGAACAGACCTTGTTTTGTTTAAAACACATCCGTCTTGTCTATAATTCGCAGCTGAAGATGGAAACCAAATGTTTTTGGGATGCTACATATGCCTGGAGGGTTTCTGAGCTGTCTTGTCTGCTCTTTTATTCTCCACCAAACTTCAGCTAAAAGGAGAACTTCGGCATTAACATTTTGTGTCATTTCCGATAGCTGAAAATAGCGCTCAAGTAGCTAACAGAAAAGGAGGGGGTAGGACGAAATAAGCATCAGCTAATTAGTGGCATGGAAACAGTACTAGTACACAGCCAGCCCGTGAAGTTTCTCTATGACAACCCTATCCGCCAGTGGCAAACTGGAAAGGTTCAAGAAAGTATTTTGTACCCCCTTTTTCCTAGCTCATTAACCATTTAAAAATCATCTGTTAGTTTCTCTTCACCTTTTTCTAAGAGCAACATCACTAAACCGTGTACTTCAACTATGATCCTTCAGCTCACTCACAAAAGCAAGAAATGTTTAAGTTTTGTAGCTTTTTAACTACTCTAAAGTATATGAATGGCAGTATGAGAGACTGAAGTGGGGACACATCAAAGCAAAGAAACGTAAAGGGAAGAATATTACACCCACCTTGACTGTGGAGCGAAAGATAGAATGACAACGTGAAAGCGAGTTAAAAAGAGAGCCTACGGAACAAGAAGAGAGAGCTGAAATTTGAAAGCTTCAGTTAAATCCAGGTATAAAGCATCCTAAAATGACATGGGGTAAAAGAGAGCCTTCATTTTGGACTAGAGCGAACACTTGATGCTGAAATATGGCAGGGAAGTCTCCCTGCTGCTTCCATTCGGGAAGATGTGCTTTTTGCAACGTCCGTTTTGTCAGTACGGAGGCACGCACACTTGAACAGTTACTGCCATAACTAATGTAGTTAGCTGTTCTAGAGAAATGGGGCACTTGCAACTAGTTCCCACACTGTTACATGTAAAGGCAGTTGTATGTTGTACGTAATAAGGGAAATTTCGTACGTACGATATTTAGAAGCTTATTTTGCATGTTGGATTCTGGTATTAAAATTCTCTTCAGCAACTTTGTTATGTGTATGTGCAAAGAGGGAAGATGCCACTATCTTTAATGGAATAGTGTCTTTAAATGGAATCATGAAATGCATGCTTGGAATTTAAAGATACCCACAGCTTCTGTCATGGCTGTAATGCTAAAGAGGTGAAATAAAAGCAGCAGCCTGATACTGAAAATCACTCCGATTGTGACGGAGACTCGCTTGCTAGTTTCATGGTTCCGCTTGTGGCGTACTGGAAGATGTTTATGCCTCTGCGTGTCTCTTGTTCTGTTTGTCATTAACTGTATCTATTTAAACTGGCATTAGAATGCTTTCAGTTACTTTGCTTTGACATGAATGGCCAAAATTGATTTAACTTTTGCGGAGATGTATATCAACATGCTTCCCAGGCTTTATATAAGTCTGAATGAAAGAATTATAAATAGAAGAATCAACAGGGTCACTAGAAGTTTAAAATGGATGAAGGATTGCATGAGATGTGGAGAGAATGCAATAGGGAAGATCTGCTCATACAGGATTTTGTAGAGAGTTTGCAGGTTGTCTTCTTTAAAGATAAATTTTATGAGACCAATTAATGTAATGAGGAGGGAGAGGAGACAATGTGCAGGTGACCATTTATCAAAAGGGGTGTCCATTTTTTCTATCATGCTCTACTTAGTTATTCTCTCTCCCTTGTAAAACTTGCCTCTTGTATCCTTCCAGCTAGAACAGATCTTGAGAATTTGCTGTGGTTATGTTTTGTTGCTTTCTGTAAATGATCGTTACAGACCTAAAGCAGACCACAGGTGAAAATGAGGGAATAAAATCCCATGAAGATCATTCACCATAAAAGGACATTATTAGGCCGATGAAATCTTTCAGTTTTTCCATTAGGAAATCTGAGTGGAATGGGAAGTGTAAGGAAACATCCTCTGCAGTAGCCAACAAGGCAGTAAACAAGTCAAGTACAAAACAAACTATTAATTCTTGTGTAATAGTAGCAGAGCTCGGACAGCGAGGTAGTTACAGTTGCACCCCAAGCCCAGTCTTACTGACTTCTTAGGTCGTACATTTGGAGTAGGGTTAATCTGCTGCCCATTAATCTCCTGTTAGCACAGGGAGGTCTGATAGTCCCAGCCTGTGTGTCCCTTCACACAGCTGCTGTGTTTATTAAAAAGAACCAGCCAGAGAAGTGCTTTTATCTTCCTCAAACGTATCTTCCCCAGCAGAGATTTTTTTTGAGTAAATATCTTTTGAGCCATATAAACTTTCTCTTAATGAGGGAGAAAACTATTTCTCCTTTTTCCCTTACACCGTTGTTAATGTATGTTACAATCCATATTTATAAAAATTACTTCTAGTAATTATGTAGCTTGTATATAACAGCTACCCAGCTATCTCTTCCAATTTTTAGCTGAGAGAAATAGCAGTCTTTTTCTTTTGTTTTGGAATTGTGCAGATTTTCATACAAGTGATGTTCAAACCAAAAATATGTAATCATTTATATAGTTTCTTAAAACTGAAGTGCGATCTGAGGACTCTGTAAGCTTCAATGGTGTCATATTGTCAGAGGCATTGCAAAAGAGCCATTTTGCTAGACGGAGCGGGGGGGAAAACCCAGCTTGAGGCTGCTTTATAGCTTTATAATTCATAGGTTCCTCCCTGGGAGACAGTAGTTCATGTATGGATAGATGGTCTTCATAAAAGATACAAGCAAGAAGCCCATTAACACAGGAAAATAAATAGGTAACTCTGGGTTTATCCTAGTAGTATAAAGTAAATAGCTCATATAAGCCTGATGCCTTGAGTTCTCCTTACAGGATAAACAACTGTGTGTAAGTCCTGTATTTAGACTCCAGCCATAGATTTTCTTTAATTGGAAAATAAATAGTGTGTGCCAGAAAAATAGTTGACTTACATTTTGGCCACCCACATGGTGTACAGTCTGGCAGAAAAATTGCCCATTCAAGTCTGATCTGTTTTATAATACTGTAAATATCAGATTTAAGCTGGCTGAATCCATCGAAAATTATACGTGGAGATACCTTAGTGGTAACTCAAAAAAAGGTTAGAGTCATCTCCATCTTCCAGGGGAAATTTGTCACAGACTTACCTGTCAAGTTGTTGGCGTTTTTTGTTTGTTTTTTTTCCCACACAGCCGCTGTTACCAGGAGTTTCAGGTGCTGGATCGTCTGGGGGCTGGGTGGTTAGTATGGCAAAGGCAGTTTGCAGAATTTTCTACACATGGTAGTATGAGTTATGGCACAGGATGAGAGGAAGTATTACGATTATTGGTAATCTAGTGATACAAGAGCTATCTTTCGTTCTCTAACACCATTCATGTTAAGAAGAAATCTGTGCACCAGTCAGGAGTTTCTGTTAACTGCATTATAACGTGCTGAAGGTGCAGAGCGTGATACTTTCCAGCACAGATCTTAACAGCTGAATTCTCAGTTACTGACATTAAAGTGTAGATAGAATTTCACTTTACCTTATGTCAAAAGTTTTGGTGTTTTGGTTTGTTTTTTAAAATCTATAGGAGTATAAGCAGCTGAAAAAATAGCTTTGATTATTGGAAGGTAAGTCAATGTCTTGGACTGTATTTATTCCCTGAACTCTGTTGGGTTGACAGTGAAGACATATCCTGCTAAATTTGGTTTATAATGATCACAGCTTCTAGGACAGTAAAACATTAGTGGTGGAACTGAGATGTGCAGAATATTGGAGGATTTTAGAGGTGGTTAACACCGAATGAAAAGTATACAGCTAAGTAATCTCTCTTTCCACAGTGGCTTCTATTTGCTTCCCTTCATATACATACATATTTATATACGTGTGTGTGTGTGTATGTATATGTATGTACACATATAAATAAGATGGGTAGAGGAAATCTTGGGATGTAGTTTACTGTGCTCAGTCCACACCATCTGATTTTTCAACTACAATAAAGCATTACAGTGGTCATGGAAATAGGGCCAGGGATACAAGGTGTATTAACTTGTGTTTAAGAGAAAAAAGAAAGCCTAAGAAAGATCCTGGTTCTTAGTCTTTGTGCTTGAAGGAGTTGCTTGTGTTTGCTACTGTCTAACCCAGCCTGCATCAGCCACGAAGACCTTGTACAATGTCTGGTAACTTCCTAGTACTGCCCTCAATTCCCTGTTTCTTTCTGTTTCCATTATAATGCCTGAAACAGGGGGAAGTGTCCTTAGTGCGATCCCTGCGTCAGGATCATCCAAAGCAAAAGTCTGGATCTGCTGGCCTGTAATGCGATCCCCTTAGTCATACAGCCCCAAAGTGAAAATTTAATGTTTCCTTGGTGTTCTGCTCTTTCTTTCTTTTGGTGCCTGTTTTCAAGCAACCTGTTTTCCAGGTATGAATGTCTGCCTCTGAGTGGTTCCAAGGACTATCCCTGCCCACCCCCGCCAGTTCACTGGCTGTATTTTCCACATTGACTTTGTATGGTGGTGGTGGTTAGCCATGTTTGTAGCCCCTTGATATTTTTGTTTGTGTTCTCTTTCCCTTGATGTTTAATGGAAGAACTAATATTATGGTATTTAAGGATTTGGATAGAAAACGTTCCATAGGCTAGTGGAAGTATCTCCAAAGTATTTTTGATGTAGAAACACCTTTTATGTTATAAGAGAATGCCGCTCTGGCCATTGCCTGAAAACATGTGTAAGGCAGTTCTGTTCCTCTGCAGTTTTGCCCTTGGGCTGTAAAGGTGGCACTCTGCGTCGGGAGTAAAGTAGCAATAAAGAATGCAAAAGTTCAGCATTATGACACCAATGCTCTTGTGTCAGTGTTTTCCTCTGCTCAAACAGAGTGAGGTCACTTTAGGTAAAAGAAAACTATCTTAATCACAGGAGGAAAATGTGTGAGAGAGATTTGTAGACACACAAAGCAAGCCAGCCTTTTGCAGCCCTCTCTAACTTAATAAATTAATAAACAGCTGTTTGGCTTTTCAAATTTTCTCAGCAGTAAGTGTTGTTAATCAATTTTTAATGCAACAATTAAAAAGATAGGAAAACTGCTATCCAGCTTTCACCAGAATAATTGATTTCTGCAAGACCTTAACTATCTTAACTGTTCTGCTTCAGTGTAAGAGTTCTGTGTGGATAACATGAATAGATCCAATGGAAGTCAGAGGAAAACATAGCTATGTTTATTTTAAAAAGTCTTCCGAAATGTTACTCGCAACCTAATGGTTCAAAAATGAGGCCACTGTGTATTTTGGATTGCAGGCGTTTATTCTGCCTGCATATTTATGAGGAATGCAAATAAAAAAACATGTGAAATATTTGGCAACTAGGGCTGCAAATAATGCTTTCATAACTACAGTAAGAATAACCAAAATGAAGCAGTAATTATATGTGTTTAAACACCAAATCTGCTGAACTTTTCAGTTGAAAAATACAAAGTCCAAAACCGTAGGAATTCCCAAACTTGGTGTGTTATGACCTAGAATTGAGGCTGGTATTGCCAGAGCATCCAAAGCAATAGTGCAGCACTGCTACACTGAGGTATCTGGTGGTAGATTATATGCTTAGGATGGGCAGAAAGAGGAGGGTTTGTATCACCTAACCTTAGGTGTTCAGTGGAAGTGCCAAAATGAGGCTAGTCTCTGTTTTTAGTTTACTTAGCATATCGCTGAGGATGCAGCTGATGATCCCATGGACGTTTTCTCTTACGCAGTCAGACGCTTAGATCACCTTTCTCATGTTCGTAAAAGCATAATGTGCTCATGGACAACTGCAAAATTTGCCCATCTCCTTAAGATACACCCAGAAAGGATTTAATAAATTTGTAAGCTCTGTAGGAGGACCAGAGTGCATTGCCCTCATCCTGTGCTCGTTCACATGCCTGTAGCATTACTTACCTAGATACACTGCAGGTGAAGTATCTCCTGGTAGCAAAGAATCGTATTGAAATGCTCTGCTTCTGTTTTGCCAGGTAACTGCATTTTGTGATGTTGATGAAAAGAAAATAACAAAAGGATTCTACACGTATGAAGAATCTGAGGTTAGTTATAAGTATTCTTGCATTCTTTACTGTGATCTGGAAGTGTTCTGGGAAATGTGATGAAAGACTACATCACTGATTTTAAATATTGTATAGCAACTCATTTTGGTAAGGAGGCCGTGACGGAAGACTAGAGAGCTGGGGATTTGATACTGGAGTGTGAACTATGGAGCCAGAACTACGGATCTCACGCTCACTGAAGTCAGTTTAGAAAGACAAAAATATATAGCCTCTGAAAGGATTCTGATGATGGGGTAGAACATAGCCTTCATTGACAGTTTTTTCTTTTAAGTGGGAGTAGAATTTGGCTCATGATGGATAAAAGTCACATATCTATTAAAATAAAGAAAGCTTCTGTGATTAATTGTAACCTATCTGTATATTATAGTTATACTGTATCTGAATAGAACTTCGATAGGTTCCTTGGGAGCCTGAAATTGTAGGCAGCAACATTTTATTCCCTAGACAAGGAAGCGTGATATTTAGATGACAATAAACAAACCATATAGAAAAAAAAAGTTGTCATGAGCAATTAGCTCAAGACCTGAAGTAAAGTTTCATCCAGATTCAGTCCCAACAACAGCTGGTGAAAAGCCAGTTCTTGGTTTCACTGGGCATTGGATCAGGTCCTGCGAGCGCAGCCTTCCGAGAGCGCAATCTGACATTACGGCTTGGCCAGCCTCGCTGCAGGGGTGGTCTGACTTCGCTCGCTGGCCTCAGCCACACGCTCCCACCGCTTTGTTTATAATGGGTCTAGCAATCTTGCGGCTAAAGGATGACTTGATTCAGTTAGCTGATCTGGCAGGAAAGGAACCCTCAAAATAAAAAGTTCTCCGGCAAGTTATCTTGTGAATCAAATTACCCTGAGGTTGCATGATCCTTATATCTGATGGGAGTAGGACTGAGGGAGGGGTGGAGGGAGAGGAGGGGCACCTCCTCAGATACAGCTTGTGGTTAGACTAGAGTAACTGTAAAATCAAATTCTGTACTGGGAAGCTAATGAGTGCTTTCAGGAAAGCAATCGGAGTTCAGGATTGTGACCCAGAATACTGAGGACTCACTACCTACCAGTGCAGTAATACTGTCGGCATAATTGTTACAGATCCTGGGCATTTGTCTTCCTAAGACATACCCATCCTCTCAGATCAGTCGTAAAGAAGATTGTACTGCAACCTGTTGTGAATCCTGAGACAATTCTGCAGCTTGGATCCATGGTGAAGTCCCAGTTGGGCATAAGCCATTCAACAGCTCCCACTGAGAGGGAAAGATTCTCCTTTGTATCCGCTATTGTGCCTGCTCTGATGCTTCTCTGATGGCACAGTAAGCTGATGCAGCTCACTAAAGTGGCAGAAAATTAACCTGCCAAAAAAAGAAAGAACGTATTTTTTATGGGATAGGCTATTAAAGCAGCATACCTTGCAATCGGATCAAAGAGGAAATTGTTTGGGAAAGGGCTAAAAGTAGAGCTTGGAGGTAAGGAAGAAGCAGTGGAGGAGAGGAGTGAGACCTTCTCCTTTCAACAGCAGAAAGCTCTTAATTCAGATCTGGTGCAATGTGTAACTTCATTCAAAGAAACACAATTGTACTGAAAGATTATGGTAAGAAAATAAGGGGTACTTGAAACGACTGGCAAAATAATGAGCGGAAGCGTGTGGCCAGCTGGACTATTAAGCATGAGGTCTCAAAATATTTTTTTCCCCTTTTAGTGTTTAGTAGCTCCTAAAACTAAGCTAACAAGTAACCCTGTGAGCCCCTCTACTGAAGTCTACTGCTTTTTCCTGCAGGAGAGACCAAAACCAAAAATTCCTGTATGTCACTTCAGAGACGCAACTCCACCTTTCATTATCTGCGTGAAGCTGGTGAGTACAACCTTTAGCCTTAGCTTTATGTGCAAAATCAGTATTTGCTCCGTATGAAAATGAATTTCTGTTTACTGTAAGTAGCTTTTCCCAGAAGCTTTTACTATGCAATTGAATGGCCTTTTTTATCAACTTGATTGTGCAGAGTATTTCAGGCATTTAAAACAGCAGTATTAAGTAACGTAGTATTAAGAATAATAAAAGGTACAGCTTCTGTAATGGAGCTTGGCTCTGTTTTACTTTCTTGCCCAACAACATTATATACACAAATGAGCATACACAGCCAGCCACCGGGCCTCGTTTATTCCTAATATTTTGCAGCCCTATGTATGGCAAAGGCTTTGTTTTTTAAATCAGACCTTAAAGGCCGTTTTGTTTGGCACTGCCAGTTCTGAAGCCTCTTCTGCGCCTGACTGTGGCAACTTTCTTATTTCAACTGGTTTAATTGACCTAATAACATAACCAGAAGATGATAACCAGCAGTTACTTTGCTGTTGTATTTAAAATAGCAAAGCCCAGCGTATGGGATAACACAGAAGTTTTAAAGCAAAATAGCAAATACATTCTAGTTGCAAACGCCAGTAAAAAAGTCTCTTAACAGTAACTAAAACCTGTAGCTACATATAAACCAACATTCTAACGCTGTACTAGATCTGTTCGAAGATTGATTAGCTGAATCTCATCTCATCTGGTACAGTCTGCTTTTAACGTAGCACTCCCAACTTTACGATCAACTCTGAAATCATAACTATGAGTTGTAAAACCAGACTGAAAGTACCTTAGGGCATTATCATGTACTGTTGGTTGATAAACTCTTGGATAAGCTAGTAATATTACAACTAATTTAATTTTTCATACTACATATAATGGTGGGTGGAAGTCCCTAGACAAAACATCTGTGCAACCTGTTATAAAGCACATTTAATTTGTGAAGCCCTTACAATGAGACTATTATACAACATCTTGCCTGAAAACTCTGGTCCATGACTTCAGTTGTGATTTCAGTATGGTTTTGAACTCATGGCCACTGAGCATTTTCTACTTGCTGATCACAGAACGCTATCGGCCACAGTGTCGTTTAAGTAATATGCAGTATTTTCTTTGGAAATACAATTTGACCTACTTGAAACAGTTTCAGAGTTTCTAAAGTTGCTTCTAAAATCTGTCTTTGAAGCAGCTCACCTTTTAGGAGAATTTAAGAAAGTCAATAGCCATTCGTATGGAGCCAAATCTCTAGAAACTGCAGGCAAATTATCTCCTTACCCCTCTTGCTTCATGACTGAATTACCCAGTTGGCTACCGTGAAAGTTGGTGTTATAAGAGCTGATGGCAAAAACACTCGAGTGCAGAGGTAAATAAAGATCAATGCGCATGGAGTTCCAGCAGCATTATACACTGGGAAAACAAAATAGTGGCCAAACAGACAAGAACAATGCTGAGACACTTGCATAACAACATAGTGAAAGTCCATAATGGAGCTTACCTTTCTACAGATTTTAAACATACGGATACCTGTTAGTAATATGAACCTCACAGTACACCTATGTCATTATACCGTATTATTATTTTAATATTATGAAGACAAAGAATCAGGTTGTTAGAAAAACAAATTTATAATAAAGAACTGAAACCAAATTTTCCTGCTAGCAGTGCCTAATATCCTGTTATCACCTGAGAAACCACAGATAACATACATAAGAAAGAAATAAAAACCATAAATACATCAAGCTTCTAGACCTGACCACTAAAGGAAATGGTTTCTAAATGGGTTGAAAAGAGCGGAGTATTGAACTTTTTCATTCATCCGTGTTGATACTGTGCAGGCCAAGTGTAACGCCGAGGGTTAGTCTTTGCTGTATTTATAGGTTGAGTTTGCCTTGCTTTCTGTGCAGCCCACATCTGAAGGAACAGCTAAAAACAAAACTTCCCACTTGCTTTTCTTTAATCACCTTTTCTACATTTCTTCTTCCAACATGCGTTTTGAAAGTGGGAGCATAGGAAAAAGTAGGATAGGGGATAAGTACATGAAATACTAGGACTGCATAAAATGAAAAATGTTGTCTTTTTTGCGATAGCTATTGCTGCCTCTCTGATGCTATTCACCAGATTTATCAGATCAAACTGTGCAAATAATGTTGCTGTTACAAGTTAAAGTCCCAGGCTAATGTGAAAGACTACTTTTGAGACCTAAAATTCCTCTGCAAAAATAGTGCTCTCCTGGTGCGTGCTGTGGGGGGAAAAACAAAACTCCCGTGTTTAAGAGGTTACAAATGACCTGTATTTTCAAACTATTTAGGGCAAGTAGCTTTACCCAGCTCTGTGTTTCAGGTCATGCAGCAAGCAAACACACAAAAACCCCAGTGACCATACGGACATTTCTTGTGTAGACAGCTGTGAATGCAACAGCTACAGCCTAGCTCCACGTTGCATGGAACTGTTGAAGTTTGTGTAAGGCAGAAAAAGTCATTAACAAATTCCTAAACATCCCAGACTTCCAAATTTAGCTTTATTATTTATATTATTATTTATTTATTATAATATTATTTATTATTTATCAAGTTCATCACCATCCTTCTGAAGAAGAAAGTGTCCTGGGACCTTATTGTCTTTTATTTTGTTGTTCATGGTAGGGGATTATTTTTAGCTTTGATACAGACAAAACCTGCATGTTTATGTACAGCTCTGAGAGGGTAATTTTGAAGATTAGATATGTTTATTAAGTAAGTGGGTTGTCTGCAAGAAATGACTCTGCTGGCCATGTACTTGGAGCAGTGTTTGCTTATTTATTTTTTCAGGGAGTTCCTCCCTCGCTAGCATTGGCATTACTTTGTTACCATACAAAATCATTTTTGAAAGAGCAGTCATCCTATGTGATCTTTGCTCAGTTTGCATTTTAAAATGGCTTCACAAAGGGCTACAGCTGAAATTCTGCTCTGTGTGTGTGTGCATGTGTAAGTTTTTGCTGAAGAGAATAAAATTGTGGCTTTAGCTCGCCAAAAGTGTGTAGCAGCCTGCAGTACCACTTCACCTACGGGTTTGCACTGTGTATTTTCTCTCGCTTTGAGGTAAAAGCAAAACGCTTAGAAATCATGTGTTGTGCCCTGTTTTGGCATGGATTCCAAGTGCTTGAAATGAAAGGGATTTTTATTTTTCTGTCTCAGTAATTAAACTAGTTTGATTATATGAAGTTTTCAGTAAATTTACTGTTAGACCAGTTATTGTAAAACCCTGCCTTGTTCTGTTACCTCAGTCTTGTGCTCTGGGAATGAAAGATTTGTTTTTAACTCTCCCGCTTAATTTAGCATCTGGGCTCTCTCATATATATATATATTTTTTTATTTTTTTTTAACCCTTCTTTAGAGCAGGTTGATTTTTCAGCAAGCTAAACGCAACTGTTTCGTACCCTGTGTCCTAACTTGCGAAATCTTGGGTTTATGAAATCATTAGTGGAGGCTAAAGGTCATAATCAAGGCCTACACTTCTGAGTAGAATTCCCTGTTGGCGTGAGTGGTTAAGTTTTGCAGATGGACCAGTGACAGTTTGGGATCTTAACTGAATTGCAAAACTAGGATCCAGTCCTTCAAAGTATTAAATACCATCAAGTATTCTTGATTTCAAGAAGTAAAAAAAAAAAAAAAAGAAAAAAAGTACTCAACATCTTTCACAATCAGGGCCTTACCGCTCAGCTAAGAAATAGGTTACCTTAGGTAAATGGAGCCCTTGCTTAAAAAGCCTAGTGCCCTTTCCTGCCCTTCTCCAAATTAGGCATTAGCTATTCTTGGGGGTTTTTTTATGGTTAGTAAACATCAGAGCTCAATTATGAATTTTATGACTGGTGGTTCTGTTTTTTGTTGAAGTTCTGGATCAGATTATGTCATCTCTGTATTTTTTGGCATTGCTAGTGAAAACAGAAGAACATGGCAGGTAGATAAGAATCGTATAGGAGAAAGGGGAGTTAATCTGTGACCTTGAGGCACAGCATGCTGGTTTGGGCAAGAGGTTTGAAACGTACACATGCGGCGTTTCCTTTCCTATATAAATTCAGGCAGCAGAAACAATGCAGAGGTTTGGAGGAGACAGGTCAGCTTGTTTTGTTATTAGATGGCAGTGTTTCTTGAATGGAAGGCTTCCAAGCAACACCTAAATACTATGAGCATGTTTATAAGCAGTTCAGCTGATGGGTCCAAGGCGAGCTGGGAAGCTGGATGTGCAGTCCTCCATGTGAGACAGAAACCTGAGTTTCTGAACTCAGGCTCATTAAAGATCCCAGAGCAATTTTTTGAATCCAGTTATTCTAGCCAAAGTCTACTGCTCCACCTCCTTCAATTCCACAGTTTCAGCTGGACCCTGTTTTTGTAACTTCCTGTCCTCAACACTTGCAGTATTGTTGTGCATTGTTAAAACTTCAATATTGCTGCTCTGGGCCAACCAAAAGAACGCTAGCAGTCTCTTTACTTACCTCCTATAGTATTGTGAGCTTTAATTCTTTTTTTTTTTTGGTGACATTCCCGAAGATCAGCAGAATTAAGGACTCCAGGAACACCAAAGTAGAAACGCTCAGAAACGCTGAAGTTGGCATGTTTTCTTAATGACATCACTGCTTTGCAGGATTGCTCATGGAGCAAACCTACCAGGTTCCTGTTCAGATAACGTAACTAGGGCTCAAAAGGAAACACCTTTAACTATGCAAAATATTTCAGTTGCTTGATGAAAGGGTTGTTTCCTCAGACAAGCTAATCATTGTTCAAAATCTACAAAAATCACTGTTTTGTCAAACTCACTCCCTTGGTCCATTCTCTGAAAATGCCTGCATTAGAAAACAAAATGTGCAGACAGCTATCTGCAGAGCTGTGCTTCGTATAGCCCTTGTGTTCTACACAGCAGCATGAGAGTTGTCTAATATCCCCCCCACACCACATTAATTTGCATGCTAAGTTTACAACATACACAATTTTTGAATGGAAACTTTTCTGAGCCTTGGTTTATTTGTGTTTAGTTCTGCAAATGGGACTTTCTTCTGTGCTCTAAAGAACCAAATTACCAAAGCCTGTTACAACCTGAAATGAGTTTGTCTGGTTGATCTAATTCTCTTTTTCTTCCCTCACAGGATTTGACAGGTGGAGCATTTGAAACAAACCTGAACATGCTGAACTTGAAGGAAGGGATGGATTATTATCACTTTAACTAAAAACCAAGGTAAGGCAGTGATATTGAAGCTGCGTTATCCTCTCTGTATCTGTGTGCAGGAAGACCAAAGCGTTCAGAGGTTTAGAATTTTTTAGTAATTTGTGCTTCCCTAAATTAATCTTTGTGCTGAGTAACCGCTTTCTAAGGGAGGTCCTAGTGACGCCACGGATAATGCCATTTGCTCATTTTACTATTGCACATCACTTGTTTACCAAATTCCGTTTGATTGTTAAATTGTATTTCTAATTTAAATAACCCTCAAATACAGGCCATAAGATTAGAAGAGGACTGTTACCATAGGGAAGCCTTAAAAATGCATCAAGCACAGCCTATAACCACTGGAAGTGTAAAGAGAGGTTTCTGTCAAACATTGCGTGGGGCCCTCAGCCGTTCCCTACGATTGGCTCATTTCCTGCTACCGGGAGCAGCAGCTGGTGCTTGCCGAGGTAAAGCTCCGCGCAGGGCTCGTACTGAGAGTCAGCTATGGCATCCTCCGATGCGGGGCTGTGTGAGAAGTACAGTTGTGTCTGTAGCATCGTCTGGCAGCCAGATGGCCATAGGTACAGATGCTCACAATTTTCACTGGACCTTCTCAGGTTTTTTTGAATAAGCAGGCTTCGCCAACACAACTGGTGTTTTTCTCGCAGCAGGGACCTATAGGTATAACTTTGCAAAACCAAGATCTTTCAAGAATGTACTAGGAACTTCCATTTTAATGACAGTGTAACAACACAGGGGCTGTGGGTTCAGGAGTGTTCCTTCTGCAGTAATGCCTGTAAGCAGCCCCTGTGGTGTGTGCAGCCCCATGGCCAACTCAGTCTGTTGCACAGTATATTAATTGAGTACTGTTTGTTTAATAGTTAGTCGGTAAGTAACACTGATCTACGTTGAACTTCATCTGCCAGTGCAGGTTGCAAGTATACTTAAGAAGTCTTGAATAATTTATAGTTATCTTCAAAAGGAAAAAGAATCTGAGAGACAGACAGGTTGTAGTTTTGGAAATGAACACCTGCAGTAGAAGATTGCTGCAGTTTGTGGCAGGTACTTCACAGAGAAACTGGCTTGGTTTTAGCTCCTCTGCCTGAATTTTTCCTTCCTTTCAAATTTTTATAGATGTGCGTGTGTGTGTGTGTGTGTGTGTATATACACACAGAACCACTGTTCTACTGGGATAGTGGGATTTAATTAGAACCATCAAATAACACAGTGTAATTAGAATATCATGTTGCCTGTGCATTTGTCCTCCCCATCACATTAGTCTTATTAAAGATAAATGTTATAGCCATTTCATTTTATAGTCAATAAGAAATGGTCTCAATTCCTAGTAGTTCCTTGAAGTACTGATTCACCTCTATTCTTCAAGGGAAAAAAATAAAGCTTCAGTCCCTAAAGCTAGTTTACCACAAAAAAAAAACATTTGCTTGAAGTAGTTATATAAAGAGCTATTAAGAGAGGCTTTGACTTTAGCTGAAGTGAAACCTGGATTTTTTGTTCGACTACGACATAAGAATGACAGACTTATCCACAGAGATACCTCGCGTTCAGGAAGATTTCATTATCACCAAGCGTTGCCATTCTTACCTCTGAAAAACAATTCTTTTAAGAGACTAATGCGGCAAGTCAGATTTAATACTTTATGTGTGTACAGCAAGCACAGGCTGAATGGCTCCATTCAGAGCTGAAGAAGTATAAATCACTGACATAAAAAAAACCCCGGGTCAATTGTGACAGAAGTATGAAGAGAAACCGCCATCTTGTGGCTACAGATAATGACTTTAAAAACTGAAAACATAATGAATCTTTGTTGCTTTCCTGTGGCATATCTGCACAATGCTTTAGGACACAATCTCTGCCTCTTATTTTGTTAAACAGTGCACTTCGCAGCTCATGCTGAGAATCCAGTTTGTCAGGATGCTGCCGCACAAACTCTTCCAGTCCTAATGGCACCCGAACCAAGAGCTCCAGTTTACAAACCAGCAGCCAGTGCCTGCAACTTCATTACGCTGAACTCTGCAAGAAAGAAAGAAACAGAGGTCACGTGGAGTAGCATGTATCACTGTTTTAACAGTATCCCAATCATGTAATTAAGCTAAATGGAGAAGAAAATATAGACATACAAAGCTATAATATTTACAGTCCTTTTTAACACTGTAATTTTTAACTACCCTCTAGCAAATTTTATTTGTACAAGTTTTAAAGGAATGATAAGTGTTGCTTTCAGCTGAAATTAACTTCATTCACCTTTTCATAGTGTTATGCTTGGCTTCCTCTTGTTTCTCCTCTGTTCTCAGGGTATGTGAGCTCTTCAAGAGCAGCAGAGTGTTTTGCACTCTTGTGTGAGCGCAAACTGGCTGCTACTGGGGACATCTGGACAGCTGTGAAAAGTCCCTTCCCGTTCAGTATCACTTTCAGAGTGAACTCCAACAGTTCTCAGGGCAGGTGCACGCTTAACTCTTTTTCTAAAAGTTATACTAACTATTTACTTATGTTAAAAGAGGAGGAAAAGGTAAAGTTCCAAATTCAGCTCATAACTTCCAGATTGCACGTGATACTATTTGTAACAGTTCCATCTGAAATACCTGTATGTATATTTGGCTATTTCTTATTATGTTGTTTGTATTAGAGACAGTTTTCTCCTAACTTGTCAGGCTTCTCTCAGCCTCCAATAATTAAGGAGTCGAAATAAGTTTTTTTGAGATTAGGGAGTTCATCTTGTAACATCTTTATTTTGAACATAACGTTTCTATTAGTTGGCTAGAAAACCTTGAAACTGCAATGCTCAGGTCAATTTTTGCTCTAAAACCAATTCCTTGTATGGGCGAGAGGTTTAGAGTCTTGTTTTCCAAAATTACAAAGATGTTAGCTGTAGGTTTCTTAAAATTGTACTCAAAGCAGAAAACTGTACACATGATGGTAAAAACTGGAAGATGAGTAAAGAAACTGCTATGGGGACAGCAGGGTCTCTTTGAAGGCTATTCACAGATGTCGCAAGTATTAGTCTTCTGACCAATTTTTTAAATATACATATATTTTTATATCAGTGAACACTCAAAACATAGGCTCTACTTACATTAGGAAGCATCTTCAGTGTAAAGGATTATCAGAATATTGCACAGGAAGAACTGGCTGACCTCAAAGACTTACCTAATGTAATACCACAAAGAGCCAGTTCAACAAGCACTTTCAAACCACCAGTAGCTAAGATCACCTGTAGATGCTGTGCAGGAGAAAAGACGTGGTGCCTTGCAGCCACAGATGCTGCAGCTGTGAAAAAGGCGAATGCAATTCGGAAGTGGAACTGTGCAGGACAACAAAATAATGCTTTGCCCAGTTCTAGGCATGAAAGTAAACTTAATGGTGTTGAAATATTTTAGAAAAATGAAGGGAATGAAGATCCACCCTATTAAGAAAAGCTTAGGAAAGAAGACTGCACGAGTGATGTTTCTGAATTCTAAAATAATTACAAAGGACAAAACTTTTAGAACTAGGAAAGCAGAACAATAAAAATTACAAAGGCCAAGAATAAATTGATATACCACTATTTTTAAGCTTAATCAGTTTATGGAATAGATTATATGCTGTGGATGCCTGTGATACTGGGGAAGTAGCCTTGGGTCATCAAGCGTTTTCATCTGTCTTGTATTACTCAAAGTAAAAATAATTTTTCTTTGTAAATTGTCATGTTAACACATGTTCTCTAAAACAGTAATAATTGAGCCTCCTCCTCATCTTTGGACAGAGAGGAAAGGAATCTCTCAGAAACCCTTACCAAAGCAGAAAATTCTGTACTTCTGAAATACTGAGCAGATGAGCAGTTCCAAACGATCTGCATTAAAATGAAATGGGACCTACACGGGGATATAGTGTCTGTCTTCTTATGAATGTGTTAACTTTTAGATTACATTCTTCCTCTTAGGCAGTGTTAGAAATCTGTGGCTTGCACAACCACGTTACAATGTTGTTGTTGAAACTGACTGGGAAGTTACCCTTTTTCTTTCCCCGGAAAGGGCAGACAAACAGCTTTTGAAACATCTGTACTGTACTATTTCATTCTTGCGTTTTGTCTGAGTAAGATGTCACACTACAAGTCTGGAACGTTTTCAAGAAATGAGACTGGAAGGGCTTAAGACAACAGTCTTCAGCAATTCCATATATTCTGTAGTAAGCTGCGAGGACATTCCTCCTGGTGCACATTGCTATTCATGAACCAGTGAAGGACTGCATCTGTTGCACAGAAGTACACAGTAGATTTGGTGGAAAAATTGATCCTTACTGTTTCTTTGAAAAAGCCCTCAGGAGCACGTTTCCGTACTTTACCTTGGATACCAGCTGCGGCTTGGGCACTTTCATGAGGTCACAGAGACAGTTGCGTTTCTCTCTTACTACGGGCAATTCAGCTTCCCTGCATGAGGAATTATTTTCCAGTTAATCCAAAAATTAAACCCTGAAGTTGGCTACATACAAACAACTTCTTAAGCTATCCAGTTGCTTATTACATTACTATGTCTGCATCTGTACTTTCATGTACATTTCAAATGGTAGAAGTTCTTGTTGTGTCACATTTTGAGAACAGTGTAACATTTTTGTACCATCTTAAGCCAGGTAAACCATAAATACACAGCAGGTCTTCCAGAAGTGACAGTTACTAGTAAAGTGTCTGAGACTATTCTTTTAGATTTTTGTACTCCAAAAAAATAACAGTTATTCATACAAGCCTTTTCACTAGAAGTTCACTGATTTATTCTCTCAATTAATTTATTCTCTAAATTTACAGCTCCTTTTTGCTTTAGAAAACTTCACATCAAGAATTTAAATAAATGTCACTAGATTTGGAGAATTCTACTATCTAAAGAAGCTTTCTCCTGGAATTGAAAATCCAGACGTAAAATTTGTGAGTCTTTTAAAAAGTTTCTGAAATAGCATGATGTCCATGAGATAACGTCCTCAAGAACTGTCAGTTACAAAAAGCCCCCAAATACCAAAAATCCATACAGACAACATTCTTTTCCTTGTTGTAAAAAAATCTACCACTCTAACTGGAATGCTGTGAGACTGCTAGTATTACTCACCAATTCAGTAGATTTATTTTGTTTTTCTTAAGTAACAACTGTAAATGAGCTATTAAAAATTTAACTTTTAGCACATAAACAGAGTCCAAAACTACAGAGAAAAAGCATAAAGGACAAGTTAGAAATAACCTGAACTTTTTTTTCTTTTTTTTTTGACACCTTGGACAATTTGTCATATTTAATAGTGGAAACCTTCCTGTAGCTAAACAAAATTTATTATTTAGAGAGTAATTTGTTTAAACTCTGAATTACACATTAGTATGATAAACTTGCTGTAGTTCCAACAAGGAACAAATATGCATATGCCAGTAATTACCATCTTCCCCAAATATTAATTCTCATTTGGCTTCCTGATGTTAATGCTTATTGTAATTCAGAATTTACTGTGATTGTTTTAGCACTGAGAGAGCTTGAGAATAACAAGCAGCTCACTCTGACACTCAGCAATGACTTCAAATATCTTCTTTTGTAAACAGTTCAAATCTACTAAGATAAAACAATTAAGTTTTAAGTAAGCTAGCTCTTCAGCTTTCATCTTAGTGCAATGGACATATTGCAACAGGGAACTTGGAGCAGGCCCTGAACTAAGACAGAATAAAGCAGGCAGCCAGTCACACCTTAAAAATGACAAGGTGAAAATAGAATATTTATTTTTCTGAAGTGGTTTTTAGGAAGTATTTTGCTTTGTTTTAGTAACCCATTTATGAGCAGAGCTGTACTACCACTGCTTCTTCTGTAGCAATTTGGTGTGCACCACTTCTAATTTTGGTATTGTAAACATCCCTTTGTGACAGCAGTAATCTACTCCTACTCAGTTGTTTCTGTTAACAATTCTTTATGTAACTTCTGAGCAAGCCTGCTCTTAAATTCAGATTTCATAAGCGAGCACTGAATCACACTAAAGACAATACTGAACGTCAGTATGTAGCTAAGCAAGTAATTTTAACAACAGGCAGAATGGCTGATAACCAATTCTTCAAATCTGAGACCGTTATTCTAATTTTGTACTGGAAAATTAAGAAAAATAGCAGCAGCCACCCCTTACAATGACAAACTTAGTTTTCTTTTCCCAAATATAAAGTTATTTAAGCTCAAGCACAGAAATAAACTAGAAAGTAAATAAAAGTTAAATAATAAGTATATATATGTAAAAAATATGTATTAATAAGTATGCAGTCTGAAAATATGTAAACCACAACCTTAAGGTATATTTGTTCTTTGAACATGTCTAGGTTAATTTTATTTCCATGAAATGCCAATGAAGACAAAAAGCCATTTAATATAATGACTACAAAAATTATATGTTTTTTATATCTGTCTATTCTCATGTATTAACTTTGACTACTGTTTGAGGCAGGGTGTTGGGCTAGTAGACCCCACGACCCAGGAGAGTCATCTGTAACAAGGAAAAATGTTTAACATGGCAGCAAAAATAATAAACTAATTAGTATCTTATAACTCCGTATTTCCTCAAATATCTGGTGTGTGCAGTCTTTTATAAACTGTTCCAGGTGACTACAATGCATAATGCTAAAATTTGCAGAAGGGGAAAAAAAACAGTGCCCAAATTATGGTGAGTATTCCCTCCCCCGTCACTTCAAAGGTGCTGACAGAACGAGTTCCTCCTGCTCCTGAAAGACACTTTGCTGCTTTGGCGACTCTTGCTCATGAAGAACAGGACCCTATTCCCCCTGCCCTTGGAAGAGGCTACCGTTACAGGTAACAGTAGGTAAAAAAATGAATTACGTTATATAAAAGTGGTTGTTTAATTCATGCAATCATATGCTTGGGAAATGTCTGAACTGTTCCAATTCAAAATATTTGCTTGAATACAATGTTTGTTTGTAGCATTCTGAGTAATTACATTTCATGGGAGATTTGAACTGTTCTGCTAATTCTGTTGTTTTCCAGCTTGCAAAGATCCTTCCTTTCCCAAAATCCTGCCAATGCTCATAAATGCCAAGAAACTGTCTGTGCAAGTTGAAGTTTGACTGTTTGCACAGCCCAGTCTCTCTCTGTTTCATGGAGCATTTCCAAGATTTCCTCTCTTTTCATGTTGTTAGAAAAATACGGGTATTTTACTTTATCTAGTGGTGATTTTATACATACCACTTCCAGTGGGACAGCATACTAGATAGTTCTTTAGAACAGCAGAATTCTTTTCAGCAATCCTTTTCTGGCCTAGAAGCAATAAATAGCTAAAGCTACGGTATCCTTTCTTAGCTTCCTTGCCATCGGCTTTCAAAGGCATCGATTTTTTTTTAACTTCAGTGGTACAAAAATTATTTCAGCTCTTACTACCATCTGGCACCAAATTCACTTACCAGTTGGTATCGCTGAGTATGGTCATAACCTCATCCATAATGGCAGGATCCACGACATCACTGTAGGTTATCAACATTTCGTAAACTTGACTGGCTGTCGTTTTCCGTATCTGTGGGGAAGAGGCAGAGGAAGCTTTAGTAAAGCAGCCAGAGTCCGGTACGAAGAGCCCAGTGCCATTACTGGTACTGGTTCCTCCTACTGACAAGCATTTTATGGTGGACACTTTGTAATACTCAGAACTACAGTCTGTTCTTGCCTCTGACAGCGATCTGCTGCAGGAAGGGACTTCATTTCTGCACCTCAAGGAAATTCATGCTACTACAATCGGTATATTTTCACTAAACTTTTGCAGTGTTTCAGATTCAGAAGGCTACAGCTCCGTCCCTCACAGGGAATAAATTCAAATCTTTGAGACTGGCCCAACTGGAACATTTCTTTTCTTGAAATGACTCACTGAGCCAAAGTCTGGCTCTAACTTTGGTTGCTGTAGGCTCACAAAACAGATTTCCCAGTCTGGAGACTGTAAGAGTCAGCAAAACTCTTTAAAAAAACTGTTGGGAGACAGATGATGATGTGACTAACATTAGCTTTTTACACTCCAGTTTCCGGAAGCAGTTAATTTGCAAGTATTTTTCCCAGAGCAGTGTTTAGTAGTGATGTTGGTGTGCACACAGAAAAAGCTAGCTAGGCTGGTTTCTGAAGTACAATGCGTAGAAAGATAATAAATGGAAGACAGTAAAATTGCAACAAAAATTCTGGGCTTTTTTCGTCAAGAAAGCCTGATGATAACCAAAGGAAGGCAAAGAAATTATAGGGTTATTTCTGGAGTAGCAGTGCCAAATTAAATTGACCCACTTGTAAAAACAAAACGTATTTATGATGCAAAATACCAATAAAACATGAAATTGAAATGATCTCTCTTCAGTTCTTTCATTGTGCCCTTCCTGCGAAGAATTCTTCATGTAGCAAGTACACACAATGTGGAAACAGTTGGACTAAAAATCTGAAGTACCAAACTTTGCTGAGTACCATATGATTTTAACCTTATCAAAAAGTAATCGGCAAAAGTAATCAGTGTTAGAATAAACAACGTTGGTTTGCATTGGCCAGACACCAGGCTATTCAATGTGTTCTCAAACCACTTCAGGACCTCCTGGGTTTTCACGTTCTTTTTATGTGCCCTTGCAATTACTTCTGACAGCCTTTGTTTCTCCTACACTACTCGACTACAGACGCAGCTTAATGGCTGCCTGTAGTGGCCGAGGTGCCAGTCCTCACTTACTCACAGGAACATCCACAACCGTTCCCAGGTGAAGCCCTTGTATTGAACACCAGAGCCACAGAGAGCTCTCGTACGTGTTTGGTTGTCACAGCAGCTGTAAGTCTGGGCTCCCGGGCCTCGTACAGTGAGCACAGCCCCTCTCTCAAAAACCTAAGTCAAGTCAACAAAAATTTTGAAGGACTAAGATAATATTATCCCACATATGATCTTCTCTTATACATACTGAGCAATAACTGTTTCAGTTAGTTATATGAAAAAGGTAAACTTCTGATAAACTTGCCTGCACAAGCTTTCGTCACACCTGACAAGAAGAACAAATATATTTTTCTTGAACCGGAACTGCTACTGTGTTGCTACTATCAGAACTATCGCAAAACTAACAGTAATTTATCTGATTGGAACTTTCAGGCACTAAATGCTGAACAGATCTTCACTGTGCTGGGTGCTGCGTAAAAGAACCAAACGACTTAGGCACCTAAATTGCTTCTATATTTAAAACAGTAAGGACAGACGGTGGAAAAGCGGTATGTGGAATAGCCAGGTACGCTGCAAGTATCCCATAGCCTGTTTCAGGTGGCAGCACTGCAGATCCTTGAGAAATAAAACCTATTATATACATTGATATCTGTTAAAAAGAATGCTGCTTTAATGCACTTTAGTTTTTACTTGTAAAGCATTTTAAATAATACATTTGATAATATGCAGGGTCTTCGATACTTACTACAGGAAACGGATGGCAAAGGAGGAGAAACAACTGAAATAGAACTTTCTCTCTCATGTCTCCTTGAAATTGAATCAGGCCACAAAACCTAGAAAACATAAGGAAAAAATAGATCTTGCGTTATAACTGCAAAAGTACATTTTGAGGATCAGAACGAAGATGTATATCAGAAAAAAGGGCTGGAGAGGAAGCTTTGCTGCCCCCAGGAAATCTCAGTTCTAAGTGCTGTGGGAAAGCAAACACTGAGGGTAAGTGTACTGAAATCCTTAAGGGTTACTGAGATGCCACACGTTTATGCCAAGTACAAATATGGTTTTACAGCTACTGACTGGCAGCACCGAAGGCTGTGCGCTAGAACCCACACGTGAATCAAGCTCTCGCACAGGCAGCAAAACGACAGGGTGGGCTGTGCGTATACGATCCAGTTCAGAGTGAAAGACAAATTAGAAACATGGGCAACTTCTCATTTTAGGCTTCCCTGCACTCTTAAAATAGTACCAATAAAGAAATGAAAGGCAATAGAATCATTGCTTGACACTGTTATACCTGAATAAGTTTGCCAAGTTTCCGCCAGTGAACCTTCGTTCAGCTTTGCACTGCTTTGTCTTTCTTTTTTTTCCTCCTCTCCTCACCCAGTACTGTCTTTCCTGACTGGTACATTTTTGTTTTGCCTTCTCTGCTATCTGAACTGAGGGCTTTTACCCTAAAGCCAGACAATAATTTTGCAGATGCGTTCAGCTCTTTCTAGTGCACATATAAGATCTAACCAATTATATGTATTTTGCATTGGCACCGAGTCAAGCTCTCTACAAGCAAGAAGCAAATGATTCACTGCATCTTTAAGAATATCAACATTTTAAAAGTAGTTAGATTTTATCAGATCCTTCATATGGTTTCACCCCAACCACCCAGAAGTACATGAAACTCTTACAACCTGGTATTACATGTATTTGTGCATTTTTCATTTAAATTTCACATGAAATAGACCTAGCTGTTACATCTGGTATGTACTGTACTTAAATTTTCTTCACTTCTTGTGAGCAGAGAAAAGATTAGTTTATTTCATCAACTCACACTCCTATGCTGGAGCGAAGCTTCCGGATGTCTTTGGATCTTTTGATCTCTTCTTTACAAAGGGTAAATAACTTCACTGAAAAGGGATGGCTGAAAATGGGAAAGAAAAAAAAGATGAGCAATAGATTTCAGTAGAATTTCAAACACATTTAATGATTGTAAAGATGCCAAATTAACATTCAAAGGAGAGGAAAGACACAACGCAGAGCAGTACAAGCTTCTTCCACAACAGCACACCCTGCTTTAGGTGGACCTTTGGTAAAGATGCAGGCAAGTTTGGCCACCACATCGCTGTGTCGTCCCCCCCCCTTTTTTTTTTTAAAAACAGGGAAGGGAAGAATTAGTATTAATTATTTACATTGCTACTACCTGTATGCTGAGGAGTGAACTACATTTATCCAAACTGATTCAGTATACGCATGATAATCGGCTAGCCATGGCTTGTGTTTACAACAAAGTGTGGTATGATCAGAAATACTACGTCAGGAATTAAACTATTCTATAACCAAATAAAAATTATTTAGTCTTTGTACCATTGTGGTGCCTTGGTCGTTCCCTAAGGTCTTCAACCAAACTTTACATAAAAGGGGATGAATGTTGTTCTTAAATACTCTACCATTTCACAGCCCAAATGCCTTTAGTGATTCCAGACAACGTAATTAAACACAAGGCTTACAGTTCTGTTAAGTGTACGAGTCATGAAGCCATCTTTAAATATATTTAGCAAATTCTTTTCTTTTTCCACACAGTCTGGGAAACGTGATTCTCACAGCTCTTTCCCAGACACTCATACAAACACAAGTATTGTTAGTATATTCCAAGGATCTATTAAAGAGAAGTAAAGAGGGAATATTGCTGTTATTTCAGTACAAATTATTTAATCTTCTACTTGCTTCACTCAAAGCTGAAGTGCCATAGATGCAAAAGAAACTATTTCATATTTGTCTAGTAAGCACAATTACTTCTAGACTGCATAGTTTTGAAACCTCACTGTATTGTGTATGTAAAGCAGAAAGCAAAAATACTGACATATTTTCTGCTACCTTGATTCAAAGCTGTGGATAAAAACTACTCAAAAAAGCTGTGTAGTGTAATCTGTTGCGAAAACAGAACATTTAAAACAAGACGTTTATAGCAGTGACAAGATGTTTTGTTAAGTTAATGCACCTTGTTACATATAGTTTTCCAGACAAGAGTTAGTGGTTTTTAATTACTTTAAAAAAATTCTTAACAAAATACTGGCATATACTGGCAAATACTGACTTGGTTAAAAAAACCTGAACAACAAACCATGGAACCATTAAGCTAAAGAATGCTGTCTACGGCTGTCTCAGTATTGTCCAGAAAACCACACTAAGAGTAAATAAAATTGCCAGGTTTTCAATGTTGAATCTGAGGCTTCCTAAGAAATTTTCAGAGCTGCTGGTGGCTTTCAGGACCAAAGAGTCTGGGGAGGGCTGATGTAAAATACCTCCATCAGACGCTGAAAGAGCAGGTTCCTTGCCATCCATTGCCTGCAGTCACATCAGCACTGTTTCCACATGTTAAGTACAGAAAGCATGCACGTAGGAGACATGATGAGAATGACAGACATCTGCATGAATGAGTCTGTGTGTGTGTCTACGGACATTGATTTGTCTGGGTAGGTGAGGGAAGAACCTATCTGCTCTCTTAATATTAAGAGGAGGTACGTTTTTTTCTTACCTTGGTGAAATTTCTCCTCCTCCCACCCCCAATTACACAAAGACATTGTGTAGACAACTATTTACAATACCTGCAATGCATGCCTGGCTTTCAGCACAGAACAATGGCAATATAGTGAATTAGGTGAGATTTAAATTGGTTGAACAACAGGGACATCGCTGAGAAGTATAGCAACAAAGAGACCAATTGGAACAAGAGCATCTGGAATAAATTTAATACACGTAACCTTATGTGCAGCATTTTGTGTTTAAAACAGATGCACTTTCCTTTCTGTCATTTGCCAATTTCACATTTGTAATAACTAAACCTAACCTATGTGTGATCTCAAGTGACTCAAATAGCTTGGCCTCTTTAAAGGAAATTGAGAAAATTCCTTCTCCTGTGTGGGCACAGTGCCAGCAGAAACAGCGTCGGCATCTGGGGAAAAGGGATCAGTCTGAAGTCTTTACATTATGTAAATTGGGCACACGCGGTACTGCAAAGAGGTGCGGGCTTTTCCCTCCTAAAGGTGAACTGAGTTTCAGCAGTTCAGCTGACATCACCTGGGGTGGCCCTAAAACCAGAGGACAGCCACTGCCGTGCTCTTTCCTTTATGGTTTATTATGCAATAGCAGTATAATTGCTTTAAAAAAATCCACCAGAGCACGTAATACATAGAAATCATTAGTCGGAGATCAGTGGGGACACACACCATCGCAAAACACTGTAAGCTTCTGCTGAATACGTAAAATATATACACGTAAGAAAGAGAAACGCCACTTTGACTTATTACTCCAGAAAGCATTAGATCCTGAATCTGCTTTCTAAGGAACTAGCAATCCCTCTGGGCGCTTAGCAGACTGAGCATCTCTGGTGATCATTCGCTCACGAGACCAGAGGAACGACTCCTGCAGCTACAGAAGCCATAACCAGAAAATAATGCTCCAGTGCCAGTTTTGCAAGTGGCTTCAGTTCTCTCTCCTTTATTCTCCCTATCCCTTGTCCCGCTACCAGCAGGGAGCTGACAGTTACCACTGTCTTTTAAGAGTAGCCACTGGTGAGTTTAAAAAAGCCCAATATGCTCTGCTTTATGACAGCTCTGTTTCAAGCATGCTGCCCTTTGCCTCCAGCAGTCTCTCTAATCAATTAACACTCCCTACGTTATTATGAATATGGCTCCACAAATTCACAGCATGCACTGAGATGAAATCAGGAGGTTTCGGGTTGTGCTACCACACCGAAGAAATTACATTTCAACTGAAAACTACCGCCCTGTTTGGGGTGGGAGGGCACGCAGGGCAGGGAGGAAATAGCAGGTGAATGACGCTGCAGTTTCACAAACACTTCAGGCCAGCATACACCTGCACTGCTGCCAGAAGAAATGGTTTTCCCCCCACTTCCCTCCTTATTTTGGCACAATTTGTGAGCACGCAGCAGAACAGATCGAGGAACTACCTCAAGCTGAATGTTACTGGAAGAAGAAGGGTATTTTTAACCTGGAACAGTTCTCTAACGCCATTCATCACGTAGCAATACAAACCATTCCTGCCAGTTCAAGGGAGGGGGAAACTCTCATGCCTGACGTGCAGGTTTATGCCAGCTTAAGAAGAGTAGGAAGTAACAGCCTGAAAAATGGCAGGCAGAGCTTTTCTTTTCGTACTACAGATTCAAACTAAGCCAAGCAACAACAAAGAAAAGCTGCTTCTGATAGCCTTTTGATTACCCCGGTGATAGTAAAGTTGATTCATTTGAAACCCCACTGGACAGGTATTTACCCTACACTTTGCTTCCCTGCTGGCAGGTTCAGCAGGGCCCTGGCAGAGAAATGACCCACGCATGACAAATAAATCTCACTTTAAAGACGAGCATTCGCAAAACAATCATGGAGGAGAAACACCCAGTGGTTCACTTGCCCTCCTGCACAGAGATCACAAGACCAGCCATACAGAGAGCTTCACAAACGCTGAAATTCATCTACAAAACTACGCCAGAAACGTCAAGCTGCATATTCTAAACTTCATGAGCTATATGGTGTGAAGAGGCAGGAAAATGCAGCGCGGGTTACACCTCTGCGGGGCAGGAGTGACACCATGTGGCAATTTGCTTTAACTGGAGCACTGAGCTCCTAACGAGTGTCAAACTAATTCAGCCAACAGCTATTAATCCTGTTTAAATTAAGCAGTGTAGGATATTACCTGCTCTGGACTGCTAACGTTTTCTTAGAAAAAAAAAGGTCCAGGATAGTGCACAATATCCATTTGAAACTTCAAAATGCATTTGCAAATACTTTTTTATAATGTGACAGTTGACGATTAAGTGGCTGGTGTAGGCATAATCCTGATGCCAGACATCCTACAACCCGAGTTCCCTTGCTAAAGCTCTACTCAGCCCAATGTGGTGAAAAATGAGGGAAGGAGATGAAATGGGAGCCAAACACCCCAAGGAATGCTAACGTTTCATTCCCAGCTTCTCCAAAAAATTTTTTGTTTGCAGTATGGCAAGCAAGAAGTTCACAGCAGAACGGACGCAACAGGGAAGTTGCTCACCAGCAGTAAGACTTTTCTAAAAGCAACCGTGCACCTCATCCCTCTTATTACAAGCACACTTTATATAAAAGTATCTGAAACTGCACGCACACATGGCCTTTTCATGCCACCAAACAGAGTGTCTCAATTTTCAGGTTCATTCTGCATTGTATTTCTACATTTTTATGGCATGCTGCTTTGAAAAGGGAGTAAACTCAAGAAACTAGCCCCAAAGTCACACTTTTCTTATATGCAAAAAGGAGTAGGTGGCATCCAACAGTGCGGGCGGGCAGGCCTCGGAGCCAGGATCAGTGTTTATCCATCCCTAACTGTACCCAAACGACATATGCCAAAGTAAGAAAATGCAAACATTGCACTAAATATAATTTTGGGCTCACCCATCCACCATGTTCGGCTGATCTGCACACAGGCTCTTAGAGCACAGCAGAACCCAGCACGTCAGGCTCACTTGGCTCTCCATGAAGTACACACAGTAACTCGTTTATGATTACCTCTCGACCATAAGGTACCTATATTCCCAAAAAACTGTCACATGCAGGAAATAAATTGTCTCTTTCTAGCTGTCTTCAAACTTCCTAGAGCTCTGGCCTTCCAGAGCTTTTGTATGACGAGTTCTTGCGCTTCATGCCAGTATTTCATTCCCTTGCCATGACCATGATCCACTGGGCTGTATAATTATTATTTTTCTTTTTTGGTTTCATCATCGAACTGGAAGCAAATACACTTGGATCAGCTTCAAAATCTTTCCCGCCTCCCCCCATAATCCCCCTGGATTTTATTTCAGGCCTTTTTAATAAAGCATTACAATGGCACCACAGGATTGAGTTTGAGTCTCACTGACACAGCAAATGCAGTGATGCTACCAGATGCTTTCTGTTTAGTGACCCGTGATGTGGGAGACACACTTTACCTGGGATTTTCACCCAGGATCTATCATCTACCCCAGCAGAGAAGACTGGAGCCCATGTGGAAGTCCCAGATCACTGGCATGATCACCAAACTGAACAAGTGATATTCATTCCATCTGTGAGTATTTGACTTATTTGAAATTCCCATTCAAAAAGGGACTGCCAAATTTGATTTAAAAGAGATTATCTAAATACACACTTCAAAACAAGAGTAGACTTAATTAAAACTTTTAGAGTGATAAAAGCTTTTCAAATTTATCTGCTGTGAGCAGTTCTTGAATCAACAGATTCCAAATCCAGTATACATGCTCATAGGATTCACATTGTACAATTCTGCAAATATCTGAAGATGTGCCAAGATGCTGCATGAGAGAGGTTTTGGAATATATTTTATTATTACTGAAATTAAAATCATTCTCTTCTGAAACATCTGCAAAAAAACATGGAATATCGTATTCACATTTATCCATTCCTGAACTAAATACTTTCCAGAAGACTCAACTCTGTGTGAAAAGCTGGGACATGCCTTTTTTATTATTCTCACTGGAATCTTGATTAACTTCTTTGGAGATATCCACATTAACCAAAGCAGTGGGACTTTGGAAGAGATACCTTGTAGGCACACTATTTTGCAGCATCACAACAGGACACTGCCATTGCTAAAGGCTCACAGTACAGTGAAGAATGTACTCCACAAAGTATGTATTTAGGAAGGTAGTAAAGCAAAGCAGCTAAACGGGTCTGCTACTGGCCCAAGTCTGCCAGGTGAAACATGCAAGTTGAATTTGATTAATGTGCTGGTTGTTAAACAATGAACCAATAACCAACTTCTACACTGATATGAGAGTCAAAGATTGTATCAAGACCCTTTCCAGGCTATCTAGTCCAGAATTTGTCACAGCTGTCCCACTTCAGGAAAATTAAAATATTATATCCATATACACTCACACTTAAGAGTCCTATGCACCCACATCTAGAGCAACATTTAGCAGCAGTCAGTGTAAGATTTCAGAGGCCTGTTGCATGGTGGAAAATAAACAAAAAAGACTTTCAGCAACTTACTTCTCTTGCATGGTAAATATATCAAAACAGCCGTTGGCCAGCATTTGGTCTAGCATTGTCAGGAGAGGTACAGACACCCTAATGAAAGAAAATAATTTAACAATGTAAATACACTTCTTGGCATACATATATACACTATTTTTAATTAGAAGCAAAGAAAGAAACTTCCTATCTACCTACACATATTTAAATTAGAGCTCTAATTTACACAGAGGAGGGTTGCTCGGTAACTTCTGCGTGTTGCCTAAATCCTCCTCGTTGGCTGAGAGGGGGACATTCCGTTACAGCCAAAAGGAAAAAACCTAATTAACAACACGCCTGGTTTAAACTTGCAGGGTCCTGAAAACACAATTAACAATAGCAGAAAATATTAATTTATTTTCTAGTATATAAACAACGTATTCCACAAAATGTATCAGAAGTTACACCACCTTCTCGCTACAGGTAATTACTAAATGAACCAACACACAATGTGTCAGCTGGAATAACTATGGTCATGTTTTCTATTTCAACAGCTGAGACAAGAAACAAAATAAAAATAAAATAAAACTGAAAATTCTATTAATAGTTGTGGGTTTCTTTCCCCTAGGGAATATTTTCTATTTTGCACGTGTTTGATAAGTGAGACTTAGAGAAATTAATCTCATTATGCAGAATGAATCACCTTTAAAGAAAAATCTTCACAAGAAAATTATACTTCAAGTATTTATGAAAAAAACACTACCTAAACGAAATGCAGACTGGACTACACTGAAAAGTGTGCAGCAATATACAATCCCCAATATTGCGTTATATAAAAACTGGTGCTTATCACATTATGTGAAATATTAAACTATAGTAAATGCAAAATATTCTACCATCACTCCTTTGTTATACGTTTTACCAAAGGTACTGCTGTACCAAACAAATGTATTAAAGCAAATTTACATGGCTCAGGCATACTTCATCTAGGCATATTAAAAAAGATATACCATACATCTGACTTCAAACAGTCCTGCTGTTAAAGACAAAAAAGCAAAAGAAAAACATTACCGGTCATTCCGCAGGTTATCCTCAAAGACCTTTAGCAATGTCTCACAAAAACTCTCCATAGCACTGGAATCATTCTGGATTTTCTTCATGTAGTCAAAAAGGCTCTGGGCAGAGTATCTGAGCTACAACAGAAGGAACCTCAAATGAAGGCACAGGGAATAAACCCCGCTGCAGCACACAAAAACACCGACTACACAGGATTACGCTTATCCCTCACTACCTGAGGTGTACACCTGCACTGTGAACACGCTCCTCCAACAGCAGCTGAGTGTATAAATTCAGTAACAATATTTGACAGGAAGATGGCTATTTTGCTTTCATTAATCCTTTTTCAAGGAAGGGGTTTTTTTTTCCTTTTTAAGTTTTGCCATTGTAGGAAAAAAGACCACATTAAAGGTTCATTATTTTCTTTTGCTCAAAATAAAGCATCCCCAAACCGCTATGGTTATCCTGCTTTACTTCAAATAAGAATATTGTTATGGCTCTGAAAGTTAAAGAGTACACAAGAAGTTCAAGAGGTAATATTTATTAAACAAGCTGATGTAATTGAAAAATGCAGGCAAGCTCTTGGGCACATGGTGCAGGCCACACAAACCAGCAGTAAACTCAGGTTAAAAATTAAAACCAACTCAGAAATAATGACTCTTGGTTTAACTTTATTATGTTAATCAGCTAGTTTAGAAAGATGGCAGAAGGAGGTTTTAGCGCTTATGTTCACGGCTCAGCTGGAAGCAGTCCCTTTGGGTCACGCCAGCTGCTCAGTATGGCAGGCTACAGCCTTCACTCAACAGCTTCCTGCGGTCGTGGTCCCAGCTCTCCAGGAGCCGCAGCGCTCGGGAGCACAAGCCAGGCCGGCTGCTCCCGCCCGGACCTGCTCAGGCTTCAGCCTGCAAACCCAGACCTGCAGTGCGGGAGGGGAGGAGGCAGAGTCTCTGGGGGACCCCCCTTTCCTGCGGGATCCATGCCCCCAAGCAGCTAACGGTACACCCTTGAGCAGCGGGACAAGGACTACAACAGGCTATATGAACATCACTACTAACGCTAAGATTTTCCATTTCTGGGAGAGGTAGGAATTTTAGTTTCCAGGCTCATCTTTTAAAATATTGACTTCCCTTGAGGATGAGAAGAAAAATTTCGGGGGGTTTGTTACAGAAACTACCTCAAAGGAAAATATCTCATCAAGAGTAGACATAATCAGATTTCTGAATTTTCCTGACTCCGATGTGAAGGATTATCAGTCCTGCTGGGACCTGGTCAAGTCATTTAGGGAAGGGGGTGGTGGTTAGGGGGTGTCCCCCTATAAGAAACTGGCTTACAATGAAGGGGGCTGTGGGAAGGGTAGGTGGGGCAGATCAGTTTTGAAGTACAAACTTCTTTTAGTTTTGGTGGCAAGTGTTAAATAATTTTCTGTTGAGTCAAGAGGGGGCTGTAAGCAATAAGTAAGCCTATTCAGTCAGTGGAGATTTTCTTTCTGAAGCTCATACATAGCATTTTGATAGCTCATTCAAAGGCGCAATCAGTTCTCTCAAAAGGTTGACCCTTTTATCAAGAAAAGAAAAAAAATATTAGATCAGTATGAGAAGTGTCACAAGTGTCTTCCTGAAAGCAAAAGAGAGGAAGCTCTATTTAAACATTTTATCTACGTTAAATTTCATATCAGTAACGTTTATGGGTGCCTTAGCACAGAAGAACAAGAAACATTTTAGCCTTGAATCAAAACTCTGAACTAGTTGTCAAAAGCTTTAGCCTACTTGTAAACAACACGGCACAGCAATCCATACTACCTGGAAAGTAGCACAGTCAGCTATTTTAACCATTTGTTCTATAGTGAAACATCCTGGGCAACGCAGAAGCAGAAATATTTCTTTTAAAAAGTCAAGCAATTTAAAGAAATTATTCAGTTATTCTGCATTTCAAAATGATAGTCAAATCTCAGTAAAAATTGTTTAAACGTTTGTAAAAGCTAGCTATACTAAACTGAAATACTGAATTGAACTGAGTATGGTTCTTTCGTATGCCAAAAGTAACGTTGGTATGTTTTCCTGTATGCTGAGTATAAACTGTATTCTCACACTGAAAGGTCTTTACAGGATATATAATTGTAAGGAAAAAAGATTTCCTGAAAATTTAAAACCCGCTTAATTATTGTATACTACCCTTTAAAACAATCTGTGCATTTAAGACCATTACAAATAAAGAAGAAATATTTTGTCTTAATATCTTACACTAGCAGAGATCAATTATAAGCAGAAGAAAGGTTACATCCGAGTCCAGTCTCAGGAGAAGATCTTAAAACGTATGGTTAACCATGTAATTTTCTCTCTTATTTCTTTTGTCTTTTAAACTACCCTGCAGATCTCACACCATATTTTGAAGAAAGCTTAATTACTCAATGCTTTTCCTTCAGATTCAAATGATTGAAAAGGCAAGAATGGGCACGAAAGAAAAGGGCAAGCATAGCTACACGTAGGATGTTCCAAAGCTGTGCAAAACCAAGACAGACTAGCACGATAATCAGAAAAACTGTGTAATGAAGACAGCATTTCTTCATTAGCAAGTAATTAAACAATACAAAAGTACAGGTGTGGATAAACCATCACATAGCTGCTTGGGAGATTTAAAAATGGGACATTTTCCAAATAGTCAGCATAGACCATATGAACTTTACTGGAAGAAACTCTGACATAACAAGGTAACATCACATAAACAGGTTAAATTCATATTTCCTCCTCAGGTGAGCACTCCTTTTTTTGCAGATAACCTATGAGGACAATATCTGAGCTATAACTTTAACTGCTCATGAGTATTTGCAGAGAAGAGCATTTCCAAATTTCTTCCTCATCTAAGCAGAACACAGAATTCACACTATATCAAATGTGTGACATTTACCTTTCCCTGGGGTTCCACAAGGCCTAGGAAAGGAAATTAGGAGGTTAATGGGTTGGAACTGGGACAACTTTGGATAAGAATTTAAGAGGAGGCCTGAGAATGACCTTGTTCTTATTAAATATAGTAAAAACAGGGTTTGCCAAGGCTTGACTCTCCCATCATTTAAAGCCATCAGTAGGTAGATACTTCAGTGATAGGCAATACACGCTAAGGCGAACAGCGTTCAAAGGGACCAGTCATCTGATGATAAAATTAAAGTCCTAAGGATTTTACCTCCTGAACCAGGGGAAAAGCATGAGGAAGCGCAGCAAGGGGAGAAGGCAATTACAGCTCTGGACAGGTACATGGCGTATAAATAAGGTGTCTACACAAACCTTTGTGAAATTGTTTCCTAGTCATCTTGTTGCAAAACGGAAGCACAATACTTCTAAAAACAGTCTTGAGGCAACAAGTAGGACTGATATGGCCAAAAGAAGATTAGCTTAGGCATCCAGTTTGTAACAGAGCATTCAAAATCTCAGCTACCCGTCAGCTATAAAGATGCCCAGCCCACATAAGGGCTCTGATTCTTACTTTGCAGTACTATCTTGGACACACCTGATAAAAAAGCCAGTGGGGCACGATGAGAAAGGAAGAGCCTGTACTGAAGATGTTCAGTAGACTGACATACCCTAATGGTTGTCAGTCGCCCATCTAACCAGTCTCCTCGGAGCCCCAGGTATCTTAACAAAAGTCAGTTTTCTGCACCTAATGCAACACAAATGGAAGTCGAGTGAGTAACTACTGGGAAAGCCTGGACAAAATCAGATGTACAGATAATTGCTAAAGGCTCCAGTTTTCATAGAAGCATTTCAATAGAGCAAGACCTACTCAGAGAGTCAGAACATTCCTGTAATGCGTGCAGAAGAAACCATGTTGCACTCAATAAATAACACTGGTTTTGGATCATTTCTAATCCCGACACATTTACAGCACTGAAGTGGCAGTAGCCTATTTTCCCAGTAACTTTAGAAAAAATTGCATATCATTTAAATTTTAGCACTAGTGAAACCATGTCTCCCTTGTTTTACTTGCAACACTCCTTTTAATAAATGAAGTCTTTGGAGGCCAGTAACTCTAAGGCTCAAGTCAGTGATATTTTATGAGAAGTAGGCATATCATAATTCACGCTATTTTTTTCTTTAAAAAAAGAATGCCAGAAATTATTCTCAAATGTATTTTGCTCAAGAATTGTCAACCAAGAAAACTGGATTTTAGGTCCTGTTCCTTCAAACCAAATATGCATTAATTTGCATACAATTTGTCACAGTAACCAGATGTTTTAGAACATCATCTACAAATCTCCCATCATTTTCATTTGTAAGAACTAACACAGCTGTTCAAAGCCCAGCATTTGCTCCAAACGGTGCATACAGCCATAAACATCACTGGCGAACAATGAGTCCATTTTGAGGAAAGCAAAACATAAATTGTATCATGTATTTGGCACATAGATAACGTTGACATCCGTAAGCCATAGACGGGCTTTAAATTTTGTCAGGTACTTTAACATACATTTTAACTATATTCATCGGATAGTTTTGGAACTGGCTACTCCAATTGTTACAGGTCTTTGGCATCTCGTGTTGGAACCCTGGTACTGGCCTGGCAGAAAACTTCTAATTTTCAAAATAGGTTGCTGCTGCTTTTTTTTTTTTTTTTTTTTTTTAAGGTTTTACTTAAAATTTCTGTAACATTTTAAAATGTAGTTTTCACTCTTTATGGGGGGAGGGGAATCACAGGACATTCTGTGCTTTAACAAAATTTTAAATGTAGTGTAGTTCAACAATAATGAAATTATATCAAAATTATATCCTGACCCCTGAAACTGCAGGGTTTGTGAACTGGAGAAAGAACACCATTGTATAGTTCTGATCTCCATATACTGAGAGGATTTTTTTATGCAGCCATAAGAAATATGCATCATTGTGGGCCAGATATATAATTAGAAGAATCTTTTACACAGAGAAAGTGCTCTTTGAACCAAGGCGATGTAGCAGAATGCCAAATCCCAAAGGGAATGACATCTTCTGTTTTTCCAGATTACTTCAAATGCTCGAGCTACAATTCTTTCAGCAACCATGCTGCCACCAAAATGTTTCTGAGATATCCCACACAGCTCATGTCAGAAAATCTCTTTAAAAAGCAAAACAAAGAACCCTCTTGCTAAATATACTGCAGAGCAATTTTAACTATGGAAAAATAGCCACTGACCACTGAGTTACAATGGAGCCTTTCTCCGACTGATTCCCCGAGATGACTTAAAGACAAACCGACATTTGAACTCATTATCTTGCAGTATACAAGAATGTTCTAACTTTCTAACTTCCATGTCCATGTGTGTATGTGCATACATATTTTTTAAGTGAGAGAGGGAAGAAAGGAGAGATCACAAGAACACACACAGGTTACTGCAAGAACACGTATTTGAATAATCCTTTTCCTTTATCCAAGATTTAAAAAATCTGCTTCTTTCATACGGACTTAAGAGGAACAGTTCTTAAAATTTTCTATTAATGTTTTAAATCAGTCCCTGGATATTCAGCAAAGAACAGTACAGGCTTTGATAGAATAGTCTGAAACACAAGTCATTATAAGACACATCAATTCTAATTTATATATCACATTTTAAATATTAAATGTAATTCACCACACACTGTATAATCCCAAGTGTAAGTACCCTATACTTTGAGCCTCCCTTGCACTTCTATCTGGCTCGAAAGAGAATTAGATCATCTTCTTTCTAAAGCCAAAGCCCTTGAGAATATTTTAACCGGAACAAGCCTTTAGCGTTAAAAGAAAAATGCAGGGTCACAGAAAGTTAACATTTCAAAATCATATTTTGAAAACAGTACAGAAGGTTTCCCTTAAATATACTGGCAGATGGTAACAAGGGAAGGGAGCTAGAAGTAACTGAACTGTTTACACTTTTCAAAACCAAGCACAACCAGAACTTCAAAAAAAAAGAGAAAAAAAGATATTAAAATGTTGAATAAGAATTTTCCTCTGACTTCAGTTAGCAGTCAGAATGTCTGTTTCTGCACAACTTTCCTCCCTTTTTATACTTATATGAATAACTTTGGTTTTGGTGGAGCCTCCTATAATTAACTGTGTTTGACTAAAAGCTGAATTTCATGTGCATGTCTGCTATTAAAAAAATCTGTTAAGAGTTACATTGTCTATCCGATAATTATTGTCACAAACCAATAAGCATATGTTTTCCAAGTTTTAAAATAGCCGTTGCTATATAATTAGTTGCCATTTTAGAAACATTAAAATTCTCAAAACTGGTTTAAATACATGAGACTGCACAGACACCAAATTCTCAGCTACACGAAACCCAAAGGCATATGGACATCTCTTGATCACAAGCGCAGAACCCATGGCACCAGGCAAAACCCGTCATTTGGGCATATTCTGAACAGCTCACGGTAAGACTGAAAAGTGGAAGCCATGGGAGACAAGCTCGAAATGATTACCTCCTTCCTTCTGTGAACCCAGCAGGAGCTGTTCTCTCTCCACAAAAACTGTGTTTCCCGACACTTAGCACTTTTCTACCAGTTTTCTTAATTAGAGACGGCAATCTTAATTAGAAACACTCTTAAACACTGTTGGGGTGCTGGCTCATGACCTCCTTCTTCTACAGGACCACTGCAATTTAAAGATTTAACTGACAGTCCAGAATATTCTGTTACTGGTCTGATACTTCTCTGTAGTATCATATTGAACCGTGTCCTTACCCAATAATTGTTTTCGTATACATTATGTCTTTGGCTACATCAAATAACAAAAGAGTTAGAAGCCAAATATCTTGAAACGAAGAATTCTGAAACTAGCAAGACAAGCTGTAATATAAGGACAGAAGGATATACTAAAATCATAATAAAGTCTGGAAGATTCTGGCAGCATAACAGACTACCAAAACCAGTGATAAAGACACTGTTCATACACAGAAGAATGAAATAGAGATTGCAAAGCTCAGAGGATTCAGATAGACATTTGAATGATATTTCTTTGTAATGTAACTTCTGGCATCTCTCCGGTACTTTTGTAGAAAGCGTATTAAAATAAAAAAAAATCTGAACATACTGTTAACACATATTGACAACTAATAGTTAACACCTTGCATCAGGTTACAAATGAAAACAGGCATGCACCTCATTTAAAAAGAGCAATCACGTTGCATTTAGCCACAACATTTAGCTGAACCACTCTTCCTCTGTTAACAGCTTGGAAGGGTAAGCAAATAAACCTAAGAGTTGATTGAGCCAACAGGCTGGAACTCTCAGGTTCCATCAGGCCAGGAAATGAGAAACAAAGTGTCCTTACTCCTTGTTTCCTGCATGCTCAGTAAGTCAAGAAAACAATACTTTTAAAGATGAAAAATATAAAGCCGATCAGGTTTAAAAATATGACTTGATTTCTTTTAAAAATCTTACATCTGAAATTCTCACAGAAAAAACTATCTGCAATATCCACTGTAACAGACTAAACACTTCAGTCAACAATTTTATCAGGAAAATGCATTCTCCTACCAAATAGGAAAGCTGCTCTGCTTTCTTACCGTTGTCTCTGTTAATCCACCAACAGACACTGAGAGACCCAAAAGCACATAGTATTGGTACGTTGGCAAACCCAAAAGCTGGGTGATTCGAGGGAAAGCTTCTGATGCGGCATTCCAGTTTAGAGTCTCTTTCTCTGACCTGCATGAAGGGGAAGGAAAAAAATAATCTTGTATGTGTGCACTGTCTTTCTTCTCCATATATTCCTATGATAGCTCCTCATCCTCAAGCAGCACGTCAGTGAAGAAAGTCTCTGAATTACCTAACAATCAAATTAATCATTGGTCTTTAAGCATATGGGGAAAATACAAATCAAAACTTCAGCCACTGCCAGTAAAGTGAAACAATCTTCAAGTCCTTGTTCTGATTCAGATAAGGGATTTGAACCACAGTTTCCTTTTCACATGCACTTTTCTCTACACCAAGAAAACAAGTTCTCTTTCTGGTGTTCCATCCGAGTTCTCTCCCACCAACAGCTAGTCAACAACTGATACAAAGACAGACTTATCCCAGGAAAGGCTGACACACATACACCCCACCACAGATCAAGCAGCAGCCTAGCAGACAGAGCACTTTTTGAGTTACAGGAGGCTGAGATTCTGCTGAACAAACAGAATGGGGACACAAAGTTGGATGTTCCTCATCCCAATCAGGTATTATAATCACCATTCAGGAATGAGTTGCTCTCACTCTTGCTTTAACTAGACATTCCATCTTGGAAAACTACTGCAACTAGAGCTTGGTTGAAATAATACAATTAATTAAAAATTATCATTATGATCAATCAATGTTTTCCACTCAGGGAAAAAAAAAAATTCAGGAAGGGAGACTGCCGATAAATTCCAGCTCTTACATTATGAAGAGAAAATGAGATTATAAACCAGACATTTCATAAACAGCAGGATTACCAAAACACAGCTCCCAGCAGTTCGGTTTTACCAACGGTCTGCCATCTGCTACTGACATGATCTCTACCATCCACCACGAAATTGGCTGATGGGTTCAGAAATTATTGGGGCTGATCCAGAGAAAGACTTATGCAGGATGACCATATAAGACCTATCTTCTTAGGAAACTATGGTTTTAACAGGAACTCATACTATAAGTTCTTCTTTTGAATATTTTATATGTTTATGCATATTCATTGGACACTCCCAATGAAATTCTGACAAACAGCACCAAGTATTCCTCCATACACATATTAGGCATTTGGGCACAAAAATTACATCAGGTTGCTTGTGTTAGGTGTAACTGTGTGCACGTATCTTTTACTTTCACTGGTTTAGGATATGTTTTTCAATATATTACCTTGGAAATATCCTCTCTAGCTCTTCTCGATGAGGTATGTGTGGAACTGGAGGATGGTCAAAATGTAGAAGAGTAAGGAACACAGATCCTGCATGAGCTCGAAATTTATCTATTTTTTCAGCCGACTGTTGAGCTAGCCAGCACATAATCTGTTTGCAGCTACAAAGAAGAAAACAATTAATCACATAATTTAATCAGCAGAATGTGTATTTAAATTTAAATTGTTTCAACAATATAAAAATATCCTACTATGAAAGTATTCTGGTTTAACTCTTTGTAATCAATGTACAAGTGATTTAAGACATCAACATGGTGACAAGAATCTTTAAAGCTTTATCTTCCATAGATCAATCAAAAAACATCATGACGTTAATATTACACAGTATTTGATATTCACATACCACCTTTCATCCAAAAAGATACAAAGGTGCTTTATGGTTTGGATGAGCTGCTACATTTCAGATGGAAATAGAGCAGGAACCTTGAGAAAAGCACATTTTCCAGTAGAAAATTGCACACATAGCAGAGGACAAGGTCTATCCCAAATCTCACATATCCCAAATTAATCACTTCTTCAACTCTGGCTAGTTTTTAACAATATCCTATTTTGCGTACATTCATAACTAAACTCTCAGCTACAATATTGTGTTCCACAAGGCCCTTTACACCTTCAGAAAGGACAACTAATGATAATAAAACCAGCTAAAACTCTTTCAGTTACAGCAAGACCCAGAATATTTAGAAAATATGATCCAACTGGCAGGAACACTTGTCTAAGTTTCATGTGAAAAATCTATGTCTGCAATAGACCAACAGGAGGAAGCCCCTGGACAACAGGCACTGGTTGACTAGTGTATTCCTACAGAACCCAGTATTTTCCTTCAAAGTGTCCTTCAAAGTTTGGGGTTTTTTAAATTAAAAAAGAAATCACATATATATTCAGCTAGCCATTGGGCATGCTCTGTCCATAAACCAACACCATTATTAGGAAAGTTTTGCTGCAGCTCAAGCTATGCTTAAAAACTGGTAAGTATTCTTTTTTTTTTTTTTTTTTAACTATTAGGAGCATTGTATCATGAAATTAAAAATCAAAAGCTCAGTGTAAATTATCATTTTCTGTATTTCCTTACTAATAATTCTGCGAAGAAGACAGAAATGAATACAAACTCATCTCCACATCTTATCACATTCCAAATTAATGATGCAATGCTCTGGATAAGCGGGCAAGTTTGCTTTCTATTTAAGTGAACAATACTGGCAAGCTCCGCAGAGGCAGCAAGTATAGACCAAATCTCACAGATGCACTGTACTTCAAAGGCGGGACTGCCACCCAGTTTCTCTCAATAAGGTTAGTCTCTCGGAAAAACAGATATAATATTCTCAGCAACTGTATGGGTGTAAGCTTGATGCACTTCTATCAAAAGTTCTGTCACACTTAATAAAGGAGTAAGTAGATAATATATAAGCAATGCTTTCTTGTATGGACTGGAATGTAGTTATAAGAGATAAGACACAAAAATAGTAGAAGTAGCATACATGTTGGCATTAATTAACTCCGCTTCATTCTGAACCAGCAGAAGTGTCATTTCCATTAAACTTGTCATAGCAGCTTCACGTACCCTGTTAGAACAGAGATACATTAGAGTAGTTACATCAGTATTTGTTTAAATAAATACATCAGCAGTTCAGTTAGACACTGGCAAAAATTCAAAATAATGAAAGTGTTGACCACTGAGAGCAGCTATCATATTTTCGGGAGGAAGAGGAGTGTGTACAGCTGTACCCCCAAGCCCCATTCTGTGAAGTGAAGCCCACATTGCACTGAGGGTACAACAGTCATCCTAGTTTCCAGGCAAGCCCCCTGCCTCACCATCTTATTTTTTATTCCAGCCAGATGTTGTCAGGTTTATTCTTTATTTAAGAAGGTTAAAATTGATAATGATTAATAATATTGAGCGTGCAAGTAGATCTATTTAAACCAAGTGCTTTGTCTGCTTCAGATCATCTTCTAAAAAGGCCAACCCACGTTTTCACATTAAGATATTTAAGCACTGTTAAAAGTGTCATATTCTTGTAAATTTTCAAGCTTAATATTTCCAACATTAAAAAAAAAATTGTGACTCAGAATGGCTTAAATCTCTATGCTAAATAATAATTAGTTTTATGAAAAAGATTAGCTAAAGTAACACTAAGTTGTGCTTGAAGTGCGTCTTTATCTATATGGTGAAGATTTCTGCCCTCAAAATGTCTAAATAAAATATCAATATAGAAAAAAAAAAGATGAGTTTAATTTCAATCAAAAAACAACAAAAAAATATGCTTGTTTTAAACCACATGCCTTGTCAATACATGAGTTGTTAAAAGTAATTGCTTTCTTAAGACATGGGCAACACCATGGCAGATCCTCAACTGGTTACATGATCCTGCAGAAGACCAGAACCAACACACTCATCACATTAGTCACTCATGGTAATGTCATCCTTTCGCAGTAATAATTTAAAAAAAAAAAAAAAAAAAAAAAAAAAATTAAGATATTTGAAAAGGTACGCCTGCCTACTGTGAAAAGAAACACTCCTGCTTCTAATTTCCAAAACAAGCTGAAAATAGTTGCCTATGCAATCTAAAACTGGGTGGGACATTTGTTATAATGGTAAAAAAGGTAAATTACATCATTTTTTCCTAAGTAGCTTAATACAAGTTTGGCAATCTTTCATCAAGGTATGTTTTCCTAGTTTTTCATATAGTATCTGACTATTAGATATTCATGTCTAACACCTGTAGACAGATTGGACAAGTCTCAGCAAACAATCTGTCAAAAGAAATGTAAGGTTTGCATATGGAACATAAAGTTGGTTAAACTTTCCCACGATTCCATTAAAGAAAGACGAAAATTACACACCAAAGACAAGGTCTCTCCAGAGAAATGGCAATTCTCCCCATATCTTTCCATCTTAGTCAATGGTGTAGAAGAAACAGAATGAGAAAACATTCATATCTGAGAGGCCACAAAAGTATTTAGCAGCCAACAGTTTGCTATGAGAAAGGATTCCCCTTCCCCCTTTAATTTACATGTTTCTTGACTTGGTTTTGGCTGGCATTGCCAAAGAAGCTTAAAAAGAATCTGGTGCTCAAAGCACATTTGAATTTTAATGGGTGTTGGGAATTTAATTTCCTCAGGATTTCTTTGAAAATTTCCACTTTGTAGAATTTTCTTTTGTTTTTAAATTAAGACATAGACAGAAGGATAAACAATAGGTATGGGGAACTTAAGTGAGGGCTGTCAGATGTGGAAGTTAACTTGAATACCTAATTATACTCAGCCAGGTTCTTATCTACTTCAGTATCTTGCCTAATTTTGAAAGCAAAAAGCTTAGTATCTCTTCCCTTTCTCCGACTCCCCACCCTATATGGTTGCTCTTACATTTTCTTTCAGCTACCCCTGTCTCTCTCTTGTGTTACTACATTCTCTGAGTGACAGACCCATTCACCTCCCTCTTGCTTTGACAGCTGAGGAAGGAGGAGAGGGAAAGCCACTCTCCTTCTTCCCTTGCGCAAGCTGGAATGACCTGCTCTTGATCCTTACTAGTTTGCATCCTTGTTTCCTCTTCTAAGTTTGAGATGTCAAACACTCCTACTTTTCTCTGATTTCTTGTCCTGTGTTACTATTCCCTGTCGTATGACAATTTTAACAACCAGTACTGAAGGCTGAGGAGCTGGGTATCATTATACAAAACAAGAAAAAAACAAACACACAAATATTAACTCAGGGTGATAAGAGTAGTCTGGATTATTTGCCCTGTGTACTTTTCCAACACAACTGTAAATATTGTAGTGAAGTGCTCTAAAGGAACAAGGCTAGTCAATTTAAAAAGTGTCCAATACTAACACGGCACAAAATATCTTTCTTCTACTTTGTGCTGTAGAACTTACTTTACTTTCTGTTCAAAGTCCGAGTAGTTATAAATAACTATTGCAACTCAAACTGGAACTGATGAGATCTCAGTGACTGATAATGACTCGGTAGAGCAGAAGCATTGAAGTTTGACAGCAGTATAAACTACCCAATGATTGCTAGCAACGAAAAACTGTAGCACGATACGTATTGCACAAAAAAAGCACAATCACAACTTTTCTTCCTACATAAGACAATAGTTGGTTATAGGGTGTGTTACAGTAGCTCCCATTCCTCAAGGTAATTACAAATGTACTTTACAGCACCTGCCCCTGTGTTCAAACTATCTAATAAGCAATCATAACGAGGAGAATGCCACTGTAATTAACTTTTTTCTTTTTTTAAAGCAAACCTGGGGCTACCAAATAGAATAATGACACTAAAGTCAAGAGTGAGTAGGACAGAATTCTAAAACAGACATAACCAGAAATTTAAGCCTATACAACAAGCTCCCAAACTCACACAATGCATACCTGGCATCATGTATTATACCGGATTTGAACAGGGATCAGCATGCTACGCATGGCTGCTGAAGCTGAATACAGCCAATGCTCCAGAACTGGACTGTTTTGCTTGCAGCAGGGAGGAGGGAGCAAGCAAGTGACTGAGACTGTTTTGGCCACAGAAAGAAGTACGACAAGCAAGGAGGAGTGCACACCCTCCCCTGCAAGGTACAGCTAACGTCTCGCCCATTGTAGCCTTCCCAAGTCAGCAATTACCATCACAGGCCGCAACCATCATCTGTGAGCTCTGCCAGCTTTGCTATAGCCACAACATACCTAGTGTGGAGCCTTTCATTTCAGTAGTCCTCTATCCCTCCTCACCTGCTGAGTCTCAGCTGCCAGTTACAATCTAGTAGATGCCACTCAATTAAACTAAAAGGAAATCATGTTTCATGTTCATATACTACTGTTGAAAACACCCTTCAAAGAAGAGGATAGTGACTGAAAAAATGTCTAAAACAGTTATTTCGTACAAACACTCTGCAAGGATATGATTGAAAATAAACACCAAAGCCCTTCATGTGACTCAGCACTGTTAGACAAGAGCTTCTTCAATAAACTGGGAAAATAAGGAAATCTTTTCAACCTACAAAATTATTTCACACCAGTACTTTTCAGGCACTCCCCCCTTCCTGCCTGAAGTGTAATAAAAGCATAGCCAGATACTAGATCTGAACAATCAACAGGTTGTTAATTTACAATCCTGAACGCGCATCTCTGTACCCTGAGATGCTTCATATAGTTGCCAGACAGGTCAAATAATATATTATCACGTCATTACCACACCATACAAACAGTATTACCCATACTGTTAAACAGGGCTGATGCTTTTAGATATGGTTCTATACATAAAGTAACATATATCTGCATATTTTCAAATTAAAATTATGGATTAAGACAATAAAATTAAGAAGTCTTGGTCAAAAACAACATTTTACTCAAAATCAATTTCCAACAACTAACAGACAACTAAAATTAATTTATCACATTCATTTACTTAGTTTATGACTTCTCTATACAAGGATTAAGTGTTACTGCTCTGAGCATTCTACATAGCAGCAAAATTGTAATCTATTTTAAATGTGCAGATACTGGATTTATTTCTGAATTCTGATAATTTAATACTCTTTATTAACAAGTACTACTTCAGGCTGACCATATTTGTGCTCATAAATACACGCAGAAAAGTACCCTGACAGGAAAGCCTTATGTTTCCTTAGTACTCATTTGATCTCTAAGATCCATATTTCATATGGTTTTCTCACCCTGTAACTACCTTGTGGAATTCTACAGGATGAAGTGAATAACATGAAATCTTTGTTGCTGCTCCATCTACCACATTCAAAGATTGCAGGAACTTCCAATCAGTAAGTGATGTTACATCCCCAATTACAGCTTCTTTAGAAATTAAACACAAATCCAAAGAAGGACATAAGCCTTTATAGTGCTTTGGTTCATCAATTTAGAAATTGCCTTTTCAGATCACTGTTACTGAAGAAATACAGAACATTCAGATGAATGCAATATTATATACTGAATCTTCTTTATATATTAAGGGAACTGTGAAGACTGAAGAATGTCACAAAAATATGACTGCTACAGACAATCATACCTATTCTATAGACTTCACATTAGTAGATACATTCCTACAGATGTATAATTTATTATTCTTGCAATCTCATAGCTGAAATCATTGAAACCCTAAACTTACAAAAGAGTCAGTAATAGCAGAGCACAATTTATAAAGTTTTTATCCATCTCAGTTAGATTCACTAGCCTTGAAAATTTGTCACTAACATGTTATGCAACTGCTCCCTCTCCTGGCAAAAAATCCCCACAACACGGACGTACAATAGGAGAGTTCACCAAGTGGGAGTAAATGTGTTATTTCAAAAAAAATAGAAGTAATGTTTTAAATCTCCATACTTTTTACAACTAAAGACATTCCTGATATTCACTAAAAGAAAATAATGTCATCCACAAAACCAGAATAAGGCTGAACTTCAGTTTAAAACACAATAGTCCCCATCTTCCTAACTTCTGAGGCAAGGGACAAATTCTTGTCAGCCTTTCCTTTCACTTTCTACTTCTCTTCCCCCAGTGTATTTCTAGCTATACTCAAATCTCCAAAGGCTTGGAGCTATCTAACAGGTTTTGAAAAGACATCAGTTTTTAATTAGACATCAAACATGACAGCTAAGTTTAAGTCTCAGTTTGTAAGGCATCTTACCATCCTCCAACATCTCCTCGGCTGTCTGTGGTGTAGTCAGTCACACCACTAAGTAGTGTAGCATAAATCTGAGTAACGTTATCTTTGCAGACATATTCTTCCTGGGATCCTTCTCCCTTTACACCTATTGTCTGGCAAACCCTTTAAAAACAGAAAAAGGGGGGGAAAAACCACAACACTAGCAAGGAGAAACGTTAAGATCATAGCTTTGTTCTGTTGCTTAATAAAATTCCCGGACATACAATATTCTAAAGACCTATAACATCTGCTACAAACAGTATGAAGAATATTTCTGAGCCTACTGTGTTATACTTGACCTGAGGATTTCTGATCAGTGTTCGGGTTTAAAGGAACACTGGCAAAGCTAAAAACCCAACAGATAAGCAGATTGGTTTGACGTCTATAATACTACAAAAAGGAACATGCTTCAAGTACCTGTCCGTTTCTGAACTCTCCTTAAAATGAAGTAGGCAAGAAGAGCAAAGGACTAATACAATGTGCATTGAATTTGATATTAACAAACTTCTTTCCATTGAAGACATGGGGTTTTTGCACTGTAACAGTTTAAGAGCATACATACTATGATTCTATTAATACTAACTACACTGTGGCATGTCAACATCGAAAATATTCCTTTAGAGAAAAAGTACAACTTCTTTAAACTAATTCGATCTTCTTATTAAGAAAGTGGTAAAAACATATATTCTTCCTCCTCACTAAAGCTCACTAAATTGCAGCCCATGAGAAAGGCGAACTTTAAAATACACTCCAGCTAGTCAGTTAATTGATTAAAAAAAAAACACAACACCATCAGAGTTGTACTCCATCCTCAGATGTGTGACAATCCTCTGAATCAAAGATATATTGAATAATGGAGATGCATACGGTCCCGCACTAAGAATGTGTACGTCATAGTGTAACTGATTTCAAGAATCATGCTACAAGCTCACAACAGAAAGCAGAATGAACAGGAGAAAACTTCTAGAGAAACAATTAAAATTAGACAAAAATAAAGATGATAAACATACTTTGCAATTGCTATTAGGGCATCTCTTCTGGCTTCTGCAAAGCTCACGTCTGCAGGGGAAATTAAGGTAACTTTTTTCAAACCTTCCAAAACCTGGAAAAAATATAAAAATTGAGGTATTTAAATCCAATGCATTATTTATGAATAATGTTAAATTTAGATATTGTCTTAAAATGCGCTCAATCACATATGAGAGAACCAAGCAGGCAACAGTCTTTGGTTTCTCACCGGGACTTGTCAGTATGCCTCACTTTTCCCTTTGGACAAATGTTCCATAGCAAAGGCATAATTCAATCTCTGGCTTTTCCATTAACACTACTAAAGCAGGACTAAACTTTAATTATCTGAATCTATGGCAAGCTAAACTCATGATGATTTTCTGGAGTTACTGTACATTAGAATCCAAACCCCTTTCAAAAAGACCTTTAATTATGATCATTATTATTTATTTGATTACCATCATAGGTTTCATTCAAAATACCCTGTGCCCTCTTCTCATTACAATGATTGTATTTTCTCACCTGTTGGAGCCTGCCCTTTAGCAGAAATCTTGGAAGCGCCCCAAGAGCTCGTGAAAAGCCACAACGAATCATTTCCTCTGTGTTTTGTAGTTCTGAAACATACTGTGTCACCAGCTCATCTAGAAAAAACACAATTGCAGAGTGAAAAGCAACTACCACATCATTATCATTATGTATTTGGCTAACAAAAAAATAAACCAGGAAAAGATCCCCCAAACAGAGCAGCTACAAAATTTTATAATTCATTAAACTAAAATACAGAATACCTTTAATTTCCTACAGAAAAAAGATAAAATTTTTAAGATGTTCACTGTTACATGAACGAATTCTTATTTTCTAAATACGAAGTCAGATTTTTAGACAGACTAATCCTAGCCATTCAGAGAGAGAAAAGACAAAGTTCTCAATTTTAAAAAGTTATAATGTTTTAAAAATCCAAAGAATAAGTATAAGCACAAATTTCTATGCGAACACAGGGAAATAAGTTCTCTTATGTTTACAGGTGATCATTTTCCATAATCAGACAAATATTCTGTGTTAGGAAAGAGATGTCTCTTGGTTTGTGAAGGTCAGTTATTCGACAGTTTTCCCCCATAAAAATCTTAATTGGACTCAGGGTTTAAACACACACACAGATCATACCTAAGCAATGAGATAATTTCATATCACTTTTTATAGAGACACAAAAATAAAGCTGGGCTTTTTGCAGGAGAAAGCTCAAGAAGAAGTGACAACTTTGAAGCAGGGCTGCTGTGCTCAGATTCTGTGCATTGTTACATGACAAAATGGGGACAGTGGCTCTACAAACAGTAGCACAGACAAAAGGCACAAGAATAAACTGAACTGGGTATGGAAAAAGGAGGCTCAACAATGAAGTAAAGTGACATGAAGAAGAAAATGAGGATGAATGAAAAAAAGAAAAAAAAAAAGTCAGGAATCTATCTACATATTTCTACTGTGGTCTTTACCATAGACCTAACAGACAATACTTCCTTTACCAGACTTTTCAGCTACTATATTAAACTCTTCTGTAAAACACAGAGAAAAACAAGGTACTCAGAAAAGCTTCTAAGAATAACCAAGATAGCGGCAATAAACACAACTCTGGTTCAAAAAGGAGAAAGGTGGTCTTATTAATCGCTTTAACTGAATATGCACTTTTTAATCCTCAAAGAAAAAGATCAGAGATCCTAGGAAGATTACATAATTGTGCCATTGCTTACTGTCATCTAAGATTTAAATGATTGAGCAATATTTGCTAGAGGAAGAAAGAATAGTTACCATAAGAAACTACTCATTAATCATAACTCATGACTGACTTCCCCCCCCCTTAAATCCCTGTGCAATTGGCATGCCTCAACTAGTTCCTCACATCAGGGAACTAGTTCCCTGTCCAGAGGTTAGCAATACCTTCATATAAGCACATCTATTATTTAAAAATTTCCAAACCACTGGACTGTAAGATAGAGTCTTGAGGCCATAGGAAGATGCAATGCTTGCTTAGACAGCAGGATGATGTTAGACAGTAAGACTATGACAGTCTTCCCTTTGATTGATGTAAATTTAAGATTGACATTTTAGCCAAATGACATAAAATTAAGACATGACAACTAGCAAACGAGCAGCTCTTTACTTATAACTACTTAGTAATTATGCTAGAGAGGGTAATGCAAATGTTAATATTCTTCTAAGAGTCTTCAGCTTCATAAAACAACATGGCCTGTGAAGTGTCTACAATATTAATTCAACACAACCCATCCTGAAAGAATATTAAAAGAGAAAGTCATCAAAACCAAACCAGAACACATTAAGACAGAAAAAATAAAACAAAAAAGGTGAAAACAAACAGAGGCAAAAGAAGTGATTCAATAAAATTGCAGTCACAGGGACAGATTCAGAATGCCGAATCACTAACGTATCTTTGATTTGTGTTTTCATTTTAATCTGTCAAGCCATAGTGAAACACTGGTTAAATTTTACCAAAACCTTTTTTTTTTTCCCCCTAATCCCCTTAATCATGTTTAGACCTGCTTTAACTGACTTATCTAAGGCACCTGCATTGTCATTGAATGTCTTCTGCACTGTAGCTTACACACACACATGCATATATCAGACATTATGGGGAGGATTTTTAGTAGTGGATTTCAATCCCACAGCATACAGAATTTAATGGTCATGAAATATATAGTTTTTACTGGCACTGAGATGTAAATACACAATTTTTTTTTCCTTTTAAAAGATGCTTGCATGTATAATGGCACTTTTGTTACCATGTGTGGAAGAGGCTTTAGAGCAGTACAAGGCCAAATAAAAACATAATCAAGACAGAGCTGACTATAGATTTTTTAGAACAGAAAAATTTCCAACTCACAATTCTATTCTCTACATCATTCCAGAAAGTCTGATGAAAAATTTTGCCTGCATCTACAATCTGAATCTATTTATGTCCCTAGACCATCATGGCTACGTCACCATGATTCCTTCAAGCACAAGCCAGGTGAAAAGTTAACCTAGAATCCAGGAGAAAACAATTAAGCTTCATAGGCATCTAAAAGAGTACAGCATCAGAACGGCTGCAGCCATCTATTCCATGTTCTTCCAGTAGATCCTCTCTCCCTCTTGATTTTGACATCTGGCTGAGTTTTCCGGTCCACTTTTACAGAAGTTTGAAACTTCATCCTTACATAAAATGTGACCTATTAACCTTTCAACTCATTTTTAGCTTGCTTTCTTTGATTCAGCATTCTCTCCTCCTGCCCAAAGTGTTCTGTCTCTACAAAACATTACCGTTTCCTGAGGTCGTTTTCTTTTTAATCTGCCTCAGTACTGTATCGCATCTTCCCATGCTGCCTACAAAAATAATCAGGCATGCAGTGCCAACCTGCATGAAGGAAAGGGCTATTTCTGGAATTTTTTTTTTGACAAAAATATAGAGATTTAGCAATATAGAAAAGATTTAAAAATCAAGATAGGCTGCTTTTATGTATCAGCCATAACTTCTTTTGGGCATGGACTGCATGTTACTACAAATATCATAGGTATCAGGTTCATTCTACCGTAATAGAAATAAATAATAAGGTATTCTGTTACCTGATTTAGGAATGACTTAGTAATTGCAAAAAATAGGAAGATTACTCATTATTTTGTTAAGTACATGTAATTTCACTGTCATATTTAGAAAAACAAGAACATAAATGTTGTTATTCTTAAAATATCTATCTGTACAATCCAGCAATCTGTCTCTGATGGACATGATACAATTTGATACTTGAAACAAAGAAAAGTCCAAGAAAACAAGTATAAAAAAGGTGTTGATTCATATGCCCCTAACAAAAGTTTAAGCGTACTCCTGTACTACTGATCCAAATCCAAACAGATGAGGTTTCATATGCACATTTACAAGAACTCTGGGTGTCCTTGCTATTCTTCTCTTCTTAACCCTAACCAATTCTTCAAGTCAGCCACAATCTCTGGCATACAGTTTAGCAAAATATCATGTGAAAATGTCTCACTTCATTAAAATTTAGGATTTGCCACAAACACACATTCTTTGCTTCTTTGTTTTACAGTATGGAATAGAAAAGCAATCTGCTTTTCCTAATATTCATTATTATGGTACCTTGTATTCACCTCCAGCCTAAAGCAAGCAAAACCCCTGAGACACTTCCTAGACTTTCAGTTGGTTTTATCATTCTTTCCTAAAGCATTTTAAGGTCCTTTAAAATGAGTGATGCTCCTCCCCATTCTATCCAATACCTCCAAAGTGCAAGTTAGGTCCAGCCCAATATTTTCTGCCTCTACTGTAAACGTGAGTCATTACCCTGTAGAGCTGGATCAGCTTCTCCCTTTTCATTGATGTAATATTCATTACACAGCGCAGCCAGTGCAGAGACTGCAGACTCCTGTAACAAAGGCAAAACTGTGAACTTGGTGTATTTACTAAGGTCATACTTAATGATAACTGTGCTTAGAATTAAAAGGTTAAGGAAAAAGAGAATGGATTTTTTTTAAAAAATCATTCCCTTCAGCTACTGACATTTACTTTCTTTTTATTTCTTCCCAATACTGGTTTAAGAACAGTTGAACAGGAAACCTATGTCAGAAAAAAACAGATTCTACTCTTACTCCTTCAAAAGTACCAGTAAGCTAAATTAGTATTTAAGACATTAATGGTAATGTATAAACTGTATTTTCAGTTCAGTTGAAAGACCTCCAGGATGACACAGTATTACAAAATACAGAAGTCATTATTTCATCTTCAATATATTGATGCCAGATTGATAAGAAACAAACCATATCTCCCCAGAAAGCTATAGAAAAGAAACACAGAAAAAAACCCATGGACTGAAGGTTATAAACAAAAACCCAAAATATCCAGTATGACAATCCTTGTGTCTTAATCTTAATTGGTTTAGAAAAGGATCAAAAGTTGTGTATTATGCCTGAACCTCCTCATCTTTAGAGTGGTTTCAGTCACCGATATAGAACACAAAACTAATACAGCTAGCTGCTATTTCAAAAAGCATGTAACAAGTTTTCTCATAAAATTTATGGTTGAATTATACTTTTCAGCTAATAATATAATGCTGACTGAAATTATAATAAATTTGAGAGTGTACAAAAATTATGCACTGTTCACTCCATATTAATAGCAACAATAAACTTATTAATACTCATGTTCTCCGTGTACAAGAAATCTTAAATGATAACACAGGAATCCTGTACAGCCTATTCATTCTACCCTCAAAGACACCTTAGACTTGTTCTCTATGCAAAATCAAGGACTTGAAAGAAAACCAGTATTCATCTAAATAATATTCTAACTACCACAGGCATTATAGTAGCAAAATATACAGAATTATCTAATTGCTGTAGATCATAGAATCATAGAATAGTCTGGGTTGGTAGGGACCTTTAAAGTCATCTAGTCCAACCCCCCTGCAATAAGCAGGGACATCTTCAACTAGATCAGGTTGCTCAGATCCTTCACTTCCTGAAGAGAATGGTCTTCACCTTAAATGCGTGAAGTACATGAAGAGTATACTGTATGTCAGAAAAAAAGATTACTTTTCAGTGTCTTAAGCATTGTCCTTAAAATTACTTCTCTCTAAAACATATACAGAAATCAAGTGAGAATTGACATTTACTAAACATACTTCACTCAACATTAGAGAATTTTGACTTGTTTGGTTAATATTAATTAAAGTCTATAATTAATTCTTCTAAGCTTGGTTTAGAAGTTCCAGTTATAAGACATACAAATTCTTTGAATAAATTGCTAATGCCAAAAGAATATTCCAAGAATTCAAATTTCATCTTTTAATTTTCTTCAGTGATTTGGATACATTCTAGTCTACTCTGTCTTCCAAGGAAGACTTTAAAAGATGAGCTACCAGATACTTGCAATGGCTTTTTATCTTATTTTTAAAACCTAACAAAATGAACACAATATGTTATATTCAAATTGTCTCTGTGATGGCTATAGGCTCTAACAGGGCAGACAAAAATTGTTTTTATAATTTGGTAAAGCCTTTAAAAGCACAAGATCAAACTGTCATGGTATTACTCGGGAAAATTAAGGCAAATAACTGGAGGTGTTAAGATCACATACATAAAATAGCATGAAACATAGCCATCAATGGATTTAATATTCAGAATTAGAGTAGCTCAAGAGCACAGTAAAAGGATTTGCAACAGAGTTTAATGGAAAATTTAAGCACGTTGTCCTGAATAACTCTGGTTGATCACACCAACATTCTCACTGTTAACAAACGCACCCTCAGTACGTCAGGCCTGAGGACATCATCCAGATTCTTTTTAATTCTCAAAAAAGTTCTCTGAAACTACCAAAATCAACATATCTTACATATATTACAGGTACACCAAAACAGACACAAAATATCATATCAATGTAACTATATGGCCGACAGCAAGTAGCTTCAAGCAACCATCAGCGACTACTAACTGCCAGCCCACTGTCAATGCCAGCACCTGTCAATCACTTTGTCCAAAGGTACGTACAAGAACAACCTTTGTGATAGCTGTTCAAGTATTAACCAAAAAGGTCTATTTGAATTTTGAGGAACTCAGGGTTTTTTTTTAAAAATAACCCTTCTTACCAATCTAAGAAACAAACATTCAAGAACCAATTAGATTCCATGGAAAATAATCCACCAACAAAAAGCAAAAATATTTCTAATTCTGTATTTAATGTGACCACATGAAGAAGGAGGAACTATTGTACCTTTATATGCTGTCGTGCAGCGCTTGAAACAAGAGGGAGACTTCTTAGACTGTCATTTATTAAGAACTGCCAGCCACCTGAAATAGTAAGGAACATCAATGGTATTAATTTTTCTTACTTTCTGAACTTCAGCATTCTCTGTTTTATTTTTTACGAAGACCAGCAATTATACATATTGACATATTTCCTTGGTTTTCCAAAATAAACAAGGTTGTGATTCTCAATTAGTATAGCTATTCTGGTTTAGTTTACGAATGTACATAGCGCAAACACTGCATCTGGTGATGCTGAAAACGTGACAGAAAAAAAAAATTAGTAAACAGCTACAAAACAAATCTTCAAATAACATCACCATCTGTTTGTGGTGATACATACACAAGTATTTGTGTATCTTTTTGATATTTTTTTATTTGTTAGGTCACCCAATCTCACTAATCTTGCTGCTTTGAAAAACATCATTCATTAATACTTTAGCTTAATGAATAACTACGAAGATAATGGAAGGTTATTTAAAATATGACATACCAATTACTGGGTCTCCTCTAAATGGCATTTTTGATAGTGACAACTTTTCAATTAAAGTGCAGACTGTAAGAAAATAAATTTGATAACTGGATAAATAAATAAAAAGAAAAATTGCAGCAATTTTGAAGATACAACCACATCAAGTTACATCAGCATTAATTTTAAATTGAAGAAAATTTGCAACTAGAAGCCCAAAATATGTGAAATTAGAAACTGAAAGGAAATTACACTTGTGGTTCTTACATAAAGCTACTATGCAGTAACTGTTCTCTGACATGAGTTAGTCCCATCATTCATGGAAATCCATTGTTTGGTGGTATGTTTTTCCCCCTCTGCCATTTAAGATGCATATGTACATATTATCCACCTTTCTGTTTCTATATCAGTATCATTGATAGTAAACCAACTTGGACAAAGATAATACTACAGCCACTAAAAAACTATTCAAACATATATGAAAGGTTTTCCTACTTCTTATTAGCATTTTTTTGGACCTTCAAGGAGTGGCATCTCTTCACTGCACAGAGCTAGGAGCTATAAAACTGGATGCAGCTTTATTTCCTTTGACACTTGGAATATGAGAAAATGTAATTTTAATAATTAAGTCCTTATTATTTTAAATCTATAAACTTAAATGAGTTTTAAGCTTACAAAACCTCTTCAGAATACTATTTTTCTCGTGTTTCAGGGCTGTTTTGGGGAATAGAGATTAACACAGTAAACACTGTAAACTTTTACTATACAATAGATTGACTGCATTGCTCAAATGAAAACTCAGCACTTAAGGAATACAATATCTTTCACCTCCTGGTGATCGGTTCAAATAAAACAGATCGGTATACATCCATACTCGCTATTTGACTGCTTTAGAGTTGGTGGAGCATTGATGGAGAGGAGGGAGAGGACAGAACAAGCTACTATATAATGCCACCTTTTTGTTTTCCTCTCCTCCCACAATTTAATCTTTGAATCTTACTCCGGGCTCTGTACATAGTTCATCTTCTTCTTCATTTATAATCAACTTACTGGGCTCCAAATCTACTCTTGAATTCAGTCCTCACTATGGTAATGTCACACAATCAGGCTCCCTGTGCTCAAACTCCATTCAACATTGTACGTCAGCTTCTTTGTTCTAATATTTATTCACAGACAAGGTTAAGTACAATGTGACTAAACCCAAGTCTCCTAGGGTTCCTCCTTAGTTCTCTACACTTCTTTATGCTCTATTGTGGTTGAGATCATCATCTTCATTAGACATGCAGGCAATTTGTGGAACATTTTCAATTCTTCTCTTATTCCACCTACACAGTTGTATCATGCCAAAATACTGTCATTTGTACTTCTCCAAAACGATGAAATATTCAGCTGCTTAAAAGCTAAAACATATTACAAAAACCTACCTATTCTTTCAGCCTGCATTATCATGTCACAAGACTGTAAACTCATTCAAAGACTGCAGAAATCCCCTTGCCCCCTTCACCCCTTCTATTTGATCACTCTTCCATCTTGGTACTGAAACTCCTTTACCCACTAAGTTTGGATGGCTTCACATCTTCAAAGCCGGAATCTGCTACGTAGCACTTCCTTCATTCAACCCATGAGCAGGAAACTCAAGTTGGCGTCATTTCCCTCTGCACCCAGGCTACCCGGACGGATACTTTTTCCTGCAATGCCCTTCCTTTTTACAGTGGTTCTGTATATAAAAATCTTCAAAATCCATGTGAACAACCCATCATCTTTTCTGTGATACCACCCTTTCCACAAACTGTTATTTATATGGTCTTTATTCTTCACCTTTGCGCACACATGTATTACGATAAAATCATTAGTTACATGATGGCATCTGTCTTAATGGACAGATCATATCTCTTCTGGAGAGGAATCTGAGTAAATCGATGAAGGAAGCCAATTCAACCCTGAAGAAAGTTCACTGTGTGCAACAACGGAACGAGAAAATGTGTGACAAACCCAAGAACTATCTCCAGCTCTTACACAGAGTTATTCACAAGTGTGCTAGCAACCAATGTTCTGGTGTACCTGTCTTCTGATTGGCCTCCAAACTTTGTATTTTTTTAATTACTGTGCATACTTTATTTATGCATTCAACATAATATATGCAAAACAAACTGGAAAAAAGTAAACAGAAGAATTCATTACTGCACATTTTCTGCTTCCACACCACAGCTGTGATACTTACCAGCTGGTCTCATCAGTTCTCCACCTAAACCCCTGCAAAGCAGAAACAGAGCCTTCAGAGAATAACCTACCACAAGCAATCTGAGTGCATTGCCTAGTGAGGAAAAAAAACTCAAACCCATTTCAGAATGAAAGCAGATTACAAAATACCTGCAGTTTTGTATTTGACCAACTCTAAAATACTGCTTTTTAAATCAACTGTTGTCTTGACTTCAGCATGATTTATACAAAACCTTCCTGAATATTTAACTTTCTTCTTGCAAAAATGCGGTCCCAGTCTTTCTAATTTTTAATGTGAATAATAAAAGACTGTCAAGTTCATTCTGCTTTTCTTTTCACTTGCTTCAGAAGCATTCCAAACCTGTGGGACTTGCCACAGGACTTTTCAGTCATACAGCCTCTATGAGCTTCTGACTTCCACAACTGAAAAGCAATTACATGCAATTTTTTAACAAAATCTTCATCTCTGGAACATTAAATAGAAACTTCACTCACCAGTTCCCATTTTCACAAATGTTAACTAGTTTACTTTCCTAGCGAAGTTTCTCACCCTTCCCCTCCCTGCTAAAGCCCCTTCCAGGTGATTTTGCATTCACCACCACAAGCGAGGGGTTAAAAACTTCCAACACATCAGAAAAGGGAGAGAAACAAACGGCTCAAGATGCTTCAGACCCTCATGAAGTAAGTGTGTGTTACATAAGGATGGTCTCACCAGCTTAGACCTCAGGCTTATCCAGCCCAGTTATCCTGTCTGAAAATTAGCCTGGCCACTGACAGCACTAGGAGGAGAAAGTATGAACTGGGCAGACAGTGGGGAGAGGGAGAAGCGTCCTGGAAATGGCAGGGCCTGTTTCCATTCCTTAGCCTCTGATGTCTCTGGGCAGAGACGTCTCCTCACCCTGCTGAGCAATGTCTGCTGGTTACATGGACATCCCCAAGGTGCCGTGAGCACTGCTTGGGGTGTTCTGCTCAGTGTCACCCTCTGTGGCTTAATTCTTCCATTTTATGAACCTTTGACCCCTGCCCTTCCTTTGGATATTTCCTCCCTCGACTCCTTATTCTTGTCTCCCTTCACTTCTGCTGGACTATTTCCACCCTGAGGTGTGCCAAACCCTTAATCACCTGTTTGTATGGCTGTGCTCTGGCAGAAACTCCCAGCAAGGGGGAGGAACAACAAAGGCTTTTTTGTTTATTTGCTTGGTTGTTTTTTTTTTTAAAAACCTTTTCTTCCCTCCTCTCCTCCTCCTTCCCCACAATAAAATTAGTAGCTATGCTCAGAAGGCAAACTTAGCAACCCTAACAACTCTTAGAACTTTGTTCTCCAATTTATCCTTTTATATAAGCTTCAAAAGCCTAAACATTTTAAACAAGTTTTTCCATTCCATACAAGTAGGTGCCTCCTGTAACATGCACTGAGTTTCTGACTGCTCAACATTTTCATTGGTTTTTCAGGTAATGCAGAGACGCCAACTCCACAATATTCTCATTTGCCATAAATCAGCACTTCCTTTAATTGGGAAACTTTTGCTTCCGACAATCAATATATTAAGCTCAATGTAATAATCCACAACTCAGTTTATCATCATAGGAAGCAAGCACAGATTCCACATCCCCATGCTGATAAGGTCTTTGTGTTTTCTACTCCACCTTCCTGCCATGTTGTCTGCTCTCCAGCTTCTAAAAAATTTAAATTAGAAAACAAAGAAGTGATGCAAGGAGTCGAGACAGCAGTAAAAATAGAAGAATGATGTGGCAAGGCTTGCTACCTCTTCAACATTTCTTTTCCCTTCATTTTGTCCTCACCCATTCCTTGCCTTTTGTCTGTTGTCTTACTGCAAACGAGTATAAAATAATGATCTTGTAAATTTGTTTGGTGTGCAACAGAGTCTGCTGATGCAAGGATTCAGATACGGACTTCTGTTCAAACTACAAAGCAAGAACTGAGTCATAAAGGCTGCTCTTCTCTGCTTCTTCACACTGCCAATAAGGAAGTCAGGCCACTTAAAGCTACTCTTATGTTAATAATTTGACAGCTATCCCTTCCTTTGGCGTTACATCAACTCAATTTAATTTCAGAGTTTAGAGCTTCACTGAGGATTGTCCCTGTGCAAGAATGAAGAATGGTGACAGTGATTTGCATAGTAAGATTTCCACGTAATGCAGAAACTATAATCAAATCTATCTTTGAAGACACTGTGATACCATGTGTTCTTCTCTGCAAAGCTTTTCAAGTTATTTCTTGCCTAGACATCACAGTATGTCCATCAATATATCTAAAATTTTTCCCCTTTCCACAGCTCATACATACTTCAATTTTAAGAACTGAGAATTCTATCATAATCCTAGATCTTTCCTCAGTCAGTGTTTAGTTTGTCAAACATGATGCGCATCTTTCTATTAACTTTATCTCACTCTACAGTATTTCACTAAATTAAAAAGATACGGATCTACCTAATTCAGAGATTCTGAATTTTGCTGCACAGTCAGTATTCTCTCTTTTTTCTTCCAAAGACACATCCACAAGTTGCATCACATTATTAGATGTACCTGTTTCAAGGTTTAATTATTAATTCAATTTGTAAATTGACTGATGCAGTGCCCAGGTTCCATGAGCACCTAAGCGTTCCTTCCTATGTGTAGTTCCACAGCAATGCTTCTCTCCTAGAAACATCTTAGGATGAGTCAAAATTTATTTGTGGAAAATATAATCAAAATGTATAATCCCTTGTAGAACCGATGAATTAAGATTACTGACCTAAGAATGCTGGTATCTATTTTAAAATTATGTAGGCCTTAATCAGAACCAATGACAGTGCTGTTTTCAGTGCATATAGAAGTTCAAGGTACTTTTGTAAATTTTTTAAAAATTATTTAAAACCTGCTTTTTGTGAGAAGTTCAGAATTCATCTTTAAGATTATAAAAATAACAGTAACTGAAGCTGTTCAGAGTTGAATAGCATCTACGTTTTCATAAACATCTGAAGCTGAAGCTGAAACTACTGGAATAGCTGAAGAGATTCAATTGCAAATACTCAGTTTCCAGGAAGCTAGGAACACCTGCTGAATAAGTATTTTCATCTCCACATGAATAGTAACCCATTATTTTCCATGGGAACTCTTTGTCCCAAATAGAATTGAGGTATCTTAAAAGGTCCAGGTTGTACACTTACTGGGCTTTGGAAGTACAAAATGGCTTTATCACAAGGTACATAGAGGAGGAAAGAGATACCTTTGAGCATAGATGAGAAAGTCTGTGTATTTAATAAAGCTCTTATGGTCATCCCTTGAAGACGCAGAGAATAAACTATACTAAGCTGACAAACACCTATTTTTAGGTTACTGTAAATTCATATGCTGACTGTACATGTTTTATATTGTACTCTAACACCAGAAGACTACAGGTGAAATCCTGGCTCTATGGAAGTAAGAGTTTTCCCAGTGACTTCAGTTAGTAGCACAAGAATTTCACCTTATAACTCTTCAGAACATAGTATTGCATGATCTCCTACAGTCATCATGCTACTGGATGCAAAAAATAATTTAAACTTGGAAGAATTGTTAAGATGAGCTTTGTTGCAAGGCTGGAATTATTTGCTGATTAAGTTAATATGCCTAAAAAACTCTTTTACGTAGATGACTGCCAAGAAACACATTTGCCCTGAAACCATCAAGATTAGTTGCAACCTTAAAGGTCTTTGAAATGAGATGCGTTTCTCTTTTGCCTAGCATCTGTCAACACCTACGGGCTACCTTACTCTTTTGGAAAAGTTGAAACTCTGAAGATGACAGTCCAACTTACACTGACTACTATTCTAAAAACCTAAAATTGCTGGTCTCACATAGCTGACCGTGTAATACACGCAGCCAGTCTCTTCATATGTTACGCGAATGAGATCAGAGCAAAACTACTATTAAAAATACTTTTTTCTTGAGGACTTTTCATATTGAGAACTAGTACAAGGTCTTAGATGCACTACAGAAATATATCTGCTACCAAAAAAAGATACTAACCGTGCTGATTCACTGGAAGCATAATATAGATCAAGCTGAACACCATGTTTAAACTGGCAGACTGACTTCCTATCCCAAGTAAGACAGCTTAAGGCAACAAATGCCGCAAGTTTTCATCTTAGGTTTTTAGGTATAAAAGTAATGTTTAAAGCAAATAAAATATAGCTCAATTTTTATAACTCTATAACCTGTACAGCACAAAACAGGCACCACGGACAAATACTCTGTTTAAGTGGCATGGTTTGCATATGACTTGCTATAACTAGTGCCCATTTAATACAGAAAATCAGGCTCCCTGCACAATACTCAACTGGAAGTGCACATGCAAATGCTTACACCAACCAGCTCCTCAAGACAAACTAGTGCATCAAATGTGTCAGAATCAAGACTAATGGAAGGAAGTACATACTGATGTGCCCGGACTTGCATTCTCCTTTTTCAGTGTACTATGGTAAACCCAGAAAAGGACTTACACAGGAAGACAGAAAGATACTTGCATTTTTAAAAAAATGTTAATACAGTAGAGGACAGGATTTTCTACCATTAACATAAACTAATTTGATTGCTTCAAGCATACTCAAAATTGAGAGACTGTGCAGTATAACTCAAAACTTGGACTGCGTCCTGTCTGCCATAATTCATGGCCATCATTCAAAATCAGGTTAAAGACATTACAAGAGCTGCTAAACAAAGCAAGACGGTTAGTTAAATGAAGGTCTCCATTACAGCACTTTGGCTTTATCTTTTTTGACTTGAGGTACTTATGGATTCAATGCAATCCTAAGCATTAGACAATCAAGAAACTCAAGACCCATTTTCCAGCTTAAAATTTATAAATTACAACTTTAATTAAAAAAAAAAAAAAAATCACAGCATTTTTACACTTTACTTCCTTTTCCCTTTCCCACAGGCCAACACAATTTCTGAAAACAGCTCGATCAAAGCATTAAAATCCATTCGGTCCACAAAAAGACAGCTATTTTGTTGCCAGAAGCAAAAGCAAAATATCTAATAAACAGTTGAGACATGTGGCATGATGCTTTTTGTTAATGCAGTTTAAAAACTAGAAACACAAATAAAACACACAGGTTTTCAACATTCCTACAAGATGTTGTTACACCGAAAATTCCCAGTAGCAATTTCTCAAATGGAAATCTTTGGAATATTATGTGCAATAATTACTCATCACGAAACAAGTTTGGCTTGTTTCACTAACTGCTTGCCCAGCAATACTCAAATTGCTGGTTTGTTTTTATAACCTAGTTTATTTTTCTTGTCCTATTTTAAAATATTTTATGCATACCGATATTTTAAAATATGGATTACAGTAGACATCTCTGTCTCAGCCTAAGTATTAGAGTAAACAGCAGTGAATCAATTTTGCTTGGAGTTGAATTAGAAGTCTTATCTAGAATGAAAACATTTCTGTAGGCATCTTATAAATACCATTAAGTGCAAGAAGTGCATATTATGACAAAAACAAATTACACCCAAGCTCCACCCTGACATTAAAGAATTTATGGGAGCCAAGACAGCCACCCACAAAGACACTAATATACAGTATCAGCATTAAAACCATCCGCCAGTACAAGCTAACTTTGGAGTAGAAGTTTCACACCAGTATGTGCGACCCTCAAGTAGTAAATTTTTACTTTTTTTCAGAAAGTTTCAGGATACAAAAAGTTACATAAAAATTCTTTAAATTATAATTAATAATTACACAAAAAACTACTTAAGGTTTACAGATATGTCATGTGCAAAGAAGTGAACTAAACTGCCCAAAAGCTCAAAGAATGTCAGTTAAAGCAGAAAAAAACCCTCATTTGCATATACAATTGTTAGGGAATACATGTCATTAATTATGTTTTGATTTCCTTAAATTTAGGAACAAACTCTGAAGTTACATACCAGTTTTAATTCACATTTACTTAACAGTTACTTAGGCAAACTCCCTTTATTTCCTGGAAGCTTCAATAAATAGGAAATGAAAAACAACTCAGCGAAAACTCATTTACATTTTCTTTGGCGCAAGAGTAGAAAAATTGCATTGAACCTTTTGTAATACTCCTGGCCTACTCATTACACAGGATGAAGAAAGTAATTCTAGAATTTAGACAGAAGCTCCTTTAAAAATAAATAAATAAATTTTGGACTCATTAACTTATTAGTTAAAGGTCATTTCTAGAGACCTATTTGAACCACACAAGTACTACAGTACAGGTGAATAATGGGAAAGAAATCCATTACACACTGCTGAAGCCATGGATTAGTGAGCATATTCTGTTTCACATTCTTTCCTTTCTTTAACTGTCTCTATCACAATATTGAGACCAGTACTTACCACTTTCCCATTAATCTAACATGCCTGTGAGTCGCACTCCCTGAACACCACAACCATTATAAAACGACATCGGCCTCTGTAATAGGTAGACAAAGCCAAAAGAATGCATGGGCTTGCATTCTGATGAACTGTGAGAGACTGGCAGTCTATGGTAGGTGTAGCTACCTTGTACAAACCAAAAAAACCCCCTAGGATCCTACTGTTTGCATTACTTCTAATTGATACTTTCCAATACAAAAAATAATTTTTTTGCGTCCATTTTCTTACCTGTACAATTGACGACTGCAAAGCTGGGGGGGGAAAAAAGGCAACAAACATTAATATTAGCAGAGTTTGTTTGATACAAGTGTTTTCATTTTTCCTCCTCGCATGCAATGTCTATATACTGTGAGCTATGCAACACTTTGGATTATTTTAAAAATAAAATTAAAAGGAAAAATCTTTTTAAAAAAACCTCTCTATATCCATTTGAATTTTACATTCAAAGAAAAATCAATTTAACACATTCATAAAGCACTAATTTTCTTAATTCCAAATCCTAGCTGCTCCTGCACATAGCCTGAAAGCTAGTTCGGCTTTTTTAAACACATTTGCTTTCCACAGTTGGCCCTTTTAAAATGATGACATACTGCATTGTCTGAAAACTGAAAATAACTTTGTTAGCTACAGATTAAACAGAAAAAACTTAAACAAAAGTTCAAATGTGACTGAAAAATATTATCTCATTCTTAACATTACAGTAGGCCATCTTCAAAAAACAGAGATTATCAAATTTCTATGTAGTAAAAACCCCCAAACCCAGATTTTTAAAAAGAAGGAGTTTACAATAACTCTGCAGATTAATTATAAGAACAGACAACAGCAGAAACTGGAAAGTATCGTAACAAATTAAGGCCATTGTAACAGTATAGATACTGCTGATCAAGCTTTCAGGCATTTCAACATGAGAAAGTTAAACAAGGACAAAGATGCTTTTTCAACCTGTGGCAGCAGCTTTCACCTATGCACAGACTTAAGCAAGCACCTATGTGCTTTAAAGCATAATGGGTAAATGGTGAAGCCTGACAGCTTTAGCACTTCAGAACTGGGACTAAAGGTACTACAGATACTGCAGAAAACGAGTAGGAGCCTGACCGCTGAAGTATTGTCTGTTCCATAAGGTGAAGAAATAGGAGCCAAAAGAAAAAAAAACAACAACATGGGATGACTTAAAATTAAAGGGACAAGTTAGGCAAAATTATCTCCGTAGAAGCATTTTAAATTGCTATGAGCACAACAAGACTTCATTTGTCGTAAGCAGAGATAAAGACAATGCATCAGTTGAAATACAGAATATGACTTCCAAGGTCTATAAACAGGTAAATTATGGATATCAGGATTTAGCAATGAAATCCCAATAAAATTTAAAAAAAGAATAGAAAGGACAGAGAATGGACTCACTAGGAGATCTCTCTTGAGCATGGTCACATTAAGGCAACAGCCATACATCTATCTGCAAGGCCTGTCAGTGATGTACAGAAAGGGAGAAGAAACAGAAGGGGAAAGAAAAACAAAGCCAAACCCCATGCAGTATTTCAGAAGCGTAACTGACAGCATCAGAGAAAGTGGTTTAGCTAAGAAGCTGGCAGAACAGAAAGGGACCAAATACAAAATTATACCGGCGTGAGACCCATGGTCAAGGACACCTAGCTATCAGTCAGTCTGCAGCGTGTGTCCAAATTTGTATTTGTGAGATTGTTTACTTTTGGCAAGGGGAAGAGGAAGGCGGAGAACAGCTGTCTTAATTGTAAATGTTTGTTTAAAAATAATACAACATACCAGGTTAAAAGATACATTTATACTTGCTACAAACCTCTTGATGGATTTGCTTAAGTCCCTCCAATGACTTTTCATTGAAATAATATGTTATAGATCTGTAAAGGTATACAAAATTTTTAAGACTGGTTTCCTAATCACGCTATAAATAATTTTTCTTCCATGACTTCATTGTACTTTCAAAGAGAAAAACAATCATTTGATTTCCAAATTATGCTCAACAGAAATATGCAATATTTAATTTTAAATAGTTCAGCAAACATAATAACGTAAGTTCTTTCCTTATCATGTAGCAAACTCATTCTTAAAGGACTATAAAATATTAGCGTCACTTACTAATAACATTATAATCAGTAATACACCGACAACTCTTCTCAGCTCAGTTGTATTTTGACTCCAACACTTCTGTGATTTTTCCATCAATTTCAAGTATTTCCTACTACTAAAAATGCTCTCCGTCTTTTTCTCTAACTTTTCAACTTACTTGAACAGGGAACTCTTCAGATTAACACTGCTGGCGAATACAATTCCCAATAATTAAAGCCATAAAAATCAGTGCACACTTTTGATATCTATTATTTGAATTAATCTCAGTATATTTAGCTTGTACAAACTATGACATCATCAAATTTGTTAGATGTCACCACTTTAGATATCTTTGTATGACTGCATCAGAATGTTCTCAGAAGTAAAATAAAAAAGGTTAATCAGAAAGTAATTATCCAACTTTTAGAATGAAAATGACCCATAAAGTCTGTCTGGTTTTTTAAAATATATTTCTTCAGCGTACATATATCTACGACTCCTGCAGAACTGTATTTATTTTCAGTGAAGTTTGCACTCTGGAGTCTTATTTTCCACTGCCTTGATCTTAAATAGTCGCCCATCCCAATTTAAGTCACACTAGTATAAAATTCTACTGCTAACGTAACTTCCAAATTCTAGTTTTTGCAATAAAGGTTTTCAACCATTTTTCACGTGTGATTCTTGTGAAAGAAAGAAAAGGTAAATGACTCATTTCTTTAATCACAACATTAAAACAAAGACACCTCCAAATAATTTTGTCATTTATTCTGGCTACATCACCTATATGTAACGTGTGTGTGTACACACACATACACCCATATATATATATCTGGACCAGCATTCAGCAGTGACAACTAGATCAGTCCAACTCAACAAGCTGCTTGAGGAGGTAATTCTCTAACACTGAAGATGAAAGACTGCCCCTTCACCAGGAAGACAGCATACTTATGGGGAAATGGGGTTTAATCCATATTTAAATGACAACTTTGAACTCTCCAAGTAAGGCAGCAAATGATCTCACTTTCCTGATGACGAATTTATACTTAAGTTCAGAACATCACCGAATAAAATGTGAAGGCTTGGCATGACTGACCAAAACAAACAAAAATTCAATGGAAAAGAAGTTCAGTAAGATGGAGATTTCCATAATTATACTCAAGAAGCTTTCAATAGACCAGACATGAAAGGAAAATTTATAGTCAAGATAATCTTGCATTTATACCTATTATTCTCTTCTGCTAGTTTGCACAGTGCATGGGTGATCTCAGCACAGGCAAGAATTGCCCCGTGGCGTGTGTGCAGATCTGTGCCCACTGATAAAGGCAGAAGTCTTGGCAAAACTGAAAGAGATTAAATAATTTATTTTTTTTTTAAACAAAGCAAAGTGACAGATCACAGTTCTAAATGTAATCATGTCTGCCTAGAAATAACATGGGAAAACCATTTCTGGAAAGTCAGGCCAATATATCCTGCCCATGATATGAAAACCAAGTTTTAAAAATATAAGTAAATTCTGACAAAGCATACTAAACCACACCAAGAAATTTTGTACTCACAACTACCTCCCTGTTCAGAGTAAATAAAATAACATACTTGCTATTAGGCATTGGGCTGGCTGAGCGGTAAGGGAAATGAGGCTTGTACTTCCATGGAATTTTACTTCCATATAAACCGCCACCTTCCTAGTCCACTATAGGGAGCCTAGGTAAGATCTGTAACTACAGATTCACCTGGGTGTCAGCTGCTGTCTTTCAGCCGTATTAAAAAGCAGCTAGTACATCCTCAGAATCTTGAGTGGGCCAAGCAAAGGAACCTGCATTCATGCTACAAAACATTTGATTACACATACAACAGTCAAAAAGGAATTCTTCTGAAGATGTCAGACTGGACAAGACAAAACAGATCCCCCCACCCTTTACGACATCAAAGCCATATCAACAGAGCAAAAGCCAGGAATTTGAGGGCTAGCTGCCTGAATTGTTGCAACAGAACTACACCCATTTATTCATCTCGGAACTGGTAGGGTCCAGTGTAGCCAGATAACTGAAGTCCAGTCCCCAGATAAAAAAAGATCTGGCAGTATTTTATAATTTTTGCATAAAATCTGCAAACTGGTAAAGCTATTAGTGTCACTACACTGTATTAAGTTGCAGGGGAAATCTTAATTTTTATTAAGTCATGGTGCATGTTTAAATCTTAATACATTTTTGCTACATAAGCTAGAACGCTTGATATGGCATGCTATGCAGAACTTATTTGTTACCTACCCACATTCGCCATGTATTCAGGAGCCCGTGGAGTAAGGTTATGCAGAGCTTTGGTTGAAAGTTCTCGAATAACACTGAAGATGTAAAAAAGCATTTTTGGATTGTTTTGGGTTAGCAATTTAGTAGAAGTAATGTATTAAAAAAAAAATGTCAGGAAGGGACTCCTGTCCCTGACCAAAATAAAGACCCCAGCAATATTAAAAATTACAGTATTCTCTGTCCATCCTATGCTTCCCCCCCTCAAAAAAAGCCAACAAAACAAAACAGTGGACCAAACAGCCTACAGCTAGCTTTTAGCTATATGAATAGAACTTATTGCTGAAAAAGACAAAGAAAAACATAAGTGTGGATGGTAGAACCTGAGGGCTCATTCTATGCATTGGCAGGGACACTACAGTAAACTATTATTATTTCTCATGATGCAAACTATTATCAGCACTGATATAATCTCATTTGTGTTATATGTACACATTTTAATCTTCATGAACACTGAATATGACTAAGCACCATCTCTATGCATGAAATCTACTTTAATTATGATAATTGTATGGTGATGGTGTTTACCCCTCACATATACTATATACCGTGTAAATGTGCTTTATTAATCTATTAACAGATTGAGGTCATGGCAAAAAGACAAAATTCATAAACATGTTCTAAGTGACAATATGCTAGGGAGGTACAGACGACATCAGCTGCTACTTGTCCAGTTTCCTTCAGTCAAATGCTATTGCAAACTCTAATATAAGTAAAATTTACAAAAATAACCTAGGAAAGCATGATATGCAGAACAGTCAGTTCCTGGATATTAATAATTAGACTTCATGAACTTACCTATCCCAGTGGTTAATCTTCATGTTAACTAAATGATCAATCATTGGCTGTGTATACTGAGGAAAGCCAGCAATATACACACTGAAAAATAAATGTCCATATAGAGAGAGTACAGAATCAATATCTGTGTGCATTTTAACACAAGCTACTCCAAAGATTTAAATTCTCTAGTTTTAAAGCAACCAAAAAAATTACTTAAACATGCCTTCTCCTAACTGAGATGCAGCGGAATGAAATAATACAATAGGAAATATTTTACAATTATTGAAAAAATTTTAAATCACTTTTGTAAAACTGTCAGATTCTTTATAAAAACTACTATACATACAAAAAGCTTGACAGCAATGAAAAGCAAAAATAAACATTCGATTTCCATTGTTACATTCTAGAAAATCTAGATGTCTATATTAACTTACACAATTATTTCAGATTGGAGAAATGTATTAACGATGTAATCCACAGTACACAGTAAAATTAAGTTACAGAAACGTGCTACATCTTCATAAATACAAAGGTCCAAAATTGAATATGGGTTTTCAAGTTGTCCTTTTTAAAAATCAAATATACACAAAAAGTCAATTCTGACAAAAAAATGTTAAAGTTGCAAAGTCAAGACCTAAGATGTAAGGGAACACCACAATTAATTATCTAGGTGGCCTGCATAATTACCTAACTTCACAGCCACACTTGCTTTCCAGTCTTCAGAAGCATCAACTATTGAAAGCTAAGGTCAACAGAAGTTAAGTGAAATGTTTTTTCAGTACATCTGATGTATGTTAAATAATCTTGGAAAGCTAAACAATCAGTAGAATGTGTTTGTGTCAAAACGGCAGGCACAAAGGGATGAAATTAAGGACACACGGATTATCTTAATTTCACCTTTTCATATCTTTTGAGTGAATAACTTTGCAACCATAATAGTTTTCCATTAATATATGTGTGTGTAATTAGAAGCAAAACAAAGACAAAAAACAAATACTGTTGCATGTTACCATACTGATATCTATGTAATTCATCAGAAGAGTAGGAATCCTTAAATCCACAGCACAGACCTCAGTCACTTGAGTCAACTACTGCTATGAGCCCTAGAGGGGGATTAGACAGTTGGTTTAACTGGTTGTTGATGCCAGCAGAGAAATGATAAAACTCATTACTCTTTGGTTCCTTTCCTTGTTCTGGAAGAACATACAATAAGAGACACACTTCCCCTGCCATATTTGAGTTCTCTCTTCTTCATAGTTGCTTTTTGGGCCCTAGTTTTAGCACTCACTATTCCTTCCAACCATTTTAATCTGAACTTCCTTGATTTCTTGGGCCATGTCAGTAGCCCAATCCCACTTTCAGTTTTAGTTTATAACTAACTTAACTACAGTCCTCATCTTTTGTACCCTACTGAGTATTTAATGCAAGTAGCCTTGGATACAAGTCTAGCCTTCCTGATAATGTTGCTGGTAAGATTTTTGTATCCTGCTCTACTCAGATTAAGAAGCTTCTTCCTTAACTCTGCTTTTACCAAGCCCAGAACTCCTGAATCACATAATCTCTTTACTCCCAGTTCAAACAAAATGGGTTTCCTCTACCTTCCATCCTCAGAAACAGATTATGGTATTTGACCTGAATCCTCCAAAGAACATCAGCAAAAAGTTTCAAAAGGGCACCCAGTGTGAAAAATCAGCATAAAAATATTTAATTTGAAAGGATATAAGCAACTATTTATACACACACATCTATATCATATATATAGAAATATATATGATACAGCCTCTCTACAAGAATATATCATCATTTATTAGCCAAATCCAAATTCAGCTGTAGAAACCGACACGTCTTTTTCGAGCTTTTAGTGCTCAAAGGAATCTAGTAGTACCAACCTTCACACCTGCACAGCTTCCTTTCACATAGCGGCATTATGCTGGCATACAAAGTGTCCCAGGATTGTTTTATCTGGGCGGGGGAAGGACAGCTAAAGATTCTAGATCTGGAATATGAACCTCAAGCAGCTTTTTCCAGCTACATAAACAATTACACCACCTTAAGGCATACCGATCAGAAAGGTCCATTCTTCCTACCACATCATAATGATATATGTTTTCGGTGCAGCCAAATATGTGCTTATGTACTTTTCCTTTGATGTTACTCAGACAAAAATAAGGAAATAAGTATTGACCCAAATAATGACATCCTGCTTGAAGAGCAAAGTGGTGAAGATTTTTAGAAGTAATATAATGAATGAGATGACAAATACTTTACAAAGAAGAGTTTGATTAATAACACTGAACACAGTTTCAAGGAATCGTACTACTAAGTGCATAAGATTATTTATAAAGAATTTACAAATTTATTCTTTCTGTTGCACAATTTAAAGAAAGGCACAAGAGTGGAAGAAAAAAAATCAACAGTAAAAATATTTTCACTTAGATAAGTAACACTCTTACAAAAACCCTGGAAATCACAATGACAGGAGTAATAAATGAGCATTTGAGAAAAAATAATAAATTAACAATTCAGCTTTCAAAAAGTAAGGAGAACGTAATTAGTCTCCAAGCCAAAATCATAAAAGAGAGAAAATAAAAACTGCTTTGTCAATTTTGAATATTTTCCATTTTCTACTAGTACTAAAAGCCAGAGTTTCAAAAATCACATTGACACTATACAGATCTAGAGTAGCATTGAATACCAAGCCACTGCATTTCCCCATCTCAGCTCAGCAGGCTGGGAGCTCTGGGGAAGAGAGGCTCTGGGGAAGAGTGTAGGAGGAGGGTGTGGACCCCAGAAGGAATGACACTAGGTAAGAGGTGAAGATATGTACAGACTGAAATGATTAGGTACAAAAAGGACAATATGGAGATGGACAGATTAATAAAAAAAATAGTTGAGGAGAGGATAGAGGGTTCCAGTGCAAATTATCTTAAAAAACTGCTCATTGGAAGTCACAAAGCTGGCAACGGAGCATAAACCATCATATACCTGTTTGCTATTTCTGTTCCCCAAGAATATAATCTCTTCTAGCCTTTCTGACCTGTGACCTTCTGAGCAACATGCAACTCCATAGGGCAATTTATCTGACCTATCTTAAAACGGTCTGAATCACCTTCTGTAGGTGCCTGTCTCTTTGCATTGGCTATGGAGAGAGGCTAGACACCTAGGCTAGACTGTCTGTCTTAGACAACTAAAGCTAGAACCCAGCCCTCAGTCTTTTTCATCTTCTCATAAGGAAGTGCAATCTTACGTTCATTTTAGTCATCCTGTGCACCCAGCTTGCCTCTGAATTCCCCTGACTTCAGCATTATTGTATTTTCAGATAGCTGACCAGAACAGAACATAGTATTCCAAGACAAGCCACTGATTTATAACAGCACCACACCAGTTTCGGTATTTCCCATCACATTCTTTGCAGACTCCATACTGCAGTGATCAGTTTGTTTTTCAAACACTATTGCATACTGTGGTTAGATTTTTACTGAGCTATCTATGAGAAATATAAGCGCTCAAGTTAAAGGTCCATGCACAGACCACAAATTCAACAACTTGTGCAAAGTATTTTTTTAAATGGGTATTAGTTTATTTTTTTACCCACATCGGAGGCTATTTGCCATCATAACAGCCTCTCCTTTTACTACAACTCTTCAAAATCCCCATGTCTTCTCTAATCTTGACCAGCTTAGACAGTTTTGTGACACCTGCAAATATTGCCTCTTGGCTGCTTCTTCCACGTAGACAAGGAAATCATGGTCACATTTTCACCATGTCTTACACATAATAAGCAGTTTGATGCAGAAATAAGAAAAATCAAATTTTAATTTATTCAAAAACAACAGTAATAAACATAATGTTCAGTAAGGTGAAACAAACAGACAAATATTTCATTATGTAAAAGAGGTCCCTCATGTTTAGGAAAACTAATGCTTGGAAACTTACCTTATAGACAGATAACAGTTAACTCTGTTACCAACAGCAAAATAATCAGCTGCAGTTAGAATGTCTATGCCATGTGGAAAAGTGCCCTACAAACATCATAGGGAAGAGGGAAAAAAAATAAGAAAATTTTATTTAAAAATGTAAAATACTTTCCAAATAGGCAACATTAATGAAAACAAAGCTCCTACTACTCTCCAAGCACTGAAAAAATACAATTTAATTTCTAATGTATAGTAAAATCACTTGTACTAAAGATATAAAGGATATTGGATGTATAAATAGCAAAATACCTAGCTTCACTTATGAGTCAATGATAAAGTAAATAGCAGCAGATAATAAACTATGAAATAGCTAACTTAACACCTTCAAGTCATATCCAAATATATATTTGGTGAATGCATGACTATGTATGCATACAAAAAATGACTTCTCTAAAAGAAGGTTTAGATAAATGTAAGAATGTTTTCAGTTTATGTGAAGGAACAAGTATCTGCTGCAAGTTTTATGAAGTATAAAATTAGAGATTTAGGCATCAAGAAATGCATCACATGTAGAGTACATGGGAGTTCAATTACTTCCATTTGTTCCTACTTACACATATATTTTATGACTTATTTATTAATGAACTAAAAAACTGGGGTTTGTTTGTTTGTTTTTAAGAACAACGCTGGTTCCCAGCAAAGCCTGAAACATTGAATCCTACAGAAGTATCATACTTCTGACATCACTGCTCAAAAAAATCTGGTTTTAGAAGATAAACTATCTTTCTAAATATGCAATTGCCACCTAAAAATTTGCCGTTTTATATAAGCAATACAATTCAGACATTCAGAATTTTGATTGGCTATGACTGATGTAATACAGTATTAACGCAGCAAGGCTGTGTTTTGGAACGGAGGAGGCAGCATAGCCTCCACAAGCCATAATTAAGTACAAATGGAAACCAGCCAACTGAAAGACACTACGCTCACTTACAAAAAGGACAATCATATGATATTCAAGCAGTAAAGTTATGTGGAAGTACAGGTTCTGGATATGATACAGTTTTGTTTGTTTACAGCTCACTCATCCCTTCCACATTAGGATACAGCCATGCAAAAATAGTAGAAAATATCTCTAGATCTAAGCCTGAATAATTAAAGAAGTATATACTGCAAGCAGTGGGAAGCTGTCAGCTACTGCGGAGGTCTTATTCTGGGAAGCATAATTCCAATAGTCCAAAAAAACAAGGCCTGGAATCTGACTGAACCAAGAAGGATAGACAGAATATTTATGGCTTATCCAAGAGACTACCCGCAAACCCTAATAACTCAAAGGTGAAATGAATGCACTCTCCAAAAGCCTAATGAAACACTGATTAGGGAGAAAAATGTACGTATGAGAAATACCTCAGTATGATTTATAGCCAAACAACAAGACATACAATGAAATATATAAGAACGCATACTGTACACAAGGAAAATCACAGCTAAACAATTTTAATTCTAGCTGCTAGCTGGACCTTGCTATTTATCACTTGGCTGTAAGTGTGCCAATTTGATCCCATCTCACTGAAGGTCATGGTGCCACAGTGCATGTCAGTGAGACCACAAAATTCCTGGCACCAGGTTCATGAGTACAGCCGATGGGAGAGAGACTTCAGAGGAAAAGCTAACAGTTTCTGTTCTGTCAGAACACTTAAAACTTACTGCTCCAATATAAAAGTTTGTCTTATTAGAAGTATGTGCATTTCTCATGACTTATGCTTAAAAAAATTCTTCAGTTTTTCAAAGTTTTCATTTACATGAAGTGTAAGTTACAATGGCTTCTTTTTCTGAGGCCATAAAAGCAAGCTCTCAGATTCAGGACATGTTGAATTGCAAAGGTGAAGCAGGCAGGAACCAGGAAGTAAGCGAGGTCAACTTTTTTCTCCAACTATTTAGTATCAGCATTGCTACTTCAGATGGAGGATATGTTTTAGCTCCTTCCAATTCAGAGAAAGGGTGTCTCTCTCAACACATTACATCCAGGGAAAGAACTACAGAGGGTGTATCCACTGATTAAGTAACCATTTTCCTAGGCAGTAAGGAATGGTTCAGTAAGTAAAACTTCTGAACTTCTACAGAAACCAACTGGAGACTGATAGCGTTCCTCATGCCATGAAAACTTACTATTTCACTGCAAACTCCTCCTTAACATGCTGACATATAAGCTAAAATTGTTGCGTGTTCTACCAACACTGACAAATTTGAATCGTGGGTCAAAGCAGAGTCAATAAGGAAACTTTCTGGTTGTAAACTAATGTAGACTGTACTCCTCTGATTAAGAAATAAAAAACTCCACAAAATTTTTGCTACATGGAAGCATTTCTAAACCTGCAGCACCCAGGAGCCCTATCTCACCTGGAGCTGAAGTCACAGCAAGGTGTTTACTTCATTCAGTACCTCACGAAGCAGAATCAGGCTGAGTTGCTGTGTGATGACTAACCTCTCCAGGGCAGTAACTACAGACCCAGGGAAGAATCACGCTGGCTTCTACTTATCACAGACCTAGTCGGGTCAGGTCACCAAAAATACCTACCCTCTTCCTCCTAGTCTTCTTGCGCCCTTTCTCTGCTGCTAACCTAATTCTATCTAGAAATACACACACCAGTTACGGACACATTGCTTAATACCCATAGCTCTAAAGGAATAATATCCCGGCTCATAACACAGAGATCTTCAGGATTGATATCAGGGAAAGCTAGACAGCATTTTAACAAAGATCCCTTAAAAAATGGCTTATTGATAACAAAATTTGCTTTGAAATCCAAGTCTTTACCTTATTTCCTCCAAGGAATGGAGGAATGCTTCTCCTCCAAGGTTGCAAATCAAAGTTGTCTGAGCATTTTAACTACTTAAATGACGCTAATTTACATAGGAACCTATCACAATACTTTTTATCAAAGCACTTACGTACCTCCAAAAGTAACAGATTTCTCAAAATATCTAGATGGTAGCATTTTGGTACAACAGGCAAAACCAAACATTGAGTTGAAGACTCTTAAGTTCATTGTTCATTGTTCTAGTTCATTGTATCACCAACCACAGCAAAGATTGTGCAGCACACTTCAGCTGTTCTATTAAAAACTAGGAAGTCAATGAAACAAAAAAGTAACAAAAAAATTGCACTTTTCCTGCTTTAAGAGCATTGCAGTTTGCAAGGTGTATAATGGCTGTCATACATCCTGATTTTGCTTTTCAGGATGACTGAATATTACCAGAAAGCTCATTTTCTTCCAAAACTAGAGTACTAAAATAAGACTCACATCTCAGAAAAATATTCCACAAGAACTCATTTGCTGATAACGATAATAATTATTTTGTGACATCCTTTTACTCAATTTCTCCAAAGCCACAGCGTCTAATTTTGATTTTAGGTACTACACGTTTACAGTAACCTCCAAGGCACTAATGAATGAAGATTCAGGAAAGTTACCATACCTGTCTCCCAACATTCTCCTGGAAGGCAGCCTAAGGAACAGAGAACAAACATACCAAAACGAGTCAGCTTTGCTTTTTGATAAACACCAGATGATGAATTCAAAACACACAACAATATAAATGACCCATGGCTTTTCTTTTTTAAATAAAGTAAGCTTTGTCAGTAGAACAAGCCCAGAGGGCTTTTTTGTTTCTGCGTCTCTATGTTCTGGTGTTCTTAAAGCTGTATGTTGCATGACAGCAGTTTAAGAATACAAGTTTATTAAACTAGTCACACCCACAAGAGTGCTTTTGAGTAGTGACACAAGGCTTCGCACTGGAATTGAAAGTCAATACCTGTAGACAACAGAAACTGAGAGAGCTCACTTTTGTCTGACTACTTCAACATAATTTGCTAATAGTAGGCAAAGTTTGATTCTTTGTCAATGAAAACTGTAGACAAAAAATATTGAGACTGCAATACTTATTTGAAAGATACACTTCTGAAAGCACGCTGAAAGACTGAAATTATAAAACCTGAAGACAAAATTCATGTATGTTTCTTGTGTTTTGCATTAAATAAACTCAATATCTTGCAAAACGCAACGAATACAACCATAAAGTTAATCTCTCTACTTGTATGGTATACAGAATAAAACCTACTTAACTCCCTACTCCTTACTTGAATTTTCTCCCTCTCTCAAAAAAGCCAATTATTTTTTGTTCCTTAAAAGGATATACAATCGTAAGTTCTAATAAAAACTTCTGTAAATGTTAACTCTTTTCAGAGAGGGGAGATCATCATTATCTGGACACTTCTCTTAAGAAGTGTCACTCTACCTACAGACACAGATCTCCAGCAATGGACAGCCCTTGTCACCTGACAACTGATGTTTAACATACAGGGGGGGAAAGTCCCAATCTTTACTGAAAATGTCACAAGAATTTTGACAGACAGAGCTTCTGTATTTCCTACATAAATAAAGTACGCATGTGGTAATCCACCTGTAAAAACAAAAGGTTAAGTTAGCTCACCAAGGTATCATACTCTACATGTGGAGCAAGCACTCACAGAACACAGGTGAAGCAAGCCCTAATGAAGCCAGTGTCTCTTAGTGCATTTCTGAGGTTATGTCTGTTTAGGATAATGACTGCAGTTCCTGTAGACTTGCCCAGGCTAGTTCAGCTCCTGCTCACAGTGTACCCATTGCAGGACACGTAGCACAGGCTGACTCTAAACCGCTTACCCACCACCTTGGCCGGTTTTGGAGCCCACCTTAGCCTGCTCGCAGTTGCAGCCACGCTGCCAGCAGTGCCCCTGAGCTAACCAGTTTAGGATTGCCTCGGGTAGAACTGCATGGGCTATCCTCTGCGGTGGCGGCAGCATAGATACACCCTTGGGCAACACATAAAGCAGCGTTCCAGAACAGGAACATGAGCTCTAGCAATGCCCTATGCTTGTTCTTTATTGTATGCTGTAGCCCAGCTTCTGACATGGGTTTTTTCACTCCTTACCTCTCTACTAACAATGCTCCCAGCCAAGATTTGCCAGGACATAGTTTCATGTTACCCTGCATCATTTATTTCTTTTTACTTACACGTTAGCTTGAGATCCCCTTTTATGCTATTGAGACCCTTTTACTCAGCACAGGGACGTTTCAGCAAGGATGACGCTCTCAACTATCATATCTGAGGGATTTAATAGTTTAATTGCCACATCACAATTTCTTTTAAAAATGTACTGCTCAGATAAGTGCCTTAATGATACAAAATCTGTAAAGCCTTTTTTTTTTTTTTTTCTTTTTAAATCAGACACTTTAATATCCAACCAACATAAATCTGGTCTCAAACCAGTGAAAGTTTTATTCTACTTACAATACATCCGTAGGCCCATGACTGAAATATACTGTGGCAAAAATAATTGGAAAAAGATGTATGGGGGTCTATAGACAACGTAGCCCCAAAACAGCTATTGTACATAAAGATTTCACACAGTTTGTTTACTTAATGTAGGAATTTTAAAATTCCACCACTACATCACCATTTCATTTTTTAACTTACTTAGAAAAACAATCATGAAGATCTAAGAAATAGTCCAGCAGCATGGCAAAAATACTTAGCATTCATCTGATGTATTCTAAACATCTAATTTACATGTTAATTTACACCTAATTGATTAGTTTATCTATAAAAAACATACAACTTTAACCACTGCTTACAAAGATAGATATTAGTATTGCCTTACTATAAATACATTTGTTGATGATTTCAATTTAATAGCCTTGGAGAAAAATAATCAGTTTGTTACAGATTCTCACACTTGTGTTATGAATTTACAATTCACAAAAGTATGAAGAGAAATATGGTAACTAGCAAATTCCCATATACATAGCTCAGTAGCTAGAAAATTTTCCAGTTGCAGACTAAAACGGTATAGTAACTTGTTTCACAGCTGGTTGCTTAGGTTGAGGGAGGTTTGTATGCATCACCATGAACCTCTCTCAGTTTCAGCAGTGTTGTTGTGCATTTAAAAAAAAAAAAAATGCTAAAAGTGCCTCTTCTGCAAATAAGTTTTCAGCCAGTTATGGGCAACTTTACAACGAAAACAGAGATATTCAAACAAAAACACAAAAAGCCTTCAAAGGAATGTAAAAACTCTAAATCCTAGTGTTTAGAGTTATATTTGGAAAATTTCACCACTGATTTAAGGCAGCTTTGCAGACAATGCACATTCCAGCTGTGACAATTTAAACACATTACTCTTCTAGGAGAACAGCATCTAGCCCCAATTTTAGCAACAAAAATGTGATATGGTAAATTATTTTTCCTGGGTCTGAAGGAGTACATTGAACAGAAAAAGTTACAAGGAAAACCATCCCCACAATATTTTTCTGTTAAAGGTGTGTGAGAGAAAGTAAAATAGAAATATGAAAATAATGAACAATAGTTCATCCAAACGAAAATGCAATTTTCTAGAGCTCATTTAATGTTCACAGAATTCCCTCCTTGCTCCTTTAGCACTTTTTTATTGTTTCACAAAAGATTTTTCTTCATAATACTCAGGAGATTTTCAATAACTGAAAATGCTACTATTTCAATCATACTTTCAAACAACTGCAAATTCCTAAAAGATGCCAAATACTTCAATTGTTTTGTAATAATAATTTTTCATTTTTCATACAATCCCCTTCTGGAGATGGAAAAATTGGATGCAAAGATCTTGATGTAAAGATTCCATGATATCAGAACCAAGATGACCAACTAGCCTTGTAACCTGAATACTTTGCTTTCCCACAAAAACTGAAAAAATATTAAAACATTCTCTAAGTCATGATGTTAAAACGTATCAAGCAACCAAGAGGGAAAAAAAAAACCCCTCTCTTTACGATGTCAGAGCTGAATGGAGCCCAATCTGAGATCACTTATTCATGTGATTATTCCTTATAATGATTATTCATGAAAGAGTTGCAAAAGTCAGCTCAGAATGCTTTTGGAGCTTCAAAAGAACAGTCTTGTTTTATTCGCTCTAACCTCAGGGTTCAAAATATCTCTATATGCTATTTTGTTTTTATTGGTGCTCTGCATTATAATATATTGCATATTGTAATAGATGGAAAATCTAGTAAAACATGTTGTTTATTTAAATATGTATTTAACTGTAGTAATGACTGGAAATAATTAGGACTTGCAGGTATTTTTCTTCAAAACTGTAGTAAGGCCTGGTAAACACAAAATATTTCTTTGCCTGCCTTTCTAAAATAAGAAAAAAGGTTTCAGTACTTTCGTAATTATCCATCAAAACAGCAATTCCAAATTTTGACCAGCTCTAAATTAGAATGTACTAATGAAAAAATCAATTTGACTGGAGATAACTGAATTGCAGAATGCTTGATAGCTTGGTTTAAAGTAGAAGAGGAAAGTGAGAAGAAAATGTACTGTATTTTGTACTCATTTGAAATATGAAAGCACAATCTGCACCAAGCTTATAGCATTAGTAAATGTATCTGGTTTAGCACCATATTTCATGGTGAAACTATCAGTTTATGTTTAAGCATAGAAACATAATGAAGATTACACATGACAATTAGATCAAGCCACTAAAGGTAAGCAGTACACTCGCAGTGGCAATCATGTTAAAAAGAATTCTCCTCTTTATATATATTACCACTGATTCCTAGGGCAATTCCTATAGAGCAAATAAATAATTCACTTTTCACCATCCATACTCCTTAAAGTTTCATGCAGTTCTCAGGCAAGCAAAGCTACCTTTGTTTTCCTCTAAGGATTTTATTTTAATAAAGTGACTTAAATTAGCCAAGAATAGCAAATTCTACAGTTTCTAAAATTTAGAAGTTGAAGTTTGGGGGAAAGTAGCATCGCTCATATTCATTAGTTGTACAGTATGTGAAGAATATGTTATATCAGTACTCAGAGATCTACAGCATCTTTGGTTTTAACCTATTTAGACAAAGTGATTTGTGATATGATTACACAAGCAACTGACTCACTTCCCCAGCAATTATGCTGCAGCTTCATTCAGCTTAAACTCTCAAGCAGAGGTGTGGCTAGGAAAAATAAGGATGCTATCCAGGTATCCCTGAGAAATCCTTCTTATGTTATAAATGCATTAGCTTTCAAAATTTCAGTCAAAAAATAAGACAGACCTGTTAATTAATTTGCATGTTGCAAAGTCTGCTTTTTTTTTTTCCCCCCTTACATGCATTCACAGTGAAGTTTATTCTTAGGAATAGGGACACTTGGTTCTTTGACAGACATTTTTGTTAATATTTTTGCGTTAATACAGTTATAGGGTGGGGTTTTTCACATTTGCATAAGATAATTTGTTTTATCTGTTGAAACAGACAACTCATACTTCTTTCTTTTTTTTTAAGCAAGTTCAATATATAGAACACACTGACTTAAATTCTCAAAGATGTCCATTCTTTCTTCTTCTCAAATTCTATAACCTCTCCTCCATAAATTCCCTTCTCTTAAGAACAATCACGCATTCTTTTCAAGTCTCAACAGCATAAATATTTTCTACAGAAAGGTTCCACAGAATATACTTCAGTGTCAGTCCTATTAACTAGATAACAATACCTGCCTAATGGATTTATCACTTTCTTTTAAAAATTCCCAGTCCTACGGGAAGACTTTTATACAGTAACTGAAAATATGTTTGAAGGAGAGATATTATTCTAGAAATTTTCAAATTACCACAATTACAGAGTAACAGTTGATGAACAATTAGAAAAGTATAACTTCACAAAACTTACCAGCTTGGTGACTTGAAAAAGATACAGTGTTTGTATATTATGTATGACCCTTTTGTCTTTGATACTGTGACTAGAAAATGCTAAATAGCTCTTTCTTAGATACTTTATCTTAACCATCATGACCACAATACAGCAGATTGTGAACTGTGGCCATAAATCAAGATGTGGACCTGTGGATTATATAATTTAAAATCTAAATTAACACCATACTTCTAAGGATTTTAAAAAAGCAGTTTTTTGCTCACAACATAATATATTGCTTATATACTGTAGTTCTACATAGCTAAGTCTACAAATTATTACATTAAACGAAAACAAACAAAAAAATAACAGAAACAGATAAGCTAGAATGTGATAACTTACAGAAGCAGCTCTTCTGCAGTTAACATCACGATCAAATACTGCAGCAATAACCAATGCACTGAGGAAATAAAATATTGAGTATTAGTACCAAAAATATGAGAAGAAATGTGTAATGCCATCATTTCAACATTTAGACTTCTAAGCAGAACACGCAGCATTTCCTCTAAGGAGCTTATTATTTATAAATACAAGCCTAAACTAAAATTTGAGTTGAAATAACCATGTACTTCCTCGTTTCTCTAGTTTGCTGTGGACTTTCCATAGCATAAACAGACAACTGCCATCCTACTGTATCAAAGCAATTTAAGGAGTATGCAAATACGTTTAACTGCACAGAAAGGTTTTCTATTTAAAATGTAGCAGGAGTTTAAAACTTGGACATAACTATGATCTCTAATGTGAGACTCATACAGTGCAATTTTAAATTAAGACTTGGAAATACAGTTTCTCAATAGCCAAATGCACAGCAAGTCTTAAGTAAGGCTTAAGCAAAACTAAAAGTTAAGCAATGGAAACTTGTAGCTATCTCTACAAGAACAATCACATCGTGTAAGTAACAAAAATCAGAAAACAATATGCAAATCCCACTAAAAAGTGACCTGCAAGATAAATTGCAAAACCTTTTTTTTTTTTTTTTTTTTAAAGGTGACCTGTAGATACAGAGGCATGATTATACAAAACTATTTCTTTGTGCATGAAGTCTGGTAACCCTGCACAGTTTAATTCTTCTACCTCAAAAGAACTGCTTTTAAAAGATGTGCTACACAACAGAAGAGAGAGAATATATCCAGGACACGAAGTCTACAGCTTTAGAAATCCACCTCCAGCATTCAATTAACTTCAGTGACAAATAAACATCACTTCAGGAGAATCATTTAAGCAGAAAATTATTCCTTTCAAACTCTGAAACTCTTCATTACATTATTTATTGACTCCAGGCAAAACAGGGAATAAATACGAGCTGAAAAGTAAATCCAAGATAGCTTTGCTTTAATATAAAGATATTAATTACATTGATAATATCAGGCTTCCCTGGGTAGTGGCTATCAGTTTCCTACAGTGAAGAATACTATGGTGTTAAAATTCGCTGAAATGCACAATGTTGCCTCTGTAATTTCAGTTTATCTCCATTAAGGAAAACAAGAGACAGAAAGCAAGAATGAAATGAAAATAAATCCCAATAAATTGTTCTAAAGACAGTTGATGCTTTCTTATTGCTACTTGCATGAGCAACTCCTCTCTCTGCCACAAAGACATTAGGTGATTGTAAGACAAAAGGCGGTCATCCAAACAATAGCGATTGGAAGAGCAAATGTTTAGGAAGCATTCTGTTAGCAAGTAGCACACATGGCTAACTGTTGAAAAAGTGCTGGGTCAAACACATCATCTTCATACCATGTTTGCTGATTTTCTTCTCTGGCATACAGAGAAACTTAAAAATAATTTTAAAAGGACATTTAAGAAGTATATAGTTTTAATTATGTATGAATAGCTCCCATAGATCTTTTCATTATAGAAGAGAACATTCAAAACTAAGGAATTGGATGAAAATCATCCTGGAAAGCAAAAAGAAACAAATTTCTGCCTGACGTTTCTGATTACATGGACTATAAGATAAAACATTATTTTGTCAGTTATGCAATATTTCAGTCTTGTTCTCTTCTGAGAAAACAAACAAGAAAAACCCCACCAAAAATCCCCCTCATCAAGCCAGGAAACTCAGAATCCAGTGTTGCCCTTACTGTGTCAAAGGCACCCTGAAGTTAAGCGTTACAGAGTATTTCAGAAGAGCTGTGCTGGGACAGACTAAAATCCTTCCAATTCATTGTCTTGTCTCCAACAGTGCCCCAAAAGGGACACTTAGGGATGAGTGTAAGGACATACATATTAAATATTAACATACTGATTTGAAAGATTATGCAGTCTTTTCAAACTGGAAATGTTAAAAGACTGTCACTGGAGAATAAATACTGCTCTTTGAATTTCATATTTAGACTTAAAATGTGGTTTATTAAATATAATGGAAAACAGTTTCAGGTTATGATACACAACAACAGTTCAGCTTATAATCAAATTGTACTTTTCCATTTTTTCTTATTCTTCTGTTACCTTAAGACAAACCTGTATAAGTAAAACCAGCAAAACAACATACTGTCTATGTGATGCCACCTGAGTTATTCAGCGCTGCAACTGAACACCATGTTAAGAAAAACAAAACAAAAAAACCCAGGAATTTTGTCATTGCCCCCATAGCCCTATTATATTCATAAATCATACGGTAGTCACTGTTTTATGTTAATCCTTTTAATAGAAGTATTTTAAACTTATCAAACTACACAATTTTTTCAAGTTAATTTCTATTTGAAAATGGAGACACAGTCTGCCATAACACAGGGATTAGCCAGGAAAGCAACATGCCTAAGATGAAACATGTCTAAGGTGTCTTCACCTGTCTGCTTTGTCGTGGGAGTTTATGTGATACTCCACCAGGATTTCCTAACATAAAGAAACTGTTTATGTCAAACAAAGTGGGATATTTTTTTAAGCTAGTTAAAAGATCATGTCTTGACTTGCCTGAAATGTACCACACCTGACTACTAACAGGTAGAGCAAAGAATGGCTTTGCATCTTGCAGTCTCTATGAAACACCTTTTGTAGTTCCTTGAGGTATATTTAGTCTGCATGCATGACAAGTAGTTAAGCGTACAATAAACGCAAATGGACTTTAAAAAGCAAGTTGCAATTCTATCAGTCAACTAATAATTCTCCCTTTCTTCCCTATCCCTTCCCCTCTCCCCCAAGTACTCGCTTAACTGGCTTCACGGAAAGTTAAAAGGACTCCGAGTATGTTAGCCGCTCACTTCCTCAGCCCAACACCGATCTCATTACCTTCCCCCGACAAGGCAGAAAGAATCAGAGAGCAGAGGCCAGCCGGGTGATAGACATCAGAACACAGAAATATCAGAAATATCAGGTTACCCTCTCCTTATTTGCACCACATGTACCAGACAATAAATCTGAATTTCCTTTATCACCTGTAGCAGGCACTTCTAGTCTATGCTAGTCACAAGCAGCAAGAAGCTTATCCTATTGCTAACCTCTGAGAATTTGCCACTATTACTTCAAGCATACCACCCTGAAGCTGCGGGAAGAAAAAAAATAAACTCTCAAACCTCTTGCCAATTTGGCACAAAACCAGAATTTCCTTCCTGAGCCCAAAAAAGGGAAAAGTCTAACTTGTAACAGGACAGAAAACTCTCCTCCCTACTATACATTAGGGAAGGGAAGGCATAACAATCATCACAAGCAAAACGGTTTTGAACAATCCAAGCGAGTTAAAAAAAAAGGAGGCGAGACCAGAGTCAGACCCAAGTCTGTTGAGAGCTGCTGCTACAAACAGCCCTTTTCGCACCTCTTCAGTCATGCCAGTACCCCAACTGGAACGGCTACACAGTGAGCTGGATGATGAAAACAGATCTAGGCTCAATTACTTTTTCTTTTACTAGCTTTTTTTTAAAACCAGAGAAGCTCCCCCATTCACTTCATCGCATGCAGCTGTGCTATGCTCAACTGCAGGAGCAGCGCAGGTGAAGGAGCAAGCAAAAGAGCCTGCTTCAGCCAGCACTGCTAGGGGAAACAGCCCTTCAGACTACAGTCTCAGATTTAATTCCTCCTGTTTATCTAGGCAAGGAGAAGGTCTGAAGAAAAGGAGGAATGCTGTGACCATTCCCACTTCTACACTGCATACTTTCACAGTCCCTCTAACCCAGCTCACACCGAGCTCTTATACTTTCTGTTAGCCACCCAATGTCCCACACTGTTCAGTGGGTTACTCCAATCCCAAAGTTTTGGGGTAAAATGATGAAAGTATAATAAATACACACGTAGAAAAGAGCAACAAGAAAAATGCTTAGGACAGGAGTTACAAACACTGCTATTAAAAAAAAAAAAAAAGGCATATGATGTCCCTGCAGGAAATAACTTTACACAAGTGCAAGACACAGTAGGCATACAACTCTCTTCTGAAGGCAACATTCAAATACATAAAAGAAGAAAGCTATTCTCAATATTTCATCATGGTACAAGATGTAGCTCAAAGCAATGCTTCATATTTCCCCAATTCTGCAGGACAATCTTGCCCTGGAGCAAGCTACATCATTCATCCAAAGCCACACCTTCCTTTTTTTTTTTTCCCCCCTCTTCAAAAACAACGCACCACCGCAGGGAAGACAAAGCCGCCTACACTCCTACACTGTATGCACTATTTGTATTAGTATTCTGCTGAACGGGAGATAGCAATGAGATCTTTCTAAGTAACGATTCATTTATTGATTACCTACACCATCGAATGACAGATAAATGAAACTACATTCTGACTATGCAACAGTTCCAAATAATTAAGACAGCCAGCAACAATTTAATCACTATCATTGTATAACAGAGTAGAAGTATGTTTTCCTTTTTCTTTTTTGTTTAGGTTTTAAACAAAACAGCTCAGCTTCTTACTGTGCACCTGCCACTTTACAGACAGTAACTTCCACACCCAAGGGGGCAGGAATCAAATTACCCGTATTTCCAAGTTATTAAATTATGTTTAACTTTCCTTATGGGTAAGCTTAAAAAGAGAGCATTCACGTAGAGACTGGGAGAGAAAAAAAATCTCAGTCAAGTAGTGCTTTTATAAAGATATGCTTGAATAGCAGCTTCCGTACAGGCATTTCAAAACGTAGTAAGGTTATCCTGCAATAAAAGTGAAGTTTCATCTACTTTGCCAAGAATTTTCTTTTTGTGGTCCTGTAGTTTGAATAGATCAGGCAAGGTTTTAGAAACCAGTTTAACTAGACTTTAAAAAATAAATAAGCAAATGTGAGTAAGTGTATCTTGTTGAAATAGGGATAGGGAAAAAATACTGACATGTAAAAATACAAGCAAGTACTATTAGAAATACTCTCAGGCAAGTATTTCCAATAAGAGTTCTCTATTTTTTTTTTTTCTTAGAAGAAGAGTGGTAAAGTCAGGAAGGAATAGGGCTGATCTATGACCTACAGCAATCTCAGTTTGTAACTTCACTATTCTGACAATTTCATCACTTCATAACAGAACATTCATAATAAAGCACAGAAGAAATAGCTGTCACTGAATATGGAGACAGATATTTCTTTTAAAACATTATCATAAATTTTACTTAAAAAAATATGATTTTATGTAGTTTAAGGTGATTTTTCACTAGTCAAAAGTGAAATATTTATGTCCCTTGACTACTGAAAACACAGAAAACAATGTCTTTCCATTACAGGATGATACAACTTTGCAGGCAAGAAAAGGAAAAAAAAAACCCACCACCAAATTACCCCTCTGCTTTAATTGGTAACTACTGTACCACAGTCTGAATGGGTTGTGGGGCAGGACCCAGTTCAAGAAGCATACTACGTCTGTATCTTGGTACCCAAGTGAGTTTCCCACAAGATACGCTAACTCTACCATGATGACCGCCTTGCCTTTCAGGTCTGAGTGTAGCAACCAGCTCCTTATGCTCCAAGTTCAGCATTATCTGTGTTCCTCCAGCCAGTTAAACAGCAGCGTTAAAGACTGTGAATGAAGGATAAACCCTTTGCAATCTCTAGCACCGAGACAAAGCGAACAGTTCGGGATCGCAATCACTCATTACTTTTTTTTTTTTTAAGGCGGTAGTATTTTCCTTTCAGGTAAACTATTTATTATTTTTCTATAAGAATCTAATAGCTTGTATTCTTATATAGGCAGATGTTTTTGCTGTGTAATTCAGCTCACAATGGATATTATGTACTTTGTTTCAAGATGCTGAGTTCTGCATATTTTAAGGGTAGCAACAATTTGCTTGTGGCTAGAAGTATGACTCTTCTTTAAGTAAAACAGTGACACACCTAAGGCTAGATTTAAAAAAAAGCTGTATGTAATTATCGGCTTGCTGACACAATAGGTGAAACTGTGTGTCATACTTTATTTGAATATTTTTTTTCACCGTTTCTCTTTGGAGTGGCAATTCTACCTTCAAGACCTGATTATATTTAGAAAAGGTATGGCCAACATAACTATGAAGATTTTTAAGTAAAGCCTTAATATAGTGTTAATACTTGCTAAAATACTGTGCAGCTTTGTTAGAAAACTAAGCATATACAAACCACAACACCTTACAACTGATCATAAGCAATATTCAGCTTCCCCCCTGCCATCCACCCTGTGTTTCTCTCCACTCCACCAACTTATTCCAAAGAATTGAAGTTGTCGTAGCTGGCAGAGCCACAGCGTTAATTGGTATTACTACCATAGGTAGAAGATATCAGTTATTTTCATTTGACATTTTCCTAAAAAGAAGAGAAGAATTTGTTTCCAGAACAGTCTCAAAGCTAAAAGACAGGAGCTTCTTCAGAAACGTAACCTCCTTCATACCTGTCCACAAGTTCCCACTACCAGCTTTGTGACAGTAAAACAAAATACCACAAACCATGAAAAGTGAAAATGGTGAGCTTGCATCTAATGCATGGAGAACATTATTGTTTTGCACCATGGTAGGGTGAAAGGAGTAAAAGAAATATATTGCTCAAAGCATCATGAGCAGAAGAAAAATTCTGATAAACAGAACAGATCAGAAGTCTGATAAATAGAAGGCTTACACACTCAGGCTTTTTTAAGTTTCACAAGGAACAAGCTTGCCAGACCTTAAAAGAAACCTTGAAGTTGTTCAACTAAGTCAGAGGATGGAAGCAGAGGATTTATTTTCATAAGGCTGCTGACCAAATTTACAAAAAGCACCAGTTTTGAACCAGACTTTAGTATTGGTATGGCTACGTTCATCCCGAAGTTTTGCTCACAGCGAAAATATAAATGTATTCCTGTGAGTTTAAAGATAGCACTAAATAACTCTGCACAGCTGATAACAGCCTGCTAGAAACATTTGTCAGCATTCTGGTCGTGGCTGTCACTGTGTCTTCATTGCTACCATTACCTGCGCTGGTTAGATTAAAAACAGGAATACAACCCAAGATGTAATCACATGATTATTTCACTGTGCAAACACATCTTTAGGTACCTTTACGTTAAGAATTTCATACTATATATAATTTTCCATGAACTCAGCTAGAAGGGAACTGAATATGACCCTTCAAAATAAAATATTTCTTTAATAACTTACTATGGCAAATATCACTATTTCTAGCATGCTTAACTGAAGCAGGTCTATTCTGGAGCACTGCATTCTCTTTCTGAAAGTCATCCAGAAACAGTGGATGGCATCATGTTCTAGCACAGCATGGTGTTACAAGACTCCACTTCTTTAGTATCTACGCTACTGTAGCTGAAACATCATCAAAACAACTTGAAATTGCCCTATCAGAGACACAAGGCTAAGATGTCTTAGAATTTTTTGTCTGCTCACTTCGGAGAAAAGACATGACAGCTTAAAAAAAAAGAAGAAAAACAGCGTTTGGCCTTAAGAAATTTGACAGCAGGTTCTTAGACAGAAAGATTTTATCAAGCTCTCAAAAAACCCCAGGAGCAAGTACCGCACAGCTAAGAGACACTGTTGTGTGACCTTGCATTAAAGGACCAGCACTGGAAAGGGAGAATACAAGGATGAAGAACAGCAGAGACCAGCAAGGGCACAGTGCACCAGGATCAAGGAATTAAAATGGATATGTAGGGCTTACAGACTGTCCCAGAGAACTTTAAAAACAGGTTTTAAAGACGAAAGAAATATTCACATATTATTTGGGAACCTGCTGAGCTAAGTAAGTAATTCTGTGTTTCCAAACAAGGCTTTTCAGATGAGACTGGAATAGTTCTGTCAGCAATCCAGAAGCAAGGCAGCCCCTAGAAATTGAACCAGATATCCAGGACCACAAATCACTGTATCGTCCAAATTTTTTTTTTCTTTTTAAAAAGATAATACTAAATGACTACTGATCAAAACCCCTCCGATGGAGACAAAGATGCCTGAGTTGCTGCTATCAATGGTTGGACTAAAAGTCTGCCAAGAAACTGTTAGAAGCTACCTCTTTGTGTTTGCAGTGCAAATCACCCATTAAAGACACCTTGAAATGTCAGCCAGTGTGCTGCCAACAAAAAGACTAAATGCTAAAGAGAGAATCCCACAAGCAAATAGGAGGAAAAGCATGGGACGAAAGAAAAAAGCTAAAACCAATTTGTATCTGCAAAAATATCATCAGTATTAAGTGAAAAGCTGCACCAAGTTCTAGTCCACCATTGCAGTATCACAGATTTTGATTTGGAAATCTTTTGAAAATTTTACTTTAGAAAGTCTTTTGAAACAGAAACCACAGATTGAAAAAGAAGTACATGCATGTGTTTCCATTCAACTGTAAGTAGAGTTTAGTGCCGTGGTCATTCTGGACTGGGGTACTCTGTAAAAACAGAAGGTATCAACAGAGGAAAAAAATTCTCTCATGTATTTGTTAACTTTGACTAAATGTCTTATTAGTTATAATGAAAACTCCATTATTCAAACGTAATATGCTATTAAGAATTCAGAATCACTGTGTAGAGCTCAAGTTCTTACCACTTTCAGAAACTGGAAGTGATTTTATTATTTACTCAAAATAATCTTTGAATTGGAACACTTCAAAATGAAAAATTCTAAATTGTGCAGAAGAACCAGGAGGCTCCGACATCGCTGTTTAGAGAAGAGCTGAAGCGTAGTTTATTCTTTTAGACCTAACCTGCTCAACTTGCAAGTTGTAAGCTGGTCAATAAAGACATGCTATATTCTTTGCACAATACCCATCTGACAAAGTACCAAAACTCCTGGATCATTAGAAACAAGTGTTCACCTGAAAAGGTAAGAAGTAACTTCTTCCATAAGTTTTCTCTTCTTCTAATATTTCCAGCTCTTTATGACTCCATAAAGCAACTCTCCAGTTTTAGAGTGGTTTGTTATTTCTACCTCTACTGCACTAAGTTCCAAATCTTCTTAAACTTCCTGAATCTGTTTCGCTGAGCTAACCATAAAGCAGGCGATAAGGCAGACAACAGATGTCACCCGCCACGCACCCAAAGCCTCCACTAATTTCTCTGAATCTCCTTACAGTGAATTTCTTTGGATTTTTCTTTGGTTTTCTTATGACCGATAAACAGAAGGAAATGAAGTCACCACACTTGACAAGGAAATATTTAGATGCATTTCAATCCAAAAAGTTAAACTGCATCATACCACAACAGGAAGAAATTTTAGACTTCAACAATTACATGGAAAGGCAACGGTATTGTTTATGCCATCATCATCTCACTCATATTCAATTCTTTATCTTTAAGATATTCAGCATATCTGTTAGCATGAATCAATGAACTTTATTAAAAATTATCATAGAGAAACAAAAATATCCATTCCTTGGCAAACAATATCCAGAGATCAATGAATTTCATTCATATTAAACGGGACACACCAGCTACTTTTTAAGCATGAAGGTATTTCCCCTAAATGGATGTATCACTTTTGGTCAATATCTAATTTTAAATGTCTTAAAGATAGAGCATTAGACTCCTAGATTATTAACTTCTAGAAGATACAGAATTAGACTATTAACTTCTAGCTCCTTCCTAATTTTGAATTGATTTTAAAAATTAACTGTAAATAGCTCAGTTTCTTATTGCCACAACTTACCTTGAAATCTGATTAATAAACGGTATCAGTTCTGCAGGATCATAAGCACGAGCAAAGGCCCAGCACACATAGCACGCTGCATCTCTCACGTTGGAACCCACGCTGCATGCCCCCCTCTTCTCGTCATATGTCAGTGCTTTCAAAATGACAGGAACAACTGTTAAATTAAAAAAAAGTACAAAAGCAACAATTAGGACCATACAGTGAACCAAAAAAAAAAGGTCTAAGAGCATTCAGTGATCATTAGAGAAAAGACACAGGGTGGAGTTGTGTGTTCTGAAAGAAAAGAAAGCGTGGCTCTTAATACATGCTAATTTTGAAGTTGATTAGAAAAAAGAGTTGGTTTTTTTAATACATTATTTTGTTTCTTTGCCAGTAGCTGTTTTTTATTTACTTCACATGTAATTCAATGAGGATTAAAGCAAGTGGGTTACATAAGAAGTAACACTGATATGATTTATTACTCAGTGATACATGTTCAGAAGTCAAAGCAATTTTAAAATGCAAAATTTTAAACTGTCCACTTTTTAAATTACTGGACTTTAAATATTACAGCAGCATCTATCACTAGAAAAAAATATTTCTTAAGAAATACAGTATTATAACTACCATAAAATAAAAGAATCAGTATCCATCTATTAGCAGGCAACATTTATCATGGTAGAAGTCCTAATATGACAAATTCTTCTTAATTAACAATGCTTGTGAATCATCAATACACCAATCTTGAAAGGGACTTAAGTACAGTTTTTGCATAATCTTAAAGCAAAGTGACATGTTCAACATCATTCTTGCATTAAGCAAGTAAGCTGTGATATTTTATTCCCTGTAGAGCTGTTATTTTGAGCAACTTCAATGCAGTGTTTTAAGCTTGAACCTATCAGCACTGCCAGACTGCACAGATCATAAAGACAGGATATGTATAAAACTGCAACGTAACCTAGGAACGCAAATAGGTGGGCTTTACTCTCATTTCTGCTTAGACATCCAAAACAACAGTGATGACTACATGCCTCTTCACCAGCACAGAATGATTTAATGCAAGACCAGAAGCCTTTGATGAAGGAAAACAGTATACCCCCCCCAAAAAAAAGTCAATGTCTTTTTTTTCCTCTCCTATCAGTCACGTTAATTATATTGATTTCACCAACATATCAGTTTTTGTTAGACAGTAAGGAAGTAAGATGGAGATATTTGCATCGTAAACAGCAATATGGAATCATGCACTGTATTTCCAAATGTACTCAAAATGCACTTAAATTGATTCTAAAGCCCAAATTTGAAAATGCTGTCTCATGATGCCCAGTAGAGAGACTCAAGACAAAAGCAGCTGACAGCCATCCTGGGAAGGTGCCTTTTATTTCTCAATCACACTTATTTGGGATGGTGAGGACAGGGAGGGACACTAAAACACAGGACAACATTTCACAGAAGCTAAACTATACCCCAGACTATTAATGTTAGACTTGATGAATCCAACTAGTTACAGGAATTGGAAAAAATCAGCAGCAGGAATACACAGTGTTTCTGAATGGAAATAATATACTGTGTATTCTTGAGAATATTCTGTTTCTCCTTACTGACCTAGAAAATCATCCTCGACTGACAGTGTCAGGATCTCTTTAATGACATATACACTCCAGAACACAGAGCTTCATTCTGGGAGAAGAGTGGCATTACCTGTGTTCATGAAACAAATCATGAGCCAAAAATCAACTGATACGATAGCCATCTTATCCAAGGCAGCTCTTAGAAATGCACGTATCAAGCATTGTTTCCTGATTTAATGGACAACCTGAGAAACTTTGGATTGAGTATATTTAGCCAATAAAGACCTAAAAACCACAGACCTCAATATAACATACGTCTCTGTGCCATGTTTTATTGAGGGAGCTCCAGAGGAAATGCAGTTGCACAGAGCGTAAGCCCAGGCTGAGCACTGGAACCACATACCGTTGCAGGGGACAGCAGTAGAATACAGCAGCTTTTTTTTTTTTTTTTTTAAATCATATTGGGGAAAACAGCGAAAGCAGAGTAGTAAAACAGAAGTAAAGGCAAATGAAGATCCCAGAATCCTATCACAAAGGCCTTATAACACAAGTACTGTTACTATAAGGAAGTGACAAAAATAAGCTTGGGAAAACAAGTAGAATAAGACTTTCACTTTCATGCTTACATCGCCATCAAAACTGCAGAAGTCAATAACATTTTTCTACAGATAAGACAGCTTCCAAAAACTTAAAGAAGAATTCTCTTACACAATTCTAGTAATATAGTGCCACAGTTTAAGAAATATGTATGCAAGGTTCCCTGGAGGGCTTTCTTTTGGTATGTGCAAATCCAGATATATAATTTGAATATATCTCTCTCTAGATGGCATGTGTTTAATAAATGAATAATGTCTGTAGAAACAACAGCCTCTAGGAAAAAAAGAAACAATTTCTCTCTCTGTTTTCTTTCTTGTATCAAATTTATCAAATGCATCTTTTTTTTTTACGCATCTTTTTTCCTTAGAAAATACTTGTCAAAAGGTGATGCCATTGAACAAGAAATGGGATCACTGAACTGTGTCTCATTAGCAAACTGTGCCTGGATATACTTGAGTGGATATAATCACAAAATAATTAAACTTCAATGTACAGTTCATCACTGTATGCCTGCTACTTTAAACAAAAAAATACGCACTGCAACTGGAGAAGGGAAGTGTTAAAATGCCATTTAAATTCATTTTAACCTACTAAAGAAAATAAAGCAGTAATTAAGAGGGATGGACAAGATATGACTATTAGGAGCACAAGCACTACATGGGAAAAAAAGCAATTCCCATTCAGGAACAAGATACAGCAAAGATGGATGGATATTTGGGCACTTCCCAGTTCCAAAAGAAACTGCAATAAAAATCTTTAAAAATGTTGACTAGCTTGTTTTGAAAAATGCTGCATCAACTGATGAAAAAAAAAGGAATTTGCTGGTTCTACAGGAACACTAAAATAGATGCCAAGGGCAATTTTGCAAAGCTGCTGCAAATTTCCTTCAGCACGGGCTGATTACTCCAGCTGCTTTAGACAGCTATGAGTGCACTCTCATCTCTCTGTGCACTGAAGGAAATGTGGAAGAAGGACTCACAAGCAGCTCCTCACATTGGTATCGTCTGTATGAAAGACAAAAACCAGATGTTTTTTTCAATTCAGGGCATTAATTTCCCAAACGGTAGGGACAATACCAAATGGCACCTGGCTTATTAGGGTCAGTCTAAGACAGAGGTGATGCTGCCAGGGGTCTGTAACAGCAGATACTAAGAAAATGGCAGGAACAGCAGCACTATTGCTCTGAGCAGCTCAAGCTTTCCCCATTATCTCGCAGCAGGCCTTTGGACTCACACCTCTTTGAGATCCTACTCCTGTGTCTGGGACTCAAAGCATCGCTGCTGCAAGAGAAACAACATGACTGCAAAGTCTGGAGAGCAAAGGGGGATAATGAAAAGGAAGGATACAAAAGTGGACATTTAGAAGGTGGAAGAAACAGGGAAAACAAGGTGAAGTATGCAGCAGTAAGGGGTAAGTAAATACAAATACAACAAAGACAACAACAAGGGAAATACTGATCTAGGGGTCATCTGTTAAAGTTTTCGTGCTATCACTGGTCGAATATTTACTGGTGAACTGTGGACTATGGGAAATACTATATAAAAATTGCTCCTGACAAACGTTTGCGTGTTTGAAAAAGTGCGTCCAGCGTTACATTTCCTGTTGGCATTTAAGAGTCATAAAACCTCAAAAGAAACACTATCAAAAATTCCAGGTTTGACTTCATTCTTTACCCTAGAGTTCTTCAAACACAATGCAGGTTTTTTTCGGCTATGGCTTCCTGCAGTGTCAGAAGAGCCTGGCTGAAGGAAGTCATGAAGGAGCAGTACAGGCAAAACCATCCGTGGTACTTAGTCCACTGTAACTGAAATATCTTAGAAAAGACCTTTCTAATCCACAGTTTGACAGACTCTGTGTTCGCATTATCTCACGTACACTTTTCGTCTTCAGTCTGAACACAAAATACTAAGATAAATTTTATTTAACATTTTTCTGTGATTTAAACTATTCACATTCATACTCTTCTAAAGCGTTGTTTGATACACAAAACAGCAATGAAGTTCAAAGCTTTGTAGTCAGCTTCTGCATTTTGTATCTGTTATGCAATTTCACTTCACCATTATAATCACCTCTCAAATATTCAGTATGGTCACAGTGTTGTATTGTGCTGCTCTGTATTCTTTCAATTTTTCAGATTTAAAATCATGTTGAATTCATACCTAAAACCAATTTATCAAAAAAACCACAAATAAAAAAAGCTTTAGGAAAAAAAAACCTTCCAGAAGAAACTTATTTTAGCTTGGAAGGGTGGAAACAAATTTCTTTATTTTTGAAATTATGAACATGCCTTTTTTATTTAAAAGTAGGAGGCTGGGAGATACAACAAGGAGACGACCTGAATTGTTACCTAACTTTAAAAGTTACCATTTCTTTCATAGATCTACATGAAAAGTTTGCCATTAAAACCAGAGGATAAGTAGTGTCCACTCTCAACCTAATTATTAAAACAATATCCACCTGTTTAGGTCTGTGAACGCTCAAGAAAATACAGTCACCTTTACCTGTAGCCTAGAGGTATTAATAAGCACCTGTTACACTCCACCCTGCCTTACCTAACAACATAACTGCAGGTTGCAACACAGCTCTTTGCTCAAGCCTTCTGAAAATAAAGAAACAACTTCTGGCTTCAAAGCCTTACAAACAACAGATTGGTTTTTTTTTTTCTCATACTGGAGACAGGTTGCACAGATATTTTGCTTTTTAAACACAGATTTTAAACCATCAGATGCTTAGCACCTTTCAGGTGCAGGTGACAGACACTGAACAACTAGTTAAAAAAACTTATGGAAGACATTGTATACTGAAAGGTCACATGTACGTAAATAAAAAAATGCCTCATACTATTCCTTTAAAAAAGTGCCTTAAAAAACGTCCTTCACACAAACCTAGACTATAACACATGCCACCAGGAGCCCTATGTTACTTTAACTTCAGATTGTAATTTTTTTTTATTTATTGCAGTGTTTATCATATAAAACATACAAATACAGCAATTAAACAAACAAACAACAACAACAAAAACCTGTTCCTTAGCCTTAGGTCTTGTCTCCACAAGAAAATTGCAAAATTTCATGTCAACCCTATTTCATTAAAACAAGATTTTTCACTGGATCTCAAGTTAATTAAGAATTGTCTAAATTTAGTTTAAAACTAAAATATGCCACTCTTAAAACAGATTAAGCTAATGTTACCTCTTAAATAAGTCTTACATTTTGATATGGACCATTTATGCAGAGAAGCCCTCTCAATTCATAAGTAATATATTGCAAAACTTTCTATTTTAGAATTATAAAATATAAGAAAAAAATACTACCAAAAAATGGATGTCTGCTATTACTGAAGGAAGTATTTGTACATTTGTACACAATGTCACTGTAGGAGCAGCTAAGAACATTACAATTAATGAATTATGAAACTTAAACACACTTCTAAGTATCAACACAAAGAATAATAATTTTATTCTTCAAATTTTTCTCCAATGAAACTAACTCATTGCAGAAGTGTCCTTTGGTAGGTTCATCCTCTTTGTGAGCCTCAGGCATAAAAAAAAGTGTAAACAGCCATATCTACAGTATGTCAGCTTCCTGTGTTTTAAATAGCATACCTATCACTATCATTCATATGCTAAAAAAAGAACTCTGGCTTTTCAGTGTAAAGAATTTCAGATTTGAGACCACATGCTCTTACATGGCACTCTGACCTCTTTTAGAAAAAGAGGCAGGTCCTAATCATAACTTCATTAGGGCTGTTATACTAATATTTAATATATCAACACAGATGCAAACATAGATAATTTCAGGTTAGGCCTATTATCAGAAATAAATATTTGTTTAAAGTTCTGCCAAATCTTTATGATTTGTTCTCATTTTCTATACAAGCTGTCTACTTCAGAATTTACTCTTAAAGGACTGTTTCTCAGAAAATCCATGCGCTGCTTTATCTGCTGAGAAATTCTCAGTATTTCTGTGAAATGCTCTAACATTGCATCCTGTAGGGCAAGTGCCTCCAAACTGTCAACAGGTGCCCCCTCTTCTCTCATTCCTGCACCCAGGTTCCACCTAGTTAGGAGTTTGTGAGGGAAGAAGGGAAGAGTACCACAATTCATGCATGCTCAGAAGATATGTGAGAATTTAACAGCTGAAGTCTCTTAAGCTGCCATAACTTTCTCACAATTCTTAACACTGACCCATGTATATAAGGCTATATATATGCATATCCACAGACCAAATAAGCATTTTCTAACCCGTGACTATGAAGGGCTGTGTCTGTCTGGTTGCAATCTCAGTTCTGTCTCTCACTACGTAATGAATTAAGAGAGTCTTTAATTATATGATCACGTGATTTTTTTTTTCCATGGACCTATCTCAGTCAGCACACAGGAAAGACCTGCTCTAGCGATGAATCACAGCTGGGCAGCAAAGGAGATTGTTGTCTGCCTTGCTGCTGAGGGAGGAAAATATGTAATGCAACGACTGGCTTTCAGGCAGAGAGAAGGGATTGTTGGTTAAGTTGGATGTTGCCCTAAAGAGCTACATTCTAACTACATCTCTGCCAAAGACTTACTGTTTGATACCAGTCATATTACTTAAATACAGTATTTAAAAGAAATGGACGCTGGCTCTCATTTCCCAGGTATCTGCCTCAATAAACTAATGGCAGGTTTGCAGAAGTGCTACAACACTGAAATTAGTGTGAGCTTTTGAGTATGGCAGGGGGCCAACGAGGAAGCAGACAGATCTGGATTTTGGCTAGTCTATCTCAACATCATTATGTAATGCAGCCATAAAAACTCAAAATCTTTAAGCAGCCCTCCCTGGCTATGTCGAAAGGCCTGCAGCTGACCCAAGACAGTACTGATCTACCTTCTCTGAAACACAGAGCACTGAATATTTTGGGGATTCATCTACCCACTCACGCTCAAGGCCATACTAGAGACCTTCATACAGGTTTACAGCTAACAGAGCTCTTCCTTTAACTTAACCAATAGCAAACTGCAGTTTAAGTACATGAAGAAACAGGCTTATGAAGGAATCCTACTAAGCAAATGAATTACTTACTCTGAAGGAGTATAAAAATTTTGTAAACTTATAACACTGCATGTTAGAAAAGAAAAATCACCAAAGAAACCCCAACCTTTAGGCTAAGGTTGTGCAATACAGAGATAAACCCTACAGTGAAAAAGCTAGAAGCAATTCATTGTCATTTATTCGCTGCTTAGTATTTATACCATTTCCCAGTTGCACTGGGGGAGGGACCTTTCCTGCTACGGCTTCAGCTATGGCATTTAGTCTTGCTCATACCTGCTGGCTAGTGAAAAAAAAAAAAAAAATCTGCACTATTTATAATGCTTCCTTGCTAATTTGAAAACTATTACGGTGACATACACATTATAACTTTTTAAAATACTATTTTCAGGACCACGCATCATTTTTAAAGTTCACCTGGGTGTTAGAGAAAAGGAATTCTTCTGTAACCAGCCTTTCAGGTTTGGGTGTTCAGTATTTTCTAAGAGTCCACCTAAGACAGGTAGATCTTTTTCTCATTTCTTCCTGTATCTATGATGAAAAGTACCTGGAATCTTGCCAAAAGCCTCACAATTAACTACCAATACAGAACAGACTAACACATTTCGAAGCCTGACTTCCTGATGCGTCCTCCTCCAAAAACCCTGGCAGCTGCAAATCAATATCAAACAACTTATTCTGGAATATGAAAACACAGAAGGTAATCCTTAAAAACAGAGTATGTAAACAAGTTTAAGGAGTTACATAGATTTCTATAAGACTATTTAAATCTTAGTCTAAGTTAAACCTCTTTCTAGAACACACCTGAAAGCAGTATTGGTTTTACTTTTTGTTAGCGTTTTTTTTAATAAATGGCACAGTGAAATTGCACAAGCAAAAATGCTCCTTTTTTCATTGTGTGTGTAGTTTTTCAGACCTTGTTTGGTTTTTTTTAAGTATATCAAGCTATATATAAATAGCAGGAAGCACCATTCTTCTGTACTCTCAGATAAAATACACAGGAATCCAATCTCTTATCAATACTAGCAAATGTGCAAGCATTCTCTGTACCAGGAACACAGATAATCCAGTACTACCACAGAGCACACATCCACTCTTACCAAATTAATACAATATTTGCAACAAAAGCTGAGGGAATTTTAAAATTGCAGACACAGAAGTCATGCATACACAGATGCTCCTTCAAAGCTGTAGCATCTGCTATTGAGATTAGCTGCATCTATTTGAAACCTTCTGACAGCATGAGAGACTTCATTTCATACAAACTTTTCACCAAAAATATACTTGACAATGGGACATTTTTAAAATAGAGAAAACGGTCAACTGAAACAACCAGTGTTTCCTATTTAAACAATGTGCTTACCATTCAGCAGAAATAATACACAAAATATCTCCCTAAGCCAGGGTCTTTTTGGATACTGGTAGCATTGTGTCTGACCTCTTTGAAAAGGTAAAAAGCGTACTGATTTTGTCACTGAATCCCAAGACATCATAACCTGCCAAGTCCCTCTCAGATCTATCTCAGCCCCCTCACTAACAGTACTTAACTGCAGACTTCAATGCTCTCTACTTTCTTCTTACACTTTCTTGTTTCTCCTTTTATTCTGAGGGTAATTTATAAACAGAAGAAATAAAGCCTGGTTCTTCATGAGTTGATGTTTTCCACTCTCTCTATTTCTACCCTTTCCATTTATTCGAGATTAAAAAAATCAAATTCAAGATTTGGATCACTTGTATTGACCCACCAGTATCAGACGTCTGAATTAGCCATTATCTGTGTATCTCATCAGCATTATTGCCTTCTGTTTAAATGTTGCTTTCATTGTTGCCACAGTTAAAAAAGGAGAGAGAGATTGTTGGATTGTTTCAGTCTATTCACTGTGAATGGGTAAGGGTATATAAGAAGGCAGGCAGATCAAAAATAACGTCTTCCTGGCTGGAATCCTCCCAAAATAAGCACCAATTCACTGCAAGTGTAACCACGCAGTTCTTCCAATCTTCTTTCCCTGGCTTCCTTTTCTTACTCTTCAGAGATGCAAATGTTTCCAACCTTAGTTTAAACATATCTGTTTTTATAGCAAGAATAGGATCACATAATGCACAACAAACAAAAAAAAAAGAGCAAGTTATCTTTGACTGTGAAACACTAATAGTTCTACCACTGATTTCATTTAAGAGACTTTCTCTGGCTTTAAGTAGAGAAAGTTTAGGCCCCTAGCCATTTAGCAGATACAGCTGCGACTGTTCAGTGGTCAGCAAATCGTTGAGAGAGTTTAACACCAGAACACTTTTAATCTCACCACCGACATATTAAGAAAGCCTAGGAAGTTTCATGTTCCTGTATATGACACACCTTATTAGCTAGAAAGTTTATACTATGCTGTCATCAAGAGAAATTTTAATAACGTCCTTTCACAAGCAAACCAGAAATTCAAGTAAACTAGGATTCTCTTGTTTGTTTAGTATTTATCCCCACCCAATTAAATAAAAAACCCTATAAATAATAGTCTGAAGCTTACAAAACCACAAATACAGCACAAAACAAAAGATGTGAAATCATACTGAAACCACACTGAAATATAGGTTTTTGGCCCTAACATATGCTGTACAGTAAAAAATGTTTCATTTAGGAGTGCTGCAATTCCAAATGTAGAAATTCACACAAATACATCATCAGATCATAAGATTTTAAATGACTTCCAGCCATTTTGCTAAAAAAACAAAAAAACAAACCACCAAAAAACGTTTTCCCTACATGCAAATTCAGCTGCATGATCCATTCTAAAAACAACTGAAATTTTACAGCTAAATGGTAATATGTAACTTCAAATTAAAAAACGTAACAGACAAACTGCAGTTCAAGAACTGCAGCATTAGTATTTTTTTAATGGAATAAAACATCAGTTTTCACTTGCTGGTTTATATTCCCCACTTTTAAAATTTATTTAAATAGTAGACAACATGCAGTAATCATATAAATCTTTATACAATTTGACACGTTTCAAAGAATAACTGAAAGCTAAAAATATTTTGAGTCTATGAGTATTCATTGTATGCCTCACTGCTCTCTTCATGAGAGTGGCATCACAGCAGCACAACGCCAATTATGCCTCAAAGAAAAATGTGGGGGACTGACTTCATATATACTAGAACCACACATGGCACAACTCAGGTCCTACTACTGGATTCTACAAGAAAAACTTCATCTAGGTGAGAGAACTGTCCCAGAATCTCTGGCATAAGTCTTGAAATCAAAGCAGAAAAGGAAAAAATATTCTGCATGAAAAACACTTTAAAAGTAATACATTTTAAAAGGAAATTATAACCAGAGCATCAAGTGGAAACTGAAGAAAGGTCCATTTTACATCTCTCTCAGAATGACTGGCAATGAAAAGAATGATTATTAAAAACCCCTTCTTATAAACAGTTTTGCCTACAGTCTCAATTTCTGATGTTACCTACTTCCCCCAAGATGTTTCACTGCCCAAGGGTGAGGATGGGAACCAGAAGGAAGATCATCCTAGTTCCAGGCCAAACACTAACAGGCCACAATACATATCTAAAAATATGATCTGCAGTTGCTATTAACTGCTGAGCTTTTATTCTTTTCCCATACAAATAATTTGCTCTAGTAATCATGAACAAGTGGCTCACAAACATCAGCAAGGTAATCTGCCCAGACATATCTCCAAAGTCAGGGACTGGAATCGTTATGAAAAACAAAGGCACATTTCAAAGGTGTTATTCGAAAATCATTAAGACTAATAACTATTCATATGGGATAGAAGAAAATAAGGATGAGAATATGGTACAAGAATCATGTAATGTTTTGGGGCACAGCATGAGTTACAGCAATTATATTCAAATACATTTGCCCCCTTCCAGGAATGGTATGGAATAACCTAGTCCAAACATGCTAATACAGATAGCAATATCTGTCGATAACTTCAGTTCAAGTGATCAAAGAAGGAAGAAAGGACTTTCTTGAACGTTTAGCTCAAAGCCACACATCTAGATACATAACTAAGATGACAAAGATAGAAGTGAATATTGCCAGTCACACAATTCTAAGATGTTTCCTTTATATGGCAAGCTAAGCTTCACTAGCTCCATGTCTATCAGTGTTTAACTACATGAGATTATTCACATTTACCTATGATCGTTCTTCTTTCTTGGAATAACTAACTAGTTCATGAATTTGTAAGGCATCTCTAGAAAGATATGGAAACATTGTTGATGACTGACAACCAGTGGACATCCTCTGAAAGCCAGCATCACAGTTCTGACTGAACGAGGTAAAGTCAAAACAGCAGAACAACTCAGTCACCAGGGCCATTCTTTGGGTTAGAGCAGAAAGTTAAGAATTATCTGATCAACGGAGGTGTTGATAACTGTCCAGAGCAACACTTGGCACTCTTTCATACATCTAGGGAATGGAATTTTGAAGTGCAAGAGGAAAATAAAAATTAGGTAAGCAGTGTATCAAGAAGAGGTTAAGTTTATCCCATCTGTATGTATGGTTTCTGCTAGTGACATTTTGTTTTCTGTTTAGTGCTAAAGCTGAGCCAAAAAATTCATATAAAAACATGAAGAAGGAAGTTTATAACATTTACAGAGTGGCAGTTTTATGCTACAGTAATTAAACCCATGAAATTCAACTACAGCTAAACAACACTTATTTGATACTGAATTTTAAATAGAACTTAGAACAAAGAAGTATATTCTACACCAAAAAAAGATATAAAACTAAAGCTTCAGCCCTCCAGAGATACAAGAATAACCACATTTTTAAAAAAGCAACTTGTGAGAAAAATATCAATAAATGCAGATTTTACCATGTCAATCCTGGTGCTCTAAATTAATCTGACTCATGCTCAGGTAAACTAAAAAGAGTGCTACCAACAGGTGACTGGGTTCAGTTTATCTAATACTCACGATGCAAGCATAATGAGTTAACAAAAATAAGTGATGAAACAACATCACTGCCATCAAGATTTATTACTTCTAGAAGTATACACAAACAGGAGCTCTCACATTCCTTTTCCGGGGTCCACCAATGAATCTTCTCCCCCTGATTTGGATTTTTAATACCATCCAAGCACCAAGAAAAGGAGCATTTACATTAGCTGTTCTGTTTTCTTCAGTTCTACTTTGTTCACAGCTGATTTCAGCTGACCTGACTAATAATAGCAACTTCCAGGAAGCAGCCAGATTTAAAAGATTATTTTCCTTGGGTCAAGGCAGCAACTGGACATCATGTCTCCTCTCCACATACCAGATCAGGGAAGGGAGATAGGGAGAAGGGGGGAAAAAATAAAATCAAAGTTCAAAGTCTGACCGCCTCTTATCCCAGTTCGGTCACCTATATTAAAGGAGTCCTTCAATAGCTTCCTCTAGATGCCAGAAATTACAATTTTCTTTCAAAACAAAAAATCTGATCTGATTCTATTCAAGGAAACCTACCTCCACCCCATCACATGCAAAAAAAGAAACCTGATGGTACCTTCCTTCAGCTACACACAACGTAAAATGATCCACATTTGCAGAAGAAAAATGAGGACAGTTATGTAGATTGCTATGGCACGCAAACTTATTGACATGAAAGGAAGGCTATTCGCTACCAAGGGAGGACTACTGAATAACATCTTCTGTTGAGAAAACAAAGGACTTTTCTCCTTAGGTCTTTTCAGAGATGTTTCTGAATGCAGACATTACAAGATCTTTCTCTGCAGGTAGAATTTTCTAATATACTACTTTCCTTCAAAACATTTTACAACTAAATGGAAGAATGATGGACTACAAACACTCTTGTTACTCCATCTAAAGCCAAAGGATTTACAAACAACCAGACAGTAATATGACATCTTTTTACACTGCTAAGCTGCATTATAGGAACATAATAAAAAATTAATTGGAAAAAAAAAAAGAGCCAAATTTTTCTACCTTAAAATTAGTGACTGCTTATATTCAGAAAAATTTTCCAGAAAACTACATTGGCATAGCAAGGGGAAGGATGGTGATCTCCGTACCTAGATAGGAAAGTAGATGTCCATAAGTCATTCCATCAAGATAAAGGCCACACCTTTAAAATTATTTTTAAGACACTGCTTTAGAGACTGATTTTGAAACAACTTTTACCCACTGCCTAAACACGTTTTGTAGTGACAATTTCCTTAATAATTTTCATTCAAAAGACCATACTTTTGCCAAGTATAAAATTCATCATACTTGTATATTTAAAAGTTTCAATAATCTGCAACTGTCTTATCTATAGAGCAGTGGGTGAAACAAGAGAGCTATCATGTTCATCCAGCTGAATTTAACAGTTTTGAACATAAATTCTAACGTCTCAATAACGTTAGAATTAGTAGCCAAAAACCCCTTTGTTTTTACACTCAGTAACAGGAATGTTTTTTAGAGAGAGCTAGAACTATCAAAAGATTTTCCTTTTAACAACCAGTACACAAGAGGTTATTATATCACTAAACAACTCAGCAATGTCACTAGATGACTGGCAAATACACTAATAAATTTGTCATTTATAAACTCCAACTGAAATGCAACTAAAAGCAAGTACTAGTACTAATCTGTGGATGATCAGTTGACTTTCTCCTTTCACCATTCAATTTCACAGCTCCTAAGCAAATATATAGACGTGATAATCAATTTCTTATTGAAGTGACTCCTTTCCATTTACAGGATCTGTACATTTGACTGTTGATTATAGGCAAGCTTTGGCAGGTTCCTGTAGCAAGCAAGCTTGGAGTTAGTTCAGTCCCGCCTTCAGAAAGGAGACTCATGAAGGACAAAAAGATTTAAATAGAAATGGAGAGGGGGAGGAAAAAAAGAGCAAGAATATTAAAGCTACAAAGGCATTCAATAAAAAATGTCAGTCTCTAATAAAAGAGTAAAATTATTATTTTTAAGCTTTGCTACCCCTTGTGTACAGCCAATTCTGCTGCTCACAAGTCACTTCTACGGAAGTTAAATATATTAAAAGCTCAGTATATTACCTAAGCCATTTTTGACCCCACATTGCAGATTGCTACTCAGAGGAACAGACACTCCAGTTTAGAGTAAAACTTGGTTGTTGGAGGGCACAAAAGTGACAAGAGCTCTCTTCGATAGCTTAGATGCTGAGGTAATGCTGAATGAAAGCAGTGGACGCAAACAAATGAATCGTAGCTTCAGGCTGGAGTAATATCAGGTGCATCTCTACACCCCGAGGGCTCAACTCCTACACTTCTTAAGTCCCTCCCCCTGAAACAACCTCCTGCAGTTTCACTTAGAGATCAAGCAGAGAACAGGTACTTCTCTCTCAGCAGTGACAGCTACAGCTTACCAACAGTGATCACCTTGAAGGTTTCAGACATCTATGTATCTGGTAAGTACATTTCTTTAGAGCATTTTTTCCAAATAAAATGTGTTCATATTAACATCTAAAAAGTAAACCAGAGGTGTTCATTTTTCAGCTGTCTCAAAAGCCTAGGTTACTCCTAGCAGGTGCATTTGCTGCACCAGTTTAACCTTTCAGCAGAAAGTTTCAACAGGAGAGGGAAATATTTTAGTCTGAGAGAAAAACTAACTCTTCCAAGTTTTTACAACAATTAACTCTTGTTGGTGAAAAGTGTTTTAAGCACCTTTTTTCATACAGGAAGTTAATGTATTATATTGAAGTATGACAAAAAGCTGTATTGCTTAAAATTGCTATGTTTAGTCTGCCAACTATTCCTCATATAGTAGTGTCGGGTTAATCTGAAAAGCTTGTACGAAAATAAGGTACTCCAGTTTTATTATTTTTTCCAGCTTCTGGGAATTTAGCACAGAAAATTGGTTTGTTTTGAGTTATTCTCTCTCTAGTCAATTAAAGCGTATTAAGACATTGAATTATTAACTTAATATTTACAAAGATTTTTATTTCTTATCCACGCTGCCTAACCAACTTATTTAATCTCTGTTTCTGTACTTCCTCTCGCACGCACACACACAGACACATGCGTGCACTCACACACAAGCACGCAGTCCTCTTCGGTCCGTACCTTCAACACACGCTTCCTTTCCAGTCCTCGCCAACCCACTCCTCTCACCCATGTTTCCTCCTAATTAACAAACAGTTGCGTTAAAATTTATCTTTCAGTTTAAAGGAACTGGAAGTTTAGAAGGGAGTGGTAGTTAATCACTGGAAAATCTCAGCTAGAATAAAACTCACAAATCTTGTTCTTGCAACACTCTAGGTAGGTGACAATGGCATGTCCTTGAGTTATGCAATAATGCCACATCACAATATTTTAATTATAGCATGTCCTTCAAAATGTTCCACCCCAGTGAGTACTCCTGGTCAGAGAGATCAACATCACCAAAAGGATACTGCAATAATAATGGAGTATGCATGACAAACTGTTACGTAGTTTGCTAAAGCAGTGTCCTAAAAAGAAATGTAATTACCATCCCTGCTTGTAATAAAAGACATTTCAAAATTTCCTCTTTGATCAACTGGGCATCTTAAACAATTTAGACCACTTAAAAACCTAAAAAACAACATGCACATATATATATGTACATATGTATGTGTGTGTATGAATACATATGTGTGTGTATATACTTGTACCCACGTACATTTTTGTTTATATATTTATACACACACATATGCACAGAATGTTAAACGATATTCTTGTTTTCTGAACTTGCTAATATGTTAAAGGCAAGGAGGTATCACCAACATACTTTTAAAAATAGAAGGAAAAAAACTTGCAGCTATCAGTCTCGGGCTGGAAAGGGCTACAGATTAGAAAGCCGTGAGGAGGTACGCTATTGACAAGAAACAAACAACTAAGACAACCTCAAGTTTAACCAATATTATCTGAATAACCTGTTTTCAATAAAAATATAAATAAATAACACTACTACATTTCAAAAGTAGAAAGAGAAAATTGTAATAATATATAACTATCTGCATTTCTAAAATCAAGTATACAGGAAATAAATTCTCAATCTAAAAAAAAAAGAAGTTACATGAAAATTATCATCCTGCTACTGAAGAATTTTTTCCCATTTTTAAAGGATATCACAAGTTATGGCATTCACGTTTAAGGAAAAAGCAACTACTTATTTTGATTTTTCTTTCTAATACTAAATTTTAATTTTGGAAGCACAAAACATACATTGTACAACTGTAACTAACATTATTTATATAGAGACAGTTTTAATTGGTTGCACCTATTTTAAACCATTAATGTCTTTTCCAGCTGTATGTGTGGGATCAAATAGTTTTAATTTTTTTTAATTATGAAGTATGTACCTCTGCCAGATACTCCTGTGTTTTACTTAGAGATTGGAGGAGAAATTATTCTTCTTGTCTGGGTTTAGAAATACTTTATTACTGGCATTTTTAAACCATGAGAAAAAAAGGGATTAAATAGTAAAAGAGAGAAACAGAACATTCAACTGGCTGACACTAGCCTAAGTTACAAAAGGGTAAACACCCTTTGAAATAAGCTACTCGTTCTATACCTCTCAAGTCAAAGCAGCAGGTTCTGGGACCACTACTGTCTGCAGGCTGAGCACGCCATCAAAACAAATTTAAAAAAAAAAAGCTGTTGTAATTCTCTCCCGCTGTACACATGGCAAAGAAGCTGCAATGCTCTAAATTTCTAACATTAAAACTGCAACAATGCATTTTATCTTATTAAGAAATGATACTTAATACTCTGTTGAACAGGAATAACTTGAATCAAAGTTAAATACCAAGTACAAAGTCGGGGTGGGGGGGGAACAGGACACACAGGAATTTTCATTATTAAGCAAAGGAAAGCTAGCAGAACAAGAAAATCTAATTAACATCTCTTTATTATAAGTGCTGCACCTGAATGCAAATTCGGACTGTTATCATAAATGGTTCAACTAAGAATGCAGTGGAGTTTTGACAACAATATCTTTTTTTCAAGAATAATTAGTACAAGTACTTCCAAGAAGATATAAAGAACAACAGGTACAAACTGACTTGACCGAGTCCATTACAAACTGTCCACATTAGTTATACATCATTAGTCAAAAATAAATGCAACAAGCTTACTTAAGGCAGAAAAAAAAAGACCAGTTCCCTATCTGGACCTCCCCTCCTACGCCTCAGTATTTTTTTTATTTATTTATTAATGTAAAAGCATTATTCTCAATCTTTCAAAGGAATTCTGGCTATCATTATTTAAAGTATTTTTTAAATACGGTATGATTTTTTTAAATTTATTGAATTACCATTTTCACCAGACTCCAGTGACAAGACTTTAACATGCTGCTGTATAATTCAGTTTTCTTTTCATTGTTACAGTATCAGTATCCAACTCAAACAACCAAAAAAGCTTTGCTAAAACCTGAAAAATAAAAAGCTACTTCTCTACACATTCCTTTTCCTATCGCACATTTAATCATTTGTTAATTTTAGGAAAAAGCTTGATTTTCTACTTACAGAGCAGCTTTGCATTTTTCAGGGTGCCTTCATCTTTACTATTGTAACAAAATTAGTATTACTATGACATCAGAAACAACATTTAATACAATTTGCTAGAATTACTATACCTGATGAAACAAGAAGCAATTCTGTAGCTTTGCCTTCAGTTTTCATAATGTGTTGCATGTCATTTTCTGTTAAATAATCTCTGATTTAAGAAATGCAAAACATCTCTACCTTAACGAAAATCTCACAGCATGTAATTACCAGCAATTCTTTTCATAAACTTAGTATTTTAATACTACTAATCCAAACTTCTATGTAAAAAGCTTTTTTAAAAAAAAAAAAAAAAAAAAAAAATCAAGCTATCTAGTCACTCTCACAATTAGTATTCCTGTAGTTTCGGGTAACACAATAGATACAGTACGTGGTTTTGCAACAGTCATCATTTTGATAATGATGCTTATAGTTCATGATGAAATCATCACTTTTTAGATCTCTGCCATAACACATCCTATAAAATCATGAGAACTTGACTCTGAGAGTTTCTCACGCCTTCAGAATCAGTGAACATAATGGAACAAGCTGATACAAGCCCTCCTGACTTATCTACTGCGCAAATCATTAGGCTGTATAAAGTATCCACAACCTTAGTTTTTCTGAAGAAAGGCAGATAGATCATTCCCCTATAAATCAATTACTGTCAGACACTTTTTTACCCGAATTAATATACTTGTGTGTCTGTGTTAACTATATGCAATATGTAAGGTGCTACACAGCAGAAGAATGTGAAATGTGTTTATCAAGCAGAAGATTCTATTAGTCAGATATTGCAGTACTCATTTCTCTTAATTGAATTAGGAAGAGGAAGAAAATTGGTGTGGTTTTATCCTTCGAGAGATTGGCCACTTTTGAGGTATCCATTGAGATTAGGCTGTTAGGAAATGCCATGCCAGTTAAAAGAGGGGGTTGGTCAGTCTCTGAAAGAGCCAAGTCAGCTACCCAAGTGCAACCAATCCACTCCACCCTCATTTCACCAAAGCAGGAAATTCCCTCCTCCCTCTCCCCAACCCGCCCGACAGGCTTGCCCCATATCCAGCTGCTGCCAGGACCTGCCTCTTCTCATCCTACCCACCTCCACTTCTCTCTCAACAGCTCCACCTAGATTTCTACTTTCATCTTCTGAAGGAATGTTCCTTCAGTTTTCAAAGAAAACTTCAAGCCGGTAGCAGTGGCAGGTGACTGGCACTGCTGAAAATTAGGCCACTTCTGTGACTATGTTTAGGTGCAGAAGGATGTCAAAGTTTAATGCATGTCTATCTCAAGTCTGGCATCTAGCATTTTTGTTTTGTTTAGGAAAAACCCACAACACGCCATATGTAATATGAGGGGGAATACAGTTAAAAGAATGTATTACTTTGTATTTAGTTCCAATGTTCCACTACAGCTAATTTTAAACTTTGTATTACAGTTCCTGCACTACCAGTTGCAGAAGTGTTGTTTTCCGGCACCCCCTCTTCCCTGAGACACCACGGGAGCTGGCTTCCTCTCTTCACCTGGGAAGAAGGATTCTAGAAACCTGAAAAACTGGAAACATCAAGAGGCTAAAACTGAGGAAAGCTAACCACAAGAAAGTTTTTATAAAGAACCATTACATTTAATTGTTTAAAGCAGAAAAAAAATGAGTCTCCTCAAAGAACGTAAACCAAAGAAGCCTCATTACATCCCAAGACCACCAGGAAAGCCATTTAAGTACAAGTGCTTTCAGTGCCCCTTTACTTGCAATGAGAAATCCCATCTTTTTAACCATATGAAGTATGGCCTCTGCAAAAACTCGATTACTTTAGTATCAGAGCAGGATCGCGTTATCAAGTGTCCAAAGACCAGTTCCTTGGAGCCCAAACAGATCAATCAGCTTGAATCTACAGTCAAACCAACTTCTTCGAAATCTGTCACAAATGGACTGTCAAATCTCGATTCAAAGCCTCAATATCCTTTTGCAAAAGAAGATGCCAAGGAAAACGTTGAATTACAAAACCAAGCAACAAACACAGCAATTCAAGGACAAAAACCTGCGATTCAGAAGGAATTAACCCCTGCCAGTACTACAACAGAAAGCGGTATCAGCATGCAGCCCCTTTTGGACAGCATTGTAAGGCCCTCGGCTTTCGTTCCTGTAGGAGAACATAGAGATAGTAAAGGCCCGGAAACTAGTGAAGTATCTGAAATCATATCGCTCTCTAACAAAAGTTCACCTTTTCACACTAAGTCTGCATTTCATGCACCAAGTCACCCATGGAAAGCAGGTTCTCCTTTCCTCCCAGAGTTTCCACATAAAGTTGCTCCCACAAAAGGCTTTGGTTCCATTTCACCTTACATGCAACCAATGATTCCCGAGTACTCACCCCATTTTTATGAGCATAGGCTGGCTATCTACACACCTTACTTGCTTCCAGGTAATTCAGAATGTGAAAGCTCTGCTCTGTCTGTCTATGGCACACAAGATCAAAGACACTTTCTTCCCCACCCTGGGCCACTTCCAAAACCCATAAATCCATCAGCTTATGAACACTATCGACTGTTCCAACAATATCATTCCACTCCTCCGATACCATATGGATTTTGTAGGCCAACAGATCCTCCATTTTACAGATTTTCACACGTAGCTGGTATTAACAGAGATCAAAATTCTCATCTAATGGAAGAAACTACCTTGCTGTATCCAGCTTCTTTAAGCCCATCCCAACAATACCCTTTAAGTTCACATAAAAAACAAGCAGACTATGAAAAAGAAATGACATTATTGCATGCCAAAAGTCATTCCAAAGATGACCAAAATGAAAGAGAGAATGCTAAAATGAGCCCTCTCGCAGGAAGTGCAGCAACAGGCTCCCCTGGCAGACCTAGCCCAACCAACTTCACTCAGACAAGCCATGCATGCGAAGGCTTATTTGACCTCTCTAACAAGTCATCTTCCACATCGCTTGGCAAGTATGATCAACCAGAAGAAAACTTCACAGCTTTCAGACCTGTGAGAAAAAGCACTGATCAACCAAGTCTACTTCAAAGTGTGCAGACACAGCAAGATAGAGGAGATTCACCTACCAGGTAAAATAATAAAATCACTTTGCAAATTCTTGTCAGATTTACTAGGGACACACAAAGATAGGTGGACACATTTCATGCAATGTCCCTAAAATATATTTAAATTTACAGCATTGAGATAATTTTTTATATATTAACTGTGCAAAACACACTACAACTCACAGTTGCTACAGTGAGTAGACCACTCATTCTCCTTAAGCGTATCACTATTTCCAATACCATTACTATGCATGTGTCTGTCTATTTCAGGAAATTACCTGTATTACAGTGATGTGTATGGTGAAAGGGACTTGGGGGAGTTAAAAGGAGAAACAACAAAATTGTCAGACTTGTAGCCCATTTTTTTTCTATTCTTCCTGCCCACTTCCTCAGCCCCAATTTAAAAGAGCAACTGATAGTGAATTCTCTTTTCTCCTCATTTCTTTCAGCATTAACGTCACTGATGAAGATTCACATACACTGAATGAATGCCATAACAACGAAGGCTCACCGTCCAACACAGAAGAAGACACAGGGATAGTTCCCCTTAATCTTTCAAAAAAGGCTGACACAAACACAGGACCTATTCATGAGCATGCATACAAAACCACATCCAAAACAGAAAGTCAGAACTTTCTGGAATTGCAGGACATGCCTCTGAACCTCTCGGTAAAAGATTCCTGTAACACAGTAAGCCTGAAAACATCATTCCACAGTCCATCTCATGATAACGGTGCTGCTACTTCTCCAGACACTGAAAACGAAACCTCTGGAGCAGATGCATGTAACCCCAAGAACCCTATTAACAGTGCCTGCGACAAATCTTCTTTCACAGCTCACTGTAATGAAGCTCAAGACTTAAGAATAATTGACAGCTGTGATGAACAGAAACAAACGGCAGCTGTAGCTCTCTGTCAGCTAGCTGCGTACAGCCCGAGCAAAGTCAGAATGGACAACGAAGGGCAGAGTCCTCAGGACAGTAATGCTTCATGTACAGAAGCTACTTTTAATTCTTCTGATACTCAGGATACTCAGTGCAATCAAAAAGTAAAAGGACAAAAAAGGACAAATCAAAAAGAATCGGCAAAATCACAGCAAGGCACTAAACGAGTAAGGCCAAATGACTGTAGCAGAGTCTTCACTTTAAGGAAGAGAACAAGAGTATCTTAATACTTCACATTCCAATGAGGTTCTGGTCATAGAAGCTAGTTACCAGCAACATCATAAAATTTCTACAAACCGTCTCTTATTGGGTTTGGTCCATGACAAGATACATTCAATCTCTCCCATGTAAATAATGTTCATAATTTTATATTAATATTTTTAAGTAACTAAACTTTCCCTTGTATAAGCTCAGATTTTGATGAGTGAATTTTTGCATTCATTACTAAAGCCAAAGTACATTAGATGAATCTTTAAGGTTTTTTGCAATTGTATTAATGTAAAGTAACTTTTACAACTTCTTTTCTTAAAAGATGTTAAGCTCTAGAAACAATATTGTTCAATAACATACTGTCATAGTCTTTTTCAGGCTTAATCTCATTTAATAGGGTTTTATTGTCTTTTTTTCTTTGAAAACCTTTTTATTTCACTGTGCAGTAGATTAAATAAGCTTAAGATTAAACCTGGCTATTTAGAATTTACTGTAAAAACTGTTTTGTGTATGAATGCACTTTGCCATTATGCCATAATACAGAACAACAGACCAAATTTTGTTACTCAGTGGGAGATGCCAGTTTAAACAAACTGATCCAAACCTTGTATAAGCAAGTTTTTCTTATGTCGACTAAGAACAAGATTCAAGTAAAACCAAAGAAAGCCTGCACCAATTTAACAAATGCAGTTTATGTTCACCTGTAACTGAACCACTATGAAAACTATACTGAAAATTTGAAGATCTAAACAATTTAGGTGCCTAATCCTCTGAGGTTAGACAGACACTGGGCAACCTTCAAACTCCAAGCCTAAAAGGTTATTTATATAATTTATTTCACCTGAGGCAAACTCTCCTGGTGAAAGTCTTATTTCAGTATACATGTATCACTAATTATCAGTTTCAGTGTGCTTCAACATACATCCTAACACTATTTTCTGCTTCTATAACTGTGTATATAAACTTGCAATTTTTCAAATAAATCTATGACCTGTACTTAAAATATATGGAAAGTCATTAATGAACACAAATACATTCACTACACTATTTGTAACACATATTTTGAAGAAAAATTAGCAAAGAAATTGCTAGCTAAATTTTCAATTTACAAGTAGAATTTGGCATGGAGTACCAATCAACTCTAAAAAAGGAGCTTCCTTCAGTGAAGGAAGTCCATTACGCAGATTAATTCATCTATACTTTAGCTCCATATGACAAACCTCAGAACTCCCTCTGCCTTAAAGCTGCTGTCCAGCTTATCAAAACCTCTACAAAAGCTTAACTAAAATAAGGCTGTTCCACTGCATACGCACCCCATGTAGATTTGCACAGTATGCACTATCAGTCTAAGTAAAACAAACCCAGACTAAGTATTATTCACTTAAAACTATGGGCATACATTTCTCATTGATTCATTATTCAGATAAGAGACATCCTCACCTGCCTAAACATTACTAGTAGGTGTAAACCTATGCAAGGAAGCAGAGCTGCATTCAATGCAATGTAGAGTTCCCAGAATTTTTTTTCTAATTTTTGGGGCTATGGTGTTCTAACAGCTCAGCCAGAGCATTGTAAGAAGTTTACCATTAAACAGTAAATTACAGGGGTTAAGTTTCTGAGCTAAGAAACAAAAAAGAGTAACAACATTGATCTTGAATTTAATCTTTCATAGAGAAAAGCTTTTCCTAGATTATCAAAAGACAAGAACATCAATCTGAGTTTGAACAAAGGGAATATGGTAACAGAAAATGTCCACTTAACTCAAATTACAACAGCAAGGCAGTAAGAAAGTATGATGTATCAAGTTGTACATCAGTACGTGATGAAACAAGGAGAAAGAGCTTCTTTCTAGGCCAAGTTTAAAGCTTCAAGCTTAGGGACGTATGCTACCAAATCCGTAATTTCCAAACATGAAATTACAGAGTCTAGTGTTGCCACTGGTGTTTTCTAAACTACATTAAGCTATTTGCCTCACTAATCTCTGGAAGCAGAAAGTTTCATAGTTTCCCTTATCCATAATTTTAAAAAATCTCATGTATCTCTTTTGTTGTTAATTTGAATTTCTTTAAGTCAATAAGGAAAAACTTTTTAGTGGTTTTCCATACAATTCAAGGATTTATTCTTCACCATCTCTATACAAATATTGTTCATAAAAACAAGCTCCAGTGGTGAAGTCTACCTCATCTCCATTCCTCAAATTAAATAAAAACTGGGCTGAAGGGAACCATGAAGGTTAACTACTCAAACAGCTCTCCATACCTTGATTAACTTGATTTCTGTCCTTCCTAACAGAAATCTAACTCAATGTCCATAAACAAATTATTGTAGGGCTCCAGTTCCTTTAGAATAAAAAAAAAAAATCAGTCCTAATGCTTATCTAACTCTTCTCTTGCTGCAAATTATACCCATTACCTGTAGTCTTGTTCTGGTCACTGAAAATAGTTGTCAAAAGTAAAGGTTTTCTTTTAAGAGGAAGAGAATAAGCTTTCAGCTTTGTCTTCTCTCAGTCAAATAACCTTAGTTCTTTCAGTCTTTCCCTGTCAGTCTTATTTTCTGTTCTTCTCATGATTCCTGCTGCTTTAGGCTAGCTTTCTTTAAGCAATCTTTTAAGTGTGATGTCCTAAGTACCCTATGTGTCATAATTTTAGTATCAAGTGAGATGGAAGGATTACCACACTCTGTTTATGACTTTTTTTCACCATCTTGTTCTACTGAGATAAATAAAACTGTTGATTAATGTGGGAGACCCACATGAACTCTTACGTCCTTTCCTGTATTAACTGCTGCCTAGAAGTGACTCCTTATGTCTTGAATTGTGTAGTTACTTATTCCTAACTAGCAATACTGCTTTGCACTTGTCCTAATTTCTTAAATCATTTTGTTAAGGACAATTTGAATATAAGTCTGTCTTTCAAAGCACAACACAGTTCCTCTTAACATCACTGTGTTAGCTTTTCTTCCAACTTCCAGAATTCATTCCTTTGTCTTTCTCCAAATTATTATAATCGACTTTGAATTTCTACATTAATAGTGGACTGGATAACTTACATAAAGCAAAACTGAATAAGGCAGACTTGCAAATTAAACTAGAATATACTGTATTTAGTATAATTATTTTTTCAAATTAATTTAAACGGAAAACAAGGTCCATTAAAGCAAAAGGAAAAAAAATGGAGAAGGGACGATGTCAAGTGTGCCATGGCTATTCTGCAGCCTAGATCTGCTCAGCGATAATAAAGGTTTGACTCCGATGAAGATATAACATGATTTGTCATTACCAGTTATATTCTTCACTAGCTGCATCCCATTTTATGTCCAAGTCTTTCCAAATTCTATCCCTACAAATTCAGACTATCCTCTTTTACTCATCCTTCACAGTATCATACCTTTCTGCCTTCTGTATAACTCATTCTTGAGTATCAGATAACCAAAGGAGTTGCAGTTTAGTCAAGATAGTCCCCGATTAGGTTTCTTACCCATCTTCTTACATAATGACCATTGGAATTCTTAGCACTGTTTTATTAAGAAACTTCCAATTCCTATAAAACCATTTTTCCTTAGACCTTTATGCCTGTCCCTTTCCCAGAAAGACCTTGCTGCCGTGATTGTGTTCTCTCCTTCCCTTCCTCCCCTGTCTTAGCTTTATATTCTTCCACCCCAGTAGTAGAAGGCTACATCTTATGCAATCTGACAAATTAAAAATTTGCATATAAACCTATGTATATTAAAATCACCTTCACAGGCAGCAACATATTTTCACTGCACCTCTGCAGAAAAATAAGGGTGTGAAGGATACGACTATCATCCCCATTCTACATACACAAAAACTCAACCTAAAAAGTGAAGAGAGATGGTTTCACAGCACAGGTCAAATCAGTGGCAGAGCCAGGATTCACTCATGTCTGCAGTCCTATACAATATCAAACTTGCATGAAACTTCCAGTTTAGATAAAAAAATTCTATTACATGAGGCTATCCTGATTCCTTGATAGAGGTGTACAGTTTCGGTTTTGTCAGAACTAAAATAGAGGCTTACCTTTGGATGACTTCCCATTCTTAAAGTTGGGGTTTTTTTAACTGTTTCATCTTTATCATACAAGGGCAAAAGTAATTAGAAAAGGGAAACCAACTGAAGGCTAGCTGCACAAAAATTCTCACATGCAAAACACACACTATATTGCACATGAACTCTTTTCATGGAAACAGAATAATAAACAGTATTAAATACCATATTTTACAGTTTCTTCTAGAACAAGTCAACAGATCTTCAGAATAGAAAAGATCTGGCAACCTAACTTACTAGTATGAAACACCGGTTTTGAAACATTTTTGAAAATTAGCATTCGACTTCTCTGTTCAACACAGGAGTAACAGATGAGATCAAAAGAACCATCTAGCCCAAGATACTGCTGTAAAAGTGCCCAACAGTGGATGTGTACTACTACATTATGCTTTTGTCATTTCAACTCTATAAAAAATTGACCAAAATCACAAAACAGAGAACTACTACTTTCACATTAGTATCTCAGTATTTCAGTGTATGTTGATACATACAGAACACAAAGAAACAATTCCTCTGCCCTGTTATTTTTCTTTCCATCCTGATATTTCAAAAACCTGTTTAAGTTTTTAATAAATTATGCGAAATTGGCCTCTGAAATTTAATCAGAAACAAACAGCATAAGCTACTAGCTTTAAAGTGCAAGTTAGTCATCAATTATTTAATATATTCCATTTAAATAATGACACTGACACAATATAGAGACATACAGAATTATTTTTATACAACTGTACAAAGAAACATGGGAGGGAGGAAGAAAGAAGAAAACCCCAAGAAACTAATTTCATTTTGGAAAGAAAAATTTATTAAGTATAAAAAAGGCACACCCAAGACAATGCTTTTGACAGAAGTACCTTAAATATCCCCATAGGCGTATTTTTTACTCTAGAATTCAATACTACAGTCATTATTCAGCACAGTCACATCAGCAAATTCCAGTCTATTGCCACACATTCAATCTCTAATACTATAAACTGTTAATTCATGAACTTACTAACATTCAGCAACTACAACTCACCATCTGAAATTCGGGAAGGGAGTAACAATCCTCTTCTGCCTAATTCAGCCAGAGCCAGGCATCCACCATGCCATGCATTGTCTGTTTCCTGGAAACTAATTTTAGAACAAAGACAAGTTTTGTTAAGACTAGCCTTCCCTTTTCAGCTTTCATTTTTCATGGTCAATTCCTAACATTTTAAAAGACACATAATCCAAACCAGCATGTGTTTATTGTGTTATTAATCCTGTTAGACTTCTAAAATATAAGAATGACAAGTTGAACGTGTTTTCTTTCCCATTTTGTGCAACATAAATACTGCTATAAACATGATCAAATAAGCAAAAAACCCATTTATCAATATAAATGTAACCTCAATACAGAAGAGTACAATACCTGAAACTCATGCAGAAAAGGAAAACAACTTTCTAGTACACTGGCAAAAGATGCAGATTTACAGAACTAACTAATGAATAAACTAATGAATTTAGTGCCAAACAGAGTCCTTAACTAGCAAAAGAGGTTCAAGTGATAGTTTCCAATAAACACATTATACGAGCTTATGCAGTGAGCAAACAGTGGTGTTTATCCACCTTTAAAAAACATAAAAGAGCAACTTGTAGTGAACACAAACATAAAAAATGGTACACAATTTTTGGTGGACTGGCAGATAAAAGAGTGAAAAGGGGAAAGGTTGCATGCTGCATGACTAAACATGCAAAAAGTTCATTTTGTATTAAACTAGGAATAGGAATCTAAGAATAAAACATTGAACAGACAGAATAGGTCATATCAGAGCTTCATCTCTCCCAGTATCCTGTCTCTGACATGGACCAATAGCAGATGCTTGGCCAAAGACGAAGCATAAAGGATCATTCCCTTATTAGCCTCCTCCTAGCTTTGGCAATCAGCAGTACGGAGACTTCCCAAGCCAGAGGTTGCAGCCAGAATGTCATATTTAATAACCTCTGATGAGACTCTCTTCCATTAATTTGTATAATCCCTTTTTGAACTCCCTTTACACTTTTGGCTTCCATAACATCCTGTGGCAACAACTTCCACAGTTTAATTATAATTGCGTGAAAATGTACTTCCTGATGCTTCCCAGTTCTCGCATTATGAGAAAGAGTGAATAGTAAACAATTACTCACTTTCCCTCTTTTTTTCATATTTATGATTTCATATATCTCCATTACACCCCTCTACTTTTTCTTTCCACTTGGAAGAATCTCCATCAGTTAAATCACTTCTCAGTGATTCAGTTTTGTTATCTCTTTCTTTCCTAATAATATCTAATGTTCCATTTGCCTTCTCTTTTCTGACAGCTGCTGAGCACTCCACTGACATTTTGACAGAACTATCAGTGACTTCAAGATCTCTTTCCCAAGTAGTAATAACTGCTTTACAGCTAGCTGCATTTTTCCCTAAGTGCATTAGTTTGCATTCATTAGACATATGAAATATGTCATTTACTGTCTAGTTACTTAACTTAGGCTTACATAACATTTTCTTTTCTGTCACCTTTAGGTTTCACTACAATAGCTAACTTTAAATCATCAATTGATTTCCTCACCCCATTGTTCATCTTTTTTCCAGGATCCTTTATGAGTATGTTGAACAGCACAGGGCTCACACAGACCCCTGCGGGACTGCGCTGATAATCTCACTACATTGTGAAAAACGATCACTTACTTCTTCCCTGTCTCGTGTCTTTTAATCTATCTATATAAAAGAAATCCTTTCTTCTTATCCCAAGAGGTATAACTTAAAGTGCCTCTGATGAGCAACTGACTTATTTTTATTTTGGTCACTAGATATTTAGTGAAAAGAATACAGAAGAGATTCCCTTTGTCCTTGTCTACATTTGTTCCCAGGTGTTTCTGAAGAAAGCAGGTCACTCTACTACTAGTTGGATTACTCATCCCTATGACTTGAAAAACAAGGAAAGAAAACACAATGAGTACAGGTCTTTGAAGCTCCAGGGATAATTGAGATCAGCAGCACCTCTTAAATTAATCACAGTAACGCAGTGGAAGTATCAGCTAAGTAGATACTTTCCTTGCAAGTTTTTAAGACTTTATACCTTCTTTTTTTAATGTGTAATCCTTTGAGCTGGTATTTTAATTTGTACTCACAACCAATATGAGAAGATTTTTTAAAACTGAGTACATCTGAGTGACAAACTGAACATTACCAATATTTTTTCCCAATAAAGAAATTATTTTTGTTATTAGGTTAGTCTAAAACACTAGTTTAGATCTTAAAGCTCAAGTACTCAATGTAGACCTGATGAGCAACTTGATATTAAAAAAAGCACGATACTTGTTTAATAATTTAGTCCTTTACATGCTCTACATGGATGCAGAAACAAGACATCCAACAATAAAGCGCATCAAAAGAACATCCTAGCAGCTGTATGTGATCAAACCAAAGTTTCAGCTAGCCCAAAAGCCTCTCTCTGACATGGCCAACAGTACATGCCTTAGCTATAGTATAAGAGCAAGCATATTGCAACATTCTCCAAAACACTCCCAAACTCTGGCAGATCATGGACAAGTTTGCAGAAAAGAAAAACGTTTTTTGTTCAGGCATATACTCTTAGCATCCACAACATCCTGCGGCAAGAAGTTTTTACAGTTTAACTATGTTCTGTGTGAATAACCACCACCTTTTTTTTATTCCAAACCTGCCACCTGCTACTTTAGTTTGCTTCTAATAATATAAAATCTAGAGGGCAATCATTTCCATGCCATTCATGATTTCATAAACCTCTATTATACCTCATTTATTCCTCACTCTTCCTAGATGTTTTAGCCTCCCCTCACATAGAGATTGCTTCTTGTCTCTAGTGATCCCCAGAATCCTTTTGAATATCATTTCCAGTTCTACTATGTTTCTGAAGATGCACACAACACTCAAGACATGAGCACACCAGGAATTTTTAAAGCAGCAAGTTAATGAGCATTTTTTGGTTTTATTTCTCCAAAGTTCAACTTCAGTCCTTCCACGTTACTTTAGAATGGGGTCAAGATGAAGGATTAGGAATAATTTCTTTATTGAACACCCTTAGCACATCCATGCCTTAGAAGATTTTGAAATCTGGGAGAAGAAGGGCAACAAAATTTACAGATTTTTAGACCTGTCTTCCTAACTGTTGTCCTCCTGTTTCATAAGCAGACATGTTTCAGATGCATGTAAAGCGTGAAATAAGATTTTTACCTAAAACAGTCCAATAGAGACCCAATCACATCATCTGCTAATTCTTTTGGAAGTCTTCCAGTTATTCTACCAATTCTACAGAAGTTAAAAGAAAAAAAAAAAGAGCATACAGTGATTCATTAGTACTGCATTTGATGAATAAGTCCTATAAGAAATTTAGTTACTGGAAACTTACAATAAGATGACTGACTTCAAGATGACAATGCACCACCCTAACACCATTACCCTAAAACAACAATCTCAAACTTTAAGCAAAAGCTACACAGCAGCGAACTTAACACAGAAATAAGTTTTTTTAAGTGGAAGAGAAAAAAACATTTTGAATAAATGCTACTTTACACCCTTCAAATCAAGTCTTATCCAGAACGTTTATTTCCAAACCTATCTGAAATTTTCCTGAAGACCAGGCCGATTTCTTATCAGAAAAAGATAGAACCATGGCTTTATACCATGAGCTGTGCTAAAACCATTTGAAGTAACTGTTAATATTGACAATACATGCAAATTATCAATCATGGATTACATCAGACTGTATTTCTATGTTGTTTACTTTAGCTTATTAGTTTAGATTAACCATAAGAAACCTACCCTTTTGCTGCAGACCACCTGACAATAGTGTCTTTGTCTTTCAGTCCAACCAACAATTGCTCTGCAAATAATTTTATTTAAACAAAACAGATTATTCTCATGTAACAACAGAAAGATTTCTTAAAATGTTCAAAATTCATTTTCCCCTTAACATAACTACCTCTTAGTTTAAATAAAAATATTTGTATCTAGATTTCTTCTGTTTGTCACACAAGTACAACTTGAAATCAAAGAAACAAGAAAGATGTCAAAATCGTTTTCTAAAAGAGAAAATTTGGTTTGAAATTTTAAGCACTATGGAAGATTCAAAATGGAGGTCATGGTGCTTTTTTCAGTGGTTCATTAGATTATTCAGTTATAAAAGTCTTCTGAGGCAATTTTTGCCTATTTATTTATAGCACATCCACCAGCAAGCTAGCAGAGGACCTGCTGGATGACTGCATACTAATAAAAAAAATGCTGTTCCTTTGATACTATCACAGCTTAAAAATTTCAACCATAATTCTTTAGCTTTCACGTAACACAATTTTTTGTTTTGTTTTTCATTATGAATTTCAATTATCCTTCCATCTGTGAAAAGTTCAAGATACCTCTTTCATATTACTGGATAAAATTGGTAAAATATATTTCAGTAAGTCCATCCCCCAGCCCCACAACAAATGCTACAGTATTGAGTTTCTGCTTGAGATGCTGAAATCCAAATCATTTGACAAAAATATAGTATATTTTAATCAGTTGCATGGACTGAAATTTTATAGTCTTTCCAATTGTTCACATTAGCACAGATACCCACGTGACTTTCTTAGCCCTAAGCAGGTTCTTTTCCAATATATGTTTAATTTGCAGGCATTACAATAATTTCTGTCCAGTTTTAACACACCTACAACATTTTCAATCTCTCCTGGAATGTCATATTCCTCTTCATCGTCAGCTTCATTAGCAGCAACCATTATCATTTGATTCTGCACAACTGAACCCTGAGCTTGCAGATTGGCAGCCAGAGATCGACAGCCACGCTGGTATCTGCACAAGAAACAGACACAGTTAATTTATTTTTCTGATTTAAGTTCCAACTGAAATACTGTCATAAAGCCTGCTTGTCAAGTTACTACACCTCCCAGTGTACAGTTCTCCAGTTATTTAGTGGTTGCTTTAAAGGAAAGGGAAAAGTATCCCATTCTCCCTCCTCACCTTGAAAAGAAAACTGTGTCAGTGAGAAGAGCTAGACTATTTAAATGGTTCCTTTTCATTATCTCTCCCTTTCCTGTTTCAGTATAACCTACTTTCCACTGCTGACAATAAAGAGAGGCAAAATTCCCATGCCCTAAAAACCTCTCCAAAACCAAAAAAAAAAAAAAATTAATAAAATCAACTTATTAAAAACTGTTTTTTAAATGTTAAAGCTAGCTTAGTACTTTCTGCCCAAGTTGTACTCACATATTTAGCCCATGGTGTAGATACGTTCTTACAAAAGATATACTTTACATGCTAAACTGACTTTTGCCATTGGGCAAGGTACACTCTCCACCCAAAAAGAATTTTCTATGCCTAAGGACGTTCTCAAAAGTTGGTAAAAGAAATACAATAAAAATAAGTCACCAAGGGAGCCTGCAATTTTAAAATATCAGTGCGAGAAATCTAAAAAAGAGTTTGCCCTCTGGCAATAAGTAAAACCAGACACCAAAACCTGACTAATATGCAAAACGAAAGTGGGATTGCAAACCACTTTTCCCCTGTGAACTTTCTATCGAATCAGGGTAGAACTATGTAATGGAAAAAGTTATGTTCACTCTTACAAAACTGTACTAAATCAACTTCAGTAACAAAGGTCACTGTCTTCCCATCTTTACCAAGTTATGCATTATATAGGAACAGGCTTCTGCTTGTGTAATGTGCAACATGAAAAGTCAAAAGATTTGGCTTGTCACAGCATTAGTTTACTGTACCAAAATTGAAAAAAATTACAGGAAACTAAATACAGCGGAAGAAATCTACTTTTTCAAAAGAGTGCAAAAGAACGTGTTCATTCCCAAATAACAGGGGGATTTCTTTCTCTTTTAGGGGAGGGGAGGTTAGGAGGGCAGAAGGCAAGTAGTCAAATGTATGGATTTAGGTATTCTTAATTTTTTTGAGTGCTTTTGGATTTTTTTTTTTTTTTAAACTGTTTCAGCTTTAAACTAACCTCCATTTTGCTACCTTCGGTTTCACAAATGTCAGCCCAAGTCGTTGAACAAGTTTCATCCCTAGCTTGCGAAGAACCATCTGATTACTTTCTGACAGCTTGCAGTTATCAAGACACTCGAGTACAGTAGCAGCTGTAAAAGAAAATAAACATGCTAGAAAAACTGTTTTTAAAAAAATCTCAGTACGAAAATTTTGTAAAGTTTTGAAAGTTCTTTAGAAGATTTAGATTTTTAAAGGTATTACTGAAATGTAAATGCCTTATTACCTACTTTGTAGCAGCTTTGACACTGGTCAAATGGTGGTAATATCCTTCACCCACCCCACCAGAAGGATTGCTTTAAGGATTACTTTTGACTATGAAAATTATAATGAATCTAGATTCTGAGAGTATTTATGCCTCTAATTTTCACTGGAAGTAACACATTCAAGTATCTTTCGGGGTCTAAGAATTTTCAGTAGTCTAACAGAACCAGGAGTCAGAAAATCTAATTCATTTACTCTGCAGCCAGTTTCTGCATACTAAGAAAGTGTTCCGTTTCCTCATTTATTATTTTCAGGCAGCACCAACTTAACTCCTCTGGCACAGAAATTTTTATGACAACGAATGTCCATAAACATTTAGACTTGAGAAATACTGTGTATGTGTAAACAATCAGCAACAATACCTTTCATTTGGTAACACATCAAAGGTAACAAAGTTATTTGTCCAGCAAAGTAAAAAAACATAGACGAAAGGAGAATCTTGGATTAATGAGTATAAAGTTCCAGGATTCAAAATTTTCACAAGGAACACATTCCTGTTACAAATAAAATAGTTCTTTTGCATTTTCAGCCTGAAACAATTAATGATCGTTTTGAAGGCTGACCATTAGTTAATAGAGACTAACAACTTGGGCTCTGAACGACCTATCGTTCTTGCTATAAGCACTGCGAATATGGAATCATACTGGCAAAATACTCTGCAACCTCTTACTCCAGTCTTGTATCAGGGTTTTCAAAATACTAAGAGATCAAAGGTATAACAATTGTTTCAAAGTCTGAGAAATTGTAGGACGTGACTTAAAAATCTTCTCAGTTTTTAAAAGGGCTTATGATTTATCCTGAAATACTAAAATGTTAGTAATACACACAGACAGAAAGGTAAAGCCAGTAATGACTATTACTTCGATACCTTCCAGCAACCTGGATCTCTTTTGCAGTTGAAAAAGCTAGAGAGACTAATGGTTTAGGAGGAAGAGACTGCAGAAACATCAGTATTCACAGAAAAAAAGCTAAGAATATATAAATATAAGCCTCTTCCAAGTCCTGCCAACTCTTGAATCACTAAAATATCTATGGACCCATGCAAATGGCTTCAGGACTAGTGCATATTTTTAAATCAAGTTCTATGTTACAAAAGATTTCATACAGTATCTTCCTTTGATATTTGTCTATTTTTTTCCTATTTGATCGTCAGATCTGTTATAACCTGTAATAATTAAAAATCTTTGATATTTTTTGTCTCTCACATCTCCTTATCCCCAACAGTTTCTGTCTGAATATTTGCTTCTTAGTTGTGAGCGTTCTATCTTTTCTATGGTAAATTTATTCATTGGTATGCCCCTGATTTTTATCTTATTACCAGACTCATAACTACTTAATAGTCTTTCTATATGCCATAGGCCAAAACATCTAACTTTACCAGCAGGGTTAATATTGTGAGCCAAATATCTTCTTTTCATATCGATTATGACTATTGTGTTGTACAGTTGCATCTTTTAAATTACACAATTTTGTGTTATACTGTATGTTATCTAGCCTGTTTATTATTCTGCTTATCTGGCAGTCTTTATTACTCTTTAAGCTGCCACAGTGCTGTCTGCTATTTCTATGCGATGACATTCCTCAATATTTTCTGTTTGTTCCTGACCAGCTGTACAGCACATATGTCATTCCATTCTGTTTGTCTTCACTATCTTATCTCCATCTTTACCCATATCTCAGGCATTTTGTAAGGAAGTATCTGCATCTCAGACTTAGTAACTGGGAGAATGAAACTGTTTCCAGCACTGGATCTACGAAGTTTCTTCTCAGAAGTCAAAATAATTCCATTAAGTGAAATCATAAGCATTCTAAAGTGAGTTTACATCATTGCTTGATTCCTGTGAATAGCACAAACCACATTTCTGGTGCTTTGATAAGCTCCATAAAACTGACAAGGTCTTTTGTAGTATTTTGTAATTAGCCATCATCTTTCCCTACCTCTCTTTACTGCTATAAAAAACAAGCTAGTATTTTGCAGTCAGTTCTGACCATATTCCAGGATTCACCATGAGATGAATATAATTCCAACATGCAGCTACACTGTTCAGAAACTTCTGTGCTCTCCTTTCGGGTACCTGTCTATCCCTAATAATTGCATCCATCACAATCTCTTTTCACTAAAAACTTTTTCCTATTTCAACAGTATCACTACATGATTCCAGCTGGGTCCTGTACACAGCAGGCTCTTTAAACTTGGGTTTTCTGAAATCCTGTGCTTATGTTAAAACTTGAAGACTTTCTGCAAAATTTTCAGCAGTAATATGTATACAACCAGTTTATGTTCTAATGAATTTTTAAAAATATTTTCCACATCTTATAGTTTATATGTTCTGTGTTCTGCTCCTGTATTATAGCAATGGCCAATGTGGTCACCTGCCAAATTCTTTGATGAGATGTTCCAACGTAACATTTCCCAGTGGCATCTGCTCCTCCCTCACTGTCACCTCTTCTTTTTCTCCCCTCATTTTGCAAGCTTTATAACTTCCCTGTTGATTTCACTCTTTACAGCACCACTTGTTATCAGTTTAATCTTTCTTTCCTTTTTTTATTGGAATGGCTTTAAAGACAGAAATCAGGATATTACAAACTTACCATATGGTAAACAATCTTCTCTTTTGCCATGTTTAAATAACTGTGCCTACAATTAAAATAGGGAAAACAGACACAAGATTATAGAGATTCTAAAGCACAATATATCAAGCATGTAGTTCTAAAATACTTTTTAATGTTCTTGCAATAATCTATAGTGTTTAATAATTTAAATAGCATAAAAGGAGAAGAGTCTCAGGGTGCAGTTTTACTTCTTTGTAAGTCAATGCAAGTCAGGCATACTGTAGCCCAGCCCTCCCCTCCCATCCATACAATCACGCAGGCAGCCAACTCAGGGAGCTGAGCTGGCCAAAAAACACTCAAGAGAGAATGAAAAAAAAGAGGAAAAAAAAAGCCACTAGTTTTCAGCCAGCTCAGCTCTCTGAACCATCCAGCTCAGTGCTTGGTCACACAAGCTCAATGCAGGTGCAACCACAGCACCTATTATCTCAAACAGCTCACGTTGCTTTGAACCTCTAAAAAGTGAAGCAGAATTTGTAGATCATGAATAAAGGCAGAAGAACTAGGGGGACTCTATATCCTGTTTGGGACTTCCTGACACTGAATGTCTCCAAATCGAACAAGCCTTGCTCATGATTTAGACGACCCAGCACACAGTACACATCAACACTTTGGTCACTGCTAAGAAGCAGGACAGATGGACACATGGGAGCGAGCTTAGTTATTAGTAGCAACCACACACTGACAGACAGGACACAGTACAGGCTAAACTGCTGAGTATTTTACCCTGTTTCTCCAACAGCTTTTGAGAACTCCATGTTAAACGAAACAAAACCAGCTACAGAAATCTCTGACTGCAAGCCTGCTACAAATATACCTCCGACAGGCAAACTCTAATTCCTGTGCCAAGGGATTTAAAGAAGCAAAGAGCAAAGAGCTTCCAAAATAATTTTATATACAATTAAATATCCCAGTAAGATTAAGCCCCAGCACTACAGTGAGACCAACGGACTATTAACACCTGACAAAAACATGTTACACATTGAAATTTTCCTCAATTCACTTAGTATACATCAAAACTACTGTGTTCAGTCACTTATTTTTGCTTGCTTTGTCATTCACCAGAAGAAAAATCTTCCTCAATAAATATGCCTAGGAGTTAAACAAGAACAGACTTACCTTAAAAATATGTACTTTCTCACACATACCAAACACACACATGCCTCCCGTACTGCAGGTGTGGTTAAGAGCAACAAAGGCAATAAAAACACCTTCAGGCTATGTACCCGTTCTATTTTGTTTTGTTACTAAATTGCATTTTAGGATCCTAAATTAGCACTTCTGATCAGCTCTACTACAAGCTATACAGGGGAATTTGATAATATATGTTGAATTATTTAAGACTTTTAATGCTTTCACGAGTAACTAGGCAATTGTGAGGCACCCTTTAAAAACTATATGTACAAAGCAGTACTGCTACAGAACTACTTCAGGCCCAGAAGAACAGCTAACAGAAATAACTACCAACACAAATGGTATAAATATAGCACAGCTTTTATTAATATACCATATCAGTATCCAAAAAAAAAAAAAAATTTCCCACTAACATACAACAAAACTCTGCTTGTATTAGAAAGCGTAAAGAAAAGACAACAGAAAATCTGCAAATCTTTGGTATAATTAACAAATCTAGAGTGCCTCTCAAATTTTTCTCTTTGCTGAAACACGCAGAAGCTAATTTCTTCACCACTTTGTTCCTGTGTTCTGCTTAAAAACCTATCAGATGGTTTCTTCACAAGGTTAGCAAGTTTGTAGCGGATGCTAGGAGATACCACAGCATTTCTGCAGCACCTTATCTTCACAATTACTTCTCCTTTCTGTATAAAAGCCCAGTTAAGAGCAAACACTGTTTTTAAGGCACACACAGGCTGCCTCCAAATTATGAGGATTATATTCAAGTATATTCAAACAAAACACAGTATAATTCCTGGAGTAGTGATAATGTAGAGAAACAGCTTTTTAATATAGGCTTGGGAATGCTCCTGGACACGCATTTGGATGTCTACCCTCACACTTCTCAGCATAGTGTCTACGAGCTTCTGCAAAGATGGAATAGAATCCTCAAAACATCTACACATTTTCAGTCTTATGTAGTTCCTAAATTCTGGCACCTTTCTACAAGTTTCTCTGTGAGTTTTCACATCCTTAAGGCCAACTTTGAATTCAGTTCTGACTCCTCAGGAAAAACATAACTAGAAGGTACCACCTCTAAGCAAGATGTGGGAAGAAATTAACCAACACACAAGCAGGAAATGAGAAAACTCTTCGAATATTGTACAAGAAATTTTTTAAATGCTTTTCTAAAAAAAAGTAAGAAAATAGCCTCACACACCTATGAATCAATTTAGAACAGGGAACTTGACAGATTCCATTTCACAACCATTTCTATTATTTTCTGAACAAAAAAGTGAAAGATACATTGTTTCCCTACATACACAGTTGTTTCACTACATACTTAAATAACAAACTATTTTCATATCTAATATTCAACACAGAACATCTATTCTCAAACAAAATACTGCAAGGATTTATAATATACTTTCAGACGTTAAAATCATCATAGCAACTGCTGTAAATCAATTGAGATACAGATTAAGGGATTTTATTTTATCAATACAAGTTTTAGGGGAAGCAAAAATTAGCCAAAGAACACCATAGCTACTGTGTCTAAATTAATAACTAAACTTTTAAAAAATGGGCCTTAATATTTACATTATTTTTGCTCAATAAAATATGTTACCTACTGATTTTGAAATAAACACAGCTGAAAATGCCAAATGTCTGAAAGGAAAGTTCTGTTTGCACCCACTAATGTACATTGCAGGTCAGATATAACCTTCTACCAGATTACTAGTGTTTCAGCAACTGATACATCAGGTATTTCTCCGTATCAGAGAAAAGTTTAACAGCCATTTTTAAAACAATTTTCATAGAACTAAATAGGTAATAGCCAAACTGTTGAGAACTACTCTTCAGATATTCAACACAGCAGGAAATCCAGTGTCTGGGATTTTTTTCTGATTGTAGAAATGTCAAGAAAAGTAGTTTTCATTACTTCTTTATGAGTGAAAGTGTGCAAAAGCATTCACAAGCCCAAATTTCCCAACCTTTTGAGCTTAGGAGATACATTTTCCAGAGGAAGTAAAAGAGCACTTTAACCGATGTTGGCCTGGGGGGGCGGGGGACACACACGACACAGACACGGGCGGAAAGGTATGCATTTTCTTCCGGCATGTGCTACAAACAGTCATGCATGTACAGCAAAGTTACTGTCTCAGAAAAATCCTGCAAACCTAGAGCTTACAGGGGTTATACTAAAAAGTATAGTACATGATTCATGAACAGAAAACATAAACCTATAGAAAAAAGGACGAATCAGCATTACAGTATTCAGCTTAAACTTCCTGCCTTGAAGGAAGAAAAACATCCAAGGCACATCATTTCAAAAAATCTGATACAAACAAAATAATTAATAAGCTTGGTTTGCCACCTGCATAGACATTTTAGTGTCAGCAACTAACAAGACTGAAAGTAAGGAGCTTGTCTATTGGAGTATCCAGGCAATCAAAGTTACACCATGGTCTCTTCACTTTAATGAGGACATACAGCACACACCAACTTACCCAACCTGTTGAACTGTTGAAAAGTATGTGACTCCCTCTCTTATAAATAATTAAGCCACCTACAAATTAGAGAAAATCAGTGGTGTGCAAGCAATGACGACTGTCAAGTCTGGTTTTGCTTTAGAAATAGCATGGTGCAAGGAAAACAAAGCCTAGTTTCTTAGTAATCACAGAAGAAACACACCACACCTTCCAATTGTCTGCATAACCCACTTTAGGCCCGACCTTCATGAGATACATCAATCAGGATCATCTCTAGGACATGTTCCCCAAGCTATACAAATCACCATTAAGGGTGGCCTGACTGTTTGGTAGCAAGTATATCTTCCTGCTGAGCAGGAGACACAAGTCTGAATCTACCCTCTGGTTGTAACCAACCAAGTCAAGGATTGGGAGGATAATTTCAGCCTCTATGGGAAGAGAAGAAAATTATATCTTTCATTACTCTGGAGCACCCCCTAGTAGTCACAAAACATCCAGGTCCAGGGAAAGCTATCAGCCATCCCTGCCTCCAGGCCAGATGTGGGGAGGTAAACAAGGTGAGGGAGGACATGCTGTCAGAATAATAAGTTCACTTGAAAGTAGAGAAATGGTAGAATAGATTAGTTAAAGCCCTTGTTCTTACTATGTCTTCAACACAAATAGTACTCCTTCTTTATATTTGTCAGGGTATTGATCATCAACATGGTACTTAAGCTGACAAACTTCAATACAGAGTCCAGTTAAATGGGTGCAAAAGGAGTTCAGTTTTCATAAGATCTTAGTTATTTATCAGTTGAAAGCCTGAAAAGTTTAGACTAACACATGGAGAGCTAACAGAATAGTTCCTTTCCCTCTTAACAAGACTACCCAAAAACACAGATTTGAAATACTTGGGAGACAAAGAAAATTAGCAGCTTCAGACAGCACTATATTCTAACAGGAAAAAGAAACAGTCTTATGCTAACAGAACTTCTGAACCTTGAACTAACTACAACACTTCGGTGAGAAGGAAAAAACTCAGAAGTATCAGACGAAGCCACATTAGAATACCCTGTGCCATTCAGAAAGAGAGGAGATACAGTATTACCAGAAAGGGGTCAGTGCCCTTGGTATCTGCAGACATAAGAATTTTTTTCTTCTCCTTACATCAACATCGCTTTTTGTACACCTTTATCACCAAACCACTAAGCAACAACACCTTTTTAAAAAAATAACGCCAATAGACAATCCTAGCATCGCTAATTCTTTGAGAATGCCAAAAATATAGAGACTTGGGAAACATTCTATTTGGAAATATTGTATTTTTGTGCCTCTGGGTCTGAAAGAATAGAGTTAGAGAGTTCTTTCTTCCCTGGAGCAAAATTTACATAAGCATGTAGCTATTGCTAAATAACTCCTGCATTAGAGACAGCTCAGGGAAATGCCCTGTTCTTAAGACTCTCGAGTTTCATCAGATCACTGTGTAGGGCGTTTTATTTTTTTTAATTATTACTCACACTTGTATACTGAATCACTTATAAAACAAATAAGGTTTAATAAGTTTCAATGCCCAAGGCTACCTCAACATGATGACATCTCTGTCACGCAAGAACTGGGAGTGCTACACCCTGCAGCAATAACTAAAAAGCTGTTTGATGTAATGGCAGGTTTAAAAGCAAACCTCCAGACCAAGAGAATTTAAAATGCAGATTCTTGAAGCAGGTTAGAAGTTTCCTTCAAGTAAACAAATGTTATAAAAAAATGTAGCAATTTCTTATTAATCCAACATTTACAATCCTTCAAATATACAAAGTATCCAAGCACAAAAGTGAATTTACTTCAATACTGCAATGTTAGTTTCAACAAGAGAGGGTAGTTTTAAAAAATGAATCTGGAATACTGTAAGCAAAGATTCCTGCTAGTGCACACCTGTTGTGAAATGATATATTACTGACGACAGGTGTAAAGAAAAAAAAAGAAAAAAGCATCAGTGGAATTAAAATATGTAATGCAGGCTGCGTGTTTCAACAAGAATCATGAAACAGTAGTACTTGTTCTACACATAATGCTGAGTTAGATTAAACAGTAGCATACCTAATCACCTAGACTTAAGGCCACGAAGAGGCAGATCAAAGTACAGCAACGTTGAACTACTCATTGTATACCTAACTTGCAGTTTCAGTTCATTGAAATGCAAGAGTTTCATGTCTTTTTAAAACAGTTTTGCCATGCCAATCTCACTACAAGCTATTTCCTAAATGCAGACCATAAGCAGCATAATATCATAATCCAGCCGAAATCCACCCTGTTAGGGGCAGCCCTAAACTGATCCGATGAAGAGAGAGAAAGACTTCTTATCCCCATCCTGGTGAGTTACATTCCCGAAACCTGTTACATTCCCGAAACCTGCTTTGCTGTAATGACCAGAAACTGAAAAATGGTCTTTTTTCTCCTGCTTGTTCAGAGAGAAATGCCCAGGCAACTACAGTTTGACTCTTAAAGTAACAAGTTGCAGGAGGAATCCCAGGGCAAAGAATTTTGAAGCTTGTTGACACAAGTTTTAGTTGTCCCTCATGAGGATGTGTTCTGCTTTACAAAGTCAGCAATTACTTATTATGTTTCTGTACAGACTGTTAGAATCTTGTATGTTTAAGAGAAAAGATTTACTTATTTTAAACATTGCTTTTATTTTGAGCTGATATTTTTGGTTTAACAACATGCTGTTGTTACAAGTGTGTTACAAAATTCTTAATATTAAACTCTTGAAATAAATATTTCCTACTTCACTTCAGCATGTCTGCATACACATATACCCGTATACATATCATCCTGAAAACCTTTATTCCCGAATGATATAATTCATGCTTACATTGTAGTAACTGAAATTAAAAATTGAAGACTGAATGCAAGAAAAGGCTTTAAAAATTCAGTCTGCTTATACCTACCAGCTGGAACAGGAGTTATGAGCTGTAGGACACAAATAAAACTGGCCTGATAAATACTTTCTCCTACCCCACTGAGGAGGAAAAAATCATATAAATGCAAGAAGGCAGGCTTCTGCTTCCAGGTATATTGTATCACATTCTAGTTTCGATTCTACTTGTTAAGTATTCACCTGTTTCGCTTAGTTTGCACTAATGAACAGGTGGATAGAGCCAAAGCCAAACTCAAAGGAATTATGACAAAACACTAATGTATTATACATCCTACAGGTCTCATCATGCACCTAGAATGGCAAACAGTCAGTCTCCCTCTCCAGATCTGACAATAAAATGATGAAACATCATTCTGTCTTTTGAAACATACTGCAATGCATACAAATAATGCTTCCTCTTGCTTAAGCAGCAAGTCCTAAGTTATTCTAAATATAGATCATTTCTCGTATCTTCTGATTTGGAAGAGCTGCTAGAGAAAAAAAAAAAACAAAAAAACCAAAAAACCACACACCACACACTTGTTCCAGAACTTTGCTTTGATGTTTAGTAACATACTGCATACAAGTCCTCATAGCAATTATTTAAAAAAAGCTGCAAATTTATGCAAATTATAGAAACTTATACAAACACCAGCAAGTCCTTAAACCTGTGCAAAGACTGTACAAGAACATGTCATCTGACTTTGCTTGCACTACCTCGACTTTGGTCAACAACAAAACCAAGAAGGAACAACTCCACCCACACAAACTCCCCCATTCCACCCACATATATTCGGACATCAAAATTGGAACAGATACCAGAACTGTTATTCAAGTATTTCAAAATGCACATCAACACTTTTAAGGGTGTAAAACTACAAGAAAGCTTTCATTAAAAGATATTCTTAGAATGTACAAGAGGAGTGCTATCACATAGTAGTGGCTCAGGTATTACAGATTTTTTCCCATGCATAGTATATAAATTTTAAAACCCAAACTGAGAATTCAGCTCTTTGAGTCATAAATTATTGTTACTTCACAAGGTAAGGAGCATTAAACAAAAAACTTGTTCAGATTAGAATGCAAAACCACACGAAATAGTGCATTTTTTCAGACTATTGAAGGACACTGTCTAACAAGTTTAGTATGTCTTATTAAAACTATTGAGAACAATATTTTAGTTGAAGAAGAATGGATACAACTTTCAAGAATCACTTGCATTTTGATTACCAGTTCTGAAAAGTCTAGGAGAGACCACTACTATATCAGAAGCCCAACCTCTTCATTTTGTACAGTTTCAATTTTTTAAATTTATTTCAAAGGTTTTGTTCAAAGCAAAAAAAACCCAAAACAACCCAAACTGAATTATGAAATGACTACTGATATACAATCAGATATTTAAAAGCATTTTTGAGAGTTAGTTATCAGTATCTATACTGGCAAGTTCACTTTCATTTGGTGATGACAAGAATACTTAAAGAAAATATACATACATGGGAAGTTACATCTTCAAAACTGTTGTGGAGGAAATTCTAGCTGTATATTATCTTACCCTTTTTAATAAACAGGAACCTCTCTGTGCATTTGCTATTAAAGGTCTACCATAGCAGTATCGTATGATCATAAAGACAATTATCTATCTTTTAAAGGAAAAACAGTATTTACCAGGGCCTGGAGCATGCCATTCATAACAACAGTCCCCTCCATGGTCTGGAAGGACGATTTAGATAACATTGAAAGTGTCCAGTCCAGGAAGTCTGCCATCCTTTTTTGCCTGACGTCAGGGCGGACAATAAATCTGTCACAGAAAAAATCAAAACACTGCAGTTACTAACTTTATGACTCTCAATGAAAAATAATTTTTCCTGCTATCCAAACTGGTTGCAGTTCCTAAAAATAATTCTCCAATGGATATTTTCCTAAATCGCTGAGGGTGGGAACACTCCAAACCGTCACGTTTACCCCTTCTGTTTCTGAGCAAGGCTCTGACCCAGAATTTCACTTTCACTTCAAACCAATCTATAAACTTGGATTCTAGAGATTTCTCATCTTAACTGTAAAGCAACAAACTTTCCAAACGTCCCACATAAGAATTATTTCCATTAGAATTAGTGAAAAGCTGAAACAAATACGAGGATTCTCTACCATTCTCACCAAGAACAGCTATTCTGCAAATTTGAAAATTGGTGCAAATCAGCAATTGGTCCATACTGCACTGTTATCAGCCAGGCCCATAAAGAGTAAACATCAGTGCTATATTTGTTTTTTTGCATATTTGAAAAGGTCAAACACCTGTTATTTAACACACTGGATGGGTCAAGAGATGCATTTTTACCCATCTTAGAGAGCGCAAAAGAGGTTCATCATGGTTAAACTCCTTCCGTAAACTTATACTCAGTCATCATCAGTGCCAGCCAAGCTACAGTTAGGGCATCTGCTTCAGTTATCTAATTTAGTATTCTTGGCACCTAAAAATTAGGGTCCTGTTCCAGCAGAGTTTCAGACTAAATTAAGAAACTTCGTTCTCAATGCAGTCAAAGGAAACAAGGTACATGGGAAAGCCCACAAAGTACAATTCATAGCGCTTAAAGAAGGATGTATGCAGAGCCTGTATCTGGTTACTTTACACACCTACTAATTAAATGGGGAACTGCACCAAGACCTAACTAACGGCGAATATTAAATACAGAGAACACAGAAAACAGTGAGCAGACATGTGATCACTTGAATTGTCTTCAAAGTCAGTATCTATTGTGTTCAGCAATAGAACAATGAGGATTTCGGGTAGGGGTTAGTTGAGGGGGGGTCGTTTGTTTTATAACAGAGCAGCAAGGACAAAGCCTTCTTTTGCACAATAGTGCAGGTAAGAGAAGTAACCTGTAAAGTAGATGAACTGGTTCCTAGACCCCTTCTCAGCCCAAAGGAGTTTAAACCTTAATTTCTCAAAGGACTGCCCTAACCTCCAGACTAGAAGCAAGATAAGGATAAGCCTCATCTCCTCCTACTGCAACCAGGTCACTGAGCAGACAGAAAAGAGAATTCATGAAAAAAACACCAGCTCCTTTGCCCTATGAAAAGTAAATTACCTTGGAAAACAGGAAGTCTTGGATCCTGATGTTTCTAAACTTCACTTGAAATTCATAAACTCCTTAAAGCAGGAACCAGAACCCAGACTTCCTCTTCCTCCCCAAGGAGTTTCCTACTCAGCGTGTTAGAGTTAGACTCCTGTATCTTATCTCTCTGTCTGTCCTAGGACTTCTGTATTCCTGCCTACCTAACAGTCTAACTTCAAGAAGATGAAACAGTGATCTCATCTCAGAATAACTATGCCCGTTCATTAAAGAACTGTTTTGGGATGTGAAAGCAGTGAATTCAAGTGCACCAAGGCCAAAAGGCCTTGGACCCGGGTCTTCTAATTCCTGGTGAAGTGTTTTAATCATTAGGCTATTTTGAAAATGGTGTTTTCATAATAAACTAAATTGTAAGTACACTAAATAGTAATTTTGCTCCCATTACAGCCTTACACATCTTGATGCAGCTGGTACTAGAACCACCTTAATGTATTCTATCACCTTATTTGTTATAAACATATACTTTTAATAAATTCAGCCAATAAAACGGAGGTGAAGAGAACATAAGACAACTGCTAATAACATGCCTGCATAGTACCCTGCATTAGGATGCAAGGCACTTAATGAAATCCCCCTGAAATCCAGGGTTGAGCACTGCATGAAGACAAAGTTTTGCTGAATGCAATACTGTAATCTATCACATTACTATATAAATGCTTCCACTAGTAATTTAGTTTTACAGATACCCTGGAGTGCTGATGAAGCGCAAATCCAATTAGTATAATGTGATGAAAGAATCTTTTTAAATTACTGTCATCCTTACTCGAGAAGGCTTCCAAATACTGGATGTACCTCCAAGAGTCTCTCACAGTTGGTTGATTTGGGTATTTTTCTGGGTTTTTAGGAAGTGAAGAAGATAAAGGGCACATTCAGGCACATATGAATGCTCAAGAAGAATTCACTCTGTGTCACACTTTCACCTCAAATCCTCTGCTCTGTCAACTTGTGACAAGGCAGATTACCAATGCAGATACATAAAAATCCTAGTAAAGCAACCTCCAATTATCACTTCCAAAATGACTGCAAAAACTAATTAGGATAAGGAGACAAACCTACATTCTATCACATGGAAATAAGTATGTAACAGGCAAGATTATTTACTAAAGAATATTCAAATGATTCATGCATTCACTTAAATTTCACTCTGAAATATTTCAGAGTAAATCAGGAAAGTACAGGACTAGTCACCAGAGAACTATCGTTCTAGTCTCAACTCCTTCACGAATTTTCCACATGACAGTGTCAGTTCTAAAACAAAAAAGTGTTTGTTTTCTCATCAGATTCAGAACTGTAGCATTATACTCACTAAATACAAATTTCTAAAGCATTGAGTCCCATGACTGAAGTTCAGAATAAATTTCAAATAAGTACATGGACAGTTATTTCCCAAAAAGACAGTTAGGAGCTGCTCTACTAAATGTTATATTTAACAACTATTTTGATACAATTAATCCCACAAATTTTGTGCCTCTTAATCCAGAGAAATACGTTAACACAGATTTTATTGTTCAGGCTAGCTACCCACATCCACTATCATCATTTCATCTTGTTCACCCTACAAAGCCTCTGCTCTATAGCTACACTGGCAAAACTACGTTGGCAGAGCCCCCTAGCGTAGATAGAGTATATGCTAGTGTAAAGATTCTGGGGTTTTGCTTGCTTTAAAAAGAAAGAAAAAAAGAAAAGAAAAACCAAATGACAAACTGAGCTGCCTAAAGCCTTCTTCTGCTAGAATATACTGGAATATGTCCTGTGATATATACTGGAAAAAAGATACGTGTGTACTAGCACAGTTGATGGTCTTTGTAATTTATTTTCATATGCATCACAAATGAAACCAATCTCCACTAATGCACTGGGAGAGGAAAGAAGAGATACAGAAGTTCGTTATTTCAAATTTATAAACAACCCTAGCATCAGTATAACTGAAGTGATGCAAAAAATGTCAGAACAATTGCAGCTCTGTCACAAATTGTTCAGTCTCTGAACACCAACTGTGTAAAACAACGGAATTTAGAAAGTTCCATTATCCTACATCTGTTTCATTTGATGAATTATTTGACAACAATAAACCTAAGAAAACAGAAGTATTGTTTTCTGGACGAGAGAATGAAGAAAGTGACAAGAGGGATATTAAGAAAGTAAATTCTAGCATTACCATTTCCTTTTACATAACTTAAGTACTACTAGGAAACATCAAACCAGTAATACTAGACACCAATTCTCTATTTACCATGCAACACACTGCAAAAATCAGCAGCAACACAAAGTAACTGTATCTTTCTGAAACCCTGTAGCACAAACCAGTCCCTAGAAGGCAATTTGAATAGTATCCTATTAACAGTGAAGATCTGTATCACTTGTGATAGATACCTGTTCCTCTAAGAAGCAGAAGAAAACACAGCATTTCCAATAATAAACACACTACTGGATCTGATTCAAGCAAGTTTAACATCCCACATACAGTTGGCAACTTCCAGTCCTCCCAACGCTGCCATTAGTAGCATGTCAGACTAAAAAATGGCAGAAATGGGAGCTAGCTTTTTTCCTTTCTGCCAAGAAGCACAAAAGAGACTTACTTTGAAACCAGTACAGCAGCTGCATCTCGAGCCTTATCACTGACAACCAAGTAACACTAAAGGTAAAAGAAAACTAACTGTAAAAGAATTCATACATGTAGATTTAATAACAACTACGTAACAACTTTGTACATGAATATACTACTTAATACTTATGATTACAAACATTATTATGATTACAAACTGAGCTTAAGATTGTAAAAAATTAAATTTCCCATTTAACAAACCGTATCTCAGACAACAAAGTCTCCCTTCTAGTGTCTTTCAAAGCAAGTTTACCTTTACTGAAACCTCAAGTTAAAGTCATGTTTGTGCTACTACATGCCTACAAGCGATAAGCCACTTAAGTGCTGCAAGTGTCAAAAGCATAAGCTGTTCAGGTATTTGTGGGGAGGGGGTTGTTGTTTACTTTTATCTTAAAGGGAGGACAAGTTAGCCACTTTGGCTTATGCCTAGTGAAACTATTATCTTTGTTGAAAATTCTTCATGCAGTCATAGCTTCCAATGTTACTCATCCTGATCAAATGCTAATTTCCTACATAAATCATCAAACTTGGCTTTCAGAAAAAGCTAGCTAGTATTTTCAAATGCTAAAAGCTGTTAACATAATCAAAGGCATGCATTCATATCAGATAGTGGTAAAATAAGATAGTTTATTACTTCAGGGAAAACAAGTAACAGTCTCATCTGACACTAAAGCAGCAAAGAACATACTAAAGATTCCAAAACTATGGAGAAATTCTTTACAGATTAGATACAGAAAACATGGGCTTAAATAATATTCTGAAAAGACAATAATTTATTACGTATTGAAAGATTAAGCCTAAGAAAAATATCACAGGTTTGGAAGTATTACAAGATGTATTATACTTACTTTTGCTATTTTAAGTATGCGATCCATGGTTGGCATACGAGCATGCCCTTCCTCAGAAATAATATTTCCATCAAAACGGGCCAGATCAAAAGGAATCAAGCATATCATGGAGAGCCATAATAAAAGCATATAACGAGTTTCCCAAGTCTGGAAAAGAATGGTAAAACAAAATATGCACTCCATTTTCTGGAACATATTCCAATAAAGTGCCTGGAGCACAAACTATCCACTAGCTCCAAGGAACTGTCAAAGTAAGACCATGAAGAGAACACTCCAAACCTGAATGCTCTGAAACACCAAAGGAGACAGAACTACAAGCAATTCCAAATAGGAAAACTGTAACAAAATTAATGGACCCTCCCCTCTGAATCTGAAATCTAGACAAGTTTAATTCCTTCCCAAAGCAAAACTGCATGTTGCCATTTTCCCGTTTTCTCCTCCCCTCAGCCCATTTGTGCCTCCAGTCACAAATATGAGAGAAATACGTTCTTCTTCCTAATTTCTTATGTATTGCTTTCATGGGTTTACTGAAACAACTTTAGATGTGTTTTGAGAGACAGACAGACAGACAAGAAGGAACTTTTACAAGCTTTAAAGCTGTACAACTACAAAGATAGCAAAGTGGTCAGAATTGATGTTTATTAAAAAATTATTTTAATTTAGAGCAGCAATACAATTATTGTCTTCAGATCCATCATTTTTGTTACTTATAACAGATGATGATCTCTCTTAAAATTCGTCTATGTTAATAAGCCTTCTGGATTCTTATTTTTCCTTATTCAAAAATATAAGAATATGAACTATGGTATCTTGGAGTTGGACTCAATGATCCTTATTCCAACTCAAGACATTCTATGATTCTATGATCTCAATCCATGCTTAAAAATTCTTTGCTTAAATATTTTTTCAAATCAGAATTCTTGCTCAGAACATTCCCAGCCAAATAAAACTTTAAATCAGGACACATAATGAAGTGGTGTCGCACTGTTTTTCAAATTGCAAACAGGTAGAAAAAAATCTGAAATTCTGTGTTATTTTTCCACACCCAGGAATATATTATCAAAAGGCAAAAATCCAAGCGATTCATGCCTCATGCCATAACTGTGCAATTTCTCCAATTCTCACCTCCCTTCTTTCAAAAGAAAAGGAAAAAAAAACCCAAAAAAACAAAGCCCCTCACAGATCTGTAGATAGATATTGGGCGGTTGGGGAAGAACAAAACATTTTATGAAATTAAACAAGGAAAATTAACTATCGTCTTCGTTTCCTCATCGAAATAGGAGTTCTCATACCAACTTTGACAAAATCCAAAGGTTTAAAAACCAGCCTCTTTACATTAAGAAATAGGAATAAATACATAAAACCTAAATACTCCATTTCCTGTTATTTTACTTTTATGACTTCAAGCTAAATTAACATGACTGTTAATGATATGCACAGCAGGAAGAGGATTTTTCAGTTACTCCTTTTAGAAATTCAGTATCTTTCACTGCCTTTCTTATTACTGTTGTTTCAATTAATTTGTTCCCTTATATGAGTGGTTAAAGATTTTACTTGCACCTCTACCGCTCTCGCTTCTAAATACTTAGAACATATCCCATGAAAGAAAAACACAAGACCTTTCCTTCAATAAGACATTTCTCTTCTGACAAGATGACTTTCATACTAAATCCAGATGTTCAGTTAACACCGGACAGGGTGTATCACTGCTTTATACACTTTTTTCCCAGATCGTTTTCTTACACTGTTCATCAGCTTTTTCTGTTGGAGACATAAAAGTTAAACAAAAAGTACAGCAAGTTCTCACCTCAGAGTCTTTTGGATTCTGGTCTACAAGCATATCCAAAACAGGCTGTAGATCACCTACTTCATGAGGAAACAGTGGGAGGAAAAGTTTGTACCCCCTCACCTATAACAGAAAGTTTCAAAATTTAGTAAGCCATCTGGCATCATCAAGTACTGAGGAAAAAGAAAAGACCCTTTGAGGAGCTTCTTGTACATGATCCTCATGTACATGATCCTAAAGAACAGTAAGGCTATGAATTAAGGTCTTAAATACCTTGAGATTTTTGCATTTTTACAAACTTATTAAGAATTAATGGAATGATAACTCTTTAACTTTAAAACAAGGGACCTCTGGAGATTGTCTAGTCCAACTCTCCTGCTAAAGCACGGTCACCCACAGCAGGCTGCCTAGGACCACGTCCAGTAGGGTATTCAGTATCTCCAGGGATGGAGACTCCACAACCTCTCTGAGCATCTATTCCAGTGTTCGACCCTCACAGTCAAAAAATGTTTTCTTATGCTCAGATGGAAATCCCACAATCCATCTAATTCTTCATCATACTTTACTCTTCTTTTTAACATTATCTTGTTTTATCACTCATTATCTCAATGTCTGCAATTTTTTTTGCATTCAGACCTTGATTTTTACTACTCTGGATCATTAAATAACATAAGCTATCATGAAAATGATAAAAAAGAGAACTAATCTTTCACAGTACAGTTTAAAACGTTTCATTGCATTACTTGGACAATTATTTATTTTACTATTTTTGAAAATGTGAAATTTTATAAAGTTATTTAAACAACAAAGAAAATATTAGAAACACATTTCAGTTACAGAATGTTAAATTTGGGGTTTTTTACCTTTGTAATGATGTAAAGAAATTTAAAAGCCAGGTGAACTAGTGGGGGAGGAGATCCATTGTCCCGTACTATATCCAACAGTGAATTCATCATCCACTCTAATGAAAGGAGAGGGAAAAAAGTGAGACTACGTGCAGTTAGCTTACAGTTTCTCATACTTCTAATAATAAAGAGGGAGATAGTAGTCATATCATATAAGTAATATCAACCACAGCAATCTTGTAATGCAAATATGGACCTTCTAGTTTAACAGATTCTCAAGGATATACACAAAAATTATTTGAAGATGACATTCCTACCTAAGTGGCGATCCAACAAGTGAGGTTGCTCCTGGTACTTGTCCATTATACCTGAAAAGGAAAAGATATCTGTAATAAGCTATTCAAATTAAAGGCTCTTAGAGGCACTAATTGTGAGATACACTCCGATTCTAGACAGCTTTAGCTTAAGATTTCAGTATCCTTGAGCTAAGTGCTGGCACCCCCTGTAAGCAAGGTCAAAAAGTAAGAAAACTACAGAGAAGTAACTGTAAAAATACAGTCTGTCCACTTCGTAGTGCAGTCATTTACCTACACTGAATCATATACTCCCTTCCAGGAGTCTCTCAAATTACTGTGGACAAATCTCACAGCTAGATGAAACAAGCAATCACTCAGTTCGTTGCTGTCCGTCACCGCAGAGCTCTTTTTGGCTCTCCTTTCCTAAGCACAACTTACCAGCACACAATTTCTGATGGAACTCTGCAGAGGACAACGTTAAACCACTATAGACTGTAGCTGCTCCGGGTGTACCAGCTTTATACTGCACCCCCATTCACACAGCAACCAGAATGCTGCTTCACACCTTTCTGCCTTGCTGTTCACATCTTCTTCATTAACACAGGGAACCCCGCTTACTTTTACACACTGTTCTACTTGTTAGCATGTCAAATTACTGATTTTTTAAAAAACACACGCACAAAGATATCTCAACATCAAGAAATGTAGTAGCATGACAGTTTTCCAACCCTGAGGCTAATACAGCCATGGGGAAATTCTCCCTGGACACAGTGAGTTTCACCACAAGTCCATCTTCCTTCCCATGCCTGGAACATATTTAAAGATATAGTTCCACCACTCAGGATCTGTACTGAAACAGGGTATAGGCATTGCAAAATTCTTATCTCTTTCTTTTGAGCTACCCAACTATAGCAGAAAAAAAACCCCAACATAGTACTACTTTGCAAGTGAAGGTGCTCTTCACAATTCTGAGAGCTAGTTTTTATTTTGAAATAGAACACAGGAAATTATTCAGCAAAGAACAAAGAATCCTCGACAAATTTTAACCTGGACGAATACAAACTGTAGCTATTACTATCTGTGCTCCTCAAAACTTTTCACATTACTTACTTTATCTTGCTACCAGTAGTATGTTATCTTCCTTTTGGGAACTGACTTGAGGAAAGACAAATTGAAATTGAATATTGAAAAAACTACGAACAACTTGCCACAGTTTTTAGAAACAAAAGCATTTCAATTTAAACCCAGAATCAACGAAAAGCAGCTACAGAAATGAAAGTTGGGTTTCAGAAGAGATGATCAAGTGATCCAGTATTGCGCTAGAGATTGCCTGGGTCATTTTAGATATTTGGTCTGAAAACGGCTTTTTAATTAGAAAACGAAAATACCTTCTTAACCTCTCCTTTTCCTGCATTTGTTTATCTCTCAAACAATTTTGCCCTCTATCCCTTTTCTCCGCTTGTCACATCAACACTTAGATTTAATACGTAACTCAACTTCAGCAGTGCTGTAGTTGCCCAGTGGATGACACTGCACAAGCACTTTCAAGACACTTGCCAGTCCAACAGTATCCTTGCAGTAACCTGTGCAATTCCATTGGGATACCATAGTGCTGTCTCCTATCAAGAGGGAAGCCTAAGCTCCTCATCATCATTAACTTCCTACTGTAATTAACGATACCTTAAGCTGCATACAAATAACAGAACTAGTAAATACAAGAAATTCCATCAACACTCAAAGGAATAGCTCTCAAGCAGAAGTGGAATTTAACAGCAAATCCCTTATCTTGCCAAATTGTTTTCCCAGATCACAGTCTGGCAATCTGAAATAAAACCCTAAATCTAAATGCTGAAGAGAATGAACTGAAAAAGAGTTCTTCTAATGCTATTATTTCAAAAAAAGATGTTCCTAAGTTTTCCTACAAAATTATAGTTGCAGATTAAACTGGCTTCCAAACTTCTGTTTCTAACAGTTCACGAAAACATGAGCATCACATGTTTTTGTAAATGCTTCAGAGACCTGCATTAAAATGCTCTGTAACTGATGATTACTGCGTTATCTGCATACAGATTAAAGGTATTCCCTAAGCTTCAACGTTAGATCCCACACATTTAGCCTGTTACCATATTTGGGACATTTTGCCCAAGAAGGATCAAATTATACCTTATTACACCAAATATTATAACCAAATATTGAACAACATGTACAGTACCTATCCGTTTTAAGTATATTAACACTGTATTTACTGGGCAACGATGTGTATGCAGAAAGTTCATAAATACAATTTAAATACACGGAGACAGTACATATGATATGAAAGACAGAGGGGCATAGCAAGATGATAGGTTGGAGGAGACGATGGCCTTTCAGACACTGAGATTTTTTCAGTGATGGCTCTTCTATCCCATCAAGGTCTACCATTTCATCGGTGATACTGAACGATCAATACAAATATGAGTGTTCTTGCTACTTCTTTCTGAACAGTTACATGTTCATCATTAACCTCCTCAGATGGAACAGTCAGTTAAGTCAATCGAGTATAATACTACTGAGTAACTTCTGCCGGATCAGATTTCCACGTTTTGGGTTTTCTGGTTTATTGTTTGCCTACCTAGTTTCTTTTTGTCAAAAACACAGACAGTGGATCAGTATTTTGACTGTAAGTTTTTGCAATGTCACCATTTTTGCAAAAGACTTGCAAAATGCTAGTCCACTTAATTTGATTTGTAAATACATGAAACTTTGAATTAACTTTTGCAAATCATCTGGTCAGCATATTGGATCCAATACACAGATGTGCATTATAACAGGCTAATTACCTAGGACACTGCTACATGCACATAATTATACCACTTCTATATTCAGCTGAGGTCTAGAAGCAGAATAGCTTTCATTATATGGCACAAAAGCTCAGTCACTAAGTCAGATCCAAGCTGCCTCCACTCAGAAACAATTACATGATCTATATGGATTCAGCTGCCCTTCATATTACCTATGAAATATAAAAGTAAAAATGAAATTACCACTTTAAAGGTCAAAATATATGCATTTTTAACAAGCAATTAAGTACAAAAATGGCTTTATTTCACAGACATACAAACTTTAACTAAATTATTGCCTGCATTTGAATAGGAAACTGGAGGCTAAACATGGGTCAAAATTCAGATTTCTTAAATCTAAGACGTGTGTTTTTATTTACCGTAGTTAAATACCACGTAATAATGGAATATATATCTGGAAAACAAAATGAGTAAAAAAATAAATCCAAACTACCTGTTGATAAAGTTCCAGCATTATCACTAATCCAAAACTAGCATTTTAGTCCTTTTTTGGTAATAAGTTCCTTTAAGCAATATAAGAACATGCTCCCTTCAGATGATGTGCTTACCTATGAATTTTTCCACGGTCATTTCTCGAGCCACCAGATCCCCAAAGACTCCCTGCAGGTTACCGATGAGCCCCCTGACCTCCTGACTCTCTGTGAAACTCTCCAGGATATTTCTCGTGGTGACGACACCTGGCTCCTGATTCTTGCCTTCCTCCGGCTCCGACCCCGCTCCATCCATCTCGCCCAAAGCCATGCCCGAGGCCGGCCGTCAGCGCTTCCTGTAACAGCCGGGCGGAGTAACAGCCGGTCAGTCACGCCAGCCCTCCGGCCGGGCGCGGAGCCGGGTCCGCGGAGCAGAGCCGACCCCTCCCCGCAGCCGCCGGTCCCTCAGGCCGCACCGCCGCTCCTCACACACGCTTCGCGCCGAGCCGCGGCCCGGCCCGGCCCCCCCGCCGCCATGCGGCCCACCGCGCCCCTCCCCGGCAGGCGCCGCCGAGCGGAGGCCCGGCCCGGCCCCAGCCCTACGCTGCCTCGCCAGCCGTCCCACACAGCGGGGGGGCTGCCGGAGGTGGCGAAGACGCCGGCGACAGCACCGGGGACGGCGAGCGACGCCCTCAGCCCCCACCCCGACCCGAGCCGGGAGCTCCCGCGCGCATTACCCTGGCAACGGCCGCTCCGCTCCCCAGCGCCTGCCCCGCGCGCGCGCTGCCGGGCGCAACCTCCCTCCTACGGGGCGCCGCGCGGGACGAAAGGATGCAGAGACGGCTGCGGCCCCGCCCCGCTGCCGCAGGGCGGGCGGGCGGCTGAGGGGAAGGCTGGCCGGGGAGGCGGCGGGCGCGACCTGCTGGGAGGGCGAGCGGTCGCCAGTGTTTATGTCGGATCCTGTGGGCTGCCGGGCCGGAGAGGCCGTGGTTGACGTTGCTTCGGTGAGCTGGGAAACGCCCCTCTTCATCTCGGCCGCGGCGCAGGCTCTGCCCTGCTCTGGCCGTGTCTCTGCTAGGCCGCCGAGCAGAGAATCTCTCATGCCGGGAAGAGCTGTCCTGAATTTGCCTCTCAAGTCATTTTGCATAGATTGCAAAAGGTGTGTGGAAAGCAACTAGATTACGCCGTTATCCATGACCACCTCCATTTCTTACCCTATCCACGCCAAAACATTGAATTATATGGTTAATATAACAACTCATGATCTAAATCTCATGAAATTCTGGAAGCAAAGTTTGAATGCTGAAAGCTACAGCTACAGAAAAAAAGGGAAGGGAAGCAAGTGGGCAGACTCAAACAAACGGCTGCCCCCTCACAGCAGTTACTATCTCTCATGCCAGATTCTTTCCCGTTAGTTTTCTCAGGAAGATATTTTGTCATATTTCAGCCCAAAGACATAGCACATCTCCATCCACTCTTCTTTTCCCACACACTTTCTCCCCAGCTACTGAATATTTTACCAGATAACAGCACTACTTTTCCACTTCTCTCTTGACACATTGCCAACACTAGAAAACGAAAGTCAAGGTCTAAAGTAGACATTGACTAAGTCAGCTCAGGTTATCTTTTTACTTCATAGAAAACAAACTGAAGGATCAGACCAGCTGACAAACTAAAATGGGTGCTCAGGGTGAGATGAGTCACCTTCAGAGGTGCTCGTTTCACTCCATTGATTATAAAGGAAATTCAGGGAGACACTTAAGTCTGGTCAGGACGTTAGGAGAGGTAACTTCTCTTTCCCAGTATCCAGCAACTCCATCCACATCCAAATATCTTATCTTCAGGCTCAAATTCGTTAAAGCAAACCACAATCACAAAATGCAGGTACAGCAAACACCTAGTTTCTGCAAGACAAGTATTTTATTTGAGAAGGAGCTGAAGTTCACATGTACTTTCCAATGTAACACGTGTATTTTTGTTAACGTTAATAAATACTAGTACACATGCACTTTGCTGTTTTCTCAGACCTGGACCTTCTAGCTGTCAGCTGTGATTTCAACTGTATTCTAACTCTATTATTTCACTTTTCCACTGTTATAATTGTATTGAGTGTTATAACCACACCGTGACAACTTCCCCTAATTGTAGCCCAAATTCAAAGGAAGTAAAAGATTTTAACTATTTGTGTCATATTTACAGAGAATGAAATGCATTTTTAAAAGCATATCAATTACAACATTAACTTTAAACTTTATGAAATCTTTATAGCACAGCCATCTGAAGTTGAATAAAAGTCTAAACATATTTGAGCATTTCTGAATATAGTATTTTATTAGTCATGACAACTGTCTGAAGCTAAGTACATAAGTTCAGTCATTCTTATTCAAATCTTCTGATTCACATAAGCATTTGTTGGACTGCACTTACATTTCCTTTCTTTACCACTTTCTTCCATTAAAAAAACCACAGATTTGCTAATGTACTCTAGCTCACATTGTATGCCAATACCTTTGTTGCACAGCTTTCTCCCCAAATTCTCATTGCCTATGTTTTCTGTAAAAATAAAGCAGTTTGGAATATTAAAAAACATTATAAAGCCATCTCATTTGACACTGTTCCTTCAATAATCCAGCAGTGGCAGAACAGACTAGCTTTGCCTACTGTACATTATTTTCTAAAATTGAAAATACATCAAGCACCAGCCAACACAGCAGCAACAGATGCTTTCTTGTCATCAAAACACTAGGCCTCCCTCCCACTTTTTGCTATCTTTTTACAAAGTTATTTAAATATGTTACTATCATAGTATAACACACTAAAATATCATACTGAAACTATGATATGTTATTATCAAACTTGTGTGGAACAACCCACTTTCTGACCATACAGTTAACTGCCAAGGAACTACAGAGACATCCTTTTTACAAAATACCACTGTAATTTAATTTCTCATAGCAAGAGAAAAACAAAAGCGTGTAAGTAAATTACATTAAATTAAAATAAATATTAGAAATGTTATTAATTATATATGCTTGCCAAGTGCAGTCCAAAGGGCCTTGTCTACTCTTTAAATCAAAAAGAGAATGTTTTAATTTTCAGATTCATAGAATCTGATTTAAATTTTGGATTAGGACATTTAACATGGGAAAGGAAAGACGACAGAAATATAAATGGGAAAAGGGATGGAAACAGAGACAGAAAACTAAAACAGAAAAAAAAGGGGAGACATAAGGAACTAGTTATTACTTCCAGCACCACAGTCCCACAACAGTAGCTCTCAATAATGAACTGCTGATAGAGCAGCAGCAGAAGTGGCAAGATGCAAACAACTGTGGAAACGCAGCACGTATGAAGTGAGACACTCTATGGAGAGTAAGGTTAGGCTGACTGTCATGCTACTTCTCCAACCTAGTGGAGTCTTCACAAACAATGCAGTCTTTTCCTTCAGCAGGGTATGAATCTGTGCTAGTAGACTAGTGTATAAGTTAAAAATTACACAATCACTCTTAACATTTAGTGAGGCTCAAAAGTGTACTAAGCCTTTTACTTGTCAGGTGTTTTACCATCAACATTAATTCCTAGTTTGTGTTACTTCTGATAAGCAAGGGCTGTTCATTACTAAGGGACTATGTCAGAATTTCTCAAACCTATCTGGTTACTTTAGAAGTTTTCTCATTACATTTAGGGTAGATCCCCTGTACCCCGTCCCAAAATGGTTCCAGTGGTTTATGTAATTAAAGAGCTGATACAATTTGTTTCGTTTCTCAAATCCTGGAGCTTTGGGTATTTTACTGTGATAGGCAGAGAAAAAACAGCTGCTAAACCCACCAAACATTCCAGCAATGGCCAGTTCAAATTCTGAATGGCCATAGAAGGAAGCAGGGTCAAAGATAATTGGCCCAGAGTCGTCCTCAGCCACATTTCCGGCCCACAGGTCCCCATGCAGGAGAGCGGGAACAATTTCTACGTCACAGAACATTTCAGGAATCTTTAGCTGAAAAAGCATGAACAAACACGCAACAATTAAAGAGTTTTGAAGAAAATATTAAATAAAGTACTGTAGTATATAAGAGACCAAGCTGGTCAAATACTGCCTGTTTTCAGTCCTCATGGAGTGGTTTTGAAGTTGATGGCTACAAGCATAAACCTAAACTGTAAGCCAGTAATAAATGTTCTTGATTGTTCTTGACAGAGCTTAGCAAATCATTTAATTCACAGTCTAGTATCAACATCTAGTATTAATGTATTGTTTCTAGACATGGATAGTAGTGGCTGTCACAAGAAATATAAAATAAATTTCATTTAAATTAAAAGGTTTGAGTGGCAAAAAGGGCAGCAGTAAACATCTGCACCAATTAACCAGAATTAAGGAACAAATTTGTGATGTAGAGCTTGCAGAAGAATACATTCCTGGCTGTTTCCTAAGTGCTGCATGGAGTGTGACGTGAACCACAGTCTCAGCTGTGAGCCTGGACCAATTAAAAAAAAAAAAAAAAATCTGCCTGGGCAGCAGAATCTTACCTACTTTGTAACACCAAATTCTTAGATAGGATTTATCATCTTACTATTATTAGCTGTATTCTAAGAAATAAATGTCAGTGCTGAATTAAAGGTTTATTTTCACTATCTATTAAAAAACTGAAAGAGCAACATGAATTCTTTTCAGCTGACAATGTTGTTGGACCAGCTGCGAAGCTAGTCCAGTTACTGCTGTTCATTAAAAGCTATGTAAATCTCTTATAAAACACCATTAAAATTCCACTGATACATATTTTCTAACATTCTAAAAGCCAGATTTAAGACATGGTTCATACTTTTAGCTGTGACCAAAGTTCTCTGGCCTCTCTGTCTCCATAATCTTTTTCAATCAAATCCAATTGAGCTTGGAGTCGGTGACGAATAAAGAAGGAAGGCCAATCACTCTGCCATTCATTCACCTAGAAAATACGATACAGAGGTTTGTAATAAACAATTTTAACATGTACATAGTCAGTATTAATAATACATGGGTATCAAGTTAAAATGCTCGATGCTGACACAGTGGCCTAGACAATGTTAGTATGACCTACGCACAATGTTATTAGACATTTCATTGAGTGTTCTTTTGGGAGTGATGCTCTCTTCCATGCTTAGGTGGGGCTGTTTTTAATATGAGGTATAAGTTGAGGTTCTGGCTATTTTCATTCATTCAGATTTTCTTAATGTATTTTAGAGGGAGAGTTTCTGGTGACATCATTTTAGTTGTTCCATATTATATTCCAAAATCTTTCTGGAAACGCAAAAGTATTTGTTCATTTTTATTGGGTAATGCATTTCTAATTTGGTGAGAAGTTGTACTTAGCAAAGAGTTTGAGATATTGAAAGTTCATTCAGTTAAGTAGTAGAATGAAATTCTACCATGTGCAGAGCCAGCAAATGACTGATTTATCTCTGAGAGCTCTTTCCAGTGTCTTATGTGATGTGTTACATGATGAGGCTCTCTAAAAGCAGTGGATTTTGCCATTTGAGATCCATATAGTAGGGGTTTAGAAAAAACAAACCCAAGGCATGGTATGTGAAGGGATACTTATTTTATTAAGCATCAGCAAGCTAAAGAACCACCACATAATTTCAAATTCTTATTCGATCCACTGTGTCTGCTTGCTACATGCATTGTAGCAAGCCACACACATTGAATAGCCATCGTATTCCCTTCACTGTCAGGTCAGAATGAAACAGTGAAAGCAGAACTGTGATCATGAAGCTGAAGGCCAATGAAACAAGCTTTTGTGTAAGGAGTTTATAGAACTATACGAGTACATGTTAGCTTTCACAGGCATGGAACATACCTGTGGTATATAACCACAGCAAGTGGCTGTATGGAATCCAAACTTATCCACATACTGAGACTCAGAGTGACCTGCTCCTTTACCTGAGAAACAAAATAAATATTGGGAGTTTTGAGGTCCTTACATGGTAAAGTTTGCAAACACAGAACTGAATTTCAGAGAATAGGCATACAAAATAATTTTAAGCAATAAGTTACACTTATTTCATGGTCACAACCCTCTCTAAAGATGGAAAGAACTCTCTTAAACTTGAAGATACTGAATGGAAATAGAGGTACAATTAGTCACAATTAGTGACTTTTCTTTGGATAAATGAGTTAGACATTCAGGAACCGAGTCCAGATACCAGATTTGCAATCTACTGTTCTGACACTTGAACGTGTTGTCATTAAACATGGCTTATTTTTGATTCATAGATTATTTGTGAACTGCCAGTAATTTGGCTTTCACTCAAAAGTAATGGATTATAATATGTCCACCACTAAGAGTTGAACCCGGTCCATCCCTGAAGTCATGGGAAAGACACAGGTACAGACTGGTGGTTCACATTTTAATACTAACAACTCTAAAAGAATAATTCTTTGTATAGTTTCCTTTTTTTTTTTTTTCATTTATGCCTTAATCCACTTTCCAAAGAATGATGGAAGGTGTTTTCATTGAAGTCAACAGAAACTGGATCATGACCTTACACTGCTGAATTACAGTTATCTTCAAGGAGCAGCAATTGGTGTGTATTTTGCTACATATTTGAGTTAAAAAATGTAATCTCCAACATCTTTAAAGGGGAACTTAATTATGTGTTTACTAACTAGGACCATATACTGTAATAAGTTAATTGTCTAAACCAACAAAACTAAACAAAAAAAGAGGATGTCTGTAAGGTGAAGAACATTTTAGAGCTTGATGGTACATGAGGCTGAAAGGTTTAACTGACACTGAAAAAGACAACTAGTCCATATTTTCAGTTTGACTTACGAAATGTTGAAGCTCTAACTATCAGATATTAGCACTATTTCTTACTAAATTTCAGTATCCACATAATTTTATACAACAAAGTATATACAAAATGACGAATCAGAAATAAATTAATTTCATTTTCTCAAGGTTAAAATGATATGTTTAAAAATTACAATAGTAATTATTGCTCCTGTGTATATAATGTACATTTGAGAAGTGTGGCATAGGGACAGGAAGGACATCTCTCATGAAACGTTGTCCCAGTATTGACTTTAATTATCATTATAATTATAATGCAATACTGTACCACAGCCAAATGAACTATTTCATTTTTGGTTTAGTACATGATGTCAATACTCTACCAATTGTGTTTCCCTCCTTTCTCAATTTCTCTCCAAGTTTCTGGTTATAAAGATGAAGATCTGCTATCTGCTCTCCAAGCTTTGAAGAATATCTGTAGGATCAAAAAACAAAACGAAACCAAACCAAGACAAGTGAATGAAATATTACAGGGGAAAAAAAATCTCAATTAAATATGAGCAAGTATATTTTTGGCAAATATAGAACCTTAATCAACTTCACAAGTACGTAACAGGGAGCAAATGACTAGACGACAACGCTGAAGAAACAGCTTGTAACAGATAATAAAATGAACATAAGTCAATGCTCTTGCAAGAAAGGTAAACAGAACACAAGGTTGTATAAACAGGAGCACAGAGTACAGGAGGATCAAGTAATCCTCCTTATCAGCTCCACATTAATAACCAGATAATAGAACATGGTATCTACTTTTGGGCCTCATACTTTGAGATCAGCTGAACCGCAATAAGAATGGTAAGTCTAAAAAGAAGCCATAGGCAAGGACTGAGTTGAGGTTGCTTAATGCAGAAGACAGACAACTGAAAAACAGTTAAAATATTGCACAGATGTCTGAACAGGAGCTGCAAGGACAGAAACTAATTTCTTCTCCATGCCCAGAACGGGTAGAAAATAGTGGGTTTAAAATTGCAACCAGAAGGACCAAGGTTAGACGTGAGAAAATCTTTCCTAGGAACAATGGGATGGATTGGAACGGGCTGTTTGGGAAGGCTGTGGAATTCCCATTATTCTCCCAATAAAAATAGATAGGTTGGACAAACAACTGCGAGAAGAGCATTACTATGTTCCCATAGAGGCCCGGAACGAAGCAGTTAACTCCTAAAAGCCTATGATCAGAAGCCTATGACTCCTGAATTCCATATTCAGGTTGGTTGACGGACAAAATGGAACTTCACGTTATCTATCCATTTAGTTCTTCCTCACCCTAGTGCCTTTGACCTTGTTGACTGACTTCAATCATACTTGAAGATTATACTTAGAGAAGCAGAGGTTTCGAAGACATAAGAAGCCTGTAAGTTTAAAGAAAACTGAGAAGCTGGGAAAAGAATCTCAAATGAAAAATCTCATGAGGGAAAGATGGGCTAAACCCAGCCATTATCACATTCATTTTATTAGCATCTCAGCACATGTGGACCAGCATTCAAAGCTCTATGTTAGTGATAGCATGCCATTTCTATTGCAGGTAGAGGGTCAGGGAAGAGCAAAATATGGGGAAGGAGTGTATACACACACACATATATAGATACGTGTATATATTTTTTTAATACGTACACATACACACACACAAACACGGATCTTGACAGATATAAGCTCTATCTCTGAGAGAATAGAAAGGTTCTTCTCATGAAGTTTTCTGACTGACTGTAAGATATAAGAAAATATGCCCCAAAACATAGTAAAAAGAAAAACAGATGTACAGACATACTTGTTGAGGTGCTTCATCTTTAGGTACTCCATGACAAACATTGCTCCTCCTCCAGGCAGGTCAATGACTTTAATAGGCTGAGGCACTCTCACAATATTGGTTTTCTGAATAGCTTCCAAACTTGCCATTTCCCCTTCAAACATTTTTCTAGCCTGTCAAGGAATAAGAATATCCTTGGGCTGAACTATGGATATCTGCAACAAGTACTTTGGAAAAAGTAGCCTTGTTTACAAAGTTACAAGGAGTTAATTCATCTTGATAAAAGAATGTAGCTACAGCAAGGTTTCAGTCCACACGGGGAGACCTGAGTACCTTAATTCTAACTTCTTTTTTTTCCCAAATTCCTTCCAGGGTAGTAGGATACTTCACATTTCACCATGATTTCCAGCTGCTTATGGAGATACCAAACTACTCATACGTAACGGTATCTCTGAGGATAATACCCAAGACGTCCTCCTTCAAAACCACAGATGACCACTACTAAATGAAGTAAAAGATCGAATCTTAAACTGGTTCTCCTTTCCATGCAGGTCAATGGCCACCAGATGGAGATGACAGTACAAATATTAAGCCTGTACTCTGCATTTTTGAAGTAAAGATGCTGTTCTTCACAGCAGTTTTAGGATGTTTTTGATATTGATAAAGCAAATTTCTGATGCAGTGTGGTGTTACAAAAAGCAATTGAGTATTCATTTAGTTATAGAAAAGTCAAGAGCTTGGCCTGAAAAATTGCAAGAATCTTACTGCTAGAAATACAAAAAGCAATGGAGAAGTTTGAAACCTCTGTAGCTTTAAAAATAATACATGAGTTTTAGCCCTGGCACCGTTTCCTCCCTCCCACTATTCTCCCAACTGAAACATGAAAAGGAATGCAGTGAATGCAAATTCAGCTTTAGGCTTTTCCAAACTCTAAGTACTACAATAACAGCTCTGTACTTACCCTCCTTTTTACATATTGCAATGCCAGTTCCTCTTGTTGAGGGTTATCACATTGCATTACACCTCATTTTGCATTAACCAAACCTGCTGCATTAGTACTTGATATAAAATAGACTACAGCTCTTAAAAGAAAACTGAAAGGCAAACTGGAATAATTAAGTCAGCCTGAAAATGCAGAACTCTAAATTATTAACAATCAGATACTTTTAAAATAAAAAGCTCTCTACATGCAATAATATTAGTTAAATATCTGCTAGCATTGACCTGAGGTTTGTGGTTGATTTTAACAAATACTCGTCCACTGTCTGTTTCATAACCTTGGCTTTGGCTAATGTATCCTCCTCCTGAGCTTCCAAACGCCTTCAGAACGGAAGTTTTCAATTCTGTTTTCAGGATTTTTTCCATGGTAATTTCCAGGCTGCTGCAGCTGCTTTCTGCTAAATCCACTGCAAAACAAGATTAAAGGTTTGGGTCCTTCTTTCACTGTCACTCTGCTATGAGGTAGAAAGGGCCACCCACCAAACAAAAAAAGAAAAATAGCAGCCAAAAAAAAAAAGCAAATCCAGAGATAATGTTTCAAAATGCTTTGTTTCCGATGGGCTTTTATAGCTATACATGAAAAATAAAAATCTTTAGAAATATTTGCTAGAATAAAATTGAGAGGCGTGTCCTGGGTCCTCTCTCAACTGTGCTGAGAGCTGCTGGTATTTGTAGTTTGGACCCATTTTTCTTTTTTAAGCTCTATGATCGCATTGTAGAAGAGGTCGTTTTTAAACCATTCCACTAGAGGGAGTCTAAATGCAACAACACAAATTGCTCACGTGTTGCGGTTATTTATGAAAAGCAAAGTTGCAGTCCATAAGGATGTACTTAAATCATGCTGCTGACCATAAATCAGCCACCAGAAATATGTGGAAACATTGGTGGGTTTTTTCTCTGCGTGTAGTTGCTTTGTGTGGACTGGAGTTCTGTTGTCATCACCAAGATCTTTAGAATGCTTTCCCTTCTTGGGACATGATTCGATCTCTTCTAAGAGACAGTCAAAAGATTTTTATTGCCTGCAAGTGCCCTCAAGTCAGTGAGATAGTAGGGTGCTCAGGGCTGGACATTATCAAGTGAAAATTCATAGTAAAAGCATCAAGCTGGTAATAAAGAAATTTAGGATACTGTTCATATAGGCTTCTCCAGATCTAACGTGATCTTTAGGATGTCATTTCGCCTTTTTATCTCCTTTCACAATCTAACACACAGAAAGAAGATCCCTTGGGTACAGCTGAATTTAATCACTTCATACTTGCAAAGTGCACTGACACCCTCAGGTATAAAGTGTTAAACCTTTAAAACATGTTACCATAACCCAGACCCTACAATATTTGTTTTAATAATGTCGGTATAAAGATAACATATCTGGTTAGGTGGCTATGAGCGACTCCTAGCACATTACAACCCGTGGAAAAGGCTGCAGTTCTTGTTCTCACTTGGAGCAGCAATGCCTACCCAGGGAATTTGTGGATTCTGTTGCCACTGTTGCACTGTGCTTTCATGCATTTATCTCTCTTTTCACTATTTGTTTGCATTGATTCATAGAAGCTATTTGGTTTTGACAGAGAAAGGAATGATTACTGGACAACTGAAAGGAGGGAATAATACCCTAGGTTGCAATGGAGCACCTGGGGAAAGGAATAAAGTTTTTTGGCAATAAAATAAATGACAATGAGCAGGGACCTTTATTTCTGCATAGTGAAAGATACCCTAATTCATTTTTCTATTTACCTGTTAAGAAAAAAAAAACCAAACACCAAAACAAACAAAAGCCCCAAAAACCAAAACAAACAAGGAGAATGGATCTTCATCCACAATATTACTACTGAACCCAAAATTTTTGCAGTCTAGTATGCCATGGACTTTTCTCCTACAATTTCCAGTGAAGATGCCAATAGTTCCTGACTGTAACACTTCTTTCATCATTCTGACATTTTATTTTATTTCTGGTTAAACCAGAAACAGGACTGTGTTAATCCAAATACATTGCATCACTTACATAGTAGCCAACAGATAGGAAAGCCTTCTGTTTGCTTCCACACTGGATCAATATTTAACTAGTAGTGCACAGGTGAAAGGCCTGGTTTCCTCACATTTTTGTTTACATTGTTTCCAGTCAAGCAACTTCCAACAATATCATTTCAAACACTGGAAGTAAAACAACTCAAAAGCATCCCAGATGGGCTCGGAGGAACAGAGTGCTTGAAAAGACCCAGGTCAGTGAAACCTCCTGCCCCCAACAATTCAGCACCATGGCCAGATCACCAAGGCCAATACTGATTGCCTCCGAGAGATGCGAGACGATGGTGAGGAATGACAAAGGACTATTTAGGTGAGTGGCGTTGGGCTCCTGGTTTGAGACCTATCGTCAGGGTTATGCTTGTAGTAGAGTTTGTAACTGTTTAGTTTCCCAGCTCTTTTCTTCTTGTTTTGCTCACAACTGATTCTAATACGTTTGTTTTCAAAGACTGTCCAGAAGACAGATATCCCCATACATACCAATGAAGAAAAAGATTGTTTACTTCTCCTTTGGGAGTGACAGTACCTAAAGAATCACAGGAAAACAAAGAAGCTATATGGAACAGTGTAAACCAACAGCAAGAAAAGACTTTCCATCATAAAAACCTCCCTTCCTTGAGAAGAAGTATAATAGACATTATAGTTTCCCAGTAAAGAACTATTCAAGGACAAATAATTCAGAGCTCCTTTAATCCTATACATCTGATCTTCAGCATAACTGCACAGGCTGTAGCTCTGTATACAATATCAACCATGTCTTGGGAGATTTCAGTGAATTCTTTTGAGATTTCATTGTGTCGTGGTTTAATCCCAGTCAGCAGCTAAGCACCACACAGCCGCTCCTTCACTCCCCTCCGCTCCCAGTGGAATGGGGAGGAGAATCAGGAAAGAAGGTAAAACTCGTGGGTTGAGATAAGAACAGTTTAATAACTAAAGTAAAATATAATACTAACAATAATAATAATGAAATATTATAATAATAATAATAGCAATGAAAAGGAATAAAACAAAAAAAGAAGAGGGGGGAAAAAAAGGGAAGGAAAAAGAAATCAGTGATGCACAATGCAATTGCTCACCACCCACTGACTGATGCCAGAGCCGTGATCCGCCCTTCCCAGCCAACTCCCCCCAGTTTCTATACTGGGCATGACGTTCCATGGTATGGAATACCCCTTTGGCTAGTTCAGGTCAGCTGCCCTGGCCGTGCTCCCTCCCAGCTCCTTGCACACCTGCTTGCTGGCAGAGCATGGGAAACTGAAAAATCCTTGACTTAAGATAAGCGCTACTTAGCAACAACTAAAACATCAGCGTGTTATCAACATTATTCTCACACTAAATCCAAAACACAGCACTGTACCAGCTACTAAGAAGACAATTAACTCTATCCCAGCTGAAACCGGGACACATTGAAAAATGTGTTGAAAAGTAATTGAGTATTATTTTACAAAGGAAAATAATAAAGCTATTGTGATTGTGGTGTGGCTTAGTTACTAGAAATACATTTTCCCCTTAAATCTTATGTCACAATCAATGCCTACAGGACATCCTAATTATATACCACTTCCCACCTGCTTTTACTTCTGCTAGAACAGTCCAGCATCAGTTAAAAATCACCAGATCTATTTTGGAACAGCAGTGAAGATGAAAAGCAGGAAGAAAAACAGTACTAGAGTGCAACATTCGTATCTGCAGGCAGTTTTTGCAGATGGCAGCAGTCCATGAGCACGAAAACAAAAAAAAAAAAAATCACACTGAAATGTAGGGTACATAGGAACTATAAGCAATTCAGCAAAAATACAGGTTCTTGCAGAGAGGTTCAAACTGGATGTATTTTCACAATTAGGATAGTCAAGCCCAGAGAGGTTGTGCAGTCTCCATCCTTGGAGGGTTTCAAGACCAAAGACCTAAGTAACCTCCCCTGTCCCCACAGCTCATCCTGCTTTAAGCAGGAGATTGAACTAAGTGACCTCCTGAGGTCTGTCCCAACCCGAATTTTCCTATGATCCTAACCATTGAGTCCAGATTTCCAAGTTTCCCTCCCCTAACTCATCTCCAAGGCAGAAGCTGATGTTATTAAAATTATGCATAATCATATCCCAACCCACTAATTAATTCCCTAAGGAAATTTCAAAATTTAGTCTAAATTAGAAAAAAAGATATAGAGAGATCTGGTTTTCAAAGTATTAAAAATAAATGCCTTGAGATGCTTTAGTCTACATATGCCACACATGTATTGTGATCCATCTTGAGAAAAGACTTAGAAACATCATAAGAGGATATTACAATTTTTTACAATATACAAATACATGTACACTGTACATTTAAGAAAAATTCAGTTGTTCTTTTACCCTATTTCTTGTCCAAACAGGAATGGAAAGTCAGCAAAATTACGATACAGAACCAGGAAATACAGAATGAGAGCATGGGTACAAGGAAACACGCTCGCCAGAGTTAGAATGTACGAAGGGAGCCAAGAGAGAGGAATATATGAGAAGGAAAAGCAGGACACATTAGCTTTAAACGATGAGAGAAAGAGATAAAGAATAACAAAGGCATGCCTAGAACACATAATGCAACAAAATGATCAAAGAGGAGAACTCTAAGAGCAGTGCAGAACTATACAATAAGTAAGGAAAAAAAAATTACCTTATAGAACTGCAGCCATTTCTTCTTAAGGGTCCACCAGCAGCCTGCCTTCAGAAGAGAAGATTTCATCCCCTTCTCCATCCCCTCATTCAACTGCTGTCTATAAGAACTCAAAACCAAGGGATCCATGGTACAGTAGAGCTTGCTGTTACTTTCCATTTGTATTTCTCTCTACACCCCTTCCATTTTTAATTGTAGCACAAAATAGCTTTGAAAAAGTGAGCATAATATCCCTTAAATTAAAACTACAATTGTTTCTATTTACATAACTTGCATACAACACAATTTTCCTTCAATCAAAAAAATATTTTGATTCAGTTCTATTAGGAAAAGGTGATCTTTGAAGACTTACCGTTTATCACTCAAATCTATGACTGACAGAAAATCCACCTTCATATCACTTTTCACCTTCTAATGATAAAAAGGATTTAGGTATTTTAGCAAAATAAACATGTTGATTTGTTGAAGATTTGTAAACAGAATGACCTTGTTAAATAACTTCTAACTTTATTATGAACACATATGGAAGTAAATAGTTAAGAGATCTAACCAGATTGACTGCTGGGTAAAATTCCACAGCATTTCTTCAATCAGCTGCACTAAGCAGTGTTAAGTTTGGGTGAATGGGATAAGGATATGGGCACGGACATAACATTTCATCAACAACATCCAAACAGCTGGTACAATACATAAAGTTTGAAGGACCTCAAATGACACTGTAACCAAACAACACGTAAATTTTCTTCAGTGACACACTCCTCCAGATTAAAATCCATGACCACGTTCCCATCAACACCTTTGATGACCGTAATTGTCTAACAAACTAGGGACCTTTAACAGGTTAGAGCAAGTAGCTCCCCAAGAATGAACGCAAGCTGTAAGGTTTTAATTCAGAAAACAGAGACGACAATAATCAACTGGGAAACTTTTTATTTAAGCAACAAGGTAAAAGTAAAAGCTATTCTACCAAGCAAGGTTTAAAACTTTTTGTAGCAGAAGTTAAACAGCCAGTGAGAAGAGTAGTAGAATTAAGGAAAGAAAGTTATATCAAGTGATAGTCTTATCTAAACTTGGCTCCAATTTGTATAAATAACTGCAAAACGAGCAACTAAAAAACCCTCAGTAATCTGCCAATAGCCAGTGAAAAACATCTTTTAATTAATTAAAGTCATTCTCAAAAATTCAAAATGCATGTTAGGAATCATGCATCTCTCTCACCTACCTGGTACTCTTGCACTGAAATATCATTATCAGCCTACATCAAAAAGAGTACAATTTTAGTATTACCATCTTGCAGGTATAAGAAATAGCTAGTCTGCAAAGCTGTCCTTAAAGAACTTCTGACAGTGGTGCAGAGCTGCTGTTCTGTGAGTTACATTTTAACTTTCTTTGGTTTCATGCCTCTTATCCCAAGAGCTACAAAGTGCACTTAGTGGGGACTGAAGAAAAATGTTAGCTTATGGCACCTGTAGTCTAAACTACAGAAAATTTATGTGAAGTCTGTACCATGACCAGATGGCATTATCCTGGGGGCAATGACAACAGTCAAAAAGTACATCTTCTGTTTGTATTAGTGAGAGGGTACATCTTCACAGGATGTGTACATGTAAAGTGTCTTACCTGAAAAGATGTTTAAGAATGCACACTATTGGACAAAAGCATAATCCAAAAAAGAAGAGAGCGCTAGTTCTGGTGAAAACAAAATTGCTGTAGATAAGAGCCCCCTGACCAGCAAGCACAGAACAGCCTACAAGAATGCCATGAGGCACCAAAATGCACGTGCCAGAAAAAATCATAAGCATTTTCATGCAGCTTTGTAACAGAACAGGAAGCAGTCTTCATCCAATAGAATCACATTAGCATAATGAATAGCAAGTCCAAATCATTTTTCACTGTTCCCATTATATAATTTTCTTGTTGACTTTCAAACTATTTTGTTAACATTGTTCTCATGCACATAACTGGACATGAAGAGCTGAAAGAGTCTGAGCAATCTATCATGGGGGGGGCACACAGCAAAAAGCAATAAGCAACTTTTTTAGCCATCTCCTCAGTAACTGAGAAAAGCAATTTTCCATTTCAAACACTTCTCTAATGTTTTCCATTAGGGTGCAGATGCAAACCCTGGTATTTCTCTACTCTGAAGCACAACTGGTCCCTAAGAGAGAACTTCTTCCAAGTCATTTACACTTGAGTGCTTGAATTGTATTACCTTGCCTAACCTCCAGCATACAACGCTTACTTGACACCAACAGATCTTTTGTGCAACTAAATTAATTCATTCCTTAGATATTTCCCTCATAAAGTTATTCCCAATTATCCTAAAAAGGGGTGACTATGTTACACTTGGTATTCAGCAGGACTCACTGATTCTAGGTCTTTAGCTGTGCAACAAGGTCAAGGGTCTAGCAGCTTTTTTTAACATTACTACTCCTGTAGTTGCACAGCCAAGTATGGGGTTTTCCAAGCAACATAGGAAGCACTCTGCTTAAGCAGCAAGTCACTTTATAAGGTTTCTCATAATGTTTAGAGAAGACCCTCTGTACCCTGTACCAAAATGGTTCCAATGGTTCATGTAGTGAAAAAGCTGATAAAGCTTTAGGCGTTTCTCAAACCCTGCAGCTTTGGGAATTTTACTGTGATAAGCAGAGTAAAAAGAACTGCTGAAGCCACCAAACATCCCAGCTATTGCAAGCTCATACTCTGAATGGCCGTAGAAAGAAGCCGGATCGAAGATAATTGGACCAGAATCATCCTCAGCTACATTTCCTCCCCAGAGGTCTCCATGCAGGAGAGCAGGAACAATTTCTATGTCACAGAACAAACTGGGTATCTTCAGCTGCAGGGGGAAAAAGGCAAGATGTGTAAGTACTACATTTTAAGGTGAATGATTGTAGTTTTATCTGCATACATGCAGAGCATGAATTGAAACTTCTTAAAAGCCAGTTAAAAAAAACCATAACTTGAAACAGCACAGGACCTAGTCAACAGAGATGCTGAGAAAAATCAAGAGGATTTCTATTTTTCATAAAAGCCAGCAGCGGAAGAATAGTTATCCAAATGTTTTTTAGCAAGAAAATAAAAAATTTAAAACCATTCGGTGCTGCAATATTGACTAACCTTAATAACAACAACCACCCACTTCATCATTAGAAGGCTCAGGGATCTCTCACCAACCTTGAAGAAATTTCCACAAAGTAGTACCCAAAGAGCTAATACTGCAGTCACTTAGTCAGATGCAAACCTTAAATGAACAGTACTGCTTATACACATTTCTCATCATGAACATGTTACAGGGAACGAGAAATGTGAACTTGATCTAGTATTTCCCAAACAGCAAGGCAAAGTGCTATTTGGCATGCATTCACTTTGGAATATTAGCATAGGGTGATGTGGCAAAAGCCATTATACCTTAGAATAAAGGGCATTTTAATCACTAAAAGCTGGAGTCTCCAGGTCAGAACCTGGAGCATACCAACAAACAGAAACTTTGTTTTATGAAAAGAAAATCTAAACAACTGATACCTAGCTATCACTATAATGAGGACAGAGAGAACTTCTCCTACCTGAAGTTGTGCCCAAAGTTCTCTTGCTTCCCTGTCTCCTGAATTCTTTTCAATCATGTCCATCTGGGGCTGGATTCTTTGCTTGGCAAAGAAAGTCACCCAGTCATTCTGCCAGTCGTTCACCTGAAGGAAAGGATTGCAGATGTTAGTTCTACACCACGCAAAAGACAGATTTTCTTCGTTTTCAAATAAAGCTTTGAGGATTATACAGCCTTTGTGCTGATACCATCCAGGACAGTAAATGGTACCATTTAATATTAAAACATTAAATTAGGGGAATAAATAATTTTCTCTAAGTGATAAAAACCAAGAAATTGAAGAGCTATGAATGTCCAATGCAGCTGGAAGTGCTGTCCAAAGCACTACTTTCCTTAGCAGGCTGAACAATGTTTTTTCTTTTTATGATTCCACAGAAATAAATGAATTTCCGTTATGATAATGTTAGCCCTTTGTGTCACTGAAGGGAAAATAAGATAAACTTAAAATTCTATCAGTCTGATGAAGTACAACCTACCTGTGGAAGATAGCCACAGCAGGTAACTGTATGAAAGCCAAATTGATCCACAAACTGGACTTCCATTTGCCCTTGACCTTTACCTTTCAAACCAAAGACAAAAATCCAATACTAATGACAAGATTCTAAGTATCTACAATGCAAATGGACCTTAAAAACTACGCAAGGGTACATTGCTTCTTCTACTGAGAATAAAAAAGTTGCACCTTAATACTCTTTTTGTTACAATGGTTGTTGCTGTTGGTTTTTAAGTTTAAAGCTTGATGTAAAGCAGCTATATTATAATCTTCATAATCATATTTTGAGGTAGTGTATCTCCTCTGATACCATGTCCTTGCAGAAACTGTGGTTCGGGATCTCAAGGGTCCCAAATTGAATAAATGTTTTGTTTACAGAGATCCAAATAGAGCAAACAAAAGCAAAAAGAAGACCCCCTGCCTGGGTGTTTCATCCAAATCTATTTTCATAATATCTTTAGTGGAAGAAGATGAACTTATCCTGAAATAACAAAAGCTATTTTAACTATTTTGTAGATTACTATTAACTAGGTTAAATTTGCAAACAGCTGTGTACTATACCAACTGTGCTCTCTTCTTTCTTCAGCTTCTCTCCAAGTTGCTGGTTATGAAGGTGGAGATCAGCCAGTTGTGTTCCAAGCTTTGCTGAATGTCTAAGAAACAAAAGTATTCTTAGCAACACTGACACATGAATGAATCCAGTTCTTGATATTCCAGGAATTAACTGAAAAGATTTATCAAGCAAGTAAAAGAAGTTCTGCATCTCTAACAAAGTAATTTTCAAAATATTCTGGTTATAAACACCTCCTCTTCCTAGAAAGATTACGTATTAACGTAGAACATGGTTGTTTCTGACGACACTATTACAAGTGAATGTGAACAGCAATCAAATTTAATAACAATGAGAAACTATCAATTCTGATTTCTGTGTGATATCACTTCTATATGAACTTTCAGTAAGATATCTGTAAGAAAAGCATGCACAACATGTTATGCTTTTTGGGGGGGGGGGAGGAGCAAACTGTCTTTGGGAAATAGAGCCAAACAAGACTCATCCTCTTGTTTATATCTCTGTCTCTCTGCCTTTGGCTTCTTCTCTCTAAAAGGCCTAGAAGATGGAAGAGTCAGGTGGGCCTTATTTATTTATCTGTTTTTAATAAAAGCTTATCTTCTACACAGTTCAGAAAAGTCTGGCAGTAATTACAAACAACTCTTACAGCTAGTTGCCTCCCACGTTAACAAAAGTACGTTCCTTTTCCTGTCTTTGCCCTCTCACATCTTTCCCTGTTCTCAAGGCAGTGTCATTTAAGGCAAAGTTATTTCTTCATTTTGTTCCTGTTAACACAGATTGTAGCTATCCCCTGAAATTTGTATGCCAAAGGTTGCATTTACACACTTTTCATCTCAATCAGCCCAAACACAACAGAATTTCTGCTCTTTCTCTTGGAGCTCACTGGGAGCTCTTCATGATGTAGAAATTCTACAGATGAGCAGGATGAGGGATAAGACTTCGAGCTGGCTGCAGAATTTCTGAGATTGGGATGAGAAATTGGTCATGCTCACCTCCCTAATAGAACCAGACAGAAGTATTCATCATATTTTAATTTACTTAAGTGTTTGCCACAGCGGAGGGCCAAAAGTTTGAAACTATCAGAATCAAGGTGAGGGTTGTAAAAATACTGAAATCAGGATGCATTCATTTGGGGAAGTGCCTCTGCATAATCATGACAAGCAATATTAAACATTGGTTCTTATACCAAAGGCAAGTACACAAAACAGGTGATCAGGTAGGTAATTTTCCTGACTGTAAAAAGGAACCTTACTGTAAAAATCACTAATTACTTACAAAAAACCAAACAAACCCAAAACTAAAGAAAAACTGCACTCATTTCTTGATGTATGACCTATTTACTAGGTGAAGCATTATGAAGTATTTTATACAGTTCTTGGCTGTATAAATTCCCAAATGTATCTTGACTTGCTTTAAAAAAAAAAAAAAAAAAAAAGGTTTCCTCTCTGAAAACAAGTGATTTGATTGTCATAATAGTCAAAATTTCTGGCTAAAGGAAACAAAGATAATACTGTGTTTTACCTGTTTAAGCCTCTCATTTCCAAATGTTCCATCACAAACAGAGTACTGCCCCCAGGCAGGTCTATAACTTTGATGGGTTTAGGCACTTTTATCGTCTGTGTTTTCAAGATGGCTTCCAAACTTGCCATTTCTCCCTCAAACATTCTTCTAGCCTGTCAAATATTAAAGGAAAGCATGAGTCTCTATGAACACCAGTCCCAGGTAAACAAAGCTCTTTCACAAAACCAATCAAGGCTGTAAATATTAATAAAAAGCTTGGAGCAAGTGGTTACTGCACATACAAGATACAGATAGATCCACACCACCAGACTTGACAGTAATTTTACAATTACAGAAATTTTACTTCATAAACCAATTCTGTGGAAGTGACTTAGGTTCTAGCATTCTCTGTAATCATAAAAATAACTTAGAAAGTCTATTCACAACTGAAGGAGTGCAAACTGCATATATATCAAATGTAAGCAATATTTTATTAATGGATTATGCAGCAAATGTCTAGAAAGCTATGTGCAATATACATAATCAGTTGAGAGACTGGAAGAATGGTGCTGACATTCATAGTCTTCATGACTTTCCTGACACAGATTGATTAGTAATATAGCTGATCTTCAAAATAGTCTAATTTGCAGTCACAGAATGATTTTCCTTGGCCTATTTCTTTTGCCTCGTGGGGGGAAAAAAAAAAAAAGAATATCAATGATAGCAGCCAAATGCCCCTTACCGCACTTGCACACAGAAGCCCTTAGAACCCAAGCCACTACCAACTGCATTTGCTTTGAAGACATTCTGAATTTAGGATCTATTTCTGCAACTGTTATCCACATCAAGTAAAATCTGTTCTCTTGAGTTGCTCCACTGACATCAGTGACACTACTCACACAAAGAAATGCTACCCTAGAAGAGTTAGGCAGAGACTGCAGAAAAGGGTACTTGGGAAACCTACGGTATCTGCTAAAAGCAAAAGCAAGGAAATATAATCAATAAAATAGAAACAGAATACTAGCCCTTTAGTACTGATACATGAAACATAGTCAAAGGACAATTTGCAATAGACACTGACTATAAATTCCAAAGCCTACAGGAGATCAAGAATGAAGAACTGCTGAATTACTGAGCCATGAGATAGCTTTGTTCAGAGGAAATCAGTAAATACTGTATCTCTGTCTAAAGCATCATACTAGGTTAAAGTCAGCTGTTAATTTTAATAGAGTAAAAACCACAGTGTTTTCTAAAGAACTTTGTTTTTCTAAAGGAACTGCTGATATACACCCACTGCTGCACACACAGCACAGCATTATAATACAGTTTGGCAAAGTTTGCTTTAATCAGCACTCAGAATCCACACACAGGCAAAAGCACAGAAAATGAAGTGACTACTGAATAGAAAATCTATCCAGGTCTTTTTTTCCAAGCCCCATCTTGTAGCTAGCTGGATTATATACTTAAATACACATTAAACAAAGGCCTAAGTGGAAGGGCTATGTTGCTATCAGTTCATACTATTTTCATCTAATGTAAAGCAGGATAACCTGTCCATACTTTCCCATGTTACCACCTCAGTGCATCCATCCAGCTCCCTGATATGATCAGAAAGCGTAGACAAATTTGGAATAGATATAGTTGCATACATGCTTTCAAAAACATTTGTTTACTATTAAAAGCAAATACAGCTTCTGACTTTTTTTCTTCCAGTGAAGCTATTCATTTGACAAACACTAGTGTAGCATACCTTTAAAGTAAATTCCACCTGATCTCTGCTTTTACAAATAAGGATGCCATACAGGTATGTTGCATTATACTTATCTCTATCAAATGCAGGTATCTACCTTCTACAGTAGCTAGTACCAGGTATTGAAAGGACAAAGCAGAAAATCATGAACAATTGTGGAAAATATAATTTATTGAGAAAAGCTCCTTCTTATGTGCAGGGATTTACTGGTTTTGTTACAACAAAGAAAGATGCATACCCTCAGCAGATAATTGTATACCTTCTCAGTTGCTCCAGACACTTTCACAACATATACAGCCACAGTGATACCACCGTTACCGCAGCCATAACTGACAACAGCATGCCACCGTACTGCATGCCCCAGACAAATATTACTGATACTGCAACAGCATCCCACCAGAAACGCTGCTTCCCATCCCAGTGCCTACCCCCACCGCGGCCTCCCCATCCCCGGGCACGCCCGCCACAAACCAGGCCCCAGACCCACAGCAGCCGCCAGCCAGACCCTCACAGGGCAGAAGCTGCCAAACGAAGCCGACCTCTAACCCCGGCGGCAGGCCGCCTCCCTGCCACCAGCAATCGAAATTGTACTGCCTGAGGCCAACCGGCAAACCTCCCTCCATCAAGAAGAGGCCGGGACCGGCTGAGGCCAGCCCGCCGCCCATCTCCTCAGCACGACCGCCCTCACAGCTGCCTCCCCGCCCCGGGGGCCCGCCACACACGCCCCCACCTCACACCCCCACCTCACCCCACCCACCTCACCCTCGACCCCTACCCCCCCACACCTCCGCCTTGGAGTTGCTCTTCACGTACACCCGGCCGCGGTCTGTGTCGTAGCTCTGGCCCTGGCTGATGCAGCCGCCCCCCGAGTGCCCCGTCGGCCGGAGCACCGCGGTGCCCAGCTCCCGCCTCAGCGCGTCCTCCATGCTGCCTGCGGGGCCAGCGTGGCACTGCGCCTGCGCGGGGCGGCTGCGCCTGCGCGGCGCGGCTAACGGCGCGCGGGCAGGTGGGACTGGCAAAATGGCGGCGGCGGCGGCTGAGGTGGAGAGGGAGAGGTTGGCTAGTGGCCCGGGCGCTGCTGTGGGTACAGCCGGTGATAGGGACTGGCCAAGGGCGAGGGGACCCATAGGGAGCCCCTTATTCCCGCTGGGGGATGGAGAAGCGTAAAATCTCTTCTCAGAGACAGATGGGGAGGAGTGGGGTTGCTGGGCTGCCGCGGCCTGGCCTCGCCTCAGGGCCTCGGGGGAGCGAAGCGGTTGCGGCTGCAGAGGAGGCGAAGGGGCTTCCCCTCCGCATTGCCTCCCGCTGCTGTAGCCAGGCAGCCGCACCCGGGAGAGTCCCTCGGCCCGGTGGGGTTGGGCAGGATGTTAAATAATGCTAGCCAAAATCCCAGTTGTCCTGGAACGTGTTTTGTACTGCAGAGAACCTGTAAATATGCTTTTGTTTGAACTCATTTCCTTGGGCGTGTGGTGATTTCTTTCCTACTCTAGATGCAGAGGATGCACATGTCAAGGAAAAGATGTTGCAGTAGAGCAATATATATAACAAAGGCAATGATAGTAATTTTTAAATATTTGGATTTAGTGTGCTTTCTGGGCATTATAAAGGTACCTGCTCAATTTCATTCTGTTCTTCAACAATAACAAGAACAATTTGCTATTATTGGACACTGGCCAGCGTAGGTCTGAAGTAAATTAGTATGTTCTTTCCCATTAGAATTTGTTACTTATTTAGCAAGTAACTTCTTATTTAAAATACAAATTTCTAAGCATAGAAGCTGGAAGAGTTGCTGCTGATCTTTTATTTGCTTCATTTTTAGTGCAAGATTGTGCACTTTCATTTTCTACGATTTCCTTAAGTGTCTGTGGCCTCACTGGTTACAATCACTAATTCATCTTTCGTTATTCCTGACTACCTCCATATTCGCTATACTGATTTGTCTTGCTTGGGGTTTTTATGAGTATTACTGTGCTGCCTGAGCGATTTAGACATCTATGGATATACATCTGTTTCTATATAGTAGTTCATGCAAATAGCAATTAAGATTAATTTAGAGTTATTGAGGTGTACTTTCAAATTTTAAACTGGATTTTGCTTTAGAAATTTTATTTTGGGGATGTAGTGCAGGATTACAGCTCAGAGTCCTCTAATAGTTCCTGTGGAGCAGCAAAATAGGAAGTGGTGAAAGGACTGAAGTTCTGTATTTCCAGAAGTCTGTGTACCTTTCCTTTTCAAGAGTTGCTATACAGCTTTCATCTTTTTTTTTTTTTTTTAATCTGAACTTTGTTCTTGTAGAAGCTGATATTTTGAATTTGGCAGGATTTCTGGATCTACAGCAGTCATGGCAGACTTACCACAAATATTTTTGCTAGGCTTCTATGTTTCTAGCTATTTCTACAGAGGCTGGACAAATCATCAGTGTGCTGTGTTTGCACCAAATCCGAAACTTGTGACATCTATTAGACTTATGGGATGTACTGCACAATCCTTGTGTGTATGCACCGTGTATGTACTTTCTTGGAAAGCACTTGATGAGTGAACATAGGAGCCAATGAGCTACACATTTTGTGCATAAGAAATTTGACATCTCTAATTTGTCAGATTCAGTGCATGTACCAACACTATTCGTGTAGCGGATTTGTAACAGAATCAGTGCTTTTTAGAACCACGTGTTCATTATCAGTCTAAAAAATCCTGAACTGACACATGAATGCTGCAGCTTGGGCTTCTAGCCACTCCAAATATGTCATGAGTATCCTAAATCTTGCTTGCAGAGGGTTGGTTGGATGGTTTGTATTACCTTGTCTTTTTCTGTAGCAGAGCAGGGATTTCACTTCACAGTGTTGGGTGTAGAGGGTGTTATAATTTGTGGATGTGACAGTGATAGCCTAAAACCCAAGAACCTGTGGCTTATTCAGAATCAGGGATAAGTTGGTATCACAAGAGTATGGAAACACACATGAGAATATGGTTTTGTATGCTGGAACCTGTTTTCTGCCACATACTGGCTCTCCTGACTCTTTGTGTAAAATTAGCCGTAAAACCATGTTGCAAAGGTTGGATTCAGATGTCTGCAATGGTTGATGAAGAATGACTGAGATGATGCTGAGGGAGACTTTAATTCTCCATTTGGAGTCTAGGAATCAGCAGCAGGTGCTATGGAGAATAATGCTGTGAGTTTTCTCTGAACCTTCTTTCTTATTCAGAGAGCAAAGGAGTAATGTCCATTCTGAGATCAAGGAGACTTGCTTTCTCATTTTGTAGTTTTTAAAGAACTATGAGATGGAAAGAATTCAAAACCCACATTTTTATTAAATGACACTTCTGCAACTCTTGGAAAATTCCTGTTGTGTCTGATTATTTTTGTTATTTATTTCTTCTTTTGACAAAGCAATTAGAAAGCAATCAGAATTTGTTAAATAGATTTAAAGGAGTTAAAATAGAATGAAATGTGTGGTTCAGTCTTCAAATACTAAGTCACAGTAGAATATTCCATACTGTCAGTAAAGAAGTTTGTCATGCTGCACTAAAGAACGGCATAGTGAATGCTGTAGGAGTAGAGAGCAAGTACCCTTAATTCTCTAGAATTTAATTGGATTGTACTTCTTTCTGATTGCATCCGGTCAGATAGGATGTAACAGAAGTTTGGCCAAAATTGTAATGTCAAGCTCATTAATTACATGGTGGACATAATCTGAAGGAGGAACTGTCAGCTTGCTTTCCAAATTAGAGGTTAAGTGTTCTGGAAGAAACTTGGGAAGAGCCACAAGACATTGCATTCCTAAAGATGCTACAGAGCATCTGTTTGCAGGAGGCACGGGCTCCCAACTCCTGCAGACATTGGAGTTCAGTGAGAGCCAGGATTTGGGAGCTGCTTCTCCACAGATACCCTTTTCAGTGCAAGTTCCAGCTCCAAGCCGTCCCTAAGCCTGCTGCATGCCATCTTTGGCCTCTGTGCCATAGATTACTGTTCCCCATTTGAAATAAACTATTGACTCAGGCCCCAAGTGTACTTACAGAGGACTACAAAAAAAAGCTTAGCCATATGCTGAAGTTGTTCGTGCAGTGCAGGTTTTGCCTGCTGTGTGAAGGCAGTGTGGGTTGACTTTGCGATAATCCTTTCGTCCCTGCCTCCGCTCTTTTCCCCCATGTATCATTTATTCCTGTTTGAGTATTTTAAAAAGCTTGCAGCATGCTATTCGAACCACCTCTTTCCTCTGCCCTGTTGGGGTTCACCAGCAATATTTATCTTGTTCTGATGCATGCTGGCTTGCCTGCAAGATCCGCAGTGGTTAACTTTCTGTTTAAAATAGTGTTTCTTTCTGTGGAGAAGACAACTGGCATGCTGGGCTGCAAATTATTTGGTGAGTCATCAGTTAATATACACATCCTGAATAAAAAAACACTGCAGCTGCTAATTTCTGTTTACTGCTTGACAGTATGTACAAGAAGAGAAAAGGTAATTGGTATGTGTAGCCTTTTATTGGTTGGTTTATATATATAAATGGAAAATATGCATTAGGGCTTTTCGGGCTCCAGGCCTCTATTTGTGTGAACATATGAGAAATGCACTGTGGGCTCTTTGTCTTTTTTCCTCTCCCACATCCATGGATAGGCCGAGAGGGTGGATCAGGAAGGATGTAGGACTTTCCATTATGGAAAGAGATGATTTATAAGACTTATGATTTATATTGAGATTTGATGTTAGTGCTTGTTTTTCTCTCTCTTTCCTTAAACATAATTCGCCCTAAGAGAGAGAAATAGGGGTTTTTTAAAAATTCCTTGGCTCAGCTGTATGAGCAGATAAATGGAAATGGAATGAGAAGTTCTATTATCAAAATAACAGACTGAGAGAGACCTTACGAGCAGAATTTGGCCATTGTTCTCATTATGCAGAGACATTGGGATCAGAGTCATTGATGTGTCTGTTCATTTGCGGAGTTAATGCCTTCATGGATTAGTTTTCAGCAGTTTCTGTAGTGATTTCAGGGGCATGATTTGGCGCAGAATCTGAATGAAAGTGTGACTTTGTTCTTGCTTGTTGCAGCAACAGAAATCAGAGAACTTTTTTCCAGAGTTTACTGGTTTGGCTTTATCTTCCTCTTTTTTTGATAGAGACTATGCCAGATTGCCAACGGGTTTTGTTGTTCACGAATTTCTGCTCATCAACAAGAAGTTCGGGAAGAATGTTCAGTTTTTTGGATCATTTTGGTAATAATGAATAAGAAATTGTGCTCTTTGTGAGGGTAAAAAAGTTGGGGCGGTTTCCATATAAATATAGCTGTTTGAGAGTCTTTTTTTTTTATCCTGATTAAGAGAAAATTATTATTATTTGCAGTTCTGACTTTTGTTTAGCCTAGTTCTGTATGACACAGTAAAAGGGCAATGTACATGTCATTATTTCTCCTTTCAGCTGCCCCTAACCGGGTTATCTTAATGCTTGAAAGTGGGTTGGCAAATACATTTTCTTCTGTATTATTCAGACAGGTGATGGGTTAAAGATTTGTGGGCGTATTCTAGCTCACCAGTTCCTGTATAAAGTATAACCATGAGCTGCCCTCAAAATAAACCTGGGCTTGGCACAGATTTATGTTCTAAACATGATTACACGTAAATGTCAGATAAGTGGAAATAGCAAAGTGGAAACATTCCAGAATTCTACTATTTATGGCATCAAAACAGACATTTGAAAAGCATTAGTTCTTCATTTTCAACAACTGAAAAACTTCATATTTTTTAATTTAAAAATAAGGGCAAATGACCTGTAATTGCCAAGTTCATTGTTATGAAAATGCTTGGTTTTTTTCCTCCACTCTTCCTTAGTGAACTTTGGGAAAAATCAAACACATAACATTTCAGTAAAGCAAGATATAATGATTAGTTTGTACTTCAGCATTCTTCTTAGAGCATCTCAAAGCACTCCACTGAAATTTGTCATTAAAATCTCATGACACTCCTTTGTAATAGATGCAGCAAATAGCTTTGATAGGTCTGGAAACCTGAGACAGAAAGAATTTGAGTAAGTTGGCCAAGTTCGTAAAGGAAGTCTGTGTTAGAATTGGGATTAGAGCACTAGTTTCCTGATGCCCAGGGCTGTACTCCAGCTGTCGAGAAGTTGCTTCCACAGGAAAAGTACAAATGACGACTATGACTGCATTTAGCCTATCTCAAATTAAAAACTGAAATAGAAGCTCTGACAGATGACGCATCTGGAAGAAGAGCACATGTCTCTCGTTCTATATGTAGACCTTCAACAGTAAAACACTGGAGCCTGTGAAACTGTACTTTATTGCTGCAAATTTATTATCCCACCTCCAACAGGACTTTGATTCCATAAAGTGATGACTGGATTATAAAGAGGTGCAATTATTGGATGCATGAGTATGCTAGAGGGAAAATTCCCTGTCTGACACTGGGAATGTGGTGCTTTGATGTCCATGGGTGAATGCTACAGGACACTTTGTACTCTTCTGTTTGCACCGGATTAAAATTACTGAGGAATGATACAACGATATTCACAAGTTCACATCTTTTTTTGCAATCCTGAAATAAGCATGTTAAGACTTTTTTTTTTAAGAGACCAGTAAATTGCCATTGCATCATACCCATACAAACAGACTTTATTAGTCAGGGACTTTGTTTTTCTTTTGACTAGAAATATAAGGTATAGACATAGCTCTTTCAATTTAGGGCTTATGTTTGGCTGCAGATAATGCAGAGTAAGTCCTGTGTGTGTGGTGTATTTATTTCCTCTGAATTAGATGTGCTTTGGGCAAAGTGTGGGTGGGTGGGGTAGGGTCCAGTGAAACAAGGACATAAAGACCTTTCATGAAGTTGTCACTTTTATGTGGAGCGATACTTTGTGCATACAGCTCTATTTTTTATGTTTGTTTCTGTCTTTCTGTACAAATGTATTTTATAGCAGTTTGATGCTACTAAGTTTTCTCTTCATATTTGGGAATTACTCAGAATTTTTTTTAAAGAATTTTTTTAAAATTATATTTGCTGGCAGATATGCTATAAGCAAATGACAAGAAGGTCATAAAGGGCCTAGTGTAGAACTTGGGCAGTAAACATGCATTAGGATAAGGTTTAAGAAAAGAGGTTTTCCTGTAAGTCTTTGTTCAGTCACTTGCAGTTTTTCTCACTGGCCCAACACGTTGGGTTAGAGGTGATGCACCTTGTTTTAGAAACCTGCTGAATTTATTTTGATGGCACATGAAGAGTGAGCATTCACTCCAAAGATGACCCCTTACCCTCAGCTCCCTACATACTTCATTTTAGTATATGTTTTGCAGTATTGACAAGGGTGGGTATTTGGTTTTACATGCTCATGTCATCAGGCTGGATTACAGGACCAGAAGGACATACCAGGTTTGCTGACATGTCAGCCAAGTCTCTCCCCAAGTGCACAGTCATATTTGAATGTGGATAGCAAGACAGCAAAGCCAGCCATCACTGGTGTGGGTATGATGAAAAAAGAACGTGTCTCTTCCGGCTATGAATATCCTAAAAGCAAGACTAAGGTGTGCAGTGAGTGACTTCTAAGGCCCGTAGCTATGGCGGAGACTTCCTTCTGCAGGACGGTTGTGTGGTTCCCTGTTTGGGGTGCTGGTGCAAAGTCCAGAAATGTTCCTTGTCCAGAAACTGCTATTACTTCGCATAGGCCTCCCCCCACCATTTCTGCACCACCCCACCCGAGTCCTGGGGCCGTTTGTCTGTCTGCATACGCTGTAGTTACCGCAAACCCGGGAGAGGAGCCCGCAGCAGTCGTGGCTACAGGGTTCCGTCCCGGTCCTTGTCGGCGGGGCTGGGGCTCGAACCCGCCGCCTCCCTACTTCGCTCCAGGCAAATCGCTCCCCTCCAGCGGAGAGGTGCGACTGAGTGCGATTGATGGCGGGGAGAACCAATGGCCGCCGTAAGGCCGCCTTAAAGCCCCCTAGCAACTGAGCCGCTGTGTCCCGCTGAGAACACAAGGAAGGGGGCGGTCGAGGTTTGCCTTCCCCCAATGGAAGCCGAGGAGGGCGGGGCTAGTGCTTTTTTGTGCACCAATTGGCGAATGCAGGGAGGCTTGCAGCTTCCTCGTAGAAGCGAGGGAGGGGCGGGGCTACCATTTCGGCGTGCCAATGAATGCTGAGGAGGGCGGGGGCGGAAACGAACCGCCCAATAGTGGGGTTGGGGGCGGGGCTCGGCGTTCTGTCAGAGCGCCGCGGCGGCGGGCAGGGTGAGCGGCGGCGTGAGGCGGCGGCGACGCGCTGACAGCCCGCGGTCGGGGCGGCAGGTGGAGGAGCGGGACGGAGCCCCCGCGGCCGCCCCGCTGAGCGCCCGCTGCTCCGCCCGCTGCTCCTTCGCGTTCCCGGGCAGAGCCGAGCGCCCCGCGTGGAGAGGGTCGGGCCCTCCGTCGGAAGAGACGGTCGCCTTCGTTCTGTCACGACACAACGCGCGCTGCCGCCGTCCCCCGCCGCTGACACCGCCGTTTCCCGTCGCCGCAGGAGGCCGCCCTGAGAGCCCCCCTGCTCCGGCCGCGGCGAGGGATGGCGCGGCGGGCGCTGCCGCCGCTGCCGTGACGGGACCGCGCCGCCGCCTCCCGCCTCCCCCCGGCGAGCGCCGGGCATGCCGCTGCCTGCCCGCGCCGCTGCCCGCCGCGGTGACCTGGCCCCCCCGGGCCCCGGGATGGGCCGCGGGAGCTGAGCCGTCGGGGAGGCTGGGGGGAGCGACGAGGAGGATGAGCCACGTGGGAAGCCCGGTGAAAGCCTACGATTTCCTGCTGAAATTCCTGCTGGTGGGGGACAGCGACGTGGGCAAGGGGGAGATCCTCGCCAGCCTGCAGGACGGAGCCACCGAGTCGCCCTACGGGTACAACATGGGTAAGCGGCATCCCCCCTCGGGAGCTTCTCCCGCTGCGATGAGGTGTCTCTGCCCGCTGCTCCCCTTTTCTCACCCACGTATGCACAAGCGCCCTGTGGCCCTCCAGGCTCTCAGCATCCAGACCTCGCAGGAGGCAAAGGCCATGGTCTAGCGCTGCCAACTTCGCAGGCTGGGAAATTAGTACAGCTAGACAAACAGATGAAAACAACTGCTTCTGCAGGTTCCTGATGACTTATGGAGCTCCCATGTAGTACCAAAGGAGAAAAAGGGTGCAGGCAAAGACATGCTGAATGATGTTTTGCTGTATGTAGTTTTCAGAAAGGAGGTGGAATTGTTGTCGAGGTTTAAAATCCCACGCAGGTGATCTCTGGGCGAAACTATTTTTGGAGCTCAAGTTTAGAGAAATGTCTTAATACACAGAATGTATTGATCAAGGTGATAGGATTTATCTTCCTAAGCAGTTATTTTTCTGTTGTCATCAGTGAGTAAAGGGAAATACTAATAAAAATGTTTTTCTAGTAAAGGATCTTTGTTAAACAGCAAAGGTATTTGCTGTGACACTGCTTTCACTGAAAAAGCAGAAAAGGAGGGGTTTTTTTTCTCCCTTTTTTTCACTGTCATGTTCTTAATATCAGAAGAGTAGCCCTTTAAGATCAAGGTTCATGTTTGTAGTATGTTCTTTCACTTAAGCTTTTTAAAGGGCAAGACTGAAGAGTCTTGTCCATGCCAGATATATTCTGTCTGCAGAACAGGGAGTTGTGAACATTGCAGACTGATTTAAAACTAAGCTAATGACTCGAGGAAAAGGGGATTTCTATTTTTCTTCCCTTCCGTTCTCCTCTTTTCACTCCCCCGATCTTGTTTGCCTAGAACATACTCTAGTTTCACTTATTTTTTTTCTCTCATGCAAATCTATCATGCAGCATATTAAAAAGCAAATTATCTTGTCAAATTACCCGTTGCTTTAATTTAGTGCCAGTATAAGCCTGTGACTAGTTAATTCACTGGAAGGCTTTACATTGACTTAGGATCTGTTATTATGTTGAGTTCATAGTACTGATTCACAGCGAAGAACTGGAGGGAGGGAGGAGAGTTCTCTGTACCATTGCTTATGAGTCAGACTGTACCTTGAAGGCATCAATGTACATTTTAAGATGTTTGCTTAATAGTTTTGCTAAATTACTCCTTGGGGTGTTGCAGTGTGTTTACTCTTCATGCTCTTCAGGTGGTTGAAGAAAAAGGGACAGAAGGCTTGGGGAGAGAGTGCCTAGTCTGGCTCTGTTCTGTACACATAATTTAGTTTATAAATTCTTATGCTGAAGGAGCACTTACATCAAGATACATTGGAGACTAAACTGAGAGAGAATGTTTGACCAGCTCCTGAGCTCATCAGTCTTACTTCAGACTTTCACATGTAAAGCTTGTGATGCTTGTGTTTTTGCTGTTAAAAAATACTTAAATTGTGTGGCTAACACTATAACTCTGTGAATGGATTTCTTGACAGCCAAGAAATACAAATGCTCTTTTTGAATTATTTTACAAGTAGTTAACATGCAGCTTGGAAATTCTTCATCGCTACTAATAACTTCAAAATGTATACATACAGGGTTGTAAGTTTTAGCTGTTATTTCATAGATTGTAGTCTCTTCACCAGGATATTTATCAATCTATCTGAACTATACAAGGTTAGGCAAATATGGTAATTCAGGACCTCACAAACTGCTATGCAAAGGTCACTGTTTCACAGAGCCAGAAAGAAGTTCTTAGCCCCAAGAAGATGAGCATGTCTGAAGAGAGGGACATGAGTTACAAGAGGAGGGCAGATATAACGGATGGCATGGTAGTAAAACGTGGAAGGAATATAATCTGATTCTTAATTGTATGCAACTAGTGTCATAATTAAGAATTTTTGTACATACTGAGCCTCAGTGTTTACACAATCATAGTATACTGTCTAGTCTCACTTAAGGAAGGATTTTAACTGTGAAAGTTCATAAAAAATATTCTCTCACTTTTCACTCTTCAATTTATAATGTTCTTGCATGCATCAAACTTGAAATACTTTTGAACACTGCATGTAAGCTGCCCAGTTTCTTTGGTGGTCTGTATCTGATATCCCTTCTCTGCCTGTATCCCCTCAGCCTTTCCTACATCATTTGAACGTGGCTGCGTAGGATGCAGCTGTGAGGAATCTGTGCAGGCTCAGGGACTGTGAAAATAGAGATGCAGGGAGAGGGATAGAGCTAAACATCCTGTTGATATTATGACTCATTTTCTAGTTTAACTTGATTTAAAAGCTTGATAAACACTGATTTTTTTTCACCATTTTCAAGTCCTTAGTTATCTGCTAGGATCTACCACTTTCATAATGCCAGCTAGGTCTCTGAATTGGAAAGAGAAGGTCTAGTGGTATGATAGATTCTGTCAAAATGTGCCACATGTATAAGCTTTGAAATGACAAAACTTTGTTGTGGAGCTTGATGAAAGGGAATAGCTTTAAGACTACAATGGAAGAGGAGAGAGATAATGTGGTAGAAGACAAGAGCAATTGAGGAGAGAAGAGGAGCACTGAAGGGCCTTGAAAATGGGAACAAACAAGTTAATGTGATGAAGCATGGGAGTTTGGGCAGTTGTTTAAATTTGTATATGCAAGAGAGACAGAATTTGATGTTTATTGCAACAGGAAAGAGGTTACTCTCGCTGCTGAAATTTAGTAAATTGAAGGCGGGAGTATGAATGTTGCAACGTTTGGAAAAAATGAGCTACAAAGGGTGATCAAGATGAAGGACAGATGAGACCTTGAATAAGGCCAGCTGTTCAGAGAGCTTACCAATTCTGTGGATAAAATGGAAAGATGACCCTGAAGTTACAGGGCTGGGTTTCAGAAAGGACAGCGGTGCATTAGAGTTGAGGAAGAAAAGTTAGAATTTAGCTTTGATGCAGGGTTCGTTCTTGTGCTAAACAACAGGAGGTATCACTAAGATGCACTGCAGTGCTCTAAGAAGTAAAGACACAGATTATTTATAAAGGAAGTATAGGGAAGGACAAGGTGTTGAACAGAGTGTGACCCCTCCTTTGGGAAGGAGAGTCTAAATGAACCCCATTAAGAGAGGTGGAAGAAAGGCTGAGTGAGGATGGACTCATCAGCAAAGAAGGATCAAGGGGCTTTTGGTTGGTTGTTGTCTTCAGCAGCATCAAAGACAGTTAAGCAGACAAGAAGAATGAAGGTAAAATAAAACCTGGAGTTGACTAGAATGGGGAGTGGGGGGGAGAGGGGGTGTGTGGTTTTTGGGGTGGTTTTTTTAGCCATCAGATTCCTGAAGGCTTTATGTGCAGCTATGTAACTGTCTCATCTCAACTCTATGGGCTCAAACTTTAGTTGTATAAACCACAAATTAATTTTTCACAGGCACTTTCTTAACTATTCAAAAATAAATCTGCCATCTTTCTCATTCCCAGGAAAATAAGGCAGTCATATGTCTCACTATTTTTTGTCAGTACACAAAAGTGTTATGAAGTCTGGAGATAGGAAGGAAAGCCAGCATTGTGTGATCAGTCAAGTCCCTGCAAGCTGCTGCTGGCCCACAGGCTGTGGTTTGAAAGCATTTGGCACAATTCAGCTATTAAGAAGGAGTACAATCTCTTGGTCTCCAAATTTTTCTTAATAACCAAAGGGCTCTGTGTTGGAAATAAGAAGGGAAGAAGCTTTATTAACATAACAAAGTAAGGACTGCCATGGAAGATGCATTGCTGAACATGATTCATAGAGATAATTTAGAAAGCAGTTATCCCAGAGATGGGCAGGTAGGCATTAAGGTTAGTTGTCTGGGTAACCTGCCTTTATAGTTCTCCCACATCTTGCTCAAAACTGAAATTACAATAGATTGGACACACTTGGTCTCTAACCTGGTAAGAAAAACTGCATAAAAATTATCTTGTAGAGAGCTGCAGAAACTTTGCTTTTAAGCATTGTTAATTTCTCCTCAGAATAAATTCAGAGGAAATAATTGCTTCTAGACTAGAACGTAATACCTTAGAAGTGCTGTCACTAGGTAGGCAAATATTTTGATGTTTTGCACTAATAGATCTTTATTCAGCTGGATTCTGTTTTTGCTTTCATACTAACGTATGCTTGCAGTGTGGTTGCTTGACACAGGCACTGAAAGGAATGATTGTTCAAACCTGTGTACTCCTACTCCTTTTCTTGCAGGAACATCAGGTTTAAGCTGTCAAATTGTCTCTCATCCTTTCTCACTTAGCGACCTTTTCATATCCTCTTAAGTTCATATCACAGTTGTTTGTCTTCCCATAAATTCTGTCTGTCCTTAGATTGAGAACTTCACTGGGGTATTGGTTGTGTTATCTGAATGCTCAAAAAGATCCTGGTGTGTAATAGTTGTGCATCTTAGTGAGTGGTTGTCTTGATTGCTAAGTGGTTAGAACACAGGCCTAGAGCTTGGATGGCCCAACCTCAAACAGACCTTATGGGGAGAGCCAGATTACCCTTATACATAGGGAGCATTTAGACTGGGATAGTTGTCAGCTGCTCGCATCCCAGCAGACAAACTTACAGCTCATGGTGGCTCTTCCTGATAACTTAATAGACAGATCAAAGCCATTCTTTGGTGTAAAGAGGAGGGAATGGGCCCTAACTAAAATAAGGAAATAAAAGGAAATATTATTAACATGAGAAATTAAAAGACTTAGATTTGTGAGCTGACTGTGGTTTCCTCCCCTCACCCCCAACAAGACCAAATACAGAACTAACGGAGGTAGAAGTCTTACCACAAAGATTTGATGTTAAATTTCTCTGTTCCGTCTTCATAAAACTGTGGTTTTGAAAATGTTACTTGGCTGAAAGGAAGGGGAAATAAAATTGTTTTGTTTTCCTACCAGTATAATAATGAATAGGATGGGTTGCTTATCACTGACTTATTTTGAAGCCATTACATTTTCTTAAACACAACATGATCTAAAGATTGCAACAGAAACTAATGGCAACATCATTAGATTTCTGTATTTCTTTGCACATAGCACCAGCTTTTAGGGACAATCTTCAGTCCATTCTATTGGGATTTCTCCAGCAGAAGAGTTATTTAAAGTTGCTGAGCACCAGTGTCTATGAGTAAATAAACACCTTTTGAGGTTAATTATGCTTACCTATAAATAGACTAGTCTTTATCTCACAGCACAAGGAGAGCAAAAATTGATCACTCTTAGCTGTCATGAAGTAACTTTTCCTAAAAGGTTGAATAGGTGTGAATTTTTTTTCCCCCTTGAATTTTGTTAAAATCCAGTTGTACGCCCATTGATCTCGGTTTAAAAGGATTTAAACTGCATTCTTGTACAAGGAAAAGCAGGTGAGGTTTGATTTAATACACCAAGTTGAAGTGCGTAGAAGACATCTAGTGTCTTTTCTCATTACGGTAGGCTTCTTTGGCATTACTGGAAAGAAATAGTTGCTTCAAATAGGGCATCTAACCTATTTTGGGAGGAGTCTGTAAAGCAGTAATAGATCCTACTCTAAATACGTTAGTTATGACTGCCCCTTTAATGTGTTATCTTACAAGAGCTGTGCTTACTGCTGAAAGATGACATTAATTTAAAATTTTATTATATACTGCATGTGAAGAAAGTTCAGTAAACAGAAATTGCTACCCACTCTGTACTTGCTCTTCTACTTTCACTGTGCTTAAAAGAGAAAAATGGAAATAATTTCCCCCTTTTCTACCACCTATAACTGCATTTTGTCTCTTTCAGGTGACAGCATTGCGGAGTAGCAATTCTTCTTAACAGGTGGTCAATTACGAGAGGCGCATGTTAGCTGAAAATGTGGATCCTGGTTTGACCTGATTCCCTTTATTCTTGCCTTACTTATGACAGATACTTTCCATCCTGGGGGGGGAAGCTTATGATCTAATTCAGATTGGCTTTGTTCTTTTCTTCCATTCATGTGCCTTTCCCCCATCCCCAAATCTCAAGTTTGGAGTCTCATGCTAACTTTGTCGTGCTAAGAATTGCCTGCCTCATGAGACCAGTACATCATGTTTTCTTCCCTGATACATGGCACCATACTTGATTGACACCTTTTTTACCTCTTTTTTTCCTTATTCTTCATAAAAAACATAGTAAAGGATACTGTAGCATTTGCTGTGATGGTCAGGTCAATCTATCAATGTTGATTTTTTTTTTTTTTTTTATTTGTTAGCTGATCTTGCACATCTGTTCAAACAATAAATATTCACCTTGCTTGATTTAATGGAGCAATAGAAATCCTAGGCCTGCTTGACAGTGTATGGTTTTTCCATACGTTTCTTCAAACCTTGCATAAAATCAGTTCTGCTTTATTGCACGCTTTCTTCTACTTGGCCATTGTTCTTCAATTTAATATATTAATAGTATTTCTTTGTTTTTAATATTGCAACTCAAGTGTCATGCATTCGTATCCATCTCATGGACAAAAAGTGTCTTACAATTTCATGAAGGTCAGAAGCTAGGTCATCCTACAGTGAGGTTTTGAAACCCACTTAATCAATAGGCTTAAATTATTTCTCTTCCTAGCTCTCTCCTTGCCCAACCATATTGGAGGGAAAAAAATCAAAACTGTGTGCACATGCACATATTCAAACCAGATATTTGTGTACCTTGTTCTTTTTCAATAACTGGCCTTTATGTTTTTTAGCAAGGCCTATTCAATAACAACAACAAAAGACCAAACAAAGAAGACACCTAAATTTTGGTCAAACATATTATTGTACAGTTTCAGAATGAAGAAGCCTTGAAATCTTAACATCGTGCGAATGTTTTTCAGATTCCTGCCTAGAACCAACCTGCACACGCTTGTCTGAATTTGATATCTGCTATTGCTACAAGTAATACTTTAGATTGTTGTGGCAAAAGAGACTGCAGCAGTAGCTTACTTTCTTCTTTGTCTTCCTCAAGCGCATTCATTCAATAGCACTATGTGCTACCTGTCTCAGTTTCCTTTAGGCTACTGGTGTCTTTCCCCACCGCCCCCCCTGTTTTTTTCATAGATACGAGGGAGTGGGAAAGTGACTGTAAAAACAAAAGTACGGTGAGGCTTCCAGACAGGTGTGCAACATGAAAGACAAAGTCCAGGCTATTTTGAAAAGTGGTCAGACTTGAAGGTAATTGAGTCCTTTTAAGCTGCTTTGGCCTAACCAAAATTGTGTTTGCCTGTGCCAGGATTAAGTTTTATCCAATATGTTGGTTAAATTACATTTACATATTACTGTAAATTTGTTTTTGTTCTGGGAGCTAAACAAGAATGTAAAATGGGATTGAGAATAGAAATTGGCTAAACGTTATAATAAAACTTTAAACGTTTTATTTGTATCCCATTTTATTCAGCTTTTCTGGATTTTGTTTAGTATGAGACTGAAAATATGAAACTAATGCAATATTTACACAAAATACTCGACATGGGCTCGTGTTTGTCATGCTGGTTTTATTTAAGGATCATCTCAAATGTAATACACCAAACATGTTTGGTTTGAGCTTGCTATGCTTTTTTTTATCCACATCCAAATCTGTTGATATAGAGGAACAATTATTTGTACAGATGTGTTCCATTCTTTTATGTCTTGACATGTTGTAATATGGAACTATGAACTGGGCAAGCGAAGCAGTCAAATGCTCCAGTTAGAACTGCAAGTTCATAAGTAAGTGAAGCTGTTACAGATCAAACACTGATTTATCAATATATACTGTATGTTTAATGTCCAGTCTTTCAGAAAGGTAAGATAATATCATCTGTCAGTATTGACTGTAATTTAGTACCTACTCAGGGCAAAGTCCACAAAAATACTGGTGTTCACAACAGTTGTTAATGTATCTAAATTGTCACTCAAATCTGTGGAAAGTTAGAATGCTAATTACTGTGAAGTTAATATGTCATTTCTGCCCAGGAATAGAGGGGGTTTAAAGGTCCGGAAACTAACCTTGCTCACATCTTTACAGTAGTTTGTGGCATCTAAGAGAGTATCCTCTTTCAGCTGAGTGGGATAAGCAGAAAAGAGAAAGTATCACCAATAACGAGCTGTGCCAAGTGACAAAGTGTGTTGAAGAACAGCTGCCTTAAGGCTTTAATGTAGTACATACCTGCTTTTGGTATAATTACATTCTTGTCTGATATGTTAATTAGACTGTTAGTCTGACTGCATATTGGTAAAAAGGAATATATGTGACGTGTTCAGCTGAGACTTACTGGATCTGATCAGTGATTCTTTACAGGAGGCATGGGTTTTTTTGAACCCTAAAGGATATAAATCTCTAAGGAAGTGGAACATATTCTGGTTCATATAATGTTCAGACTGGCTGAACCAAATCTCTATGATCCAGGCAAGATGAGAATCCTCTCTAGGACAGAAAAGTAACCCTTCTCCAACTGGGGGACAGACAGGACCTAGCAGTGAAAACACCCTTACATGCATACAAAACCTTTTTGTCAAGTCAGTAATTTTTTACTGTTTTGTAGGCATATAAACAGTGAAGATTAAGTATTTTGGAATCATGTTTGTTGTCGGAAGCAGGGAAAGCTATTTATTGTTCACGAGATGTAGTCTTGTGCTAAGCTGAAAGCCAGTATAACAGCTTTGCTATTTTTCTTTGTTGCGTGGGATTTGCCATTGAAGGGTGCTGATATGAAAGCACTGTGTGAAATCAACAAGTGGTGTCAAAAGATGGAGTGATTAAGCAATAGCTGGAAGCCAGAAGAGCCAAGGCTGTTATTCCAGAGTTATCTTGGACATTAAAATTATTTGTGCAACGTTGGATTTCAAAGTAGAAACTGGTAGTTTAATATGCAGAGGTGGAGTAAGTATGATGAGAATTTCTGGAATGGAGATTTCCATGCGCTTTAAAAAGTAACTGACTTCTAAGTTAAGAACATTAGAAGTGTCGTCTTGAGCTCGTTTAGCCTAGCACTCTGATAAAAATGGTAAGAGAGATCCTGTTTAGGAAGAACAAGCAAACCTGGCTGCTTTCTGAGGTCTGCTTCCCTCATGCACCTGCCCACCTTCCTAATCCAATATTGGGAGATTGAGAGTTCTTTGCAGCTACTTCATTTGTGAAAATGGGTATCTGTGTGCTCTTTTTTAATTAAAAATTATAGTTGCAACTTTCTATGGCTTTTTTCTAATTTATATAAAGAAACCATTTTGCTATGCATTTCTTTTCTCTTATGCTAGAGTAAGTGGGATTCCGTGACCTCCTTTGAAACATTCCATACCAATTAGTGTAGACACACCTCTGGACTGCTATGAGCCCTCCAAAAAATGCAGCTTTAAAGTAAGATGTTGACTGATGCAAAATCAAACTATTTAGAGTTTCCCCCAATAAATTATTTTTGGGTCTTGGCTTCATGTTTGTATAACGAACTCCCAATGCCATAAATGCCTGGTTTAATTGTGTTTGTTAAATTAGTGCATATTCTTTAAGTGTACTTCAGTACAAAAAACTCTGGAGAAATGTTTTGTAAAAATACTTTCATTCTTGGATTAGAAGAAGATAACTTATTTATTAAAAAGTTCCAGTTATTCTTAATATATGGCTGGTTAAAGTCCCGTGTGTGTGCAGATGTAAATGTAGAGGAGGCTGAACATGTGACGATGTTTAAAAGTGAGCTGCAGTCCATGAGTGACACATTTGCACGAGACGAATTGCAGCTGATCTTTCACACTTTCAAATGCAGTCCAGTCACTTGTATTTAATAACCATGATTTGTTTACTGTGTGGTGTGTTCCAGGCTTGTGATTCAGGTTTTACCTCTTTATTTTCCCCCAGTTTTTATATTAGGTATGTTGAGCGCATCTTGGCCGTTAGTAACTCACTGTTATGCTCCTGCCGTTGCTCTCATTTTTCCTCTGGGCTATGACTTCACGCAAAGAGACCTACCCTGACCTTACCAACATGTGTTTCCTTGTAATCCCACATCAGCAAAGCTGAAATAGCAAAGAATGCTTCTGTACTCTGAAAAAATATATTGAAGGAGCAGTCATAAGTGTATTTGAGGATTGTATGTTTAATTTGCCCATTTTCATAGAGAATGAGCCATTATAGATGTTTGGATGAAACAAACTATTAAAAAAAAAAAAAAAAAACAGTTTAAGAAAGAAAAAGGGGGGTAGGGGTATTTTAGTCCATAGGTTTCAAATCAAAATAATCCATCCCTTCAAAATTTTAGGGACAACAAAGTGTTAATGTATCTCCTGTGCCCTTATACTTTGTTTGCAAGCTGAGTTTATGCAGTGCCTTAAAATGGGATATTTAAGTGCATGAAATATGAAACTGCCAGCTGGAAAACCCAGAAGAGACCCAGCAGGTCTGGCAGCCTTTTTAATACTCTCTCAAGACTAGACTGAGGAAAAGAGGCTCATGTAGCTGATGCATTCAATGGAATGATTGAGTCGGTATACGGAGAGTCTTGTGGTGCAAAGTTTTTAACATGGATATCTGGATACATATATTTCTTTTCTAATTGTTTTAGCAATCCCTGTACACAGTGCATGATCTCAGTCAGTCAGGACTCTGTTCTTCTAATCTTTCTGTATGGTTGCTTTGGTAAATATGCTAAGTGAAGTTTGTGTAGAGCACAACTTTGACTTTTCAAACCACTTCTGAATTAGTAGATTGTGGTTTAACTTGAACACATACTTTATCAAATAGAAGCATGATAAATGGAATTTTAAACGAGTTCATAACCTCTAAACTTTTAAAATTATTTTCTTTTTCAGTTCAGACAAGAAACACAGTTCCTTTTAGAATGATGTTAGTCGTGGAGCAAGAAGATTCCAGAGTCCAAGCATACATGTGGTGTAATAATTTTTCCATATAAATTCTAGGTTTTGTCTCCAAACAGAAGTTTAATCTGGTACTGTTTGAGAACTATAGTTTTATAGGCAGACTCACTTATCAATCTACACTGTATTTGTCTTCAACATCTGCAAGACAGGCTAATTCAATGCAGAAGACAACACGAAATGTAATTACATAGTTTTTAAGTGAAGAAAAGTCTGCAGTTCTAACAACTTAAATGAAGTTTGGCCGCAGACTAATGAGTCACCTCTCTGGAGGAGAGAGACCTTTGGGCGGGTAACCTAAAAGCAGCCTCCCAGTACCCATGAGGAGGTCATCAAGAGGACAGAGTGAAGCTCTGTACATGGTGGGGAGGGTAAGAGACAACTGGTGTAAGCTGAAACAAGAGAGGTTCAGAATGGGTAAGAGGAAAAACTTTTTCACCGTGAAGACAGTCAAGCTGTGGGACAGGTTGCCCAGAGAGGTTATGCAGTCTCCAGGCCTCATATCTGATCCTGTTTTGAGCAGGAGGTTGATCTGGATGACCTTCTGAGATTGCTCCAACCTGAAATTCCCTTTGATCCTATTCACCTGAAATCAGCTTATTTTAATTTCTTGGAAAACTGAAACTAACTAAATGATGAATGGAACGAGAGCTTTGTATCAGTAATGTCTAGTCTGTCTTTCTCCTTTAAATCCTAACAAAGGTTGTTTGCTAGCATTTTGTGTTAATGTTTTGTCCTGGAAAAGCAGTACAGTTATAACTTTGGCAACTCTTCTGCTGGAATAGCTGGGGAGGAGGAAAGGGGAGAAGTGGAAGCATAATCCAAGCCTGACTTAATTTCCTTCATTTTTCTAATGGAAGGATATGTCCTGAAGATATCTTATGACTTGGGAATTCCTTGAGTTAATGGTAATGTTATCTATAAAGCCCATTTTACTGCAGCATGTGTTTCACTTGGAATTCCAAATTTAAGAAGTGCAGTTGGTCTTCTGTTGCTTGGTTTGGAGATTAGTTTGAAAGCTCTTCCTCTTCAAGTATCTGTGCTTTAGGAATGATGGCTGTATGTTTTCTGGATGATAGCTTTGAAGCCACAGTACTTTTTCAATAATGATATGAATTTTGCTCTCTGGCATCTTTAAAGCAAAATTATTGCACTTCCACCTACTTGTTGTGAGTTCCCACTTTGATGTTCAATTCATCATAATGACAGAATTCTTTACTTGTTCAGCTCAAAGAATTATTTTTCAAGTAATCTTTTTTCTTCTCTTAACAAGCAGTGCTTTGTGGGGTGCAAAAAAATACCTGCTTTTTTCTTTTTTTCTTTTACTACACTTGGTGACAAATACTGCTGTGACTTCTGGGAGTATTGATAGCATCCTGGAGTAGGCTTTTGGGATTTTTTTTTTTTTTTTAAACCTTGGTTGTATCTTGCCATTTATCGTAAGTATTACTTACAATTTCATAATATACAGGAATATGCTTACGAAACAATTCTGATTTTTCTAATTGTTATGATATATTGATATGCTTAACTGAAAGTGGTGGTTTAATTATTTAGAATCGTTTATTTGAGACATGATTTAAAGCCTAGGGAAGTTTTGGAGAGGTTTGCAACTGTTCTCAGTGAGCTCTTAGGCCTAGAGCTCAGAATAACGGTGGCTAGATGTTCTTGCGATTCTTCTCATGCCAAGTATTTTTGAACTGGTTTACTGCTAATGAAGTGTCAAGACATAAAAGGTCATTCTTCTCTTTTGGAAAATATTGTAAAATGTGAAATATTGCATCTGTTTTTAATGTTTTATGGTAGGTTTGAAGCTATTTTCCCTTCCAGATTCTGGCCATATTTCAAACCTAGTGTTTAAGATATAAGGAAGGGCAAGTTCTGCATGGCTGTGTCCCATTTCTTGCTCGGTTTGTAGAATTTTAAAAGATAAGTAACCTGCCTTCTGGTCTTTCCTCATGCACCAGGATGATTTGACCCCCATTGTTAAGCTTTATGATAAAGAATTATTATACCACAAAGATATCCACAAGCACTGAAAATATTGGACAATCAACTGTTATATAAAACTTATTCCACTTTTTTGGGGTTGGTTGTCTTAGCCTGGCCAAGCTTCCCTTCGCTGTACTTTCCATAGATCTGCGGAGTACCACATCATAGCTGTTGCTTGGGTTACATGTGTATCTCCAAGAAGATGAAACAAAGAATCACGTTTTAAACTTTATTTAATTGCAAGGAGAGTAGAGGTTGGATTGTGAATGAGAGGCTGCCCTTGAGAGCTGATGCTCTTTGAAAATACTGTAACTGAGTTTTTTAGGAAGATAGGATGCTTGTTAACGACGTGCCTGATGTATGCAAAGGAACTCTTCTTGCAATCCATATCTGACCTATAGGAATTGATGAACAGCAGCAGTGAGAAGATGGTATCATGGAAGAATGTATTTTTTTCCCCCAGTACTTATAATAGAGCTTAATTGCTAAATCAAATTCACTGGTGCTAGGTTATGGTTATCTTTAGTCCATTTAATATCAAAGTAAAAGTTGAGGGCAATTCTTTTTATAAAATGCAAATCTTAAGTAGAAAAGAGCTGTCTTAAAATACTGTTGCTGTTTTATAACAATGACTCTAAACTGGGAACTTCTTGATGTTACATTTTTTATGTTCGAGTTCTGTTGCAAAGAATTTGGAGAGACAGGCAGGGAAATCGTAAAGCTAATGTTTGTTGTCTTCTGCCAAGAGTGTGTTACTTTCCCAGTGTAGGGAACCAAGTGATCTGCATTCTCTCTTAACTCATAATCTGATGTTATTGGCTTTAAATAACTACAAAAAAACCCTTTGGTTAATAATTGCTACTAGTCAGTAACAATCCTATCTCAATCCATCTCCCGAGCTGTCAGTAGTTTTGGGCATCTTGTCTTTTAATGTGAATTTTCTAGTCAGAAGCGTGAGTTGCAGTGTTGTGCATGAGCAGTTAGATCTGGATGGAGGAGAACATAGATCAGCAAGGCACCAGAGGTGTTCTGTGATCAATGATCACCCTGGGCTCCTTGTTTCATTTGATTCTTTCACATCTGTGGCAAAAAAGGATCAAGAAAAAAACACCTCACTTACAAGATTGCTGGGATTGATATATTAATCTCTTCCCAGTTTATTTCAAATTTATTAATAAAATGTGCTGAACTAAAGGAAGAACTTTTTTTTGTTAGTAATGCTAATAATAACATTCCCTTTTCCTGCAGTGCTACTATTTATAAACAATAACAAGTTTATATATAGCAGCTTTCATCTGAGGATGTTAGCTGCAACTTGTAGTAAACATTTGAGTTGACAAGCTTACCCTATGCCTCTGATATCCTTTTCTTTTGGAGTGGAAGAAAGGAAATGATGAACTGAAGTGCATAGTTCCTGCTTCTTCCTGCCTTGGGGGATGGGAACAGTTCTCTTCTTGTAAAATAAATTTCTAAGGCCTAGATTGTAAAGAGGCTATTTTATTGTTGACAAGTAAATGTTAAGACTGAGGAGAATGAAATATGATCTCAGGATTTTTCCTCTTAATGTGAATGGAAATGGATCGTTCACTAGTTTTGGTTGAAAGTTGATTATTAGCTGATGTCAAATAGTTTTCTCTTCTTTCCAAACAGTTGTCTGCCTTGAATGTTTAGGGGTTTTTTTAGCCATCTTAGCAGAAATACTGCAAGCTAAGGCATGATTAAACAAACCATGTACTTAACAAGTTGTTTGCATGTTCTTTTTGGGGAGGGTGTGAATTTAATATGCAAAGTACTGGATTGTTTACTTACTAATGCTGATAGTAAGAGGATGAACAGAAACTTATTCAGTTACGGCTTCTGTAAATTAGCAGTCTGACTAATTAATTTGGGGGGGCTTATATAGGTTTTGGAGTTTCAGTTGTTAATTTTGTTTTTACATTAGTATTGGAGGTATGCCATAAAGTAGTGTCAAACTTCTTACTCCAATACCATTTGCTTTGGTTCTAAGGACAACAGTCTGGACTAGAGCCAAGTAGAAGTGCTCTGAGAGCTTCAGGTTTTAACCTGGTGCCCCAAAAATTTTGTAACCATGAAAAGCTTCTGTGTAATTGTGAAAGAGCACTCTCTTTTTTTTTTTTTTTTTTAAGTGTAGATTTCTTGTAAACTTAATTCCTTTAAATGTTTAAAGGAAAACAGGTGTACTGAAGGATACCTTCAGTATATTGGATATTGGCATGTGTCTGTGACCATAAACAAAGCTAAATATAAAGCTTTCTGATACAAATAGCTTCTTTTTAAAAATGGGAAAGTTGTCGCATCATTGAAATGAGTGAATTATCTGTGAGAGTTTGTAATTGTGGTTTATGGGTTGATTAATGAGGTGAAGAATACAGTCTAGATCTAAAATTTTAGTGTCTCTATTTCAATCTGAATAGGCAATCTGTGCTTTTCAAACAGATGGCTTTTATTGCAGTAATTAAGTGTGATGGAAAAGACTGGAATTCGGAAAGTGATGATTATTCTGAAATGGCGAGCAGAAGGCAAATATGACTGTCACATAACCTGACCTTCGTGCTTACATATCAAAAGATATAGTCCAGTTTTATTGCAAAGAGTTTATATCTTTGCAGCATGATGTTGAAAACATGGGGCTTAGCTTTTAAAGCTTAGCTGAATTTTGAATCAAAAGTATGCTGTGGGTCCATTTGCTGTGAACAATAAATGAATGGAGTTGGAAGTTGTGTCACTTGTCAAATATACTTGAAACAGTTATAAATGTGTTCTGAAGAGAAAAGTTAGACCTTAATTTTAATATGTATATGAAAGGCTGGATAGCTGAGGAAACTTAAAGTGGGAAATGATGGGACCATTGAATTCTCTTCATGCCTGTGAGAAAATGGTTTTAAGCACTCTCTGAAACCTAAAACTGTTTTCAAAGTGCAGTCAACAGTCTTTAAACCTGAAGGATGTTTTCAGTGGACTTTAACTACAGGCCCAGAATCCCACTGAATATTTATTTATTTATTTGTAGATACTTAATTATTGGCATAGAAACAGACAGCGGGAAGGAGACATTAGTATGTGTTTGAGATTATTATTATTGAATGGTTAATTTGGACAAACTGATGGAGTGAATGATTGCTGGAGAAGGTGTTTAACGCTGAAATTTCTGGAAGGCGGTCAGGCCATGGAGGCAGGGAGTTGGAATGTTTATTATTATTATTATTATTTTCTTATTATTTTGAAGTAGTTAGATTCTGTTTTAATTAAATGTGAAAGCTGCTAATCTGACATCAATTATCTACAAGGAACAACATGCCTTAAACTTTAAAGAAAGGACACATCAAGAGGAGTAAGTAAAAACAATGAAACCAGTTCTTGTAGTGTTTATGAGCTAAAATGTAACAGAGCACCAGGTTCAAAGATGAAGAGTCCTGTATTCTGCACTTTCTCAGGTATAAAAAGGGTTGGGTTTAGGAACACTTCTAAGACATATGTGCCACTGAATAAAATCTTTCAGTGCTGAACTAGTAAAGCACAGCTCTGAAGAATCTAGTCTTAAAGTTCTTGGGGTTTTTGCCCGGTTTTTCTTTCTCCCCTCTCCTATAACGTATTGAAGTTGAAACACAGATCCAAAGCAAATGCAGAACAAGCTCCAAACCATTAAAATGTTAGGCTAACATCCAATTCCTATGAAAAATTTTGAGGGACAAGTCTGGATTTTACTCTGTGTCATATTATCAAGATATGACCAATGGTTGGTCTGTAGTCCATTGCTTCAAATTTCGTTCAAGTGAGTCAGTCTGTTTTTCACTGCTGCAAAGCTAAACAGCTGGCTGTTAGTCACACTGTAGGTCATTGAATCTCAATTATTAAACCGAAGAGAAAAGATTTTTGGTGTAAATAATGTAGCCTTTGGTGGAACAGAAAATGAGCAACTTAAATGACTGAAGGATTCTGCCCTAAAGAGACCCATCACAAACCCCAGAAACTTTGATACACTACTATAAGCTTCAAGAGAAGCAGAAATTCACAGGAAGCCTTAAAATACTCAGTGTTGACATGAATGCAGTGTGGTCAGTGAAGCATAAGTGATAGTGTGGTAATGGCTGCAAAGCATCGATGCAGAGAGGATGGCTTCCTATTTACTGCAGTTGTTACCAAACAGCTGAATGCTTTTCTGGGAACCTTACTACATTCCTAGGTTCAAGAATATTTCTTTCAGTTTCCTATCTGTTAATTTTGTGTTTGAGAAGAACAAAATCTATTACAAATCAATTGGATTTAAGCAATCCAAACCCTTCAGCAAGGCTAGTGACTTGTTTCAGGTTCTTTAATTTCAATTTGTGGCTTTAGGTAAATAATTTTTATTAAAACACATCCATGTGAAAGTATTCGGCACTGGGAGGTTTTTCTGGTTTACTTCAAAGTTGAGGTTTTTTGATGTAGCAGCCTTTTTCTTCCCTTTCTTGTATAGAGATACATTTTAGTTGCATATCCAAACAAAGCTATTCTGTCTTACTAAATGAGTGAATAATGTTCTGGAAGGACATTTGAGTTCTACAACAGCACAATCCACATCTGTTGGTCTCATTGTTACGGTTTCATGCTGTTCCTGATGATTCATGGCAAAAGGCTTTTTGTTTTGATTCTTAATCAGTGGCAAATGCTAATTGCAGAGATGTTCAGGTTATATTATCAACTGCTTCTATCTGTATAACAGCTGAAGGATAAGGAAGTTTCTGAATCCATCTCTTCTTCAAAAATCTTTTGAGAAACCCGTAAGATGCTTTCATAAACAGCAGCTGATAATAGTCTGTTTTTCAGACTTGTCTTGTGCATGCCATATAAAAAAAAAAATGTAATGTTTTGCATTATGTGTGTGGCTAAACATGAGCGACTTGCAGGAGTTTATGGTCTGTGGTGCAAAGCACAGTGCCAGGTTTATTCAGCTGTGTATCCTCTAGCTATGCAATACAAATTTTCTATGCTTGGTATGTCTTTTAACAGAATGATGGATGTCCGTTCACTGTGTGGGATGTGTCAGTGTTTGCTAAACATGGTCTGTGCCTCTTCATTAACTTTAGATAAACTAGTGGAGGTATTTCACCCTGCGGGAAATATCAGCGGTAGCACGGGATGCTGAAATGAGTTATATAGTGTTATGCAGGGTTTGTTCTGCATGTTTCATGATTTCAAGAATTTCTGAAATGATGAAACTTGTTCTTTCAGTGCACAAACAGTTTCAATGTCCTAGTCTGTTCAGTGTCCCAAGACTTTGTCTATAGGTTTGGGGGTTTTGTTTTGTTTTTTAATTTTAACTTGTGGTTTGTAGATTTGACTATTTCCTAATACTGCTGGAGAACTGGAACACTTTGGCCGATAAATGAAAGTAAGTCTCCCAAAACTGGTGGTAATACATTGGGGTTTTTTTGTGTGTGTGTCTTTCCAAATGTACAGATAAGAGGCTGAATTAAAGGCAGAAGATGCTTCCATTCACACTTCTGCAGTGAGCTCAAAGCTTGAAATGCCTATTATTGCTGTCCCTGGCCTTTGAGCTCGGTGCTTATCTGGGAACTGTGAAGTTGGCATGGCACTGAACCAGTCTCTGATTTGAGTTGGAGTGATCAGAAGAATTTAGCTCCCTCTCTTTGCTGCCAGACTAGAAGGGGCTGTGTCAAGAGATTTTTTCCTAATATACTCCTACTTGACAGTAGGATGTATTCATCAGATTGTAAAAGTGGGAGTCGCGAATGTGTATGTTGATGTAACTCAAGTTAACTATCCTGCAGGCAATAGAAATGAAGTGGCATCTTTGAAATATGTTTCCTAATAATGTGTGACTTACCATCACAGTGCCTCTATCTTCCTGATCTTCTTACTTACCTGGTCTTCATATCACAGCAAGACTGCTTCTTAAGCTTGCTTTCTACCATCTCTCTGGTCATTGATAGCTTCTTCCTTACCAGGATCTTGGTAACAGGCAATTCCTCTTGGCTTCTCATCCTTAAGAAATGCCCTCGCTCTCAGAGCTGCACATACCCATTTCTGTAGGGCTATGGCAAGGTGACTTAACACTCCTCTGTTGTTCTTGGCTTTCAAATTGGGCAGATGTTCAGCAGTTGCTACTGCTGCTAGAAATGACATATACCATGTAAAAAGTCAATCAATTCATAGATAAAAATATTTTTAATTAATAGTACTGCAGTGCAACTATCCTTCAAAAATTGTTGTTTTTAAATCTCTTTCAACTTATAAAGTTTAAAGCTGGTTTGACTCTACTAATAATATCAGCAAATACCATACAGAAGTAAAAATGATTTGCTAATATTGCTATGAAAGTTTTTGACTCCTAGCTATTTAATCTACAAATGTAAATTTTGGTATGCAAGAAGCCAGGAAATTAGAGAAGTGAGGTTATTTGTACTAGAGATAAAGAACTTGTTTCACTATATGCTTTAGCATCTATGTTACAATAGGTATCCTACAAAAAAAAAAGGAATTGATGCTATTGTGCTGTGTAATAAAAGCATTCAGAGTCCCCCAGTGTCTGTTTTGGAGGAGAAATTGGTGATAGTTGTGTGCAAATGAGTTGTCTTGAGACTAAAACCTGGAGACAGCTGCATTGGGTAATGGTGCACTGATCTCTGGGCAAGAAATTATCCTGATTTGTAACTAGAGAACATTTCCTGGGGTAGTGCATCCATACGTCCTTTTAGAGAGTAGTGTCTTGTGATTATAACTTAGTGAATTCAAGTTTCTGGTTGTTTTCATAAAATGGGCTCAAATTTTATTTGCCTCAGATAGCATCTTACACGTGACAAATGCCATTTGAGCAGTTGAGTGTGGTGCAAATTTTAGCAGAAGCACAAATGAAGCATCTCTTTTCTTTGCCTATGGCTACAGGGGGAGCTGACTCAGCTGCCAACTGTTACCTTGCAATAACTTCTGTTTGGTAGTTTAACATCTGTTCTTTATTCCAGACCTAGTCTTACAAACTCCTTTCCGTGTGGAAAAGGAGGTGGGTAAGGCTTCTTTTTCTGTGTCTGCTTATTTAAGCCAGAGGGTTTAAAACCTATTTTTTTGTTCAAAAAAATGGAGGTAACTGGCTGTCAGTGACTACTTTAGAGACCTCTTCATGACAACTGGTAGCAGCACTTAGCAGTGCTCTAGCGGAGGAGCAACAGGCAGTCCATTTTGTTCACTTGCTGACAAAACGTGTTTTCAGGCAAAGAGAGCAAATCTCCTGCATGGTAGGTGTCTCCCCAGAGTTGTGCTTGCAGTTGAGACAGATTTTCATTTGTTGTTTATGTGCCGTGCTATGCTCTACTTTTTCTTTGAGAGTCATGTAAGTACTTGATACATTTTTTTTATTAAACTTTCAAACTTCTCTTTCCCCCTTAAATATAGCAAAAAAAAAAAAATCTTATTGGTAAGCATTTGTTATGTTTATCAATACAAACATTGATATATAGATTAACTTTTTTGTTCTGGATGTTGATGCCACCCATAATAATGAATCTGACACTTATGGGATCATCTTCAGCACTGTCATCCCTCTTCCACTGGTAAAGATGTGCTGAAATCTTAATTAGGGCACTCTTCTGCATGCATTTGTTTTTTCCATGTCAATGTGTTTTTCTTACCCTCTTGTTTTGGTTATGCTCAGAAAACGAAGCGTGTCTCTCTCTTTTTCAAGGTGTAAGTCTCATTACATTTCAGTACATTTTTCAGAGCTAGTTTCCATGCTTTTTAAACTTCATTTGGAGGGCTCTATGAATAAATGTTCAATTCAAGAAGTTAACTATGACACAGCAAAGAAAACATGAGAAAAACGCCTTTACCAGTGTAACTGTGTTGCTTGGCTGCACAGTGTGAATACTGAATGCACACTTTTTAAATAACATTTAATAAAATCAAAGCCTCTCTTTCTTCTAATGTTTATAATTGTGCAATTTGTGGATGCAGTACTGAAGCACAGTGTTCATAGACCATTGACCCCAGCATGGTGGTGGATATTTTCAGGGGTCAACTGCAGCTGCACAACTGCTTCTGATTAGTTTGACCTAATCCAATTGAAACTAACATGCTCATTTTCCCCAAGAAAGCAGTAATGCTAGACTTGAGCTTATTTTTACATAGTTTAATTGCTTCCTGGGGCATGTCAGGTTAGCAGTAGAAAGGTAACATTATGTAACACTGAAGGTTGTTTGCAAAGATTACAAAATGCACAATAAAGATGTGACCTAAGTTATATGTGTGCGTCTGTATAGATGTATAAGTATGTATACTTAGAATACATACCTCCCTTAAACACTGCAGTGCTTCTTCAGCTCATCTAAAAGAGATACTGTGGCTCAACAACAGTTGGGCATGTTATGGGAAGGAATAAATGGAACCTGCCGGTGTTCTGCTGGACGCTAACTGCATAGGTCTTTTGGGCAGAGAAGGCTGTTATCAATGGGAATGGGAAAGGCTGGAAGACAAAAGGCAAGCTGCTTCTTGCACCATCTGCTGCTCTTATATATGAGAAGGGGACGTGTATCTGATATAAGAGCTGTCTGAGTCAGAGATGATAAGAAAGAAATAATAGAGGCAGTAAAGCTAGGGAATAGAGGAAGAGAACAGCATTTAGTCTGCAACGTATGTATGAGAGAAAAGGCAAAACCTAGTTCTATCTTCTTTTGTCAAAGAGGTAAAACTCTTTAAGCATATATATTGTCATGATAATGAATAAAACAGACCATTTATCAACGTGAAGGGAACCTGAGACATCTGCTCTGAATGGACCAAGCTTAAGTAATATGAAAGGTCTTTATAACTTTATATGAATAAGTTGTTTTTATCCGTATGCAATTCATAGAGTACTAATGACAAATACCTTTTTTTAAGGTCAGCTTCTTTGAAATCTATAACTAACTGTGTGTATATTGTACACCTGCAAGCTGCTCTAAGATTTGCATGACTGTCTTCCCTACAGGTATAGATTATAAGACTACAACGATTCTTCTGGATGGCCGACGAATCAAGCTACAGCTCTGGTAAGTGCGTGCTCCACCTTTCCTCATAATTTATATTTCAAAGATACAAAAATGCAGCTCTTCAGGGCAGGAGTTCTCCCTTATGCTTTAGAAATATTTAGTCAACTGAGGAAGAGTGAGCCAGGCAGCTAGCCCTTTGAGTAAGTCACGCTTTCTCTTTACCTCCATTTTGCATCTACTTTATTTAAAATGGGGGACCCTACAGTTTCTGTACATGAGAGATGCATAACAAATACAGAAGAAAGGCACAAGAGTTTACAAGTGTCTTCAAGATAGATTCAAAGTGCCCTCAAAGATTATAAAATATACTGGTAGTGAGAACCGTGGAAGTACCTTAGAAAGCATACAGTGATTGTATAGCAACATCCCTTTGCTCAATTTATTAATAGTAATGGTCAACTAAATAACCACAGTATTATTAAAAAAAAAAAAAAACCAAAAAAAACGCGGCGTTATTGCTCATATAATTTAATTGATATGCAATTTGATGTGATTCGATCTTTACAAAAACATGCCAAGAACAAATAAAATTACTTTAAAACAAATGTTTTTCCTGTAGGGTCAAATATTTGGTCTGTCAGGGTGCTTTTACGTTAAGGTTGTTTGAAGATGGCCATCTTCTGGTTCATTTAGAAATACTCAGCAAGTGATACAACCTGAAAAATGCAGCAAGGTTACTGCCTCTTAATTACATTGTTTTCCTCTTTCCCTAAACTAATGGCATAAAAGAGGGAGAAGCAGGGTCAGTGCAAGGCAAGAAGGAGATGGAGTGTGATTTTTGAGGAACCAGAATCTAGATAAATCAGAGACACAGGTTCTAGGAACAAGCAGTGTTCAAATACAGTAGAGAATTGGAGGTGAAGATGAATTATTGTGATTATATCCTTTTCCTCCTGGAAAGAGACAATCCTGTGCCATTTCCATCTTTAAAATTAATTTTGGTGTGTGTTTTTGTTTGAAACTTTTTTAATTACTGGAGTTAAATGCCTATGTGTCAAAGCTAAGTTATTTTTAATTTATTCTTCACTGGTGGTTTTTGCCTTTATGATTTTCAAAATAATATTTGAAATGTTAAATGCAATGATGGATAATAGTACTCTGCCATATGGTATCTTCATTACTTGATATTTTGTTCACCTACTTTCTTTTTCTTCTTCTGTCTTCCACTTTATATAGCTTAGCAAAAATACCATATAAAGCTTATCTGAGAAGCAGCCAGGAAGGAGATGTTTTAATCCTTTTTGTGAAGGGCAAGGATGTTCTTTGGACTCCTTAAAATAACAGATTGGAAATGTTTCTACAGTTCACCATATATGGAAATATGTGCCTTGCATTTGAAGATCTGTAATCTACCTCAAAAAGTGTTTATGGAATTTTGCTTCGTATCATGTTCTTCACTATAAATTTGATTTTGCTTCCAAACATTTTATGCAGTGATTTTTTTTTTATTTTATTTTTTTTGGTGCATGTTTTTCTAAAAATCTGTGCTGTCTGTGATTCTGTAGGGATGCTTTCATCATACTAGACTCATGATGAACTATTGCTACTGTAATCAAGAATTTACTGTTTTTCCATTAGTTTTCTTGGTGATAGCTATTGTTTCCTCCCACTTCTCTTTTGCTGTGAAAACAGAATCTTTCTTCAAGCTGCACTAAATGCAAAGTCTAGTGGCATACATACACTTGAGTAGTAGCCTTTGTTTTCCAAGGGCAATCACAAGAGTAAAGTTTGAAGTTCTTGTCCTCTTATCCTGAGAAATCTGAGAAATGTAGAGGAAAGGGCAGAATGCCAGTAGGGAAAAACTGCTGAGAGCGAGAAGAGCTCTTATGCACTAGTGACTGCTACTGCATGACTAATGGAGAAGAGCTGATACTGATCAGGACAGATGAGTTAATCTAGCTGAACTCTTAACATAGGAGGCCACCTACTTCTTTTAAAAATATATATAATTTATTTCTTTTAGGGATACATCAGGGCAAGGGAGATTCTGCACCATATTTCGGTCTTATTCAAGAGGTGCTCAGGTAAGCAAAGTACAGCTTTCTCAGTGATGAGTAATGGTTGTTGGATGAATGAAAGCAGAGTTAGCAAACCATTGTGATGGCTTCTATAGCTCACTTGTAGATTTGCATGCAGATTCAGTAATAGTCTGAAGATAAAATGAAACATGGGAAATAACAAGGGGCAGGATTTTCTTTTGGGGAGGGGAAGTCCATGAGATTGAAGTTGAATCAGGGTAAAATAGAGTGATATATATTCTTATGCCTTCTTGTTGGTTACCTCAATAACTTAAGCATCTTATCTTTGATCATGTGAAAGCTATGCTAATACTACTTTTTAAAACTGTGTGCCAAGTAAGAGAAATTGGTAACATAAAACTGTCAAGAGTAATGTGAAAAATACATAGTCTAAAATGCGATGAAATGTAATGACTTGTAAGGAAATGACTTTAAAAAAAAAAGACACACTAAAAGTCACTATAGCTTCAGACTTTAAAGTATTGCTATAATTCATTATATGTATTGGTTCTGATGATTTGCATCTGTTATGTTCCAGAATTGCACAGAGCATTGAATCTTCAAGCTGCCGAATGTGACCAAAAATACTTATTTGCTATGACTTGTGATGTGTGTATGATCAACCAAACTTGTCCACTATAAAAAGAAATATTTACCAGTACATTAGACCCTAAAACTAAGTCAGAGTTTCTGCCCCTTAGCTGATCTGTAATCTGCACACAGAGATGGGGCTTGGTTTCACAGGATGCTGAGGTTCTGCTCCATTGAGAAGTTGCTCAGCATCTTACAAGATTATTTCAGAATTGGAGAATTTACAGATAGTATTCTCTGTGTTACGTTTCTGTTAAACTTACAATTTTTATTTTTTTTTTTTTTTTAATACAGGGAGTAATACTAGTGTATGATATTACAAATCGTTGGTCATTTGACGGAATCGATCGATGGATAAAAGAAATAGATGAGGTAAGGTACAATCCCAGAGTGTCGCTAGTCTGTAACAGATGACTAAGACCGACTGCTTATGATATTTTCTACTGTTTTTACTGGCATTTGCAGGCAGTGCTTACTACAGAGTTATCCAAGATGCCAAATTTACAATTTTCTTTCTATGTTTATAATTCTAGAAAGCTGGAAACATATCAGCTGAAGTGTCTGATTTCTTTAAAGGTGTTGATGGAAAGCATATGGAGGGCAAAGATTTCATATTGTAGTCCCACTCTTGCTATAGATTTGCTACATCATCTGTGCAAGCCTGTCTTCTCCGAGGAAGGGATGTTTTTAGATCAGAGAATCATAGAATAATTTAAGCTGGAAGGGACCTCTAGAGATCATCTGGTCCAACCTGCCACTTAGTCTTTAAATCTTGAAAAAGCTTTTGTTTGTTTTAATTGAGGGAAGGGGAAAATGGAAGCCAAAATATTAATTTTTTTTTATTGCTTCTCTTTGCTCAGCATGCTCCTGGTGTACCAAAAATCCTGGTTGGAAATCGCCTTCACTTAGCCTTCAAGCGCCAAGTGTCTACTGAACAAGCACAAAGCTATGCTGAGAGGCTGGGCATGACTTTTTTTGAAGTCAGTCCCCTTTGTAATTTCAATATTACAGAGTCCTTTACTGAGCTAGCAAGAATAGTATTGATGAGACATGGAATGGACAGGCTCTGGAGGCCGAACAAGGGTAAGCGATGTACACTGCAAATGTGTAAATTTAGTCCTAGCTAAGGTTTATGGTTCATTAATATAAAATAATTTTCAGAAACTTTAACCCTGATGCAAAAACATCCAAAAAGAAGAATCGGGAATCCTGTACAGTTTGCTTTCTAAACAGAAAATATATATGTGCAGGCATAACCTGTTCTGCTTTTGTAGGGAATAACGTATCTTTCCGAGAACTTACATGCTCAGACATCCAAGTATTAAGACATAAATAGGAAACTGAAGCAGCAGATATTTTGGATAATGTGTATGTGGGAAAGGGTGTGGGAGGAGAAAGGAGAATTCATCCTGGAAGTACAGAGTGCATGCAGAGTGCTGGGTGTGCTACTACCATGTGGCTGACAAAAGCATGCTATTATAATGCAAGTTTTATGTCTGTTTTTAAGTACTGAGTCTGCAAGACCTTTGTTGCCGTGCCATAGTTTCCTGTACCCCTGTGCATCTTGTTGACAAGCTCCCTCTCCCTGTTGCCTTAAGAAGCCATCTCAAATCTTTCTCCATGGCAAATGGCCTTAATGCCAGGATGATGCATGGACGCTCATACTCCCTCACATCCAGCAACATCAATAAAAGGAACAGCTTAAAGAAAGCTAAAATTATCCGTCCACCACAGAGCCCGCCAAAAAACTGTACAAGAAACAGCTGTAAAATTTCCTAAGCTCTCTGTGGGAAAAGGAACCTGGATGGAATCCCCTCATGTGAAGCGTTGAACACAAGGACTCTTTGTTTAATGGTTGAGCACGCTCTATGTATGTATCACACTACATAGACAAAAATAAGAAAAATAAGTCTTATTTTAGAGCTTGCTCGCTACAGTAATGCTGCTTTGGAATGAATGACATGTTCAGTGCAACTGAAAGGATGTGACGTTTTGCTGTTGGATTTTCATACTGCATTTTAGTTTCTGATGTGCATGATGCCATTGTTTTTACTAGTAGATGTGTTTTCATATAGGGGATAATTATCATTATATTCGGTTCTTAATTCCATGAAATCTGGAAAGTGACTTACTGTGTAATTGTATAAAATCCTGTCTTTTTGCAAACTATTAAAAAATATAAAAATGAGTAATTGGTTTGCATATTCAGGCAGAGGTTTTTAAACACAATGTATTGTATACATTGTTAAATTCTAAAAATAGTGTGACAAATTCTAGTAATACTGCAATTGTGCATTTGGATTTTTTGTAAAGCTTCCTTGATAACTTCGAAGCACTAACTTAAGCTAAAAATGTGTATATATAATTATTATGCACATACACAACAAGGTTTTGTCCCATTAGTGTATGTAATAGATTTGATAAAGTTTTTGGTATGTTATTTAATACTTTGGGGAATTAATTTGTGGTTTAAATACTTATTTTTCTGTAAAAAAGAAATAAATTACATTTTATACCACTCTACAAGAAAGTTCTAGGAGGAAAATGCCAAAGACACTGTGGTAAAAGGAACATGACTTGAAGAGCTGCTTTATAAGGAAAGAACACTATTTGAAAAATAAATAAATGTGTCTGGAAAAGAAATCCTATTATGCTTTCTTTAACTGGGGGAGGTTGTCTTTATCTTCCTTTAGAAGAATTTGAAGAACAATATACCTGATGTGAAGTCATCCTAGAAGTATCACGTAATGCTTTTGATACAACACCTGTCTTCAATATTGTTAACTGAAATATGGAAGAATAATACAAGTCAAGTTTTCCATTCGTGAAGGAATTGTGTGACTTGTTCTCCTGAGTAATAACAATCCTTTGAGGTGATGGTGTAGCTTCATCCCAGTTTCTTCCAGGTGTCTTCACTATTGTGAGATACCATCAAGTTATGTATCTATAATATTGCTCCTGGATCAGCATAGACGTCCACAGCCTCTGTAGGCAAGTAGGGAAAACTCAAGCCAGTAAAATGCCAAAGTTATGCCAGGACCGGGACCAATCAATGCATCACTACTTAAAGAAAAGTGCAATCAAGATCAAGTCTTCTCATAGTTAAAGGCAAAACAAAGTGCAGTGGACGGAATTCCTGTCGGATCGCTCCCTCGGTGATGAGCAGGCTCCACCTGCTGGTCTGCCTGTGCTGAATGAGCAGCAGAGAAATGCTGTAGGTATCAGCATGAAGCTGTCAGACTGTAGAAATTGCATCTCGACAGCTTGAGAAAATGTACATAGTAGCCTACAGCTACAAGAGGTTAAACCTGAATCAGACATCCGTACTTTGGGAGCGGTCTGGTTATGTTTGACTAGTGGCTGGGTGCAGGATGAAGAGTTCTCTTCCATGCACACTGCTATACTGTTTTTTGTGTCTTCCAAATTATAATCTTGGCCTCTTCAGTCCCCAGGTCATTAGTTTGTTTCCTTTCTGTATGTGATATGCAGTAAGAATACCTAGCTGGAGAGAGCATTAATAGGGATGCGTGTGTCCTCAAGGTCAGATTCTCTATTCCTCCTGCCAGCCAGTATAAAGACAAGGTAAGGAGGAGAGACTAGAGCAGCACTCCCTGCTTCTGGTAATGCCTGCAGCAATCCCAGATGGAGTAAGTAAAGCCTGAGCCTGTAGTTGGAAAGAGGAAGGTTTAAAAAAAGCAAAGAAGGGCTTGTTATTTCTTATACCAAGTCTCTTGACTGCCTGAGGAGACAAAATCTTGTAAAGATGCAATGTGATTATTTCATTTTACTTTTTATATATATATGAGTGCAGAAAGAATAGCGTACCAACTGGTCACTGCAGACAGCTCCAGGACTGTAATGACCCATTGTAAACTGAAAAGCTGTAGTAATTTCCAAACAGAAGTCTGTACGAGAGAAGAGTAGGTCACAAATCTGAAATACAACATCAAGCCATTGATGTGGAAGGCACAGAGCAAGTATAGACAAGGGCATCCCCACAGGCCTGCCAGGCCCATGCAGCGTTCGAGGGGCCAAAGCTACGGGCCCGTGTTCCTCAGGAGCCCCGCAGAGCGGGCTCTCCACCCCAGCGGTGAGGGGCAGGCCCCAGCCAGGCCCTCCCCGCAGTGGGGGGGCCCTGTGCCTGCGCGACCCTCGGGGCATATCCCGCCCGAAGCAGCCCCCTGAGAAAATGCCTCTTCCTCAGAGACGCATCCAGCCGAGCAGATCCGGCTCCTCCCGCCCAGCGCTAAATCCCCGGCCCCCCAAGGGCCCGCTCCCCCCCCTCAGGGCCAAGCGCACCCGCCGCCATCCCCCGGCCGGCCGCAGGGGCGTGGCGCGGCGCCGCTCGATTGCTCGGCGCTCCTCACCCTGGCGGGTGGATGGCCTCTGCGCTCGGCGGCGCTGCCTGGCAGGGTCGGAAGCAGCCGCCGGCCTGTCCGCCGCGGCTCGGCTCGGCTCGGCTCGGCTCGGCGGGCTCCCGCGGCGGGGCTGAGGCGGGCGGGCGCCGCCATGGTTTAAAGGGCGGCGGGCGGACACGAACGGGCAGGAGCCATGAACCTGCTCCCGGCCAACCCGCACGGCAACGGGCTGCTCTACGCTGGCTTCAACCAGGACCACGGTGAGGTGGCCGGGCCGGGCCGGGCCGGGCTGTGGGGGGGGGCTGCGGGGCGCGGCGCGGCGCGGCGCCGTGAGGGGAGTGGGCCCCGCTCGGCGCGGTGCCCGGAGACGGCCCGGCCCGGGGCGGAGGCTCTTCTCTCCCGGGCCCGGGCCTGGGGAGCCGGTTTGTGCCGGCAGAGGGGTGGCGGCTCGCGGTTGGGAGCCCGGCGGAGGTAACCGCCCAGAGCCGGTGAGGGGAGTGCGGCGCCCGCGCTGAGTCTGGGCCTGCCGCGGCTCCCGGCAGCGGTGAGTAACCGGGACCCGGCGTGGGCGGCCTCGGCTGCGGGAGGGCGGGCTGCCCTGGGCCTGCGATCCCGTCCCTCGGGAGGCGGCGGGCAGGCAGGGCGCGATGTCCCTCGCTGTGTGTCTCCCTGTTCGCCCCCGCCGTGGCTGACAGGGTGCCCGGGCTCTGGTCGTTGTAGTTGCTGTGGTAGACGTAGCCCCTGCCTTAAAAAGCCGGGAAGGCTGTGTTAGCAGAGGTACGATTTAACCGTTCTCCTGTTGTTTCAGCTCTGGTGTGCTAGTGTGTGTACCCAGCCACTTCGGAGAGAGTTGGTTGGGTGGAGTGGGGGGAGAGGAGAAGGAACAGTCGTGTTTAATGTGCATCTTCAAATACATCTGTCTCTCAGATGGTGGTTTGGTACTTGCTGCAAGTTGTGCTGCTTAAAATTGGCTAGCTTCCCTTGTGTAGTTGTATAAGTCTGCCTTAAAACCTGTGCTTAAAGGGATGTTCTTTTGAAACTGCATTACTGAAAAGGTAACTCACAAAATGTCGCTCTCTCAGTGTAAGTACTTTGCATTCAAAATTAATGATGTAATTTCTTTTTTTTTCTTTTTGCCTGATTTGTATTTTAAAAATTATGGTTAAAACCACTAACCATACTGGCAGACAAGTGGAGATACATGCACCACTGAAAAGCTTCACTGTATGCTTGGTTTATGTTTTTTCTTTGTTAGAAAGGGAAGCAGAAAGGGGTGCATATGCCTCGTCTTGCTTTTGCAATATAAAAATAGCACCAGTCTTATGAGTAAGTGTCATTTTTGTGGAATAAGGAATAGAAGGTCATCATTTTGTAACATCCTTTTGTCTTAACAAATAATACTCTTGCCTAAGACAGTCTTGCAGCTTCTGTCATTGTAGACTGTAGTTCATATACCTGTTGCTGATGCTGTTGAAGTCGTGTGTAAACACGAATTATTCTGTTGATTTTAGTCTAACATCTCTGATGACATTTTGTCAGTAGTATATCAAGCTGTTAATGAAGTGAGCTTCTTGGTAGCTCTCTTCATGCTATCCTGTTGACTTGAAAACAATAGAATAGTCTGTTTTTCGGCAACTCTGTTTGCGCTGGTTTTCATCTTGCATTTGCAACAGAGATGGAGAAAGAGATTTGCAAGGATGAGCTTCTTTCAAACCTGCAGGGGTCTGTAATGAAGCAGTAATGTTTGATGCTTGGCCTGTGATGGGGCTGGGTTATATAGAGAACTGTGTAAGAACATAAGTTTCTCTTTTACTGCAAAATGCCTTTTAGAACATCATTTTAGTGTGTAAAACTTGTTCTTTGTTGCAAAGGCTTCCTTAAATTCTGTAGCAGTAAATGCAAAATAAACACTTGTTTGAATAGTGTCGCATCCAAAGTATGTTAAGGAATTTGTCTTGGGAATCTGTGAGCTGACAGTATTCAAGTCCCATCCTACCTAGCCTGGCCAGCCAATTGAATAACAACAAAAAACTTGGAGAAAAAACATGTTTGGCTTTCATTTGCAGGCTCCTGGAGCTCTTCCTGCTTATGAATGATGACTTTTGAACTGTAGGTAGCATGCTAACTTTTTACTAGTTTAGGGCCTTTTTAAAGTGTTAAAGGATAGGCAATTCTTTGGCTGCTCGAAGAAGAGTAGATAAGAGGAAAAGCTCACTTATTCCTTATTGCTTCTGCTAAAAATAGAAATATGAGTCACTTGAGTGCTGAAGCTTAGTAGTGTGGGTGTCTGCATATATTGTCACAATAACCTAATTTCTTAGTAATTTAAGACTAGCCAATCCCATAATGATGGGAAGATGGGAGGAATGATCTAATAAGTCTCTCCAAGTCTTAACTTCCATGACTGACAAGTGATAAAGCTAGCATCTGCAGTTTTTCTGAAATGTGCTTCCCTTACTGTGTTTTGAGCGATATTATATTTCTGTATTGGGTGCCTTTGCCACTTTTTGTTTTTAAATTAAAAAAATAAAGAAAAAATGTAACTAAAAAAAATGGAAGGCCTATATTGCAAGGTGTTTTCAGTTGTTTTAAAACAGAATACTCTGACTTTAGGTTCTTAATTTCAAGCTGGTATGCTCCTGATTTCACGCACTTTTCTAATGCTTTCAGAAGAACATTAAAGTGCTTTACAGAAGTGAATAGACAAAACATCATAACAAATTACCATACCAGCAAGTGTATGTGTAAATTGCTGACAAGTTTCTCCTCTTTTGTCACTGTTGTAGTCTAAAGCTAGTTTGAAAACTGAGGTGTAGACTTGTTCTGGTGTTGACACACTTGGCTTATTCATTTGATCTCCTTTAGTGGACTGAAATGCTTAGCTATAGGACCCCATAAATGTTGGTAGGATTCTGTGCTCTCTCTTATGGCTTTAGACAAAATTTGCTGTGGTGAGGAAAACTAACGTGCTAGGAACTGTGCCTGCCATAGTCAATTCCCTAGACTTCACTGTTGCGTTTTCTGGGTCTTAGGCTCTAAAGCCTCCAGATCTCTTTATGTCACCATGCCCCATTCAGCTTGTGGCATCTTCTAGGATAGTCATTAATTTAACCCTTCCTTTTTCTTTTGGTTTTAGAAAAACAAACAAAACTCATTGTGGCCTCACTGGGACTGTTGGCAAATAGTACTTTTATTGTAGGAACAAGCACAACTGCGGATTAGGGTAATAATTTTGTAATAATTTTTTTTTTTTTTAAAGTATCTGAGTTGTCTTCTATCAGTGGCTTTTACACAGCATGTCTGTCCCTTCTTCAAATGAGATGTGAACTTCCTGTGGAAGGAAGTGTACCTGTTGTGGCAGCAATTCCCTCTTCTGGCAGCCCCTCTCCTGCTCTCTCATACATAAGAGCTTGCAAGCTGTAGCTGTAGCTGTCGAATTTGTGATCCCACTGGTAAATGCTGGGATCAGTCAGATGGGAAACACTGGGCTCCAAAGCTGTTCCTGTAACCTGGAATTGAATGAGTAGCAGTAATCTTCCTGTATGTTTTTTTTTCTCTTGTTTGGCTCAGGGGTTGCCATGACTGAGAACTTCATATCTCTGTCAGTAATGATCGCCTGTGTGGGGAATATCACCATTACTCACATTCCCTCCGTTCCGGTGTATTGTCTCCAGTTAAAAATGTAGATATTCCCAAGACATTAAAAGCAGCCCACGTCTTAGTCACGAGGTTAGCCCTGCAGAAAAGCTGTAGCAGTGCTACAGGAAATGTAATGTCTGCATTTTATTGCATTAGGAATGCTCCGTTTGGGTTTGTTATAAGCTGCTGGTATTAACACAAGTAAAACTTTACGGTGCTCTTTTACTATAGAACAGTTTCAGCATCCCTCTCCTTCGTCTCTCCTGGAAATACAATATTGTGTTATAAAACTGTCGCTGGAAAAATAATTATATGGATACACACTACAGCTACCAGAAACAGATTAGTTCTCATCCTGTATAGTATTATTTTATGTAGAGCGAAATGTTTCCATTGTAATTTGCTTTCCAGTTATCCCAGTAAAGTATACTGCACGAGGTGGCAGCTTATTAGTGCTTTGATTTCAATACAGCGCACTCTTACGTGTTCGACTGACAGAGCAAACTAAAGAATGATGCACTGAGAAGGGAGGAGGTAAAATGAATGTAGTTAATTTTAAAAGCATCTATTTCAATGTTTACTAATCTTTCTATAATTATTATATTCTTGTTAACCACTCTCTAGGTATGTTTACATATGTAAACAATAATTTTTTGCACTTAATTTATTACAAAATCTTGGACAGGGTGAAGTTGTGCCTGTGAGTCTTTTGGGTTGGGGGAGTAGGTTTTTTGTGTGTTTTGTTTTCTTCACTGTAGAACAGTCTGGTATATTGGGTCTGTGACTCTGCTGTTAGTGACAATATGTAAAATAAGAGGGTTAATTTGTTTCCTTTCTACATTGAAGAGATGGATCTTGTAGTAATTTTTCCTTTGTATGTGTGAGTCCAGTGAATAGGAACCCTAAGGATGCTGCCAAACATACACCCCCACACCTCATAAGATACTGGTCTGTAAAGCAGGATGTGTGTGATGCCTTTTTTTTTTTGTTGCTGTTGGGTTTTGGTTGGTTGGGGGGGGTTGTGTTTAGTTGTTGTTTGTTGTTTTTTTTTTGTTAGGGTTTTTTTTTTTTTTTTTAAATAGGTCCTACTTGGAATGAAACCCTTGAAGTATTAAAAAGGAATCTCAAATTGGCTGCGTTATTTTTCCGAAATTGTGGAGTTACTTTAAATTAATACTGTTGTCAAGATCAAGTTTATGACACTTTTTTTATTGTTATGTGAGAACAATGATTTTGTTCTGTGTTATAACACAAAAAAAAGAGTCACCAATTGTATTGTTTCTTCTGACATCTTAACCTGCATCAAGCTATGAACAGTGGAAGATGTATTCAATGTTGCTCAGTTGCCCTTCAGTGAGCATATGCAATTTTTTTTCATTGAGCTTATATTAAGCTAATAGTATGCAAACCACAAAGACAGTTAGTTGCCTATGTTGTGAGGAGCATTGCTGGCTGTTTGTGAACCTTTAGCGCCAGGAATACCTGAAACAGTCTCTTGCAGTCTGAGCCCTTTTGCCAGCTGCAGAGCCATGGCTCCGCAGCAAACCAGCCCAGTCTTGTGTGTAGGAAATCATGAGTCACCTGGCTATGAGCAAATGGTTTGGAGACCTTATGTTGAGTGAAGACTTCCTTCCCTCCTTCCCCCACCCACCCTGTGATTTTTGGGTATTGCGTTTGGGGAGGGGGTGCATTTAGACATAGCTCCTCAATTTTTACTTCGGAGGGGTTTAGGTCATTGCAGTCATTGCAGTGCATAAGAATAAAACCGGACTAATGTGAATATCTCTGTTCTAGTACCTTGAAGATCTTAACTGGATTTTTGATACAGTGCATATAAATTGTGTAGCAACTAATCTTCTGTCAGTCTGCCTCTAGCGATGGTAGCTGCTTCTAACTTCACACTGGCATTTCTTTATATTAGTAACTGCATTCACCCATTAGCGAGTAAAACAGCAGGACAGGATACTGGTAGTTTGATGGATTCCACTAAAAAGGCACATGCATAATTCTGTACGTAAATGTAACTAAAATAATTTTCCAGAGTATTTTAATCTGGCTTCTAATCATTCCCTGGTTTAGACTTAAGCTATTGGCATGTAATTATTGTCATCTGACTCAGTAGGCTCTCATTAGAGCATTCTTAAAAACTATGTTTGAGAAGCTCTCTTCTGTGGAAACATGAACAATGGATCATGCTTCATATAGTCCTAATCACGGTGTAAATTTGGATCTAATAAGAAAGGAGGGGTTTTGCTTCATAATGACTGTTGGTCCATAAAAGTTAAAATGCAGGTTTCCTTCCCTCTGTAGTGCATGGCATAGGATACAGATGGGTTGGGAATTGCTCTCCTTTCCTTCCGTTGGTTTCTTACCTGTCTAAAAAGAATACTGAGACCTTGCCACTTTCAATAGAGGCCAGCATAGAGGACAGCTCCTCCAAGCGGTTTTCACTTGCAAACACTAACAAAGCCTGCAAGTGGTCTTCAGCTTGAATTTAATAATGCAGTTATCGAGTAATGCTCTCTTAACCCTCTGGCTCTTCCTTAGTTCTTGAGTGTATCTCGCAGTTACTATATATGTGTGTATATATGTGCTTTTTACTACAGGATGCTTTGCATGTGGAATGGAAAATGGATTCCGAGTTTATAATGCAGATCCACTCAAAGAAAAAGAGAAACAAGGTAAAATGCTTACTTATTATACCATGCTAGTTCTGTGTTGGAAGCTCAGCCTCCTCATTTTTTTTCTGTAAGATTTGCTTAGCTTTCACTTGTTCCATCACTGGAAGGCTTTGAATAAAGCCTCAAGAAAGGGAGTCCATGCTGGTCCCAAAGGGACTCTCACTTATGCCACTGCCCGGTCAGATGTTTATATGCTATCAATTTGCATAAAGCTGGCTGATGAATGTGTCTCACCTTCTTGCAGAGGCTGAATTGTGTTAGCTGTTCCTAATGTTTGTAGTCCTGAAGAGGAGATAAATTGCCTGGTTATTCACAAGTGGGAGAAGAGTTGCTCGCTGCAGCGTTATTATGTACCATCAAGAGAAGTTGTTCTGTTCTTGTGCAGTAATCTGGATGATCTAGTACAGCAATAAAACTACTGCCTTTTTACTGGAGATCTGAACGTAATGTGTCTTGTACTTGCTTAGAGTATTGCTTGCAAGAGCACTGTGAGCTCAGACCTCTCATACTCTAAATTTTATATTCACTGTATGCTCAGAAAATTTGGGAGGATCTTAAGGCAGTAAACCTAGTATCATGTCTTAACAGAAGTTACTCGATGAGCTATATTAACAGGTCGTGGGACTTTTTATCAGAAAGCAAACATAACTGAGTCAAAATAAGGGAAAATGAAACCTAGCCATGTGATTCTAACCCTAAATATAGGAAGAAAGCTGCCATGCTAAACAGGTTTCCCAGCAATTCCAGCCTGTGGTGATAGAAAGGATTTAATAAGAGGAAAAATGTATTTAAAATAGCAATTCCTATGAAACCAGGCATGCTTTCACTTTCTAGCACTGTAAGAGATTTCAGTCACTGTTCATGTGGCCAAAGCTGACAAACTGTTTTCTGTTCTTCATACTAAATTCTTCCATAAGCAACATGTCTTGGGACTATCATCTGTGATGGTGTGCTAAAAGGATCAGAATTCAGGTTGAAGTCCTGTTGAGTTCCTTGTCAAAACTCTCCCCGCCAGTAGCTCTGGACATACTTCCAGGACGCCTAGCATGAAATGTTTCTTATGAGTCAGATTGCCTTTGCCCTGTGGATTCTGAGAGGTCACACTGTACTGGCTGCATAGGTACACAGAGAAATCTTGTTCATCTTTCATGTATATTTAAACCTACCTGAGATAGTCCCAGTTGGAGCGTGTCTATTTGATTTCTGTAACCCAATATGAAACCAAGTCTTAAAACTGTTATACCCTGGCTTGTCTCTCTTATATCCAGGAGTTCCGTGAAGTTCCCCATCCAAGCATCACCTGTCAGAATTGTAAAGATAATGATTAAAGTATCTGTTCTAACATAGATTCAGAACACATTGCACGTTCTTAAATTGTCTCAAGTTATCATTCATAAATATTTTAAGACTTTTTTTTACAGTGATAATACTTCTTCATAACAAAATGTGCTGTCATGCTTTAAATGCTTTAATGGAGTTAAGAGGACGATATGGTGCAGAAGGAGGTAGTGTCCAAATACAGCTGTTCAGGAAGGAAACGCAGCAGTCAAAAGTGTTGTTGAAGAAACCACAAGGACTTGTATGAAATCCAAGGCTTTACTGCTTCAGTGTGAATATCTTTCCAGGCATCTACCTTCAGCGTTGTGTAGTCAAGTCACAACATAGATTCTTCATCCAGATGTACTGCAGTGCTTCTTAATGTCTAACGGAATCTCCCTTGTCCTATCCTTCATGCATATGTCTACATTTTTCCATTGTAGTGCTTCCTCCCAGCTCCTCAGACATTTTTCCTGTTTTCTCCCATCCCTATTTGTGACAGTAGGTCTCTCTTGAGCCCTTGTGAAATTTCAACTTTTCCTCTAGCTTTGAAATGGTTTCCTAGTTTCATCCACCTTTCCTGCTGCAGCCTGCCAGTGTGTGGAGTTATTGGGCAGTCTTTTAAAGTAGAAGTTTGTTTTTAACTCTGCTCATCTACCTTGAAGGCCACAGTTACGGCCTCTCCTCCTGACAGTTCAGTTCTCTCTCCCCAGTGGAATGCCAAGCATCCCTCTAAGCTATGTAAACAAAGCCAAGCCCCCACTCATATGTCATCAAATAGAAAAATTCTTTTATTATAAAATCCCCTGGTTGGTATTTTGTTCCTCCACTTGCACCATAAGCATGGCGTCTTATTCTACTTCCTCTGCAGTTGAGATTCTTAAAAAGAAAAAAAACCTTTTCCTTGCACTATAAATGAGGAACTGTCTGCACCAGCTGAGCTCTCTTGCTTTCACTGTGTTTCCTGCATCATCGAGTGGAGGCTTGCTGGAGCTGGACCGTACTTTTTACCTATTCTAGCAGCTACGGGTATGGTCCAGAGAACAGCACTAGAGATTCTACTTCAGTTACATATATGTGCGTTTTGCCTTCTTTCCTCAAATCCGCCAAGTCTATAAAGACAAATCCCCTTGCAAATAGAAAGGTTCATGACTAATGAATGCTATTGGTATTTTTCTAAATACATGGCATTAGCATAATAGAGCAACACCAGACTTGAAACGTGTGCGTGTGAGGGGAATGAATTTGAGCTAACTGGACAGTCTTTCTAAACATATTTACAAGCCCACTGTATAATAGAAATGATCAAGCTACCATGATGATCTTGCTCGATCTCCTCTCATGCAGCATGTTTTAATATAACTTAAAACCTTGCTGTGTTTTTTCTATATATGAAAATGAGGCCTGTCCCAACTGTGTGACAACAGTGGTGATCTTCATTGCTATGAAAAATAAAGCAACTTTGCTGAGAATCCTAATCTTAAACAAGCACCAAAAAAAACCAAACAAAAAAAAACCCCCACCCTTTTAGTCAGGGTTTCGTGTCTGTCACCCCCACTCTTAGACAATACTCTGTTTTTTAAGGTCAGCGAGGGTAGGAAGATACTATTCTTCTCAGGTGCCTGAGAGAAGTGCTAGATAGCGCGAGCTTTTCTTGTAACAGTGGTAAAAATTAGATGGCATTTTAACAGGTTCTGACACTTTTAAATAAAATACATTTGTCTTTCAGAATTTCTAGAAGGTGGTGTTGGCCATGTCGAAATGTTGTTTCGTTGCAACTATTTAGCACTAGTAGGTGGAGGAAAAAAGCCGAAGTACCCACCTAACAAAGGTGAGTCTCGAGGAATAGATCTTGTCAATGTTTGCCTTGCTATCTGTGTGAAACTGCCCAAAGAACTCCCAAACCAAATGCCTTGAGCTGGGGTCTGGTATTCGGAAGGTTGGAGGAGGGGATGTTGCAGCAGGTTTAAGTAAACATGGTGAAGTAAGTTGCGTCTCTGCTGTTGCAGTGTTAACAGGCAGTTACCTGCGGTGACCAGTCTCCGAGACCTGGTGACAAAGCCTGTACTTCTCACAGTTAACTTCGCAAGAGACTCTATGGCTCGGCAGCCTGAGGGGGAAGAGGTCCCTGGTTGGCAAGCTTTGTAGGAAAATATGCTACTTTTTTATGCTGCCTTATTTCTTCGATAGCCCTCAGAGCAAAACAAAAAAGCTGCTTGTCTTTAGAAAAATGTATTTTTAGGGTCAGCTTTTGTGGTTAGAGTTTACCAGCTCCTACCTGCACGAGTCATAGCATGAAAGACTGGGTTGATATGTAGTAGCTAAATACCTTCTGGTGAGCCTGATGCCAGTGTGTAACTGCTTAGCTATTGGATGCACCTCTTGAGTAGCCTTCTCAGAAACTAGAAGTCGTTATAAGGGAGATGATGTGGATCTTCAGATATGCCTTGATGATCTAATGCAATCTCTGCACTGTTCTAGTAATGATCTGGGATGACCTGAAGAAGACGACTGTCATTGAGATAGAGTTTTCTACAGAAGTCAAAGCAGTTAAGCTGCGAAGAGATAGGTAGGTACAAGAACTGTGTTCCAAACGCGCAGCTTGGCTTTGTATGCTGTTCTTATTCATTTCCAGCTGTTTGTAGAAAGAAAAAGATCCTGCTTTAACACCAGCAATTAAAGGTAAAACAGGCTTTTGGGGGCAAGCATTAGGTGTTAACAGATCACAGCTCAAGTATACTGGTATCTGAAACCTTGGTGAAAAGCCTGTAAGACTTTCTGGCCCCCTAATGTAGGGAAATGTTCTCATGTGGCTACTGCTGACTGTTTTTCTAGGTGTGGAGGAGTGTGGAGGGAATTCAAGCGGATCTCTAGAGCGAGAGCATCTATTAACAGCTGGAGCCTGTGTATGTGTGGGCGGAGGGGTTCTGCTGTCACAGCTTTGGATAAAAGTGCTTTGCGGGCTCATAGTTGCATAGTTTTTTGCAAGGCTGTGAGTCTGTTGGGAGGGGGGGAGAATATAGCCATTACATCAGTTGAAAGCCTTTGCAGATGTGAATTAATATCTGTGTCCCTGTTTTACCCACCCCAAGTCATAGGAACTTCTTGTCTGTTTCAGAATTGTGGTAGTCTTGGACTCGATGATTAAAGTTTTCACATTCACACACAATCCCCACCAGTTGCACGTCTTTGAAACCTGCTACAACCCTAAAGGTTAGTTGTATATGTGGGTTGGGGAATGGAAGGAAGTTTATTCTGTTCTTAACATGCTATTCATCTTTAGCTGCCGAATCGGTTATTTAGTAAGTCATTAAACAGTTTCCTTACTGCACTAGAGTCACGCCCTTTGGAGATGCTTTTGTGTTTATAAAATGGTTATTAAAATTTATTAATACTTGACACAGAAAAGCTTTTTCATGTACTCCTGTTATAGATTTGATTTCTATAAGAGCTATATGCTTTCTTCTGTAAAGAACCTGTAAACTTGATGTATTTTGTGCTGAAAGCTTAGTTATAAACACAAACTATTGAAGTGCATCATTCCTCTTTTCTAATAGAGCTAGAACTGTCTAGCAAGCTATTCTCTACAGTGTCAAAAAGAGCCTAATTAGCAAACTGATATTGTTCTTTTTAAATAGCAAGGTATGGCTTTGTCTCTTGTTGAAACGAGCAGAAGGTATCCTGAACCAAGCTGAGTATCAGTGCCGCAGGCTAAGTACTGTGTAGCGCGGTGATGCCAGCTCTAGGCTCCAGGTAGGCGTGGGAGGGATAGGGCTTGGGTTTGACCTAAGGAAATGGTTTTGTTGCAGTAGGCTTTACTGAAAAAGGGAGGTCCTGTCTGGAAGGAGAGCCTTGAGGGTAAAGAGAGGAGCATACTCCCATGTCAGCTGCACACTTAACACCAGGTGTGCAAGGGAAAGTCTAAAACTAGAGGGGTGTAATGGCAACTGTGTGAATATCTGCCTCCGGGCACAACTCCGCCCTGCTGTGAAGATGGTCAGGGTCCCAACGCACGTGTAGCCTGCACGGGGATGTTGAGGAGCTGGGCTTGTTTACTCATGCAGAAAGGAGACTGAAGGGCTGTCTGCAGCTAGCGGCTGACAGCTACTTGAAGGACAGTTACAGAAACGATGGAGCTAAACTCTTCTTGATAGTGCCAGACAGTAGAACAAGGGGTGTTGGCCATGCTTGATATGTCGGGAGGATCAGCTTGGACGTCAGGAAGATGTTTTCTCCACCAGGAGGTTACTTAGGCTTGGAGTCCCCGTCCTCAGAGGTTTTCAAGCCTGCTGGAAGCAAACATGGAATTGCTGCTGCGCTCAGGGCAGCACAGCCTAAAAGCAGATTCGGCATGCTGACTGACTGACAGGCTGGTGGGTGTAAGGCAGAAGATGCAGTAGAATTATGTTGTTTTGTGTGATAGCCACCCGTTGCTCCGCTAGCTGTGGACTGAGATTGCAGGAATTTACTTGGTGTCAGCAGAACACCTGGGAGAGATGTGATTTACCTTAAATGGTTGGCAAAAAGTTATGAAGAAAAAAGTGCAAGTGCCATAAGAACCAAGTTCAAACGTGAATTAACAATAATGTTTTACTGACAGAGAAGAAACTAAAATATCACCTATTATAAACTCTTACCCTTTTCGAGCTGCTAAGGAGACTTTTTTTATTTTTTTTTAAATAGCTTTGCTGTAACAGACTGATGGAGCTGATCTCTGAAAACATCCAGATTTTGGATAACCACAACTAGATTACTTTGAAATAAAGTGATGAGAGCAAGTTAAAATTATGCTGCTCCCCTACTTCTCTATGCTCTGCACTTATGGACGGATCATGTTTTGGGATACCGCAATAGCCATTAAAATGAAATTCTGATTTACTACATGTATGTTTGTTTATTCTGAAATTACTGATATTTAGAAACTTACGTTTGAAAACTTTTATTAGGTTATGGAAACTACACAGTTATTCTCTCTCTCTTTTTTTTTTTTTTTTTTTTTTTTTTTTTTTGTCTTTTAGGTCTCTGTGTCCTTTGTCCAAATAGTAATAATTCTCTTCTTGCATTTCCTGGAACACATACTGGGCATGTGCAGATAGTGGATCTCGCTAATACAGAAAAGCCTCCTGTAGACATACCGGCTCATGAAGGAGTCTTGAGCTGTATAGCTTTAAATCTGCAGGGAACAAGAATTGCAACAGCATCAGAAAAAGTAAGAATAATCTCCTCGTACCTCTGATTTCCTATGCATTCTAGTGTAGTAATGCCTTCTAAAATAGGATGTTGCATCCTTTCGTAGGAAAGACATAGAAATAACTAACTGGAAAATTTGTCATGGAAATACGCATTCTCAGTCTTTATCTTTACTGCTCCTTTAGGATACCCAAACAGCAACCCAAATGCCGTGCCTGACGTAGCGTTTATGTTTTAGCTGACTGTAGCAGTGACATTTGAATGAGATCTGGCCCAAGCAGTTCCCGTGTTTCACATGTTCTTCAATAAATACTATTAATTTTAAAAATAAAGGGGGAGGGGGAAGCTTATTTGCATTCTTTCACTGCTATTATCTTCTGCTTAAATTCACTTTAAAACCACTGGCTAAAGAAATACTTGCAAATAGGTCTGTCATAGTGGAGGACTTCGTTCTGCTCTGGCTTAACTCCTGTCACAGACCAGGAGGGAGGTGCACTGCCTCTGTTTTTCTCATACACACGCTGCAGATGTTTTCATACAGAGTGTAAACGATAAAATGCTTCTTGGAATATTTACCAAATTGTGTGCGGTCGTATGTTACATAGGGCTAAAGAACACAAGACACTGACAAAAACCTGAAGTTACTGCCTAGTACCAATCCCTTTGGGCTGGGCTGCTGCAGAGAGATGTAGAAAGGATGCAAAGCAAGTCATAGACCTGCCTTCTCCATGGGAACTTCCGTGAAGTCTGCTAGTGAGCTTCATCTCCCAAAGGATGATTGGTTCCAAAGTGTCCAAAGGAACGTAAGGTAGATGTACCCATCTACCTGAGGCAAGTTGAGTACTCGCCACCTTCTTCCACTCAACTGAAGTGAGTTTCTCAAGGACAAGCTAAATTAATCCGACGAGTCTCTGTTTAGAACAGTTTCTACTGCACAGCCTATAGCTCAAAAAGCTTAAGAAAAGAAAATGCAGCCATAGTCTCTCTTAACTAAGCTTAATTACTGTACGTCTTCTAAACAAAGCTCTTAAAACTGCCCAACTCCACTGCTAAATAGAGTAATCTGCTGAATTTGTATTAAGACATTCCTTTTTTTTGCATTGAACTTTAACAGCATTTGCGAACTGAAACAGTACGGGCAAACTGCCATTCTGAGCATACTGTAAGCAAACATCTCAAGCTGGTGCCTTAAATCAAAACCAAGCTGACATTTACCCGAATCTTTCTCTGCTGGGTTCTGTTATTTACTGCTGTGCGACTGGAGAAGTGCATTTGTTAACCAGGTGTATAACGCGAGTTGTAGGTGACAATGTATACCCACACTTCATCAGATGAAGTACTACTGAATTGTTGATCACTTCATTTGGGATACACTGACTTGCTTTGCATCTCTGGTGTCAAGCTTAGTTTACTCGAAATGAAGTATCCAATGCCGTACTCTGTCTGTAACCTGACTCTGTGGCGTCTCTCAGATTTGGATCAATACAGATAATGAGCATGTGACAGGTAACTAATTCTTCTAGATGACTTCAGCTGAACTCACTGTAAGGCAAGACCATCTGCAGCCTGATCATACTTAGCGGGGAAAAAAAATTGCATGGTAGCAATCAAAACAGAGTACTGACTATGGGGAGCAAGAAGTGATTCACAGAACCTGGGCACAAAAGGCTGTACGCAAGTCTACTCTAATGTTTGCAAACTAATGCTGGGGCTGCGCTAGTGCTTTAAAACCTAACTTGGAAGAAACTTCTTTAGTTGAGTAGCTAAGTAACAAGATTGTGTACCAAAGCATTATAACATTGTGGTGGTGGTGGTGGTGGTGGGGGAATTGATATTCTTCCCAAAAATTAAGAGAGGTTCTCTCAGATCTACTGAGATGAAAAACCCAATGCTGTACGTAGGGGCGTGCTGGTCAGATGGACAGAACTTTAGGATGCACTCATAGATGTAAAGAGAGTCTTCTGTCTTTCCTAATACAATGCTTGATTCCTTTTCAAGGGGACCCTCATAAGAATATTTGATACTTCATCAGGGCATTTAATCCAGGAGCTACGAAGAGGATCACAGGCAGCCAATATATACTGGTATGTTTAATTCCTTCTGCTTTGTCGTCTTGTGGGTCTTGTTGTGCTGAGGCACCCTGGTAAACGGCACCTGAGTCATCTTCAAAGAGCACAGGGACGTTACGCTGCCACGGGCCCAAGGCAGAACTCTCCCGGCAGCCGGAGGTGCCAGGGCTGTGCTGGGCCTGTGCTGCTTCCTCTTCGCTCGGGGCTGGCGAGGAGAGAGCAGTAGCTGGCAGCGGTGTGAAGCCCAGCACAGGTTACAGGGGTTGGGATGAAGATGTAGATCTTGATAGGCCCGCTTCTCTGCACAGGATGAACGGTAGCTGGGGGGATACTTCAGCTTCACGCTGAAATACAGGGAGTGCAACGATGCAGTTTAACACTTCCCAGAGAGACTAGGATGAGCACCTGGGGGTGCGTGGAGGTTTATTACAACACAGTGCTGCTCCGCATGTGTGAGCCCAAGGCAGGAGCCTGACCAACCCACTGCTGGAAGCACGCTCCTAGGAGTGGGGAAACTTCCATTCTTCTACCAAGCACCGCTCTGGGGTAGGAGTGTTGCACACTTTATCCAATACCTGCCTACTCCTTGGAGCAGAGGTCCTGCATTTTCTTCCAGCAGAAGTGGCCGAATGGCCCGCACGGATCGTGTCCGTGGCAGGGCAGTCTGCTGCACGGCTGGTCCTGACAAACCAGGTCCTCCGTTCAGAGTGCGTGCACTCACCAGTGAAGGGGCTGTTCCTCCTGTCAGCGCTGCTCAGAGCAGGGCTGAATCGGAGGAGTCCCAGAGCTCCTCCAGGAGAGGAGCTGGTGCCACCTTGCCTGCCAGGCTGGCAGCTGCTCTAGGCAACTGCGCAAGCAGAATTGTGCACTCCAGCAGCTGTGGGTACGTTCCGGTAGAGACGCTGCAACTGTCTGTATTCTCTACAGTATTAACTTCAATCAGGATGCTTCCCTAATCTGCGTATCCAGTGACCACGGCACAGTACATATTTTTGCTGCAGAAGACCCTAAAAGAAATAAGCAGTCAAGGTAGGGTTTGAGCCATGCGGAAGCCTTTCGGGGGGGGCTGGGAGGGGGGCTTGCCCTTTTAGTAGCGTTTGAAACACTGGAGGGGGTAAGATTAATCTGCTGTGCTTGAGGGAAGTTGCAGATTTAGGACTACATAGCAACTGCCAAGTTTCTGCGGTCCTTTGCGGAGCTGCAGAATTCCAGCAGAAGGTTAGGGTGGGTTTTTTTTCATGGCTCTCTCTAGCATGAACATACTTTATGGACACTTCACATAAAGCAGTCTCTACTAAAAATCAATCCTTTCGGCAGTTTTTGCAGTAACTTAAAAACACGAAGCCAGAAAGGCAGTTGTAGGGTCACTCTTCCCTAGAAGGGGAATTGTACGTATTACCTGATAGTAGAAGAAAATGAAAAGCCAATCAAAAATAGCAGTTAGTGTGAACCCTGTGACTTGTTCAAACACACCAGCAGTTCTAAATTGACTCCAGTCAACGCCTTACTAAGTCGTCATACTTTTTTTTTTTTCTCTTTCAGTTTGGCCTCTGCCAGCTTTCTCCCCAAATACTTCAGTTCCAAATGGAGTTTTTCCAAATTTCAGGTTCCCTCAGGCTCTCCATGCATTTGTGCCTTTGGAACAGAGCCAAACGCTGTCATAGGTAAGTACTGGCAGCTTCCCCAGGTTCTGGCTGGAGAACCGGGTTTTGAACTACACTGGCTTTGAGCTGGAGGGAATGCTCAGCTGAGACAACGTTGCGTGTCCCTGGCAGCCGAGAGCAGGAGCTCTCGCTGCTCAGGAGTAAGATCAGAGGGTGCCCAGGGTGGAAGGACACAAGCCTGGGTGCAGTGCTGGCCTGACAGACACTGCACAAGGACTGCTTACCTCGGGTTCCTCCAGAGCATCTCTCTGTATGCTCTGTTAGCTTGAAAGGTCAGCTGAAGCTGCTCTAGCTGGAGGAACGGAACGGTACCTCTGAAGAGCTGAACTTAACATGTTTGTTTTTGTTTCAGCAATATGTGCAGATGGCAGCTACTACAAGTTCTTATTCAACCAAAAAGGGGAGTGCTCAAGGGATGTCTATGCTCAGTTTCTAGAAATGACGGACGACAAGCTTTGACTGAGTTGAGGGGAGCGCATGGGTCAAAGTACTGCCTTGGCTATTCCACATCTTTGGAAAGACAGTATATGAATGTCCAATACTGATCAAGAAGTTTAGCAGACCTCACTGAGAAGCCTGGCCCAACATGATCACACCAAGCTCTGAAGTAGTGGACTACATATGTTTATTCTCATTTCTGCAAGTATTCATCATTAAAGTCTTTGGGTTACTGTCATCAACTCAAGTTTTCAAGATGTGGCTTTCAACAAGCTTGTGCCTATTGGGTTTCTCTTAATCTAAACTGTGAAATGACTTTAGCTTAAACACGAGTGCCTGCCACACTAAAAGATCTGCAGGGGGCTGTACAATGTACAACTAGCCTTAGAAAAAGGGATGCGGAAACAGAAGATTTCAGGCATTGCTTTACTTCCCCGGAGTGGCTGGGAGTGGGGGGAATACTATGGATCATGCTCACATAAAACTCCACCAGCTTGGCTAGGAGCAGGAGGGCTGCCTTGCCCCCTCCCCTGAGCACATCTTAGAGTAACAGAGGAGAAGAGATGACAAGCGTGTAGCCATAGACGACCGTAGCGTGACCCGTGCTTGTCCTCTGAGCCGGTGCACGGGGCTGGGTGGTGGGAGTCGCGCGGCTGCAGCCTGCTGCTCCCGTACGCCTGCCCACGGTGGAGTGATCAGCACCAACTGGCCGCGGTGCCAAACCGTACGCAGCAGCTGAAGGCACCCTTAGGCACTGGCTGACCCAACCACCCTCTCCTCGGTGCGTGGAGCGAGCACCCAGGGCACTTGGGCACCCAGAGCGCCTGTATTCGTACAGGTGACTCCTCCTGTAACGGAACAGCCATTCCAGATTTAAAAACCACCCTCGGTACTGGGCGACAGCTGTACTGGCTGCTTCTAAAACTGCTGTGCTTCAACTGGAAGACTGGACAGGCCACTTACACATCCAGCACAATAAACGAACGAGGTGGCGTGAAGTATACATCTCTGCAATGGCTTTAAACTTGCAAACTTTTTTTTTTTTTATTTGAGATGTTGCAGACTAAATCCTGTTGGCCTAGGGACAGTTAGGTTAGACTAAACCGACTGACTGGTAAACTCTTTCCCAAAATTGTTACATGGCAATTAACACTTACTGCTGAACTAAGGCACACGATGCTAAACTAGAAACTGAAATAGACACAAGCTCTCCATGCATAGCACTAAATACCTGGGGGGAGGGAAGTCTTGCTCTTCTGAAATTTAATTTCAAGACGCTTCAAATCTGACATGCCAGTTCACTCTAAGATTGTTTAGCTGCAAACTCTAAATTTGACAAGTTTCTTTTAGTGTCACGTAACATACTAAGGACTAACTTCTACGCAGATTTTGATGTCAAGGTTGCATGTTGCTTTTATGTGTATTTAATCACAGAAATTGTTTTGCACACTTATTTGTAATATGTTATTTCTTTTAAATAAAAGTGACTAATTTTGCTGTATTCACTGATGATCGCAGCCGAAGTTCCTATTGCCCTAGGTTTTGGGGAATAAATCCGTAACTGAGTAAATAGCGGTGGCTGTTGAAGGACAGAAGCTGAATCATGCTGCCCGTGCCGTGTCAGCAGAGGACAGGAAGTACACAAGTTGCTGCCTGGGACACGTACGCTGGTATTTACACCAAGCCAAGTCCAACTTCCAGTGCAAACCAGTTCTTGTCCAGCTCCGTTTACCACACCATTCACCACAGCCGCTGTTCTGAACCTTCTTACCTTTTCACAGCTGTGTTAGCAGAATGACCAACTGGAAACTGCCAGCCCCCTGGAGAAGTACGTGCACAGGAAAGCATCAGAAACCCTTCTCCAAGGATGATTTAAGTCCTCTCTCTCTGGTGCAGCTGTAAGCTGGTGATGATCCAGGCAGCTGCACTCACTTTAAAGAGCAGGGAAGCTACTTCAACTAAAGCTTAAGCCTTCTGCACAGTGCTTTGAAGGTTTTACAGATCTTCATCTGCTGAAGCACCATTCCCCGGCCCTCCCATTACAGTTATCCTATAGCTAACCAGAGAGACTATGAGCAGATTTCTTGGTTGATTAGAACTCTACTGAACTTGTAAAACTTCCCCTAAACATCTGTTCTAGTGTGACAGCAAGAATGAAAATAACACTAACTGCACACGCAGACAATAGTGCTGTACTAATGATGGAATCCCTTAATTCACACCTAAACACATTTCATCTCAAATTCCTCCTTCTTGTACTACTTGCAAATCCTTCTCTTGAAGTATATACGCTACTTTACAGGGATTGACAATGAGGTAAAAGAAGGAGTCGTCCCACCTGGTGCTGGCTCCAGGTTGCTCTGCCCGTACTTCATCACATCACTTTCTGCTCTACTGCGTTACGTCGGTAAATTTAACCAAAATTTGCATTAAGTGGGACAGAGGATAAACATACCTCCACAATCAAATGGAATAGTTGTTTAGTCACTTTTTTGGAAAATAAATAGTACTTTAAGTGTTTGATAGACCACCTATCCACCATGTTGACTGATCTATGACACTGCACGGCTGCAGCATCCAGGGACGCTGTGAAGCTCAGAACTAAGGCTGGCAGCAGCACACTCGCTGCGTTGTGGCACGCAGCAGGAACACTCACCCGTGTTTGGGGCCTTGCACAAAGACCCGGTCTTCCTGGGCAGGATGTGAAGGAATCGCTTTCCCCCGAGAGGGGCACGCACGTAACGGGAGGCAAGGTTTAAAAGACCAGGATAAGCAGCCAGTCGCCTTTCGAACACAGCCCTGCTCTACATGGGGCTGCAGAGTAAAAGGGGGGCAAGGTAAGCTGTCAGAAGCCTACTGTATGTCACAAAAGAGGATCCAATAGATTTAAAAATGTCAGGTGGTTAGCTTAAGATGAGTACTCTAGTCCAATGGCATTTATTCCTTTAAGTACAGTTGTCTTAACTCTTAGCTAGAAACGTGTGGCTTTGGGAGACAGCCCTGCTCAACAGAGCCCTGCTGACTGGAAGGGAAACAGGCCAGTGGCCCAGACTGGGCTCGCCTGTGAGGAAATGGCACAGTTTGCCCAGTAAGCCTAAAATATGACTATTCCTGAAAAACAATGTATTTCCACCAGCATCAGCTATCTGAGTGTATGGATTATTAATTTCGTTTGTATTTAAAGATAACTGAACGCCTTCTCTCCCCCTATTTTGCTGTCTCTCTCTGCAGTACCTGTGTCACAGCTCCAAATCCTGAAAGGAAAACTACAAGATTAGCCAGTGCAATAGATTCAACGGTAATTCCAGGTACTTGCCAGCAGGAGCCACAGAACACGAGTATTTCTTTCAGAACCTTCAGGTATTCACATTAAAGCAGAAAATACGAGATTAATCGGTAAGGTTAGAAAACGTGAGACACAAGACTCATTCTTACGTATGTAGGCCGAAAGGACTGTGGCAGATGCCGCTGACCTAACTACAAAGGCTACAGAACGACGTGCGCTTCAGAAAGACGGTCTTGTTTTGGAGTCACACGCTAGCGAATCTACCTCGTTCTTATTAGGCCATTTCAATGCCCCCATTTTGCTGCCTTTTTTTTTTAGTTCTTCCCCAAAGGTTGTATTTGTTAAGCAAGCCAATGACGCTGTTTGTTCTGGTCTGTAAGAGATCCTGTGGAATTTCACACAATAGTCCATTCTTTTTGTTAAAGGAAGAGGTTATGCTCTTTCAGCTTCAAATATTGCAGCCCTTTACAGTAGTTTCGTAGCCCCTCTTTGATTTCTCCCCGACTCTTGAAAGTGTTGGCATGAAAACCAGACCCAGCATTCTAGTAAGTGTCTCTAGTATTTAGACAAAAGCATTCCCCAACTCTGAGGAGAAACAAAAAGAACGTAACTAATGCATAAAAAGAGGATCAGAAACCAAGCCACCATTAATGAAAATTATTCCAGAAAGTGCACATCTCATTAAACTTACTTAAAAAAAATAATTATCTGTTAGTATGGCAGTCTGTGCTAAATCAATACATTTGTGGCCGATGGTTTTTTCAAGTCAAATCGCTGAACTAATGCAAATCCCTGGCTACGTGCCTGAAACCAGCCCCAAATGCTAACACACCTTCTAGAAGAATGAGACTCTTCAATACAAAAAATAATTCTTAATTCGAAGTCTGGCTTGATTAATAGTTAGGAAAGAAAACAAGTAGAAGCAGAAGCAGGAGTAAAGCTTGTTTTCATCTGCCAGTCCACAAATAAGATCAAGAACCACCTGATGGTTAAAAGCAACCCATGCACTTACTGACTTCAGACATTCCCTTACCAATTTATTTTGTGTCAGACACAATGTAGGATTCTTAGTAAGAACGTTAAACTATATAGTTAAGACACGTGTATAGAAAGGGGTCAATCAGGTTAGTAGAAAGCAGCACTCAATTTAGTGTAAATGAGACATATATATAAAATATATATTTTTAGATAAATATCTATCACACACACACACACACATATATAAAATCACAACTATATAAAATCACATGCTATATAAAATCACAACTCAACCTGTATTGATGACTACCAACAACTCAAAATTTACCTTTGGTGGCAAATTAAATGAAGATACAAAACACAGATCCGAACATAGATTGTTGAAACTTCAAGTTCCACTTCTGGATTTAAGTAATGCTAAACCCCGACATTTTAAGATAAACCTGTACTGTAACAACCATGCAAGTAAAGGCAAAGTTTTCCCAGTTTTGCCTCCTGTGCAGCAATCCGTACTGTGAAGTGGTTTATGAAGCAGAAGTGCCCTTCTATCTTTTGGGATTAGCGAGGTGCAGGTATTTACCTACATCGGCACAATTAAAAACGGCATAGTAAAGACTGCTGCCAACGTGGCAAGTATGTTGCAGTGTGGGCAGGGGGACAGGCAGCAGCTCAGAACTGAGCCTAGCCACACCGATCAAAAAGAATCAGTCCTTCACGCCACTCCATCCACAGTCCCCACTCTGTTCTGAAGACTCGGTGTCGCTTTGCCGGATCGTGCGATGCCCTACAGCTGCTGTCACAACGGCCAGCAGGAAGGCCGAACCGCCGCGTCCAAGGGCAAGAACATCCCACTGCCCAGGGACCGTGCTGCCGCCTTCCCAAACCCGCTGGGCCGCGGGGCCGCTGCCACACGCAGCTGGATCAAAACCAAAGCTGGCGTAAGGACAGGGAGAGGGACCTCACGCAAGGAGGACAGAACGTGCTGGCAGTGGAGACGAACGCTTCCGTCACTAGAAGCAAACGCATGCTTAGGTCTTTCGTACATTAGAATTCTGAGTCTTTTTCAAAGTCATTTTAAAGATTACACAAAAGCTGACTCTTAACAGAAAGAACACTGAACAGGCAGCCTAGAAGGAGCACAAAAGGAAATAATACCATGCATCATAAAACATAAAAGGTAACTGGAAAGGTTACATCGATTGCTAAAGAGAGGTCCATTCTCTACGTACATCAATCACCTGAAGAAATTTTCCATTTGCAAAAGAAAGATCACATTGACCGTGGGAGTCCAGGATGATCGGCACGTAAGACCAATTTAAGAAAGGCCACGAGCATCGCCTCAGAAGCAGCAGCGCGACAGGAGTCTCATTCAGCCTTTGCTACTACGCCGTAACCATCGCTGCATTAATAGCGGGAGGCACATAAATACATAGACAAAGCAGGGAACAGTTTTGTTTCAACCACCCGACGACTCAATCGAGTAGGGCCTGACGCGTAAGACAGAGAAGTCTGCGTTAGTCAAAAGCACTGGAGATTATCCCGTATGGGCGTTCTTCAGCATCACCAAAAGCATGGATAAGCATATGTTATTTTTATGTAAGACCGTAAGCGGTTTTCTCACATCGCACAGCTTTTTCCAAGGGTTTATCCATCTGAACGAAGGCGCGTTCTCGTGCCGAACTGCACGTGCACCAAAACGCGTAGAACACCGCCACGTGACAGGATCGGGACCCAGACCATATTCTCATCTCCCCCTCTACCCAGGAGGGCACCACGTACAGCCTGCCTACCATTAACTGGCAGTAAGGATCACCTCGGCTTGTTTGGTCCGACACCGTTTCCTGTGGCACTGCCAACATAAATTGGATTAATCGCCCCAAAATATACATAAATATTTCAAACACACTTGTTGAGTAATTTCAACTTAGTTAATTTGCTGAATAAAATTTAATTTTATTTAAAAAATCTTATACACTATTATTCACCTAGCCCTAGTTGTGAACAGATTCTCACTTCTGAAAATAAACCACATTCTAGTCAATTCATTCAACACCAAATTAAATTACTAGTACTGGATTTTTTTCTTAAAAAAAGTATGTTAAAACTTTACTTTTTTTATTTTTAAAACCTCTAAAGAAAATGTTGCAGTTTTACAGAAATGTTTCTTTTCAGGTTATGCTTTTTTTTAAATGCCTGTTATAAATTCAGCTTGTGTAGAGTTTTTTTTTTTTCATAGTTTTTTAATATGTATTATCTGCAGAGACATCGTAACAGTTCCATTTTGTGGATGAACACAAAACTTGTACAGATTTCTCATATTTGGTCTTTAGGTAAATAGTTCCCAAAAGCTGCCTAAATAAACCACTCCAAACTGTTCAGTCCATCATGAAAATACAGTTTTTCCTTTCGTAGTGGGAAAGGAAATATAAATAATGCATCATCATTATTACAGAAAATGACAAAAATCAGATTCAAATTAAGCCAACTATCTAGCTTTCACTCACCTTACTGCATGAGGAAATAAGACGTTATGTGAATTAAAGACTGAACAGCAGCCTTACGTTTAAATTTAATTTTGAAATGTAAAGTGGAATCTATTACCACAATTAAAGTGAGAAATTACCAATACATTTTAAAATGTTCAACTGCAGAACACACACTTAAAAAAAAAATTATTATAATAATATGGTAGCCACTGTTAGAAAACCACAACAGCTACTCTTAATGGAGACCCCGGAAGGTCAGTGTATGACATCAAAAGTGTTACGGAGAAACTGGTCAGATTAATTTCTACTGATGGGTGCTTAAGCTTAAAAATATCGAATATACCTCTGACAAGATAATTTTACTCTTTTTAAAAGGACTTGTGATAAAGAATTTCATCTTTCTAAATGAAGAACAGTCTGTTATCTTAAACATACACAATATTAAGCGAGACTCTTGTTTTACTTTAGACTGGAAAAATATGCCAGGGACAGTCAAAGTCAACACAAAGTAACAAACAGCAAAAGGTAGCAGAAAGAGAAACAGGTAAGTGCAGCTCTGGTCAAATTCATAGCAGTTCTTTACGTCAGTTAACGGCTCATTTACATTGTAATTTCTAATCAGTTACATGCAAGCCCAAAGAAGCATTTGATCACTACACATGGTAATAAAATTTGATTAAATTTATCAGGCAACTGCTAAAATATGAAAATTTGCAGATGTAATAAAGTAGCTTTATCTGAACTTTAACAGGACAGACAAAAGTAAATCATTCCATTGGTTAAAAAAACCCTACATTCAGTTTTTTACCAAACAAAATTTCACATGAAAAGTATTGTGTGATTCCAAAGTTTCCGGAGTAGAAATGGAGTGATTTGAAATGTCAAAGACCCCATTATTTTGCAAAGAAATGAAAATACACCTCAAAAATTTCTAATTCCACATGTGAACAACAAAATACTGCATATCTACCAACAACCGCATCGGGTAGGTCATTATGAAAGGCTAGCTGCCAAGATGTAGGAAATGGCTCCTTGCCTCTGTTCCCTTTAAGGAATATACAATCGTTTGAAACCAGTTCACACTAAGCGCTTATCATGCTGCCGTTACACTGAGATACTCAGTCCTTAAAATAATCTGATAAAGATTTTTTTAAAGCTGCAGCCCTCCCCAACACTGTATTTCTCAGTGTACACAGTTCGGTCGGGGGCAGGGAGGAGCGGGGGTCACAGCCTCTGGAACAAGATGTTTTGCAGTTTGACTTTAAATTACCAAGTTTTAAGGCCACCTGTGTTGGGTTTTTTTCAGTGCTGAAAGTTGAAGTCTGATCACAGGGCCCCTTTCCCCACTGCGTGAGAACATGTTCCAACATTTTAGGTGTTATATTTAAGTGTCTCCTTTTGGCACCATGGAGTTTATTTTTAAAAAAAAAAAGAAAACTCCCCTAAGTTTCTAGTTCTGGCTGCCTTTATCACTCACTGCCACAGACGGGGTGTCCACGTTAACAGCTATGACTATGCTCTCGCCATCTTCTGTTTTGATACGTTTGAGTTCCTGCTGTTCTGACTGGTCTCCGTTCTGGCGCTTTGTTGGAAGAGAGGCCGATGCGGATGCATGGGTTGCTAACATATGCAAAGGACTCGCAGCAGCTGTAAAAAGATAATAAAAACTTCAGCACCCTAATCCTTGTCAAAACAGACGATACTGAAAGCAAACTGGCATTTTCATTAAAACGATGAATTCCCTCATTGGTACTACGTGGGGTATTAGCAATCCCAGCTGAGATTCAGGTCCAATTGTTTAATCTTTGTACAAACCTGAAGGACATTTTCCCAAATCGCTCAACATTCATGCAGATTTGGACAAAGGTGGGAGAACGGGGAAGTATCTCCATTTTGTCAACGGGAGCTGAAGACAGAGAAGGATTAAAATGACTGAAAGCCCATCTACACCGTAATTTGTGACAGAACTGGGAAGCGAATTCAAAATCCCCTTTCAGTAGGTTCTGGCCATGTCTGTGGATCACTGCAGAATGCATCACTTGGTCCGGAAGGAGAGCACCACCACGTCGTGTTCACCTGTGGCCGTAAGTTATTTAAGAAAAGCTATGCAATTCACGCAGCCATGAGACGCACACGACTCAAGCAGCAATTCCTCTTTGACAGATAATGAGGCATTTACCCACAATGTAAAGAAAAGGCAGTGCTTTAACAAGTAGTAGTGTTAAGAAATGACGCATTTGATTAGATTCAAGTGCACAACTGCATTAGATCAACAGAAATGCATACAGTTCAAACATCCTACACAAGAGTTTAATGTTTCTCATTCCATGGAGGAGATAGGACAAGTCACCGTTAATGGGCGAGTACAGTCCTTTAAACCTTCTGCGACATCCAAAGGTTCCTTCCCTCTACCTGTTGTTACCAGTCTGCTTCTCAATATCGACCCTGACTTTATTAAACCAACTATTCAAATGTCTTTGCAAGTACTGCAAAATACTAATTATACATTTACGTGTTCATTGCATTTCATGAAAATTTATCTAAACGCTGTCAAACCACCTGCCTTTTTTTCTTTTTTTAAACACACAAGCTCCCTTTCTTCAGCACCACCGCTTTGCTGACATTATTACAGCATTCCCTGCTAGTGGAGCTTAAACATGAAGTCCATAAGGAATTCTTATTTGCTAAACTTGTTATATTTGTGGTTAGTAAGCTATCCTAGAGAATACCTGGAATATCACCTCTGCATGTAACCAAACTGTTTTGTACTTAGTATTTACTGGTAGAACAAATATTTCAGAAAATATTTACCTGATGCAAAAAAGCTTCACTGCAACTGTAAAATAATTTGTTCTTATATCTCAACAGTCATTCAGCTTCTATTAGAAAAGCTATTCCTTGGACAATTTCTGAATAGATGCCATAGAGATAGTTACTTCTGAACAAAATGCCTTACTGCAAATTTATTGTTGCTTAAATAAAAACAAGAAGTTTACCCCTCATCTTCACACATGCATTAAGACTGTTACTGCATTATTCGCTCCGGGGTCTGTTTAGTAGAAAGAGACTTGCTAGCAGCAGCTACAACTGATACATGGAAGTATGAAATACACAAAAGAACAACGATGTTTGAAATCTACACTGAAAGCAGAAATAAAGAATATCTAGTTACATAATTTTATTCTGCAATAAAAGATCTGAATTTATTTTGGACTTCACAGCTTTCAGTTAGACTGACAGGTAGTAAAAAGCACTGCCAAACTGTTTTGCTGAGAGTAAGATCTGAAAGCACCTTCTTACTACAAACAGAAAATGTTAGAAGAACAGTAGTTGCTCTGGATTTCTTAGCTTTCAGATTGCACAAATCTTCCTTCTCCAAAGACAGAGAGAAACACACACATATACACATACAAATGTGTGTGTAAATACAGATGTATGCATGTGAACACAGACGTACGTAGACGTACGCGTGTCAATGCAGACATATCTGTAGACACATACAAACAAATCTGTATTCCTGTAGGCCTAGTTCCCCCTTTAGATGAGAACTACCTGCTTTCTTGCTGGTTTAGGAGTTACTGTAACGGAGAGACCAGGACCTGGAATACACCTCACTTGCTGTTCAAAACGTGAACATCTCATGAGGTACTCACGTCCAGGAATCTCAGAGCGAAAACTCCCATCCCTGCAAGCACACCCCTAGCACGCACAGTGAAACAGTGAGAAGCACCACAATTCTAATCCTACGTTCAGCCACATTTCTTCAACACACCTAGCAGCCATTAGGCTTTCCTACCAAGGAAAGCGTTGAAATCAGTTGAGTTTTCCAAGTCCAGGAAAAAGACAAAAAGAATTATTTCTTACTTTTAAAAATAACTTTTCAGTATATTTCATATGACTCTCGGCTCAATTCATACACGCCTTCTGACAAAAAAAGTGCATATGAAGTCTGACAGTGATTGCTTTTGCTTTACTTAAGCTGGAAATGAAGCGGAAGCAGACAGAACACTGACCTATAAATGTCAGTGATGGAAGAAGAGTAAAAAGGAAACAAAGCAGATACTCACTCCATTAGAAAGACTTTAGAGCAGAAATGCAGGCAATAAATTGATATAAGATAGCCTAAAGCTATTTCTGTAAACATTTTATGACAAAAAAGCTCCTTCAGTATCAGATAACATCTCAAAGTGAAACTGTTAGAACAAGCCCTGTGCACCTGCAAAGGAAACCAAACCTGAACGTTCTGTGAACAAGTGTGAATATATGAAAATTATGAAAAAGTACTGCTACCCACTCAGACTGCTGAGTCTGAGAGGGGAAAGATGGTATTCAGACACGAAGAATCTCAGAATCTTAGAGAATTTTTGCCATTTTTAGTACAGGTTCAATAAAAACAGAATAAAAAGTAACAGTTCAAAAAGCCAACCCACAGGAAAGTTCTGTCTTGTTTTCCTGTTGGTTAGTTCTTGACAAATCCTCTGGGGAGCAGTTACCATTTTAAGGGCACTGTTTTACAGGAACTTCTTTTAAAACTTGTTTATATCCTGGGTTTAATGAGGAGGGAGGACGGGTTGTGACCACTAAGCGCATCCCTGTAATGACCACAAAGAGAATAAATAGCTGTTCAGGTAATCATCAATGAAGAGAAACACTAGTTCTTACCAACAGGGAGGGAGCAATCCCTTACAAGGCTGTAATCTAAATTTTTTTTAGAACTTAGCTTTCAGTATAACTACAAAAGACATGAGAACAGAGTTCAAAAATTCAGCACCGGTCACGTTGAGGCTTTAACACGTACAAAGCAACAGAACATCCTGACACAATACGTACCAGCGTTGCCCTGTCCTTGTATCGCAGTGGTGATAGGTACTATGTGCGTTCCGTTCTGCGTTACAGTTTTTATTGGTAGCTGGTGTTGACCTAGAGGTGCCTGTTGCACTATAGTAACTGTCTGTAAGGGTGCGGTCTGAGATGTCTGAATGATACGACTAGCAGCTCCTATTGTAGCATGACTAATAGCAGGTATAGGCTCCACTTTAACTGAAAAACAGAAGATAAAACATTGTTAAAAACAAGAAAGTGCTAAAGAACCATTTGTTTTTACTCAACCCTCAGTGAAAAAGCGTACCGTTTTATTACTAGTTCCAACATATCTGAGAAATGATGATGCAAAATCTTCAGTTTTAGCCAAACATTTCAAGCATTCATCTGGAAGTAAGTTTCAAATTATAATCCTTCTGTATAAAGAGCTAGCAAAACAGCTAATCCCACAGGTTCTCACCTTTCACTTCCTTGTGGTCTCCATTCTCTTGAGGTTCCACCTTGGGCTGGGTTACCATCGCAGCTTGCGTGACTACTGCCTGTCCAGCTACAGTGTAAGTGTTTGCTGGTGCTAATCCAGTCACATTTGTGACAGACACAGCTGGTATCTGGTGGACAACATGAACTGTCTGAACTACAGGCTGCTGGGATGTCGATGTTGTCACAGGAGTTGCAACAGTGTAGGTGACGGGTTTAATAGTTTGTGGTAGCTGCCGTTGTACAGTAATTAAAACTGGTTGGCTAGATAGAGGTGATCCTACCAAGAAAGAGACAAAAATTAGGCTGCCAATTTTAATTAGTTCTTTTAAGCCAGTCATTCTTTTAAACTTAACACTAAAGCCTCAAAGGATTAACAACCTCCTTCACTGATGTCTGAATGATCCAAAAGATAAAACCGGACAATGAAGATTATGACACATGGCTATTCCAAGCCACATATTCAAGGTAAGTGCTGTATGAGCTCAGTCAGACCCATACACCACTTGGGCAAAAGCCCCCCCACCTGTCCCCAAATGCAGCTGTACTACCAAAGCTATGTTTAATACTCATTTAGTAAAACTCCTTTCCATAGATGGGAACATATGTGTGCTTCACGTGTTGTGTGGAGCGTGTCTGCATTGGCAAAACTCTCGGCTTCCTAGGCTGGGGAAAGCCTGGTGTCTCTGCTTAGGACCATGTTTGCCTTCGCCACGGAATGGTCGCTGGCACTTCTGTAGTACCAGAATATCACCAAGAAAACGGATGGCAAAAGTATATAAACTGAGGTAATTAAACACATACATCCTTATCCCATCATGCCTTACGCTTTTTTTTTTTTAAAATAGGAAATTTCTTATCATGCAAATTTATTCTTTCTGTCTTTATCCTTTCAATTCTTTTTATCCCCACCTTTGAAAGGATGACATGACCACAGATGCGTGCAAGACATTTGCTTATTTCTGTAACCCGTGTAACCTAAAGGGTTTTTTCTAAACCAGAAAGAATACATTTTGAAAGGAAGTGACAACTGTTACGAGACAGTACAGTCCTATACAGGACAGAAGCACAATCTCTGCTTAGTAACAAAGTGATCAAGGGTGCTGGAACAGCACACAGATAACAGCCCGTATGTATGCAAACAGAATTTCCCTGGCATGTTTACATGTTTATCAAAGATTTGCTCTAAATGTCAAGAGGTTAAATATTTACTGGGTTTTTGGTGTACATGTGAAGCCTTGGTAATATTTATGTATTAGCCCTCTCCCACCTCCAACCCCCAAATGCTTATTTCAAGATTCCTCACCTGGGGCACTCTGTGCAAATCGTGCTTCTTGTATTACTGCTAGTTTTGGCTGGATAGCACTAGGCTCAGGTTCCATTGGGACTGGAGATCCTTCCCTGGACAGACTCTCGGGGGTCTGGACTCCACTGGAGTGCGCAGACAACACTCCAGAGTGATTAGGAGAAGCTGGGGCACTTCTGTATTTAAAAATGAAAGCAGCAGCTGATGTGTTTTAACTTCTGAACTGTGGAAGACAGTGACCTTCCTCTAAAGAGACCATAACACACACTGCCCACAGGAGGGCACCTCTGCCCTCTGGCAAGTACAGTTACAACCCAAAGCAGTTCTGATGATCTTTTATAAAGCTTCTGTTAAACAGGGACAGAATTTAAAAGCAAACTTCAGGTATAGTTAATGGAGAAGAAGTGGCTGGATGCCTTCTTAGGGAGACTCTCTAAACAGTCTGTGAAACATGAACGTTTCTTCTGGTGGAGAAGAATGATGAGCAAATCTCAGTCTACAGGGCAACCAATAAAAGATCTGCACCAGCAGAAAGGCCATAACTTTACAGAGGGAATAATTTAAACTCACGTCTTTCCCCATCGTGAATTCTGCTGGAACATTATCAAACTAAATACATAATCGTCATCTCCAAGTTCAATAAAATGGTAGCTGGTATTTGATAATTTTCTTTGCAAACCGTTTTAAAATGCAGTAGATGGCAGTTAGAAATTAAAATTATAATTCTGTAAAAAAAACCCAAAGTCACAGCAAGGCTTGCTTACATTAACAATCTGATAGTTAGTTATGCAAACTGAGTCAGTTCTTTAACAGTAAAAACAAGCAGTAAAAACAAGCCTAGTGTATGGGGCAGCCTCCTAGTAAATCATACAGAATTCAAATACTGAGTCTGGATGAAATTAAATTACTAAACTTGTGACTGTATCCAAAACTATCAAGTCTGTATCAGCCTGAAGATTAAACAACAGCCATAGTCTTTTTGTTCATCTGTTTTTCCTTACCTAGAAGAGAGTGGTCCCAGAGGGGTTCTAAAGCAAGGTACTCCCCTAGGCCGCCTTTTCCTAAAAGCCTGCTCTATTAATTTGCTTTCAGAGGCAGGGTCTATCCTCCAGAATGAGCCTTTGCCTGGTTCTTCCTGGGAACGTGGTACTTTGATGAAATAACGATTCAGAGAGAGATTGTGACGTATTGAATTCTATGGAACATAAAAAAATATGTAGAATTCATATAACTTTTCCAAGTCAGAATGCGGCCTACTGCAGCAGTTCGTACTACAGGAGACTCGGGGTTCAGCTCTTTAATTCCTTAATTCAACAGAACTCAGAGCACTACAAAGACAGTGCCATAAACCTGAAAGGACTCTTGCATTTTTCAAATCTTTCCCAACAATTAAAAAAACAGTATGCTAATGCGGCAATAACAGGAATCCCATTTAATTCTCTAATGAGAAACACGGTGATTGCAACAAACTGTCAGAACACTACAAATACTTGCGCATAATGCAGTGTAAAAAAAAAAAAAAGAAAAAAAAGAAAAATTATCAGTCTTCGTACACCACCCTTCCCCAGGTGTCAAAGCAAATGTCAGTTCATTCTAGGAGGGCCAGTAAATACAGCATATACTGATTCTGATCTCCTATGATAATCCTGTTACTGTTCCACAATACAGAAAGAAAAGGTTAAATTACACAAGTTCCAAATGCAGCTAGATTGTTGGGAGTTTACCCACAGTCCAGTCTGTCTCAACAAAGGAGCCAAGGATTTAGTGTGTCTAGAAAAACAACAAATGGCAGTAGGTCCTAAAACAGCTCTTCGGTGAGATCTTTGTTACTGCACTCTAGTTTGCCCATTACTTTATCCTCACTTTGCTGTAACACACACAGCTCTTCGATCAGAGAGATGTAGAAAAATGCTAACACCCTGAAGTGGCTGGCTTTGGACACATAATTTTATTAATTTTTTTATTTATTTTTTTGAGATAGATAAACCCAAAATCTCTCTAAATATTATCACTGAACAAGAAGAAAATAATGACAAGCACACATACTGAAGTACTTGTGGTGGAACAGGGGGAAAATGGAGAAAAAGCTTTACGTTAACAAAAGCTCTTAAAAATTTGCAAAATCAAATGCAAATCTTGCTCAAATGTCCGAGTTCATGACCCTGATGGCAAGTCTGGAAAACTTAAAGCAATGATAACCATGTATGGTTTCCTAAATGCAAACGGATGAAACCAGAAATGGTTTTCCCTGCCAAAAATTGAAACAGAACTAGAAAGATGCCAAGAACATGTTTATAAATTGTATTTATTTCTCCATATGCTAGAATAAAAGAGCAGATCCAAAAGTACCTGCTAAAATAAGTTCACGAAGAGGAGTCTTCAAGTGCTCAACCAAATGGGACCTTTATATAATAAAGGATATAAATACCTCAATACTATTTATTAAGGTATAGAATTTGGATACTGTACACATGTATGTACTCTATGTTTTGAATATGTGCATATACAGCCTCAAATATTATTTAAAACATCTATCATGTAAGTCACCCTAACTGTAATCTAACACCTGGTAGATAAAAGCTCGCAGAGCTATTACACATGAGGTACACCTGTTAGTGTTATAGCAGTACTTTCTATGGCTAGTGACTGAACAGCATCTGATTTTCAGCTTTTCCAATTGTTTTTATGAATAGGTGCTAATTAATTATTCCAGAACATACTATGTCTGGTGTGTCTATCGCCTTGGTTTTGGGAAGTATTATACACACATACACTGTTCTAAGTCAGAATTCTTTAACCATGCATTACAATGTATCCACGTTTGGTTCCATGATGCTTACATAAAGAAGCATTATACACACAGATACTCAAGGTATTTCAGAATAGGAAGCAAAAGCACACCAACATTTTATAAACAGAATCTTGTTGCTAAAACAGATCTGGTAGTATGACTGCAGCCAGGATTCTGCACTGCTTATGTGTGAAAGGGAAACAAGAGACTTCCTCAGCCACAACAACAGCTAAGTCCTTTACTAGCCAAACCATAAGCAAAAAGCTAGGAACAGTTACATTCCCCACTAACCTTGCAATGCCTCTAAGAGTGATTCAAATTTCATATAGGCCCTATGACAAATAAGTATGTGATTAATATTTAAAAATCTGTTCCTCTACTGAGAAGGCATGTATTCTTTGGTCTTCTACTTGTACAGCAAGTACAGTATTAACACTTCCTCACTTTTCCCCTCCCCCAGTCTCTCCAAGTTTTACTTCCCTGAAAATAACTTCAGAGCATGCCTCTGCTGCAGATCATGACTGTACTAAGCAGCAACACAGTGAAACCGATACTCCATGACCGACAGTGCAGTCTGAATGTTATACAGGCAAACTGGCCAGTCCTGCTAATAGTGCTCTTCTGTCCTTTGCTGAAACTAAAAACAGCAGCAAAGGCATTGAACCTTTACGCGTATCTGGGAAGACTATGCCAGACTGATTCATACTCGGTTAGTCATCCTGGCAAATGCTAAGGTTGGTCTCTTTAAAAATGAAAAGAAAGCAGAAACGAATTCTACAGAATTGAAGGGTTTGGTCTAACTCAGTACAGAAACGATCAAGTTCACAAAGAGACTATGTTGCACAAATAAAAAAAGGCACATAATAGTGCAAGGTAACGACATATAACACACGCTTGTTCCTGCTCTGTATTGCATGGTCAAGATCACTGTTTTCAAATAAAACTGAACTTGTAAGCTTTAATATCTTAATTTTGTCTCAAGATAACAATATGGATGTTTACACAATTATAAGTTACAGAACACAACTACAGTCCTAGATAGCATACGTATATTTAAATCCACAGTGCCAATTGTACTTTTCTTCCCCAAAAGTCTGTATGTATCCCTCCTAGAGGTTTAGAGAATACCATTCCATGAATAAAGCAATGTTTCAAATACACAATAGTGTAAATTGCCTACTTTGTTGGAGAACTTACAATGAGGAAAAAGACAACACGCTCGTTTGACAAATTCTATTTATGAAGGGTTGTTAGGCTCACCAATTGACTTCTTATGACCATTTACAGCTGCCAGTATTACTCACAACTAAAAAAAAACATTCCAGAAATCAAATTTACCTGCCAGCCCTTGTCCGCTGTCCTGTAGTATGGATAATTTTTAGTTATGTGCGTATAAATTCCATTTAGTGTAAGCTGCTTATCAGGTGCCATTGTAATTGCTTGTACTATTAACTGTGCATAGGAGTAAGGTGGCTTAGAGTCGTCCTGTACAAGAAAAAGAAAAGTCTGCATCAATAAACTTCAAACATATACACACCCCTTTCTAAATCAAAAGTTACAAAACACAATTAACTTGATTTAAGGCACTTCTGGACGACCAAAATCTTGAGGCAAAAAAGGAACTAAGACAATTTTGTTCTTCTGATTAGCAGATTTTAAGATAACATTAAAGATTTGGAAAAACATACAACAGTAAAGAATTTTCATTAGCCTATGAACAGATATGTAACTAAAAATACATACAGACCCTCCCCCAAAGGGAAGAGAGGTAAATAAATAAATAAATCTCACATCTAATCACAAAAACCTACAGATTGTTTTTTAAAGTCTGTAATGTTGAATTATGACTTGGTGCATATACTTTAGCAAACAAAATTTCAGAAGTCTTACATTCACTTCAGATGTAATTTATGGGATAAATTTCAAACAATGTTTACCTTTGGGCTATCTCCACCCGATGCTTCCTTGTCATTTTCTGACTGTGAATTATCAGCCATTAAATGTAGGTCAGATGGTATTACACGACTCATTTTGTACCCTGAAGAGCCTGCACCACGGGGGCTAGATGGGCAGGAATTTGCAGCACTGTAGAGCATAAAAAGAAGATCCTACTATTTTGTTATACAGTATATCACCACATTATGTCTGATCAAAAGCTCTTACTGCAGAAAAGCCCTCTACCAGAGCTTGGAGACTACAGTTAAGGGTCTGTCAGTATTTTCATTATAAACCCCGTCTTCCAAGCCCTTCTAACGCATCCACGGGAATTAAAATCACTGCAGGAAGAAACCTGTCAAACGAAGCTCAGGCCTTCCTCCTCAAAGGAAAAAAGATTAACTGATTTATTAGGTTGTGCTGCATTTGTGTAAGATTTGCCAACAGAAAAGTCCACTTTAACTACATAAGCTACCACAAATTTTAAGACACTCATTTGAAACAAGAAACACATCTTGCATGAAATTTCTGCCATATGCTTGTATTCAGTCTGCACAAAAAGGATCATCTCTCCTGTGCAGTATTTTTGCACATTTGAGAAAATATAGCGAGCAGTGAGGAAAAAAGTTTTGATTCTCATTTAAATCTAAACCAACATTATTTTAAGTGTTTACAGGTATATGCACATACACTCACACACATATTTATATATAAAAATCATAAACTTATCTATAAATGGGATGCATCAGCACTGACTCATCTAATTTAATGCAGTATTAGGCCAACAGAGCAGATATACTGTTACTAAGCAAAAGATAGTGCCAAACAAATGGAAGAAGTGTCTCTTGATACCTCAAGTTTTGCTATCCATCACAGAAAAACAAAGATAAAATTGTATATAATTCCACAGTAACATCTTTCTAATGGTTGTCCCCCTGCCCCATGCAGTCCACAGGAACCACAGCTGCACAAAGCCAGTTTTCTTCTACGATTTCCATTTAGCCAACAGGGAAGAGACAGACAGTGGGTGATGTCTGGCCCCTTCCCCCCAAAAAAATTTGGCAGTTCGCTACAAGGACACATACTTCTCAGCAATTCATACTGTAACTGATTTCAACACAGTCCTCAGAAATTCAAAAGAAGTTAACTAAAAATTAGAATGACAAAGCCCGCTGTGCCCCCAGAACCAGCCTTATCTCCAAAGACAATCTTTAACCTAACTTGAATCTATGGCTCAAAACACTGAGAAACAAATAAAGCTAGAGAACGTTATTTAGATTTATACAATAAAGCTTTAACAAATTTACATCTGTCAAGTTTTGTCTGTCTGCTTGGCCGCTCAAGCTTTTTGCTACCTCTCTTTTTATGTACAGTAACAAGGCAGGCACTGTAGACTGAGCAATAGATATAAAAAAAAATACTGTTCAAGTTTCACATCATGAGAAATCCACCAACAATTTGCTACTAGTGATATACTATACAAGGGAGATTGGATTTTTTAAGTGTTGTATGGAAGAACCCTTGATTAGAGCCAGAACGTGTAACTAATTTATTTTTTTAAATATAGGTCACTGCTGTTCTATGTTTTCACATATCAACTGACAACATCCCTCTACTGTGCTCACTTTAGCATATATTGACAAAGCGACACATATGGTATAATCAAAGCAAGTTTACACGTCTTCTACAAAACAGGATGATTTGAAGGGAAACTGTCAAGCTTTGCTCTCAAAATAGACTCAAAACTGTCTTTTTTTTTTTTTTTTTTTTTGAACAAACTATACTCAACAGGTGCATGAAAGCCCTGAAGAGAATTACAAAATTCATAGCGAGGCAAAGACTGTGGTGATGTATGTGATATTATCTGAAATATTTACAAGCCGCTCTGTCACTTCTTGGGCAATATATGTTTTCCTTGAATTTCAGTAAGAAACAAACCTGTTATACAGTCAAGTCTACATCTCTTTTCTCTCTACCTCCACCACTTACATAGATTTCATCAAACACTACAATATTGAGATCAAGATCTTGGCAAGCATGAAAGAAGTCAATTATCCTTACATTCAAATGTCATTGACAAGATCCATATTTTTAAAAATCAAGCATTAACAGTCCTTCACTCAAGTGAAGATACAGGAAGTGACAGGGAAAGAAAAAAAACTTTCAAAAGCATGTATGTGACTTTGAAACACAACTTTCAGTGCCTTTAAATGAAGTTTTTGCTCCTGAACTTTCTATGAATTTTAAAAATTTTATCTAAACTAATTTTACCAATTTGTGAGGACAGCTCGCTTATGTTTACTCGAGTTTGGTCCCAAACAACAAGCTGGACAATGGCCACAATTATCAAATTAAGCAGCACAGCAAGTAAAAAACCCAGATTAACCTCTCCTGCAGAAGACTTCCCTACACTGAACTCCGCATCTTACACTGTATTTTAAGTAAAACGTCTGTTTACTTCCAGCAATGACTAATCAATAACAAATCTTCTGGAGTAAGAGATCGGTCTATTTTCCACACTAACGATAATCAAAAAATATTTTTTCTGATGATAAAACTTCAGGGGGACAGTGACTCATCAGAACGTTTAAAAATGGTATAATTTAGACTTATCTCATTTGAAGTGTTGCCATAAGCATGCAAGAGCAAAAAGCAATCTAAATAATCTGGAATGCAAGAAAAAGATATGCTCCTTTGCTGTTCTACGAACGCCAGGCTCCTGAGCAAACTGTTACATATTTAACATATTAAATTTGAATATTAAAGGCTGTTTATGCAACTATCTTATTAGTTAGCAGCACGGTGGTTTTCTCCGAGGCAGGTAACGCTGAGCTTCAACTAAACTTTTACTACAAAAGCAAAATACTTAAAATGAATTAGAAAACTGTCTCAAGTATGTAACCATACATTGCCCTATATCCAATCTGGAGGGTTTAAATACCTGATAGTTCCTGTGGGAGAAGGGAGAGGGCTGATCAGGTGAGCCATGTTGTCTGGAATGTTTATTGTTAAGGGAGAGATCTGGGGTTGCACAGGCTTCACTGGGGACTCCGGGGCCTCCTGTTTTTCTCTCTTTTCATTGGACAGAGCTGTGAATGTTATCTTGATGTTTGTGCTGGGAAACCTGAAAGTACAGCTGAAAAATAAAAAACAAATATATAAGCCACTTGTTTACAGAATGTAAGATTTTCTGCATAACTTGCACGTATCTCCTAACCTTATTTAAAAATGAAAAGGTATGGTATCTTATGTAATTACCTGTAACCATCTTCATTTTACAGATCATACAGAAAGATCAATGTGACCAGAAAAAGATCCTCAAGTAAGCAACTTTAAAATTTGGAAAGAAATATAAGCAAATGCAATTCTTTGCAACAAGGGCAGTTTATGAGTTGTCTCTAAATTTCTTGAGGTTCATCCTGATCTTGCAACTATCCCTAAAAGAAGTACTATTTTGAAGACAAAAGACTATTATCTTATGATGCCAAAGAACAGCTTCGGCAAGTGAACAAGCAGGTCCATGATATGAAAATTAATCAGGAGCATAAATGTTGGCCAATTTGAGGTCTACCCAGTTTCACAGACTTGTCTAACTAAAAGATTTGGTTTCTTTTCTCTTAAAATACTTCTTAATCTAAACACATATCAATCCTAATTCTGCTCATTTACAGAGTACATTGCTGTTGTCGTACTACATTCAAATATCTTTTTTCAGAGCTGAATTTAAGAGCCAATTTCAATAAATTGCCCGTTTTCATATATTACCAAAGATTGCATGCCCAAATTTAAAGACTAATGATAAATTAACAATGTGCACTTGTTTAAAAATTTAGAAAATAAATTACAATGAATGCACCTTTGAGTATTTTCCTTTCTACGTTTTGGTATAGCATTTAGAAGTTAACCCAATTAAACAGAACAGCCTATTTATAACTTCTCAGTAAATAAACAGATTGAGCAAACAAGAAACTTAATTTTCTCTCAACAATAGCATCTATAAAAATACAGTTCACGTAACTTTCCTATCTCCTCTTTCTTAAGCTGTTAAACTACACTCAGCACTAAACCCACAATTACATTTACACACCTCTTCCACATGATGAAAAGGACTTTCCAATGACACAATACCCAGAAACAAACCTTAGAAAAAAATTTATTTTTTTTTTTAAGTGATTCTAGGTAGATCTAGTTTTATAAAGAAAGGAAACAACAGCATGCTGGAACAGGCCTAAGAAACGTAGCTATGAATGCAAGATACAGACTGTAAACAAAAGTGATAATTTCTCTGGAAAAGTATATTAAACATAAAAGTGATGTAAGAATTGGAAGGAACACTCAGCTGTGGAGTAGCCTTAAAAACACCAACTCTCATGTGTTTTGGGTTTTATTTCTTAAAATTAATCTAAGGATGTTTATAGAACAAAGGCAGTATTTGATTTTCACCATGTTTCTTGCCACATGCACTGCAGTGATTCTTTTTTCCTACAATACACACCCAAGGATCAGGAAAAAGAGAAAGAATCGACAATGACCTTCCTTTTCTCTCAGTCTTACTTCTCAGTATGGACCATGTCCGAATTTAACAGACGACCTATTTCTGAAACATGCTCAATGTACTAAATTAGGAACAGAATCTATGCCAAAAAACTGCACATGCATTTCAGCAAGAAAGTTAAATGGACCAATTTCTGGGTTGGGTTGGTTTGGTTGGTTTTTTATATCTTCAGTAACAACTCATTTCTCTGCTTTTTCCAGTAGAAAGTATTTTTTGCTTATATTGTTTTAGTGACAACTGAAAGAGGTCTCAGCTGTTTTGCTGATAAAAATGTTTTCTAAACATTTCAGTTAATCAGCAATAATGACAACACTACTCCTCAAGTGTATGCACAGAGGGTAGCCAAAGGCAACCTTTTTGCTAAAGATTAAATAAAAATCCCTGTGAACAACACCTGTTTGAGATAGAGACAGGTTTAAATTTTAGTCACCTGTTCTATATATTTTATGAGGCTATTCCATACCTGCAAATTTAACTTAATGCTTTTCAGACCAAACTTATTTCAACTGAAGAAAAACATGGGAACAACGGGACATAGCTTTAGATGCTTGTTTACTGGTGAGATTTCTTATTGCCTAGTAAAAAAACCCAGTACATAATAATGAGCAACCAGAGTCGTACAGTGCTGGGGTGGGGTAAGGATGGGGAGGAGGTAGATCTTCACAACTTAGACACAAGTACCACAAATATGGAAACACATGAAATGTATACTCGACAATTCCTCCAATATTCCATGTAAGTATGCATATTAAAACATCTCCCTTCTTACACTACTGCACTACCTTAATGCATTATCTCCCCTGCGGACACCTTTCGCAAAAAAGGCAAGGGCAGCTTACCCAGATAAAACTAAAGCACAGATTTCAAAGTATAGCAGAGACATGGTGCTCTCAAATGTCAATCAAGTTTGGAAAAAAAAAAAAAAAAAAAAAAACAAACCACCCCCAAACCCAGGAGCTTTGACTAATCAAGGGTAGTGTATAGGTTATAAATGTGCCAAACAAACTTGGAACTTATAGTCAGGAACTATATTAAAACCTAAAGGTGTTCCTGTTACAGTTTACAACATTTCACATGCTGAGCTTGAAAGGATGGCATTATTAAGGAAGACACAATATACTTACAAATCACTATCTGGTTAGAACATGCAAACACCTGAATATTATCAAAAGACCACATCTGTCAATTGGTTCATATTTGTAAACACAGGTTTTTTTAATAGAAGCATATTTTTTTTATAGCTGGAATTCACCCAAAAAGCAGAATAAAGAGTATATACTAACCAAAAGATTTTCTGAATAAATTGCATTAATGCAAACGTATTACATTTATTTCCAAAATCAAAGGAACATGTTCTAATTTGATCAGAATCAAGTTGGTTCTGGCATATGCTTTAGTTATACAATGAACTAAACAAAAACCACAGCACACCAACAGGGAGAGACCTGATCAAACATTTAGTCTACAGCAAGCTGAATTTGATTTTACTCACTGTTTAAAGTGTTTGCAATAGTTTCATGATGTGCTACCACAAGATGGTTGCTATAGAAGAACCTCATCTACACAACCCACTTTAAAAAAAAAAAGGGGGGGGGGGGGAGGGAGGGAAAAAAAAAGGGTAGTTTTGCAAGCTGTCACTCTATACCTCATCTACTCAACTAACTACCTTTCTTCCTTTATGGGATGATGCCATTCAGAGTAGGAAATCAAATAAAGCCACCAAGATTGAGCCAACAGATTCCTAAAAACAAATGTTTACAAAACACTAATTTTTAAACAGTTATATGATAAAAAGTGTGTTAGGTATCTAAGTGATGAAAACAAATAGCACTACTTAGCTGACGTGCCAGCGTTGTATTTTATGTATTTCAAACAAATACTCACAGTATCTACACTTAAATAATTTTGTATGTTTATTGATTATGATGAGTACTTGCCTTGTGCTTTCTACAGAGCATCACAAAGGAGGATAGTGTGCAACCTAGGAAACTGCAGCAGAGGTGTCACAACTAAAATGCAACTCATGATCCTAATTATTCTTTTTTTAAAAAGTTCATTCTGGGCTTCCACTCTTCTACTGGAAAACAGACAAGAAGCATCAAATCATTTCAAACTGTTCCCTAGAAAACTCTTACTATCTCTACAGCTCCCGGCAAAATGGAGATGTGCTGATCTAGGCACTACCTCTAAAGAGTTTAGCAACTTTGTAGGGTGCCAGACAAGTGTCTTGTGGGAAAATGTGCATAGTTTTGTCACACCTGTATTTCTAATATTTTCTCACTTCCCCTCAGCGGTTCTGTCTGTATTGCAGGGAAAAGTTAATTATACACTTGTAATTCTGCCTATATGAAAATATCATCTGATTGAAAACGAGGAATTCCGTCCTGTCTCCATCTGGGGAGCCAAAACATAGAAGTAGGAATTCAATTTCCTCTCTGTACGTAAACCCTGCTATGACACTCACTCAGTGCCTCGGTATCCTTTGAATTATTCCATTTTAATTGTCTTTTAAGAACCAGGACAGAAATTGGACAGAAGCTGCCATCCTACTGTTCTTTTATCAGCATCTCCAGATTTTACATTGAAACACATTATAGGCACTAATAACCCCCTAAGTCATGGTAGCTACAACTGTATAGTTCAATTCTTTCACACTGACTACAACACTGAACACCAGTTAACTTAAGGATCCCCCTGTATTTTAAACAGATCTAAAAGAATAACAAGGTAAGAGTTTTCAAACTCTTGTTGATTTACTGAGAGCCAAGGAGAGCTTCCACTTTTTACATTAAAAAGGTAAGACCCACAAAAAAAACCCAGTCAGCATCTGGAGATTGCTTTTCTCAATTCTTTACTTCAAATACTTTAAACGCAAGCATGGGCAACAGTGTAACTCACCTCAAAGAGAAACTGAGGTAATGAACACCACCTGTACCACCAAACAGACCTTTTTCAATTTACGGTTTCTCTGACAGTACAGCAGGCTAAGAAGATGCTATTCGTACTTCCTTCTCCTCCCCAATTTTGATCACTGAACTAACAAAAAACCATGGAAATCACCGTACTTCCAGATATGGCCTCCCTTCCATGGAAGGGAGATTTGAAACTAATCCCTTTTCTAATTCCTCTTACCTACCTACTTATGACTCACCTCCCAATTGGCTTTCCCCATCACTCCAGTAAAAATGATCCTCACAGCCAATTAATTTATTTATACTTCTGGCAGAAGATATGCACACTTTGAAGCTTAAGTCACCAGTAAGATACTACAGTGCACGTTTCCAGGCCCACTTTTGATTCAATTGTATTTGGAAAGTCAATCAAAAATTGTTTTTCTACATCATTCAGATAGAACCACAGAGAAATTGAGTTTGGAAGGGACCTCTGAGGGTCTCTAGCCCAATCTCCTGCTCAAAGCAGGGCTAACTTCTAAGTTAGACCAGGTTGCTCAGGGCCTTCTCTAATCAGATTTTGAAGCCTTCCAAGGATAGAGTTGGGCAATTCATTCCTGTAATTAGCCACTCTAACCATGAAGGGTTTTTCTCATTTGTCCAGGTATAATTTCTTAGTTGCAACTTGCTACAGCTGCTCATCCTCAAACTGTGAGCCTCTCAGCACAGCCTGGCTCCATCTTTTCTACAACCACCCTTTAGGCAAGGGAAGACTGCAATTAGATCCACCTTTGGGCTTCCCCAGGCAAGAAAAAGAAACAAACAAACAAACAGACCTCGAGGTCCTTCAGCCTCTCCTCATATGCCATATGTGCCAGTTCCCTAAGCATCTCAGCAGCCCTCGCCTCACCTCTCCAGCTTGTCATCAGTTTTGTTTATACTGGGGGCCCAAAACCAGACACCGTTACCACCCAGTACAAGGCCAGCCTCCATCATCACAAGGGTGCACCGCCGAAACACATACAACCTCCTCTCCCCCAGGACCCCCAGTCCTCCTCTGCAAACCTGCTCCCCAGTCAGTCATTCCCAGCCTTTACCCACCCCAGACACAGGATTTTACATTTGTCTTTGCTGACCTTCACAAGGTTCCTATCAGTCTGTTCCTCCAGCTCGTCAGCGTCCCTCTAGATGACAGCCCTGCCCTCCAGCGTATTAACCATTCCCCACCCCCAGTTCGGCATTATCTGCGACCTGCAGCGGGTACTCTCTGTCCCATATCCCAGGTCACTGACGAATAACAGCACTGACCCCAATTCTACAAGGTTAGAAAGCCACACAAGGGTACCACTTCCTCTGCGCCGTTCCACGCAACATCTGTCAATGAAATCTAAGACAAGCATGTCAAAACTGGGCGGCATTCAAGCGTCCACAGGAACACGGCAGTTGGAAATTACGATTTGTACGACTTCCTGCTAATGGATAAATTTCAGTATGAAAGAACAAGGACCACAATTTCATCTTTTCTCCATTTGCTGCTTCATTTATTATTGATTTCATCACAATGGATTATTAGGAAACTAATTATAAATTAAACTAGATCTAGCTACTGTTTTTAACCGATTTTTAAATAAGCAAGGCTTAAAAGATGAGTCTTTACACAACAACTAGAAATACCATGGAGGTAAAAAAAGCTCAAAAAGTTGAAGTACAATTACATATAATTTCAGTCTTTGCAAAGTCTGTGTATTGTGCCTTCATGTTCTGAAAAAAAGGTGCATCTCTAAAGAAAGAGCTGAGCTCAGTTCCTCTCACAGATCAAACTGACACACACAAAACACTAGGAAACCTGTAAGAAGAGATGCAACTCCATGTCTTGGAGATACCTGAAAGAAGTAACTTCTGTTAACTTGGAGAAAAGCAACAATTCCCATATCAAGGAGAAAGCGGCTGCTTCACTCAGCCTACCTTTTTCCAAAAGAAACATAATTACATTTTCTAACTTTCTCATCTTCCGAATTTTATACCAAAAGGCTTCTGATTGTTGAACATCAAGAGCAGGCATACTAAATTATTCACATCCAGAATTTATTTTTAAGACTTTGGGCTGTGTTTAATTGAACTGGAAGGCAATACTGCAGTCCATTTCCAGACTAGAATCATCACGTTTAGACTTAAAGAGAATCAACAAAATCAAAACTTATTAAAAAGACAAACTGAAATGAACTGCTTCAAAGCAGAGTCAAAATTTCAAGATAATCTTAAAAGTACCCAACAGTTAAAAATCTGGGCTTCCAAACTAGTAATAAAGGTAGATATATAAATCCATCCAAATAGTCACAATATGAAATAGTCGCCTGAAAACTCCCAGCACTAAATGATTACTAATAAAGTACAGACTAGAAAAAAAATTACAAAATTTTTTGTAGTAAGCATTTCCTTGACTCTTTAAATACAAATAACTGTTCAGAGATTTGTTTTACAAAGTCTTTTCTAGGATTACATTAAAAAGTGCTGCTGCAAAACTTAACCATAATAAGAAAAATGCTAGGACTATAGGAAATTTTATAATGGATACACTGAAAAAGGGTGATCCAGTATATTATAATACTAATCAGATTATAATTATTTTCTTATTGTCCAAAACAGAGAGAACCTTCTCGACGGGCAATTTTTTATACAGGTGCTTGTTCATCTACATGAGGTATAACCTTGTGCTCCTATCAGAAATTTTAGCTTTAACATTACATTTGTAAAACTTTCTACATTGTTGGTAATAGAAGAAAGGAGTATCCATTTTTCTCCATTGACTTCTTGGGAAAAACAAAAAAATTACTTCTAAAATCTATATTAAAGAAACAGAAAGCCCAACTCCTCTACTAGCTTTTTCAAAAGGAAGTTTTTAATGTTGTTCTGCTTGCAGTTGACCACACCCTGTGCAGCAATGTGAGAAACTACCCCAGCAGGAACACATCATCACTTCCTACAAGTACATGTACACATACACATTGTGTTAGGATGGATTCCTCCTCCTCCCTGCCTCCATGGTTTTAAACTAAATCCTGATTTGGCTAATTTACCATAAATTTACATTCAGTTATGTTTGGCCATTACTAGTCAGGACACTTCTAGAGGTTACCCAAAAAGCAACTGCCCTTTAAAAAGTGGCAGCTTTTTCCTCTGGGGAGTGAATCATGACCTCATGCGTGTTTCCCTTAATTCTCTGTATCCTCTGCAATTGATTTCTGTTGACCGAAGATCAATAGTTGCAAAGCATGTCCTCCACAAACAGAAAATGTGAGGGCTCTATAGCAAGCTCGACCTCTAATACCAGAAGGAACAAAACACTCTCAGATTTTTAAACCAGCAATTAGACTTTTTATTCTGAGCACTGGGCATGCTTTTCACAAGTATTTGTGTGTTTTTTTCAGGTGTGCCATCACTGCCTACACAGCGACATAATGCAGTATGAAAAAACACCATAAAGATCACTGATCTATCTATACTCTCAGATGTCTTAAGATTCTAAAGCAGAGATCTATGCATCATCAGAAGTGATGAAATATTGCTGTAGCCTCATGTTAATTCAAGTTGGCCAACAAAACACTTTTACCAAATTCTAAGCAAAGGCTGGAAATATGATTTAGTTGTAAATTAATGGCTCCCCCTTAGGAAATCTAGGTTACATACTTCCCCACTCATGTTTTAGCAAGTGCATAAGACATTTGTAAAGTTGTTGGTATTCATTACAGGAATGGTGCTAACATGCTTTCAGAAGGATCTAGAACAAGCCCGTCTGCGTCAAAAAAAGATCCTATGACAACAGAATACTGATGACGACAACAGGAACACTCCTGAACCACTAGCAGCAAATACAAACTGAGAAATAAATACATGTTCTTGTTTGAAATGGTGTAGAATTCTTCTTTCCCACTTAGAAAGCTAACTTCTTAAGAAACAATGCATTTTTAACCCTGTGTTCACAACAATTTCTCTAAGGGCATTTAAGAGTCGAGACTGAAAAAGACGTGTCCTGAAGTTGTTCAACGACAGCAAATTTTGCTGCAAATGTAAATGATTCTGTTAACAACTTAAAGCTGATCTCACCCCTCCCCTGCATTATTATGCTACAGAAACAAGCATTAACGAAAGTGCTATTACAAATTGTCAAAGGTTCTTGTTTTAGCAGTCAGACATTTCATTTTCTTTATATACCAACCACACAAACATTGGTATTGATCAGCAGCAAAAACATTTAGGTTATCCTACAGTCATGGAAATGTGCTATGGTTAATTAAAAATACATCTCTCAAAATCACAAATTCCCACTGCATTCTCCTCTTTTCTTAAAGGGTAAAATATTCAAAACAGCAAGAAGGAAAAAAAAACCAAACCACCAAACAAAACCTAAAGAAATTCAATACAGTAGCCCTGCACAGGCTGCAGGAACTGAGAAAGAAATTGGCCTGCAGGCAAGAATGTAGGCAGCAGTTACTGTAGAAACCAAGCTCTTCGCTGCTTTTCTCTAAGCAAAAGAAAGACACAAAAGAGCTGGAAAACAGCGATCGATGGGAAGCAGCTTATAAAGCTGCTTGTCACATCTGCTGCAGGAAAACCAGACACTAATTCATTAAAACTGCTCATGTAATGCCTCTGGAATTTGAGGCTCCCCAGCCTGTGAATACAAAAGAAACTCCGCCTATGGAAACACTGCATTTTCGGGTATTTAGCATCTCTGTACACAAAAGCTGTATGCACAGTCAGGTTGTGTGGTCTCTATCCCTAGATTTCGTTCTAAACTATAAAAACAAATCAAAATTTGTCCAAAAGATTGTGTGCCTCCACCTTTGCCAAGTTTCAAATAGCTATTTTGAGTCCCAACAGAGCATACATAACTGTATAATACAATAGTTTCCTGTTTAAAAAACAGAAACAAAACACTTGCAACAGGAAAGTAAAAATCAATCATCATTTCTTCCCCCTTCCAGATAACTGCATGTAACAACGGTTTCCTATTATCAAATATGCAAGCTCAAAATTTCACCACAACAGCAAATACCATTCAAAAACTTTTCATAAAGCATACGATTTACAATCATAGCTGAGCTGAAGCAGACAAACCAAAACCACTATATCCTTTATTACCAAGTTAGCTAGTTACAGAGGTGCCTGCATTTCACCCTCAGTCGTGGGGTACTCATGGGGATGCAAAAGTTCATACGGAAACACTGAAGTTATAATAATATTACTCAGTGCTAAATAAAAAGCTATCGGCAAACCAAAGAAAACTGCTTAGAGCAAAACATACAGCACTTGGCATTTTACTATTCCTTACCACTAAAACAGTAGGGGGAAGTACAGTGAACAAGTGCTGTCATGATGTGTTTTGACGCAAGCATAATCATAAAAAAGCACTCATGACTCACACATTACTTTAGTAACAAAAGACTTCATTTATTACCTCATCAGAGACCTGCATTCTATTGCAAAATTATGCCAAAACTCCCTAATCATTACCAAAAGAACAGCCACCCAGAAAGGCAAGGCTGCACAGAAAAAAAGATTATTCCTGAATCAGGGAAGCAAAGTTTATTTTAGATGGGCTTTTCAAGACAGAACTCTGCTTCCAAGAGCAGAACAGTCCTTTATTTCACACAGAAATCCATGACTAACTCAGGCCATTGAGGAGTGACAAAAACTGCTTCCTACCAACTCTAATTTTGAGTAGACAGCAGTGTTTAATTTCCCCCTTAAATCTGCCCGTCTGGTCAAAGAACAGACTTTTTTCAGACTCCTCTCAAAAAGCTATGGGCATTAATTAAATTTCACAATTACCTACCTAAAGATGTTTGATGTTCAAGGGCCATTCCATATTCGCTTCACTTTGGTCATACTGCTGGGCATCTCAATGGAAATCAAGATTTTATATTATATTCTGAGATGGTTTTTATAACGAACTGCACTCTGCAGAACGTTTATTCAAACCACTTTTCAATTGTTCTTCTATTTGCAAATTCCTAAAGCTTTTCTAGTGAAGGTGTAGACCCTCTAGACATTTTATATGCATGGACTGCTCCACAGTGTTACATACACTTACTTTCCTTAATCGCTTGTGTGGGCACTCAAGAACCAATCAAGACTCCAAAGAGTCTGAAAGACCGCAAAGCAAAGAAACTATTTAATCTACAACAAACTCATTGTTATTGGAAAATATTCCTCAAGATGCACTCCTCCTGAGCTATTCTTCTAAGACCATGCCAAGTTCTCAAATTGTGGGCTGTTGTAAGGGGCAGCAGGAAAGTGCAGAAGGGTAAAAACGAATAAAAATAACAGACATGATTTAACAAGTCCGACAGTCACACAAGTCGAAATCTGTCGAGGAATAAAAAAACAGACTATAATAAAAGTCTTCATCAGAATATATGTTAACTATTGTCACTGTACTGATAAAGAACAACAGTATAGAGAAGGAAAGTGTACAGCATGCAAACATGAAGCATGGGATTAATTTCTCCAAGAGTAAACCTGTACCTGTGTTAGTCATCTATCTTTATAGTGAGTGAAAATGAACAGACACTTAACAGTGTACATCCCACAGAAGGGAAAAGCCTAAATTGGTTTGGAGAAATCAGGTCTAGGGATGCGTATTTTTCATTGAATTTAAAGGGAGTCTAGGCACAGACACACACACTCTCACTCACTCACACCCACCCTAATATTAAGCAAAATCAAACCCACTCCGAACAACATCTAGTAAAGTACTGAAAAAATATAAGCAAGATTCCTGAAGCATAGGTACAAACCAGGCTCTTAGCAATAAAAGCTTGATCTTGGGGATGGTTTCATGGGATACAGCAACGTAACAGCTCAGCACTGCCAAATGGGGCAGACTCTTCCCTGCCTCTTGCACCAGTTCTGTTCCCAGCCACGATTACTCCGCTTACCTGCTACCAGGAGCCACCGGTATCTCTAGCTGATTTACTAACCCAGCAGAAAACTCCTCTAGCTGAAATGCAGAAGTTTGCTGATGTTTTTAGTAAGTTTAAGTCATCTCACAGTCTAATCTCTCTTCAAAAAGGTAAAGTAAAACCATCACACCACCTTAATTTAAAGCTGTATTGTACTTACTATATAAAAAAAACGTTTTATTATGCAACTGTTCTAACCATTCTCTTTGAAAGGCTGAAATTTGAACTAATACAGAAAAATAAGCTTCCAGAAGTCACCAGTCACCAAAGGAAGTGCAGAACTCCATTTGTAAACAAGAGTGCATATTCAATGCTTTTCAACAGAATAAAGTTTGGTTAACTTGGGACCTTTTAGCTTGACCCAGAAAGTTAACATTTTGACTGCAAATACTGTTAACAGAATGGATTATGACCACTTAAGTCAAGCATTCCTCACAAAATTTCTACCGCTCTAAAGATGTACACGTACTAGAAACTACACGAGGAATAAAACTTGTCCGAGTAATGGCAATTATGTATCGTGTATTAGTAAATAACTAAGGCATTTATATGTTCCCATATATACTACTTTCAAGGTCTCAACTATAATTGAATAAACATACTGCTCTGCATTTCTGTAACATCTTTCATTAGAAAACAGTGAACTATTGAACACACATCAGCATAACACATTAAATCCAGTGTTCTTTGCGCTCCTAAGCACACCAAAGTTTAGGGATAGTAGCATTCACACAGGAACAGTGTAAGTAAGAAAGCCTGGGGCACTGGCAAAACCAGAACCAATAGTCCTCAAAAACAGGGAGAGGGGAGGCAAGTCGGAAAGGGAGAGAACTAGGGTGCTTGCACTGCAGACAAAGTAAGCCGCTTCAAAACCCAAGGAATTACTTTTAAAAGGCAAGGCATAGCTCTTGATAAAAAGTGCTAGAAAAGAACACTGAAATTTCATCATCCCTCCTGCCTCCACCCATGAAGTATTATCCCCATTTTTAAAAACAGATTAAACAGATTTGTGACTTGGCCAAGTCATTTTGGCAAGCGTGCAACAGAGCTGGGAACAGAATATATTTTTCCCCAACACCCAATCTTTGTTTAAACCACTGGATCATCCCTTAAGTCTTCCTTCTCCTACAACCACTTTAAGAGGCAGACCACCAGGTGAAACACACATCTTCAATAAAAGGGAGATTATTTAATTAAGACTGAAGTATTTCAACCAGAGTTTATTGCACAAGAGTAGCTGCTTAAGGAGCAAAAAAGTAGTGGCTATGAAGCCTACATCGCAAAAAGTAAAACATGCATATACATCTTAAGGAATGTATCACGTCCTCCCAAACAGAGCTAAAGGAATTTTCATTACACCAGTCCTTTACTATTACACCATGAAAACTGCACATTAAATGCATACATTCTCATTAAAATCTATACAGTTATATACTCAAGAATCTGAAGATGTTAAGCTACACAAACCTCATTTCCTACATATCTATGAGAAGCAGGATTTTTTTTCCCCATTATCAAACAGAAAAAAATTAAAACATGTATTTCAAGTAATTTAAAAAACAGAAATAAAGCAGAAAAACCTAAAAATTATATCCTAAATATTGAAAAAATATCTGGGGAAAAAGGACTCTTCATTTGCTTTCCTTTAGTAATAAACAAGAGATCCTCATTCAAGACGATGAATAGCTGTCAAGATACTAAAACTGTTAGTCACTCATGTCTGTTACTTATTGTACCAGTGCAGAACAACCTGCAAATGTTGCAGCAACACACAGCTGGAGGTGCTGAAGAGTACGTCCTACCCACTTGCAATATTGAAGTACTTACTTTAATTTTGTTTATCTATGTTATATCTGCTATTTTTAATTAATCATACTCCTACATTGCCCCATACCAATGTAATGAAATTGCAAAAACTTTCACTGGCCAAAAAAAGCCAGAGTACTAATTTTTTTTTTTTTGCAATAACTGAACTGTTTTGGAGAGGGAAATATATGGCAAGTATTATCTTCATTTTTCTTTTATTTCTTGTCCTATTTAAATAAAGAGCACCGCTGTACACTGTTCAACTTGGTTTTACTTTAACTGCATTCCTACAGACAGGTGGCAGAGTTCACAGTAACTGGATCGATCCCATACAACAAAGAATACTCTATGGGAGGGTAATGACAAAAAGCAAGCAGTTCGGTTGTGTAAACCAAACCCAATCGGAGGTTTTCTGATACTAAAACAACCATGTCTCAAGAGTGGTTTCTTTCGGTTTAGCTTCAAATTCCAGACCCTTTATTATTATTGTTCTGTGATTTAGCTTTTCCAAACCATTAAATTTTCTAAAAATAGAACATCAAAATGGAAAAAACTGGTCCTGGTACATAATGCACTATTTCACTATACATCACTCTGCTTTAAACTCTGGTCCTTCTTTGAGATATGCTAGAGCCAAATCAACTTTGTAGGTAGTAACTGACACAATATTAAAGTCTTCCAGAATAAAAATTAATGTTGAGTCCAGTCTTCTCTTCCTCTTGTGCAGCCAAATTGATGTAGTTAAGTTTATAAAATGCTTTGAAATGCTGAAAAAAAGCAAGCTGCAATCAACTCCAAAGAGGTTCTTGTACAGCTACACAGAGGAACATTCTGCTGAACTGCTCAAACAATTAAAATTCCCTTGCTGAGCAGAAATTTGCAAAGCTTTCCTAGAGAGAGAGAGAAAAAGCAATGTGTCTTTTCACCACTCTGAAAAAGCAAGTGAAATTTGTTCAAGTCAGGCTTCCCCAGCTTATCAACTGAGCATCATTCTTCCCTGAATGGGGCTGTCAAAACTGTCATATAAAAAAATCCGCCCAATTATCGATTAAAAACTCCCCACCTTCCTCTCCCCACATATCTATCTGCTAGACCATCCTTACATCAGAAGACGATTTGCTGTTACTATTTAATTTCTGTCATGCACAAATATTGATTGCTATAAAATCATAAATTTCTGTAGTGAAATTTCAATGTAGGATTGCATATTTAAGAACAATTTCATCAGTCATGTGATTTCTTCAAAATTCCACTGCGGAACCCACTTGTATAGCAAAGCTGAAAAGATGCAAATTAGTTCCATGCATACGCTACTGCATAAAAAGAACTGCAAACACTAATTTTCACAGTACTTAAATTAACATGTTTCCATTTAGACTTGAAAACCAACCGATATTTGAAAGATTCAGATTTTCAGAAAGATGTATTATGTTGAGATGAAATGTTAATCCCTATCTACAAAAAGCATTTCCTGATTTCCATATATGTGTAAGGCATTATACTATACTTCCTTCAATAATGACAAAAAAACTTTTATCCTGAGAACATTTTTTTTTTTAGAGTCATATGTTAGTACAGGAAGCACCATAAAAAACGTGGCATTTACCGTAATATCCAAGGTGGCCCCTAAGTGAAAGTTATCATAAATACAGAAGTAGCAACATTCTACTACATATTTGGAGCCCATTCCCCCATTTCTAACTCATACGTCAAATTATTTGTATGATCTCAGAAACATCCATCTGGAAAAGATGACGACTAATATTTCTCAGTTTAAATTCTACTAAAAAAAAAATCAAAGTAAAAATGGAGAAGAGAAGAAAGATTAAAATACGAAGATCTACAAGACATTTTAACAATTCTGGAGGGCATCACCATGGCCTTATCCTGTACTCTTAATAACATGTACACTTTTCCAGTATATAGAGAACAATGTACAGGCTGTAAGTCAGCAAAGCTAGAAACTAAAATAACAGACACCTTAGATGATTAAAAATAATCTGTATAAAACTATGGTTTTTAATATCCTTTCCCAAAAAAACCAAAGAATCAAGATTTTTTCCCCCACATATTACAAGTTTTTCATTAAATGTTAACTTTAATGCACAAGTTTGTTTGTCATGGTTTTTAGAAAGAGTCAAAAAGGTTCACTAGTTATTTTTAAACTACCAGTCCTTTAATCATCATTGGGAATCACATCGGGAAGACCTCACGAGCACTAATTAGTTCAGTTACAAAATTATATCTTACAATCAGTTTTGCGCTCTCTCCTGAGAAAACAACAGTCAGTTTATATGAAAGTGTCACAAGAATCAGTGACTCTTCCATAAGAACTGTAAAGGCAATGAGACAGGACACCATCATTTGACATAGAAAGCTTGAAATGCGGTATGAAACCCTGAAATTCTTTGTCACTGCTCCAAAAACAAAACACAAAGCTTAACAGAGACTATCAGAAACTAGTTATCAAATATCTGTGTCTGAAGATATTTCTATGGTGAAGTGCAAAATGAGGACCATCAATCATACGAATATTTTGGAAACTACTAAAAATAGTACAAGCACAGTTTTGTTGCTTTTCCAGTCCAACTTCATTGTCCACATTGGTCATCTGTTACCTCAGAAGAAGAAAAAAAAAAGTATGTGGATAGCATCTTTGACTACGAACTTACACTCCTCGCAGAAGCAGTGTTCAGAAACATTATGTAGCTTTTTTGCCCATGGAGTAGGAGGCCAGGGACTTCTTTGCTAAGTGTAGCACTTGTTAGGCCCCTCAGTGAGCTGATTCAACTCACTACTGCAGCACTAACACAGCAAAACAAAATTTTTAAGAGGAAAATAGTATTCTCTGGGGCTAGTGGGAGAACTGGCTAACAAGGGACGTAGTGGTGCCAGAGCCAGTGTAAGGGGGTGGCTGGACCAATGGAACCAGGATCAGGAATTATAAAGAATGACCAAGACCTTTCAAGAACAGAGAACCTTTACATCGGCTCAAATGCTGATAAAACTGCTACGTAAGATACTGTGAAGACACTTTATCAATCTTATTTCTTCCCATCTGGTAATGGAAAAAACTGCACTTTTGACTTGACAGAAAACTAATCCTGAGCCTGCCTCTCTCCTTCTCTTCCACGGGATTGTTTTTCAGGCCTACCAGTAAACTAATCTGACTTGAGCACACAATGTGAACACCAGAGCTAACACACGGGATAGAAGAGGATGGTTCCTTAAGCTCTAACTCCCCAATTAGCTTGTTTTAACTAACTCTGAAACCAAAGGGTTAGATACAGTTTATCTTCACAGCCTGAATCTTATATACAGGTATGCTTAAAACGACGAGATGAAAGTGCTGTTCGTGTTTTAATAGAACTGTACTACTGTATAACTCTAATGTGAAGATTAAAAACAAAAAAACCTTTTAAAAACAGGAACAATGAGAAAGATACTTTCAATTACTGCAAATGCTTGAAAAATAAAGTTTACCAATATACTTAACATGAGAAGCAAAAGCGTTCTGTAACAGCGTATCCTTTAACTCAACGCACTCTCAGGAGAAAACTGAATTTAAGAGAGTAATCTATACAAAGAAGTATGCAATGTTAAACATGTTACCTACAGCGCACACAAATAATTATGGGATGATGCATTCTGAACAGCTCACCAAGTCAAATTAATTTTGTGTCAAGCCTGATGCCATCAGAGAGGTAATACTCCTTAAAATGTTACAAAACGCACTGCAAATATGCAATATATTTGTATGTACATTAAAGTTTTATTTACTGTTGCTCCCCAGTACTCCCCAGACTGTCAGTCTGGGTCAGTGCTCACTTAGACTTTTTGTACCAGAATCCACAGCACAAAGTTGCTGCAACTGAAGAGTCACAAGCAGTCTGTGAACTTGAGCTGTGATCAAAAATGGTTTTAAAGATCAGAACAGGCCTATGGAGTGTATGCTTAACACCATTTATCTAACCAAAGATGACAAGGGATGAGAGAAAAAAACCTGCCACTTCACAGATGTTAAACATAATGGTAAAAAATTTATACAAAGAAGAGGTATCACAGCTAACGAATATAGACCAAGTCCCAAAAGATTAAGTACAAGGTCATTTTATCTCTCAATTTCAAGTTGAAAATATTCCAACTGGTCTCCACAGTTTCTATGACACTACCACATGAGATACCAAGCACCGCATCCTGAAAGAGCTAGCACAAAATGGGGGTAGTGGCAGTAAACACAGCAAAAAATTTTAGAAATACAGAATCAACAGCAACAGTAGAAAAGAAGGAAAAAAAAAAAAAAGAAACAAAAGGCTCCATGCTTGACACTGACAGAGGGGAAAAAACTCTCAAAAATAAACAGCTTGGAACACAAACTAAATAATTCATGGCCTACGCTGAAGAGGGGGCATGTGCTGGTCATATGTTCAGCGTATGTTATTGGCACCATTCACCAGCATGTTCCATGTTGTAATAGCTTAAACATTTAAATTCGAAATGCGCTGCCTTCAGGGACAACATGATCTGGGCAGCCCTGATGAAACACACACCACTCAAAATGAATACATGCTAATTTTGGCTTGTAGGTTATTTCCCCATACTCCAAACAATGCTTTGATTGGCACTAACTCATTTGAAGAGCTTATATTAAATATAACCAGTGGTAGTGTGAAGCAACTTTTAAAACCAGTAGACTTAGTTTATGTAAGATTATATAAAATGACTATTGTAGTATCTGTGATTCTTAGAGGCAATTTTCTGCTTGGATCCATGCTACGGATTAGATGTGCATGCGTTTAAACTTCAGAACAGCAACACTCTTTGAAGTTGCGCACAACTTCTCTACGCATTCACTGTCTCAAACATAGCAATATATAATACGATGCAGCCCATTGCCCAGATGACACTGAAATGCAATAGTGTAGTTTTAAGACTCCAAAGCATAGGGGAAAAAAACAAACTGAGTTGGAGTTCAAACATGCAACTTCAAAAACCTGCTTTCTGTAACAGCCAGCTCTGCCTCCCCACTCTAGTCATTTCCATTTCTGTAAAAGTTATACCAAGAAAGTTGCTTTTAGTGCTGACACACAGATCATTTAAGAAAGGATCACCACCTCACTACTGTATGCTAATTTCTGACCATATCAACCCCTTCTGCATTCAAACCAGTGGCTATGATTAGATCTATTTACTTCCTTTTAAATACCTATCCTGTAGTATTTTAATTTTAAATCCCCTAGAGCGATTTCTCTTTCCTTTGTATTTTTGTATTAAATCATTACCTGCGCAAGTCAAATCCTGTCTCCGTTTAGAACATCTTTAAGAGGGTTATTCTAATGACTTAAAGATGGTGTGAACCATCGCAATACAAGTATCTACGGACCTTTCGGATTTAAAAATAAAAGTCTCCTTCACTCAGTGAAGAACTTTATCAGCCCAACTTCTTGCTCGCTCTGTATCAGACACTGTCAGTATGTTCTCAGTCAGCAATTTATTTACCACAAAACATCCCTGTAAAAACACAGAGCAGGCATATATAGTATCTTCTTTAAATCTCTTGGGGAAAGTTTGAACAAGCAGCTACCACAAAGACAAAACAGTCCTAAGTAGGACAAAATTGCATTAGTGTAACACATCCAGTAACCAACACTTCCTTAATCAGAGCCCAGGGATCTCCAAGTTGAAATGCAATGTCACTGCAACAGGCACCCAACCCCCCTGGTACTTACCTATATTTATCTGAAAGTAATTAACCCTAAACTACTCAGACCTTCAAGATAAGAAATTTAACTGGAAGAATAAGAAAACCACCTAACCCTCCTAATATCAAGTGTTGTTGCAAAAAGAAAAAGTTGCAGACACAATAGTTTGCCTTGGAGATAAGGCAAGTAAACACATTTCAGTACAAGGATGGAATCAGAGTAAGTATTATGAAAATTACAAAAAACACATGCTGCCTTCTCAAGTCTCCCCAAACAAAAAGAGACTTGGGCAACACATTTCTACATTGCCATCTCCCATGTTCATTTCCACAACTGCAGCTTTTTTTTCTTAATTTCAAAAACTGCAGAAAAGCCTAATTTTTACAACCAACATTTCTGATTAAGCTACCAAACTAAATTCCTGAGAAATACCTTCCTCAGTCTCTTCTCCCTGTCCACTATCCTGTTATTTCTCCAAGTAGTCAAAATCACACTCTCTCACATTACGGTTATTTTGTATTCTACATAACCATGCTTTTAAGCTTTTCAGGTGAAGTTCAACTATTTTATGGCACACTTCTCAGCTACGTTCCAGCTAATACAAAGAACACGCATACACAAATCGGAGTAATGTTTTCTTCAGCTACTACTAAGCCAAAATAACTTTAAAACACTAACCCCAAACTTAAAAGTTTTATAGAATTTTATTTTATCCTTCTGACTGAGGGTTGAATTATTTACATTCACATGCTTCTTTTATTCTTTTTCTTTTGTTTTTTTTTTCTTTTCCCTTGTTTTTTGCATGGTTTGCATGCTTCTTTTCTTTAAAGGCTTAAAAACACCCATTTTGCTGATAACCTTAGATAATAGTGAATAACCTCACGTAAGAATCTTGGGTACTTACTAGCGCACAGCAGACCAAACTTATTTATAGCTAAGTAGCAAGCTGGGGTTAGTGATCTCTTCCAGGCTCAACAATCTTCCAACCTCAGAATAACCACACCATAAAACAAGCAGGGTTATTTCACTACTGACAGAAAAGTAAACATTTGTGTACTAGGGTGTGCTTGCAGATGATTGCTCTGGCTGCCTGTACTGCAGTAGACAGTAAAAGCTATTCACAACAGGCCAAAATTCATGAAGGAAATTTAAAATCTCGATCACAAATTGCTTTCAGAATTCAACTTGCATCTTTAAAACAGAGACAGGTGGAAGGATCTGAATTCTTCTCCCAACTGTGAATGAGGTTTCCCATTTCATCTTCAGACAAGTTTCTTTAACATTTAATTAGTACCAAATTTTTCCATCTGAAACAGGTAATATTCCCTATATCCTACGATGCAGTTAAGGAAAAATTACTATATGAGAAAACAGCACCTTAGCCCACAGAAAAAGCTTCAAAACAGAAAACAGCTATCAAAATTAAATTTTTTAAAAGTTCTAACAGAATTCTGGCAGAATCTGTTATAATGAAGAAACTTTTGTTACAGAAAGCCTGGACATTCATAGAATTGGACAGTCAAGCAAAGACCACAAGTAAAAATGAAACACTTCCAGAAAAGCCTGTTGTGTTGTCAGCTTGCTGCTCACTGTTACTTCCATCTCGCTCCATTCCTCTGCTTAACCACTCACAAGAACTTGTACAGTTCAATCAGCTCACAAGAGCTTCTGAAGTCACTATGTGATTCTGCTCAAACAACAGCACTCCTCAGAGGCCAGCAGTCCTTCAGTAGGAAAGAAAAAAAAAAAAAAAAAAGAAGGGATGCAGCTAGTCGAGAACTAAGTAATGAAACAGGCAAGAAGTGATGCAGCTTCGTACCATTCACTGCAGAAGGTTATTTTGTCTTGCCCCGGTTCACAAGGCAGTTGAGCACTGTTAAACGGTTCTGGAATTTGCTGATAATACAGACTAGTTGCATTTCTCAGCTTTATGGACAGACCAATACCAGGAAAAGGTTTTAAAAACAAAGGCTTGCATTTCAATTCAAGAGGATAAACAAACAACTGAAGTTCTACTGTGGTTTTTACCTATTGCATCTCTTTCCTGTGTTGCTAAATGTGCCTGTCATCTGAACATTTCAACCGACATACACACTGTGGTTTCCAGGTCCAAAATGTTTGTAGCAATTATCAATACCTAGAAAGCTGAATGAATAATACTAGAATCAACCACAAACTGTGGAGCTCACCCTAAACTCAGAATTCAGTTCTGCATTCATTTCAGAACCCACATTCATAGCAGAGGGTAACCACCTTAAACTACTGCATTTATTCTTCAACTCAGTGATGTAGCTACAAAAGCGCTGCCAGGAAAAAGGCTGTACTCTAACTCTTGATAGTATCATTGGAAGTAGGACTGCATGAGGATGAATTTCATCATTCTATGAGAATCTTATTACCCAATCTAGTAATTTTAATAAAGTTACTTAAGAATAGATTGCACACTCTTCAAAGCAATGTTTTCATATCATTTGAACAGCGTAACAGTTCATCGTTTGGCTTGCAACCCCTAATGCTACTAAAAAGCGAGTAAGCTTAGTAAGATGAAGGGGCAGAAAGCACCAAAGCCATCAACCCCCTCTACTCGATAAAAGAACATCCTGGGTCAGATCACACACACACATGAAAGTGCTTCAGTTGGTTACCCCAAAACAAGTGTATCAACCGACGACCATGTAAGACAGATCAGGCAGAACACCTAGTAGAAATCTTATCTGAACCTAACCCAGCCACACCCAGAATATTCACACGTGTAAGGAAAGGAAATAACTTGCTTCCTTTAACACATCTTTGCTCAATATGTTATTTAATGCTTACATCTGTGGAAGTTAACAGGATTTTGATTGATGATAATTTATATAATTCACTCCTACTAACTTTTGTCAGCATCCAAATCCACTGAATACTGCACTGGAAATGAAGGACACTTTTTGTTATAATCTGCTCCTTCTCCAAATGCTTGTTTTTCTTAAATGTTTCACCTCATCCCCTCTGCAGGAAGTCTCAGAGTGACAGTGAGAAGTCAGTTAAATCAAAAGAGGGAGAAAATGCACAGCTACTTTCAAGCCTGCTATCTAAGTAGTTTTGGAAGGCTGGATCAACTAAACTTACTTATTGACTACTAACACATTTGCCTTAAATGGCAGTCTGGTTTTACTATCCTGCATAAAGAAGGGAAAGAAAAAGCTCTCTCTCAAATGACAACTTTTTTTTGAGACGTTTCTGCATCCTATCAAGCAGAGACCCTCAAAAGACAACAGGAAATCCAAATCACATCTGATCTACCTGCATAGTCAACTTCAGCAGATTTACATATTTCCTGAAAAAACACTACGGACATACGCAGCCCCTGCAATAAAGGACATGTAAAGAACAGAAAGGTTTTTACAATTTTCTTCAAAGTAATTTTTTCTTTCAGGCAGATGACAGAATGCCGCACAAACTCTAGTCAGTCACCTGTCTTACAGGTAGAGAAGCCTGCTTTCCACGACAGGAAAAGGGTTTGGGCAGGGGGGTGCGGAGGGGACAGACAGACAGAGACGGGACAGATGACTACAAACAAAAACAATACCTAAAATTTTTAAAAAGGGCCATCCACCTCCACTACATCCTTATTGTTCAATTTTCCCTAGAGCTTGTGACTTCCCTAGTCTACAATATACTTAAAACCACCAACTGGACTAATGACCTATGGAGCAAAAGTCTGCCTTTAAGCAGGAGATACAGTGATTTAGCATATGGAATGAAGACCATATATTAATTCTGTCCTCTGCTATGAGATGATCTACAGCCAAGGAACTTGTACCCCTTTTTCTCTAGCAGTTTTCTCTATGTATTCATATTTATGCAGAGATTTTAAAAGAGAGTCAGAAAGCACGTATTAACCAAATGTATGACACAACTGAGCCATCTCAGCATCCAGTCTACTTAGATTCACTTTTTAAAATTTTTTTAACTTAAAACAAATACTTAGTATACCCCTTTATCAAAAAGTATGCTGTCTCAAGAACTTCTGGGATTTAAACATTTTTATATTACATTGCAAGTGCTTTTTTAATACACCGAATTATTTTTGGTCTTCTCTTCTACTGTTTTGGATCTTTCTTCTCCTTTCCATTTTTATTTCATAGAGCATAACGGCTCTTATAACTTAATGTATGATTCCACAAGACACAGCAAGCTGACTGTTGCCGAAAGTCTGTGCAGGCCCACCACATACTTCATGCCAGCTCTACTGCTTGCCAGACCTCTCTGTGAGCCACTTCAATGCAACAGAAAACCACCCAAAAATAGCAAAGAAAGCAGACATCAGCAGCTTACAGAACATCTGATGAGCTTCAAGGCCAGCACAACCTGCAGTTGGGAGCACTGCAGAAAACAAGACCTTCCCCTCCCATGCTCCATTTCAGCAGTAGTGAAACACCAGATTAGCTCAGATGCTCATGAAAGCACAGCCTACGTTTCTAAAAAGTGAGACCCCAGATTCTTCTGAATCACATTTCCCAAATGAAATATCAAAGTCAGAGCCTCCTTACATTCTGTAAGGATAACAATTGTATTACTTCTCAGTCTCAGCTCTTAAACTTGAGATGATCTTCAACTTTTTCCAATCTTTTTTCAAGCCTCCCAGCAAACCCTTTCATTTCTCCTCACATAACTACAAACCCCACTAATATCCTCTCCATATCCTAAAGCAAAACACATTGGCCTATGTCCTCATCTTTCCCATGTAGTAACTGAGTCCTCCTCTTCCATTTTTCTAATCTGTACATGGCATCATGCTAAAATCATCCTCTTTACAATTATGCTCACAAGGTTTTTGCTTGCTTAAATAATCAGCTTGTTCTGGTTTAAATTTGAACTTATCCGCACACAGAATTTCGCAGGAGTACATTCACCCTTCTCTTGTCTAAGCCTTACTCTTTTTAATTGTATTTAAGCCTCTGTCTCCCCTCATTGCTACACAGGCCTTCTTCACCTATCTAGAAAGACCAGAAGGCAGCAGTATCACCTAAGGAGATAAATTCTTTTCTTTAAGAGTCAGCTTCCATCATTTATACTTTCCAACTACTTTCCTTGTGTGTTTATTGCACTGATATTGTATCCAACAAGCCTGCCTACTACTAAAGTATATAAACTGTGTATATGCCTTGTCTGCTCAAATTATATTCTGCCTCGAACACCCCAAATATGTCCATAGGACAATACAAAGTGACAAATGCAATTTTTCACGTATTCTCAGTCTTTAAAACAAACAAAAAATCAAAACAAAAAAAACCCAGGTAATTATGTGTTGTATCTTCAGAAAGAAATCAGACTTTTACCTTGCATGTAATGAAACAATGTATCGTACACTATGCTAAGACACCAGCATTTCAGGCATACTTTTTTGAGGAAATTGATGCTTCCGTGGAAGTTAAACTATTTTTTCTCAGCTGTGACAGGAAAAAAAGGAAGAAAAAAAGGAAAAAAGGAAGAGCAAGCAAATTATCTGCTTCCATACTGCAACATGTCAGTAAAAATCAGAATTTAAAAGCAACTTCTGTCAACACATTAGTTTGTCCGTATCATCTCTGAACCAAAACCACACATTCGTCTTCATTTCTTCAAGTGATTTAGAAAACCTGAATTTAGTTTCAGTACAAGGTGTAAACACTTCTTCTATTACATGCTAACCTGACTTCTTATCAACACGAGAACTAAGAGGCTTATACCTCATGAGCTATATCTAAGACTTATTCGAAGAACAAGAATTTTCAAAGAATCACTGTATATTACCTGAAAATTATCTTTGAAACTTTACAGTATACTCCAATATGAAGACTAAGATGATAATGAACAAAAGCATCAAAATGATTTGCATGCAAGAACGCTGCTGGCAAGGGTAAATAAACAAATGCCCAACTAGAAGTTTGATGCTTTAGAAGCAATTTTAATTAAAAACCAAGCCAAGTACTGATTCCTTGTTAAAACACATAATAAAGTCTCTTGCTATAACCCAATGGGAGGTTATTAAAAAAGGACTTGCAGAGGAAGTAGAGGCTGAACAGCTAAGAAGCTTCACCTACTTGTACCTCTTTAGCCCAAAGCCATGAAATTTCATCCAACCATACCTATACTGCACCTAGTCTCCAGGTCTGACTACAGCAAGGTGTATTTTTTTGTTTAAAGCATCTTTTCCAAGAAGGTATCTATTTTTGATCAGCAGAAGATGGTGAAATAGAGATACTACCATTCTTCTTAGTAAGCTGTTCCAACACTGCTAAAAATATGCTCTTATTTCAAACCTTGAGAGTTCAGTTTACAGCCTCTGGGTTTTTATACCTGTGTGTGACCCATCAGCAAGTCTTTCAGTACTCTAATTCATCCCCATAAAAGTGTACATACCCCAACTCAGCCATCTTGCACTCCTTTTTGGTAAGACAAACATAGTGAACTCCTTAAGTCCCTCACTATTTGGGATTTCCTCCAGCCTTCAATTCTTTTTAGCAATCATCCCCTTAAACCCTTACAGTTTTGCAAGATTCTTTATCACAAATTTTGATTCCAGAACCACGTGAAGTGCCAGCACCTCTCGGTACTCCCCGATACAGCTCCCCTATTTCCACACAATCACAATCACTCTGCCTCGACACATCATCTCAGTACAGGCATCTAATAATTTCTCTACAGTCATGACTTTCAAATGCACTCTACTACTACTTTTCAGAACAGTTTCCTACCCTGTAGATCCAGCCTGGATACCTTTTGAGATGCCTTTTTTTTTTTTTTAAATGGATTGACCACGTCCATTTTTTGTCCTCATTATTTGTGAGGAAAATATTTACCAACACTGATATTGTCTGTAAATATCAGCACTTACATTTACTTCAGATCACCACCACCACTATCAAGTAGCAAAATCAAGTAGTGATCAAGTATTTTTTTCATGATTTAGCGCTAAGCTGCACGTTATGCTAATCAGCCTGTGCATTACCCAAATTCTGCCATTGGAAATATAGATAATGTTTTTTTCAATATGGGGTTGTAGTTACATGAAGCATTTTATAGTTATGGAGATACTCAGAATTCAAATGGACAAGGTGCTAAGCAGTCCAATCTAATGTTGAAGTAATTTCTGCTTTCAGCAGGGGTTTGGCTGAAGGTCTCTTCCATAATTCTTAATGTAAAACCTTAAATTAACAGTGAATTAAAATTAATTCCAGTCAACTTTACACTAATTTTGTTACGCTTCATAAAGCTATGATAATGACATGTCTCTGGCTTTTTTTACTTTACAGCTCTGAGTCTACAAATGCTCAATTCCATATGCATCTTTATCCACATGAGCTGTCTTGCTGAAGTCAACAGGAATGTTTAGTTCAGCACGGACATAACTGTTTGTGAATCTGCTCATGTTTTTCATTTTATTTGGTGCACATGCACAAACAAAAAGGTGTTCATATAAATATTCATGAAGACATTCTGAAATTTTGAATATTGAAAATTTTACTCCCACTAACACTCAACTGTATAGTATACATGAAGATGATGCTTGGTAAAAGTTTATGATTTGCAGTACTAATGAGAAGGACAGAACCGCGTAGAAGCACATGCAGTAGCTGCAGCAGAATCACTCAAACAAATGCAAAGAAACAAAGACTCCAATCATGTACAGACCTTCTTCAGCCCTATAAAAAATGATGAATTACAAAATTACAAAGATTTGCACTAGCTCTTCAAGTAACTTACTAAAGCCTCAGCACCCTTCAGTGATAAAACAGTAGTGATGAAATCTTAACTGAAGAATATAACGTTTATTTTCTATGCCATCCAATGTGGAATAGCTGCAGAATAAATATGGTTCCTCTCCTTCGACTGCTTTATCTAGGTCAGAAAACTCCTCAAAGGCAGGAAGTCGTAGGAAACAAATGTCACTACACATCAACTTTTTATCATGAAAACATGCAAGACAGTAGATAAACCCACCACCTTCCCAATATCTCAGTATGAAGTTCCATGAAAGACATCAGCTTATTAGTAAACACAAGACTGTTGTGAAAACTCCTTATAGGCTGCAAAAGAGATGGCCTCACACTACCACGACAAATTTGTAATTTTCTTTGAAATCATATTTTTTCCCAGTGTTTTACATAATTTTACATAAGTTAATGGCACTTGAGAGGTTTTTAAGGCACTTCTGTATTTACTGAAAAATACAGTAAATCAGATGCACAATCATCTTATTTTGAATAGCTTAGGCAGGACTGTGAGAAAAACTTTTGCTTTGTGCATGAGAATTACACATGCTCAAAAAAAAAAAAAAACCACCAAAACACAACACAAAACCCAAACCCAACAGCAGCAGAATTCTTCCACAGCAGAATTATGCTCTAAAACACATCTACCTTCATGAAGGACTAATATTTACAAGACAATGTCATTTCCTAATTATAAGCAAATTAATCATACTTATTTTGAAAAGCAAGGGTGAAAGAAAACTTATTTTCTTTATTAACTTACTTAACTTACACTTATCCGATAGCAAAAGTCTTCTCTTCCTACTCAAACACAGTGCATTTCACAACCAAAGATCAGTATTGTATTTTGATTTAATCAATGCAAAGCAAAGAATGATTTAATTTACATATCTCTTACCTCATTATTATAACTGAAGGTAAGAATCTCAAAACTTTCTTTCAACTACAGATTCTTGGAACAGACAGTTTTAATCTGACTTTGCACCTTTAAACCAAAACAACACTAATCTTGCTTCTGTCATAGAACTGGAACTTAACAGATGATAAAGAAACCATCAATTTTTAAGATGATTTCCCAGTTTATGGTATTTCATATAACTATACAAAGAATGTAGTTACTTCTATAGCTAACTATAGATGTAAGAACATTTGTAAGATCAGTAAAATTGTAGAATTGGGTAAGGAAGTTTCATATACATATCAATCATACCAACAGAAAAAAACAAGGCAAGCGCTAATTAATCCAAATATAAAACTGTTTAGGTTTTACCTCAACTACCTCACTGGTGTATGACAATTTGCAATGCTGCTTCAGTAACAAAAAAAAATTCACTCATAAGGTGTGTGCAATTGAGAGGGAAATAAGAAAAAAATGAGATGACAAACAACTAACATAAATTATGACTATAGAAACTTCACACTCATCTATTTTCATTTCAAATAATATGCGCTCTACCTTCCTCCTCCCACGTTCCTTTTCAATCAGATCTGCTTATGTGAGAACACTACTGCTATTGAGCTTGACATTTGCAAATCCTACTTTAAAGTAGCCAAAAAACCACCTACATACATCGCCCAGTTAACCTTATTAGTCCTCATGGCATGGGACACAGTGTCTGCTGAAGAAAGTAAATAAAAGTTTCTGGAGTCTGATTCATAAGTCACAGCCAAGTCCCATGTTTCTTAGTTTTATGCTTAGAAATAATTTGTAAGTAATTCATAGTTTTAATACAACCAGTATGGAACTCCAAGATACTCCTCTGAACACAAATCAATCATAAGGCCTCAAAAACATTTCAGCCAGCTGTCTTCCTTACAAGCAACTGTATCTATCAAAAGTGTTGTCAAGAAAGCGAAAAAGCAGGTGCCAATCTGGCCTGAGGTATTAATCTATACTTACAAATATATTCCTCGAAAAAAGTGTTTTGTTTGATTTCTTAAAGTATCTAACACTTCTATTCATAAAGAAAACCTTTAAAACACAAGCCATAAGCCAAAAAACAAGCAAAGAACATTCTTCCTAAGCTAGCAAGTAACACTACCTAAGGAGATGCTATGATCCGTTCACCTCAACTGTTAAGCCAAACCTCAGTTGTTTCCAGTGAGAAATTTTCATTGAGCACACATGCAGCCACAGCTCTAACTCATACAGCAATCACAACTTTGCATATAATTTAAGTCACTGCAATAAGATGATAGAAAAAAGTGCACTGATACATTAGAGGTTCTCTACAATCTGTTGCGCTATTGCCAGCTCAGGTAATGCTGAACACAATAAACTTTTCCAAATAATTTACTTAGTGAATAGATATACTCGATCCTTGTTCAGAATCTACTGGCTTTCATTGGCAGGAAAGCTTCTACTACTTAAAAGGCAGTAATAACCCCACTTTGTAGATCCAGACCACAAGACCAAACTAAAAATATTGATTCAGCCCTCTGTATACTAGGAGGAAAAGCACGAGAACACAGATTTTTAGTTTGCAGCCATATATGCTTGACTTAGGATTAGTTAACAGATGTTAAGCTGAAGTAAAATGTACTCGACGTGGTTTAGTGTAAGAGCTCCCATACTTAGTAATGTCAAGAAGTCTACAAAATGAATGACAGAATGGGAGAATTATTTACTGTCTCTTATTATAAAGGAGCTAACTTAAGTTGCACCAAATGAAATTACCCGGTATCAAGTTAAAAAAGAAAAAAAATCAGAAAAAAGAGGTATTTTTCCCAACATGGGCTTCAGTTACGTTGTGGAACTTACTGTGAACTCACTGCCCAAGGACGCTGTGGATACAAGAGGTTTACAGGGATTTAAAAAAAAAAAAAATCAATTATTTTTTAAAAAAGAGAGAAAAAATGCAAGCAGTAAATGGTTTTAACTCAAAAAGAAATAAACTCTGACTTTGGGATCAGAAAAAAAAAAAAACCAAGGGAAACATAACCATTTGCCTTTATCCATTTTTATGCTCCTCCCTAGGCATCTGCTACTGACTACTCTTGGAGGTAGGTAACGGATGCATCTTTGGTCTGACTTAGAAATGCTGTTCTTATGTTAATGGTATCTTGTTTATGATTCACAAATCTACTTCCACAAAACCAAAACCGAAAGTGATTACCAAAATACAAAATATATGGTTTTGTCAAAATGAACAAGACATTGTCTTGGAACAGTCAAGCCCAAGATGTCAGGATCTTCATGAATGCAAATGCTAATACATAAAGCACATCCAAGAAACCCAAAAATAAAAACAAAACAAAAAAACTTTTTCTGAGCAAAGTTGTACCCAGAAGTCAGTCTGCTTTTTCCAGCTGTATCAGTTACATCTGTCTGGAATCCTGCCTCTCCAAAAGCTGTATACAAGAGCTCTGTCAACAACTGCTGCTGTGCCCAGCACAAAAGGTGTTTTTCAAGCCAAGTACCTCAAAAGTCAAATATTATGTTATTATTTACCTAGGAATATATCCTAACAATGCTTTCACTGAAGTCGCGGGAAATTTGAGAAGCATCAAATGAAACCAATGTAAAAAAATTAATTTTATGAACTGGAGAGTGATAGTCCATGCATCTTAAAGCTAGTTGTAAAAGACTAATTGAACTACTTTGATTTGTGTGTATTTAACAGGAGACACTAAAACCTCTTTCATCCCATGCCTCTGTGTTACGACATTGACAGGAGAGCTACTTACTGGACATGAACAAAAAAATTGCTCTTTTCTCCCCAGCCCCCATTTTATTCCTCTAACAAGATGACAGCTGGTTTGTATATACACAAGTACCTATGTGAGTCTGTTAAGAATCAGAAAAACAAAAACACACTTCCCACTGCTATTACCTCCTGCTTGATAACTTAAACATTTGAATTGTGAGCGAGGTTTCCAGGGAAGCATTAAAAATAGCAACCAGAACAGTTATCTTAATGCACAGTAATTCCGTGTTTCATGGCATTTATATCTGTAGAAAGAAAGATGCCTTTATTACACATAAAAGTATACTCTAATAACTTAATTTCCCCAGATGTTAAAAATGTGTGTTTTGCAGGAAACACAAAGTTGTATTTCTGTTTTTCCCTTCCAAAACCAGGAAGTTCAGTAACATGATTAATGCAATCATATTTAAACACCGTGCTGAAATAAAAAAAAGGCCAAGGACACTGGAACTACATACAATTATTAGTGACAATTAAATAAGACATTTCAAGTCTGTAACAATATTTTACTTGGACTCATCTGTAAGTCACTATTAATTAGACAAAGATGGACCCTCCGTTCTTGGTTTCCAAGATCACTTAAAAAACAAACAGAAGGAACAGGCCACCCTGATTTTTTTTAAACTTCACTTGTCATTAAAATTTCAAATGATTGCGTAGTCATAGGCAAAGCATATTACTGGCAACATAGTAGGATTAAACAACAACAAAAATAGATCTAGTGATTACTTGAGCTGGAGGTTAGCAATCAGCAATCTTGAACTCACACCAAAACTACTTTCTTTCCAATCATGTTTCAACTGTTAATTAATGTTTACATTATACTGAAGTAACTAAGTTTGATTCTTAAAATCCAGGAGATCATCTTCAGTGTGATGAGTTAAGTCTACAATGAAACTCAAGAACACGGCTACAAACAATATTAGTCATCAGTAATTCACAGTAATGACTTGCTATAAGTAGATAATGTCTGCTTTGAATTTGCCTAAAGACTCCTGTGTTAAAAAAAAAAAAAAAGCTTTGCAAATAATGAAACTACTATTTCCCTATACAACTCCAGTAAGACTTTCCTTTTATAAACACGTTTATTTTTTTTAAAAAGCAATAAAGCAGCATTTGATCTTAATCACCAATCTAACTATGACCCTGTAGATTTTGCCTGCCCTTCAAGATAAAACTCATCCCTATGCCTGTTGACTAAAGAAATCCTAGTTCACCCAGTGTACACACTGCTCCATTGTTTTGAGCCAGGACTGAAGGTACGCCACCTTTTATTTACAAGACTTGATGGAAGATCACACCTACATTTTGTAACCAGGAGAGAACTACTTCAACCAGCTTACAGATCTTGAAGCTGAAGGCTACTAGTATGCAGTCTAAGAAATGGTGTAATCACTGAACACAGTCAGTTTCAAGCAAATGCTAGTTTCTGTAACACCACCCACATACACTTGTGAAGAAATTTTAACTGCACAGAAATTTTCATCATTGTTCAATAAAAAAGTGACACACAAAAAATCCTTCAGAATTTTCTTTCCATTTAAAAAGCAACACTGATAGAAAGAACTAAAATAAATTACAAGTCAATAATTACACGGACAGCATGAAGAAACAGTATTTTTTTTTCCTGAGGTCTTAAGCATTTAACAGAACACTACTGACTAAATTACTCGAACTAATTCTAGACTGTTTGCAATCAACATATATAATGCACGACTTGCTTGCAATTAGTGTATTATACTAAAATCTGTTTACAAAGAAAAAAGTATTTGATATGTATTTTATAAATGTGTTAGATTAAAATATAGATAAACCACATGCCAAATGATTATTAATATTAAAAAGCAGAAAGCAAAAATAGAAGTTACAGTTAAAGGTCAAACAAGTCCTCCAACTGTATTCATGATTATACAACTCTACACATACTGGCACTGTTAAACCCTTTCAGAATGAGCATTTCCTAGAAAGCAGAAAGGTAAGACAATTTGATTTTCACAGAGGAACCAGGTGGGGAAACTAACATTAGGACGTCAAAGCGGAAAATATACATCATCAACGTCCTAAACATAGTTTAAAAACTTGTAAGGCATTAAGACTGTGTCACTAATGGCATATGTTTTATAAAGGTAAAACATTCGTAACCTTTTAGGTATTTCTTAGTCAAGACAGCTAAAATATACTAAACCAAAACACTTTCACTTTTCCTACATGCGACTGCTCAAAACATAGATTACTTATTTACAGTTCAACGTATCCTTCAATGTAGTAGGTAGGCCTCACATACTCCCCTAGAAAATTATTTTGCAAAGACAGTTAATGTTTGGTAAAGGTAAAGGAATGTATTACCATTTAAAAACTCTTAATACATTTGCTGTCACGGAAAGAACCACATTTTAAAACACTAAGACTAGCAGAAGCATTTCACGTGGATGATTCAGTTTACCCATAAAAATAAACGTTACAATTAGGCAAAGAGGCAGAAACTACCACAAAATCAGAAGGCAATCACACGCGTGAAACAATCCCCCTACATTCTGCAAAAGCACCAAGGGTGTTACAAGATTTACTCAGCACTGATCTTAAATTCAGAAATCCCAGATATGTGGATAACCACTTGACTGGTTTCCTTTGAAGCACGTAAACAATACTCAAGGGTGTATCCAATTCTATTTGCTAATTACAATACCTCCAAGCACTGCTGCAGACGGATTTGCTTCCAAACTCACAACAGATACTGCTACGTGCAAGACACAGCACGGGAGCAGGGTGACCATTTGTCAACCACCAGCCCTGGCGCTGCCGGGGTCTCACGCTTCCCACCTGTACCACCGGCTGCCGGAGGGACTGGAGTGGGAGGTGGATGTGCCGGCGGCGCCGGGGCCACCGGAGGAAGGACACATCCGAGGGCAGCGGGCGGAGGCACCGGTGCCCGGGTGGTGCCGGGCGGCGCGGAGAAGGGCTGGCGGCGAAGGAGGCCTAGGGCACCGCTCGCGTGTCGCCAGGACGGGGTCGGTTCCTCGCCTGTCACCCACCATGTGCCAGCCAAACGGCAACGGGGACAAGCGGCGCGGATGAGCAGCGGCACCACCCCCGCCGCGGCAGCCAGTCCTCCCGGGGAGGACGGGGCAGCCCGGCGCGGCGAGGCGCCGGCGGGTGGGCCCGGGCCCAGCCCCAGGCCGGCCCGGCGGGCCCCGGTGTGACGGGGGAGGACGGCGGGCCCAGCCCCCGCTTTACTCACACTCGGGGCAGCTGTAGCGGCGGCGCCCCCCGCCTCTGGAACACGCCGTCCACGAAGACGCCGTTCTTGCCGAGGCAGCGCAGGTAGAAGTCCCCTCCGCCGCCGCCGGTGGCAGCTGCGGGGTCCCCCTGAGGCGGAGGCGGCGGCCCGTCCGCGCCGGCCGGTGGCGGCGGCGGGGGAGCAGCGGTGAAGATCTCCAGGTGGCGCCGGGAGATGAAGCTGGAGTGGCCCATGCTCACGTCCACCGAGCCCTGCGACGAGTTGCGGCCGATGGTCACCGAGCGCTTCTTCATGAGGTACTCGAACTCCCGGCCCTCCAGCCGCGCCACGGCCGCCGCCGCCGCCGCCGCCGCCATCTTAGCGAGCGAGGGAGGGAGCGGGCCGCCCTCCGCTGCGCCCCTCCGCCCGCACCGGCCCCGCAGCCGCAGCCGCCGCCAGACACAGGCAGGGAAGGGGACGCCGCTCAACCCAACCTGACGCAGTCCGCCGCTGGCTGATGGACGGCGGCGCCGGGCCAATGCGCGGCCCGCACGCCCATGGGGCTATGGCGGCGCGGCCAATGGCGAGCGGCGCCGAGGCCAGCGCCGCGCAGCACGTTCGAGTGTCGGGGCCCGAGAACACGGGAAAGGCCCGGAAAACACGGAGCAGATCCGCGCGCGGGGGAGCGGAGCGACCCTTCTGCCCCCGGCGGAGGCAGCGGTGCCGGGAGAAGGGCTGCGCCGAGCCCCGGCCCCTGCTGCGGCGCTGGCGGCCCGAGGGAGCGGCGGGGCAGCCCCTCCCCGGCCGGCCGGGAGGGGAGGCACGGCAGGGCGGCGCGGAGCGGAGCGTGCTCGCTCAGCCCGGGGGGGGGCTGGCCTGCCTGCCATCTTCCTCCCCGTAGCCCCTTCCCTCCCCAGGGCCGGGGCGGCGGGGCCCCGGGCACCTGCGGGAGGCCGGGCTGCCGCCGCCCGCTCCTCGCGGCCCCCCCAGCGGGGGGTAGCCCCTGCGCTGGGCCCCTGAGCGAGGCCGCCGGCACCTCCCGCAGCCCACGTACGTGTTTTTCACCCGGCAGACAGCGCAGCACACATGCCCTCCGCTAGCGCTGCTTTCAGAAACAGCAGTTTCTGAAAGGAGGGGGGGAATAATCAAGGATAAAATAAAGACAAGTACCCAAACATTGCTAGAGGGTGGGCCGCCAGCTGCAAAGTAGTTTGTAACTCCTCAAATTTAGCCTCAAGGGACCACAGGGAAAAAAAGGAGGTTTGATACATCACACATATCTGACGGCCTTTTAAGGGTTAGGTTAAAACTAGAGGTAACTCCCCGTCTTGGAGTTTTGTCACATCCACGTAAAACAAGTACAGTGCTTTACATTCAAAAGTTTCAGGTAAGTCAGTCTTGTGTATTTGTGCACACACCTCACTCGGCTTACTCCTAGTTTTCTCGTAGGAACTAAGGCACAAAAAAGTAAGCAAGCAATCTGACACGACAAAACAGAATTAGACACGCAATCCCGTAGCAGTCTGTCACTCCTCCCCGAAGGTCGCAGGACATGGGAGAGAGAATGTCACAGGTAACAACATGGGAAAAACTGATCAAGCATCCGCCGCAGTGGTTTTGACTTTAAAAGATTACAGGCTACCAAAAAGACGACATTAATAGTACTCAGTTTGTCAAACGTAGCATCTGCAATGAGAATGTTTTACCTGATCAAAATCTTCTAGAAATGTTTGCGTGCTCCTCCCTAACTGTTAGGAGGACCAGGCACTCTGTCAGAATTGAGAAGTAAACAATCAAGAAACACTTTTGGCAATAAACTGTGAAGAGGGTGCTAAAACATAATTATGTCTATACGAATATAAATACTGCAAACACTTCATTGTAACAGCCTAGATAGCCTTACCGTATTTTCAAGCACTTTTTGTTTAGAAGGGTTTTTTTGTGGTTTATTTGGGCTTTTTTACAGTACTGAAGTTCACCGTTATTTATTAATTCAGAGGACACTTAAATACTTTCTTCAGTGGTACACGCATGCTCTGCAGAATTGAAAATAATCTTTAAAAACATTTTTATGCTCCGGTCAAAACTAATCAACTGGCTAACAAACATCTAGTAGTAAATTTGAAATTCAAAGTTCTGTGTTTGCACAATTGAGTCAACAGATCTTTTAACTGTAGAAATATTTTATGTATGTTTAGGAACAGAACACAGTGCCTGCTACCTGCAAAGTGACGGCAAACCTTATTTTTGCCTGTGGGATTGTATCAGCACTTGTTATAGGCAGCTACAACACAATTCCATGCTGGTTAAGTCCATTTATACGATCGCATATGCACATCAGATGCAGTAAAATATAGCAACAGTTTAGAACTTTGGTTTCTTTTACAGAAAACTTTAAATCTTGCCCACACTTTGGTATTTAGAATCAGACTTTCTTCTATACCAACATATGTTTGGCACAGAAAAAGTGGAGCATCAGAGAGCCAGTTATGACTCCCTGATTCTCAGCTTTTTTTTATCCCTTGGCTCTGCTGTGACTATAGGAATGTCGTGCCTGCTTTGCTAACAATCGGTTAGGGATCCTGAGGGGTATGCCGGCTGAAAATTACCGATGGATTTCCATCTCCTAACACACCCCAACACCCACAGAGAGAGAGAAAACACGCAGATTGGGAGAGCAGCCAGGTGAATTGCCATCAGGCCAGCAGCACCACTCTTACGGTTGCTCAGTTCACAAAAGTTAAAGGCATCAATGCTACTTTAATGTTTTCCGTTATGTGAATCACAACTTTGTTAATCTGTATTCATGTATTAATAACATCAGTACTAAATTCACAAAGCTGATATACACCTTCCTGTTCTCTTCATAATGGAACAGCACAGAGAACACAGCTATTGCCATAGAATGCTGAACAGAGTCTTGTAATATACACTGAAATTACTTTTCAAGCATCCAGTCATCAGTATGCTACTCTATAAAAAGTGACTGAACACCAGCAGAAAGTCTGTTTACTTTTGTATTACCAACACTGTAGAGCAAACAACAAATTCCATTGTCGGAAGCTATATTCATTTTAAGAGGACAGCTGAAGTCTCCCTGCCCATGATTTTCTAAATTGGTGCAGATTTAGTCACTTACTTTGTGACCATATGAAATTGCACAGTTACAGGTCATTCCAACCTGCCCACTTGCAGTTCTGTTCTCTGTTGTACAAAGCAGGAAACAGCAGCTAGATGTGGTGGAACGACTCATGCTTACACATAATTCTCCAGTGCTGTTCTGGGTGTCTGCGTTCCCCAGAAATCCGCTCCTTGACCATAAACTGGTCCTGATGTTGGAGCTGCATAGCAGATATGTACTCTTCCACGCATTTTTTTCCCTGCCAGTTGAGTGTAAGCAAAAGACATTCTTTTTCTCTGTCTGCTCTGTGTCCACCTTAACTGTTCAGGACAGAACTAGGGCTCCCATTACTGACCAAAATTTAATCTGAGGCACCGAGTTGCTGCAACTGCCGCTGACACTAAACAAGGTCTCAAAGCACTCATTGCACTCTCCACTTCTGGCCCTTCGAGCTAAGTAGCCCAATGTTATCCAGTCCACGTCGAATTATGCAGCAGCACTTGACTGCATCACAGAAATTAAGAATCAGCAGACCTTATCTGCATCATCTAACCTTAAAACAATCTGACCTAAGTTTAACAGAAATGTGTAAGTACTATGTAAGGTCTAATCCATTAATACTATTTTATTTGACCAAACTTCCCTTCAATGATTATGTATTTTTAGATGCATTCTTTTTTTCTTGAAGCTCATGCTATAGCAACACAACAGTGTTCATTTACAGTCTGCGTGTGCTTGGCGCTAGTAAACTGTCATATAATCAAGTTTTCTTTCTTCGGTTTTCTTATTAGATATGTGCTCTGTACTGAGGGCTATGAAGTGGTGAAGCAGCCTTCTCAAGATGCGTATTTTCACAGATCCAAAAGCATGAAATACTACTAGAGGAACATGATGAATAATCAAGTAGATTAAGTGACCCTAATTGCTTACTTTGACAAAACCGGTATTAAACAGCTTTTAAAAGAAGCCATTAGGAGCTATCCATAATCTTTTTATTACAGCAAGTGTCACAAGCTTCCAATGAGATTTGACTTTTGTTAAACAAAACCCTACAAAGTTAATTTGCAAAACCACTTCTCAGTAACATTCATATGCGATTTAAAAAGATAAGCACTTCAAATACCAAAACCTGCACAACCAAATGAAAAAAGATTTCACATATTGATATCCCTGCACCTGACAAGCCCACATTTTTTGTAATTTACTAGGCAAGAAGCCCCTTGTAAGCACTAACAACTTCCTCCAACACACAGCCTCAAAACCGCTGCCATATACAACCACATTTTTAAGTAATCCTGATAACTATAATGGAGCTCTTTACATGCTGAAATTTAGCGATGTGTGTAAAACTTGGTAGGACTCGTGCTGCAGTTTAGTCATTTTCTCACAAATGCATTTTGGTCAAGGGGAAAGTGTTAAAAAAGCATCATGTAATTACTGCAAAATATTAAAAATAGCAAATAATCGGGATGGTGTCAAGCTCCCTAGGTACATACCCAGCCAATTCCTGAAGTGAATTTAATAGGAGAAATTAAAGAGCTATACCTCAAAAGTTATTTTATAGGCTTTTTTTCCTTTACGGATGTCTTTCAGATCTAAGTAATAAGGAGTGGAAAGCGTAATACTCTTAAAAATGCCCAAGACATCCAGATGAACATGCTTTTTTTGGAGAGGGAATGGGGAGGAGGGCGAAAACAGCCATTTAACCTCGACCAGTCACTTGTTAGCGTACTGTTGACCTCGGAGAGCAAGGAAATCAGTGCTGTACAAGTCAGAAGTACCCAGCCGCTTCCTCGGCCCGCCAGCTTTACCGGTGCAAACGCTGCCGGGAGGAGCGGGGCAGGTGACGGCCGCCCCGCCTGACAGGAAACCCGCGCCCCCCTCAGCCCGCCGCGCGCTTCCCGCCCTTCTACCCAGCGTGCCTCGCGCCCCCCAGAGCTCATGGCGGCGGCGCCCTCCTCGCTGAGTGACCGCGGCCCAGCGCCGAGGGCTCTGCGGGGTGCCGGCCGTCACGCCGCCGGGCGACGCGGGCGGAGCGGAGCTCCGCTTGCCGGTGACGCGTGTTTGTAAACACTGCGAGGCCGTGGGCGCTCCCGGCGCCGCCCCAGCGTCTCCGGTGAGGAAAAGCGGAACCGGGCAAAGCCGAGGAAGGCGCTTAGCGGGGTGTTCTCTCAGGATTCTTTCACGGTTACTGCACCCTCCCCGCGTTCCTGTTGGCGGCTGAGGTTAAAGCACGTTTTCTTGGGTTGTAAAAGCAGTTTTGTGAGGCGGGACCTTCACCCTCTAAGCGGTTCTGGGAGGCGAGTAGTCGACTTGCCCCAAGCTAGAATGGAGTACGCTCGCTTAGTAACCAGAAAGATACAGCGTACAGCCCTAACGCCTGGGTTTGATTCAAGCAACAGCAGACGACCAAAATTCAGATGCACGCCTTAAATTTAAAGCATCCCATGCACCCTCAGAGGATAATTACTCATAAAGCACCTCTAAATCCTGACACCACGAAAGGATTTTTAAAAGCCACAGCAGCATTGTTCTTACGTTAACTGGAAATGCAAAACCCCCGTTACTTTGCAATTCAGCCTTGCATGACGTATGATGCCAAATAACTAGCTCATTAATCTTCATGCTTCTATTTTATGTTTAAAATTTTAACACCTCAGAGAAAATTGGACCTGATGATTCAAAAGCATTTTTAATGTTTTGTTACCCACTTCTAAACAACAGAGTTCTACCACTATGAAGTCTTGAAGCATAATCGGAGAACCTGAACCTTATCAGTTGCAACACTTAACTATTTAACGTTGATCGTTAGTTACTGCTATTAGTTATGACCCCATTTAAGCACAATTCTACTGTAAGATTTTTCGTCAATTTGCTATTTTTTGCCATTGTATGTTCATCCTAGCTTGATCAAGAGATGTATAACTCTGTTTCAAGTAAACACTTAGAAGTACCTGTTAAAACATACCTGACCAAATTGACAACTTTTCCATTTTTGCTGTCAGAACAGGTCAGTCCTGCAGCATCACTGTGGAAAGCATCTTTGTGGCTTTCAGAGCTCAGATGGTATAGAATATTTTCTATGCATACACAGCTGTACACATTTGAATAAAATGATGTAACCTTCCACAAAAACAATAAAATGATGTAACCTTCCACAAAAACTAAGAAAGGCTGGCACTTCTCTTTTAGAGGAACAGCCCCACTAGAACACATCGAGTCTATTCAGCACCACAGAAGAATTTTTACTCTTCCTTAATTTTGAGCTGAATTCTTTTTCAGTCTCCTTTTAGCACTCCCATGTCACATACTTTTATGATACCGTATCATAAACAAACTAAACCTTGCAAAAAAAAAAAGGAGCAGATTAAGCTGCCAAGGTCCAGCTTATCTGGAAGAGATGTTTCAAGCATCTGAAGGAGGTAACTGCAGCAGTACCACTCTACATGGCAGATGCAAGTTCTACAAAAACAGTAATAGAAGTTGTAGTTTGGTTGGCAGAAAAAAGCAGGCTAGTGGGAGTGGAGAGTATACGATACGGTAGGCAAATAAGTAAATGATAAAATTATTTACATTAATCAAAACCAGACAGGAATTAGAGAAATGTGAATAAGCTAAATGAAACAGATAACCAAAGGCAAATTAAAACCAATACCAAGTGTAAACTAATAAGCATCAATAAGAAAAACATACTTTAAAATATTCTTTTCATGACAGAGCATTCTAATTTAGATTCGTCATTTCAGGAGGACAGAAATGAAGCTTTTATCAAAATCAGTTTGGTTTTGGTTTAGTTTTTGTTTGTTTTTAAAATCAATGCCATTCCCTCAGCCAACAGAAAGTCAGAAAGAAACAGTGAAAAACAGAGACGTATTTTTCTTTATGTCTGTCTTCTCTGAAATACTACTTACTCTGTCCAAAAGGATAACTACAGAACTAAGCAAAGTTCAGAGAAGAGTTACTGAGATGATGAGATATGAAAACACTCTTACACAAAGGTTAAGAAATTGCAATTGTTTTCAGTAGAGACAAATGTTGTCGAAATACTATAACAAGACAAAAGCACAGCGAGAGCAACCTCATGTTCCATAAACAGATACTGTAAGAGTGCTATAAGAGAGAAAATTGGCTGAATTCAAAGCACACAAAGAAAGATCCTATAAGGAATATGATGATAGCAACAGTATTTGTCATATCCATATAAAGCATTTAGCATTATTATTATTAATTGCATAGCCAAAGCCTGAACAATTTAAAATAGTAAGTTTCCCATCCCTATTGGAAGTCCTACAATACAAGGACCACCTCTTTTCTCCGTTTATACAAAACCTAGCAAGAATTGGTCTTGCCCGCAGTTGCATTTGTAACACTGACATAACATGGAACTGCTTGCGAATCTCTTTTTCCTGAATACAGAAACAAGATACTGAAGTACGTAAGCCTCAGGGCTGGCCCAAGAGATTTTCTTATGTTCCTAATAAATCTCAAAATATTCAGAATGGTTGTCATATTTAATTGCTTTTTTCTGTGAAACTCACTTAAGTTTATACCTCATCTTCAAAACAGAAATCAAAGCATTTAAAGATTTGATAGAAGGGAGAAAGTCACACTATTAACTTCTTTTGGGGAGGGGAACACTTGAACAGTGTCTTCTTGTAAACCAATTTCTCTGTGGGCAGCCAGAGAAAGAACACAGATCTACAGAAATCTGGATGTGGCGGAATTAACTGATTATTTTCTCCCAAACTGGATGATGAGAATAAAAGAATACGTAAGTGATCTGAACAACAACAAAAAGCACTTTAAAATAATTTAGAAAAAAATGCAAACAAATGCTGTGCTGGACTGATTATGTTCGAGTCCTGTGCAAATCATGAGGTGTTCAAGCAACCTCCAAAAGGCGGGGAGAACTACAAACATTTCTTACAGGACAGACAGTGTTTTCAAGATTCAGAGTCATCTTAACATGCCTAGCAATACAGAAAGGACAGCACAGACTGGTCTGAGATTACCTTTTTTTTTTTTTTTTTTTTTAAAAAAAAAGAGTTGTCCAAATATCAATACCAAAATCCTTTTGACACTGGGGGGGGGGGGGAGGGAATCAATGAAAACCAATTTACATCTACTACAAATAGAAAAGAATGTTGAGGCAGAAAGATGTCACTTTTAAATTTTCACCTGGGTCATGCATAATAACCACTCCAAAGGCCAGTCCCTCAGGGAAAAACAGAACAACACATGAGGAAAATGGTTCCCTTCTGCAGATATTCAGAATACCAACACACACAGTCACTGAAATATCAAGATCAGGAGCAGAAAAATGAAGATGAGTCTCAGCAGTCAGAAAGACCACTACAGAAGGTGTGTTAGAGAACAGCCAACCAGCAAGTCTGTGATCGGAAAGCCACTGATGCTCAGAGATAGTAACTACTGACAGATGTCCAACAGACAGAGGAATAAATTTCTCCTCTGAGGACTCAAGTTCTTAAAAGATCATCTCCTACTCTACCTCAGTTTATTTTGCTAATTGAATTAGTCTGTGGTTAATTTGAGATGATACTCCTCTATTTGCTTTTCATTCTCAGGAAAGGAATGACGCAACAGACTATATTCAAATCAGCAAATAAACAACCCCCCTCGAGGCTAGGATCTGAAGTTTCTTGCCAGTGTTCTTGAGTGACATTTATTACACAGCATTTTGTGAGGCAGCCCTGTTGCCAACAGGAACTGCCTCTTTGGATCATGACAAAACTGAACAGAAGAAGATTGTGAAACAATTCACTTGTAATTTTTACAGTTGCTTCAGTTAGCAACATACAGTTCTTCATTGTTTGTTATTAAATGAGTAAGATGCAAAGATGGGTCAAGGAAAAATGAACCCGTTGCTCAGAAAAAAAAAATAGAAGAAAAAAGTTTTCTCAGCAGAAGTCATGGAAAGCTAACAAACAGAAGCATTTCTATACATGTAACATATATATACACACAATAATAAATAATATTCTAAAAATACATTTAAAGCTTTTCTGAGAATGGACTAGATAAAAAACTGTAACATGCATCAACTACATAGCATAGCATATACCACAGCATCAGCTATGGGACTTTTTGGTCTTATCATAAGCTGTTTATGCAACCTGAAACTTGCTGAGTACAAAAGCTTTGCCGTTTACTACTGAAAATACAAGATGCTAATACGGCAACCATAAATATGGTGGGGTGGGGAAGGTAACCATTTTCTAACAGGATCCTAAGATATAAACAAAACTAAAAACTGTGAGTAGAAGTAGAGTTGAAATATTAGTAGGCTGCAGCTAAAGTATACGTATTTCCCTTTCTCCCGAGGGCCCAAACTTAAAATTGGAATCAGTCAACTTTCACACATCACCATTAACTTTTCTAATTCAAAATATTTTTGCAAAACACTTCTCCCCATAAGAATATTAATTTTTAAACATGTCTGTAAATAGAACTGCTACACAAATCCTACACTGCAGACAGCTTTCATTCCTTGTGGTTGATCAGTGCTGGTAGATGACTTGGAAAGTTCACCTGATAGAAAGGCAGCACCTCAATGGTTTAATTAGTGTGTTGGCAGGCTCCATGGATTCAACTGAATTTTTAACTTTCTACTAAACAGTTTCAAGGGACTATTTGTATTTTCCCCCATTACATCCCTAATGGCACTTTTCATTCACATTGCCTTTATTTTGCTTAATAAAGGTTTTTTTTTTTCCCTCCCCAGAAAACACTTAGCAAGAAGCTATTTGCAGGAGTCAAATCGATTACTGAAGTAAGCACAATTATGCAAACTGACCTGTGACAAGTAACTCAATGCATTTACTTCGTCATACACTGTTACAGAGCTCTCCAGTAATGATTCTATTTGCAACTTTGGGGTCAGTGATGGTCTTCCTGTCTGACTGGCCTTTGGGCGTTTTTTTTTTCCTGTTTTACTTCCTCTAGCTTTTAATAGAAATGTTGACCAATATAAAAAGCATCTTTTTTAATTTCAAAGGGGGGAAACTTTCGCCCACTCTCAGGTTGGCCAAGCTTTGAAGGCAGCATTATGAATTCAGTTTGTGTTAGTATGACAATACCTCTAAGTACTGCATTTGGTAACATACTACCTCAGAGGCTTTTTAAGTCTCTTATTCTAATAGCTCCTGTACAACCAAACCATGTTTCTGTAATGTCACGTGATTTATACATTCTCATTCTTTCATTTCTACTCTATTTTGATTAAACAAAAAAGCAAACAAATATAGATAAGAACATGCTTCCTATAGTTAACACCAGTAACAGTCTTCGGCTACTTCTACAGATACCATTTTCCATTCGCAGATTTTCAGCTTTTTCTGAAAATCAGACATCTGTGATTCTGTCCATCTTTACACAAACCTAAAAATCTAAATGCAGCTGAAAATCTCACTCCATTGATTTTCTTCCTTTGTAAGAAAAGACTGAAAGGCTATTATTTCCAATATAAGAGTTACAGTAGTTCCTGAGGCAGGGTTTTAGTACACAAGAGGGGAAGAAAAACATGTACCACCATACAGATGCATACAGTGCACTATTCATCACCCAGAAACTGTAACTGAATAAAACAAGATTAGAATGGAGGTAAGCAGGAGAGCAGAATCACCAGACATCCAAAAGAGGAACACATTTGTATCTAATAATTTTTTTTCCCCCTCCAATTCCCAATACAGAATTTTAAATAGAAAACTTACCCTCTTTGAGAACTCATGGTTTCACTACACCGTTAAATGCATCAACACTGCATTGCATTTTGGAACTCACCTTTGCCATTTTACACAACAAAAAAAATCTGATATCAAAAAGTAATCAGAATTTGAAATAAGTGAATTTAAAACATCTACTAAGTATCCTCACAAACTTTTTTTTCCCTCCTCGTTCCAGTTTGGGGTTTTTTTTAAGGAAAGGATGAGGCAAAGTGGGCAAATGAAGAAAAAAAGTTCTTAAAAACAGCATTCTGGAAGCTCATAATTTTAAGTTAAACCCTTAATATCCTACTTCTAATGGTCAATAGGTTTTTGTCACTGAAAGTAGGTATTATTTGCCTAAAATCCCAGAATAATTTGACGTAATAGTTTAAGTAACTGGATCAGCTTTTTCCTCAATGCTTTTATGAATGACTACAAGGTATTTCACATCACAGATAAATATTTAGCCACCAGTTCAATAGCAAGTTTGCAATGGTAGTGTCATTTCCTGTGCTTGCCACTAGTTCCCATCCTTACAGCACCTCCCGTTGTGCCAGCAGATACTGGTATGACTAAGCGACAAACCAGATAAAGGAAATGACAGGAATGAAGAAAAACGACACCACCATTTTGAGGGTGAATTTTTGTAGCCAGATGAGTTCCCATATCCAGTTTACCACATGGACTCAATAAGTGCTGTGCTATCAGAGGGAGAGACCATGGTGAGACCAGAATAAACACCCAGGAAGAGAAGGGGAGCCCAGCAGCTGCGTTAGCAGCGCTGCTGAAACGCGAGCCCTGGCCTCCCCTTACATACACACATCAGACTCCCCTGTATTCCCGTTACCCTGAATAGAGAACCTTGCAATAAGCATCCAGTCTTGGTATGAAAAGCTTACAGGAACACTATGCACGCTCACTAGAGCATATTTGGACTTAGATTAGGGATCTTCTTCTGGCTATGGCTTTTGGAAGCTATCTTAAAAAAAGAAAAAATACCTTATTCCTGTATGTATATTTGCACCAAACTCATCAATCTTGATATAAAGTTATGCAAATCTTTATCTTATGACCAGATATTAAAAACCTGCTGATTTAGGACTACTTTAGATATAGGTAGACAACAGCTACGTGAATTACAGGAACAGTTAAGTTTTCTACACATACATAAAAACACACCTGCTGCTACCTCCACAGCTATCTTAACGTATATCAAAGTTCACAACCAAAGTGCAATCTGTTGAGGTATTTGTGCTCAAAACTTGTCCAAGCTCATAGTTGTGAGACCACACTAACATACTGAATCAGGATGTTAAAAGACAAGAAACATTTTCACTTAGGAGAATCATCTACTGCAACCTGTACTTTCAGCTGCCTTTTTGGAAAAGGAAAGGCAAGTAACTGGGATATATTAAATATGTAGCACTCTGTCATCCACAAGTAGTTTCATCTAATTTAGGATTAAAAACAGCACAAGAAGTATCAGAGCTGCTCTGTACAGATTCAGTTTAAGTCATCCCAGATCAACCGCTGAATCACAAGATAAACACTACTGTACTATACTCAAAGCCAGGTTGAGTTTATCACATGATGAATATTTTAAACTACAATAAAATCCTACTACAATAGGATTTTATTTTATTTTTTGCTACTGAAGATAGCACCTCTTGTCTTAGTGTTACAGAACGTTTTCATTTGAAAAATAGGTCACTTCAAGAACTGTTTTGAAATGATTGTTTAAACAAAGCTTACAAACACAGATAAAATTCTTCGGCTGGAATGTCTTCTCATGTCTGCAACAAGGTTGACCATCCAAGAAGGAGTATATAGGATAGCAAAGAAATTTGTGAAAAGAACAACGAAGAGGAAGAAAAACTGACTTAAAAGCACTGGAACCTTTTCCCGTGGTTTAAACACGATTCAACCTTTGTTCTCTCCTTTGCCCTTCCCTCCTCTATTTTGCCCTGGAACAACACAAATTACTTTGTGGGTGCAGACATCTGTCAAGAATAACTGACTTGCAGGTGATCCTGGTTGCTCAAACAGGGATTAGTTGGCAATTTATGACACAAAGGTAAGTCTTGATAATGATGCACATGTTAAGCTGGGTCTGTCAAAAGGCGTTTTAAGAAAATTGTAGCCATCATGTATTACAGAAGAGCTTCTCCACTCTGGTTTATTTCCAGACCCTAAACTTAGCCCATCACTTAAGCTGGCGAGGTTCCTCCCATTTGAAGATTTCACAGATATCCCAAGGATGTTTTACTACCAAGGGTGGAGATAAAGAACAGGAAAACACACTAACTTCAGAAAGGTACAATAGCCTATCTTGAAAAACAATTACTTCTTTAGTTAGCTTTAAAACATCTAAGAAACATTTTTCTGGTAGAGGATACATATATGCAGTTTTTCACTTAACCTGATAAAAGCCAAAGAACCAATGTAACTAAATTAAGTAGCATCGTATCTCCATACCAGATACCCTGATTTTTCAATGTCTCTACCTACTGCCTATTCAGAGCATATTCACCAAAGTGTTTTTGCTACTACAAACACAAGGTGATTAAAAACACCATACATAATAGTAATCATATAAGAAAGAATACTTAACATGGTAGCTGTGGTCATCTCACTTCAGGCCATATCCTCTCCTAAAGCCAGAGAAAGTAAGGTCTTTGTGATACATCTTAAAAAGTTCTCCACATGCACACACTTTTATTTAGCACAGACAAAGCTACTAAAATCAGTAATTGTCTGTAGTTGTATAATTTAGGTGTCCACATAAATATATTTTAAGCATTCCCTTACTGTCAGGTCACATACCTTAGAAAGCATGACTCAGGACTTTGACTACTACAATAACAGTAAAAAAAGAAAAATGGAAAACAGTAATGCAAGATGAATCTTGCATTCTGGATCCTATGTTCTATTAAACAACATTTCAAAATTCTATAAAATACTTGGAGATTTTCAAAACTCAGCTAGCCAAGGCCCCAAGTAACCTGATCCAAACCTGAAGTCAGCCCTCCTTTGAGTAGAAGGTTGGATGAGATGACCTTCAGAGGTCCCTTCCAATCCATGTTAGTTTATGATTTTCTAAAATAAAATGGAGAGTGAGAGTGTGTTTGTATACACGTACATACACACAAACAGACTTGCCCTCTTTCTTTCTAGATACCCTAGCCAGTCTACAGATACAACTACTCAATACCGCATATAAAGCAAGACTGCAAACGTCACTGTGTGGTAGACTGATTTTGGTATCGTAAATACACATCAATTGTACATTTATACACAAGAAGTACAGAAGAAAGTATTGCTTTACGACCTAAGTGAGGTGGCAAAGATGTAAGAACTTCTCACACTTATCAGGTCTATCCGATCTCAGAAGTGTCCGATTACCTGTTGAATCCTCAAGCTTCATGAAAACACAATCCTCACTACCCAGAGCTTTGACTCCTGTAGTGGTGAGGAATCTCTCTGGAATTTTAAAGGGATGAAATATTAATTGCTTCTGCTGAGACATCAGAAAAGAGGAAGCAGGCTTGTCCTGAGACAGGTAACCACTCAAACCACAAAAAACGTACAGGTTCACCATTCCTCTCTAACCCACGTTTCATTTACACATCTCAAACTGAAACTCCACTACTCCTACCTTCAGAATTCCTCCTTTGATGCGTTTTCCCTTCTGCCATCCACTGATCAGTATTTTCAGCGGTGGCTCACGAGAATGTGCTTAACATGACACATTGTTGAAACTTGTTCAGGGTGCCTTGATTTAGAAGCCCAAAAGACATGTCACTCACAACAGACACAGGACATGAAAATTTCTTGAAAAAGTAATGACAAGTATCGTCAGACTTATGATAGTATTTCATACTATTAAATCTTTCTTACAGACAAGCTATCATGCCTTATAAAAGTTACATTTGAAATTTACTCCTATTTTACCACAAGATAAAAAATAGGAAAGAGAAGCAACTTGAACAAGATGATCTACTAAGCCTGAAGAATTCAGAATAAAACCAGATTCCTGCATCCCTGTTATATTCTTCAATAACATGTCTAGGTGCAGCATTCTGCTTCCTCCTGAACTTCTGACTGTATGATCAAGCCTTATGGACAGGCATTCAGAATAAGAAAAGAGCTGAAGAATTAAACAGCCATTCTAAATGGTAAGAAAATAGGGCATTGAAACACTGTTATTTTCTAGAGTAACCTACTCCAGTCTGTCTCACCTCAGTTCTACCCCCCGCTCCATGTGGTGTCTGTGAAAATCTACAAAACTACTTATTTCACAAAGAAAGCTACAAGAGCTGTTTTAAATAATTTTTTTCCTCACATTTTGTAGGTTTTTTACTACAAAAGTAAATGACAATATAGAACAGATCACCTTTCACGAACAAAACATATGAAGTTTTCATGTACCACTAAGTTAATTGAGCTAAGAGCACAATCATTACTGTGATTTTAGAAAAGTACTTCTTGTAAAGGCAAAATAATGGAGTATGAAGTTAGTAGTATGAAAACTGGTACATTGTAACTTAAGTTCTTTAGGTAATGGTTTGAAATTTAAGTTCCAACACAGAACCTGTCCTTATTTGGATGGAAGTTTCCAAGTTTACACACTTAAATACATTTCAAAAGATTTGATAGATCCACAGTTCTAAGGAAACCAGCTAGGACAGTAAAGCCACATTACAAACACAAAACAAAACCTGTGTTTTTACAGCCACTGTTTGCCTTTCACTGTAAACCCATCTAGAAAATTTTCTCATTTTTACATTACTTGGATCAGAAACTTATACTCAGTATTGCCAAGAACCCAACTAACTATTTTGCTTAGAGTAATTCTTCTGTGTGTATATTCTTAACATATCATTGGCACAACAGTGTAAGCAATTTTTATAGATTTAGTTCTGACATTTGAACATACTCAAGTTCAGCAATTCCCATAGACGCAGAAAAACTTACTCGGCTGTTTTGACAAAAGCATAGCCATTGCTCTTGTCATATTCTTGGCAGAAGGAAGAATCTTGTTTCAGAATCATTACCATTCACTATTCTGCAAAATTTACTGGAAAAGGCTAATAATATTCTGCTCCACAGAAGTCAGATATTCAAAAGCATATGTTGATTAACAACCCAAAATATATAATCCATAAAAAGTCTACTTTTCTCTTGACTTTTCTTCAGCATTAAGTGCTAGTCTAATGGGGAAACATATTAGTATGGGCTGAATCATACTATATTCAAGTACTATGCACCAGAATAATCGTTCTACCAGTAATTTTATGTAGTGAGTGCACCTCAACACATCACACATTTGCAGTATTATTTTACTTCCACAATAGTAAGTCATTAAATAATGTAATTATTTTCAGTGTGCATTTATAAACACACAAGAACTACGCTGAACAGGCTGACAACATGGTGCTCAAATGCCACAGAAGGGCAGAGCTCCTTACCGAAATAAGCTACTGCACTTGCAGATTCTTCTTGCAGACTTTGGAGGAAAACGTAACTGATTATACTGAAGGCTGAGTCCTCTTCCCTTTTCACTGTGATGACATTGACAATAGAAAATCTGAGAGCACTGAAAGATACTTCACTGAGAACTAGTGTCACTAGTCATACTTTTTCTGTGAGCCAAACTGAGTCATTTACATGAATGACTGCTTGGTAGTCAAAGAAAAATTTGAAAGGTACAGAGCAAAGAGAGAACTCAGAAAGACATGGGAAGTGGCGTTTTCATTTTGAGAAAGCTTCAACAGATGATTTTCTCTGCTTTATTTAAAAAAAAAAGCTATCTGTGCAACGTTTGGCAAAAGATATATTGTTAATAAGGCAACGTTGAATTTTTATACTTCAAAAGCAACAAAAGAATATTTAAGAGCAGCAGTTTCTCATAGCAGGTGAAGTAGCTCATTAAAAAAACTGGATGTTGAGTGTAATGACCTAATTAGGGGAATTCTCTGTAGAGAGAGGCTGTTCTAATGTAAGTTGATGGGAAAACCCAGCTGGCTTGAATACTGTAAGATCAAGACCTAAACACTTATGAAAGTGTGCGGTTAAAGAAAAAAAAAAAAAAAGAATCAGAAGACTGGGAGTTTCTGTCCTTCTGACAAACATATATTGAATACAATCATACTAATTTCACAGTTTCTCAGTTAAAAACTTTCCAGAATTACTCATACTTAGTAACTACAAAACAAATTCAGAACTGCCAACACTATTCTGTTGACCTTCAGTTACTGAAAGTACTCCACACTTACTTCATCTTTGTTAGAGATGAAAGTAATTAAGAGGCATCATATATCAGCTTTCATAGTATCAAAAGCCAAAGCAAGAGATCAAATTATTCAATAATGAAACATACTTAGATAAACGACATAGTATCTGATCTTGATTACTCAATTTTTTAGCAGGCAATAACACAACACACTATATAGTCGAGTATTTTTACCCATCATTTTTAAATGCATCAATACACTGCAAGAATACCTTCCAGTATGTGGGATATGTTAAATTTGTTCCCTAAGAAAAAGCATTCCAAGAAACACATTCAGGATGGAAGCATTCTTGATGCTGCAACTGCTACTAGAATGTTGTTTCTATTTTAACCCTTTGAGTTTTAAATAAAATGTGAGGAACTTTTTCATTAACACACCCTACAGAAAGTTAATAAATTCTGAATAAGCTTGAGCAATACCTATTAGCATTTTGGCTTGTTGTTTCTTGTCGCCCTTCAGAGAACTACATACAGACTCTCACAGTGAAATAATCCACTCCACACACTTTATTAATGTTAACATAACACAATAAAACTTTAGGTAATTAAGTTTAATGTGCTGTTAAACAAGTAACATGGAATTTCATACTACAACTTACAGTAATTCTTTATAGTTCACAATACCCTCACAGCAAAATCAAAATGGACCAAAAACTGCCCCAGTATTGTTATGCAAGAGCTTGATTTTCTTCTTGCTGGTCACCCTGAAAAGTAACACAATGATAACAGTTACAATATGACACTCACATATCTAAATATGAAATGTTTGCATTGTTTCACAAAGTATGTCTAGGCAAGTACATTCCCCTAATACAATCGTCTAACTTTGAAATAATGGAAAATATTACAATAATCCTATTTGTGCTTTTGTATATCCAATACATATAATCAGACCAACATCTTAGGTTTTTATGAGGTATATGCATAGGTTTCACTATAGTGAAATACAGATCAACATTTAGCATTACAATAAAGTAAATTATTTAATTGTCTTAGACTAACCACTCAATCTTAATTTTCTGTAAGGAAAAGCAGAGTTACGCATTCACTTTCAAGTTACATTAGTGGAATAACCACAGGCTGTGGTTTGTCGGGGGCAGGGGGTGGGGGTGGGGGGAGTGGTGTTTTTTGGTTTTTTTTAAATTAAAAACAAACTATGAACACTAAACACCAAAAACAGTACATGCAGAATCTTTTTGTTCAATTAAGAATTGTTATTTATTGTTATTTTATACTTTGGCCAGACTTAGAGAGTCTGAATGCAGACTAGTCAAAACAAAGCATCAAAAAATCAATTTGTTGGTAGCACACAGGAAGCTGTCCTACTAAGCAGGTTATCAGTTTTGGGTTGTGTTTTTTTTTTTTCTTTTTCTTTTAAATGTAATTTAAGTTTTACTTTCCTGCTTGCTAAGAAACTCCTCGGCTGTTCACACTGCTGTCATGGTAAGTCTTCAGCATTAACAGCTTGTTGGACCTTTCCTCAAGATTGTTTATTTTCTTTCCAAGTTAGGGAATTACACTTTTACAACTGCCTTGTCTGTACAGTAGTCGTACAACTTTTCAGACAACAGATTACTTAAGATAAAGAGAAGTTCTGCAATACAGACTCTTGCAAGATCCCACAATTGTGAAAAAAGCTACGTAGCAAAAATCATTATAAAAGGAGTTGCCACTACCATTTTAGGAGAGACAGGAACTGAAGCTGAAGCCTACCTTCAAAGTCGGGGCTTCCCAACTAATCATTTACTACTGACCGACACCAACTCATCCTACAGGTTTCAGTCTTCCTCACCAAACCGCTGTGACACTTTTGAGTATTTATTTTGTATTTGTATTATGTTTCATTTCTTAGTGAATCAAGGCAAAAAAAAGATACATTCCATAATCAAATCCCAGGAAAGTCAGTTCTGTCATGAGAATCTGTCTCATTAATAAAGGTACAGGTAAAGGAGTTTTTAAATCTCTATCACTCAAATGTTGCAGAAGTAAAAGAATCCCAAATCCCCCAAAGCTTCCTCAAAAAACCCTATTAACTACTTTGACTCATCATTCTTCAATCTTAACATCAGAGTAAATAACAAACATTAAAGAAAAAAAACAATAAATTGTTTATTATCTGCTTTGACAGTTTTGTACTTGTTAGACGTAAACCAGAAAATAATTTGAATCCAGCTTGGTTAGTATTCTAAATGTTAAAGTTGGAAGTTAATAACAGAAGAAGCATTAGAGAAGAACTGAATGTCTTCAAGAACCTAACTGGACATGGTTCAGTAACACTTCCCTTTGGCTATGCCCTGCTAATAATACTTTGAATCAGATTTCCATACATTCTTTTTTTCCTGTGTTATTTCAACATTCCAACTCTTCACAATAGCCAGAACTCAAAACCCCATACCATTTCACCTGGCAAGAATCTTGAAATCCCTGCTACTTGACTCCTTCACTGTTTCTCCATCAACTTAATTCTCTACAACAACAGCAACCTCTGAAAGCTAACATCATCAGGCAAGACTCCAAAAACAAGACAGAAACCAAACATTAAAGCCACTGATTAAGCAGGTAAGTTTAAGTGTTCTTGCTCCATTATCTTTGATATTTCCAGTTCCTTAACAGTTAGGGTTTAGCCAACCTAAGACTAGACTAGGTAGTAAAAGGCCTAGAATACAACAGCTGCTTTATGAGTATTAATTCAGAATTTGTTAATAAAGCACCTTCAACAAGACCTTGTTCTTTTCTTGGCCCTTACATAGCAGCATAGAATGAAAAGACATACTCCATAAGGCTCAAAACAATAACAGCAACAGGAAAACATGACACTCAAATGCCTGGAAAGCAGGAAATACCTGCCTTCATCTCCACCCTTCAATAGGAAGTGCAGTACCACACCTTTAAAAACAAGAAGAAAAAAAAAGTATACATTAACATAACCACTGTTCCCTTCCGAAGGAAAACCACTATTTTCTACAACAATTAAGAATTTTGCCCACTCATCTAAAAACACTGAGTTAGTAATTGAGTTTAGTCTTACTTTTAAGACCCGAGTTCAGCTACCAACATGACTTTGGGCAAATCACTTGACCACTGTATGGATATCCCACAGCTAATAAGAATCCCTCAATAACATCATCACTCTACCTCACTGCTATACTGTGAATGAAAAACAAACCCAAAAGCACTACCAGTGATGTGGTGTTCAGACACTGAAACACAAAACAATTATTTTCCTCATAGAGAGGCTATACAACTACTCCTGGTAGGTAAATATTCCCTAGAATGACACAGTATGTCCTAGGATGTCTGTCCCATAAAACTTCTTCTTTTTGAATTTCTTTATTCTTAGTCAGTTGTCATTTCTTAGCTTTATACAATTACCACTGCATACGTGCCTGATCATTTGTCCAGCATTTCACATATTTGGTTTAGCATCTTCACATAGATATCACGAGACTGTAACAAAGCATCATGTACCTTACCTTTTAGGGTAACAGAAAGTTTCTCTCATACCAAACAACTTTTCACAGTATTTCTCACATCTCAGAAGGCTGAAATAAGCAATCAATTAAGAACGAACCCTCTGTCTCACCTGTATCAAATCAGTCCCAGGAATTCAATTATTGCTGCACTCCAAACTAAAATTATATTGCCAGAGACAAATGCTATTTTGAAGAATGTACTTGAATTTGTCAGCTTCATCAGCGCTGGCATTTATTTTCTCCTGACCTAGCTTCCAAGAATTCTTCTGTGCCATAGAATTGCTTTCAGAACCCCAACTTGTTCACCTACTAAAATCAAAAGTAAGAAGAATTAGGAAAGTCACAAGCAAAACCACAGTGGAAAACGAGAATCAGACAAACATGCTACATGCGTTACATACTTCACCATATTAGCGAGGGGTTTGGACACACCATGCAATGCCAATGTAATGTCCTAGGTTCTCAGTGTCCCCCTGCACACATTAAAAGATAGATTTTTTTTAAAGGTCAGATAACTAAGACATGGGTGAAATTACAATTATTCAGTAACACTGTTGTGGATAACTGAAACCTAAATAAAGAGTAATGGACAAGCATACCTATTTGAGGCTCCTCTGATCTCAACTGTGAATGCCTCAGTTACTGATGACACTGCAGTAAAAGAAATCGGCAGACGACTGATGGTGTGGTTGCCTCGTTGAGCACGGCACTATTTTTAGATAGGTTAACACGTCACTTTGTATGTAATATCACTCAGTCTACAATGAAACATTTTTCTTTTGAGAAAGGTTAAAGCACACGCAATTGCACTTGCCTGGAGACTGTACTACTGTAAAAAAAAAATCTAACTGCTTACTGAACTGACTAGGATACATGTAAAGCACTAGCTATTTTCTTGTTCCACTCATGAATCTTGTATACAATTAAGGAAGACAGTCATTGAACAAGCAGGTTTGCTGTGTGTACTCTAAGAGCCTTGCAACTTTTGCAAAATCTCTCTCAGATTCTTGCCTCAGAAGGACTGAACCAACCATTATGTACCAAGATGTTTTTAAATAATGAATCAGAGCATGAATGACATGAGTTTCTAATAAACAAAATTAAATGTGATAATAAAGTCAATGCAATATATTTTCAAATGCAAAACATGCAAAAACCATAGTATCACTAACGTGTCATCTGTCTCTGTTGACAAGCAGTCATGTGGCATCTCTCTCTCTTCTTTCACAGTTACAATTCTCACATCTCCTAGTTCACAACAAGCAGATTCTTTAGACAACCGGTCTTCATTGTCATACCTGCAAATACAACCCAAATTGTTAACAGAAACATTTTTTCTGCAAAAATGTTGTGTTTCTATTTCATCTAGACTAGTATCATGTGCTCAACAATACAAACAACAAAACAAATACATATGCTGTTCTAAAAAGGATATCCAAAAATCTTCCATTTTAATAAAATTAGCTGTATACTTTCCTCTTTCTTATGTAACTTCCGCCTCATTTTTTTTAAATGTCAGCTACAGTCTTTCAAGTGCTATCAAGAAAAATATTTCATCCGCCCTTCACATGTAAAGAGAGTATACTACTAACGTTCCATCAGCTGCTATTAAAGAAGTGCTGCCTGACAATGCTCGTTCTTCTTTCACAGTAATTCTTCTCACACCCTGAGGGAGGGAACAGATCGGAGCTTTTGACAATGGGTCACAGCTGTCATACCTAGAAAGAAAATACACAGCTGATATTAATGCCAAGAATTATTTACTTGGTATTAGTCAACAGAGGAGTATTGTGACAGTCTACTCACAAGTCCAGTAAAAACCCTGCAACTTCTGCATCATTTCTGAAATCCAACTTTTCCTTAAGCGTCAACCATCGGTCGATATGATTTCCCACATAAATCCTTGTTTTCCCCCTTCTTCTATCAAGACTTTGCTTTCTCTTCTTCTTTTCCAGAAAAGACAACACTGGGGGCCTTCCACATCTCTTTGCTGGTAGTGACATTGTAAGCCTAGAAATAAAGGAAAGACCATTTAGTGAGACATAGCTCAGAGCAACAGATTATACCTCAGTGTTCTGAATCATCCCAGCAGAACCTGATTGCCAAACACCATTAAGCCTTTTACTCCTATGACCTTAAGAACCTAAACCACTACAAACGAAGGCGGCTCACAGCAGACGCGGCACCCGCTGCTCCACCGACCGGACAGGTGAGAGCCCGCCGCCCGATGTGGCGCGCAGCCCCGCACGGACGGCTCCCAGCCGCGCCGCCGCCCCCCGGGCTGAAGGAAGGCGCGGCGGCACCTGCCCCCCCCCGCCCCGCCGGGGGCTTCGCCCGCTCCCGCCCCGTCTCTCCGAGGCGGCGGCTGGGAACGCGGCCGTTTCCAGTCAGGCCCCGGCGACGGGCCCCGGGACAACCCCGCCTCACGCCGCCCCTGAGGGGAACACCCCCTCCCCTCCCCGCCGCGTCCCGAGCCTCCAGCCCCTCCCGCTCCCGCCACCCCACGCCCCCGCCGTGGCAGCGCCCAGCCACCCCCTCACCCCTCCTCCCCGGGGGAGCCGCGGAGGGGGTGGGTGTGTGTCTGGGAGGGGTGGTGTCACTCACCCGCCGCCGCCCCACGGCCCCGCCACCGCCGCGCCACACCGGCAGCGACGGAGATAAACACGGGGCACGTGACCGACCGGGGGAGCGGCGCGCGCTGATGACGCGCAGCTCACGTGAGGGGGGGCGAGCCGGGCCGGACCCCACCGCTTCTCCGGTTGCCGGGAGCCGAGCGAGGCGGAGACCGACCGGGGCGAACGGACCGCGCCCGCGGTGCCTTCCCCGGGCTGCATCCGTGCTCCCGTACGGTGCTGGCGGCCGCTTCCCCGGGCAGAAGGTGGGACTCGAGTAAACGCGGCTCCGGCCACATCGTGCGCGGCGCATCCGCCTCCAGCTAATGATCGAGAGCTAATTGGGTTAATCTGCATCGCCAGCCCCGAGCGGGCTTTGCCCTCCGCCGCCTCGCTGCCCAACTTACCCCTGTGTCCTTCGCAGCCAGAGGCGCGGTGTTAGAGCTTAGTTCTGTCCCCCGCAAGAAAAGACCTCGTTTAGCGTTCCTTTTCTTCGTGTGTTACAAGATGTAAGCAAGGCTTGTTGGCAAAGGTCAAGTACCAGTTTTAAGGAAGCTGGTTAAAAGTCTTTTTTAAATGTTAAAACGTGCAATTAACTACAATCGCATCTACTTAAAGAACGTTTAGGGACACTGAGGTAAAAACTGGTATCTGCAAGTTACTGAAGCTGAGAGGAAGCGGATAACACAATATATGCTTTAATATTCATTTAATAACAAACTTCAGTAAGTGTGTTACAAACAATAAAAAATCCACTGTTTTTCCAAGCAACAATTCTCAGTATGAATTGCAAAAATACTGTGTTATTTTACCTTCTGAAAGGCCAGATTCAGAGACAAAACTAGAATCTTCCTCTGAAGAGCAGAAAATGTTTGAAGTTTGACTTACCTGTTGAAAGAGAAATATTAAATCAGTGACACAAGGAAAAAGAAAATGCAACATAAATTTGGAATCCATGTTGTCACAATGTATTATAACGACGACGCCGTACACAGCATGCGTTCTACCAGTTTCTTAGCACCTCCACACAGTTCTGCATACATATACTGCATTTTTAATGTAGTAATGCACTAATAAATGACTAAAGACTAAGACCAAGTTAGCCAGCAAGATTTATGGAAAATTTTATCTAAATGACGAGAGGGACAATCATACCTGTCAATTTATTTTTCATTATTTCTACTGTCAATTTTGGTAGACTCACAGTAATGAGTCAAACAAGTTAGCTCAAGAACTAGTAGATGACTGAAGGCTTATAGAAACACTTATTTGCATCCGCTGAATCAGCTGAATAACCGAAACAAAGTATTTTGGGTTTTGTCCAACATTTACATGACTTGAAAATGAAGAAAAAAAAGCTGTCATTTCCTGAAATATATTTCACTATCTTTTATCATTTACAGCAACAGTATGTGAGCAGATTTTCATGACACATTTTAGTGTGTGAGTTAATAGAGAAGTTTTAACCTATAATTATGCTATGATAATTCTTTTTTCTCAAAATAGCACAAATTCTCAGTGATACATGTATATAAAGATAATCCTTTGTATTTTACCCTTTTCATTTAAATATGAGATAATTCCTCCTCTATCACCATTATTTCTGTAAAATACATACTTGGTGATACTGTTTCCAAGTAAGTATGACAATTTAAGAGGCTTTTCATACTTATTTCTTCTGATTGCCTTCACAAATATAATTATTATCTGTATAAAGATTCACATTCCAAATAATGGAACTGTGTTAACCACTAAAAGCTGTTGTGTGCTTACAAGTTCCTGCTTATCTTGAAATCACAATGGTGCTGGGAGAAGCAAGGGGGTACTAACAACATTTACTTCTACCAAGTAATTTTGAAACAAAAGCAAGTATGCAGCGACTCACCTTTTATGCTACGTAAGTTAAGCAAGCTACTGCTATTATGCATGCTAGTAAAGTTAAAAATAGCATGTAAAAATAAAGGTGCATGTCTGTGTTCTCAATAATGATAAGAAAAAAATCAAAGCTTTTAAGTTAATGTATCTTGCCATATTTGTGGGTTTTTTCTGTTCCTCTCATTAAGGAGGTCTGCTAGCCAGTATTAATTTCTCCTGCTTCAGCTGATTCTGGCTGTGACAGACACAGGAAGGGAACACTTTTAATCCCACCAATATTTATATTAATGTTGATTTTACCACTTGGATGTCCATGTCAGTAAGGTTAATATTTTGCCCCTGAACTGTTTCACACAAGTCCTTTAATAAACATGCATTCCTAGTACAATGAAGTGTATGTTATAAAGCAGCAGCAGCTGCCACTTAGGAATGAAATTTCAACACCAATACCCCAGGCTTAGCAAAGGTTAAGGTTCATTTTCCTCCACAGCGATGCAGAGAAATGTAACTGAGGGCACCAGGTGCAGCACACTGCCTCCTCCTGAACCACAACTGCAGCCATGCAGGAAAGAATTTCAGAGGTTTATATAGTTCTTAGCAGTCTCTCCGCCACATTACTTCAACTCACTCTCTCCTCTTACCATCAACTTCTCCCTGAAAATCCTGGCTACACTATCACCTTTCTGCTGATAAATATTTTACCATGCTTTATTGGTTTCCAGAGCAAACATCTTATCTTTAAGCTCCTGCACATTTAGCTTCCAAATGTAAGCATGGTAATAATGTACCTTACAAACTTATGAAGCCTACTGTCTCCTAAAGCATGTAATTCTCAATATAAAATGCCCTATGTTGCTACAAGAGCAATCAGTAAACCCAGCAATATGTTTAAATGCCCCATTTATTTCATGTTTTATATATATTTGCGAGACGGGATTGAGAAACTGCTCCCTGGAAACGCTAATGCAAACTTCTTCATATAGTAAGTAATTTATCTATGTGATAGAATAAAAACCACGCAGAGACCAAGTTTATCTAGCTAAGCAGCCTGTTTCCAGAATGCATGGGGATGCTTGATCCTTTATCTGGTATATTATCCCAGTTTCCGGTCATCAGTTATTTACGGACTTTGAAGACAAGAGGGTGAATCCAAACCATTACGTTAAGCAGGCATGGAAAGACCGATACTCCATGAACTGAATCCCTTTTAGACCCCACTTAATATTTTGGGCTTCATAATATCCCACTGCAGTGATTCTTCACTTTGCTTTTTGAGCCATTTGTTACAAAAGTGTTATTCCTAGACAAAAAGAGATTTATGACACTAGCACAAAGTCACATATTTCCATGTTCCTGTGCAATGCTGATACCCCATTAAAAAATAGAGCACAGCAGTGATATTAATTGGCCGCCCACAAAGACCAAGTCTCTCATCAATAGCTTTAACCAGCCTGTTTCCCTTCTAACCTGAAACAGAATCAATGGCAAGTATTTAATAAAGAGAACTAAGAATAAAGTTGAAAACCACAAGGTTTGTCACCACAGTATACAAAAGATAGACTGACACAAAGGTTTAAGGTGCAGACTTTCAGCAAGCATGCTCATTTTCAAAATTTAGCTCCCAGTCATTTGGGCCTTCATGATACAGAACAGGAACTACTATATTCTAAGGGATTTCAAGAAAAATTAGCTGTACAGAAGTCTAGCAAGACCTGCATTCTCGTTGCATCTTGATCTGTGTAAACTAAATAATAAAAAAGTAGAATTTCTTACATTTATTGATCACTGCTAAGGATGATTCATCACATTTAAATTCTTTCACACGAGCTTCATATCTTCAGTCTTTCATCTAAGTTATCATCATATCTGCAAAGAATTAATAATAATTTTTTATATTAACAAGCAACTAAATTATGCTGTGTAGTACCTAACACGTAATAAAAACTTTCATGCAGAAAACATGAAGTAAAAAAGGAAAGTTGAACATTCAAACAAGCAGAGTAATCAAACCAGTAAGCTAGCGCATTTTCACTAGAGAAAACCAGCATCTCTAACAAGATATTTGCTTCATGTTTCCTATTTTTACTTTCTCCCCCTCACCATCTGCTTTTTCTTCCAAAAAGCATCCACCTCATTTAGCTTCACTCACCCCATCACAAAATTCAGACTGAATAGAAACAAAATTCCCAATGCCAAAGCCAAAATACTACCTATTCATAAAAGGCCTTCTAAAAATAACTCATTTTTCTTATAATAATTTTAGATCTTTAAGAGAAACAGTCCATATTGATTCAATGCTTTGCTACACACATCCTCTAAACAAAGGAAGTTGTGGTTTTAGGCCACCAGTACCTTTGGTTTGTACCTCTGCCTTCAGTGCTGCCATTTTTGCCAAATCTTCCCGTTCTTTTGGTAGGCACTAGAGTGGCTGTAGTGTGGAGAAAGAAGGTGAATTACAGAACACGCAAGAATTTCAGCTACTTTCGGTATTCTTCAGCAAGAGAAAGAACGACTCCTTCCATCATGGAAGTCACCTAAGCAATACTCAAATGGATTGCTGCTTCTCTAAGAAAACTCAGAATACAAGAGCTCCTTAGGAGCTAGCAACACGTGCGGCACAGCTCCTTGCAGGTCCCCGTCCTCCCTGGGAGGCTGCAGCTGATGAGCATTGCTGATCCAGCGACACAGAAGGCTCTGAAGCAGCTCTGGTCACAAGGACTGGGTACTGCGAGAGCCCGGCTGGGGGGGGCAATCTGGGCCCAACAAATCCTTTCAGTCAGGACACGCATTGTCAGTTCATCTCTCTGCAAGCAGCTAAAGTACACTTTTTTGCTGTTTTTATAACAGTTCTAACTAAATGTAAGAGTACTATTTACTGCACCAACACAATACTTCCACATGTTTTAATGCTGACACACTGCTAGTCTGACGGAGTAGAATCCCACTTACGTCAAAACATGAGCAGAGGTTACTTGGTTAAGTCTGCTGATAACATTTAGCTGGAAATCTACCCCAAGTGTCACTGAACTACCACTTCCAGTGAAAAATTTAAAACAGCAAGACAGTTTGTTTTGCTTAAGAAGACCCGCATGAAAATAAAAACATTTTGAGGAGAAAATCCTCGAAAGGACGCCCAGTGGGGCCTGAGGAGGCCGCAGCTCCGCCGGTGGAGCCCCCCAAACCCCACGGGGCGGCAACCTCGCACCGAGACCCGCTCCCCACGGCCCCCGCCGACACCCCGGCGGAGCGGTAAGGAGAGCCCTGGCTGGCTCCTAGCGACGGGACGGGACGGCCCCCACAGCACCCACCTGCGTACCGGCGCTTCCCGCGCTCACGGCGAAAAGACCGCCCCCACCACGTGACGCGGGAGCAGGCGCAACGCTGATGACGCCACACAGCCACTCCCCCCTCCTCCAACCGCCACCTGAGGCGGGAGGCGCCGTTCCCCTGAGAGGGCTGAGGCGGCGGGGACGGCGCGGCGGCCGCGCTCCCCGGGACGGGCCCTGCCCCGCCGAGGCTGTGCCGCTGGGACTGCGGGCGGTCCCTCAGAGCGGAGACTTCTCTGTGCTCGACGGGCACCGGTGTCCGTCCCCGAAACGGATCTCCCCAGCGGGGCTCCTCACTCCAAGGGAGCAGGATCAGGGAGGGAACAGCAGAGATGCCGCAGCAGACAGGGCAGAAATGACTGACGTGAATTTTGCAGGTGTTATATAAGAAATATACCGATCTGCCACCCCAGCAATAGGGGTGTATTTTCCTACTCTGTGTCCGAATTCACTCAATGAGGCAGATGGGAAATGGCCTTCAATTGTTTACAAAAACTATTATGAGAAATAAAACAGAGCATGCGTGCAAAGTTGAGGTGGAGAGCGACACAGTTTTTCTCACTGACAGCATGAGCTGAGTCAGAACTGAATCCAGCAATGGACTGAAATAGAGAACGCTCTTCATTTAAATGCGTGACATGCAATGATCAGGAGAGCCTTTTCTATGCCAGGACCCACACTATACCATGTCCAGAGAAAGTGAGATAATGAGGAGAGCAGATGAAACATGGGAAACAAAACTTGAGAAAATAAAATACAAAAAGGTACTGGCCAGTGGCAAAATTTGAGTCCTGAGGCAAGTTCCTGGAGAGCCAAAAAGCTCGTGACAGACTTTCTCATTTTGTGAGTCATTTCTCTGCAGCAACCATAGTAAATTTGATAGGTAGTGTTCCAGTCAGTGCCTGTGCTAAAGAAAATTTCTGGACCCACCTTCTGTGTATAACCCTGAGCCTCCGGATCTCAGCTTGAGCAGAACAA